>NC_047090.1:157929119-159149119 GCF_902459505.1 Geotrypetes seraphini | reverse complement strand
CACCACTAAAAACTAGTGGCGCCTAGTGATACTGAAGCCCGTAAATGAGCGTATTTAGGGGTGGTACCAGACTTCAGCATCACTAGGCGCCACTGGCCGTGATTCTGCAAGGACCCTAGGCGCCAGAAATGTAGCCCTGTATAACCCTGGATCCTTAATAGCTGTGATTCTGTAAGCTGTGCCTGTCCGTGATTGACACGCTGCAGCCGTATATTTTGAAGGCACCTGCAGCGGAAGCCGCTGCTTATGGAATTAGACCCTTAGCGCTTATTTTACAATTTAGTCCATACATGTGAGCAAATGACCGTTTATGTGCCAATGTCCATATACATAAGTTTATGTTCAAATATATTTTATTGAGCTAAGCAAAAACACCAACAGTGTAACAAAACGAAGTACAGACAAGCTCAACATTTTTAGATTACAGAACCCAAACCACACAGATCTCTGCCCCCCGAGTAACCCCACCTCGCCCCCAAACAAACCCTCCCAAACCCCCCCCCCCCCCGGGTCCTCCTTCCAGGTACAACAGTACCAATGAAAAACACAAAAAGATACAGGCATACCAAATGCAACATGATGGGATAGAAAACAAAAATTCAACAGTTAAGCAAACGGCTGCGAGCCAAAGGAGTCATGGTTGTCCAAAATGGTTCCCAAATGCGCTGAAAAATGCGGCCTGAGAGAGAAGAAAGGTCCGTCACATCCCTCCTTTCCCACATCAGGAGAGCAATCATCCGACAGCGCCAAAGGAGCATCATCCTTAAGCCATTTCGACAAAATGCATTTCAGGGCAACGAGGACAGTCCACTTAAGGAAAGCTGCAGCCCCCCCTTGTACAAGGGAAATAGTGGGGGACAGCTCCAAATAAGAGCAAAGGGGAGTGATGAATGGTAATTGTCCAAATGCGCTCCACAAACACAAAAATAGCATTCCAAAAATCGTGTACATTAGGGCAAGTCCAAAACATGTGTCCCAAGCCCACTTCTGAAACCTGACAATGAAGACAGGCAGCGGTCTCACGTAGTCGTGATAAATAAGTCCTCTTAGGAGAAATGTACAAACGGAAGACCAACTTATAGTGTTGCTCCCAAAAGGTGGTATATTTTCGAAAGGCAGGCAGCCTACGGACAGCCTGCAAATATACATCAGTTTATAAAAGGCTCTTTATTCAACAGAGCCTGTTGTAAAATACTCATCCTTTGCAAACTAGGGCTTTAAGTCTGGCATGTTAAGACCTTCCATCTCTTTCAGTGGAGAACTTAGTGTTGCTAACTCAAAAAAGTTTGATTACGTTACACCCCACTAGCGCTTCTCACATTTAAAATGCGGCAATCACAACAACCTATTTTCCTTGGCATTGCTGCTGCCTTATGCTCCATCACGAGCACTTAGATCAGTGGAACAAAATCTTTTAACAATTCCATCATTGAAAATCACAAATACGAGAAGAGCGGCCCCACAAATTTGGAATCGTCTTCGGTCTTTTTTTAAGAGAAGAAAAACAGTTAGATAAATTTAAAATTGTCCTTAAAACTTGTCTATTTAAAGATGCTTTTCAGAATTAGGTTCTGAAATGGTTGATATTATCCATTAAAAGTGATAGATAAGACTCTCTAAAATAACAGAAACTAGCTTTACTAAAAACCCTTCCCTCCCTTGAATGTCTCTTTGCTTTTAAAAAACTGTAGTTCTCTCCATTTTTTCCTGGTGCCTCTTGTAAGTCAGTATTAACATAAGTATTGTTTATCTGTCTTCTTTGTATGTATCATTTATTTTAATGTAAATCGCTTAGAAATTATATAAGCGTTTAATCAAATCTTTAATAAAACTTGGAAACTTGTTGCTGATCTTTGCTGTTCTCCATGCCTTATAGAAGTTCCGAGAAACTTGATATCCTATTTTATACAGCAAGGAAGAAGCTGGAAGAACGATAAGATGATAGGCAATTATTTTTTGGTAACGTGTTCCAACTTGCAGAACCTGATTATGTCAGGGATTTTCTCAAGTTCAGCCGCGTGATAAAACTGAATTCCATTCTAAGGGAAAGGCAATATATTTTAGCTAGAATGAGAAACACGCCTCAGTATTAATAGTTTTCGAAAGATTAGCCCAGCCCACGGGGGTTATTTTAGAAGCCTTATTAACAATTTCCATGTGGAAATTCTGACATTTACGAGTAGATATGATGCCCATGTGTAAATGGGAATTTTAGAAATTGACATTAAGTGGTTGCTGAAGCAGCATTTAAAAGCTTTGGATATATATGAAAATGATACAAAAATAGCCTTGAGCCTCTTTCAATTGTTTGGCACCTTACCATTAAGGATTGAGCAACAGTTAAAGAAGTCTGAAAAGACTGTCTACCGCATACACTTCTCCCTCCGTATTCGCGGTGATAGGGGATTAACAGAACCGCAAATACAGGAAAACCGTGAATAACTTTTTCATATGTTAAAAACCATCAATGTGGTGAAACCGTGAATAATATGGTGGGAGACCTGGCCTGTTCCTGAAGAAAGTGCTGGGAATCGGCGATTTTTCTCTGTAAACGTTTGGCATCAGCAATTTCTCTATGCAAGCTGACATAATTGGGGGGGAGGAGCTAGCAAGCTAAAAACCGTGAATAATCGAAACCGCGATTGCTGAACCCGTGAATACAGATAGAGAAGTGTAATATGTTTTTGGCAATTGATAATGCAGTTTGTTTGTTTTTTAAACAGTGATGGTAATTACCCACTCATAGCTCTATTGGAGTATGTGAGTGAGATCCTGAGGTGTTTTTCTCCAGGTCTATAATTTTCTAAAATTAGCTGTTTGTTCATTCTTTTCAGATTTTGAAACAGTTTTGTTGAATAGTTTCTGTGATTTATACTTTCACTCCTTGTATACGAGGGTCCATTGAAAAGTTCTCAGCCCAACCAAGAAAGTCGGGGCAGTCTCCAATGAGGGCTATATACTTAGTCTGGCGATTTTCCACTTTTTTTTCATTCTGTCAAAAAAATATGGAATGGAAAAAGTGGAAACTCATTGGCTTAAGTGTCTAGACCTCAATGGAGACTGCCCAAGCTATGTTGGTCAGACTGAGAACTTTTCAGCGGCCCCTCGTATATTGAATTTCAGAAAGGACTCAGTTTACATGCAGATGTCCATAAGAAGCAGCAATTGCAAGGGGGGAGGGTGTTGAGGACATGATTGGTCATGGCGCTGCCGCCCCTCTCGACTCCGCCCCTTCTACTTTGCTGCATAGTATCCCTGGAACAACCTGGCTGACGCGGTGCGTTGGGCTCCATCTCTGGTGGTATTCAAATCCAAGCAAGAACTTGGGAACAAGGTATATAATACCACGTGGGTGATAGGTGGAGTGAACAATAATACAAAATACCACCCACACATGTACATATAACACCACCTTACAAGTGTCAGTAGTGCTCAGAACCAATTTGATGGTGCAAAGATCACAAGCGGGGTGATACCCCGAAAAATGTGCCTTTGACGTTCAGTCACTGCACTTTGAACACTGTGATGGTTGCGAACAATCCAAATACATAATCTTGTGAATAATTCAAAAACTGTTACTCATCTGGGGTGTCCAAACGTTCTAGGTTCTGACACGTTTCGCCAGACCAGGCTTCCTCAGAGAACCCACACATAAAATTCTTTAAAGTGAATGCGACCTCATGTTCTTCTCTGCTTTACTTCATCTTCCGGGTTATTCACAAGATTATATGCTTGGATTATTCACAGCCATCACGGTGTTCAAAGTGCAGTGACTGAACGTCAAAGGCACATTTTCCGGGGTATCACCCCGCTTGTGATCTTTGCACCATCAAATTGGTTCTGAGCACTACTGACACTTGTAAGGTGGTTCTATTTGATGTATTTTTATCTATATTACATGCATCAACTTTGGCGGTTAGGTTACATAAGAACATAAGAACTGCCGCTGCTGGGTCAGTCCAGTGGTCCATCGTGCCCAGCAGTCCGCTCACGCGGTGGCCCTCCGGTCTAAGACCAGTGCCCTAACTGAGACCTGCCTTACCTGCGCACGTTCTTGTTCAGCAGGAACTTTTCTAACTTTGTCTTGAATCCCTGGAGGGTGTTTTCCCCTATAACAGCCTCCGGAAGAGCGTTCCAGTTTTCTACCACTCTCTGAGTGAAGAAGAACTTCCTTACATTTGTACGGAATCTATCCCCTTTCAACTTTAGAGAGTGCCCTCTCGTTCTCCCTACCTTGGAGAGGGTGAGCAACCTGTCCTTATCTACTAAGTCTATCCCCTTCAGTACCTTGAATGTTTCGATCATGTCCCCTTTCAATCTCCTCTATTCGAGGGAGAAGAGGCCCAGTTTCTCTAATCTTTCGCTGTACGGCAACTCCTCCAGCCCCTTAACCATCTTAGTCGCTCTCTTCTAGACCCTTTCGAGTAGTATCATGTCCTTCTTCATGTACGGCGACCAGTGCTGGACGCAGTACTCCAGTTGAGGGTATACCACGGCCCGGAACAGTGGCATGATAACCTTCTCCGATCTGTTCGTGATCTCCTTCTTTAGTTTTATAACTGAATTCTTTTTTAAACTGTTAATTAGTTTAGATTCAGCTGATATTTTATTCGTATTATATGCATTTCTTTTGCCTGTTAAGCTGGTATTCTATCAGCATTCTCTTTATTTTTTAATGTATTTTATCCGCATTATTGTTAAGTTTCTCTTATTCCAATCTGTTGCATTTCATCTGTATTTTATGTACTTGCCGAGTTTGTTGTGAACCGTCTAGAACTTTTTTTGGTATGGCGGTATATAAGAATAAATTATTATTATTATTATTATGGGTGGGTGGGGTGTTTTTTGTTTTTTTTTTTCTATTATTGGTATTCAAATCCAGGCTGAAAGCCCACTTTTTTGAAGCTGTGATTAGGTCCTAAGCCAACCAACTTGGACAGCACCCATTTCTGCTGGTCATTCCCTCCGTAGCCTCCCACCCTATCCGCCTCATCATTCCAAGTTTCAAGTTTAATACAAACTTGATATACTGCCTACCGATCTTCTAAGCAGTTTGTGCATAATAAAAAGAGACAACTAGGGGAAACGTACATTGTAACGTGCAAGACTGACTGTAACAATGGATTTGGAGGGAGGAAATACATTTCCAATAGGAAAGAGAGCCATCTAATTCCCCACTTGAGCCGCCTATATAGATTCACCCTTTTGTCTGGCGCGCCTGTCATAATTAGATTATAAGCTCTACTGGGCAGGGACCGTCTCTTGTGTGTTTTATGAACAGCGCTGCATGCATCTGGTAGCGCTATAGAAAATAATAAAGCACCATTTTAGATAGGACAGAGAAGTAGGGATTGAGACATACAGGTCAGTACATCTCAATTGTATTACATTTATTTCATTCGTTTTCCATCCCGCTGTCTCCAAAGAACTCAGAATGGCTTACAGGTTAAAATACATATTATACTGTATACACTTCTCCCTCTGTATTTGTGGGTTTAGGAGCAGAACCGGCCCGTGAATATGGAAAAGCAACTAATAATATTCGGGTCGGTTCTGCCCTTATCCCCCGCTCCCCTAGTCTCTCAAGCCATTTCTTGTGAGCGATCTGCATAGGGCAGGAGCATGGGACGATCGCTCTTGCCTGAAAACCCACTAGACCTCCAGGTAAGGCTTAAGGAGGGGCTTACAAGGCTAAAAATAGCCCGAAAAATGGAAAAAAAAATGTTCTGGTCAAAAATCGCGAATAACCGAATCCGTAGATCCGGAATTCGCGAATATGGAGGGGGAAGTGTAGTTGACTGTTTACAATTTGACATAATTACAAAACAAGTTTACAAGGTTGAATCACGAACAGATCAGAGAAGGTTATCATGCCGCTGTACCGAGCCATGGTACGCCCTCACCTGGAGTACTGCTCTAGCACTGGTCTCCGTACCTGAAGAAGGACACGGTACTACTCGAAAGGGTCCAGAGAAGAGCAACTAAGATGGTTAAGGGGCTAGAGGAGCTGCCGTACAGTGAAAGATTAGAGAAACTGGGCCTCTTCTCCCTCGAACAGAGGAGATTGAGAGGGGACATGATTGAAACATTCAAGATACTGAAGGGGATAGACTTAGTAGATAAGGACAGGTTGTTCACCCTCTCCAAGGTAGGGAGAACAAGAGGGCACTTTCTAAAGTTGAAAGGGGATAGATTCTGTACAAACGTAAGGAAGTTGTTCTTCACCCAGAGAGTGGTAGAAAGCTGGAACGCCCTTCCAGAAGCTGTTATAGGGGAAAACACCCTCCAAGGATTGAAGACAAAGTTAGACAAGTTTCTGCTGAACAGGAACATGCGCTGGTAGGGCTAGTCTCAGTTAGGGTGCTGGACCAGAGGGCCACCGCATGAGCTGGGCATGATGGACCACTGGTCTGACTCAGCAGTGGCAATTCTTATATTCTTATGTTCTTATGATACAAACTAGGGATCCAGTACAAACAATTTGATTTTCCGGTTACAATTTGCATAGCTATCCTCGACAGTGCATGTTTTTTCAATACAAGTTTTTAACCTAATGTGACATAATGAGATCTAGTACCGATATATATCTCTGCAGTCCATTTGTCATGGGCAGGTAATGACTGTTACTGGAATGTGATAATATAAGGGACATATACCTGGTGTAGTCTTTAAGCCAGGTTTTAGTAGTCAGGAAAATGTCACAGTTTTTATCTGCGAGGTCTTTTAGTATGATGTCTTTGTTATTTACTGGTCTGGCTTTTGTGAGGGTGATAGATATGTTTTTTGGTATGGGGGTGTATGAGGAAAAGGAGATTCCTCTCTGGTTGTGGAGGCTGTATTGGGAGGGTTCTTTTGGATCAGAATTAGAGAATGACATGGTGACAAAATTCATCACCGTTCCCATCTCTGTGGATAACCGCGGGAAACCATCTTCATGTCATTCTTTAAGGAAAGAGGGAAGAATCAGAGTATGAATGGCCACAACCACTGACCCGCAAGCTTTGCTTTGAATAATGCTGGTGTAGAAGGATAGAGGATGAAATAGACATTAGAAAATGACATGGGTTTATTTCCCGCGGTTATCCGCGGGGATGGGAACGGTGATGAATTTTGTCACCGTGTCATTCTCTAGTCAGAATATCTGGCCTGGTTGGTAACTGGGAGAGGGAAGCACATGTTGGGTAAGCTTATTATAAGTTTAAGGTGTAGCATTGGGGTTGTTGAATTTTATTTTTAATTTAGTTACTTTTATTCTGTGTTGGTCGGATTTGGTTGGGCAACGGGTGCATGGTAATTAGTGGGTGGGTCTATATATGTAATGGGAGCCTAGGAGTGGGTGGGTTGAGGGGAGGGTGGGTGGGTCTAGGCTGAACTTACAGTGTGGCTGTGCAGACTATTTCCTAGAGGTAGCTTATACTTTAATGATGGGCATTTTTCAGAAGTGTCCCTGAAGAGAGTAGAAGTAGTAAGACACGAGGAGTGCATTCCAGGTGGAAATAGTTGGGTTTATATGAGTGCAGGAAGCTACGCCGTCAAAAGCGTGGAGGACAACGGCGCGCTGAGCGCAGGAAAAATGCGCACCGCAGTTTCCGGCGCTTTGAGCCCTTCGGTTTTACGCTCTGAGGGTGGAGGGTGGGGGGGACTACATTTAGAACTGCTTGTGCTCCCATTGGGGGGTGGGGGAGAATCCTTCAATATACAGAAAACTCCCATTCTTGTCGCTGTTCAGGAGTTTTCAGTGTAGTGTGTGGGGAAGTTCCCCCACATACACCCCCAACAGGAACGCGAGGACTTCTAAGTGTAGTAGGGTGTTCCCCCCACTCCCTCCCCCCCCACAGAGTGTAAAACCGAAGGCCTCAAAGCGGCGGACATTTGTTCTGCTCTCAAATGTTGGCACGGGATTGTCAGTGCGCTGTTGTCTTCCGCAGTTTTGACGCGCGACTGTGCAGAAAAGTTGTAAAATGGTACAGGCTTTATATTTTAGACCAGAATCTGCCCAAGTTATGTACATTCACAAGAATAAGTGCTAGCATTCTATAATTTTAACGTGCAAATGGTATACTTTCCTTAATTGTTCTCTCTTTCTCTATAATATTGTAGTTCTAACCTTTTTTCCTTTTTTTCCTGTTTGTCCCTGGTTAAGAACATAAGAACATAAGCAGTGCCTCTGCTGGGTCAGACCTGAGATCCATTGTGCCCAGCAGTCCGCTCACACGGCGGCCCAACAGGTCCAGGACCTGTGCAGTAATCCTCTATCTATACCCCTCTATCCCCTTTTCCAGCAGGAAATTGTTCAATCCTTTCTTAAACCCCAGTATCGTGCTCTGCCCTATTACATCCTCTGGAAGCGCATTCCAGGTGTCCAACACACGTTGGGTAAAGAAGAACTTCCTATCATTCGTTTTGAATCTGTCCCCTTTCAACTTTTCTGAATGCCCTTTTGTTCTTTTATTATTCGAAAGTTTGAAGAATCTGTATCTCTTTACTCTCTCTATGCCCTTCATCATCTTGTAAGACTCTTTCATATCCCCTCTAAGTCTCCTCTTCTCCATGTAAAAGAGACCCAGTTTCTCCAATATTTCTCTATCTATCTATCTCTCTCTCTTTCTCTCTCTATTTCTGTGTCTCTCCCTTTCTCTCTCTCTTTCTTTCTCTCTCTCTCTCTTTGTCTCCCTTTCTCTTTTTCTGTCCCTCTCTACTCTCTCTATGCCCTTCATGATCTTGTAAGTCTCTATCATATCCCCTCTAAGTCTCCTCTTCTCCAGGGAAAAGAGATCCAGTTTCTCCAATCTTTCTCTATCTATCTATCTCTCTCTTTCTATTTCTGTGTCTCTCCCTTTCTTTCTCTCTCTCTCTCTCTCTCTCTCTATTTCTCTCTGTCTCTCTTTCTCTCTTTCTGTCCCTCTCTACTCTCTCTATGCCCTTCATGATCTTGTAAGTCTCTATCATATCCCCTCTAAGTCTCCTCTTCTCCATGTAAAAGAGACCCAGTTTCTCCAATCTTTCTCTATCTATCTATCTCTCTCTTTCTATTTCTGTGTCTCTCCCTTTCTCTCTCTCTTTCTTTCTCTCTCTCTCTATTTCTCTTTGTCTCTCTTTCTCTCTTTCTGTCCCTCTCTACTCTCTCTCTCTATGCCCTTCATGATCTTGTAAGTCTCTATCATATCCCCTCTAAGTCTCCTCTTCTCCATGTAAAAGAGACCCAGTTTCTCCAATATTTCTCTATCTCTCTCTCTTTCTCTCTCTATTTCTGTCTCTCCCTTTCTCTCTTTCTTTCTTTCTTTCTTTCTCTCTCTCTATTTCTCTCTATCTCCCTTTCTCTTTTTCTGTCCCTCTCTACTCTCTCTATGCCCTTCATGATCTTGTAAGTCTCTATCATATCCCCTATAAGTCTCCTCTTCTCCAGGGAAAAGAGACCCAGTTTCTCCAATCTCTCAGCGTATGAGAGGTTTTCCATCCCTTTTATCAAACGTGTCGCTCTCCTCTGAACCCTCTCGAGTAAAGCCATATCCTTCTTAAGGTACAGCGACCAATATTGGATAACTTCTTTCGTCCTTGTTGTAATACCCTTCTTGATTATGCCTAGCATTTTATTTGCTTTCTTAGGAGCCGCTGCGCACTGTGCCGTCAGTTTCATTGTCATGTCCACCATTACCCCCAAGTCCTTTTCTTGGTTACTCTCATTCAATAATATCCCTCCCATCGTATAGTTGTACCTCGGGTTTCCGCTTCCCACATGCAATACTTTAGATTTCTCAATGTTGAACTTCATCTGCCATCTCGCCGCTGGATGTATTAACTACCCCTAAAGATGTCTACCAATTTTAAGTTTGTATTATAGTCAATATGTGTTTTTATTAATATTGTACAACTCCAACCCAGCTCTCCCCAAACTGTGGTCCTGGGAAATACCTGCATCCAGACACATAATAGTAGGTGCAATCTCGTTTCGCCTATGTACACCCCCATGCAATTTTACAGTAGTCATTTTCCACATGCAAAACATACTTTGCACGTGGAAAAAGCTTCTTAAAAACTTATCCACAAAGAATAACAGCAAATTTTTTTTTTTTCGAACAAGATCCCCATATCCTTCCCAAAATTTACATTAAGATTGATTCAAAAGAAGACGGATGAAAGATAAATAATGGTAAACGTTTGAACAGATGAGCTGTCTGAGCAGAGGAATACAAGAGCCTTTTGTCTCAAATGTTATTTTGCTATTTTTGTAAGAGCTTTATTTCAGAAGCAAACAAAAGCTGCCCCTAAACTAAACACAAGAATGTTGTCAAAAAGAGCATCGTATGCCTCTGTCGTCTAGCGGTAACAGTAATCTGAAATATTGAGGGTTATAGCATTCTGAAATCTTATTAAAGTTTCCAAGTTTCCAAGTTTATTATAAGATTTGATTAATCGCCTATTCCAAATTCTAAGCGATGTACAGCTAAAAATTACAAAGTCAAGGGAAACATACATGACTAACAAAATTATTACTACACAGATTAAAATATCATTAAATATCATTAAATACATAACATAATATAACATGACTAAACATGACTAACAAGACTATTTCTACATACCAGATCAAACAATGGGAAAGTTACAGGAAGAAATACTATTGAATATAAAAGAAACAATTAAGGTTAATAACACATTGGGAAAAGGGGAAGAAATTAATTGTAATTTAAGAATAGATTAAAAATTTAAGAAATTCAGTTAATCACTAAAAGCGTCTTTAAAAAGGAAGCCCTTAAATTTGCTCTTAAATTTGTCTAGAACTCTTTCCTCTCTTAAGTAAATTGGCGGGGCATTCCAAGCTTGGGGAGCCGTAACCGAGAAGATAGAATGACGTCGTGTACTAATAACTTTTAAAGAAGGAACGACCAATAGATATTGTTCTGTTGACCGTAGTACTCTCGAAGTAGTATAAGGAATTAAAACTTTATGAATAAATGCTGGGGTTTTGAATAGTATGGATTTGAAAGTGAGCAGACATAATTTATACATTAAGTTATACATGCATGCGGATTGTGAAATATTGCAGGCGAACCTTAGGAAATTGGAAGCCTGGGCATCCAAGTGGCAGATGAAATTGAATGTGAACAAGTGCAAAGTGATGCATATTGGGAAGAATAACCCAAATCACAGTACCGGATGCTAGGGTCCACCTTGGGGGTTAGTGCCCAAGAAAGGGATCTGGGTGTCATTGTAGACAATATGATGAAATCTTCCGTCCAATGTGCAGCGGTGGCCAAAAAAGCAAACAAGATGCTAGGAATTATTTAAAAAGGGATGGTTAATAAGACTACAAATGTTATAATGCCTCTGTGTCGCTCCATGGTGCGACCTCACCTGGAGTACTGAGTTCAATTCTGGTCTCTTTATCTCAAGAAAGATATAGTGGCATTAGAAAAGGTTCTAGGAGCGACCAAGATGGTAAAGGGGGTGGAACTCCTCTCATATGAGGAAAGACTAAAGAGGTTAGGGTTCTTCAGCTTGGAAAAGAGAGGGCTGAGGGGAGATATGGAATGACATCTTCAAAATCCTGAGTGCAGTAGAACGGGTACAATTGGATCAATTTTTCATTCCGTCAAAAATTACAAAGACTAGGGGACACTCGATGAAGTTACAGGGAAATACTTTTAAAACCAATAGGAGGAAATATTTTTTCACTCAGAGAATAGTTAAGCTCTGGACCGCATTGTCAGAGGTTATGGTAAGAGCGGACAGCGTAGCTGGTTTTAAGAAAGGTTTGGACAAGTTCCTGGAGGGAAAGTCCTTAGTCTGTTATTGAGAAAGACATGGGGGAAGTCACTGCTTGCCCTGGATTGGTAGCATGGAATGTTGCTACTCCTTGGGTTTTGGTCAGGTACTGGGGACCTGGATTGGCGACCATGAAAATGAGCTACTGGGCATGATGGACCGTTGGTCTGACCCAGCAAAGCTATTCTTATGTTCTTATTTATAGGATAAGCAGCATAAAATCTGCTTTACCCATATGAGATCTTGCCATGTACTTGTGACCTGGCATGGCCACTGCTTGATGGACCTTCAGTCTTTCCCAGCAGTGGCATAGCAAGGGAGGGAGGTGCCTGAGGTGATGGCGCCCAGCATCACGGCGCCTTCTGTCCCCACACTCTTCCCCATTGCGTCCACCACGCTCCCTCCCTGCATATCTCTTCCAATCTTTGCTGGCAGCGAGCAGCATCTTCTATCTGCTGCTTTAGCCTTTCCTCATAGGGAAGTCGTCCCATCCCTTTTTTTCCAATTCCAATATATCTCTTTTTGTCATAAATTCTCTCTTCTCAACGGATAGTCTTTATTTTTTGAGCTTACAGTCCTGTCAAGACAGTCAGAACACACAACAGAAATCAGTATGTAAAAGGCACTGGGTTTTTGAGGGTACAATAGGGCATCTATGCGTCTTTATAAAATAGATTGGCCCCACCCCATCTCTTGTCACTGCGTCTCACAGTCAGTGAGCTCTGAATGGCTCCTGGGTTCACCAGAAGTGTGATGGTTTCCACAGCAGTCCCTAAGCAGGGTGAGGTTGCCACCACCAGCCCTGGCCATCCCAAGGCAATGGAGGGTTAAGTGGTTTGCCCAAGGCCACAAGGAACCTCTGTGGGGAACAAAGCTAGGCTCTCTGGTTCCCAGCCCACTGCATACATGCAAGTTTTGTAAAACGTGCGTACGTCAAAATGCTGCTCCAGTTCCACCCAAAAGGCATCCCTAGGCTTCTCATGCCTCTTTCACTTGTTTGGCTTTGTGAGACGCCATGCTTATTCATCTCAAACTGGAATCATCTCTTCAAACATTTGAAAAGGGGCTTAAGACTTGGGGGGGGGGAATGTTTACTAAAGTCCAATAGGAGTTTGCACTTACCACACCTTAATAGCAAAAACCTAATATGCAATAAGTGCAAAGTCTTTGGGCTAAATGTCAGGATGTGGCCAGTCTCTGTCCAATATTTACCATACAGTTAATGCTGAGGTCCCTGTCAAATGTTCGGAAATAGTGGATGCATTTGCACGGTCCCCATGCTAATAGTCCCCATGCAATGCATTCCCACTGAAATCATTCCCTACCCCGATCAGAAACTCTGATCCCAATGGTATCCCCCCCAATGTAAACCTTTTCCCTGAATGGATTCCCTTATATTTGCACATTCTTACGGTATATGCATATGTTATACCAGGGGTGTCCAACCTCTGCCCTCACCAGGTCGGGTTTTCAGGATTTCCCAAATGAATATGCACGTGATCTCTTTGCATACAATGGAAGCAGGGCATGCAAATAGATCTCATGCAAATTCATTGGGGAAATCCTGAAAACCCAACTGGATTGTGGCCCTCGAAGACCGATGCTGGACAACCCTGTTTTAGACCGTATCTGTTGTAGCACTTCTATACCGCAAAACCATGAGGATCCTTGTAGATAACAGTTAAGAAAATGCTGAAGATCAGGCAGCGAATTACAAAAATTATAATTTGGTCAGTTAGAAAAATTTATCGTGCAAATAAATTTTGTACTGCTTTCTAAAGTTAATATACGAGGTAGAAGTAAGAAATATGTTTATGTATGTTACTCTTTGTAATGCCGCCTAGGAATAGGCGGTTGAGAAATCATTTAAATAACTAAATAGTTGTGAGTATTATTGCATTGTATTTTTAACAGGATAATCCAATGGACTTGAAGTGAAAATATCGAGCTCACTCAAAAAAATGCCATCTTATCTTCGTAATGAAAATTCTTTAAGTAAATTTAAAACATTTCTCTTTAAAGATGCCTACTAATAAGTGTGTGTTGGGGGGGGATAAATAAATAAAAAAAAGCTTTAAAAAGCAACATTCCTGTTTCCCTCTCGTTACTCCCCATCCCCCTACCCTTCCTTTTATTTTTATTTATCATTGTAATTAAAACTTCCCTATCCACCAAAACCTCTTGCTTCTAATCAGTCTTAATTCGTCATAGCTTTAAGTTTACCCTCTTTTTATTTAACCCCACCTAAATCAAAAATTATATTAGACCTTTCTAATTTTTAATATTGTAAACCGCCCAGATGGTCGGTATATCAAGCCATGAATAAACTTGAAACTTGAAAATGAATACCACAACTGTCAAGAGAGCAAACCAATACAATATATTCAAATTATTCAGACCTCATACACCCTGGGCATTACTCGAATACTTTCGTACCCATTGCCGGGGTGGTGTATTCATCAACGGTCTATTGTACGTTGACAAAAAGATGTGAATTCACAATAGTGTAAATATGAAGAAGCAACTTAACTTAAGCCCGACGGTTACTCAACCATTTCACGTTAGCTTCCTCAGGGGCCATATTCTTCATCCTACCGCACATCAGCTTTTGATTTCACCAGTGCCTAAGAACCAGCCTCGTCAGTGATGTCACAATGGCTTGATTGTCCTTTACTCGGCTCATTTTTACTACATTTTTGATTTCTAGAGTGGTGCAGTGGTTAAAGCTACAGCCTCGGCACCCTGGGGTTGTGGGTTCAAACCCACGCTGCTCCTTGTGACCCTGAGCAAGTCCCTTAATCCCCCCATTGCCCCAGGTACATTAGATAGATTGTAAGCCCACTGGGACAGACAGGGAAAAATACTTGAGTACCTGAATAAATTCATGTTAACCATTCTGAGCTCCCCTGGGAGAACAGTGTAGAAAATTGAACCTAATAAACAATGTGAAAAGTTTCAGCCTCTGATAACCAGAGGTGGGATAGTGACATCATAATGCCTCATTCCACCAATGACTAAGAGCCAGCCTTATCAGTGATGTCACAATGGCTTAATTGTGCTATACCTGGCTCACCTTTGCTACATTTTGATTTATAGAGTGGCACTGTGGTTAAAACTACAGCCTCAGCACCCTGAGGTTGTGGGTTCAAAACCATGCTGTTCCCTGTGACCCTGGGCAAGTCACTTAATTCCCCCATTGCCCCAGGTACATTAGATCAATTGTGAGCCTGCCAGGATAGACAGGGAAAAATGCTTGAGCTTCTGAATAAATTCATGTAAACTGTTCTGAGCTCCCTTGGGAGAAAAGTATAGAAAACTGAATAAATAAATAAAATACACAATAGAAAAATAGGACCCCCCCCCAAAACAAAAAAAAAAATCAAAGCAATTGTGATACTTCAGCATGAGAATTGCTGCTTGCAAAATTTGCTGCTCCTCGATCAGTGTTTCAAACAAGAGTCATGCTGAATCTTTTAACATTGTCAACAAAGGGTTATTTTTCTTTGGCACTTCAATTGTACTGCTGCTTAGCTGGACTCGAATGGATTTCCCCCACATCAAAAAGGCATGCTTCGAAGTTTAAAATAGGACTGCATTAGTCAGGGCTTCATCTGCTGGCACAACGACAGAAAGGCTGCTCATGGCTGAATTTCTGTTGGCGGAAAGAGCAATTTTACTCTGTAATTAAGCGATGCCTACTTTCTAGGATGGCAGGATCGCCATTGCGGGGAGTTATTCATCCTCTTTCTAGATAAGCACGTGCTGTGTTCAGAAAGAATACCCACATATGAAGGGAAATTTACCGACAGGTGTTCACCGGCTTATATGAAGAGCATTTATTTTAAAATTCTGTAATTGGAGACTTTCGCTAATTAGATTAACTGATACCTGTGTTCAGCTTAGTCCATTATCTCGTTCAGCCCTGCCTGGGTAATAAATTCTCATTTGACCACAGTCCATGCTTTAAATGCTGAGGCACAGTTATTTGGTCTGGCTGGTCATAAATGATGCAGTAGGTTTTCCCAGCTGAGTTTAGCCAGGTGGAACCCAGTAGCTCACTTCTCCAGTAGCCTGCTCAGGGCAGGATTAACCAATAGGCCAAGTAGGCACGTGCCTAGGGCCTGAAATGGTCAGGGGGGGCCCAATGAAGGAGAGCATCAACAAGGGTCATGCCAAGGGATAGGATCACTAGGGTATAGACTTGAAAGAGAGGGTCAGTAGAGTGGCAGTATAATTACAATTATACTTAAGAGGGTCAGTAGACTTAAAAGGGTGGGTCAATAGTGTGGGCAGACTTGATGGGCTGTAGGCCTTATCTGCCGTCATCTTTCTATGTTTCTATTGTTTTTTCCAAACGGCAATGGGCCCCTCCAGCATCGATCGGCAACGCGCCATCCCCGATCGGCAACACGTGCCCTCCCCTCGATCAGCAACGCCCTCCCCCATTGACGGAAAGTAAGACAAGCAAGCAACGCAGGTAAGAAAGGCAACGGGAACTGTAATTTTGCAAGCGGTGCTGCTTGCCCAAAGCTTCCCTCTGATGTAGCTTCCTGTTTCCGCCTGGGCGCATGGTGGGGTGGGGCGGGGCAGGGGGCCCAGTTTTGTGTGCCTAAGGGCCCTCGACGAATTAATCCTGCCCTGAACCTGCTCAGTAGTGCTGCTCAATTCAGAGAGAGGAGGGAGACGCTATCAAGGTATCGAGGATAGTGGCATTTAGCTTTATGGTCTTGTATGTTTTATTTATTTATTATTAAATTTTGTGCTGATTCATAATATCCACACCCATTGAGGGCAATTATCAAAGTGTTTTTATGGATACAAACCAGAGATGTTAAGGGGCTCATAATCGAAAGAGAAAAACATCCATAAACTGGCCTAAGTCGGCACTTGGACAATCATCAGTCAAAAACGTCCAAGTGCCGATAATAAAACCGGGTTTTGGACGTATTTATAAACGACCTAAGCCTTCATAGTGCCGCTGAACAACCATAGCTAAACAGGGCGTGTCAGAAGGAGTGTCGAGGGCGGGAGTTGGGCGGGAAATGGGCAGGCTTAGACTTAGTCATACAGCATGTATAACCAAAAGTTATACAGGCCAGGATCGACGGAACTTGGACGTTGTGACTTAGACCATTTAAAACATAGCCTAAGTCACAAAAACCCACCTAAAGTCACCAGATAAGCACTGCAAACACATAATACAGACCCCCACACACTACCCCAATGATCACCGACCCCAACCCCATAAAAATCATAATCACACCTTTAAAATTCAGCCTCCAGACCATCATCACCTGGCAGCCTGGCATAGGAAAGCCTAGTTGTCCAGCACAGAGGTGGCTTAAGCCTTCTTGGGGGTGGGTTAGGGACCCATGGAGAGGAGGACCCATGCCCATAAGCCCCTGTAATCACTGCATTGATACTTAAACATGTGCACTCCCCTATACACCCCCAAAACCCTTTTGTACTTGCATATAAGTGGCTCCTGCAGCCTTAATGGCTATTGGGGTGGTAGATAAGTGGGTCTAGGGGATTCTGGAGGTGGTTTGGGGGTCTCACCATGAACATAAGAATTGCCGCTGCTGGGTCAGACCAGTGGTCCATCATGCCCAGCAGTCCGCTCACACGGCGGCCCTTAGGTCAAAGACCAGTTCCCTAACTGAAACCAGCCCTACCTGCGCACGTTCTTGTTCAGCAGGAACTTGTCTAACTTTGTCTTGAATCCCTGGAGAGTGTTTTCCCCTATGACAGAATCCAGAAGAGCGTTCCAGTTTTCTACCACTCTCTGGGTGAAGAAGAACTTCCTTACCTTCATACGGAATCTATCCCCTTTCAATTTTAGAGAGTGCCCTGTCGTTCTTCCTACCTTGGAGAGGGTGAACAACCTGTCCTTATCTACTAAGGGCTCCTTTTACAAAGCCGTGTTAGCAGTTTAATGCAGGCGGTAGTTTTTTGGCTAACATGGTAAAAAGTCACGTGCGATAAAGCCGCTAGCGACTTGGACGATCAGATCGGCAAGATGTATACTTGGACTATTTTCGAAATGAAAAAAAAATTTGGATGTATTTTTCGAAAATGTGTCCTAAGTTGTTTTTTACTTTGGACGACTTGCGACTTAGACGAAAATGGACTTAGACGTTCCTTTTGATTATGACCTTCACGAGTCTAGAAAAATGTTTTATTTATTTATTCTATTATTATTTTTATACCAATGAGTGAATACTGACCTGGAACCCTGAAGAATGCTTTTTGCCGAAACACGGACCGTGTAGGGTCCGTATTACACCATACGTCCGTTATTCCTCAAGTGGACATTATTCTTTTTGTACTTGTACCTTTATTTTTGTCATAATAAATGCCTCAAGATTATTGCTTTCCACTGTCTGTTTTTCTTTTGTTTTTTGGATCTCCGTTCTTTGACTGTGGAACATTTGGGCTTTTGCTTTGTTTGCCCGATTCAGGGGAAAATATTTTGATTCACCCTGTTGAATCGATTTTTTGATTCAATTCCATTTCAATGACACAGCTTTTTAAGTTTAAACATTTTATTTAACCAAGGCAATATCATGTCAAAAATAGGATCATCCAATCTATAACATAGCTTTAAAATTAGTTAGAAACATGGGGTGGTGCCAGCAGGGAAGAGGGCCAGAGAGAAGGAGAGGCACTGCTGCCAGCTGATTGCCTACAGGACGTGCCTCTCACTGCGAGGGGCACATCCTGTAAGCAGTCAGCTGGTTCTGGCACTTCTCCTTCTCCCCAGTGTGTGGTGGCACACCTGAAATCTCAGGAGGTACATAGTTTGCGATACACTGCCCTAATCCCTTGAACTGCTAAATGTTGTGGCTTGATATGAATTCAGGAATCAGCAGACTGCCTTCAGCTGTTGGATTCCTCTGCTATCCCCCCTCTGCTATCTCTGCGTTTTTCATCTCTCCCCATTTTGCTCTCCTTCCCCAAGTCCATCTCCCCTCTCCATCATCTCCCCCAAGTCCATCTCTCCCTCTCCCCCAAGTTCATCTCCTCCTCCTCCCCCCCCTTCCACATCTATCTTTATTTTGTTGTAAAATTTGTTGCCGGTGGCGGTTGCGAATCTAACAAGCCACAGAACTCTCCTACTACCACTCCTGGCATCTTCTCTCCACTGCGGCCTGCCTCAGTGACAACTTCCTGTTTCCACTGGGGCAGCCGCAATGGAGAGAAGATGCCCAGACTAGCGGCAGGGTAGCTCTGTGAATCGCAATCTCTACTGCCACTTGGCAACAACTTTTGCATCAAATTAAAGGTAGATGCAGGGGCGGAGTGCGCAGGGGGGAATTAGATAAAATATGTTGGGGGGAGAAGGGTGACAGGATCGATTCCAGGAAGGAATGCGCTGAAAGAGCTAACCAGTAAAAAAAAAAAGCAAAAGAGAAGAAGCCAGGAAGATGCTGGCTCACCTTGCTGCCGATCTGCTCACACAGGCTCGCTCATGCATTCCCTTTGCTGAAGTCCTTTCTTTTGATGTAACTTCCTGTTTCACAAAACAGGAAGTTACATTAGATGGAAGGACACCGGCAGAAGGAAAGCCTGAACGGGCCTCTGCATAATAGATCAGCGGCAAGAGGGCTGGTGCCACCGCTCATGAATCGGTGAGTCAGGCTTTTTCTGTAAATTAATCGACTCAAATCGATTCACCCAAAGTGAATCGTTGAATCAATTCGAATTAGGAATCGGGCACCTCAACTGCTCAGACCTCCTGCTTCTAGGATGGAGTGACATGATCACAGTGGCAGAAAGTATGGCATTTACACACTCAGATGAATAAGAAGAGCCTTAGCGAAAGAAGCACAGCAAATGTAAGATAAACAGGCCAAGCCTTGGAGACCTCTAAGGTCCTCTCAAGGAGCATCATTATCTGAGTCACTGCCCAGGAAAAAGATCTAGGTGCCATTGTTGAGGATACGTTGAAACCCTCAGCTCAATGTGCGGTGGCGGCTAAGAAAGCAAATAGAATGTTATAAGCACATAAGCACATAAGCATGGCCTCTGCCGAGTCAGACCATAGGTCCATCATGCCCAGCAGTCCGCTCCCACGGCGGCCCCCCAGGTCTATGACCTGTAGTGATCTATTACTCAAGAGCATTTTGTCTTGTATAGTAATCCTCTAATTGTACCCCTGGATTCCCTTACCCCTCAGGAATTCGTCCAATCCCTTTTTGAAACCCAAAACCGTACTCTGCTCAACCACCCCCTCTGGAAGCGCATTCCAGGTGTCCACCACCCTCTGGGTAAAGAAGAACTTCCTAGCATTTGGAATGGAAAACAAAGATGAAAATGTTATAATGTCCTTGTATTGCTCTATGGTACAGCCACTCCTTGAATACTGTGTGCAGTTCTGGTTGCCGTATCTCAAAAAAGATATAGCGGAATTAGAAAAGGTGCAAAGAAGAGAATGACATGGATATAGTTCAATCAATAACCTGAAACAATGTCAAAACAAAGAATTTTGTTTCTGCAAATTGGCACTTAACAAAATAAGATAGCACTCTTTTCAACTACAGTGGCAAAATAGTGCTCAGAATTTAGAAAGCTGGCTGAGAACTTTTCAGCACCCCCTCGTAAAGAAAACAAGCCTGCTGAACTTCGCCTGAGTACATACTGGGTGTAAATGAGTAATTGTGTTAATGAGATTCAAATGTGTTCAAATAGCAAAGTAGACCTTATTCAATGCAGTCAATTTCCACGTGAGTCTGCAGAGCAGTTTAATTTATCACACGCCACCATTTCACTAACAGATAATGAGCTATTTTACAAGTTTTGCATCCCATTACTTCATTAGCATGGTCTTTGCATACAAATCCAGAAGCAATGCTTTTTTCAATTTGTGGGTGAACTTTATCGACGTATTAGACAAAGGCAATAAAATATCAAAAGCCAATTGTTTTCAGATCCTGGTAACACCTAAACAAAGACAGTAATACCCTAGTACAATGTTTTTCAAAGCAAGGCCCAGGGGACCAGTGGTGGCCCCTGGATAGGATTACCAGACGTCTGGGAAAACCCGGACTTTCCAAACCTGGCAGTTTGTCCATCACATCTGGAGGGAATGCGGGAAAGAGACGAGGCTGTGTGGGGGTGGGTCTGAGTGGTAGAACGGGGCGGGGTTTGAGGTGGGCAGGGCTAGAGGCAGAATGGGGCGGGGCCTTGCATCTGGGATTTTACGATTTCAAATATGGTAACCCTAACCTTTGGAGAGCTCTGTGGTGGCGTCTATTGTCTTTCTGTATTTTTTTTTTTCTGCTACTTTCTGCCTCTCTACTCGTGCTCAGGAGGCAAAGGGGAAGCGAATGGGTGAAAAGCCCATGCTTGAAAGGCAAGGCGTTTCTCAATAGACAAAGACAATGTGTTTGGAAATGTCTACCTCCTTGAGGATACTCCACATTGAAAGTCTGAAGGTGTGCTGGTGGGGATGGATGTCATTAACATACACTCTCTTTACCTTCTCTACTGACCAGTAAGTGATAGGGTAAAGGTGCCCGGACACAGGTCTTCACTGAGGCCTGATGCACAACCCTGAATAAAAAAAAGTAGGTTGATGTTACTGAATGCGCGGACTGTGTGCTCTGAAAAATTGCAATCAAAGCACAATACACTTCTCAATTTATTTTCTAATATATAAATTTCATTTCATCATCATATCATTTCCCTATCACTATAAGCTGAACAGTACTTGGAGTTGAAAGCAATCATCACAGGTTTGTCTCTCATAGAATCTAGCTTCTGTATGCCATAAGTTTGATTAAAGCACTGCATTTTTATCATACCCAGCAGAGCCTGGAAAATTCTTTAGAATTACCCAAATAATATCCAAGCCATAATGTCATGGCGGTACTTGAGAGAGTCCAAAGGAGAGCAACGAAAATGGTAAAAGGGTTGGAACACTGCTCATACGCTGAGAGGCTGGATAGGCTGGGGCTCTTCTCTCTGGAGAAAAGGAGACTCAGGGGAGATATGATAGAGACCTTCAAGATCATGAGGGGCATAGAGAGGGTGGATAGGGACAGATTCTTCAGGCTGAAGGGGACAGCAAATACGAGGGGGCATTCTGAGAAACTGAAGGGAGACAGGTTCAAAACAAATGCAAGGAAGTTTTTTTTCACCCAAAGAGTCGTGGACACTTGGAATGCGCTACCGGAGGAGGTGATCAGGCAGAGCACGGTACAGGGATTCAAGCAGGGATTGGATGGATTCCTGAGAGATAGAGGGATCGTGGGATACTGAGGGAGGACCTGGGATGTAACACGGGTGTAGGAAGTTAGCCAGGAAATGAGTAAACCAACCTGGTCGTGCATGGGTAGACCGGAGGGCTAGGACTTTGATAGGAAGGCAGGACTTAGATGGGAAACCAAGGTGGCAGGGGAGCCCCTTCTGATGATTCAGACAGGTCTTGACCTGTTTTTGGGCCGCCGCGGGAGCTGACTGCTGGGCAGGATGGACCTGTGGTCTGACCCGACAGAGGCACTGCTTATGTTCTTATGTTCTTATATAAAATAACAGAAATAATGATAGACTGGATTTTACCTCCAAGCAAATTAGCCTGTGCACACACAGAATGCAGCTAAGGGAGCCGGGGGGGGGGGGGGGGGGGGGTAGTGTCTTGAGGGGGGTGGGGAGGAGTCTGGGAGGGCAAGTAGCTCACGTTCCTGAGGGTTGAAGGGAGGACGGGAAACAATGGGACACAGTCGATTGCTAAATCTGAGTATAAAGTTCCTTCAAATCAGGCCAGGCTGGAGTATTGCTGATATCTTTTGACTAGGTCTGCAGGCATTGATCAAAGGAATCTCTATCTGAAGCATTTCCATAAAGCAAAGAATATTTTATCATCATCTTTGTCATTATCATCTACATTAGAAGCAATCTGACCAAAATAACTAAGAGTTCGCATTCATACGCTGGCAGACGGATTTGGCGTGAATCGTGGATAGGTAGCCGCTTTAGCCCACTTAATGCCACTTCTAGAATTGGCCACGCCCACTATGGTGTTCCACAGCCTAAAGCGACTACCTAGCTATGATTCCAGCCGCCTTTTATTTAGGTGTCAGTGGGCGCTTCAAACTCTGTCATTTTTTTGCTGTTTCTGATGGCGTTTTTCAATTAACTTAGGCATCGGCAGGGCGCCCACCGCCGCCTACGTTTAGCCCTAAATGTATAAGAGCTCCTGCTGATTTGTAACATGACCAGCATTGGTCGGATGATGCAGATCCCCCCCTAAGTTTGGATTTTCTTGGAGATCCGAAGGCTCGATGCTGCAGAAAAAAAAACATGAATTGAACGACTGATGCTGACAGTGAGGCTCTGAGAAGTGAGTTTTGTATGAAGGTTCTGTACACTGCATGACTCAAAAAGGTAGGTAAAACTAGAATCCATCATGACTGGCATTTAAAAAAATGGTGACTGCCGTGGGCTCAATATTACCCCTTTAAGGTATATGTAGAACATCTGACATGATAACTGTTAGACACTTTCACATTAATTTTCCCACTATAAAGCACAAAATGGCTGCTGTCTTACTATTGTTTTTGTAAAGAATAACAATAATAACTTTTTTTTATATATATATACCGCCATACCATAAACAGTTCTAAGCGGTTTACAAGGGAAAGGCAATATATAGAAATTTAAAAAAAACATGTAAAGAATTAAAAAAAAAAAATGCTTTGGAACCAAACATGTTCTTATTTAGCAATTAAAAGAGAAGCACTTCACTGACTCATGCACTTAACTGTGTTTCTTTTGTTAAAGGTTTGTTTTCCAACATTTTGCTTTGTGGAAACATTTCTACTTTGCCCTCGGCTAATCTGCGATTTTAACTACTTTCTTTAAACCACACCTGTGGCCAAGTCTGCATTACAGGAAAGTCCACTCTCTTCAACAGCCTTCTACTGAGGTATATTTTAAAACCACCTCCCACACCATGATGTTAGGCAGGCCATGCTGTCGCCTAGGGTGGTAGTAGCCCCTCGAAGGCAGCAGAGAGCAGGTGCAGTTGGAGCAAAATAATAGATCCCTACAATCACATATACTCAAAGAGCAAGAGGTGGGGTGGAGGGTTGTCCAATTTCCAAATAGCCATTTACTGAGTAGATGGGTTTTGGAAATGGCTTTGTTTTATTTATTTACTAGTCTTTAAGCCCGTTACATTAACGGGTGCTAGAATAGATGTGTCTGCCTGTCTTTCTTTCTTTCTCTCTCTCTCCTTGGCCACTTTCTGTCTGTCTATCTTTCTTTCTGTCTCTTTCTTTTCCACCACCACTCCTTGCCTGCTCCCTCTGTCCAGCAGTAGCCCTTCTCCCTTCGTTTTACCTCCCCCCTGTCCAGCAGCACCTCTTCCCTACTCCCCCTGTCCAGTAGCAGCCCTTCTCCCTTCGTTTTACCTCCCCCTATCCAGCAGCACCTCTTCCCTGCTCCCCCTGTCCAGCAGCAGCCCTTCTCTCTTCGTTTTACCTCTCCCCTATCCAGCAGCACATCTTCCCTGCTCTCCCTGTCCAGCAGTAGGCCTTCTCCCTTCCTTCCGGTTTCACCTCTTATCTGATCCCCCCTGTCCAGCAGTAGGCCTTCTCCCTTCCTTCTGGATTCAGCTCCTTTCCCCACCGCCACAGACTCAATGACGCTGGGTTCATTGGGACCCGATTAACCACCGGATCCCTCGCATGGGTGCAAACGCCGACACACACCACACAGGCAGAAGAGTGCTCAGAGCCAAACCTCCACTGCCGCTCAAATAACCCCATGTGCCTGACATAGAATTCGGCATGGAGAGACACATCACGCTGTCAGGGAACACGTCATCCTAAGTGTGCATGCGCGCTTAGGGTTTTATTATAGAGGATTTAGATTTACAGTATATCCCATCCTCCCAGAAGAGCCCAGAATCCCACTCGCTCTCAGACACCTAAACCCACTGAATCATTCCTTCTGCCAGAAACTCTTGAGATGTCCTGTCTGTCCCAATTAGATTGTAAGCTTTTCTGAGAAGGGACCGTCTATTGTATGGTTAATGTACAGTGCTGCGTACGCCTTTCAGCGCTATAGAAATGATAAATAGTAGTAGTAGTAGAATGGATTACAAGTTTACATACATAATAAAGCATAACAGGGTATATATACATAGAGCTTGACAGTACTTATTATTTAGAGCGTGACATGATAGTATAAGACCTCATACAGCATGGGGTGGTGAAGTTGGTTCACAATCATTCGTGCGCGGGACAAAGCCGCGCCGACATTTGAGCCCAGACAATTGGGCGCAAAACTCCAGTGTGCCACTGGAAAAGTTAATTTTAAAGAGCTCCGACAGGGGTGTATGAGGGGGATTCCCACCAGTTTACTTAATAATGTTTGCACTGCCTTTGGGGGGGGGGGATTTTGGGGGGTTGGAACCCCCATTATAGAGTAAACTTAACTTTTTCCCGATTTTTTAGGAAAAATTTAAGTTTTCTGTATAATGTGGGGGGGTTACGCCCCCCACCCCCCCTCAATGGCAGCACAAACAGTATTAAGTAAAGTGGGGGGGGGTTTCCCCCCCACACCCCCATCAGAGCTCTTTAAAATTAACTTTTACAGCGGCGCGCTGGAGTCTTGCACACAATTGTCTGGGCCGAAATATCGGCGCTGCTTTGTCTGGTGCGCTTTTGTCCCGAAACCGGTGATGTTATATGTTTGGTGTGACATTACAATAACTAATAGAGCTTGACAGTACTTTACAGTGCTCGACAGTATGAAGCGTGCTAAGGCAGAACATAACAGAGCATGGCGGTGCATTAGGATGCATGACAGTACTCGAGGTCGCGTCATACGCTGACTTCAGAAAATCACTGAAGACTCATCTCTTTAACACCATTTAAGTTCTCTTCCATTGACAATTCTGTATCCCTGAAAGTTCTTTCTCTTTCTTTTCTCTTCCCATTACCCCCCTTACCCCCATTGCATGTATATTGTTGTAAACCTCTCTTATTCTCATTGCATGCATCTTCTTGTAAACTGCCCCGAACCCATGTATCCTGTTGTAAGCCGCTCTGTACTTCTGTATCCTGCTGTAATCATTTGTTGCTTGTTGCAAACATCTCGTATTCTGACTGCATGTATCTTCTTACAAACCACTCTGAACTCATGTATCTTGCTGTAAACCGCTCTAAACTTATGTACAGTGGTGCCTCACACAACGAACTTAATTCGTTCCAGGAGCAAGTTTGTTATGCGAAAAGTTCGTTATGTGAAACGCGTTATGCGCAGTGACCAACGACTGCCTGCAGTGCCTGCGCGGAAGGATGCAATACATCGGCAGCGATCGTGGAAGCTCGGGCGACTTCGTTGTGTGAAACGAAGTTCGTTGTATGAATCATGACATGAAGTTCGTTGTGTGCAGCGTTCGCTGTGCGAGGCGTTCTTTATGCGAGGCACCACTGTATCTTGTTGTAAACGTATGTTTCTTGTAATCATCACATACTCTCATTGCATGAATCTTGTTGTAAACCGCTTTGAACTTATGGTATAGTGGTATATAGGAAATAAAATTATTATTATTATTACATGGTATGGCAGACAATACACACAGGTGCATGGAAGGAATGTGAGGTGGCAAGGCAGGACAATGTATACCTATGACCATAACATAACATAGCAATATACTTGCATACCACAGCTACCTCTTAGTTCTGTGCGGTTTACAGAATAATGAGAGTGGACATTCACAGTGAATTACAATCCGTTAGTTAAAACATTTGCCAAAAAAGTATGTTTTTAAATGCCAGATAGGTGTTGGAACTTACTATAAAATTGCCAAGATGTCTATCCCTTATACCGGCCTGATAAGATAGAATTCTGCCAAAGAATCGTTTGTAAACACATCCCTTAATAGATGGAAAGTCAAATATCCGTAGGGCATTTTCTATTAACAAATTCAGAGTTGTCAAGAAAATAACTAGGTAAAAGACCATGTAAAGACTTAAAACATATACAACCAAACTTAAACAATATTCTTGCCTCAATTGGCAGCCAGTGTGCAATTTTGGGTAACATTTTGTCACATGGTCGAATTTTTTTCAGACTGAATATCAAACGAACAGCGGTATTGCATGTCAACTTGTAACCTTGTTGCTAACCTTTTATTATGTATGAAAACTTGTAACCCATTCTGGGCTCTTTTGGGAAAATCGAATAGGTAAATAATATATGCTGTTGAGCAAGATGAAACCAAAGGGGCTGGGAGAAACACTAACTACATGGGTCAATGACGGGCTGAGTGGCAGACTTCAGAGGGTGGTAGTTAATGGTACCCTCTCTAAAATATCAGAGGTGACCAGTGGAGTACCGCAGGGCTCAGTCTTGGGCCCACTCCTTTTCAACATATTCATAGGTGACCTAACTCAGGGGCTTCAAGGTAAGGTAACGTTATTCGCTGACGACACCAAACTATGCAATGTAGTGAGAGATGGCAATTCACCCGATAGTATGACACAGGACCTACATTTGTTGGAGCTTTGATCCTCGACCTGGCAGCTGGGCTTCAACGCTAAGAAATGCAAGATCATGCACCTCGGCAGCAGAAATCCGTGCAGAACTTACACCTTGAATGGTGAGACCTTAGCTAGAACTTCAACAGAACGAGACTTGGGAGTGATCATCAGCGCAGACATGAAAACTGCTGATCATGTGGAGAAGGCTTCATCTAAGGCAAGACAGTTGTTAGGTTGCATCCGTAGGAGTTTCGTCAGCCGGAAGCCTGAAGTCATAATGCCATTATACAGAACCATGATGAGGCCTCATTTGGAATACTGTGTACAATTCTGGAGGCCACACTACCGAAAAGATGTGCTGAGAGTAGAGTCGGTGCAACAGATGGCCACCAGGATGGTCTCGGGGCTCAAGGATCTATCGTACGAGGAAAGGCTGAAAAATTTGCGGCTGTACTCACTCGAGGAACGTAGGGAGAGAGGAGACATGATCGAGATGTTTAAGTATATTACCGGCCGTATCGAGATAGAAGAAGAGATTCTCTTTCTCAAAGGACCCTCGGCCACAAGAGGGCATCCGCTCAAACTCAGGGGCGGGAAATTTCATGGCGACACCAGGAAATATTTCTTCATCGAGAGAGTGGTTGATCCTTGGAACGAGCTCCCGGTGCAGGTGATTGAGGCAAACAGCGTGCAAGAATTTAAGAGCAAATGGGATCCCTTAGAGGGTTAAGCCAAGGGAACCTGTCACCAGGACTGGGATCCCTAGGATAGTAGACTTGGGGGTAGGTCAGTAGAGTGGGCAGATCTGATGGGCTATGGCCCTTATCTGCCGTCATCTTCTATGTTTCTATGTTTCTATGCTATAACATAGAATGTTATATATGGAGAAAACTCCTACATAGCAAAGACAAAAAAACAACAAAAGTAGCGATGGACCAAGAACTTTCCTACACCAGTGTAGAATATAAAACACTCTTTTATTGGCAAAGCACCGACAGATTTTTTAAAAAACGACATGGGGCTGTGTTTCAGCGGAAAACTGCTGTCAAATATTTTGATACTTGTGCTGTTATGTCAAAAGATGTCAAAGTGCAAAGTCTGCATCCTATAGCACCCAGAAGGTGCTAAAGAAAAGACAAAAAAAAATCCCTCCACAAAACTGGCAGCCTTACAACTAGTGCTGCAAAAGCCCGGCACTGAATATCGGGGCTAATTTAGTCAGGGGCGATCAGAACTGCATATTGTTCCAAAACTGTACAATACATAATTGGCCATATGAGGCTGGTACAGTGGCAAGTTGTCAAGTGCCCAGTTTGCGACGATACCAGTGTTTAGGGCTCCTTTTACTAAGCTGCGTTAGGGCATTAATGCGCGGAATAGTGCGCATTGAGCTGGCATTAGTTCTAGCCGCATAGTGCATGCTAATCTGCTGCGTACACTAAAAACGCTAGCGTACCTTAGTAAAAGGAGCCCTTAATTACACTAGACATCAAAGCTTTTGCTTCTTCAGCACTTTCGAGTGTATCTTAGAGATTTGGGGCTGCTGATCATGAAAATCACGTTTAAAATTACACATCACGTACCCATTTTAACAAAAAAGTACATTATTACAATTTCTTGTTATACTTTCAGGCTAATATAATATAATAAAACCCTAAGCCGCGCATGCGCACTCCCACCTGCGTGTTCCCGTTTTCTGTGCGCTGTAGGGCACCGCAGGTAGGAGTGCGCATGCGCGCAAATCTCTCTCTCTTTCTCTCTCCCCCAGAGGCGGATGTCGGCCGCGGCGGCTGTCGGCAGCTGCAGGCCACGGCAGCTGTAGGCCACGGTGGCTGTTGGCAGCTGCAGGCCGTGGCGGCTGCTGGCTGCCGGCAACTGCAGGCTGCGGCGGGCAAACACGGAGCATGGAGCCAGTGTACATGGCTGGAGGAGGACAAGCAGCGTGTGAAGACTGCTGCACACGCTGCTGGAATCGCCAGGTTCGTAGTCGGGATCACGGGAAGGGAAGGGAAGGGGGGGGGCGGTAAGGGACTAAGGGAGCCGGACAGACCGCGGGAAGGGAAAGGGTGGTAGAGGAAACGCTACTGCTGCTGCACAGGGAAGTGGTGTAAGGGGAGGGAAATGGAGGGGGAGGGGATGCTGCTTTGGCTGCTGCACAGGGAAGTGGTGGGAGAGAAATGCTGCTGCATAGGAGGCAGGGAGAGAGACAGATAAATAGAAAGAAAAGAAGAAAGACACAGGGGCAGGGAGAGACACAGAAAGACAGACAGACAAAGGGGGCCAGAAACAGAGACAGACAGCGGAAGGGAGAGAGAGACAGAAATAAAGACAGACAGACATTCTAGCACCCGTTAATGTAACGGGCTAAAATATTATTATTATTATTATTATTATTATTAGGTTCTTATATCCCGCCATACCCAAAGAGTTCTAGGCGGTTTACATTCGTTACATTAGGATCTGGTCTGAACCCGGATTTACAAAAATTTTATCGGAATTGCAGGTAGCGCAATTAATAATTAATAACTGATGCCAAGATTAAGGAAGGCATTTTTGTCAGTCCACAGATCAGACCCATCATCAATGATGAGAGATTTGAAGATCTGCCAGTTGGGCCAGAGAAAATCGCCTGGAAAGCCTGGAGAATTTTCATGGCAGTTACAGAGCACCAAACTATATTCAACTTGTTGAACTTCTTGGAGCACACAGAACCACGAAATGCAACGTGTCTCTGAAGATGCACTTTTTGCATTCACGCTTGGGGCTCCTTTTATCACGCCACGCTAGAGGGGTTAACGTGCGCGACTTATCATCGTGCATTAACCCCCCGCGCTGGCCAAAACTACCGCCCACTCAAGAGGAGTTCTATTTCTATCATTTAAATTTCTCCAGAATTCTACTGTTCAACGGCTCCCCCTTCTGCTTCTATTCCTTTCTCTCCTCTCTTCTACCTTCCAAAGTATTTAGATCAATGCTGTCTTGTTAAAATGTTTATTTTATTTTTATTTTTCCTCTAACTCTACTTTTCACTTCTCTATTACCCTCCAGGTACTTTAGTTAGATTGTGAGCCTTCGGGACAGTAAGGGAATTTTTCAAGTACCTTTCTTATTTCTAATCTTAATGTATATTTTCTGTAAACCGCTTAGAACCTAACGGATGTAGCGGTATATAAGAAATAAATTACATTACATTACATATTAGGTGCGTTAAACCGTTAGCGCGGCTTGGTAAAAGGAGCCCTTGGACTTCTTCCCTGCAAATCTCGGTGCAGTCAGCGACGAACATTATTTATTAAAAAATGTATATACCGCATAAAACTACGCGGTTCACATATTGGTTACACACATAATATGCTGATCGCCCTTTAGTCGCATGGATATGAACAAACAATAGACAAACATCTTATCAATAAAGCATTCAACAATAAAACTGTAAAGAGTTAAAACCTAGATATTCGTTGGCACTATATCTTACAGGAAGAACAAAAGTAGCAGCATTTCCTAGAAAAGCATTAACAAAGAGCTGCGTTTCCACCATTTTCTTAAAACTGATCTTTCCAACACAGAATCGCAGTATGCCTGGCAGAGCATTCCAAAGTTTGACACCCGCCACTGACATCATTGATGCTCCAATTCTAACATGAATAATAGGCATCCTCCCCTCAAAACTCAATTTCATAGTGTTTTCAGACCTTAGATTTCTTCTAGGTTGGTAAATTTCAAACAATTCTTTTGGTACTCTTGGAGCAATATGGTACAATATCTGATGGATGATTGCAATGATCTTAACTTCCTGGTAATGTCCAGTTATCTTCAAATGTAATCCGCCTAGAACTGCAAGGTACAGGCGGAACAGAAGTCACTAATGTAATGTAAAATGCACTCTTTGCTGAATAGGCAGCCAGTGTAACTGTTTCAATGAACCAGAACGTACGCAGGTAGGGCTAGTCTCAAATTAGGGCGCTGGTCTTTGACCAGAGGGCCGCTGCGTGAGCGGACTGCTGGGCACAATGGACCACTGGTCTGACCCAGCCACGGCAATTCTTATGTTCTTATGTTCTTAGGAGATATATGTGAGCTCCTAGGAATCCCTGTAATCAATCTAGCGGCCGAAAGGTTTCACCAGGACATTGCTACTATGGAAAAAAGATATCAGGGCAGCTGGAATCCATCAATGCTGGCTGACTATTGTTAGACACTGCAACGAGATGCACCGGACAAACGAAAATCAGCAGGAAAACACTTTTAGCCAAGGCGAACTATCACAGCGTATCAGAAACTTTGTGCATTAAAACATGTTATAGTCAATTGAAGATACCATTGCGTTTCTCAAGATTCCTACGTGATACAGTCAGTGTGAAATTATATTTGTGTTTATTTTGATGGGGGTCTATCATAATTACCAGTTTTAAGAGTGCAAAAAATTTGTTATGAAGAACTCTAACCGCACTGAATGGCGATTGTGGTTCTGGCCATCTTGTTGGCCAACTTTAATGGACCAGGCAGATCTTTGCTGTTATTTATTATGTTAATATACATTTACAGTGTTCCTGTTCTAAGATTACAGCAAAACAAAAGTTAGTTCAAGCTATCTAAGAGTTGACGTCATATTATTAATTATAATTGTTCCTCAATTAGCTAATTGGTCCTCCAAATTTTTACAATTAAGGTAAATAATCTTTGTCATTTTCCTAAAACATATTTCTGAAACAGCTGAGTTTTAACTGCCTTTTTTATATGAATCAAAATTTCATAAGGACCTGATATTCCCTCTGGTAAAGATGACCAAAAGCTGGCCTCTTGATAAGGAGATGAAATTTTTGGGTTGTTTTTTTTTTTTTAAAATAAATAATCTTTATTGATTTTCAAGTAGTAACAGTGCAATACATATGAATCTGAATGTATAACAAATCAAGAAAAATACTTTGAACTTACAAATATTTGAAAGTAATCTTCCCCCCACTTTACTTAATCAATAATATAAAAGCAATTATCCTTCCAATAACCCACTCTTATTTAAAGTAGTAATACATTCCCATCCTGGATGTGTAAGGAAATCAGACAAAAATTAAAGAGAAATGACAACTATATAGAAGCAACAAAAGATGCCAATGGGCCTCACACCAAGTTAAATTCCCTGCTATGCCCCAAGATTTCAGCCTTCATTTTTTCATATTTGTAGCTGGAGCGGCAATCATAGTTCTTCCAATTATGTGTTATCATCTGTATGGCTATTCCCATCATAATTAAGAAAAGCTGACATTTATAACATTCCAATGTCGTATATTTGTAGGGTGTGAGAAAGATAAGTCTGAAATTTCATGTAGGATAGTCTCTTCCAGATACAAACCTACCAATTAATTGAAGCATATACAGGGGAATCATACCACACAGGATTTTAAATTTTAAACTCAAGTCTACAAGTGCCTAGGCATTTCTGGTGTCAGAATCATGTGATTTTCATGAAGGCAAAGTAGAACAGTGTCCGGAAAGTACAATTGGATTTCTTTTCCTTTCATCGCGCAGTCAGAAGTGCTACTATTTGAAGAAATGACATATTGCTAGCACAGAAGGTACCTGAGACAATTGCTTCCTAATGGAGCTTCCGTGGCTTAAGAGGCTTCTGATTCTTTCTCTGGATAAGACTTTCCTTTCACTAGCTCTTTTTTTTTCTTTTTGGATAGAAGAAACACAGTCCTTCTGTGTGTGCCTTACATTTGTATTCCCACCATATGCTACTGGCATTCTAGGACAGTTACAATATTTTATTCAGATCAAAAAAATTCCAATATTTCTTGTTATTATGAAATAGCTGCCTCATTTTTTTAAAAAAATTCTGCATTTTATGTTGAATGTTTAGCAACATTGGGGGGGGGGGGGAGGGGGGGGAGTGAGCACTCTGATCAGCAAGGGCTATCAACCAGCTAGAGTTTCTGCATAACTCTTAATTCAGTGCTTGTCAATAGAGAATGACACCAAAATGGTGACCAAAAAAAAAAGGTCACCGCGAGATCGGGGACAAGGCCATTCACCGCCCCGTGGAGCGGTGAATGATTAACATGCACGGTGAACGAGCGTTCGATCCGGCAGCTCCCTCTCTCCCGCCGGTCATCCATCTCCCTCCCTCCCTCCTTTTCCCTTACCTTTTCTTATTGAAACTGGCGATTTCTATAAGGCTATGAGCTGCATTACAGCCGGAGCCTTGAAGTTGCGTCGCATTGCCTGCTGGAAAAATCTCCTCTGACGCAACTTCCTGTTTCTGGTTGCATCGGAGGAGACTTTTCTAGCAGGCAACCCGACGCGACTTCAAGGCTTCGGCTGTAATACAGCACATACTCTTATACAAATTGCCAGTTTCGCCACAAGAGAGGGTAAGAGGGAGGGAGGGAGAGAAATGCACGGCTGGTCGGCGGGAGGGAGCTGCTGGACCGCGTGAAGGGTGCTGGGGGTGGGGGGATGGAGAGGAGAAGACGCTGAAGACGGGGACGGGGCGGTGAAAGGGACAGCGGGGACGGTGACGGGGCGGTGAAGGAGACGGCAGAGACAGGGGCGGTGAAGGGGACGGCGGGAACGGGGCAGTGAAGAGGATGGTGGTCCGGGGACGGGGCAGTAACGGGGACAGAATTTTTCCCCGTATCATTCTCTACTTCTCAATTCAGTTTTTTTTCTCTAATCTAACTACTTTCACTCCGATTATCGATTTTTTTTCATGTGAACCGAGTCAAGCTCCTTTTGGGGAGACGACACGGTATATAAATCCAAGATTTAGGGCTCCTTTTACAAAGGTGCGCTAGCGTTTTTAGCGCATGCACTCGCAAAACTACCGCCTGCTCAAGAGGAGGTGGTGGCAGCTAGCGCGCGTGGCAGTTTGGCGTGCGCTATTCTGCGCGTTAAGGCCCTAACGCACCTTTGTAAAAGGAGCCCTTAGATTAGATTAGATTCATCTTGAGGGGATCCTAGACCCATTAGGTTTTCAGGATATCTACAATGAAGATATATTATTTGTACTCTAACTGTAATCTATTTGTTATATCACACAGTAACGTATAGTCAATTTAATATCCAATTTGCAAGTTCTTCCGGAATTAATCCAGCTACCTCTCCTCCCTTGTAACCAAAAAAAACCCCAAACTGTTGTAACTTCACTGGAAATGTCCAGTTAGCTCTTTTGTAATCCGCCTTGAACTGCAAGGTATAGGCGGAATAGAAGTCCCTAATGTAATGTAATGTAATGTAAGATGCATGATATTGGTTTACATAACAAGGAGGCAGTGCATGCAAATCTATCTAATGCATGTTCATTGGGGATATCCTGAAAACCTGACAGGACCAGGTGTGCCACAAGGACTGGATTGAGAAGCACTGCTCTAATCAATATGCATGATTAAGGTATGTATTGTCTCCAATTTATTTATTTAATTCATTTTCTATTCCATTCTCCCCAAAGAGCCTCAGAACAGGTTAAACACGCATAACATACAGTTAATGGGTTATTATGATTTGCCATAATTACAGAACAATTTTAAAATACAAATTTTACACCTTGACTTGTGGGGCACCACAAGGCTCAGCCTTGTCAGCTTTATTGTTTAGCCTATTTATGGCACCGATTGGAAGTGTATTTTTGGATTTAGGGGTCCAGTACAGTGGCACTTCCCCAAAGCAAGAATTCAAAAGGATTAGGGACAAGAATCAGAACTAACACAGTTGTCGCCTTGTTGTGGTGTAGTGGAATGGGTTTTCTGCTATAACACCCAAGCACACTATCAGATATCTCTAGGGCAAAAGAGTTACCATCTTTTTTTTTTTTTTATTAGGGACTTATATTCCGCCTATGCCTTGCAGTTCAAGGCGGATTACAAAAGAGCTAACTGGACATTTCCAGTGAAGTTACAACAGTTTTGGGGGGGTTTTTTTCAGTTACAAGGGAGGAGAGGTAGCTGGATTAATTCTGGAAGAACTTGCAAATTGGATATTAAATTGACTGTACGTTACTGTGTGATATAACAAATAGATTACAGTTAGAGTACAAATAAGATTACGTTACATTTCAGGGATCTGAATACTTGGTTGGTGTTTTGGGGAGGAAGAGATTATTTAAGTGGAGGCTTTGGGGGAGAATTTATCTAGGAGGAGGGGGAAGGGTTGGGTTAAGATATCTGGATAAATTTTTTGAAAAGCAGGGTTTTGATTTCTTTTCGAAAAGTTTTGAAGTCGCCCGCTGCCGTCAACAGGTTGGAGATGGAGTGGTTAAGTTTTGCTGCTTGCGTCGCCAGAAGGTTATCAAACATCTTTTTGCGCTGAGTGCCCTTGAGTGGAGGGAAGGCAAAAGGGTTCGGACTTCTTCTTTGTCTTGAGGTGAGGATCTGGTTTAGACGGTTGTCTAGATAGGGGGGGGCGGAGCCATTTAATGCTTTGAATAATAGACAGTAGAATTTGAATTGAATTCATGCTTGCATAGGTAGCCAGTGAGAGTCTAGAAAGGCAGTTGTAATATGATAATATTTTCTCAGGGAGTAGATCAGTCTGAGGGCAGTGTTTTGTATAGTCTGAAGTTGTTTTATCATGTTGGCAGGACAAGGTAGATAGAGGGAATTACAATAGTCCAGTAGACCTAAGACTAGGGATCTTCTAGTAAATAATACCATCACATCTACAGGGGCCACGTGTCTACTACCCAGATGCTGGAGAAACCTGCAAGTGTACCATCTGTAAGGGTCACTGATAAATCTGCAGCATCTGTAAATCTGAACAGTAGATGTGGACGGTGTGTCTGTAGGACCCTCGCCTACCCAGTGAGCTGGTCTGAATTATTAAGGGAAGTAAAGTAACCAACTAAAGTATCAAATGCTATTGCTGGAGGAGAGGAGAAAGACTACCCCCCGTGAATTCATGGTTCGTGAATCGCAGACTCAGTCTTTCACGGTATTTTCCGTCTTCCTGGTGCTAAAGTCAGGCTATACCAATCAGGAGCTGTTTTTGACATGCCAGATAGCGTGTCAAAGCAGCTCCTGATTGGTGTAGCCTGACTTCAGTTCCCGGAAGAGGCAGTCTGAAAATACTAAGAATGATCCCGCACCCGATTTTCAGCATCCACCGGCGCCCAGCTGCCCTCTCCTGCCTCCGACCCGCTCCTAAACCGCATTTGTGGGGTTTTTTTAAATTTGCGGGTGTTCCTGGAACGGAACCCTTGTGAATTTCAGGGAGTACTGTAGTTGAAACTTGTTTGGCAAAATTACCTTTTCAATTATGGCCCTTACACTCTGGAACTACCTACGCACCATTGGGAAGAAATACCTATTGACAAATTCAAAGTAAATCTAAAAACCTTCTTATTTAAGGACGCTTATGATAAGTAATTCTTTAAATTTCTAAAAGAAGGAAGAGCATACTCCCTACTTAATGTATTGACCTTAATTGCTCTTCTTTCCTATTGCAAATTGTATTTCTCCCCTATTCCTCTTCTTTCAATGCGTCATTTATGACTATTATTGTCTAATTTATGTCTACCTAATGATTTTATTTCTTTATGATTTTGTAAACTGCTTAGACATCTTTTAAGTAGCATATCAAATTTTAAATAAAACTTGGAAAACTTGCCTTAATCAGTTGAAGGGCAGTAATATTTGGCACAAACCTAAAGGTACTGTGTGTGGTGTGGAGTTTTCAGAGTCAATTCTAGGTACATAACTTTTTCAGCCTCTTAAGAAGAATCCTAGTTCAGGCCCTGGTCCCTCAAGAAAGAATAAAAGTATGTGCCCCTGTTCCCAGCTTACCTGGCTTACACTAGGCATCCACTCAGCTGTCCCAAAAGGGGAGTTACAAAATGCACAAGCACTTGCAAGCTTGTACAGGGGAAGCAGCAATTTTGAAAGGATATACACTTCTCCCTCCATATTCGTGGTTTCAGCAATCGTGGTTTCGATTATTCATGGTTTTTAGCTTTGCTGGCTCCCCCCTCTCCCCCCAAATTACGTGAGCTTTCATAGAGAAATCGCTGATTCCAAGTGTTTACAGAGAAAATCGCTGATTCCCAGCACTTTCTTCACCATGTTTTGCCTCTCCTTCAGGAACAGGCCGGGTCTCCCACCATGTTATTCGCGGCTTCACCATATTCACGATGGTTTTTAATAGAAAACAGCGAATAGCATATGAAAAAGTTATTCACGTTTTTTCTAACATAAGAACATAAGAAGCGCCATCTCCGGATCAGACCTTCGGTCCATCAAGTCCGGCGATCCGCACACGCGGAGGCCCTGCTAGGTATACACCTGGCTTATTTTATAGCCAACCATATCTTTATATGCCTCTCTCAAGGAGATATGCATCTAGTTTGCTTTTGAAGCCTAGGACTGTCGATTCCGCAATAATCTCCCCTGGGAGAGTATTCCAGATGTCAACCACTCTCTGTGTGAAGCAGAACTTCCTGATATTAGTCCTGAACTTGCCCCCCCTTAGCTTCATTTCATGTCCTCTTGTCCGTGTCAAATTGGACAATGTAAATAGTTTTTTCTGCTCTATTTTGTCGATTCCTTTCAGTATTTTGAAGGTTTCGATCATATCCCCACGCAGTCTCCTTTTCTCAAGGGAGAACAATCCCAGTGTTTTAAGTCGATCCTCATATTCCAGTTTCTCCATACCCTTCACTAGTTTAGTTGCTCGTCTCTGCACCCTCTTCTGTATTTGCAGTTCTATTAATCCCCTTTCACAGCGAATACGGAGGGAGAAGTGTACATGAAGACAGAGTGGCATCATTCTATGTATAAGTGCTTGCATTTATATGGCAAAGTGGCCATTTTGCAACCTCCGTGTAGAGGAGTTAGCAATTATAGGTGAAGTCCCCAAAGCTCTGAAACTTGACTTCCTCATTGCTAAAACTTTTTGCTGAATAAATTTTCAAAATATATCCTTTTTCTTTGACTTATTTATTCAATGAGATTTGTCCTTCTCTCATGTCAGGTCCCAGTGACCACTGATAACGCATACAATATATTCACAATACATCTATGTCTATTTTGAAGCAGCTACAAATATACCCATGGAAAATATGTATGCATGGCTTTCTTTTTTTAAAATTCTTTATTCATTTTTAAACTTTCAACAAGTGAAGCAAAATACAATCATATACACTTTAATATCACTTACTAATGTAGCAAAGATTAATATATGACACATACCCTCCCTTCCTCCATTATAAATATTAATAACACTTTTGCTCAAGATATCATTAAAATAACCCCCCCCCCCCTGTACTTTAATAAATAAAAGGGGACTTTGAAAGCCCCACTCCCCTCCAACACATGCAGGTAGGATCTCCCTCTGCTCCGACTTGCTCTTTTTTTCCCAGCAGGCAAAAGTACTTGCACTATACTCATAAAGGAGGATGGTCAAATTTTCTGTGACTAGTGACTGGCAGACCTGGTACAGGAGGAAGCCAATTGCATCAGTGGGTCCATTCTTCCACGAATGCCTCATCCATTCTACTGTATTCATCATACAAATTTCTCTTTCATGTTGACTTCTGTAACCAAACTAAACTCTTCTGAACTAAGGCCTTCTTTTACTAAACTGTAATAGAGGGGTTGTTTTTTTTACCATGACCCAGATTGCTGAATGCTCCAACGCTATTCCAATGCTCATAGGAATTCGATGAGCATCGGAGCACCATCGGAGCATTTATTTTTATTAAGATTTGATATACCGCTCCTGCATATCACTGACCTAAGTGGTTTACAATGCAAGAATTGATTAAAAAAAGGAACTCCATTGAAGATAGGAAAGATAGAGATAGAGATAAGATATGTATATCCTAACAAGCATGCAATGAGGATGAAAACAAAGATTATATTAAAAATAAAAATACTAGTTAATTATAAATTATAAATGAAAAAGATTAAGAAATTAAAATTAATTAATTTAAAAATAATAAAATTAATTAATTAATTTAATTACATAAATTCCAGTCAGATACTCCAGTCCAGTGGAGACATAGAGGCCCCTCGATGCTGCCGTGGAATGCAGCCGTTAACAGCCAAGAAAAAAATAACAAAAAATTTAAAAAAATGCTTTCCCACTAGTGGTTCATCGGACTCTTTTTCTACTCTATTTAGAGCTCCGGGCCACAGTAAAAACCTCTATCGTGGCTTAATAAAAGGGGGAGATAGGTTAGGTAAGCACAATATTGCTGGCACTTTTTAGAGGAGAGATTTTCTGTTTTTATTACCAAATATATTACCACCTTATTAAAAATGTTCTTAATCCAATTAGGGTCACATCAGTGGCATGGTAAGGAGGGGACAGAACGCCTTGGGCACAGTCTTTGGGGGGCGGACCAGCACTCTCCTCCTCTCTGCTCCCTACACCTTCCCACTCATTCCCCGCCATGCGCGCACCTTCAATTCACCCCCCCCCCCCCCAATACCTCTAGCTATTCGCTGGCTTGAGAATCAGCTCCAACCTGCTCCTCGCACTGGCCTCCGTGCTTCCCTCTGACATTACCTCTGGGTCTATGATTAGGAAGTGATGTCAGAAGGAGAGTTGATGCCGTTGAAGGCAGCAAGTTAGAGATGCCGCTCACGCCGAGGAAGTTAAACAGGTACAGGAAAGGGAAGGGGAGCACACGCAGCTGGGGGGGAGAGGGCAGAGAAGAGGGCAAGGGAGGCACCACCGCCCTGGGTGCCTCCCACCTTTGCTCCACCACTGGGCCGCATTATAACTTTTGTGGGTCCTATTCTCTTTTGCCTTTGGGGGCATCTCCCCCTCCCGGTGGCATTTAATATGTTACTGAACTTTTTAATTCTAACGGAATGTATGTTTCATTTGTATTTGATTCATATTTTATGTATTTGTATTGCATTCGTTGTGTTTATTTTCAAGGCTGAAAGGCAAGGCATGAAAATAAATTAACTTGTACTTTATTTTTCTTGTTTCTGATTAAAAAAATAATTAATTAATTAAAACATTTTCGTGGGTCCTAGGCTCTGTGCTTATTGTGCCTAATACAGATTTCAACAGCAGGCTAGGATCTTTCTCAATACAGTACTCCCCCGAAATCCGCAGGGGGTTCCGTTCCAGGAACCCCCGCGAATTTTGAAAAACCGCAAATGCGGTTTTTCACATGTCAAAAGGCAGGGGAAGCAGGGCAGGCAGGAGAGGCACGAGAGGGCAGCTGGAGCGCCGGCGGATGAAGAAAATCACTCGCGGTCTGCCCCAACTGCCTCTGCCTTTAGTAAAGTCGGGCTACACCAATCAGGAGCTGCGTGTCAAAGCAGCTCCTGATTGGTGTAGCCCGCCTTTACTACAGGAAGAGGCGGTTGGAGCAGACCGTGAATGAGCAAGTTCTCAATTCACGAACCGCGAATTTGCGGGGGAACACTGTACCTCTAATCAAATTGCCCTTGTAGGAACTTTCGATATCTGTTGCAGGTGCAACCCAACAAGTGGCATAGTGAGGGTGAAAAGTGCCCGGGACAGTGGCGTCCTTCCCCCACCCTCCTCTCCACCCTCTGCTCCTTCCCCGACCCCCCCAACTGCCGCGCGCACCCCTTCTCTTCCTCCATACCTCTAGTTGTTCACCGCCACAGCCAACCACTTCAACATGCTCCTCACAACCGCGTCCTCTCCCTCTGATGTCATTTCCTATGCATTGCACCCAGAAGTGACGTCAGCGGGAGCCAATGCGGTTGCGAGGAGCACGCTGAGCAACTAGAGATACGGGGGGAGGAAGAGGGGGCGCATGTGCAGTGGGGAGAGGAGTGGGAAGGGGCGGGGAGCAGAGAGGAGGGGTGATGGCGCCCTCACCAAGATGGTGCCCGGGGCAGACTGCCACTCCGCCCCTCCCTTACTATGCCACTGAACCCAACCAAATCTATATGTGGAATTGACTATGATAATGCACAAAACCAAGGAGGCAGATTCTGTGCTCCCTGAGTTCCATTTCACGTCGGTCGGTGTTGGGTGATATTTAATAACGTCTGGTGTCATTTCACTCCAGTCTAATATTCCACAGAGCCCACCTGCAGCCTCCAGTTCCAGGGGGGATGCCCGAAATATCTTTGGCAACAGCTCCCATCGGTAAGCGCTTCAGTCGAAAAATATGCGCACTTTAATCTCAGAGCCATGCTGGCTTCAAACACGCCTTGCAAAACTTTGCTGGGAGCCAGTGATACCATAAACATTTCCCCTTTTCCGTATTATTAACGCAGCTGTTGTCTTTCATGTGTAGGCCGAAGCAATTAAAATATCATTTCAATCTGAAAAGCGTGTCTCTTAACTATCCTGTTCCCTCACTAGACTGCTAGTCCCGCATTAATTACTTCTATCATTAGACTTTAACAAGAGCTACATTAACTGCATAACAAGCATGGTGGTTTATATGAGCAGATGAACCACCCTCTTGAGGAAACAAGAATCAAGAAAGTGGAAAGCTCTAAGAAGGGAAATACCATTGTTGCATGAATCACAGAGACAGAGAAAGCTACAGATATGGTAATAATGAGCACCTTGACTCAAAATATTTTACTGACAGTACCTAATTATTATCACTCAGCTACAAATGGAACCCATTTCACTTTCGTGGTTAAAAAAAAGAAAAAACAGATCAGAGAGAAAAGTCCTTATTAGATATTAAGGAACTACACTTAAAATAGACAGTAGCCCGACATGGCCATGTTTCACCCCTTCCAGAGGCATTTTATATTTGATTTTTTCAGCTCATAATTTTATGTTTGGTCTGTGGTAATACGAGGTTCATTTCATAAATAATGCACACTATTTTTTTTTAATTTACATGTTTTATTTTTTTTTCAAGTATTTCTTTACAATCCTTCAATATAGTCTCCCTGCTTTACAATGATCGAGTCCCAACATCTGGGAAGCTTCGTTATTCCATCCAAGACACAGTTTTTGTTCAGTTGCCGAATGGCTCAGGTACCGGTGGAAGAAAGCTCTGCCAGAGATGCGAAACGATGTCCACGCATAGGTTGTTCAACTTTGGAAAAGGGTCGAAGTCTGGTGGACTCATATCTGGACTGTAGGGAGCATGAGGTAATACCTCCCAGCTGTATTTGCGTAGTTTTTCAATGACGACATTCCCTATATGCGGGTGAGCGTTGTCGTGAAGAATGAGTGGCCCAGCCAAGAGCAACTGAGGTCAGGTTTTGTGCATTTTTGTACGCATTGTTTTTGCGAAAAATCACAATAATACACTGCTGTGACACTTCTTCCACATGGAAATTTGTCTGTGATGATGACGCCTTCATGATCATAAGCATAAATCATCATTTGTTTGACTTTTGATTGAGTTCTTTGAAATTTTTTTGGCCTTGGGAAAGATGGAAAAACTACGCAAATACGGTTGGGAGGTGTTACCTCATGCTCCCTACAGTCCAGACAAGAGTCAACCAGACTTCGACCTGTTTCCAAAGTTGAAACAACCTAAGCATGGACATCGTTTTGCATCTCTGGAAGAGTTTTTTTCCACCGGTACCCAAGCCATTTAGCAACCGAACGAAAACAGTGTCTTGGATGGAATAATGAAGCTTCCTGGACGTTGGGACTCGGTCATTGCAAAGCAGGGAGACTATATTGAAGGATTGTAAAGAAATACTTGAAAAAAAAAAATAAAACATGCAAATTAAAAAATAGTGTGCATTATTTATGAAATGACCCTCGTATTACCACAGACCAAACATAAAATTATGAGCTGAAAAATTCAAATATAAAAAGCCTCTGGAAGGGGTGAAATATGGCCATGTCGGGCTAGCATTTTTTTTTTTTTGCTACTTCAGCTTCTTGCGGTGTTCTTTGCTCACATGTTTAAAGACAATAGACTGTTTTCAGTCCAATTCTCTATATGTGAGGTTGCAAACCATTAGACCCCTGAGGAAGGCGTGTTCACTGAAACATGGACCGTGTAAGGTCCAGTTGGATTTTTATCATAGTATTTTTTATCATTGTACTTTTTTAATTGAATTTTCATGGTTTTATATATCAGTGTTTAACAAATTATCTCCAGAACATCTGTATCCACAGTTTTTGTTTTCATCGTTACATTCAGGTACTCAAGCATTTTTCCCTATCTGTCCTAGCAGGCTCACACTCTATCTAATGTACCTGGGGCAGTGGGTGATTAAGTGATTTGTCCAGGTTCACAAGGAGCAGTGTGGTATTACCTTACCATGATTGTATGACATCACAATCTCAGCTCTGGATACTAGAGACTGAAAAATCTTCATACTAGGAGGGGGTGCTGAAAAGTTCTCTGCCTAACCAAGAAGAGAATGACGTGGATGTGGTTCAATCAATGATCTGAAACAATGCTAAAACATAGAATTTCATTTTTGTACACAGCTGCAAACATCTCCATATTATGAAACAGCTTTGATTAGTTAAGCTTTCAAATTAATATGCTTATGTAAGAGGTTCATCTTTTCTCAGAGCTAGACAATATCTGGTGACTGTAACAGTATTGGATATTTTGGGACTTTCCACCAAACAAGAAGATAATCCCAGGCAACATTACTGCAGGACAAGAAGTCCTACCAAAAGTTATCTGAACTGCTGACAAAGGACAATGAAGCTCAAGAAGGAGGGAGCCTACTCTCAGAAATTATTGAACTTAGTATTAAAAATGCATTGTCAGGGGAAATAGAGAGGAGTCAGATTTGACAGTAGGTGACATCATGCTTCAATATGGCTCCGAGATAAGTATGCAGACTATACAATCAATAGATATGATAGATGTGTCAACCCAATAGAAAGTGAGTATGTAATATGTAACTAGGTAGTATTCTAGGCTACTGAACTAAAGTATATAAGTAGCATACCGGCTGGCCTAAGCTTCAGGATGGATCTAGCCGGCCACTCTGTATGTTATCCATTGGCTCAATTTGCTGTACTTTGTTGTTCCATGTAAGCTGGCTTTTGTCTATTTCTAATAAACCTATATTAAATACAGCATTTGGGTTGTTGTTGCAAGGTCCCTATTTTGAAGTTTTCTAGGATGAGTTCGCAAACTCGTCAGACCTCGTATGTACCTAGTATGTGTTGTTAGGATAAAAATGTGTATCAGAAAAACTTGTACTGTAACTATGGCAAATCGTAACTCATTAACTATATATTATGTATGCTAACCTGTAACCCATTCTGAGCTCTTAGGAGAGAACGGGATAGAAAATGAATTAAATAAATACATAAATATTAGCAACTCTATTGAAAGTCCATGTCAAACTCCATTGTAACTTCCTGGGTAACTGACCCGACCTCTTGTAATGTAATTTGACCTTGAACCGAATAGGCAAAGGCAGAATAGAAAACCTCCAAGCAGATACACAATTAACGCAATTTCTCCCTAAACACTGCATGGGTTCTTTTGGGCTTTTCTTCTGAAAATTGTGAATTCCTACATGGTCCTGGTTTGTGAAGGATTTTTGCAGTACAGTACAGTGGATAATGACCCTCTCCCCCAATACCCACTTAAATGTCTTTACTCCTTCTTAGGTAAATATGTTTTCACAATGTCTACTTCAATATGGGTGGCCATGCCCTCCTGAAAGAATCTCTTTAGTCATAATATGTGAATTCTCTAAACATCCCGTGAACATACCCTTGCGTCTAAACATTCCATTTTGTCAGTGTGGCTGCTACTGACAGGGAAAAGGACTTCAAAACTGTGCAGGAGCCTTGTTTCAGCTCCTTAAGAAACATGCCTCTGTGGATTTGAATGGGAGGTGTATAAATAGTAAATCTCCATCAAATGCTCCTTAATAAGCACATAGTAACACTTGCTTTTTGGCATTTCTGAAAGATCTCTGTTGTTCTTTTCTTCCTTCTAACAATGAGAATGATTTTCCTGCTTCTGACTGTGCTGCTCTCCCTTTCTCTTTCTTTTTCTTCATTTAACACATCTCGAAACAATTCACCCTCCGCTAAATGCAGGCCTTTCAGCAGGCTGGATTCTCCCTCTCTCCCTCCTATGGTTATTGACAGAAAACACAAAGAAGAGACAGTAATTTCTAGGTAGGACTGCTCTTAGAATGCTCAGAGATAGTTCAGTAGTCTGAGAATCTCATTCATCTCTCTTTTGGATCATTAATATTGACCTGTCCTTTATAACCCTTCACTGATTCTGTTATCCATAGAAACCTGCCAAGGAATAAAAGCATTATTAGATTTCATTTTGTGACAGCAAAACGCAATGCTTCCAATTTTATTTTTTTTATTTTTTCATATGTACGCCTACTTGCTGTTTGCTAATCAAACCTATTACCTGGCACAAGTAAATTCCGCAGGCGGGCGCATCCTAAGCATACAGGACGTGACTTTATCACAACAAACACACAAGAAACTTGGTTTTCCACCAGATGACTTATTAAATCTGTCTTCAGCAATTAGCTTTTGTGATGCATGCCTCATACAATCGGGTCTCTTGCCATTTTACAGATGCCTATGGAGGCAAATGTTGTATGGAGCTAGCATATAATTTATTCTCCACCCCCTGGAAAACCTTTCATACACAGGTGGGGAAAAAAGTGTTCTCATCGCTCAGTGGGGACACCTGAAGATTTTATGTATGCTCGCAGGCCACTGGGACCTCTCCCATCAAGAACCTTTAAACCTTTACTATTGTACATCTTTCAACCCACAACCCAATGTATGACACAAAGAACATTAAACAGACCTTTATTTGGTTGCTGGTTACTCAAAAAGAAAGAGAACAGAATAAACACTGTTGGATTCTCATGTTTGTTTTTCATTTTTCTCATTACTAGTCTTTAAAAAAACTCAAACAGTATAAATTATCAATTATTTAAATGCACCAATGCTGAGATTGCATACTTCTGGGTAATTTGGCCCAAATATTTTGAAAATTTTGCACACATGTCAGAATTATGCAAAGTTCTGTAGACTTTTTTTCTCCCTACAAACAGAATATAATCATCGCCATTGAGCAATGCACACCTTGGAGTCCCTAGGGGTAGAAATCCCATGAGTAAAGGATAGGGATAGGAGTGTACGATCGTCCACTTAACTAGGATGAATGGGCAGATGCAGAAATGTTATCAGAAATTAGGGAGGCTAACAAACTGGGTAACACAGTAGTAATGAGTGATTTCAACTACCCCGATATTGACTGGGTAAATGTAACATCAGGGCATGCTAAGGAGATAAATCCTGATGAAATCAAGGACTGCTGTACGAAGCAGCTGGTTGAGGAACTAACAAGAGGTGAAGCAATTCTAGACCTAGCTCTTGGTGGAGTTCATGAATTGGTGCAGAGGATAATAAGAACATAAGAATAGCCTTACTGGGTCAGACCAATGGTCCATCAAGCCCAGTAGCCTGTTCTCACGGTGGCCAATCTAAGTCACTAATATCGGACAAAACCCAAGAAGTAGCAATATTCCATGTTACTGATCCAGGTCAAGCAGTGGCTTCCCCCATGTTTTTCTCAATAACAGACTATGGACTTTTCCTCCAGGAACTTGTCCAAACTTTTCTTAAAACCAGCTATGCTATCTGCTCTTACCACAACCTCTGGCAACGCGTTCCAGAGCTTAACTATTCTCTGAGTGAAAATAATGTCCTCCTATTGGTTTTAAAAGTATTTCCCTGTAACTTCATCAAGTGTCCCCTAGTCTTTATAATTTTTAACTAAGTGAAGAATCGATCCACTTGCACCCGTTCTACTCCACTCAGGATTCTGTAGACTTCAATCATATCTCCCCTTAGCCGTCTCATTTCCAAGCTGAAGAGCCCTAACCGTTTTAGTCTTTCCTCATACAAGAGGAGTTCCATTCCTTTATCATCGTGGTCGCTCTTCTTTGAACCTTTTCTAGCTCCACTATATCTTTCTTGAATTGAACGCAATACTCCAGGTGAGGTCGCACCATGGTGCGATACAGGGGCCTTAAAACATTCTTAGTCTTGTTAACCATCCCTTTTTAAATAATTCCTAGCATCCTGTTTGCTTTTTTGGCTCCCGTTAAACATTGGGCGGAAGGTTTCATCGTGTTGTGTATGATGATACCCTGATCCTTTTTGTGGGTGCTAATCTCCAAGGTGGACCCTAGCATCTGGTAATTGTGATTCAGATCTTTCTTCCCAATGTGCATCATTTTGCATTTGTCCACATTAAATTTCATCTGCCATTTGGACACCCAATCTTCCAATTTCCTAAGGTCCGCCTGCAATTTTTCACAATCCGCATGCATTTTAACAGCTTTGAAGAGTTTAGTGTCATCTGCAAATTCAATCACCTCATTTGTCATTTCAATTTCCAGATCATTTATAAATAAGTTAAAAAGCACCGGTCCCAGTTCAGACCCCTGCGTCACTCCACTGTATACTCTCCTCCATTGAGAAAAATGACCATTTAACACTACCCTCTGTTTTCTATCCGATAACCAATTCCTAATCCACAACTGAACTTTGCCACCTATCCCATGACTCTTTAATTTTCTCTCGTGAGGAACTTTATCACAAGCTTTCTGAAAATCTAGATACACTATATCAACCATTTCACCTTTATCCACATATTTATCCACATCTTCAAAGAAGTCAAGCAAATTGGTGAGGTAAGACCTCCCTCAGCTGAACCCATGCTGACTCCAACTCATTAAATCATGTTTGTCTGCGTGTTCCACAATTTTATTTTTTATAATTGTTTCTACCATTTTGGTAAGGGGCCGCTTGATAACACTGATCATAACATGATCAGATTTGATATAATCCCTGGAATAAGTCCACACAAGAAATCCAATACAATAGCATTTAACTTCAAAAAAAGGAGACTATGATAACATAAGAATGGTAAAAAAGAAACTTGATGGGCAGCTGCAAAGGTCAAAAATGTATATCAGGCATGGATATTATTCAAAAAATACCCTCCTGGAAGTTCAGACTATATTTATTCCATATTTTAAAAAAGGAGGAAGGAAGACCAAACAGCAGCCAGCGTGATTAACAAGTGAGGTGAAGGAAGCTATTAGAGCTAAAAGAGAATCCTTCAGAAAATGGAAGAAGGATCCGACTGAAAATAATTGTAAACAGCACAAGGAATGTCAAGTCAAATGCAAGGTACTAATAAAGAAGGCAAAGAGAGTCCTTGAAAAGAGGATTGCACTGGAAGCAAAAACACAGCAAAAACATTTTTAGGTTTATTTAAAGCAGGAAGCCAGGAAAAGAATCAGTTGGACTGCTAGATGACCGAGGGATAAAAAGGTCACTCAGGAAAGACAAGGCCATAGTGGAGAGATTAAGGGCTCTTTATACAAAGGCGCGTTAGAGCCTTAGCGTCTGGAATAGCGTGCACTAAAATGCCATGTGCGCTAGCCGCTACCGCCTCCTCTTGTGCAAGCGGTAGTCTTTTGGCTAGCGCATGCTATAGCACGCTCTAATCCGGTGCGTGCGCTAAAAATGTTAGCGCAACTTCATAAAAGGAGCCCTAAATGAATTCTTTGCTTCAGTTGTCACCGAGGAAGATGTGGGAGAGATACCGGTATAATCATAATAATGGGCAAAGATGTAAATTATACACTAAAAAACATATCATGGAAAACACCTTCAACTGTCCATGTCAGGCGGTTAACTGAGCAAGAATAGCTGTTAAATAATTGGCCTTAAAATCCAAAAGGACAAGTCAACGTCCCAGGTGCAAATCAAGCTCCTATAAGGGGTATATATTTTATTCCTAGGCCAGCTCCGGAAAACTAACCCAAGGTAAATTCCCAAAACATAAGGGAGAAAAACCCTTAGGCCAAATACCGGGCTCATATAATGCTCAAATTTAGACTGCCTGAGATGGAATATTATGTTTTTTCTTTGTTTATTTCCTGCTGTATTACTGACGCAAGAGTAAATTCTTGTAATATAATTTGAAATTCGATAAATAAAAGAATTTTTTAAAAAAGGAGAGATGACTCAAGGAAGGGAGAGATGTCAGATTCTGGAGAAGGGTGATGGAAGGAGGGAGAGAGAGATGTCTAACTACTGGAAGGGGAAGGAGAGAGATGCCAGACCAGGTAAGGAAAGAAAAGAGATGCAAGACTATGGGAATGAGAGGGGAGAGATGCCAGACCGTGGGAAAGGGGGGAAGGGAAGGAGAAAGATGTTGAACCATGGGAAGGGGGAGGGAAGATGAGTGAGATGCCATGCTGTGGGAGGGAGAGGAGGCAGATGCCAGTCCATAGGAGGGGGGAAGGGGGACATACAGAGATGTCAGATGAGGGGAGAGGGAGGAGATGGTGCACAGGGATGGAGATGAAGGGAAGAGAGAAGAAGGAGATGGTGCACAGCAATGGGTGTAGAAAGGAAGAGAGATAGAGGAAATGCTTCTTATGGATAGATGGGAATAGGGGAGACGAAAAAGGAGGATATAGTGCACAAGGATAGATGGGAAGGGACGGGAAGACATGGAAAATTAGATAGATTTTGAGAAGAAAGCAGAAAAATGGAAGAAAGTTGAATGTTAAAAGTTAGTGCCAAAGATGGATGAAGAACTGAAAGAAAATCACTCCGTGGACCTGTTCAAAGTATTATATGGATGATATAACAGAGTTCACAGGCTTGCTCAGAATCGTGGAGGGGAAAACTGGGGCGAACCCCAGAGGAAAAACCACCTCACAGCCCAATCATCGCATGGACAAGTAAACCAGAGGTTATATCAATTCATATATGTTTTTACGTTGTGAAAAAACTACGGTTTACTATAGCTTATAGTCAAAGAAGTTAGGCAAACTTAGCTTGCAGCATGCGAGTTCCGACATGCATGTTTCGGTCCTGCCTCAGGGAACACACAGGAAAAATCTTAAGAGAAACACTCATGCGATGGGAGATTCTGAAAAGAAAAAATTAAACGAATTAATGCTTTATTCAAAACAACACATTAAAAGAATATTCTAAATAAAGTTTTCCCCTCCACGATTCTGAGCAAGCCTGTGAACTCTGTTATATCATCCATATAATACTTTGAACAGGTCCACGGAGTGATTTTCTTTCAGTTCAACACTTGCATTTTATCACTCCTGTTACATTGTTTGTAACTGGTCCCCTTTCCCATATTTGAAAGATGGATGAAGGGCAGAAAGTGAAGAAGGAGAGAAAAATCACAAATGGATAAAAAGGTCCTGGAGGCGCGCTAAGCGTTTTAATGTGTTATAATACCGCACGAGCTAAACGCTAACGCCTCCATAGAGCTTGCATTAGTATTTTTTGTTTAGCACATGGTTAGTGCACGGTAATCTTTAGCACACGCTAAAAATGCTAGCGCCCCTTAGTAAAAGGAGCCCATAGTTAAGAGCACAGACAGAAGGAAATGCAACCAGATACTAGGAAGAGACGGTTAGAAAAATAAAATCACCAGACAACAAAGGTAGGGAGAATGATTTTATTTTCAATTTAGTAATTGAAATGTATCAGTTTTGAGAATTTATATCTGCTGTCTACTGTCTACTTTGCACTGTTCAGGAAGAAATGCATTTGTTTCTATTTCTCTGGTGTTGTACTGCATCCCAGGGTTTACTCTGTGTATATTAGTATTTTTAGTTTGTGGACCTGTATTTGCATAGGGGTTATCTGTGTTCTGCATGTGTGACCAAGGTCGGGTGTTCTGGTATGAATAAATGGTGAGAAGCAGTCTAGTTTAATTTTGTGGTTAACTATTATGTATTGTTATTAAGATTATATTGTGTGTGTGTATATCAAAAATGGATGGAAAAGTTTACATCAGTGGCGTTCCTAGGGAGGGGCGGGGGGGGGCGGGCCGCCCCGGGTACCAGCCCTAAGGGGGTGTTCCCGGCCTTGCCGTTCAGTCCCCCGCCACCCCCGAAGGACCGTTCGCCCCCCTGGCCTCCCCGCACCACCTATGAACAGCCGCAGCAGGATAGCGAAGTCAGCGTCAGCGATCCCTGCGCTGCTTCCTGCGCCGCGATCCCGCCCCTCCCCTGACGTCAGAGGAGGGGCGGGACCGTGGCGCAGGAAGCAGCGCAGGGATCGCTGACGCTGACTTCGCGATCCTGCTGCGGCTGTTCATAGGTGGTGCGGGGAGGCCAGGGGGGCGAACGGTCCTTCGGGGTGGGTCGGGGCATCAGGCCTTCAGGGTGGGGCGGGCGGGCAGGCAAGCAGGCTTTCAAGGGGGAGGGGGTGACAGGCAGGCATCCTTCAAGGGGGGACAGGCCTTCGGGGGGGGGGTGCAGACCTTCAAAAAAAAAAAAATTTTTTTTACATGGGGGGGGGTGCAGACCTTCAAAAAAAAAAAAATTTTTTTTACATGGGGGGGGGGTGTCAAAAAATGATGCGCCCCGGGTGCCACATACCCTAGGTACGCCACTGGTTTACATTACAATTATTACTATTATTATGGGGGTGTGATCAGGGATGGAGTTTAGTTAGGGTCTGGGGCAAAGCTTGGGCAGGGTCTGGGAGTGGAGCTTCCCCCCCCAAAAAAAACACAAAAAAACACACACAAACACATAAAAAGTGTTCCACTGCCTATGAATTCTAGGGCTTAATTGTTGGTTTAAATGGGCAGCCATCTCTTTTTTATGTTTAAACACATTGGAACTATAAACAAATTTGAAATGTTATTTAATGGTGAGAGATTGACCTGGGTAGTATTGGGCAGTTTAAGATCATAAGCATTGCCATATTGGGACAGACTGAAGGTCCATCAAACCCTGTATCCTGTTTCCAACATTGACCAATCCAGGTCACAAGTACCTGGCAAGATCCCAAAAGAGTAAAGCAGTTTTCATTCTGCTTATCCTAGAAATAAGCAGAGGATTTTTCCTAAGCCCATCTCGTAATAATGGCTTGAGGACTTTTAGGAAAGTATTAAAGATTCTTTTCTTTTTCTTTTTTTTTACATCCTGCTGAGCTAACTGCTTTCACCACATTCTCTGACAACGAATTCCAGAGTTTAATTACATGTTTATTCCAGTTTGTTTTAAATATACTATTAATAGCTTCATTGCATGCCCCTCTAGTCCTAGTATTTTTGGAAGGAGTAAACAAGCAATTCATTCAATTCATAGACAGCGGAATGCTGCTTGGTTTGGGGGGGGGGCAAGGAGCTCCGCCCTAGCCCTGTGGAATCCTACGGTGTGGACTCTCCCCAGCTCCCAACCCCCCACCTACCTCCTCCCAGCGCTATACTTTTAAATCTTCTGGCAGCTGCCATGCAGTGTCAGCGAGCAGTCCTGGCCCCAGAAGTAGAATGAAGTGCTCCAGGGCAGGCATGCTCGCTAATGCTGCGTGGCAGCTGCTGGAAGATTTAAACATTAGAACACCAGGAAGTGGGTGGGAGGGCGGGCACCAATCTTGGGAGAGGCCACAGCCCCTGTGGCCTTCCCCGTTCCGACGCCTATGATTCAATCTATGATGCTTAGCATTTAATTTGCTATGTGGTAGTGTCCCTACTACCTTCCCCTTCAGATATACTGACCTACTGGGTAGATCTACTGATCAACATTCATCACCGTCCCCGTCCCCGCAGATAACCGCGGGAAATAATCCCATGTCATTTTCTAGTGTCTATTTCATCCTCTGTCCTTCTACACCAGCATTCTTCAAAGCAAAGCTTGCGGGTCAGTGGCTGTGCTTATGTGAGCCAAGGATAATGAAGCCATTGTGACATCACTGATGTGATTGGTTCTTAGGCACTGGTGGAATGAGGCATTATGACATCACAATATCTGCTCTGGATACCAGAGACTGTCATTCTGTAGTGTCTGTTTCAACCTCTGTCCTTCTACACCAGCATTCTTCAAAGCAAAGCTTGCGGGTCAGTGGCTGTGCTTATGTGAGCCAAGGAAAATGAAGCCATTGTGACATCACTGATGTGATTGGTACTTAGGCACTGGTGGAATGAGGCATTATGACATCACAATATCTGCTCTGGATACCAGAGACTGTCATTCTGTAGTGCCTGTTTCAACCTCCTTCTACACCAGCATTCTTCAAAGCAAAGCTTGTGGATCGGTGGTTGTGGCCATTCATACTCTGATTCTCCCTCTCTCCTTAAAGAATGACATGAAGATGATTTCCCGCGGTTATCCGCAAGGACAGGAACGGTGATGAATTTTGTCACCGTGTCATTCTCTAATCAACATAACTCTTAACAGCCTGATCCTATCATTCCCAACTACAAAAGACAGAAAATACAAGATATCTGACAGCAAATCATTCAACTACCAAATACTTGCCATTGTAATTCACACAACCACAGTATATATGCTGTTTTACAAAAATCTAAAATTCCTACCAAGGGTCCAAAGAGACTCAGACTAATACTACAAGTCACCTGAAATAAAGACTATCCCCCTCCTTTACTAATGCGTAGCGTGGGTTTTAGTGCCAGCAGCAGAAGTAACTGCTCTGACACTCATAGTTTCCGCTGCTGCCAGTGCCAAAACACGCACTGTGTGTTAGTAAAGGTGGGGTATGTTAATGGTCAGCTGTTAGCTCTGATTTATTACTTCAGACTATATGCACAATTTGATAACCTTATGTAGAGCATAAGAACATAAGAATTGCCGCTGCTGGGTCAGACCAGTGGTCCATCGTGCCTAGCAGTCCGCTCCCGCGGCGGCCCTTAGGTCAAAGACCAGTGCCCTGAATCTAGCCTTACCTGCGTACGTTCTGGTTCAGCAGGAACTTGTCTAATTATGTCTTGAATCCCTGGAGGGTGTTATCCCCTATAACAGCCTCCGGAAGAACATTCCAGTTTTCTACCACTCTCTGGGGGAAGAAGAACTTCCTTACGTTTGTACGGAATCAATCCCCTTTTAACTTGAGAGAGTGTCCTCTTGTTCTCCCTACCTTGGAGAGGGTGAACAACCTGTCTTTATCTACTAAGTCTATTCCCTTCATTATCTTGAATGTTTCGATCATGTCCCCTCTCAGTCTCCTCTTTTCAAGGGAGAAGAGGCCCAGTTTCTCTAATCTCTCAGTGTACGGCATATATAATTCGTTGTTTAACTTTATACAGAATTCTATGAAACATGGAAACATTTGGTGGGCTAGATGGATACTTTGTTTTTCAACATTGTACAGTGGTACCTCGGTTTACGAGTGCAGCGGTTTGCAAGTGTTTTGCAAGACGAGCAAAACATTTGTAAAATCGGTGCCTCAGAAACTGAGCGTGCCTCGATTTATGAGCCCCCCCCCCCGCGATCCGGCACCCCCCGCTCGCGTTGCACCCCTCACCCCACCCCCGCCGCGATCCAGCATCCCCCAGGCACCCACCCACCCGATCACATTCCATACCCCCATTTGGCACCGACACTGGTACCAACGCACAGGACATGCCGGTGCCCGAAGATCTGCCTTCTTCTTTGTGCTGGGCCTTGAGCATCTGCGCAAGGCCTTTCTTCATGTTATTCACACCATCCGGCATGTCTACTCTATTGCAGATTTTCGTATCATCCGCAAAGAGGCAAATTTTACCCAACAACCCTTCAGCAATATCGTTTAAAAAAATGTTAAAAAGAACAGGCCCAAGAACAGAACCTTGAGGCACACCACTAGTAACATCCCTTTCCTTAGAGCGATCTCCATTGATCACTACCCTCTGTCGCCTTCCACTCAGCCAGTTCTTGACCCAGCCCGTCACTTTGGGACCCATCCCTAAGGCACTCAGTTTATTTATTAGATGTCTGTGTGGAACACTGTCAAAGGCTTTGCTAAATCTAAATACACCACATCTAGCACACATCCTCTATCCAATTCTCTGGTCACCCAGTCAAAGAAATTGATCAGATTTGTCTGACAAGACCTACCTCTAGTGAATCCATGTTGCCTCCGGTCCTGTAATCCACAGGATTCCAGAAACATCACTGTTCTCTGTTTTAGAAGTGTTTCCATTACAACAGAAGTCAGACTTACTTCCACTTTTGTGGAGAGGGACCACATCCGCCCTTCGCCAGTCCTCTGGTTCCACTCCCGACTCTAGAGACTCGTTGAAAAGGTCAGTCAGCGGAGCTGCCAGAACTTCCCTAAGTTCCTTCAGCACCCTCGGATGTACACCATCCGGCCCCATCGCTTTGTCTACCTTGTCCGGCCCATCGCTAGCTCCTCACGAACACAATCCTCTGAAAATCGATCAGGGTCTATTACTCCTCCATCCCTATTCACATTGTAGCAATATGCTGCTTGTAACCCATCTAGAACTTTAATTAATGAGGATTCGGCAGGATATAAGATTGCACATAACTTTTTTTTTAATCTTTATTCGTTTTCGAACTTACAATAAGTGTCAATATGTTAAAACAAATTAACAATAAGTATATCACTTAATAATCATCAATAGTACAAATGAGATATTCTTATCTCCCACCCTTCCCACCCCTTCTTATTATATAATCAAATACCTTGTACAATATGTAATCATAAAATTACCCCCCCCTCCTCATAATTGAACCTGTAAATTTAAGGGAAAAAAATGTCATCTAATCAGTACAATATTTTGTTAATGGCTCCCACACATCTTGAAATTTCCTAAAACATCCTCGTTGTATTGCAATAAATCTTTCCATTTTATAAATATGAGATAAGGAATTCCATCAGAAATTATAATTTAATCTACTCCAGTTTTTCCAATTATACGTAATTTGTTGAACGGTAACCCCTGTCATTATAAGTAATAATTTGTTATTATTTGAAGAAATCTGACTTTTTTGCTCTCATTGCCATACCAAACAGCACAGTATCATATGATAATGCCACTGGGTTATCTAATAAACAATTAATTTGGTCCCAAATTGATTTCCAAAAAGTCATAATAAATGGACAATAGAATAATAAATGATCTAAAGTCTCTGCTTCGAGATGACAGTGCCAACATCTATCTAATTTTTGTAAATGAACAGGGGGTCCAGAAACTTCTATGTAACAGAAAAAAACAGGTTTGTCTCATAGATGCCGACAATGTACATCTCATCCTCCGAGTCCAAATTCGTGGCCATTGAGACGCAGAAATTTGATGCTTAATCTCAATACTCCAAATGTCTCTCAGACCAGTGTTTGGTTTCTTTTTAATAAATCCAGTCAGCAATTTATACCACTGGGCGGCCTGGTGACCCAGGAAGTCCGCCTGAAAGCATAAGAACTCCATATTATATTGATTGCACATAACTTAAGATAACACTCCACTCAGTATTTTATAGACCTCTAACATAACTCCCATCAGCTGTCTCTTTATTGCTGGGTTTTTTACATGCTGTTAGAAGAATTTGAATATTGATTTCCATTATTGAGATTCTACTCAAGCAATCCCCCACCAAAAAACCCCAAACCCAACCAAGTACCCTAGTATTATTACATGTTTATCTCTTTCTGCTTCCTTTAATGCTGTCTACCTCATGAACAATAATCAACTTATTTCTAGTCTATCTTAATTTTAATAATATTTAGGCCCTCTTTTACCAAACCACAAGAGAGGTTTATACCTCAGGGCGCTATATGCTCCAACACTTATTTAGCGCTCCAGGCCGCGGTAGAATCCTCTATCACCACCCAATAAAAGCGGGGTTAATTAGTTAGCATCATGAACTCTGATAACAGGATAATTCACAAGGTTAGAAATTTGTTAAATTGATTATTATCAGAATCCCTTGTCCCGTGAGCTTACAATTTCTTTCTGGGGGAAAAAGGAGGTACTTGAGGGAGTCCAGAGAAGAGCGACAAAACTGATAAAAGGTATGGAAAACTTCTCATACGCTGACAGATTGGAAATGCTGGGGCTATTCTCCCTGGAAAAGCGGAGACTTAGAGGAGACATGATAGAAACCTTCAAAATCATGAAGGGCATAGAGAAGGTAGACAGGGACAAATTCTTCAGGCTGTGGGGAGCCACAAGTACAAGGGGGCACTCGGAGAAATTGAAAAAGGACAGGTTTAGAACAAATGCTAGGAAGTTCTTCTTTACTCAGAGGGTGGTGGACACATGGAGCACGCTCCCGGAGGCTATGATAGGCCAGAGCACGCTACAGGGGTTCAAGGAGGGTCTAGATAGGTTCCTAAAAGAAAAGGGGATTGAGGGGTACAGATAGAAGTAGAGGTAGGTTATAGGAATAGTCAGAAACCACTTCACAGGTCATGAACCTGATGGGCCGCCGCGGGAGCGGACCGCTGGGCACGATGGACCTCTGGAGGCAACTTCTTATGTTCTTATGATTATCATTTATCATAGAAAAGAATAATTCTCACAATCAACAACAAATATCGATTGACTCTCGTTTACTCAACACATAGAACCATTCCATTACTGTCTTACCGGGTGTAAGTGCTTACTTGATAAAGCTCTGCTAAAGATTTTATGGCAAATGAAATAATAATCTGGGCCTCTGAATAAAACCTGGAATCTCTGCATTAATGTATCCGAGTGCCTAGTGGCTGTTAATATAAATCATATCCTTTGCTTAAAAATAGCCAATTCCCATCTTTTTAACTTATCAAACCACTCTCCCTTCCTCAGCAGGATTTCACACTTCATCTGTAGCATTTGCATGTGGTTGCTTCTTTTCTCTGTGTATTTTTAACCCTGAATATTTAAATGGAATGCACAAACAGTGAAAAGCAAAACCTGCCCCGCGTCGTCTCAGCTACGAACTTGGTTGTTAACCTTTCAAGATCTCTGGCCAATTCTTATTCTTATGTGCACTTATTCTACTGTGACACAACAAAGAAAAATGGGGAGACCCAATGATCCACAGTGAAAACAATCCACCGATGAAAACAAAAACAAAAACTGTGGTTACAGATGTTCTAGAGATAATTTATTAAACACTGACATATAAAACCATTTTTTTATTACTTCAGCTTGTCTGCGGTGTTCTTTGCTCACATGTTTAAAGACTGTTTTCAGTCCAATTTATATGTGAGGTTGCAAACCATTGGACACCTGAGGAAGGCGTGTTCACTGAAACACGGACTGTGTAGGGTCCGGTTGGATTTTTCTCACTGTATTTTTTATCATTGTGCTTTTTTCATTGAATTTTCATGGTTTTATATGTCAGTGTTTAATAAATTATCTCCAGAACATCTGTATCCACAGTTTTTGGTTTTGTTTTCATCAGTGGATTGTTTTCACTGTGGATCATTGGGTCTCCCCATTTTTCTTTGTTGGGCAGACTAGATGGGCCATTTGGCCTTTATCTGCAATCATGTTTCTACGTTTCTATAACCATAAAGTTCTATGATATCACAATGCAGGTGTAAAGAGCCTTAGCCTATAGGAAGAGGAGATGCAAATGTTAAGAGCCTTAGCCAATAAGGTTACTGCAGATGGGCATGTTTTTGCTACTTCAGCTTGTCTGCGGTGTTCTTTGCTCACATGTTTAAAGACAATAGACTGTTTTCAGTCCAACTCTTTATATGTGAGTTTGCAAACCATTGGACCCCTGAGGAAGGCGTGTTCGCCGAAACACGGACTGTGTAGGGTCCGGTTGGATTTTTATCACTGTATTTTTTATCATTGTACTTTTTTAATTGAATTTTCATGGTTTTATATGTCAGTGTTTAATAAATTATCTCCAGAACATCTGTATCCACAGTTTTTGGTTTTGTTTTCATCAGTGGATTGTTTTCACTGTGGATCATTGGGTCTCCCCATTTTTCTTTGTTGGGCAGACTAGATGGGCCATTTGGCCTTTATCTGCCATCATGTTTCTATGTTTCTATAACCATAAAGTTCTATGACATCACAATGCAGGTGTAAAGAGCCTTAGCCTATAGGAAGAGGAGATGCAAATATTAAGAGCCTTAGCCAATAAGGAGAGAGATAATGATTACTGCAGATGGGCATGTTTTGCTACTTCAGCTTGTCTGTGGTGTTCTTTGCTCACATGTTTAAAGACAATAGACTGTTTTCAGTCCAATTCTTTATATGTGAGTTTGCAAACCATTGGACCCCTGAGGAAGGCGTATTCGCCGAAACACGGACTGTGTAGGGTCCGGTTGGATTTTTATCACTGTATTTTTTAGCATTGTACTTTTTAAATTGAATTTTCATGGTTTTATATGTCAGTGTTTAATAAATTATCTCCAGAACATCTGTAGCCACAGTTTTTGTTTTTGTTCTTATTCTATTGTGACCAGCAGTTTTCTCTTCAAGGGGTCTTTTTTACTAAGGCGCACTAACCGATTTTGCGCGTGCGAAATGCGAAGCCGCCCATTATATTCTATGTGTGCCTTAGCATTTAGCATGTGCTAATCTTTAGCGTGCCTTAGTGAAAGGACCCCTAAATCTTTTTTTTAAATGTTATTTTTATTAAAATTTCATTTTTCCATGATCACAAAATCATTCAGTTTAAACAGAAACAAAAATAATAATTTTATACAATTAGAAATTAAATAAGGCACATATTCCCCCTTTGTTCTGTTATTTCAGTCCACTACTTACATAAAATCTAATCACATATTATGGTGACAAGGGTTTCTTGATTCTTCAAGCAATAAAATCAGGATCAAGCATGACGATATTTCTATTATTTAATATAAATATCTGTTCAAATTAGACAAATCTGGTGGCTAAAAATGAACTGATGCAAAAATGAAAGTTTAGGGCTGCAAGAGAGTTTGACACCGCATGGATATGTGAGAGCACTCTCCAAGATGCAAGCCCAAAACCAAGTGATATTGCACTTCCCCCTCCCTATTCACGGTTTCGACGTTTGCGGTTTTGATTATTCGTGGGTATTTTCCCCAGCCCCCCCCCAAGAAACACTCATTGGCAGCCCGCATCAAAAAACAACGGCCCCGGGACTTGGATCGGGGCGAGGAAGGAGGCGATCGGAGGAGGAGGAGGGGGGTGATCGGAGGAGGAGGAGGGCGATCGAAGGCGGAGGGGGATGATCGGAGGCGGAGGAGACGAGCAGCCGCCCCCAGGAACTAAGACTTTACCTGGTGGTCTAGCGGTGATGCGGGGCAGGAGTGATCTTCCTACACTTCTGCCCCATGCAGAGCCGTGCTGCGAGTTCCTGTGGTCTCACGAGACTTCCAGAGGCTGTTATAGGGGAAAACACCCTTCAGGGATTCAAGAAAAGGTTAGATAAGTTCCTGCTGGATCAGAACATATGCAGGTAAGGCTAGAATCAGATAGGGCACTGGTCATTGACTTAAGGGCCGCCGCGTGAGCGGACTGCTGGGCACGATGGACCACTGGTCTGACCCAGCAGCGGCAGTTCTTATGTTCTTATGTTAAGAGTTAAAAGCAACCTCGGAAAAAAATTAACTTTTTAGCCTGGATTTGAATACTGCCAGGGAATGAGCTTGACGTACTGACTCAGGCAGTCTGTTCCAGGCGTATGGTGCAGCAAGAGAGAAGGAATGAAGTCTGGAGTTGGCAGTGGATGAACAGAGTTCCTGGGAAGGAGTATAGGGAGCGAGAAAAGAGGAGAGAGATACTGAGGAGCTGCAAAGTGAATGCACTTGTAAGTCAATAAGAGGAGTTTGAACGGCATGTGGAAATACATAGGGATTTATCAAAATGTATACAAGCTGAATATCCAAAAAAATAAAATAACCAACAAATATTCAGAATAAAGCTGCTAATAGTGGAAGGAAACAGGCTGAAAGGCAAGTAACTAACATGGAGAAAAAGACCTCAGTGTTTCAAGGAAACAACCAAGAAACTATATGTTCAGTTATAAACTGCCATACAAAACACATCCCAGGTCAAAAAACTCCATGGAAAAGATTCATAAAGATACAGTTTAAAATACACAAGTTAAACTGCAAAAAAACTATAAAAACTTGCACTTATCTTCCATTCATCTCACACAAGCAGTGGAAATAAACATCCGTTGCTCCAATACGGAACCAGACACACTTTTCAAAGAATGAACTCAGTATTCCCGACAAGCCCTGTTTCGCCAAGTGGCTGCGTCAGGGGAATATCTGAAAAGACAAAAAATTAATCAATAATAAAGAATATATAATACTTAAAGCTTTAAAAATTCAGATTACCTTTAGAAAGAGAGCAACTGCTTCAAAAAATCTTCCTCTTGCTCTCTTTCTAAAGGTAACCTGAATTTTTAAAGCTTTACAGAAAATCAAAAAGTCCAAAGAGAACCTTCTATCACAAGAAAGAATATAGCGGCGCTAGATAAGGTTCAAAGAAGAGCGACCAAGATGGTAAAGGGGATGGAACTCCTCTCGTATGAGGAAAGATTAAAGAGGATATGGCTCTTCAGCTTGGGGTAGAACGGGAACAAGTGGATCGATTTTTTTACTGCATCAAGATTTACAAAAACTAGGGGGCCACTCGACGAAGTTACAGGGAAATACTTTTAAAACCAATTGGAAGAATTTTTTTTTTCCACTCAGAGAATAGTTAAGCTCTGGAACACGTTGCCAGAGAATGTGGTATGAGCGGATAGCATAACTGGTTTTTAAAAAAGGTTTGGACAAGTTCCTGGAGGAAAAGTCCCCAAACTGCTTTTGAGACAGACATGGGAGAAGCCACTGCTTGCCCTGGATCGGTGGCATGGAATGCTGCTACTTTTGGGGAGTTTGGCCAGATATTTGTGACTTGGATTGGCCTCTATAAAGATGGGATATAGTAACATAGTAGATGATGGCATATAAAGACCCGAATGGTCCATTTAGTCTGCCCGGTCCATTCAGTCTGCCCCAATTTTTAAAAATTTTTTTTTCTTAGCTATTTCTGGGCAATAATCCAAAGCTCTACCCGGTTCTGTGCTTAGGTTACAACTACTGAAGTCTCCGTCAAAGCTCACTCCAGCCCTTCTACACCCTCCCAGCCATTGAAGCCCTCCCCAGCCCATCCTCAACCACATGCAGACACATACCGTGCAAGTCTGGCCTTAGTTCAATATTTACTATTATTTTCTGATTCTAGATCCTCTGTGTTCATCCCACGCTTCTTTGAACTCCGTCTGGGCCAGATGGATCATTGGTCTGATCCAGTAAGGCTAGTCACTATAGAAAACTCATCGGCACCGAAAAACCGAACACCAAAAAACTCTTCAGCATTGTAAAAAACCTCACCGATACCAAACCCTTCCTCGTCACCCAAGGAACCCAGACCCCATCAGCTTCTCAACTAGCAGACCACTTCAAAAATAAAATCGCCACAATCAGATCCACATTCAACCACTCCCAAAACATCACAGAAGAGTTGCTAATAAATCCCACAATAGACGAAGCCATCCCAGCAGACAGGATCTGGAACAACTTCCCAATGACACAATGGTCAGACCTCGACCGGCTGTACAAAAAATACAGCAAATCCTCTTGTGATCTGAACAACTGTCCACCCTATCTACTTGCTACAGCGTCCACTAAATTCATAGCATGCCTCACGCTATGGTTGCAAACCACCCTCAGGGAAGGTCTGTTCCCTCCGGATCTTGGCGAAATCATAATCACTCCCATACTAAAAGACCCCAAAGGCCCAATAGACAACCCAACAAATTATAGACCAATTGCTTCTATCCCACTATACGTCAAACTTATAGAGGGCATAGTAGCACAATATCTCACCAATTACCTAGAAGACCACCACATTCTGCATCCAACTCAATCTGGTTTCAGAGCTAATCACAGCACAGAAACACTACTGGTATCTCTACTAGACATAGCCCGACAGCACCTCAGCAAAGGAAACAAATTACTAATCATCCAACTCGATCTCTCAGCAGCATTCGACTTAGTCGACCACCCAATACTACTCCAGATACTAGATGCCATAGGAATATCAGGTAAAGTTCATAACTGGTTCCAAGGCTTCCTTAAAACAAGATCATATAGAGTTAAGTCAAAAGATCATCTATCTGATCCCTGGACAAACCCATGCGGAGTACCACAAGGATCCCCTCTATCGCCCATACTCTTCAACCTCTTCATAGCTTCCTTAGGCACTGCCCTAGATGCCCTAAACCAGAGGTGTCCAATGTCGGTCCTCGAGGGCCGCAGTCCAGTCGGGTTTTCAGGATTTCCCCAATGAATATGCATTGAAAGCAGTGCATGCAAATAGATCTCATGCATATTCATTGGGGAAATCCTGAAAACCCGACTGGACTGCGGCCCTCGAGGACCGACATTGGACACCCCTGCCCTAAACATAACATCTTTCAGCTACGCGGATGACATAACCATCCTCCTCCCTTACGACATCCATGACCCCATCTCCAACGGACGCCTAAAAACAACACTGGAAACTGTAGAAAAATGGATGAAGAACCATAAGTTGAAACTGAATGCAGAGAAAACCAAATTCCTACTACTAGAGAAGGAACAAAAACCATCCCTAATAGAACTAGAAGTAAACGCAACCAAATATTCAATTCAGAACACTCTCAAAATTCTGGGAATACAACTAGACAGATGCTGCACAATGCAAACACAAATCCAAAAAATCATACAAAAAGCATTCTTCACCATGCGAAACCTAAGAAAAATAAGAAAATTCCTTACCAAAGAACACTACAAACTCATTGTACAATCCCTCATACTTGGTACCTTAGATTACTGCAACAGCCTCTACCTACCTTGCCCAAACAACATGATAAAACAACTGCAGACCATTCAAAACACAGCCATCAGACTCATCTACGCTCTTAGAAAATTTGACCACATCACTCCCGCCTATGTAGACTCTCACTGGCTTCCAATAAAAGCAAGAACTCAATTCAAATTCTATTGTCTACTATAAAGTAACCCACGGCACTGCCCCCAGCTACTTAAGCAACCACCTTCACCGCTACCACTCACCCAGATCAAGGAGAACTCAGAACCTATTCACCTTCCCCCCTCTTAATGGTACCAGACGTAAGAAACTTTACGACAGCCTTCTGGCGACACAGGCAGCGAAAATTGACCCCACCATCACCAAACTGATGATCAAAACAACAGACATCAAAGTGTTTCGAAAAGAAATCAAAACAGTCCTATTCAAAAAACACGTCCTCACTCACTAATCTCCTCCCACTCGTACATGCTTTCTCCCCTGCGAAGAGCACATCAGTCATTCCCTCAAACCGCACCTTCCAAAAAATCTTCTTCTATTACCCGAACATATTGTTTTTCTCCACTGCATTCTATAACTACTTGAATCTTTATATGTAACTCTCAACTATATTATGTAATGTATATAATTTTCTCGGTAATGTCCGATATCTTCTAATTTGTAATCCGCTTAGAACCGCAAGGCACAAGCGGAATAAAAATCACTAATGTAATGTAATGTAATGTAAAATGGTTGAATGGGAGGTGTTTTTTTATTGTGATATCCTGTAAATGTATTGTCAAATATAGATCTAATACATATGTATTCTTCGATCCTTCTCAGTTAACAGGGTTCCTATCTACGAAACGCCTTGAAGGGGTAAAAGAAACAACAGCAATAATTTAAAGTTAATAGAAAGATTCCTACTACCTGTGACAAATCTAGCGCTATCCCTAGCTTTGACACAGTGGTGAAGAAGGTAGGTAGTCCCCGAGGCAGGAGAGCTGGTCAGGTTGGCCCTGCAGAATATGAAAAGCTGACTTCACTTGGACTATCCCAGGAGCTAAGAAACTACAGCTCCCAGAAGGCCAGTCTCAGCACAGAAAGCTGTGACTGAGACAGGCACAGCTGCAGAGAGTTTTCTCTCCCTTCTCACTCTGCAGCAGGGAGGGGCGAATTAGAGGGGGTTAAAACAGAGCAGCTGAGAGAGAGTTGGGGAGGAGGAGGAGCCGAGGAGGCTTTAGGGTGTGCTTGGTGAAGAACCCTCTCCTCTTCAACGGAATGCTGAGGAGCTGAACCAAGACTGGCAAATTTTGGACACAGAAGAGCTTACTGCTGACCCAGGGAATGAGGAAGGAACCCCAGGGGAACCCATGGAAATCCAGGAGAGTCTGGTAGGACCGGAGGAGGCGTCCATGGACATTTATAAGCAGTAAGGGGATGTGTATTGCCTGTGTCCACAGTAGTGAAGCTACCAGTTATGCCAGTGATAGTTTAAAGGGGAGTTGTAGTTCTCTCCCTGCTGATAATGAACTGTTAATTGCTGCTCGAAAGCTTTAGTTGTAAAGCTAGCAAATGTTTTGGCATTTTTTTGTTCTCTCTGCTAGCAGCCAAGCTGAGCCGAGAGCTCTTCCTCACAGCTGTGCATAATTAATTACTTGAAAGGCACAGCAGGGAGCTGTGCTGAGAGCCTGCACGGACCTTGTGAATTCTGTGCTAAAGAATAATACGGTTTACAGAGCTACAGTATGTGATAAGCCACGTTAGGCTGTGGAAACCAGGTGACATGCTGGCCAGGTTTCTTGTTGCCCAGTTGTGGTTTAAAGTGTGTTTCTGTTCTGAATTTTTTTCATGCCTGTGAAATGACCCAGCTGCTGGAGCTGAAGCAGCTTAGTGAAAGTTACTAAATCCAAACTACTCTGGTGAACAGGACTGTTTATAGATGTGCTAACAAAGTCCAGAGGCTGTGGAACGATAGGTTAAGATGAGACGCACCCAAAAACCTGGACACTGGATTTTTTTTGAAAGTTTTGCTCTGTTTGAACAGCTTGTGTTTTGCCTCATAGTTTTGAGTGCTTGTTTTGAGGTCTGCTAAGCTGAAGCATTTTTCCTTTTGTTCAATGCAACCAATGAACATAATAAAAGCTTTGTTTGATTATTCTACTATACTGGATTTTGAGGTGTGTGAGTTTCTTTTCCCTTGCCTGTTTTTTTCTTTTGGTAATGTCAGGGAATCTGATATTATACCTCAGGCAGACGCCTAAGAAGGCCTGAAGGGTACCCTGGTTAAAGGGTACACGTATGGACAGGAACAGTCACAGTGTTCCAGCTCGCTGCCGTGAACAGGAGCTGGGCAGGTGTGACATACCGCAGTTAGATATTTGCTTTTCTTGCTAAATTGATGTGATTTATTTTTAGTTACACTCACTAGAAGTCTTGGATCCAATAAATGGGATTAATAGTATTGATTAAGAATTATATTTCCTATTTGATATTAGTATCTTGTTTAAAAATATTATATCAGTATTTATTCAATATTCTGTACAAGAGGTTTTCTTGGAAAAATTTTGAAAGCAATAAATAAATTTTAAAAAGATGGTTACCAGCAAGGAAATGAAAATTTTTCTTGGCAGCATGGATCAGTGGCTGACTGCAGGAGCTCACAAAATGCAGCACTCCTAGATTGCAAGTACAAGTCAAACTAAACTAAACTAAACCTTAGGTTTGCATACCGCGCCATCTCCGCAAGCGTAGAGCTCGGCACGGTTTACAGAGTTAGGATAGAAAGGAACTCCAATGAAGGGTTATAGGATAGGAACTAAGAGGTAGAGAATGGCACGGTGACAAAATTCATCACCGTTCCCTTCCCCGCGGATAACCGTGGGAAACCATCTTCATGTCATTCTTTAAGGAAAGAGGGAAGAATCAGAGTATGAATGGCCACAACCACTGACCCGCAAGCTTTGCTTTGAAGAATGCTGGTGTAGAAGGACTGAGGTTGAAACAGACACTACAGAATGACAGGCTCTGGTATCCAGAGCAGATATTGTGATGTCATAATGCCTCATTCCAAAGCAACAAAACAACAAAAGAACCAGAGGTCCAACTTCGTCTGCAGTGAAAAAACAGACCAGAGCAAACAAACCAAAACTGCAGACTTGTACACGGTGCAGGCAAATTTTATTTTGACAAATAAATCTTAACTAAAAACCTTTTACCAGACGGGGGACCCAACACGGTCCGTGTTTCGGACAACCTTCATCAGGGGTCCATGGTAATAAAGGTAAAAAGAAAAATATCACAAAAAGAAGCCTGGAGAAATAGCGTTTGGTAGCACACTTGTTCGTGACGAACTTGTAGTGCATTTCGGAGATTCACTGGTGTGCTACCAAACGCTATTTCTCCAGGCTTCTTTTTGTGATATTTTTCTTTTTACCTTTATTACCATGGACCCCTGATGAAGGTTGTCCGAAACACGGACCGTGTTGGGTCCCCCATCTGGTAAAAGGTTTTTAGTTAAGATTTATTTGTCAAAATAAAATTTGCCTGCACCGTGTACAAGTCTGCAGTTTTGGTTTGTTTGCTCTGATAATGCCTCATTCCACCAGTGCCTAAGAGCCAATCACATCAGTGATGTCACAATGGCTGCATTATCCTTGGCTCACATAAGCACAGCCACTGACCCGCAAGCTTTGCTTTGAAAATGCTGGTGTAGAAGGACTGAGGTTGAAATAGACACTAGAAAATGACATGGGATTATTTCCCGCGGTTATCCGTGGGGACGGGAACGGTGATGAGTTTTGTCACCGTGTCATTCTCTACTAAGAGGGTATGGAGGGGCCAGAGTACCAGAGAGGGGGGAGGTGTTACATTTTAGTAAAGAGCCAAGTTTTCAGGTGTTTGCGGAAAAGTTGGAGGGAGCTTGAATTTCTAAGCGGGGATGTAAGGTTGTTCCAGAGTTCTGCGGTTCTAAAGGGGAGGGATGTTCCTAGTTTTCCTGCACGGGATATAGTCAAAGCACTTTCTATATGTAAGCCTACACAGTCTCTCTCAAGGTGCAAGGATATGGCGGGGCCAGGGCCAGGCTGCTGCCCCGGCCCCACTCACAGCAGCGTCACATCTCCCTGCAGCCCAGTGCCGTGCCTCAGACGAAGGGTCAGTCACTGCCACTGCAGCCCCAGCTCTGGAGGTGGGGGGCAGAAAGGGCTCAATGGCATGCTTGCACAGACACAATCACTCTCCTCAAGGGCAGGCTCACCCAAAATCAGATGGCTGGCTATGCTACTGATGCAAACAAGGAAATCAGCCAGCCCTGCCTCCTCACAGGCTTGGCACTTTCTACTAAAGTCTCCTCAAACACAGTCACAGTGTCAGTTGCTTATCCCTGACATGGCTTCATGCTTCAATATGTAATAGACTTTCTCAAGCACAATCATAGATCCTGAAGTGGTTCTTCAATTCCAAGGGATAATTGCTATGCCTTGGCAGTTTTCGCACACATTCCCTGGAGGCGTAGATTTGAGACTTCTTACAACACAGTGTGTAAATGTCTGAGCTAGAGCTATTCCTCTTCCCTCAAGTACCACAGTCAAGCCAGAGCACCTTAGAAACATAGAAACATAGAAAAAGACGGCAGATAAGGGCCGCGGCCCATCTAGTCTGCCCACCCCAATGACCCTCCCCTATTTAACTCTGTGCAGAGATCCCACGTGACGATCCCATTTCTTCTTAAAATCAGGCACGCTGCTTGCCTTGATCACCTGAAGTGGAAGTCTATTCCAGCGATCAACCACTCTTTCAGTGAAAAAGTATTTCCTGGTGTCGCCGTACAACTTCCCCCCCCCCTGATTTTCCATGGATGTCCTCTTGTCGCCGTCGGACCTTTGAAAAAGAAGATATCCTCTTCTACCTCGATACGGCCCGTGAGGTACTTGAACGTCTCGATTATATCTCCCCTCTCTCTGCGTTCCTCGAGTGAGTATAGCCGCAATTTATCCAGCCGTTCCTCGTACGGGAGATCCTTGAGTCCTGAGACCATCCGGGTGGCCATTCGCTGGACTGACTCAAGCCTCAGTACATCCTTGCGGTAATGAGGCCTCCAGAATTGCACGCAATATTCCAGATGGGGCCTCACCATGGATCTATACAACGGCATAATTACTTCAGGCTTACGGCTGACGAAACTCCTATGTATACATCCTATGATCTGCCTAGCCTTAGATGAAGCCCGCTCCACTTGATTGGCAGTCTTCATGTCTTCACTGATGATCACCCCTAAGTCCCGTTCTGCAACAGTCCTTGCTAGGATCTCGCCATTTAGGGTGTAAGTCTCGCATGGATTTTGACTGCCAAGGTACATGACTTTGCATTTCTTGGCATTGAAACTCAGTTGCCAGGTCCTTTGACCATTGCTCCAATAGGAGTAGGTCGTGTTTCATATTGTTCGTTGTGCTCTTGCTTGTTATATTACATAGTTTGGCATCATCGGCGAATAACGTTATTTTACCGCGAAGCCCCTCAGCCAAGTCCCTTATAAAGATATTGAAAAGGATCGGGCCTAAGACCGAGCCCTGTGGCACTCCGCTGATCACTGCCGTCGTTACGGAGGGGGTGCCGTTCACCACCACCCTCTGAAGCCTACCACCAAGCCAGTCCCCAACCCATTTTGTCAAGTGTCACCTAATCCTATAGAACTCAATTTGCACAACAACCTGCGGTGTGGGACACTATCAAACGCTTTGCTGAAGTCCAAGTATACAATGTCCAAGGACTCTCCAACATCGAGCTTCCCCATCACCCAGTCAAAGAAGCTGATCAAGTTGGATTGGCAGGATTTCCCCTTGGTAAATCCATGTTGACGGGGATCCCGTAGATTCTCCTCATCCAGGATCTTATCTAATTGGTGTTTGATTAGGGTTTCCATTAGTTTGCTCACTATAGATGTGACTCACTGGTCTGTAGTTCTCAGCCTCTGTCCTGCAACCTTTTTTGTGGAGTGGAATGACCTTGAGCCTTCCTCTTCTGTTCTACCAGAGGGCTTTTAACTAGAGAATGACACAGGGACAAACTAGTCCCCGTCCCCATGAGTTTTGTCCCTGTCCCATTGCTGTAAGCTCTGCCTTAATCGCACAGGTTTTGAACACTTATGTTTTTAAAGAGTTTGGGGCTTGTGCAGATGAGGACGGAGCTTAGGCATTGGTGGAATGAGGCATCATGACATCACAATCTGAGCTCTAGAATGTTGCTACTTATGATTTTAAAGAGTTTGAGGTTTGTGCAGGCGAGGACGGAGCCGGCAGGAATGGGGTAGGGACAGGAAGAGAACTCACAGGGATGGAATGGGAAAATGAGTTCCCGCGGGGACAGGGAAAAAATTTGTCCCTGTGACATTCTCTTCTTTTAACGTCTTGCTCTCTCCTTGAGTCCTGCCTTCCCAGCCTGACAGACTTCCATACCTATTCTTAAGCTAGTTTTGTTTCTGTGAGGCAGTGTTCTTAAGTAGGGTTACCAGACATCTGGATTTACCTGGACGGCTTTTCACAGTTGCAACATAAATATGGCCTTAATAAATCACAAAGCTTTAGATGGATGCAACTGAATCAGGCCATTCAGGTGGGGTTCCCTGAGTGTAAAAATCTAAATAATCAATATAGTTTGGAGTTCTTATGCTTTCATGTGGACTTCCTAGGACACCAGGCCGCTCAGTGGTACAAATTAATATCTGGGTTTATGAATAAAAGACCAAAGACTGGTCTTAGAGACATTTGGAGCATTGAGATTAAGCATCAAATTACTGCATCTCAATGGCCACGAATTTGGTCTTGGAGGATGAGATGCACAATGTCTGCATCTATGAGACAAACATGGTTTTTTCTGTTGCCTAGAGTATTCTGGACCCCTGTTCATTTACAAAAATTAGATTGCTCTACGTCTGATAGATGTTGGCATTGTCATCTTGAAGCAGGGACTTTAGACTATTTATTGTTCTATTGTCCATTTATTATGGATTTTTGGAACTCAATTTGGGGCCAAATTAATAGTTTATTAAAAAATCATTTGGCATTATCGTATGATACAGTACTATGAGGGTTAAGAGCCAAATATCTTCCCAAAATAATAAACTTACTTATTTTTACAGGAGTTGCCATACAACAAATAACATGCAATTGGAAAAATTGGAATAGATTAAACTACAGTTTTTGGTGGAATTTAGTGTGTCATATTTATAAAATGGAAAGAACATTAGCTATTCAGAAAGGAAATTTTAATAATTTTCAAGATGTGTGGGGGCCATTAACAAATTATTGCAATGAATAAGTATTATTTTCCCTGATTTGTACAAATGTAAGAAAGGGGTGGGGGGAGGGGGGATTTTATTATATGGTATAAGCGTTATGAGATGTTGGAAGGATGGGAGGGAAAGGGATAATTCTATTTAATATGAAGAATTGTAGAATTTCAAGTGATACATTTAAATTAAAATGGTTGATACCTTTTGATGCACTTGATGTAAGTTATAAAAATGAATAAAGAATTACAAAAAAAAAAAAGAAAACCCAAGGTTTAAAAGGTGTTCACAATTGTCTAATAGATCGCTGGGCATCGGAAAGATATTTTGCTGTTATATGTAAAGCAAGTTATCCAGACAGAGGAAAACAAATTTTCTGTCTCCAGATATGTGCATTGGCAACTGCTAAGCATTTCATGAAAACTCTTGGTGCCAAAAAGGTCAAAAAAGCACAGTACAGTGGTGCCTCGCACAACGAACGCTGCACACAACGAACTTCATGTCTTGATTCACACAACGAACTTCGTTTCACACAACGAACTTCACACAACGAACTTCGTTTCACACAACGAACTTCGTTTCACACAACGAAGTCGCCCGAGCTGCCGATGTATTGCATCCTTCCGCGCAGGCACTGCAGGCAGTCGTTAGTCACTGCGCTTAACTGCCCTCTCTCACTGTATACAGTCGTCCTTTTAAGATAAACTCAATATTTTTTATATATCATGGCTTCTAAAAAAAGCAGGAAGGTGATTTCTGTTGAAATGAAACGGGAAATAATTAGAAGGAGTGAATGTGGGGTAAAACAGTGTGACCTCGTCAAAGAGTTTGGCCTCAGCAAGACCACCATTTTCACCATTTTGACAAATTTATCTTTTTTTATGTCATCTTAGCATATTTTATGCTGCAGAACGAATTATTTTTTTTAACATGTATTGTTATGGGAAAACGCGTTTCACATAACGAACTTTTCGCATAACAAACTTGCTCCTGGAACGAATTAAGTTCGTTGTGTGAGGCACCACTGTATTGAGAATGTTGAGTTTTGAAAATGACTGAGGTACTTTCAAATGAGAGTGAATGGCTATTAAGACATCTCTATTCTGTCATCTCCGAAGCAACACCGAAACATGTGTGATGGAATGTCAATATTTTATTAGGTCATTGATTTGACATGGAGCTGATCAGTTTTATGTTTCTCTGATTGCCGATCTGTACTGGCTAACCTCCTTTACATTTCTGACTGAGCTAAGTATCAGCAGGTGGCTGTGTAGAGAAGTAAAATAATTTAAAAAAAAAAATTAAATAAACTGGATCCTAAAGCGAACTGGGAGCCAGTGAAGCTTTATCAACAAAGGGGGAAACATGATCATACTTTTGTTTCCCCAAAATGAGCTTAGCTGCAGTGTTCTGTATTAACCGGAGTCGTTTTAGACTGCTCTGCTTAAGGCCCAGATAAACTGAGTTACAATAATCTAGCTGAGAAAGCACAGTGGATTGTACCAATGCTGAGAAATGTTCTTGATGGAATAGTGATCTGACCTTCCAGAAAGTGTGTGGGGGGGGGGGGGGGGGAGGGGGGGTTATATGAAAGTCAAATACAAGTCCAAGTAGAGCCACATAAGGTTTCTGCAAGACCTTTAGGGATCAGAGCCTTGGGGCCTTTATGTATAAAAGAAGATGCCACACATTTCTTTCCTGGGCTTTTTGTTATTTTATTTGCTACTAGATGATAAAGAATATACTACAAATTGTGCTATGGAGTAGAAGCTTATTGTGTCACGTATTCTTTTGAAAATTGTCCTGCTCCCCCCCCCTCCCCTGCCATCTATGTGGCTAAAATGTTCCTGAGCTATTCGTCAGTGCAGATATGTTAGCTGGGCCCAAAGAGGAGAGAGGCCGGGGTGGAAAGAGTAAAATGCATGAGGGGGGTTTCATTCTGAATCACTAGAAATCGCTGGAAAATGAATATTTTTATATATATATATATATATATATATGTGTGTGTGTGTGTGTGTGGCAATCTGAGTTTCTATTGATGCTCTTGAATTGTGAAGGCACAAAGGTCTCTGATCACAAACAGTTTCATAATTTCGCTCATTTGAGTAAAGAATATCTTGCAAAGACTGTTTAGTAAATGAGCTGAATGCAAATTGCTGACTTCCTGGGCTTTACCATGCGTGCCAATTTTCTTTAATACACCGCTAACTACTGAAGTAAACCCGAGCGGTATACAATAAAAGCAGACGAGAAATAGAAATCCATGAAAAACAGGATAGCCCCCCCCCCCCCTCCCAAAGAAAGCAAAATAACTCACAGCTTAAAAGCCATAAAGAAATTGACATGGAAAGAAAACGCATATGCAGTCTATCACTTCAGTATATACTCTTAAAAAAAAAAAACAAAAAAAAACCATTTCTCAATACTACACACCCTGGAGAGAGAGTGAGAAGGCCTGTTGAAAATAATAGGCCTTCAGCAGCCTCTTAAATCCTCCTTGTGCATTTCAAGAGGGAGGGCATTCAGTGCCACAGTAAATGATGGCAGAGCCTCATGCACCACTCCTTTTAGGCCCAGGTCACCCATGTTTAGGGTTACCAGTAAAATCCGGACCCATAGACCCGCCCTCCAGGCCAGCCCAGTATCACCCATCCCCGCTCCGTTACACCCATGCCATGCCCTTGCCTGGCCTTGCCGCGATCGGCCCCTCAGCCTGTTCTTGTCGGACATACACACACGCACGGACACGTGTGACCTCACCGTGTGCAGATGCCCCTCCCGACGCGATCTGCTTTTCAAAACCTGGACAAAGTGCTGGGTTTTGAAAAGCCGTCCGGACGCCCGGACATACCCTCTAAAAAGAGGACATGTCTGGGTAAATCCGAACATCTGGTAGCCCTACCCATGTTTAAAGCAAAACAATAGATCGTGCCAGACAAACTCAAAGAACCGTGTTTCTCGCCACACATACTTTAACCTGCTTTTCAGCAAAAACACAAAGGAGATATATAATGCTCAAACAACATGGAGCAAAATGAGAAAGAAAGAAAAAGAAAAGCTCAGTGTAACACACCATAATAAAATTAGTTTCACGAGAGCTGATATTCTACCTCCCCACAATGTGCAGATCAGAGCTAGAACATTTCTCCATGGAAGTCACCATACAAAAAAAAAAAAAAAAATTCCTGATTTTCATGTTATCTGAGCAATAGGAACACAGAGCTCTCCACTACAAGGCACTTTGTGAAATACAAAACCTGAAAAGGGGGCTCCATATCTTGAACTGAATACAGTATAAAGACATCTGCAATTAATATTTCCCAAAGCTAACATATTTCAATTAATTTAATATATTCCAAATAAAACACTACAGTATATTCTACCTTTGTTTTCTGGATGGTTTTATGCTCTATTATGCTGGTTCCAGTTACTTGTCTGCTTTCCTGCCTTTCTTCTGTTTCCAGTAGCTGTTGTCTCTCTTTTTCAGTTCTTTTTTTTTTTTGTCCCTGGCCACTCAGATTTCACCCTACTCCTTTCTACTTTTCACCTATCTATCAACTTTATCTCCTTCTCTCACCCCCTAGCTCTTCCATTTCCCATCTTGCCCCTTTCTCAGCCTCCTATTCCCATCTCTCTCTCTCCCCATTTTCCTCCTCCCCAAGTCCATTTCTTTCTCTCCCCATTTTTCTAACTCCACCAAGTCCATCTCTCTCTCCCCCCCCCCATTTTCCCCTCCATCAAGTCCATCTCTCTCTCCCCCCATTTTCCCCCTTTACCAAGTCCATCTCTCTATCTTCCCCTCATTTCCCCCTCCACTGTCCAACTCTCTCCCCCCCATTTTTCCCTCCACCAAGTCCATCTCTCTTCCCCATTTTCCCCCTTTTACACCCTCTACCATCTCTCCCTGACCCCCTTTTACACCCTCTACCATCTCTCCCTGACCCCCTTTCACCCCTTTTGCCATCTCTTCCTTTTGTGTCCCCAAGGACATTTCTCCTTCTCCTGCCCCCTCTGTCCTCTCTGCCGCTCCCCTTCCCGACATCTAAGATTTTCACCCTTCTCCCCAAAATCGACATTTTCTACATTCTATCCCTCGCCTCCACCGCCGCATCTAACTTTAGGTTTCTTTAAAAGTCGCAAGGCAGTAATAGCGATTCCCTGCCACTGGTCCCGGCGTCTTCTCTCCTCTGCGGCCCACCCCAGCAGAAAGAGGAATTTGTCAGAGAGGGTGGGCCACAGTGGAGAGAAGACGCCGGGACTGGTGGCAGGGAATAGCTACCACTACCCAGCGACTTTTATAGAAAACTAGATGCGGCGCTGGCAGCAAGATGTCACTCCCTCAACAGTGCCGCCTGAGGCCGCCACCTCAGTTGGCCTCATTATAGAGCCACCCCTGCACTCAGGATTTTGTAGAACTCAATCATATCCCCCCTCAGTCATCTCTTTTCCAAGTTGAAGAGACCCAGCTTCATACGTAAGGAGTTCAATTCCATTTATTATTTTGGTCAATCTTCCTTGAACCTTTTCTAATTCCACTATATTTTTTTGAGATACTGCGACCAGAACTGTATGCAGTACTCAAAGTGAGGACACATCATGGAGTGATTCATGGGCATTATAATGTTCTCTGTCTTATTTTCCATCCTTTTCCTAATGATTTCTAGCATCCTGTTTACTTTTTTTTGCCTCAGGGCAGAAGATATCAGTGTAGAGGGGCATAATTGAAAGGAACGTCTAAGTCTGTGTTCGTCTAAGTCGCAAGTCATCCAAAATAAAAAACAGCTTAGGACACATTTTCGAAAAATACATCCACATTCTTTTCCCTTTCGAAAATAGTCTAAGTATACATCCTGCCGATCTGATTGTCCAAATCGCTAAATCGTCCATCTTTATACCACATTTTTGTCCAAGTCAAAAATGCCTAGAACAAGCCCTGTTGGATGTGGAAGGGGTCTGCAAAGTGATGGACTGAACACCCAGACATGGCACCTAAATAGTGGGGTACCTTACAGGGCACTGCTGTGAATTTCACAAAAAGGGTGCCATGTCATCATCTCACTACAGCTCCCATATAGGTCACGGTGAGTCCCCCCCAAACCACCTCCAGAATCCCCTAGACCCACTTATCTACCACCCTAATAGCCCTTATGGCTGCAGGAGCCACTTATATGCCAGTACAAAAGGGTTTTGGGGGTGTATAGGGGAGTGCACATGTTTCAATAACAATGCAGTGATTATTGGGGCTTATGGGTATGGGACCTCCTCTCTATGGGTCCCTAACCCACCCCAAGATGGCTTAAGATGCCTCTGTGCAGGACAACTAGGCTTTCCTATGCCAGGCGGCCAAGTGATGATGGTCTGGAGGCTGAATTTTAAAGATATGATTATGATTTTTATGGGGTTGGGTGGGGGGGGGGGCAGTGATCACTGGGGTAGTGTGTGGGGGTCTGTATTATGTGTTTGCAGTGCTTATCGGGTGACTTTAGGTGGGTTTTTGTGACTTAGACCATATTTTAAATGGTCTAAGTCACAACACCCAAGTTCCGTCGATCCTGGGCTGTATAACTTTCGGTTATACATGCAGTATGTCTAAGTCTAATCCTGCCCAAATCCCACCCTCGATATTCCTCCTGATTCACCGAGATTTCTTTCAGGTCCTTCTCATCGTTTCCCTTGAAACCCATTTCCTGGTTCAGGTAGATCTCTTACATCTTCTTCCGTAAAGACTAAAGCAAAGAATTCTTTCAGTCTCTCTGCTATGGCCTTGTCCTCTATAAATGCCCCTTTTGTTCCTCGATGACCCAATGGTTTCATGAGTTCACTCACAGGTTTTCTGCTTCTGATGTACAGTACTCCCCCGATATTCATGGGGGTTCCGTTCCAGGAACCCCCGTGAATCTTGAAAAACCGCAAATACGGGGGAGACTGGAGAGGGCAGCAGGAGAGAGCAGCCGGAGCGCCGGCGAGTGCAGGAAATCACTCGCTGTATGCTCCAACCACCTCTTCCTGCACTAAGTCGGGCCTTACCAATCAGGAGCTGCGTGTCAAAGCTGTTAACTTTTATTTTCTAGACTCAGAAGATTCTCTAATTCTCTGACTCCACTTCTGCCTTGATGCATTCCTAAAACGCTCCCAGACAAACTTGATTAATAATAATAATAATTTTATTCTTATATACCGCCAAAGCCATAATAGTTTGAGGCGGTTTACAACAAGAAATGCTGGACAATCGGGGAATAAAACACAATATAAAATCATCAGTACGTACATATAATGTGAAAGTAAAAACAGTAATCTTAATATGCTAATGTAATTTTGAAAGTTTTTTGTATTATCGCTGTCTGTATACAGTCTCTTCCTCTGCAAACCGCTCTGAACTATTTGTGGTATTGCGGTATATAAAAATAAAGTCATTATTATTATTAATATCGCTGGTAAAATCTGATGGGACACTATCGCAGCTATAAATGTAACGATTTCAAAAGGATGAGTGATTCTCAAAAAAAAATGCGCATACAAATGAGATTCATGGAGGGTCACCAAATTTACATGAGACAAGTCACTGGTGATAGCAATCAGCATATCCACAGAATAGACCACAGAAAGAGGCGTAAATGCGCTTTTGTGCCGGGAATAGCTACGTCGTAGGCAAACATATTGTATGTGTGCCTTATTGGAGCAAAGTATAGGCACATGTCATAGATGCAGGGCTGGATTTTCCTATAGGCTAACTAGGCTTCAGCCTAGGGCCTTAAGATCAAGAGGGGCCTACATTCAAATTGTTAGCAAAATTAAAATTACACTATTCTAAAAACAGTGAACACTAAAACACTGAACCGAAAATAAGGAGAAATTCTACGCTTTGGGATCGGAACCGGCTCCGGCCGCAACGGGGCACCGACTCGGCTTCTCCCTTTCTTTTTCTCGTCCTGGGAGGAGGATCGGGGAGGGAAAGACGACAGTCCGGAAACAGCTGGGCAAAGCTCAGCCCCGTGGGGAGAGAGGCAAAACCTGGATCCGTCAGGACAGGGCGGCCCAGACTGGCATCGGGGGGAGGGGGGGTTCAGGTTTCAGTGGAAGGGGGATGGGAGGCAGGCAGGCATCGGAAGGGGGGTGAGGTGAGGAAGGACGCACTGGGGGCACTATGGACATAGGAAGGGGCAATGTTGTGTGTTATATTTGATTAGTTATTGTTACAAGTACTATATATGGTGCTGAGAATAAATGTCCAAATAAGTGTTCTCGACTTTTTTTTATTTATTATCCGTGTCACATGTTTTATAAAGGTTAGTACCAATAACAACATGTTTCATTTAACATATTGATATATATCACAGTAATGATGTATTTTATTATCTCTCATGTAACTTACAAACTTAAAAATGGGAGGTGAAAGGGCCTCTTAAGTGGAATAGCCTAGGGCCTCTTTTCATCTAAATCCAGCCCTGCATAGATGCTACGTTATTGTGTCAATCATAGGTGTGCCAAGGCTATTGGATGAAGGTGAAGGGAGGGGAGGAAAGTACGAGCGTCAGCTTTCAACGTGTGTGCATAAGACATGCCTTTAATACACGTGCTCGAGAAGCGTGCTTTTGAGATCTTTTTTCCCCAAAACTACTATAATTTATGTGAATAGTGTGGGTTAAAATTTTTTTTTTTTCTGACGAGCCATAGCTAGAAATGCACGCCTGAGATGTGCTTTGCACAGTACCGGCACCCACGGACCAGCTGGTCATTTCTGGTCATCAAAACTACTATAATTTATGTAGATGGTGTATTTATTTTTCTTAAATTATATGATGAGCCATAGCTAGAAACGCACATTTGAGACGCGCTTTGCACAGTATGGAACCAGCCCGTAATTTTTGGTCCTCAAAAGCCGGTGCCGCGCTTGGAGAATCACCCGGCGATGATAGAGAATTGCCTAGAGTGCTCATTTAAATCCTGATGGGCTCATTTTACTGCCACTTTAATATTAATGACCTCATTGTAATACATGTGCGTGGCAGAGTCGTAGTCTGCCAGGAAGCTCAGAAAAGACCATGGTGAGCCATTTTGATAATTAGCCGGTAAAACACCGCCACGCTAAACCAGTTAGAGCCGGTTTAGTGACCATCTTTGAAGGCACACTAAGTTTTGAGAATCTTCCCCTTAGTGACAGACATGTGCTCCCTACTTGAAACATTTCAAGTTTCAAGTTTAATAAATTCTTTGATTAGATCGCAAAATCTTATTTCAATGCGATTTACATCAGATAAAAATATAAAATAATAAAATCCACAAATATCACATATATTGCTAATTAACATTAAAACATTAGGGAAGAGGGGATCTTAAATTACAATATTAAAAAAATAAAACCAAAAATAAAATTGGGTATAGGTTTAGAACACACAGGATGGGAGACAAATACCCTCATATCCTATCCTAAAATATAGTAAGACTGATCTAGTAAAAAGTGTCTTTAAAAAGCCAGCTCTTTAGAAGACTTTTAAATTTATTCAATAGTTTTTCTTCTCTTAGATTAAGTGGAAGTAAGTTCCAGATGTGGGGGGCAGATAAGGGTCTGAATTAATTTTGAAAAAGCCACTGAACAGCGTTTGACATCTGAATTGTGAGTAGTGATGACCAGTAGATGGTTGTGACCGAACCTCTAGTATATTTTGTCTTTCCCCTTTCTCTTTCCTATTATAGAATGGTGTTCTTTTCCCTATTTTTTTATTTTATTTTATTTATTTATAAGTTTCAACTATCAATTCAAGATTAATTTGTACAGAAAGTGATCACAGCAAAAGAAAAAGTGTAGTTACTTACCTGTAACGTAGGTTCTCTGTGGACAGCACCATGGAGAACCTACGTTACAGGTAAGTAACTACACTGATCACAGCATAAGAAAAACCAATACATCTTCCAATTTTATATAAGGACATAAATATTGCTTAATCACTCAAGTCCACAAATAAGATCTATGATGTAATATTAACAGAATAAGAAAACATTAATAACTTAAGATACGTGGAACACGGTTAACTGATATTCAGGCGTCTAATATCAAAGCCCTCATTTCTTTCTATTTTCTTTATAATTAGATGTTGTACACTGCCTCGATTCTGGAAGAGATCAAAGCCCTCATTTCTTTCTATTTTCTTTATAATTAGATGTTGTACACTGCCTCGATTCTGGAAGAGATCAAACCGGCTAGGTCGCTCAAAGCCCAACCGATGAAGTTACGACCGTCTTATTTTGATCACACTGTCAGAAGAGAAAGATCAGTGGAGAAGGACATCGTGTTTAGGAAGATCGAAGGAACCAGGCGAAGAGGGCGACCTGCAATCAGATGGCTGGAAGCGTTGAAAGCAACCGCGGGGATGACGCTGGAGGACCTTTCCGGACTAGCGCAAAACCGATTTCTTTTTAGATCCGCAGTTCATCAAGTCGCTAGGACTGGAGCACGAGTCGACGGCACCTAACAGCGACACACCACCTCGGCTAGAGCTGGTTGCGGTTAGAGAGTATTTTTCAGCCCTCGTACTGGATTTTTTGTTCGATATAGCTTCCATCTACATTAGTGCCTTCAAAATTTGTACCCTCATCGGTTGGGACCCCCTGAAGAAGGCAGTTTTAGCTGAAACTCGGACTGTGTTGGGTACGCACCATTCATGTTCCCTCTTTGTGAAATGCTGAATGGCCTTTATGTGTTAGATTAAATAAACGCCTGCATCAAGAACATCTATTCCACGGTGTTATTTTTGAGGTTTTTAATGTTTTCAGAAAAGGCAGTCTATTAAATACACTATTAATGAACCATAAACTGCAAATATCATCAGTTGCTTTTAACACTTTATATTAAGGAGAATACTTTTTAGAGAAACCCTAACTAGCTATTGGGCCCTTTTACTAAGCTGCAGTAAGCACTAATGGGTGGTTGACCACTGGAATAATCTTCCACAACAGGTAATTGAGGCCAGCAGCGTGCCAGATTTTAAGAAAAGATGGGATTGGCAGTGGGATCTCTTCATGGAGGTAGTTAGGGGGTGGGCCATTAGTGTGGGCAGACTAGATGGGCCGTGGTCCTTTTCTGCCGTCATTTTCTCTGTTTCTATGTTTCCTGCAGGCTAAACAGCACTGCCATGGGGTGCGCTCAGGCGTCCCGCGGTAGTTTTCAGATCAGTGAATTAGTTGGTACAGCTAAATTAGAATTCCAGCCAATTAGCACGGGACCTCTTACCACCTAGTAAATAGGCTGGCTGCAGATGCTCTGCTATTGGTTGTAGAAAGGGGTGATGATGTGGAACCTCAGGTGTAAAGATTCCTTCCCTGTTATCTAGTATTTGGTTGCATTCGATCAAGGTTGGTAGATCTCTTTTGATGTTGCCATCCGTGGCTTCTAACATGTAACCATCCACTTTTCTCCCTGTTTTTCTTTTCCTTCCTGCACAAGTTCTGAGGTGGTAGGAGTAGCAGTTTCCCCAGATGTTAAACAAGCCAAGGAACTCTTGTTACTTTGTTCGTCAATGACTTTGTTCGTCAACGATGACATACATTTTCATTGCTTTCTCTGGTTGCTCCTTTGGATACACATTCGCTACACAGATCTTGGTGCATGATCTCCCATTGAGGCTTTCTCTATACACCTCTGGCCCCTCCAACACCCCCCCCCCCCCACCAGAGGGGCAGGCTCTTTCTCTCTCCAGCTATAGTCCACCTCTTATCACCACTGGTCAGTAACTGCTCCCACGCTAATGGCCATGTGCTAATTTGGAAATTAGCTTGTAGACATTAATAGGGGAAACAGGAAATGTGGTCAATTTACAGCCACACTAAGTGACCTCAGGACGCAGCGAACCCACCTGCTAGTCATAGCGTTAGGCAAACTTTTTAGTGCTGCTTAGTAAAAGGGCCCCTGGATTTGCAACCCAGAATTTTCCTAAATCTTGCCAAGCAAAATTTGACAGCTATTTTTGCCTCTCTAAATCTGAGGGTCTCCTGCTAACTAAGGGGCCCTTTTTCCAAAGAGCATTAAGACTTAACGTATGAAAGCATTTTGCAGTAATCACCCCTTTTCTATGTGCTTACTGCGCATTATTTTTTTTACAAATATTTTTGAGAGGGGCATGTCATGGGCAGGGAATGGCGTTGTAATAATGGCGTGCAAGCATTATTAAGCTAGCGTGTTCTGATTATCAGACGCTAACTGGAGAATGCAGACTTCATGCAGGAGCACTTAGTATCTCCTAAGTAGGAGGAGTATATGCTTTCACTAAAACTTTTTGCAGGTACCATGTGCTAATGGCAACATTAGCTTGTGACCTGCAAGGAAAATATTTTTTTTAAGTGTGGTATTGAATCTGGGCTTTGCACGCAGGAAAGCTCGCATTAAGATGCACTAAGGGTCTCTAAGAGCTCCTTTTACTAAGATGCGCTAGTGTTTTTAGCGCACGCAGCAGATTAGTGCACGCTAACCCCTCGCTACGCAGCTAGAACTAATGCCAGCTCAATGCTGGTGTTAGTGTCTAGTGCGCGTGGTTTTGTAGCGCATGCCATTTCATAGAAACATAGAAGATGACGGCAGATAAGGGCCATAGCCCATCAGGTCTGCCAACTCTACTGACCCATCCCCAAGTCTACTATCCTAAGGATCCCACTCCTGGTGACAGGTTCCCTTGGCTTAACCCTCTAAGGGATCCCACATGAGCATCCCATTTGCTCTTAAACTCTTGCACGCTGTTTGCGCGCGTTAAAGCCCTAACGCAGCTTAGTAAAAGGAGCCCATAGTTTTAGCAGGTTAAATATAAATAACCCATGAAGGACATATTTTGATCAGACTTTCTATCGGCTAACTCCAAAATGTTAACTAATACGATCTTTTGAAAATTGACTTCTAATTGTTTGGAGGATATTTCTTGCCTAGGCAGGTTGTGTTCACTAACAGCTGGGCTCAGGAGCAGACTGACAGGAATCTGGGCCCCCAAGTGGTAAAGCTCCTGGGCCCCTGCCCCTGTCATGACCCACCCTCACGCAATAAGGCTCCTGGCCCCACCTATCTATTTCTTCAGCGACAGAGCTTCCCATCGGTTGTCTGCGGCAGAACTCGCAGCCTGTTCTCTGCCCTTTCTCTCTCTTTCACCCCACTTCCATCATCTGCCCTCTTCTCTCTCCCCACTTCCATCATCTGCCCCTTCTTCCCACTTCCATCATCTTCCCCTTCTCGCTCTCTTCCCCCCCCCCCCCCCCACTTCCATCATCTGCCCGATGGGAAATTACATTGGAAGGGGGCGGGATGAGTAGAGAACAGGCCGCGAGCTTGGCAGCAGACAACTGATGGGAAGTACTGGACCCAGTTGTCCGTATGGTCAATCCGCCCCTGACTGGGCTTCTTTTCCTACCGGAAAATCAGTCTCAGAATTCTTCCCTTAGCAAAATGTAGTCTACTATTAGTAACGTTTTCAGTGACTTTGTTGTGATTCACGGGGCTGCCGTTTCTAAAATATAAAACTGGAACACAGCTCATGAATCTTTATTCTAAGTAGAAAAAAAACCCAAAAGAAACATCATTAAAGAGTCATCGCAGGATGACGCTCAGTTAATGAATCTGAGCTGCAATCTCTTTTCTTCTGTAGCTAAGAAATGAAACCATGAGTCAGAGGAATAAAAGTAGGCTCATAGGACTTCACAGTTCATAGTTGCCTTATGTGCTTTATATTGATAAAGGCAGAAGAGAATAGACAGTTTGATCACGTACGATCTCCTGGGGATCCCTTCTCAGCTTGGGACCTGATGTGGCTTCTGCCTCTGGGGATGCCAGCAGAGTCAAAGAGAATTCCCCCCTCTGTTAGCCATCATTCTGACACACGCTTATTAACAGCTCTACTGCACGCTGACAGGTTTAATTATCTGTGCGTTCTCATCCCCCGAGTATAGTAGTCCATTTCAGATCAAAGGTTTGCTCTGCGCTTCACTAGCACATACAGATTTATCTTTAAACAACTGCAAACTTAAAGAGCACGAGATTAATACTTAACAATATTTTCTGCTGTTACCCCACAATTTTATATATGGTATAGTGCCCCCAAAAAATCAGCTGTTATAGGGGAAAACACCCTCCAGGGATTCAAGACAAAATTAGACAAGTTCCTGCTAAACCAGAATGTACGCAAGTAAGGCTAGACTTAGTTAGGGCACTGGTTTTTGACCTAAGGGCCGCTGCGGGAGCGGACTGCTGGACACGACGGACCACTGGTCTGACCCAGCAGCGGCAATTCTTATGTTCTAGAATTGTGTTAAGCGCCAGGAGTCTCATAACATTTAGGCCACCCATTTAGGCCAGCCAAAACCAAGCCTAAATGCCTGAGCCTATGTTGTGCGCGGATCGTGCGGATCCTATGACAATGGGCATAACTTTCAGGAAATGCCCCTGATCCACCCATGCCACGCCCCTGATCACGCCTCCTTTCCAAAGATGCACACTAGAACTGGTAGATACTTCGTTTATCGTTTATTAAACGTGATATAATGCCTTAGTTGCAGCACAATTCAAGGCGGTTTGCAATAAAAGAACTATTTATAAAAACAAGAGCGGAACACCGTTTGTAAAAAAGGACAAAAAGCAACATTCATCCCAGAGACATAGACATTCAAATCCTGATACCACAAAACAGTGCTCTGGAACGCATTGACAGAGGTTGTGGTAAGAGTGGATAGCGAAGCTGGTTATAAGAAAGGTTTGGACAAGTTCCTGAAGGAAAAGTCCATAGTCTGTTTTTGAGAAAGACATGGAGGAAGCCACTGCTTGCCCTGGATCGGTAGCGTGGAATGTTGCTACTCCTTGGGTTTTGGCCAGGTACTAGGGACCAGTGGCATACCAAGGGGGGGAGGGGTGGTCCACCCTGGGTGCAGCCTTAGGGGGGGGTGAACAGCCAGCCAGGTCCGGAAAATTCCGGAGCTGCAATGGCGATGGCACTCAGTGGCATCGGCGCCCTCCCCCCCCGGCAACAGCACTCAGTGGCATCAGCGCCCCACCCCCCCACCCCTCCCCGCGACAGCACTCAAGTTCGGCCTCCTTCTCCCGGCATCAACAGAACTTCAGATCGGCAACAGGTGCTCAGTCAAAAGCTTCCCCTGACTCAGTTTCCTGTTTCCGCCCACGCAGTTCAGTCAGAGGGAAGCTTTTGACTGAGCACCTGTTGCCGATCTGAAGTTCTGTTGATGCCGGAAAAAGGAGGCCGAACTTGAGGGCTGTCGCAGGGGGGGGGGGGCGCTGATGCCGCTGAGTGCCATGTGCAGGGGAGGGGCCTTGCCGATCTTGTTGCCAAAATCGGAAAGGTGAGGAAGGGAGAAATATGGGCCTATGGTGGATGGAGAGATTGAGAGAAGGGTTTAGATTATGGAAGTGGGGAGAGAGAAGAGGGCAGATGATGGAAATGGGGGAAAAGAGAGAGAAGGGGCAGATGATGGAAGGGGGAGAGAGAAGAAGGCAGATGATGGAAATGGGTGGAAGTGGGGAGAAAGGGCAGATGATGGAAGTGGGGAGAAAGGGCAGATGATGGAAGTGGGGAGAAAGGGCAGATGATGGAAGTGGGGAGAGAGAAGAGGGCAGATGATGGAAGTGGGGGGAAAGAGAGAGAAGAGGGCAGATGATGGAAGTGGAGAGAAGGGAGAGAGAGAAGGGGCAGATGATGGAAGTGGGGGGAAAGAGAGAGAAGGGGCAGATGATGGAAGTGGGGGGAAAGAGAGAGAAGGGGCAGATGATGGAAGTGGGGGGAAAGAGAGAGAAGGCAGATGATGGAAGTGGAGAGAAGGGAGAGAGAGAAGGGGCAGATGATGGAAATAGGGGGGAAGAGAGAGAAGGGGCAGATGATGGAAGTGGGGAGAAAGGCCAGATGATGGAAGTGGGGGGAGAGAAGAGGGCAGATGATGGAAGTGGGGGGAAAGAGAGAGAAGGGGCAGATGATGGAAGTGGAGAGAAGGGAGAGAGAGAAGGGGCAGATGATGGAAGTGGGGGGAAAGAGAGAGAAGAAGGCAGATGATGGAAATGGGGGGAAGAGAGAGAAGGGGCAGATGATGGAAGTGGGGAGAAAGGCCAGATGATGGAAGTGGGGAGAGAGAAGAGGGCAGATGATGGAAGTGGGGGGAAAGAGAGAGAAGGGGCAGATGATGGAAGTGGAGAGAAGGGGGAGAGAGAAGGGGCATATTATGGAAGTGGGGGGAAAGAGAGAGAAGGGGCAGATGATGGAAGTGGGGAGAGAGAAGAGGGCAGATGATGGAAGTGGGGGGGAAAAGAGAGAAGGGGCAGATGATGGAAGTGGAGAGAAGGAGGAGAGAAAAGAGGGCAGATGATGGAAGTGGGGGGAAAGAGAGAGAAGGGGCAGATGATGGAAGTGGGGGGAAAGAGAGAGAAGGGGCAGATGATGGAAGTGGGAAGAGAGAATAGGGCAGATGATGGAAGTGGGGGGAAGAGAGAGAAGGGGCAGATGATGGAAGTGGAGAGAAGGGGGAGACAGAAGAGGGCAGATGATGGAAGTGGGGGGAAAGAGAGAGAAGGGGCAGATGATGGAAGTGGGAAGAAGGGGTAGATGATGGAAGTGGGGAGAGAGAAGAGGACAGATGGAAGTGGGGGGAAAGAGAGAGAAGGGTCAGATGATGGAAGTGGAGAGAAGGGGGAGAGAGAAGAGGGCAGATGATGGAAGTGGGTGGAAAGAGAGAGAAGGGGCAGATGATGGAAGTGGAGAGAAGGGGAGAGAGAAGAGAGCAGATGATGGAAGTGGGGGGAAAGAGACAGAAGGGGCAGATGATGGAAGTGGGGAGAGAGAAGAGGGCAGATGATGGAAGTGGGGAGAAGGGAGAGCAAATGCTGAATGGAAGTGGAGAAAGAGAACACATATTGGATGGAAGGAGGGATTAAAAAAAGGACATATGTTGAATGGGGGAAGAAGATAGAGCTAGTGAGATAGTGGAGGGGTGAAGGAAAAGGGTGGCATGCTGTGGGTAGACATAGTGAAAAGTGGGCATTTGAGGACTGCATAGTAAGCACAAATTTAATTTAGACGGACGCAGAAAATAAAGAAGGAAGACCAGAAAAGGGAAGAGAGAGAGGAGAGATGCCAGAGAACGGGGAAGGAGACAGAGATATCAGATATGAGCAGAGGAAATGAGAAGAGAGAGATGCTAAAAACCACAGGGGGGAAGGAAAGAGAGATGAAAGGAAAAAGATGCCAGACCATGAGGGAACAGAGGGAAGATGATAGATGCCAGACCAAAGGGGGGGGTCTAGAGGAGAGATGGCAGGGGGAGACAGACAGTTTCTGGAAGGGGCAGACAGTGGATGGAACAGGCAGATGCTGGATTGAAGAGACAGGGCAGATGCTGGAAGGAAAAGAGTGAAAAGAAGATAAAAGCAGAACCAGAGACAACAAAAGGTAGAAAAAAATCATTTTATTTCTATTTTGTCATTAGAATATATCAGATTTGAAATATGTATCCTTTTAGAGACATAACTGGAGACTGCAAAGCCCAGGCAGTGCTTCTTTAGCTTCCAGCTGGCTTAGGGCTCTCTCGGACCAGGGGGTATTCCCCTAACACTATTCCTGTCATGTGTGACTGCAGTATTCTGTTAGCATGATATTTCTGTGTAGCATTCTATAATAATTTGGCTTGTTCAGTTTTCTTGATAGTGGAGGGGATATATGTGAAGGGGAGGGGAGACAGGGGTTTTGTTGCTCTGTATATTTATATTTATAAAATGACTATGTACAGAATAGTTTCTTTTTATACTTTAATAAAATATGTTCAATATAAAATCATAACTGAGACTTATGCGGATGGGATCAGATGGTTTGTGGGGACTGAGCTTGTGGAGACGGGGCAGAAATGTGTTTTTTTAATTTCAGTCTTAGTAGTTTGCCGGTCCACAAAATAATTATTTTGTTTCTGCCGGTCAACGGGTGTAAAAAGGTTGAAAAACACTGCTCTAGAGCAGAGTCGGCAGCTGTGCTGAGGTGCAGGAAGGTCCCCCGATGACTCATCTGCCGGCTTTGCTCCGGAAGAAGTAAGTTATGTCGGAGATGGTGGACCCGGCAGATGCAGTCATTGCAGGTCCTTGCCGCAACTCCCTGCGTCTGCCAGGTCAACCCCCTCCGACATAACTTACTTCTTCCGGAGCAAAGCCTGGAGTCATCGCAGGTTCTTCCAGCACGCGGCTGCCGACTCTGCTCCAGAGCTAGTACGTCAGAGTGGGGTGGACCGGCAGCCGGCAGCTACAGTCATTGCGAGAAAGGAGCAGGATTGCTGGAATGAAAGAGTGGTGCAGGGAGAGAAAGGGGGCAGGGTGGAATGGAAGGGTAGTGCTGATGGAATTGATGTACAGGGAAAGGCAAGAGAGACATAAGGGGGAAGGATACTGGATGGAATTGGATTGGAGGGAAAGAAAGGGGGCAGATGCTGATTGAAGAGGGGTGGATGGAGAGAGAAAGGACAGACATTGGATGGTAGTGTGGCGGGTAGAGGGGGAGCCTATGCTGGATGGAAGTGCAGATGGGAGAGATAAGGGAACAAATGCAGGAAGGAAATGGGAGAAGAGAAATAGGGGAGCAGACGATGGAAGTGGACAGAGAGGAGAAGGTACTAGATGGAAGGGGTAGAGAAAGAGGGCACATGATGGAAGGAGGGGATAAATAAAAGGAGGGCACATGATGGGGGTTAAAGGATTGTGTTAGGGAAATACTGGAGGGGTGAGGGAAAGAGGTGGCGAGCTGTAGGTAAACAGTAAAACAGGAAATTGATGAGAGGGTAGTAAGAATGTAATCTAGATGGATGCAGAAAATAAATTGAAAAGGAAAATGAGGGAAGAAAGGGATTGCAGAAGAGAGGTGTAGGAGAGGGAAGGAGAGGAGAGAGATGCCAGACCAATGGGGGTCAAAGGAGAGATGGAAGGGGGAGGCATACAGTTTCTGGAAGGGGCATAGAAGGAGAGAAGATGCCATATAGGGGCAGAGAGATGGCAGACAGTGGATGGAAGGAAGAGATTAACAAGAAGATGAGGAAAGCAGAAACCAGAGAAGACAAAAGTAGAAAAAAAAATTCTATTTATTTATTGTTTTAAGAGACATGTGTCACTGTTTCTGTGGTGTTGCATTGTATGCAGAGTCCAGCTTCATGCTGGTTCAATTTAACCTTTGTCTATGTATTTCTATTTTATCCACCCTTTTACAAAACTGTGGAGCGTTTTTTAGCACCAGACGTGGCGGTAGCAGCTCTGATGCTCAGAATTCTATGAGCGTCAGAGCTGTTACATTGTGGCTAAAATCCACACTACAGTTTTGTAAAAGGGGGAGGGGTTAGTTTGTGATGACATATTCCATACTAGGTGAAGGTGTTTTCTGTGTTCTGTGTGTTCGAAAGACATGGTTTTCTGTTAGGATTGACGGTGTAGGATTGATCTGTACTAGTCTGGCTTGTTTAGTTTTACAATGGGTGTATTGATGTTGTACTGCTCACTGCATATGTAAGATGCTGCCTTTTCCTAGGTACTCATGTGTGACGTGTGGCTTGTTACTAAAAATCATGTTTTTCGTACAGATGGGGGGGTGCCAAAAATGATGGGCCCCGGATGTCACATATGCTAGGTACGCCACTGCTAGGGACCTGGATTGGCCACTGTGAGAACGGGCTACTGGGCTTGATGGACCACTGGTCTGACCCAGTGAGGCTATTCTTATGTTTAATATTTCCATTTTAATGAATAAAAAGATGCTTGTTCAACAAGATATGTTTTTAGAGATATACAAAACTTGGTGAATGGTGATTCTAAACTTAAATATGAGGGCGGCGAATTCCATAGTGCTGGTGCAAAAAAATGCTCAGTGTCTTGTTTCCCTTTTCATTTTTGAGGAGTGAGGAATAACAAATCTATTATCTGCTAATGAACAGAGTCCAAGTTGGTGAGTAAGGAAACAGGGACGTAATAAGGGGGGGCAGGGGGTGGTCCACCCCAGACATCGTCATGGTGGAGGCACCGATACCCATCCTCCTCTTCACACATTCCCCCCCCCCTGCCGCTTGCATGCACCGCTTCTCCTCCCTCATACCTCTTTCATTTTCCCGGTGCGAGCAGTATCACGAACTCGCCGCCCGTGTCGGTGTCAGCTCTCTCTGACATCACTTCCGGATCCCGCGCTTAGTAAGTGATATGACGCGGGCGGTGAGTTCGTGATGCTGCCCGTGGCTGGACAATCCAAGAGGGACAGAGGAAAGGAAGGGGCACATTGCAGAGGAGAAGGAGCAGGAAGGCGGAGAAGAGGCGGGGGAGGGGCCCCACCACCCCGGGTGCCACTTACCCTCACTACTAATATTGCCAAATAATCTAGAATATGTGAAGATAAAGCCTTATAAATCAAAGTAAGAATTTTAAATTGTATACGATAGTATACTGGAAGCCAATGTAATTATTTTAGTAAAACCACAAGGAAGGATGCTTACAAAGATATACTCAGTAGGAAAACATCCAGATATATCTTCAGCACTGTAGACTATAACAGAATGGCATGCAAAATTGGAGAAAAGACCTCAGTGTCTAATAAGGGTTTAAATAAACCATTCACCCCACATACACTTTCCTGCTACAATATCACACTTATTTTGAAGCATGGAGACATATCCTTGGTCTGAAAAACTCCATAAAGCAACTGTCTATTCAAAACATATAATCTACTAAAGTACAGTTCTCAATATTAATAAATGACAGATGCAGAAAAAATGATGTCAACTTATCTGTAGAAGTTTCCTAGTGCTGGGCTTATGTTGAAGCAGAAAAAAAAATCGCCAAAGCGAAGCAAATGCTTAATGCTGAGGAGCGGTTATGCCACAACCGCTACGTTCTCTTCAATGTCCATTTCCAACAGGGCCCCCTGATTCGTTATACGCTTCTTCAGGGAAATGAGCGTCGATTATCCCGCTTCACAACTGTCAAAATGGCTGCTGTGAGCTCCTGTTGCAGCCTCGAAACTACAACGGGAACTCATGGCAGCCATTTTGATGACGGCTCTGCACGGGGCAGGAGCATAGGAAGATTGCTTCTGCCCCGCGTCACCGCTAGATCACCAGGTAAGGTCGTGGACGCAGGAGGGAGGCAGGGGTGGGTCAGAGCCGGCCCAAAGAATTATTAGTGATTTTTCCCTATTCGCGGGCCAGCTCTACACCTAACCCCCGCGAATACGGAGGGAGAAGTGTACTAACAATCCTTTGTCTATAGAGCAAACCCTCATCTGACTCCAATATCTATAGCATTCATCCACCCACCCATTACCCTTCCCTTCTTGATTAAAAGTAGTCCCTGGCATCGTCCAGACTCCCCAAACACCACTCATATCTGCCTCTGGCACCGTCACCTTCAAAATGGCAGCACCCTGTCTGCATGGTGCATTCTGGGATGCACTGGGAGGAGCCAGGATGCCATATAAGGGAATTTGATTAGAATCTTTCTGGAATAGAGGCTTAGAAAAACAACAGGGAGGGTAAAAGTGGAAGACTTGAAATAAGTCAGAAAATAAAATTCATTAAAGGCTCCTAATCATCCAAATATCTTAACCCCTCTTCACCTACCTCCAGATAATTCTCCCCTATAAAATCCTCCCCAAATCACCTACCAAGTAAACAGATCCCTGAAATGTATTGTAATCTTACCTACTCCAAATGTAATCTATTTGTTTATATCACACAGTTCTGCACTGTCAATTTGCTATCCAACTTGTAAATCCCCTCGGAATCTTTCCAGCTATATCTCCTCTGTTGTTAAAAAAAAAAAAAGTGTATCTTCACTGGAAAATGTCCAGTCAAATCTTTTGTAATCCGCCTTGAACTGCAAGGTATAGGCGGAATAGAAATCCGTAATGTAATGTAATGTAACTAATAGTCAAATGCATCTTTAAAAAGAAAGCATTTTTTAAAATTAATTTATTTATTTTCACATTACTATCAAGCATAACATCTGGCTCCCTTCCTGAAGCTGTTTAGGAAAGCATATTTTGGCAGCTGCTACATATGTAACATACTTAAACACCATAGTTGAGTTTATAGAGAATGCTGAGTGCAGCATTTGAGTACTGACCAGCTAATATTGAAGATGGTAAGCCCATGACAGGATTAACCCAAACAAGCATGGTGGGCCTCTTGTAATATACATATATTTAAAACACCCATAAACAAGGCCCCTTATGGTTCTAATTGGAGAGAGGAACTGGCAGAGAAGAAAGAGGGAGAAAGCCTGGGATAGTCATGTGAGATCTCTTAGAGAAAGGAAGAGATAATAGTTAATAATAATAAATCATTGAGTGGGGATCCAAGATGGCCACGGTCGTGGTGTACTGAGCAACCGCCCGCAAAGCCTTACGTTCGGGAAACTTTTCTTTTGGCGTTTTACGCTGTAGAACTTGACCATGCCAAAAAGGAGGGGAAAGGGAGCCTCTTCGGCCTCGCGGCATCCCGGATTAGCCTCCTCTGGTAATATCGAGGAGTTGATGTGACGGATGCAGGGCGTCATTGGAGCGTCGGTATCGCCCCCGGCTGAGACGCTTCCTGGCAACGGACTCGAGGCGTCTCTTCGGGCTCATGAGATCTCATTGAGCCCCAACGTGAGAATCCCTCCTCCCAACCCTCGAGCCGCCAGTTCCCCGGGAGTGGGGAGGCAGCCGGAAGTCGGCGTGAGCTCCCTCCCAGAGGCTGCAGGGAACGGCGAGACGAACACTGACTCAGGCTCACACGGATTGCAGCAGAGCCTGAATGTATATGAGGATATAACAACGCTGGGGTCAACCCCGACACAGGAGGAACGGAGAGGAGAGGATCCTTTAGCTGGTGAGCCTAATTTACCACTATTAAACCTGCAGACTTTTAATCTTGTAAAGCCCCAAGAAGTCACACTGGAGGCTTTGTGGGATTTGATTGCCAATTTGACTAGAACAGTAAATAGTAATCATCTTCAAATAGAGGGGAAAATAAAAACTCAAGAGAAAGAAGTTCTTCAGATTAAACAAGACTTGGGAGAATCAAAACTAGATATCCAGTGTATTAAAGATCAACTTAAATCTTCCAAGCTGCTTCAGGGCACCTTAATTAAGGATAATATAAATTTAAGAAGGAAGATAGAGACATTTGAAAACTTCTCTAGGAATAATAATTTAAGATTGATTAATTTCCCACGAATTTCAACAGTGACTCCAAGAGAAATGTTAAAAAGGTATTTGCTGGAGATATTGGAAGTATCGGAAGATTCATTACCTCCTTTCACCCAGGTCTATTATTTGCCTAATAAAAATCAGGATCTTCAAGAAAAAACTCGGGGACCAATTGATGTATCTGCTTTACTTGAACTATCTGATAAAGAAGTTGCAATACCTGCTACATTGATTGTGACCTTGGCTATTACGTTAAATAAGAATTGGCTTTTGAGACTATTCTTCAAAAATAAAGAGAAAAAGTTTCTTGATTTAAAGATACAGATGTTCCCAGATTTGGCAAGAGATACACAAAGACGAAGAAAGGAGTTTCTACTATTAAAACCTGGAGTTTTGGCTCTTGGGGGAACTTTCTATCTTCGCCATCCTTGCACGTGTATAGTTCAATATAATTCTCAGAAATATGTTTTCTTTGAACCAAACCAGTTGACGGCCCTTCTCTCCTTGTCCCGCCTGGAAAAGGGGAAAGAATGAGGGCTTCAAGATATAAGACGCCTGAACTTCAGTTAACCACGTACCAGTTATCTTTAATGAATAGTTCTTTGTTAATACCGTTTAATTTACATCATGGATCATAATGATGGACTTGAGAGATTATACAAAAATTTGTTTTCTATGTAAATTTATGAGGTTTTTCTTTGTTCTTTTGTTGTAATCACTTTCTGTACAAGATTTATCTTGATTTGTTAATTTGAAATTCATAAATAAATAATAATAAAAAATAATAATAATAATAATTTTATTCTTATATACCGCCAAAGTCAGCGAAGTCAGCAATACAATCTTACATAATGAAGGAATATGGGAGTTATACAATTTTACATAAAGAAAGAATATGAAAGCTGTATAGTTCATTAGGGATACTAGTTGAGTAAGCAGAGCAGAGAAGATTCTTAGTTAACAAATCAATTGAACAAGCTCGTTTTTACCTGTTTTCTAAAATTGAAGTAGGATGATGAGACCGCGAAAACGTTACTAAGCCAATCGTTCCATTTGCCTGCCTGGAAGGCAAGAGTTACTGCAGATGGGCAGAGTGGATGGGCCATTTGACCTTTGTCTATGAGAAAGCTTTTCTTGCTGACCCCGCCATAGATAGACCTCTATGGACAGCAACAGTTCTCTTCCTTCTACCCCCCCCCCCCACCCCCCACACATACACACACACTACACTTTCTTTCTACCACCATTTACCTTACCAGGGTAAATATTTGCCTTGGGATACCATTGTATTAGCACATTGTTATTGTTAAAGGCTATTTATAAAACAAAATACATCAAATATGAGAGGGTCCCTCGTAAACATTTAGGCCTAGTTTGCCAATGCCTTAATCCTGGCCTGTGTAAGTCCGTAGATTGATACAGAGCTTCTAGAATGCTATTTATTTCATCTCTACTTGTGAAAAGAGTTGGTGGTATTGTTCCTGTTGGAAAATATCCATTCAGGACTATTGTGGGGAAATACATTAACAAGCAAAAAGGCCCGAGAGATGTCCTAATCAAACCAATAAAAGCTTTATTAATTAAAACGTCTCTATAAATCAAGCTGGTTTGATTAGGACATCTCTCGTGCCTTTTTGCTTTTGCTTGGTTTGTCACAATAAAGCAAGGGTTTTTTTTCTCTTTGCTTGTTTTGTTTGGAATACAACACCAGACAAGAGATGCAGTTGGTTCTTATCCCCTCACTAGGGTTACCAGATGTCCGGGAAAGCCCAGCCAGGTCCTCTTTTTAGAGCACTGTCCGGGTTTTGGAAAGTCCCAAGCTCCAGGCATGTCTGGAGTGCATTTTATTGTTTTCCCTATATTTCTTAGCGTATGGCTCCAGAGGAGTTTGTGGTCATCGGAAGGGCATGGGGCACTAGGCTAACATTCTGTCAAGGTCATTCTGTGCAGAACGCCCTTGACAGAATACTAGCTTAGCACGCATCATCCCAGCGTCTAACTTTGGATGCCATTTTCTAAATTGACCCTTAAGTACCCAAGAATTTATTTTATATCATGCAGTCCGTGCAGTAACAATCTAAAAGTGTGTTACTGATCTTATTCTAGGACTAATATTTAAGACCATTACATTAACGGGTACTAGAATAGATGTCTTTCTTTCCTTCTTCCTCTCTCTCTCTTTGGTCGCTTTCTGTCTATCTTTCTTCCTTTCTATCTCTCTCTCTTTCCTTGGCCGCTATCTGTCTGTCTTTCTTTCTGTCTCTCTCTCTCACCTTGCCCACTGTCTGTCTATTTTTCTTTCTTTCTGTCTCTCTCTTTCTTCAGCTGTCCACCACCACCCCTTTGCCTGCTCCCCCTGTCCAGCAGTAGGCCTTCTCCCTTCCTTTTACCTCCCCCCTGTCCAGCAGCACCTCTTACCTGAGCCCCTGTCCAGCAGTAGGCCTTCTCCTTTCCCTGCTCCTCCTGTCCAGCATCCGCTAGCCCGGGCAGCCTCAGGGTTTTTGCTAGGCCAACCCACCTTGCATTATCGAAGTGGGCCTGCCTAGCAAATGCGCCGCCGCGGCTGCATTTGCTGGTCCGGGGGTGAGAAGAGGCATCCCGGCAGCAGCAGTGCAGGAGTCAAACCGCCACCGCCGTTGCAAGCCACCCCACGCGCTGTGTGACCAGCCAGGTATTCTCCCTGCCAAGGTCCCAGTTAGGGCAGGGGAAAAAGTAAAAATGAAATCCCGGGGTGGAATCAGGAAGGGGCATGTGGTTCCTGAGAATGATAATTTTATCCGTTGACCACCAGAGGGAGCCTGAATTGACTGGGGAGGAATTAAGTGATCTATACTCTAGTCACCACCGGGGGAGCCCAAGAGGCCCCTGGAACACTGCTGACTCACCTAGAGTAGGGCGTTGCCCCAGAGTACTTAAACCAGCAGTGGAGAGTAGACAGGGAGGTCAGCTAGGGAGAAGGTTTAAACCTTTTCTCCCTAGGGAGTCCCCGGGGCCAAGCAGGAGCAACCGGCCTGTTCCCATGGAGCTGTTAGAGGCTGGACAAGCTGAGGAGCTGCTATTTCCAGAAGAACAGCCCATGGAGTGTGAGGAAAGTCTGGCAGAGTACGCTCCTGATTTTTCTGAAGCCATGCAGGTAGACTGGGTCTCTACCAGCAAATAGTGAGTTGTGATTTTTTGCTCTGGACTGTTTGGGACTATTTTTGTTTTGGTAAGCTGGGAGTGTGTATTGTTTGGGAGAGATTTTGCTATCATCCTGGGTGGGAATTTTGAAAGCCTGTATTGAGATCTTCTTTTGCAAAACCTGACACTCTCCTATCCTGGCAGTGAGCTGAACTGGCCAGAGGCTTTAATGAACTTTGGACACTAGTGCTACCGAACAAATGCCATGAACTGTGTTTGTGTTTTCTTTGAAACTGCCTGCTTGGGAGCAGTCAGTATTAGCTCTAGGGAGAGCTAAATCCTCACCTGTAGCGAGGATTGAGTAAGACTGGAACAAGCCAAGAACTTTATTTTGTACTGTTTTCACTTATTTCTTTTGATATTTTGGTTTTGCTGCTGTGGGAGAATTCTGACAAGTTTACAAGTTGAATGATGAACTACTTACTTTCATGAAAGGAATGAGTAAAGTTGACTCATTTTTCCATGAACTTTAATGGTGGTGCTTTGTGATTTTTGTTCCTGTCTAAAGTTCAGTCCTGCAGGGTGACTCCGTTTCGGGTCACATGCTGGTGTGCTATTTTGTGGTAACCACTGGGAGTGCTGTTGAGCCCTGGTCTGGGCTACAGTGGACCACAGCTGCAAGCCGTCAAGAGCTGCCCCACACGCCGCAAGTTGCCCCACACCCTGGAAATCGAATTCGGCATGGAGGCACACAGCATGGTGGCAGGGATCACAAAACCCTAAGTGCACATGCGTGCTTAGGGTTTTATTATAGAGGATTCAGAATTAAAATACAGAAAAATATTCTTTAGGCAGGGGCTGTAAAATACCTTTGCAGCTGAAGGGGCCAAGAAACCAATCTCCAGTCAGGCCTCCAAGTTTTCTCATTGCTGATGTTACATGGGGCAAAATACTGGAGGGGGCAGGGGCACCATTTTGGTGGTCCATCCCATTTCACTGCCCAAACAACTAAAGAACAGAAATTCACAGCATCAGAACCGATTATCTGAGCTGTCTTTACTGTGCACATTCTCAGATTATAGAGGCAAATAATTGTATCGGTCAGTCAGACCTTTAACAACAATCTGTGGCAGGGCTGACTGACCTGATAAGATTACTTGGCTTCCAGCTTGCTGACTGTTAATGTTTATTTCTGCAATTTTTGATGCACTCAGCTGTTGCATACTATGTAAATTTTGCAGTTGAAGGCTTTTGTGTTTCTCTCTTACATTTCTCTCAGTCTTAGAACTGCTTTAGTTAGTAACAAATACTTGCACCTGCAGCTTGAAGGGGATACAATTCAAACGCTATTACCTTCCAAAAGCCAAGTGCTTCAGGGATGGATAAGAGATGCAGGTAAGCTATTGGTTTATTTGACGGCAGTGCAAAGGAAACGGACCGAGCCATGCCTGCTTCCCCTCCCCAAATGCTGCTTTCATAATTACCTGGTTTTCAGGCAAACACAGCAGTGCAGGGGTAGGAGGGCTGGGATGTTTGCAAAAAAAAACCCCAAAACCCCAAAAAGGTTGACTCAAGTTTCCACAGAGAAAAAATGGAAAACCCAAACAAAACAAAGCTGTGGAAACAATGTTTAAAATCTTCTTTAGTTCTTCACACAAAAAAACTTAAAACAATGTCCACATTTGTATGGAGTGGAGCCAACAACGGCCTTGTTTCGGCAAAATACCTTCCTCAGGGGTCCAGTGGTGTAGCTAGCCTTGTGGAGGTCACACTGGTGTACCTCTGAGGTATCACTGGTGGCCACAGCAATTTATATTCGTTTTCCTGTTGCATCCCCTCTGTTACTTCCAGCTTCTCCTGTAGCTTGCGAGCTCAGCTCTCCCTCTCTCCAGGGCTCTTCATGCATTCCTGTCCCTTGTCTCATAGGATTCCCAAAGAACCTTTTTCTCCATCATAAGAAACTCAAGGACTCAATTTACCCAAAATCGTTAAGGACTGAATAGGGAGAAATAGTTGGATTTTGTGGACTGTTCTGAGAAGAGGTATTCGTATCATATTGGTCACACAAAAAAAACATATTTGTCATAGCCTGAAAAAAAACCCCAAAATGTACTTACAGCAGGCGTTACTGCTTAGGCTTCATCTGACAACACACATCCTCACAAGGACTAATCAACCCATAAACCAGTGGTTCTCATACCTGTCCTGGGGGTGCCCCAGCCAGCCAGATTTTTCAGGATACCCACAATGAATATGCATAAGGTCAATTTGCATACTAAGGAGGCAGTATATGCAAATCATTTCATGAATATTCATTGTGGATATTCTGACTAGCTTGGGTCCCCCAAGATAGGTTTGTGAATCATTATCATGTACACACAAATTATTTAATGGTTCCCAGAGCTGGCACGTAATACTGTATATATCACTGGGACTACAAGTCAAGAGGAGGGCACCACCATCCATCACTATGCCACTGGTAGTGTTCCAAGATATGTGAAGCCTTTGGAGTAGCCCTAATAGCTAGAACAGAGTTGAGAACCAGGAAACCGCAGTTCAAATCTCGGTGCAGCTCCTGGTGGCTTTCAGGCATTGCCTCAAGTACAAAGTTACTAGTCGATATTCAGAGGGATTTAACTGGGCGGGTGAGGAGGAGAGTGCGGCTGGATGTCAGCTCTGAACCCCATGGCACTCTCCAGATAATATGGAAAGGGAGGCAGAGTCAGTGTGGACCTAAATGTTATGCAGGCATCGCTGGTATTTAGTGCCAGTGTCTGGAAAACTAACTGGGACTAAATAACATGCAGTTCTGACTATGCCAGATAACCTTCAGCACCCTGAAAAAAAATCCAGATCAGTGGCGTATCAAGGGGCGGGGCAGGGGGGGGCGGTCCACCCCGGGTGCATGGCTTGGGGGGAGGTGCACAGCCGGCCAGGTCCGGGTCCTCCTGCCCTTCCTTTCCCCCGGTCCGCGCCTGCAATCTTACCTTCCCGCTGCTGCAGCTAATTGCCGACAAGAATTCTTCTTTCCGACGTCAATTCTGACGTCGAAGAGGATGTTCTGGGCCAGCCAGGCAGTGATTGGCTGGCCTGGAATGTCCTCTCCGACGTCAGAATTGATGTCGGAAAGAAGGCTTCTTGTTGGCGATTAGCAGCAGCAGCGAGGAGGTAAGATTGCAGGCGCGGACCAGGGGAAAGGAAGGAGAGAGGCGCTTTTTTTCCCGCAGCAGGGAGGGAAGAATGTAGGCAGGCAAGCTGGCTGGCTTTAGTGTGGCAGGGATGGAGGGAGATAGGTAGGCAGGCAGGCAGGCTGGCTTTGGGGGTGGACAAAATCTGGAAGGTAGTGGGGGGACATAAGAAGGAGGCACTGGGGACACTAAGGACACAGGAAGGGGGCACTGGGGCATTATGGACACAGGACGGTGGCACTGGGGGCACTATGGACACAGGACAGAGGCACTGGGGGCACTAAGGACACAGGACGGGGGCACTGGGGGCATTATGGACACAGGACGGGGGCACTGGGGGCACTATGGACACAGGACGGGGGCACTGAGGGCACTATGGACACAGGACAGAGGCACTGGGGGCACTATGGACATGGGACAGAGGCACTGGGGGCACTATGGACATGGGACAGAGGCACTGGGGGCACTAAGGACACGGGAAGGAGGCACTGGGGGCACTAAGGACATGGGAAGGAAGGAGGGAGGGAATAGAAAGGGACAATTGTTGGGCCTGAGGGCAGAAAGAAAGAAATGAAAGAAAGGATACACTATCAATTAATAGATGTCCCCTTTTGATAAAAAAAAATAAATAGTCACGTTACCTCTGACTTACTTTCTCTGCAGCAGAGTTGGCAGCCGCACTGAGGTGCAGGAAGGTCCTGCGATGACTCGTCTGCCGGTTCTGCTCCGGAAGAAGTAAGTTATGTCGGAGGGGGTGGACCCGGCAGACGCAGTCATTGTGGGACTTTGGTAGGGGCCGCATGGTTGTGGGGGGGGAGTGGCGCCAGTGCCCTGGACACAGTTCACCCTTACTATGTCTCTGCAGGAGGACTAGGAATCATGTGACAAAAGGGATAGAGGTGAGTTCAGACATGGGGCAGTCCTGAGACACCTTCTGACACTCTTACACCTTTGGGGGATCTGTTTTTTGCTCTTCATCTTCTCTGCCTCTGAGGGAGAACTCCTCTCTCCCTACCCGTCAGAGAGCTATAATCTGCTCTTTTATTTGTTACCTAGGGAGAAGGGGTAAAACGCAGACCTTACAGACCTTGTGGATCTAAAACCCGTACATCCTTAAAAATCTGAGGTCCATGCCACTTGTAGTCTCTGGCTCTGACAGACCTCTATGACAATTTAGCTCTGACGGATCCTAACCTATGCTGAGACTAAAAGTGGAGCGGACCTCAGATTTTTAAGGATGTGCAGTTCAGATCCATGAGGTCCGCAAGGTCAGATGCACTGCAGACCTTTGCACACATTTTTTACCCCCCCCCCCCAAAAAAAAAAACAAAAAAACAAACAACCCAACTATTTGTCATCCAGTGTCATATCGCGGGGGCTTTCGGAAATAGTGCGGAGGGAGAAATCTGGAGGAAGGGACGATCGGGCTAATTAGCAAAAGCCACGGTGCGCCTCCTCCCTCCCTAGCCATTAGGAAAGGCAGAGCCGAGGGCCTGAGCTGAGCTGAGCAGGGAAAACAGTGGAATAAGCTAAAAGGCGGACTTGTCAATGCACGGACCTCAGATTTTTAAGGACGTGAGGTTTTAGATCTGCGAGGTCCGTAAGGTCCATGAGGTCTACATTTTACTCCTTCCCATTACCTATTTTCTCTTTTCCTTGCATGCCATGTTTGTTGTTTCTATGTAACCATTTTAGAGTGACTCTTTCCATTCTTGCAGGGATTTGCTTTCCATCCCCCCCCCCCCCCACACACCAATATCTTAGTAGACGGTACAAGTCTGGGGTGTATGTTAGGATAGAATACATGCCCTTTACAATAACTCTATAAACTGCCAATGTTTTGTGTTTCCAAAAGATACAAAATAATAATAATAATTTTATTCTTATATACCGCCAAAGCCATAATAGTTCGAGGCAGTTTACAATAAGAGGTGCTAGACAATCAGAGAAAAGTTACAATGTAAAGTCATCAAATACAAGCATACAGAATAGAAGAAGTAAAAATTATAAATTTCTTAGGTTACAAATTGATTAAACAGTTTCATTTTTACTGATTTTCTAAAACTCAAATAGGATGAGGAATGCATAATAATGTTCCATTACCAATCGTTCCATTTACCTGCCTGGAAAGCAAGAGTTCTGTCCAGGAATCTTTTATAACGGCAGGCCTTTATTGATGGATAGGTGAACCTATGAATTCTATGTATAGACCCAATGGAACTATCCAAATTAAAATGAGAAACCAAGTACTTAGGGGCCAAACCAAATACTGATTTAAAACGGAGACAAAAAAATGTAAACAAAACTCTAGCTTCCAGGGGAAGCCAGTGTAGTTTTTGATAATAGGGATTTATATATTCCTATTTTTTCAAGCCAAAAATCAGTCGAACTGCCGAATTTTGAATAACTCGGAGTCTTTGAAGGTTTTTGTTTTTTTTTAATTTCCCAAATAAATGATGTTACAATAATCAAGCATGCTTAAAATGGAGAGTTTTACCTGTTGAATGGAACAACAACCTTCAAGAAGGCAAGAGATATTAAATTTTGCACACACATGATGGTGTATGGCTGAATATGTGTGGAATACCTCACACCAGATAACTCCGAGGCTTAATAGAGCATTGGAGCCTTTCTCCTCGGGGATGTTATTGAGACAGACATGGGGGAAGCCACTGCTTGCCCTGGATTGGTAGCATGGAATCGTGATACTCTTTGGAGTTTCGGAATCTTCTGCTACTCTTTGGGATTCCGGAACCTTGCTATTCTTTAGGATTCTGAATGGAATGTTGCTACTCTTTGGGTTTTGGCCCGGTACTAGACACCTGGATTGGCCACCATGAGGACAGGCTACTGGTGAGGGACGCCCAGGGTGATGGCACATGCCCCCTTCCCTTTCCCCATACCCCCTGGTTCCAGAAGTGATGTCAGAGAGAGCGCCAAAAAAAAAGGTATGGGGGAAGGCAAGGGGTGTGCAAGGCAAGGAGAGAATCGAGTGAGAGGGGTGAGCGGGGAGAGTGGGTGAGCGAGAGAGTGAGCTACTGCACCCCTAGGAAGACCGCACCCGGGTTGGACTCACCCCCCTTACCATGCCACGGGCTATTGGGATAGATGGACCATTGGTCTGACCCAGTAAAGCTATTCTTATGTTCTTATGATATCGTTTCTCAGAGCTCATTACCTCACACTAACGATTCAAATCACAATTAAATTTTGATAGTTGTTCCATTCAACAGGTATAACCCTCCAGGGCTTTTCTATTTTGCATCTTTTGGAAGTACTGCAGGTATTTGTTTGCAGTTTTCTTGTTTTATAATGTTTTGTGTTGTCTGCAAGGTCTATTGATGGTGTTTTTTTTTTTTTTGGGGGGGGGGGGTTGCCTTTTTAATCTTTCCAGCCCCACCATGACATGCTGGTTCTTTCAAAAGTCTTCCAACCATTGTCATTCAAGTTTCAAGTTTATTTAACTCTTGATATATCGCCTATTTTAAATATTCTAAGCGATGTACATAATATAATAAAACATAGAAACATTAATATACATTTAAAAACAGCAAATTTCAATAATGACTAACAAGAAAGCGAGGAAAAGGGGGCAAAGTTACAATAAGGGCGTAGGAAGAAAGGGAAAAAACGAAAGGTTGGGTAAATAGTTACAAGGCACTCTTTAAGAATATTAATTTAAACAAAGTAGATACATTAGAGTTTTAAAGGTCATAGGCGTCCCTAAACAAATAAGATTTTAAAAGATTTTTAAAAGCTGAGATATCATGTTCCATTCTAATATACTGAGGAAGGGAGTTCCACGATTGTGGACCTGCTACAGTAAATATGTCTGCTCTTCTCGTACCGATGATTTTTAGAGAAGGGATAGTTAGTAAATTTGATTCGGATGAACGTAAAGATCGTTGTGGTTTGTAAGGGATCAGAGATTTTGATATGAATTGTGGCTCGCTAGATGTTAGAGTCTTAAAGATTAGAAATATAATTTTGTATAATATCCTATGATTAATTGGTAACCACCAGGGAATTAACCCTCATGAAAAGGAAGGGGGGGGGAGGGAGTGTTCCCTTTCTACGCCTGTTTAATATTATCTTAACAAAAACAGGAAAAGATGTTTTCTTCTTTAGTAAAACACAACCGGTGGGAAGAGAATATCTGGCAGGATTTGGAAAACAAAAAACTGTCATGCCAAAAACAAGCAATAGAATATAACTACTCTGGCCAAAAGCTGCATAGGTGGCAGTGGCGGCTTTGTTTGGGAGACCGTGCAAGCGTATTAGCAGCTGAATTTAAAAAGCCTAATTGGAACATTTTACACAACTGATGTGCTGAAACGAAGCCAGACGTTATTAGTCAAAAATGCCCGATTCAGGCACTGGCAGGCTTCTGCAATGAATGATATACACTCCCTCCCACATGCGTGTTTGCTTTGGACCTAAGGTAAATAAGAATGAAAAAGAAAGTAATAATTTGAGTAGGTTATCTGTAAACACTTTAACAAATATTTTAATATTAATATATATAGAATCAAAATGAAACTTCATGCACAATTAGAGAAGAAATAAGAAGAAAACCACATGACGGCAGATAAAGACCATACGGCTTATCCATTCTGCTCGTACACACCAAATGCTCAGCTGTGCAATCCTTTCCTTCAGAAATTCTCTGTAATTTTCCCACATTTTCCTACTGGGAGTCTGTTCCAAGTGCCTGTCACCTTTTCAGTAAGAAGGTCTACCCTAGATCAGATCTACTCCCTTTTCACCTTCATCGAGGTGGAAGAAGATATCTTTTTTTTCAAGGGTCCCGCGGCAACAAGGGGGCATCTGTGGAAAATCAGGGGCGGGAAACTGCACAGGGACACCAGGAAATTCTTTTTCACTGAAAGGGTGGTTGATCACTGGAATAGTCTTCCACTTCAGGTTATTGAGGCCAGCAGCGTGCCTGATTTTAAGGCCAAATGGGATAGACACGTGGGATCTATTCACAGAGAAAGGTAGGGGAGGTCATTGGGGTGGGCAGACTAGATGGGTCGTGGCCCTTATCTGCCGTCTATTTCTATGTTTCTATGTTTCTATCTTGAGTCGCCTCTCAACTGAAAAAGGTCTTCCTCCTGTGAATTTATGGCTTGGAGATATTTAGATGTCTCTATCATGTCTCCCCTCCGAGGCTTACATATTTAGATTTTTATGTCCATCCCCGTATGCTTTAGGATGAAGATTACTGACCATGTCAGGAGCTACCTTCTAGATGAACTCTATCTAGTTTATATCTTTTCAAAGGTACATCCCCAGAATTGTACAGAGGCCTTGTCACCTAATCTAATCTAATCTTCATTTTATATACCGAATCTACTCCCTAAGGAGCTCGACTCAGTTTACAGTTCGTTAAAAAATGAAACGTAGCAAGTAAAAATTGTGGGATAAAAACAGAAATTGGTTAGATTAGATGGATGGAAAAAGTTAGAAAAAAGTATGTTGAATTGCTTAAAATTACTATACTGAATAAAGTGATTGGAAACCAAATAGTGTCCAAAAATATAAATATTGAAATTATTCAAATGTGATGGAACACCAATGGTGTATATGATGCAATTTAAATCAAGGGAAAAAAGAACTCAAAATACCCCAAGAATGCAATCAATGAGTCACAATCATATTAGGATTGGGTATCATCATAGGTCAAAAACCTTTCAATTTTTAATTTTAATTTTTTAATAATTTTAATTTTGTGTAATAATTCTATATTATTCTTATGATCGACTTTTCATTATCACGATTAACTTTTCAGCATAGTGTAGGTAGAACAGTCGTGCATGGACTTCGTGTTAATTTAAAACATTTTGTTTTAGCTTCAGTTCGCAATCAATATATGTTTGACAGTAAAATGAATAGTAGTATGCCGTATGGCAAGCATATATCAATATAAAAGCAGTCCTTTTTAAAAAAATTTGTCACCTTGAAGTATGTTTTTCATTCGCATTTAGTCATATGACAGGCAAGCAGTACAACAACTGTTAAACCTTCATAGGAAAAACATTTGCGATAGTATATCAAAGTCACATTACTCATTCTAATGTCATAAAGTTCCGATTGGCTGAACAACTTTAGCGTTTAGTATAAATGCGAGCGCCATTTTAGTCGGCACTTTATGGCAGCAAAAGGAGCAGCAGTTTGCGAAATGGCAAGTACTTCATATAAAAAGTAGTAAAGAATGATTTAAACTTTTTTAAAATACTAGAACGTTGTTTAACATAAGACTTTGGTTCACATAAAATACAGGAAATACAGTGGTGCCTCGCATAACGAATGCCTCGCACAACGAACGCTGCACACAACGAACTTCATGTCTTGATTCACACAACGAACTTCGTTTCACACAACGAACTTCGTTTCACACAACGAAGTTGCCCGAGCTGCCGATGTATTGCATCCTTCCGCGCAGGCACTGCAGGCAGTCGTTAGTCACTGCGCTTAACTGCCCTCTCTCACTGTATACAGTCGTCCTTTTAAGATAAACTCAATATTTTTTCTATATCATGGCTTCTAAAAAAAGCAGGAAGGTGATTTCTGTTGAAATGAAACGGGAAATAATTAGAAGGAGTGAATGTGGGGTAAAACAGTGTGACCTCGTCAAAGAGTTTGGCCTCAGCAAGACCACCATTTTGACAAATTTATCTTTTTTTATGTCATCTTAGCATATTTTATGCTGCAGAACGAATTATTTTTTTTAACATGTATTGTTATGGGAAAACGCGTTTCACATAACGAACTTTTCGCATAACAAACTTGCTCCTGGAACGAATTAAGTTCGTTGTGTGAGGCACCACTGTACATTAAGCTAAAATTATGATAGACTGCATATATCTTTTCAGGTAACTGAGATTTGAACGAACAGTTTTGATACATTAAAAGCAACTTTGAAAGAATGGGGCTACATTAAACAAAATGTTCCAATTTGATGATTGGCAAGTAACACATAAATAGTTACATTTTTATGTGTGATATAGTTGCATTAGCATATTAAAATCGCGTCATTAACTCTGACGTCACCAATGTTCCGATAGGCTGAACAACCTTGGCGTTCGGTTTAAATGCGAGCGCCATCTTGTTCAACATTTACGACAGCTAAAGGAGCAGCAGATTGTTGAATGGTTAAACTGTTTTTCAACAAAAGGCCTTGTTTTTATGCAAGGCAGATAGCGACATTTAGTTAAAATTATGATATACTGCATATTTTGTACTAGGTAATGGGCACTAAATAAACAGTTTATCTTATCAGCATATTGTAATTTAATAGTTGAGCAGTTAGTACTTTTTGTAGCTATTTCAATTTTAAACATTATTCCAAAGATTTGTCTAGTAAAATTTTGATATAATGCTTTTATTTCTTCTTCTTCTTTTATTTAAGAGCAATGAGCCACTTTGAATTCCCATTGGCGAGTTATTAAGCCCTATCATTACCCTTGAAGAAGCCTCACGGTGCGAAACGGACCGGGCCTCCGTCGGGTTACTAAGATAAGTGCTTATTGATATTTTCTTGGATAAGCCAGTTAAAAATCTTAAATATACAACTGCTGGTTTTTCAATGCTCATTGGCTAGAAGAAAGTTGAGATAATGAAAAGTTAATCGTGATAATGAAAAGTCGATCATAAGAATAATATAGAATTATTACACAAAATTAAAATTATTAAAAAATTAAAATTAAAAATTCAAGGGTTTTTGACCTATGATGATACCCAACCCCAATATGATTGTAACTCATTGATTGCATTCTTGGGGTATTTTGAGGTCTTTTTTCCCTTGATTTAAATTGCATCATATACACCATTGGTGTTCCATCACATTTGAATAATTTTAAAATTACTATACGACAGCTAAAACCAAATTAACTATTGTGAAAACAACCAGGTTTTTAAACTATTTCAAAATTGAAAATAATTGATCTACCAGTCTTAGAGAATCTGGAAGTCCATTCCAAGTTCTCACCAATTTAAAAGTAAAAGATTTATTAAGCTTCCCAGTGCATTTAATACCTTTCAGAGTAGGAAATGCTAATTTGTGAATTGTTGTAATTCTTGAATAGCAGGATCACCTCCTCTCTCTTGCCATCTGTTCCTCTTCCTGTGCACCCAAGCATCCTCCTGGCTCTTGCTATTGCTTTATTCTACCTCTTTGGCTACCCTAAATTTATCAAATATGACCTCCCCCCTCCCATAGCGTGGTTTAGTAGAAGAGGGGGTAAGGTGAGGTAGGGTCTGAGAACATATGTCACAGAATACAAGGGTCTAGAAAATTAAAGTGCATACTTTAGTGGATAGGCAATGAAATGAAAGCAGATTGTAAAAAATGGATCTGAAACGATGCTTGCATCCAACATCTTTCCTCCTCTCGTCCTCTCCCTCAGTTCAAATTTTCTATCTCCCTTCCCCACAGTACCTCTTCCTGTCTATCTATCCAACCCTCTCCCCCCCCCCCCCCAGGTCCATACAACTCTTTCTCTCTGTCCCTCCCTGGCTCGGCAGAGGAGCAGGTCTCATTCACTGCCAGGGTCCCCAAACCACTTTTTCCTCTCACCCCAATCCGCACCCACCCACAGGTGCCAGAATTTCTCCTCCCCATGGTCCTTCTGCAACCATTAATCCCCTGCTGGTACCTGCATCTCAGCAAGTAAAGCAGGAAGCTCTCCTCTGATGTAATTTCCTGTTTCCACGAGGGTGGGATGCATTGCAGAGAAGGCTGAGGCCTCAAGGCGGCCCTTCTTTAGTCACTGAGGTGCAGGTATCAGCAGAAAATTAACAGTGGCAGAAGGACAGCAGGGAGAAGGAAAGATGCAGGTAGCTGCAGGAGAGTGGAGAAACTGGTTTGCTGGACCCAGGGAGTTTGTGTGCAGTGGCTTACTTAAACTTTAAGAGATCATGCTTGCAGCTATGGAGGCTTAGCCCACCCGAGCATCTTATACAAACAGGCACCTATACTCCCTCTCAACACAACTCATGTTTTGTGCACAAAAGAACCTCATGGTTTATATCAGTGGTCTCAAACTCGCGACCCGCCAGGTACTATTTTGAGGCCCTCGGTATTTTTATCATAATCACAAAAGTAAAATAAAAGTTTCTTGATCATATGTCTCTTTAGCTATAAATGACAATATTATTATTAAGACTTAGCCAAAAGGAAAGATTTATAAACTATAAAGAGTTTTACCTCATGCAAAATTGTCATTTCTTTAATAAGACATTAAGGGGCTCATAATCGAAAGAGAAAAACGTCCATAAACCGGCTTAAGTCGGCACTTGGACGCACATTTCTCAAAAACGTCCAAGTGCCGATACAAAAAACGGGTTTTGGACATATTTCTAAACGACCTAGGCCTTCATAGTGCTGCTGAATGACCAAAGTTAAATAGGGTGTTTCGGGAGGAGTGTCGAGGGCGGGAGTTGGGCGGGACGTGGGCCGGCTTAGACTTAGTTGTACAGCATGTATTATATAGCCCATGATCGACGGAACTTGGACGTTGTGACTTAGACCATGTAAAACATGGTCTAAGTCACAAAAACCCACCTAAACTCACCAGATAAGCACTTCAAACATATATAACAGAACCTCCACACACTACCCCAGTGATCACCGACCCCCCCCCACCCCCATAAAATTATTAATCACATCTTTACAATTCCGTCTCCAGACCATCATCGCCTGGCATAGAAAAGCCTAGTCGTCCAGCACAGAGGCAGCTTAAATGGTCTTGGGGGTGGGTTAGGGACCCATAGAAAGGAGGACCTATGCCCATAAGCCCCTGTAATCACTGCATTGATACTTAAACATGTGCACTCCCCTATACACTCCCAAAACCCTTTTGTACTGCATATAAGTGGCTCCTGCAGCCATAAGGTTCTATTAGGGTGGTAGATAAGTGGGTCTAGGGGATTCTGGAGGTGGTTTGGGGGGGCTCACCGTAACCTATAAGGGAGCTGAAGTGAGGAGAAGACATGGCACCCTTTTTGTGAAGTTCACAGCAGTGCCCTGTAAGGTACCCCACTATTTAGGTGGCATGTCTGGGTGTTCAGTCCATCACTTTGCAGACCCCTCCCACGTCCAACAGGGCTTGTTCTAGGCGTTTTGGACTTGGATGAAAAGTTAGACGAAAATGTGGTATAAAGATGGACAATTAAGCGATTTGGACAATCAGATCTGCAGGACGTATAATTAGACAATTTTCGAAAGTAAAAAAATTTTGGACGTACTTTTCGAAAATGTGTCGGCTGTTTTTTACTTTGGACGACTTGCGAGTTGGACGTAAATGGACTTAGACGTCCCTTTCGATTATGCCCCTCCACCTGAAGCCCTGAATATGTATACCCTAGAGGAAAGGAGAGACAGGGGAAATATGATTCAGACGTTCAATACTTGAAGGGTATTAACGTAGAACAAAATCTTTTTCAGAGAAAGGAAAATGGTAAAACCAGAGGACATAATTTGAGGTTGAGGGGTGGTAGATTCAAGAGCAATGTTAGGAAATTCTACTTTACGGAGAGGGTGGTGGATGCCTGGAATGCGCTCCCAAGAGAGGTGGTGGAGATGAAAACGGTGACTGAGTTCAAAGAAGCGTGGGATGAACACAAAGGATCTAGAATCAGAAAATAATATTAAATATTGAACTAAGGCCAGTACTGGGCAGACTTGCACGGTCTGTGTCTGTATATGGCCGTTTGGTGGAGGATGGGCTGGGGAGGGCTTCAATGGCTGGGAGGGTATAGATGGGCTGGAGTAAGTCTTAACAGAGATTTCGGCAGTTGGAACCCAAGCACAGTACCGGGTAAAGCTTTGGATTCTTGCCCAGAAATAGCTAAGAAGAAAAAATAAAAAAATTTAAATTGAATCAGGTTGGGCAGACTGGATGGACCATTCGGGTCTTTATCTGCCATCATCTACTATGTTATGTTACTATGTTATGTTACCTCTTTTTTTTCTGAGGCCCTCCAAGTACCTACAAATCCAAAATGTGGCCCTGCAAAGGGTTTGAGTTTGAGACCACTGGGCTAGATGACTATCGAGGAAAAAATTCAAGGCCTCAGGTGTTTCCAGGATTTGTTGTCATGGGTGATATTTTTTTACTTTTGTTGGGTATTGCAGAGTGAATCTGATAGCTTCTTAGAACAGCTGTGTTGAATAGGGCCTCAAAAATCAACTTTGCTCAGTCACTCTCGACGAAAAATCAATAAAAGGCAGTAGCTTGGACCCTTTGTATTCCATAGATCATTTAGCCTTATAACGAGCTATCACTTTGTTTTGGATCTTTTTATCTTGATTGGTTTTGTTATTGGGTTTGTTTGTTTTTGTGTGAATATCGCTGTCCTCATGCTGCTTATGGGATCGATAAAGACATTTTAAAAATGCACACAGTGGAGTGAAGGCGTGGCCTAGTGTTTAGAGCAACTGCCTCAGCACCCCTCTCCCGCCTCCTGAGGCTGTGAGTTCAATTCCCACTGCAGCTCCTTGGGCAAGTCACTTTCCACTTTATTGCCCTGTGCAAACCACACGGAAAAAGCAGTATACCAAGTCCCATCCCCCTTTATAGAATTTAGGGAATCTGTGCTCAGCTTACACACCAGGAATTATATCTGGTGCTATGCGCTAAAGGGAACCAATCCCAGAACACCATTCAGTGTCAATAGTTTTTCAGGGTCAGATTTTTAGCGCTCTTTATAGATTCTGTTTCACTTTAGTGCTCACATGTTGTGTTAGTCAGCTAGGTCCATATTCTCTAAACGGTGCCTTATCTTAGGCGCCAATAGTAGGATGACCAGATTTTATATGAGTAAAATCGGGACACGCAGTGTTCCACCCATGTCATGCCCCAATCTTCCCCAGCCCTGCCCCCAAACCCCCTCTTCTCGATCTCAGGGCCGGGTCTGGAGAGCATCTGTGCACGCGTGGGTGTGACACGATGATGTCGCACGCATACGCACACGGGCGTGACATCACCACATCGCATTCGGGCGTGGCGCACATGCTCTCCAGACGAGGCCCCGAGCTCAATGCTTTTTAAAATCTGGACAAAGTGCCGGGTTTTGAAAACATGTCCAGATGCCTGGACAGTCCTCAGAGGACATGTCCGGATAAATCTGGACATCTGGTAACCCTAGCCAATAGGCACCCTACTGGGGTCTAAGTTAAGTCCAAAACACCGCCTACTCAGTGGCATAATAAGGGGTGTGTAGGGCGTGGTCTTCCTTCTCCTCTCTGCCCCCCCCCCCCCGCTCCTCTCTTTGCCGTGCACACACCTTTTTTACCGCCCTGGCACGAGGTTGCTGCCTGCATCGGCATCAGCGCACTCTCTGATGTCACTTCCAAGACCCACGCCCAGGAAGTGACATCAAAGGGTGGGCATACTGCTCATGTCGGAGAAGTTAAGGCGACATGTCCCCCTGCAGCCCCTTGCGAACCTGATTCTGTTCATCTATACTGATCTCATTGCTCATCTTGTCGATAACATTGCTAATCTATCTTACTTTTTGCCAATATACTGCATTTTACACGTCTGGCCAGTATTCCTGGTTTCATTGCTTATGGTTTTGGTAGGATGTTTCCTACCCTGGCTTCTTTCTGGGACAATGATAGACAAAATGTATATCTTCTGTTACTATTTGCTTAGTGTATTGGTGATTGTTGCCCTATTGTTCTGTATATTATAAAACTTTCAATAAAGATGATTGAACTAAAAAAAAAAAAAGGGAAGAGGGGAGGTGCCCATGCATGGCAGGAAGGGGGGGCAGAGAGAGGGCGGGGGAGGGGCACAGCTGACACTACACCGCCGCGCTTACTAGTGCCTATAAAAGTGGCACCAGATTCACACTGTAGGCATAGCTAATGCCAGAAGCGGCATTAGGTGCCAGCGGGTGCCGCCAGAGGCTCGATTCACATCAAAGGTAGGTGCCGGAAATGTAGGCCTTGAAAACCCTAGCCTACGTTTCCAGCGCCTACCTTTGCGGGAGGCGTGATTCTCTAAATAGTGTCATCGAGTGATTGACACCGATCACGGCATCGTTTACAGAATCTGGGCCTTAGCGCTGTGCTATTTATTTATTTAAAACACATATAGTCCACCTAAAAACTAAGGGCCAGATTCTCATAACTTAAGGTTGTCTTTGATGCAATGGCTAAACCAGTTCCAGCCGGTTAAGCATGCATGTATTTTAGCGGCGGATTACCAAGACGGCTTATCGTGGTCTTTTCTGAGTTTTCTAGCAGTCTCCGATTATGCCATGCAAATGGGCTCATCAACATCAACATCATCGAATGATTTTCCAAGTGCGGCGTCAGCTTTTGATGACCAAAAATCAATGACTGGTCCGGGGTGGCCGTTACTGTGAAAAGCGCATATCTGGCGTGTGCTTTGACTGTGGCTCATGAAAAAAAACTACAAGATTCACATAAATTATAGTCTTTTTTTTTTTTGGGGGGGGAGGATAGACAAAAGCAAGCTTTTTGAGTGTATGTATTATAACCATATCATATGTGTTTCAGGCTGCGGTTCATGATAAAATTTGACAGTATAAAAAATTACAAGATTTAATAATAATAATAATAATAATCAAGGCTGTAAAGTTCTATGCGGTTTACAATAGTTTTTTTGGGTTTTTTTTTTAAAAACCCCAATAAAAGAAGTTGAATAGAACTAAAAAAATTAAAAGCCAATAATTAGAAACATTAAAATGATCAAAATAGTGCTTATTAAAATTTTTGCAAATTAGCTGCCTAAATACTTTGAAAACAGATACGTATGTTTTTAGATGTCTCCTAAATTCCCCACGCTGCTTGACATACATGAATTATAGCAGTTGGCGAGGGGAGGAAAGGCATTGACTTATGTGTAATTGTTGGAAGCCGATGTTGCATCTCCCTTCCCTTCATCCAGTAGCTCCTGCATGCCTATGACACACTGCTTATGGCATTGTTTTTCCCGGCACATGCGCACTTTTACACCTCTTTCATGGCGTATTCTGCACCTGTGCCAATCACTATCACCAGCGACTCATCTCATGTAAATTCAGCAAACCTTCGCTATTCTCTGCAAAACCTAATTTGCATGCGCCTTTTTTTTTTTAGACTGACACACCTTTTTGAAATCGCTACAATAACGGATGTGACAGCGGCCCATCGGCTTTTACCATGAAGTTTTGAAAATCTAGCCCTGAGAGGATTACAACCATACATACATAAAATATTAAATAAGCACAGTATCATTAAAAGCACAAACAAAAATTTTAAAATCGTATTTTGCTGCTTGTCTCTCTTATTTCCTGCTATACTAAACTGACTAAGGGGCTCTTAATCAAAATGGAAATACATCTAAAATCCCATCTAAATCGGCACTTGGACGATCAATAAGATAAGTCGTCCAAGTGCCAATAACCGAAACGGGTTTTAGACGTATTTATAAACATTTAGGCCTCTTCACTGCTGCTGTACACCCAGAGCTGAAAGAGGCATTTTAGGAGTGGTGAGAGTGGGATTTGGGCGGGACATGGGCTGACCTAGACTTAGTTGTACTGCAAGTATAACCGAAAGTTTAACGAGGCTGCCTGGACGGAACTTGTAAGTTGTGACTTAGGCAATGTAAAAGCAGATCTAAGTGTCCAGAAGGTATCCAAAGTGACTAGATAATCACGGCAGATACAAAGTACAGACCCCCACACACTTCCCCAGTGATCACTGACCACCCCCCCCCCTCCAACACCATAAAAATCAGAATAAAAATGTACATACCTGCCTCTAGAACATCAGCACCTGGCATAGGAAAGCCTAGTAGAGCAGCACAGAGGTAGCTTAAGTAGTCTGGGGCTATTGAGGTTGTAGACAGGTGGGTCTAGTAGGTTTTGGGGGGCTCACCATGACCTATAAGGGAGTTCTGGTGAGATGTTTATAGGGCACCCTTCTTGTGAAGTTCACAGCAGTGCCCTGTAAGGTACCCCCACTATTGTGTTGCCATGTCTGGGTGTCCAGTCCATCACTTTTCTGGCCCCTCCAACGTCTACAAGGTCTTGTTCTAGGCGTTTTTAACTTGGATGAATTTTTGGATGAGAATGGGGTATAAAGATAGATGACTTAGTGGTCTGGGCGATCAAATAGATGGATGTATAATTAGACGATTTTCAGGAAAAAAAATATTGTGGCCATTTTTTTCGGGAATGGACTTTAGGCACTGCCGACTTTGGACGACTAGCGAGTTAGACCCAAAACGGTCTTAGACATATCTTTCGATTATGCCCCTCCACATGTTTAAGACAACACGTCCACAAACAAGGTTGTTTTCAGCATAAGAACATAAGAATAGCCTTACTGGGTCAGACCAAAGGTCCATCAAGCTTGTAGCCCGTTCTCATGGTGGCCAATCCAGGTCACTAGTACCTGGCCAAAAAAAACCCCACAGAGTAGCAGCATTCCATGCTTCCGATCCAGGGCCAGCAGTGGCTTGCTTCATGTCTTTCTCAATAACAGACTATGGAGTGGCTGAATAATGTGGGAATGCCCACTCTACCCACAACATGCCCCTCCACAAGCAAGTCAGTGGAATTCAACCCTCATCTCTCAGGTTCACAGCCTAACCACAGATTTAGATCAACTGCTCCTTTTTACTGAAATTTATGGGGAATTTAGAAAACATCTAAAAACACATTTATTTTCGAAGTACTTAAGTAGTTAATTTGTAAAAATTTTACACTATGTAATTATTAGATTTTTAGGGTTTTTAGCTATTGGTTCTTTATGCTCTAGTTTTTTTCTGCTTTTATTGTATTTTAAATGTATTTTAAATTATGTAAACCGCATAGAACTTCACGGCTTTGCGGTATATAAATAAACTATTATTATTATTATTATTAACCACTAGGTTACTCCTACACTGTGGCTCTTTCTCCCTGCTGGCACAAGGAAATTTGAAGTTTGGCTCTGTTTCACTAATTAGTTCGTTGGTTGGCTTTGTGCTTTTTTTTTTTTTTTTTTCATGTTTCATTGAACTTCAGCCTTTTTCCTGTTTATCTGCCTTCCTGGACTTTCACCTATTTCTTGTATTTGTTTCTGCCTGAGTGCTCCTTGAACTCACTCATCTAGCTTTTGACCTTTGTCTGGACTTGACTGCTGTCCACCGATGCTTTACATTGCAGTGTCAGGTACACGTCATTTGCTGAGGGCCATGATCTCTCAGTCATTTATGACCCAACCAACTCTGGGCAGGCTTCATCCAAAATGGGGCCTTTTTAACAAGGGTTGCTTTTGGTGTCTTCTCTTTTAGGCTCGTATGCATGCAGACTCACAGATTGACTCAAAAGGGGCACTGTGCCCCTTCGCCCTTAGTTTGGCATCAGGCATTTTGAAAACCTTGGTCTACACTGAAAAACTGAAGAATACATATCCTCGAAAGGCTTCGGTTTCTGAGCCAACTCCTGTTAACGTCCAGCTTCCTCTGAGATTTGCCTGAACTTTCTTCTAATGAAAAGGCCAGTGGGATTCATGGCAAGATTCCGTGAATTGCAAATATGAACAAATATATATATATTTTTTCTCCTGTTTTGTTTCTCCCTTATTCACTCTATGCCTGTTATTGTTATTGCCAGACAAGGCGTTCAGTGACATTAATTGATAATACATGTTCACATAATCGCTCTCTCTTTTTGTCTTATGTTTTGATTTTTGACCAGACCTTTGATTTTCTTTGCTATTTTCTTATATCTCCTGGCCAGTATGCCCTCTAAGGCTTGGCCGGGCGCGTGCAATTTTTCGTGTGAGCGACAAGTTCTAAAAACCACATTTGCAAGTATCTTTGTGAGCGACTGTGTAAAATCTGTGAGCGACACTCCTAGAACGTGTGAGCAATTGCTCGTGCGCTCTGCTTAGAGCAGTGTCCCGCAACCTTTTTTTTTTTTTAGCTCTGGAACACTAACGGAGCAAATGTTTTTCTGTGGCACACAAAAAGGAGAACACGAGACCCTGCCCCATTCCACCCACAGCCCAGCCCCACACGAAACCTAATCTCATTTTCCCTGAGCTCGGGACCATGTCTGAAGAGCCTCCGAGCATGCACAGATGCTAACACAATGACGTCACACACGTGTCGTCATCATATCGATGCTCACGCAGGCTTGGAGGGCTTCCAGACATGGTCCCGAGCTCAGGGAAAACTAGATGAGGTTTGTGTGGGGGAAGAGAGGAGGCGAGGCGCCGGCAGTGACACTCACGTCACCGCCGTCATGAGTTCTTCAATCACTAGCAAATAAAATTGTGTATCACAGCCTTACAATTCCAATTACATTCATTAAATTAGTTGGTGCTCAGATTCACAACCTTTTTTACGTTCAAGTGAGGTAACCCAAACATAGGCTGCCATCAGACCATAATAGCATCAATGATGACTGTACCACCATCAACCAATTAATAGATGTCATATAGCAGAAAAATAATAACGTTTACTTATCTGCTGGTGGTGGTTGGAGCGAGTAGGTCATGAGACAGGCAGTCCTATGTGTCACATTTTTGCTTCAAGATTTTGGTTCAAGAAGGCAATAGTTTTATTATTTGTATTGCAGTTTGTCTTATCCCTTATTTACCATGGACCCCTGAGGAAGGAGTGTTGTCCGAAACACGGATCGTGTTGGGTCCCTAAGTTGGTAATAAGGTTGTAATATCACTGCAATTCTCTTTTTAATAAATATTGCCTGCATCTTGTACATCGTCTACCGATCTAGGGCAAGCAGTGGCTTCCCCCATATTTTTCTCAATAACAGACTATGGGCTTTTCCTCCATGACCTTGTCCAAACCTTTCTTAAAACCAGCTACACTATCTGCTCTTACCACATCCTCTGGCAACGCGTTCCAGAGCTTAACTATTCTCTGAGTGAAAAAAATTTTCCTCCTATTGGTTTTAAGAGTATTTCCCTGTAACTTCGAGTGTCCCCTAGTCTTTGTAATTTTTGACGGAGTGAAAAATTGATCCACTTACAGGGAAATACCTTTAAAATCAATAGGAGGAAATATTTTTTCACTTAGAGAATAGTTAAGCTCTGGAATGCATTGTCAGAGGTTATGGTAAGAGCGGATAGGGTATGGACAATTTCCTGGAAGAAAAGTCCATAGTCTATTATTGAGAAAGACATGAGGGAAGCCTCTGCTTGCCTTGATTCGGTAGCATGGAATGTTGCTACCTTTTGGATTTTTGCATGGTAATAGTGACCTGGATTGGCCACTGTGTGGACAGGCTACTGGGCTAGATGGACTATTCTTATGTCCTATTAGCCCATGAATTGAAAAAGAAATATTGAAAGTTGCCCTATTTCTTGGGGGCACTAGTTGGGCTTAGAATGGGGGAAGTACCATGTTGGTACACTCTAAGCCAGTGGTCTCAAGCTCAAACCCTTTGCAGGGCCACATTTTGGATTTATAGGTACTTGGAGGGCCTCAGAAAAAGATTGTGAATGGCTTATTAAAGAAATTAGGTGTCAAGTCAAAAGCGCGCCGGGACAAAGGCGCACGCAGACAACTGAGCGCAACACGGAGGCGCGTGCCAAAGAAAATGACTGTTTTAAAGGGCTCCGACAGGGGGTGTGGGGGGAACCCCCCCACTTTACTTTATACAGATTGCGCCGCGTTGTGGGGGGGTTTTGCGGTGGCTAATTGGAAGCCAATGGGAGTCGATCATTAAGGGCGTGACGTGGTCATATTTCTTGGCATTATGGATAAGTTTAACAGCTGTATTTTGAATAATTTGAAGTCTTCTTTTTTCCTTTTGTGAGATATTAAGTAAGAGAGAATTACAATAATCCATTTTGGCTATAACCAGGGAATGAATTAATATGTTAATGGATTTAGGCTCGAGAAATTTAGAAATTGATCATATCAAGCGTAATTTGTAACCCCCCACATTTTACTGAAAACTTCACTTTTTCCCTAAAAAACAGGGAAACAGTTAAGTTTCCAGTATAATGAGGGCGGTTACAACCCCCCAAACCCCCCACAACACCGCCGCAATCTGTATTAAGTAAAGTGGGGGGGTTCCCCAACAAAACCCCCTGTCGGAGCCCCTAAAAACACTCTTTTTCTTTGGCGCGCACTTCCATCTTGCGCTCAGTTGTCGGTGCGCGCCTTTGTCTTCGGCGGTTTTGTCTATGAACCAGAAATTACACAAAAAACTCCAAAGAAAAACTGCCAAAAGAACTTAAAAGACACTACACAAGAGGCAGTAACAGTCAATAGGTTCCCAGTGAGAACTCCGGGGGTAACCACTCGTGAGAATAATAAATACTCAATGATTCATTAAATAAGAATAAAAATAATAAAGATTTGTTGTGAAACGAGGTATCCTCAGTGTGGAGGGAATGACGAATGGAGGAAAGACCTCCAGCGTAGAAAAGAACTAGGTTGGGACAGCAAACCCCTACCAGCACACCATCATCGGAGGTTGTGATAAGCCAGAGCACATTACAGGGGTTCAAGGAAGGTTTGGATAGGTTCCTAAAGGATAAGGGGATTGAGGGGTACAGATAGAAGTAGAGGTAGGTTATAGAAATGGTCAGGAACCACTTCACAGATCATGGACCTGATGGGCGGCCGCAGGAGCAGACCGCTGGGCCGATGACAATAACAATGCCAGCCTGAAATCATCAAAGATTGCTGCATGATATATGGTTTTGAGGCTTTTTCTCCACCTGTTTTATATCTTAATGTTAGATCTTATTGTAGTAACCCACTGCTGGTGAGTGACATTTTTCGAAATTTTGGATTTTTTGTCACTACAATAGTGTTCTTGAGAGATGTTTAAATACCTGTGTGGCATATATAGGCATGAGGCCAGTCTTTTTCACTTGAAAGGAAGCTCCGGAGCATGAGGGCATGTTATGAAGTTAAGAGATGATAGACTCGGGTGTAATCTAACAAAATACATTTTTACAGAAAGGGTGGTAGAAGCATGGAATAGTCTCCTGGTAGAGATGGTGGAAACAAATACTGTGTCTGAATTCAAGAAAGTGTGAGCCAGGCACGTGGAATCTCAGGGAAGGGAGGAGATAGTGGATGCTGTGGATAAGCAGACTGGATTGGCTATTTGGCCTTTATCTGCTGTCATGTTTCTGAGTTTCTATTTAAAACATTAACTATCTGATAGGCACCTAAGTTGGTAGGAGTCTACACCGAAGAGCCTACTAGAAAGTAGGTATGGTTGGGGTGGATTTGGGGCTTCTTTTGACTTAGACACTGTCATTTAGACCAAGAAAAACCTGGCCTAAATTTATTTATTTAAAAAATTTCTACCTCGCACCGTCTACTATTGGAGTGCGCCTTAGGTTTCAACATCTACTGGCGACCGACTGCTTAGGTACCGCTAGGCGTGATTCCCAGTGGATGATTGACAATCGAGTCAATGGTGGCTATAAGTTTAGTTTCAAGTTTATTAGGATTTTATATACCGCCTATCAAGGTTATCTAAGCGGTTTTTACAATCAGGTACTCAAGCATATAAGTTAGGCACCATTTATAGAGTCAGGGCCTAAAGGCTGTATTCTATAAATGGCGCTGAAATCTGGGTGCTGGAAAAGATCAATGCTAAGCATGATTCTATAAAGGGCGCAAGGCCTTTACAGTGTCTGGCAGTACTTTTAAGACTGTCCTACAGTCAGTTGTTTTATCCAGCCTTGACTATTGTAATTTGGTTCTTCTGGGTTTACCTGCTCCAGCCTTGTGTGGTCTGCAGGTTGCACAGAATTCGATAATCCGGACGCTTTTTCAACTGGGGAGGTATGAGCATGTCAGAATGTTACATTACATTGCATTGGTTTAAATTGGAATACAGGATCCATTATATATTGCTGTTAATGGTCTATCTTTGCTATAAATTGTTAATGGTCTATAATTTGGCACCGAAGTATCTAATGGATAACATTCTGCCACATATTTCTCTCCATCAGTTGCGTTCCATAGATCATGCAGATCTACGTATTCCAACAGTTAAGCAATTAAGGCTGAAGGTGTCTAGGATCAGCATATTTTCCTGTATAGATTCCCGGGAATGGAATGAGATCCCATTGTATATACGCCAGCAGGAGAATTTGCAGAATTTTTAAAGATTTCTAAAAAAAAGACACCCTTTTTTGTAAAATGAAGTATGGGGGCCTGAATTTTGGATTGTATGATGGGGCGCTGGGTGCTTAACTGTTTCGCTGTCTGCGATTGTTCTTGTGCATGTATTGCTATGATGATAATTATGGACGTATTTGTCGAGACCCGCTTTGTGCAAGGCGGGACAGAAATAAATAAACTTGCACCGATTTCCGCGCCCTGCCTTAGGCGCCAGCCCTTCGCCTGCTGAGACGAGGTTTAATTCCTGGTGCCCAAGTTGAGCATGGAGACTCTTTACTTCAGTGTCTCGCAAACTTTCCGGCCGGCGGCACAGCCGTTCACCTCTGCCACTTCCAAATTTAGGTGTCGTCGATGATTTATTGAAAGCGTCTCAAGTGTGCAGTGGGGGCTAAGACATAAACAGAATATTAGAAATTATTAGAAGAATACACCAGAGGCGATCATGACACTTCTATATCACTGCATCTCAAATATTGTGTACATTTCCGATCACACACATCGCCAAAAGAGATGTAGCTGAATTAGAAAAGTACAGAGAAGGGCTACCAAGATGATTAAGCGGATGGAGTAACTATGACGAAAGGCTGGAAAGGTTAGGGCTCTTAAGCTTAGAGAAGAGATGCTGAGGGGAAGCATAATTGAGGTCTATAAAAATCAGTGGAGTGGAAAGGGAAATAATGATTCACTTGTTTACTTTTTCCAAAGGACTAGGAGGTATACAGCGAAGTTGTACATTTTTCCACTTAACATATAATTAAGTTCTGGAACAGTGTTTTAGCGTGGGTAGGTGGCACCCCCCCCCCCCCATGCCATCCTTTCTGCTCCCCACGCTTGTTCCCTGCCCCCATGCCACATTTGTTTCCTCCCTTTTCCCCTTACCTCTTTAAATCTTCACCAGCGCGAGCAGCTTCTCCGACCTGCTCCTCGCGCCGGCGTTGATGTTCCCTGTGACATCACTTCTGGTTCCGTGACCAGGAAGTGATTTCAGAGGGGAGCCAGGCAGGGGTGGGCAAACTTTTTGACTCGTGGGCCACAATGGGTTCTTAAATTTGACAAAGGGGTCAAACCAAAAGCATCTTTCTATCCCTCCATCCCTCCCATCCCCCTGTGCAGCAGAACCCTTGCCCAGCTTCCATCCTTCCCTTCCTCCCTCCCTCCCATCCCTTGTGCAGCAGAACCCTTGAGCACCTTACCCCGCCGCGCAGCCGAACCCCCGCTGACCCTCTATCCTTCCCTCCCATCGGAACCCCGCCGACCGCAAGCCCTACATACCTCTCTCCAAAGCAGCGTCGGGCTGGCAGCACTTTAAACAGGCTGCTTCGCGGCCTTCTCTCATTGGGGAATTCCCTCTGCCGCATCACTGATGATGTCATCAGTAACACGACACACAGAAGGCCCCGACGAGAGAAGGCCGCGAAGCAGCCTGTTTAAAGTGCTGCCAGCCCGACGCTGCTTTGGAGAGAGGTATGTAGGGCTTGCGGTCGGCGGGGTTCCGATGGGAGGGAAGGATAGAGGGTCAGCGGGGGTTCGGCTGCGCGGCGGGGTAAGGTGCTCAAGGGTTCTGCTGCACAAGGGATGGGAGGGAGGGAGGAAGGGAAGGATGGAAGCTGGGCAAGGGTTCTGCTGCACAGGGGGATGGGAGGGATGGAGGGATAGAAAGATGCTTTTGGTTTGACCCCTTTGTCAAATTTAAGAACCCATTGTGGCCCACGAGTCAAAAAGTTTGCCCACCCCTGCCCAAGATAATAAGAAATACTCTGGCCAAATATCTTGTTCACAGTTACGTGGAGGTGGTTTTTTTCCCCTGTGCTTTAAATCCTCCCCACTCTTACCAGGTCAGATTGTATACGAGGGATCAATATTCAGCTATTGGCAGTGAGCATTTTGTAGCCTCCATTGACCAGTATCCTCTGTCGCTTTCCAGTATCTTTAGTTAAGTAATAATCTACTGCTTGCTGAATATATTCATTTTGCCTGGTTTTGCCTGTTGGCTCACAGGTTGGGGGGAGGGGCATATAGACTATTTTTCATTGCTTTTGTAGTATTTAATTTATTTAATCACGTAATGCACCTTTAAGGTCACTTTGGGGTCCTTTCACTAAGCTGTTTTAGCCCGCGCTAAACACTAACACGTCCATAGGATATAATGGACGCGTTAGCGTTTAGAACACGCTAATATTTAGCGCACGCTAAAATGGATAGCGCGCCTTAGTAAAAGGACCCCCTATATTAGCACACGACCGGGGTGCCTATGATGGTGTGCGGCAGGAACCCAGGGGGCTTCTGCCTTTGGCTTGAAGCTGGTGAGTAGGTGCCTTGTAATCTGCTCCTTGGAGCTTACTAGCTCACACTGAGGACCCCGCATTATAAATTAAAAAATTAAAAAATGATGGGGTTCTTTTATTAAGGCATGCTAGCAGTTTTAGCGTGCTAAATGCTAATGCATCCATAGGATATAATGGACGCGTTAGCGTTTAACGTTTAACACGTCTTAGTGAAAGGACCCCAATATATATATAATTTTACTTATAGGTATTTTGTGAGTTTCTTCTGCTCCCTACCTGTGTCCCTTTAAGCAACAGTTTTGCAGCCCACAAAATAACCGGAGCATTAACCGGTTAAGTGCTGCTCGGTGTCAGCGAATTGCCCTGAACAAGCAATTTACCTGGCCAGGAGCTGTTACTGGCTGGTTAAATTGCTCTGACTATCGATCCCTAGACTTCCTTCTAGTTCCTTGGACTGTGTCATGAGCTCTCAGACTAGCAAAGCAGCTGTTGCCCTTAATGATAACCACGGATGCAACATTCTCCTCCCACCCCAGCAGAGGTTGTTTGTACCGTCTCTACAACATCCACATCTCTGGCAGACTTGAGCTAGGAATTGGACTAGGGACCTTCCACGGTACTTGGAACCAAGCCATCCCCAAATGCCTCCATTCATTAGACATTTTAACATTTCTTATTTTAGCATTTTTGTTTTCAACGCAGACTCATCAGCCTTTTCTAAACCTCCGCTTGGAAATTATAGTCCTTGTTCGAAGATGATGCATACAGCACAGCTCTCTTTCAGGCACTGAGATGCTGTCACCTGCTGGTAAATTGAAAATAGGGACGGAAGTGAAAAGTCAGAAGAATGAGGATTTCCCTGAAGAGCAGAGCTGTGAACGTATCAAACTATCACAAGGGTCGATGCTCAAAACCAAACGTGGGCGATACAGGTGATTAGCGCCGGACAAGCGCAGAATGCTCAGAGGACCTTAGCGTGGGAGACAATGTGTGTGCCAAAGATTAGGGCAAATAGCATGCAAATGTAATCCAACGGATGTTAATGAGGTCATTTCCTAATGCTTAGAGAACAGAGAATAAAAACAAGGTCACCTTACTGCTGAAAAAAAACACCAGCTTGGAGCAGGTGTTGGGGCGTTTGAAGAGACGGTTTCCTATGATTCATGGAACCAGAACTTGACGTCAGAAGATAACCGAGGCCGGCGCAACAGCAGGTAGAAAATGCTGCTCAGGCCAGTGAACATTTCAAGAGGTACGCGGGGGCAGGGGGTGCCCAAGTGGTGGGGAAAAGTGGGGGGGAGGGGTCACATGGTTCGGTGATGCCGGGCACCACCGCACTTGGGCGCCAACCTCCCTCCTTAAGCCACTGCATCTGGGCTTTTTGGGTCAGATAATATGGTACTTATTGCATAAGCTTCAACTTCTGACTTGGCTACTCTAGCTTCTCCAGTTAGCAGTGGCATAGTAGCAACATTCCAGAGCTGATATTGTGATGTCATAATGTCTCATTCCACCAATGCCTAAGCTCCAACCTCATCAGTGATGTCACAATGGCTTGATTGGCTCACATAAGTGATGTCACAAAGGCTTACAAAAGAACATAAGAGCTGAGATAGACCGAATATCCATCAAGCCCAGTATCCTGTTTCCAAGTACCTAGCTAGATCCCAATGAAACAGTAATAAAATGCAGCCCCAAATTCAGAGAAAATGACGAAGGTTTGTGTGGGGATATGACTGGGGTGTAACAGGATGGGGCCGGGATGGGGGCAGAACAGGGCATTACTGGGGGCAGAAGGGGCAAGGCCACCTGTCCTCCTTTTTAACTTTAAAATCTGGTAACCCTAAGTAAGCACATAAGATTAGACAGGAAAAAGGTTGTCCTAGTTTTACATGCCAAGTTAGCTGGTGTCTGATCTGAACATCAGCTGGTGCCTGGATAACTTCTGGGTCAGTAAACATACTTAGATTTTCAAAGTCGGGAGCCAAACATACTCCAGCACTGAATATCTGGGGTTAATTCAGCCCATGGCTCTGAGCGACTTATAATCTGCTTACTACCATGGGCTAAATATCATCTCCTGCTGGTTGATATTCAAAATGATTTAACTGGCCAGAAATGGCAACCAACTAGTTAAATTGCTTGTTCGCAGTTATCCGGTCATTTTCAGCAAAGATAACTGGGTAAGTACCACTGAAAACGACCAGTTAGCAGCTAAGTGAAAAATGGCTACATTGGGAGCATTCTGGGGGCGGAGTCAGCACTTGGTCATTTAAGTTCCGATATTCAGAATGTTATAACATAAGAATTGCTATACTGGTTTAGACTGAAGGTCCATCAAGCCCAGTATCCTGCTTCCAACAGTAGCCAACCCAGGTCCCAAGTACCTAGCTAGATCCCAAGTAGTAAAACAGATTTTATGCTGCTTATCCTAGGAACAAGCAGTGGATTTTCCTAAGCCATCTCAATAATGGCTTATGGATTTTAATTTTAGGAAATTATTCAAACCTTTTTTTAATCCCTGCTAAGCTAACTGCTTTTACCACGTTCTCTGGCAACAAATCCCAGAGTTTAACTACATGTTGTATGAAGTAATATGTTCTTGTTTATTTATTAATTTTAAAAATTTCTTCCCTACTTAACACCTAAGCAGATAACAATAGAAAACATACATATTCAGGACATACTCAAACATGTTATAATATATGCAACCTATCCTATTCTTCCACATATAATAGCTAAAATAAGCATAATGCTCGTAAAAATGTTCATCCTCTATGAACCACAAAATGCAGTATTATACAAAGCTAACAAAAAGCTTTGGCACATAAAAAGGTTTCCAATTGCTTCTTAAATAACATTTTCTCTTTGCATAATCTTAAGCACCCTTAAGCAAAGTGTTCCATAAATGGGGACCAACGACCGAAATAGCTGTTACTTGTGTTCTTCTGTAATGTGTTTGACCTAATGCATCAGTCGATAACTTCATTGCGAATTGAGATCTCAAACTTCAAGAAGGTACGTACTGCTTCAAGAGATGTCTCGGGTACAAAGGAGTCTCCCCATAAATTACCTGGTGAACAATTGTCAAAATCTTGTATTCAATTCTTAATTGAATTGGTAACCAATGAAAACTCTTCAATACTGGCATAATATGATCGTTCCAGGTGACTCCTCTGATCACACGAGCACCTGCAATGCTTTTATTCTGCATTTTGCAGTTTGTTTAAAATCTACTACTTAGCAGCTTCATCGCTTGCCCCCTAGTCCTAGTATTTTTGGAAACATAACCAGCCAAGATTAGCTAACAACGTGACTGCAGAAATCACAGTCCTATCTTTAAGTGCTAAACTATGGCTGGTTAAGTTCTGAATATTGACTTAACCTGCTAAAAATAATGGATCTCGCGCCTAACATGGGCACACCTGCAGAAACCTGATATAAATGGTGGTGCACAACTAATGGCGGTCGGGCGTGTTAAATGGCCCTATTCTATAACTTTGTGTCTAATTTCTGGGAGCATCCCTGATAAACCTATGCCCCTCCCACGGCCACACCACCTTTTGAATTATATGAGGGTCCTCTGAAAAGTTTTCAGCCCAACCAAGAAGAGAATGATGTGAAGCCATGAAACTTTCCAGTCATTCCACACTTTTCTTGATACTTTTCGTTTCAATGAGGCAAATGCATCTAGTAAATGGGCACAAGTATAGGGAAAGGAAGCCATTGTGACCTCTTAGGCATTGGTGGAATGAGGCATTATGACATCACAATACTAGGGGCTGTTGAAAAGTTCTCAGCCCAGCCAAGAAGAGAATGATGTGGAGCCATGAAACTTACAAGTCATTCCAATATTGGTCGCCGTCCCTAAAGAAGGACATGGAGATACTTGAGAAGGTTCAGAGAAGAGCGACAAAAATGATAACAGGTATGGAAAACCTTTCGTACGCAGACAGGCTAGAAAGGCTGGGGCTCTTCACCCTGGAGAAGCGGAGACTCAGAGGAGACATGATAGAGACTTACAAGATCATGAAGGGCATAGAGAAGGTGGAAAGGGACAGATTCTGCAGCCTATTGGGAACCACAAGAACAAGGGGGCAGTCGGAGAAATTGAAAGGGGACAGGTTTAGAACCAATGCTAGGAAGTTCTTCTTCACTCAGAGGGTGGTGGACACCTGGAATGCGCTTCCGGAGGATGTGATAGGTCAGAGTACATTAAGGGGATTCAAAGAGGGATTGGACAAGTTCCTGAAGGATACGGGGATTGAGGGATATAGATAGAGGTAGAGATAGGATTATGGAAGGGTAGAGATAGAAGAATAATGGGGATTGAAAGGTTTTAGACAAAGGATCACTTACAGGTCATGGACCAGATGGGCCGCCGCGGAAGCGGACTGCTGGGCGCGATGGACCCCTGGTCTGACCCAGCGGAGGCAACTTCTTATGTTCTTATGTAAAAGTGTCAAGAAAAGTGTGGAATAACTTGTAAGTTTCGTAGACCCACATCATTGTCTTCTTGACTGGGCTTAGAACTTTTCAGCGGCCCCTCGTATTGTGATGTCATAATGCTAGGCTTACCAGACGTCCAGATTCCCCCGGACATGTCCTCCTTTTGAGGACGTGTCCGAAGGTCCGGACGGCTTTTCAAAACCCTGCACTTTGTCCGGGTTTTGAAAAGCTTGGCACAAGTCACTGTCTGGCAGGAGCGCATCCACGCATGTGCGGATGCCACGCGATGACGTCACGTGCACTCATAAGAACATAAGAAGTTGCCTCCGCTGAGGCAGACCATAGGTCCATCCTGCTCAGCGGTCCGCTCCCGCGGCGGCCCATCAGGCCCATTGCCTGAGCAATGGTCTATACCTATCTGTACCCCCCAATCCCTTTTTCTTCTAGGAATCTATCCAAACCTTCTTTGAATCCATTTAGTGTTTTCTTGTCCACAACAGCCTCTGGAAGCGCGTTCCGTGTATCTACCACCCTCTGAGTGAAAAAGTACTTCCTAGCGTTTGTTCTAAACCTGTCCCCTTTCAATTTCCCCCAATGCCCCCTTGTACTTGTGGTGCCCCTTAATTTGAAAAATCTGTCTCTGTCTACTTTTTCTATGCCCTTCAGGATCTTGAAGGTTTCTATCATGTCTCCTCTAAGTCTTCGCTTCTCCAGGGAGAAAAGTCCCAACTGCTTCAATCTGTCGGTATATGGGAGATTTTCCATTCCCTTTATCAGTTTGGTTGCTCTTCTTTGTACTCCCTCAAGTACCGCCATGTCCTTCTTGAGGGATGGCGACCAGTACTGGACACAGTACTCCAGATGCGGCCGTACCATTCCACAATACAGCGGCATGATAACTTCCTTCGTCCTGGTCGTAATACCCCTCTTAATGATACCCAGCATTCTGTTTGCTTTCCTAGAGGCTGTGGCGCATTGCGCCGATGTCTTCAGTGTTGCGTCTACCATCACTCCCAGGTCTCTCTCCAGGTTACTAACCCCTAGTGGTGTTCCCCCCATTTTGTATGTGAACATCTGGTTCTTTTTCCCTACGTGCATGACCTTGCACTCAGGGCGGGGGATGGGTGGAACCGGCCGGGCCTGAGGTCTGGACTTTCCGATTGGAAAATCTGGCAACCCTAGTTCTTACGTTCTTCAATTTTGAATCCTAGACCTGCAACCTGCAAGGAGACAGGCTGCACCAGTTGTAAATAACTATGAAATATGCTTCTAAACCCAACTAAAGGGCATTAGCATATTCAGGACTAATCCGCTGTAGAGCATGGATGCCGCAAATCTGCAACAATCAGCTCTTCTTGCTAGTTTTCGAACAGCTTGTGAGCTTTGAGTGTGGCTGTATAACTACAAAAAGGGTATATACAAGTCCTAATGACTTTCCCTTTAAGAAAGTTTTTCATCCTGCTCCCTGCTTCTTTGCTGAGTTTCTCATTACATGCAGTAAGAGCCAAAGGTACACAGCTCAGGTGTGTTTACAGAAGAGCAAAGACCAACCTCCTGCTTCCTCTCTTTAAGCTCCATTGGCTTTCCCCTCCCCCCTCCCCAAAGCACCCTTTGTTCTTTGTGTTTGGTTAATCATGAATCCGAAAGTGAAAGAAAGACATCTTCTGGGGCTCACACAATGGAGGACAAGGGGACAAGCCTTTAGATCTGGGTTTGACTGACCTGCCAGATGACTTTCTTTCTGATCATTACCTAGGGTCTACTGTGCCAGCAAGAAGACATGAGAGTGTCATGGGCTCTGAAGAGTCACAGGGAGTTTCTACATTCATTAAGCCATGAGAAGTCCCTCGTCTAAAGCAAAATTGGCTACAGAGAATTCATATTAGAGGTAGGGTATAAAATAATATTTTTATTTACCGAATATGTGATCATTTGTGGGATAATTTAATGCATATGTATTAATTTAGTGCTTCAGTTTAAGTAGTGGTTAAAAAAAAACCCGGACGTCAAAAGGCAGTTCAAAGCCAGTAGAATAAGAATAGCACAGATTTCTAAAAGGTATGTATTATCCCTCCCTTTTACAAAACCGTAGCACGGTTTTAGAACCGGCCGCAGCGGTAACAGCTCCTGCGCTCATAGAATTCCTATGAGCGTCGGAGCTGTTACCGCCGCGGCCGACGCTATAAGCCGCGCTACGGTTTTGTAAAAGGGGTGGTATGTTTGGTCTCTTTTTGGCTCATTTTCTTCATTTGAGCCTCTCAGTAAAGACAGATTTTTTTGGTTTCAGAGAAAATAATGTAAAGACAGTTCAAATATTGCTTTTCTCCCCTAGGAAGTGCTAAAAAAAAAACCAACTTTATTCCACTTTATTCTGGGGTAGTTTGGTTCTTAGCTGAAAACCAAAAAGAAAATGAATCCAAAACTGTACAGCAGCTTGAAAAGGCTGGGATTCACTATCCTGTCCGATCCGGGCAGGTCCGATGAATTCAGGAATGAAAAATATGCAGATGGGGGCGATCAGAGGAATGCCCCCATCTGCCTGCACGGATCGCTCTATAGCGATCCCCGTGCATGCGCAGACCATCTGTAGATGGTCTGCGCATGCCCATCTGAGACGCAATCTTTTTTTTTTTTAACTTGAAAACTTTTTTTTGTTAGTTTTTAGCCCAGCGAGCCCGTGGTTTTAGCCTGCTTTAAACCCGCGGGTTAAAACCATGGGCTCGCTGGGCAGGGAAGGGCAGGAGAACGGCGATGCGGCAGGAGAGCAGCGATGCGGCAGGAGAGATTCGGGGAAGGTCGAGGCAAAGCAGGGCAGCATTCGGGGTGAGCAGGCAAGAGAGATTGCAGGGCAGAGAGCAGGGCTTCCAGTCGGAAAGACGTTTTCGACTGGTCCCCAGCAGTCGCTTCTTCAGGTCAGCCCAGGACTGGGTCAGCCCAGTCGGATCGGAAATTTGATGTTGTGAATTATGTCCCAGCCTACTTTGCATGCGTTTCACCTCATTTGCATGCACAGATTCGAAGCGGATCGCAGGAGAGGTAAGTGAATCAGGCCGGATGGAAATTTAATAGTAAAGGGGTCACAAACCGATCGGTATGAAAGATCACTCAGACACAATAATCAGAGACTTGAAGAAAGCGACAGGTATATTTTATTCAGCATATGCGGATCCCTGAGCCCCCCAAGCTGGCGGCATCAGAAATGCCAAAACCAGGAAGTTACAGAGATATTTATATACTTTTCTGGCTATACAACTGAATTCTAGAAAGAACTTCTCACATGTTACTTTTCTTAACAATCAGTGGTCCTAAGCTCACACTAACAGGTCACTAGCAGGTCACTTATCTAAGCCCTGCAGTCTTTCTGTTACATGTCCAGGAGGGCGGAATACAATATCTTGTATGCTGAGATAACCATAAGAAGCTAAAATGCCCAAGCTAAAACACCCAGTGCAGGCAGGCTAGAACATGCGATAAGTTAGGTCTGCAGCTAAACATAATTCAGCATTTTATTAAAGAGAAAACGTAATTTAAATCTCAGGAAAACCAGTCCCAGACTCCTTCAGATACATGATCAGTTTGCTTTGTGAATCTAGCCCAAAGTGTGTTGCATTGCTCAGGGAAGGATGGAGGAATAGATGTGGTTGGGTATGTTTGGTGGATGTGACTGGACAAGACTGGTCATGTGAAGGTAGAGACCCCCTAAGGTTCTATTTTATATGACTCCCTCCAAGAACACCTCTGCTACAGAGCAGGAGTGGCTGGATTCTTTGGGGAATCACAGAGGCCCTGATACACAAAAACTTTCCATGACAGTAAGATTTGTTAAAGCAGTCTTACTGCCAAGGAAAGTTCTCCTCCCTATGCACAAAAGCGTTCTCCATGGCTGCTACCGATCCTGGGATCAGCCACCGAGCCCTATGCATCGCAGTGAGCCTATTGGTATTTAAATGAGCTCTCCTTGCAATGCACAAAAGGGAACGCCTCCCCTTGTAAGGAGCAAAATTTTCCAGCAGGTCTGGACCTGCTGTTAGCTGTTCTACATGTGTTGTGTGAGGCACACAATACACACACAACAGCAGCATCTGTGTATGCATGTAATTTCCCCTAATTGATGTATGTCTTTCTTGCCTCTTATCTCTTTGACAAATTTCTCTGACTCCATTTCTACCATGATGTACTTCTAATACACTCCCAGGAAAAATTTGATTAATCTTACCATGTTAATGTAATTCTGAAAGTTTTTTGTGCTATTGCTGTCTGTATACTAGTGCTGCCCGATTCAGTGAAAAATATTTCGATTCGATTCGATTTATTTTCAGTGACACAGCTTTTTAAGTTTAAACGTTTTATTTAAACAAGGCAATATCAAGGAAATTGGGCAGCACTACCATATTCCCCCTCCCCAGCTCCCCTCACCGATTCTCAGCTTCCCCAGAGCATCCCCAAAGAAATAGGCCCTATATTCCCCCTCCCCAGCCCCCCCCCTCATTCTCAGCTTCCCCAGAACATCTCCAAAGAAATAGGCCCCATATTCCCCCTCCCCAGCCCCCCTCCCCGATTCTCAGCTTCCCCAGAGCATCCCCAAAGAAATAGGCCCCATATTCCCCCTCCCCAGCCCCCCTCCCCGATTCTCAGCTTCCCCCTTCTCCCCCTCCAATTCCATGGCCTCAGGAAAAGAAGAGAGCACTGCAGCAGAGAGATCCTTTACTTACGCTGAAAGTTAGATGTGGGGACTCGAGAGGAGAAATGCTTTTGGGAACGAGCCAGCCAAGAGCCAACAACTACAAAAAAATTAACGTGCTTGCAAGTTGCCGCCACCGCCGCGGATCGTACACTTGCACAGGCGCATGCCAACGTCCTTTCTTCTGATGTAACTTCCGGTTTCGTAAAACCAGAAGTTACATTAGATGAAGGACTCCGACGGCCGTGGCAGAGGGAAAGCCTGAATGTGAGCGGGTCTCAAGGGTGCCAACCTTGAATCGGTGAGTTCGATTTTTTTTGTGCAAATGAATCAATTTGGACCGATTTACCAGAAGCAATAAACGGTACAGCCCCCCACCTATCTAAACAATCGCCTAAACTGGAACCTTACCACAAGAGAAAGGAGAACTCTGACCCCATTTTCCTACCCCCCACTCAAAGGTACTCAACGCATGAAGATGTATGACAACCTACTAGCGACGCAGGCAGCGAAACTAGACCCCTCCATCACTAACTTGCTGACAGCAACAAGCGACTACAAATCATTTCGAAAGGAAATCAAAACCCGGCTGTTCAAAAAACACATCCAGCTATCCTAACTCTCCCCCATGCCCTTCCCCCGCCCTCAAAATAACTCCCCCTCAAATTGATACTCATCTTGCATTTTCTCCACAAAGTGTCAACTACAAAACCAGCCCCTAAATTGTTATAATTCTATAACTGGCCAGTTGTCTCCTGATTTCTACTTATATTGTAATTTCTCCTCTGCTCGCTACCCATCTTGTAACCTCTCCTCTAAGACTCAACTATGTAACCAGCCCCTAGTGTGTAATTTTTCCTGGAAATGTCCAGTTTTCTTCTGTTGTAATCCGCCTAGAACTGCAAGATACAGGTGGAATAGAAGTCACTAATGTAATGTAATGAATCGGTGAATCAATTCAAGTCGCGAATTGGGCAGCACTGCTGTATACAGTCTCTTCCTCTGTAAACCGCTCTGAACTGTTTGTGGTATTGTGGTATATAAAAATAAAGTTTTTATTAGTAGTAGTATACCCAATTCCTCCTGCCTCCCCCTGTTCCCCCCCCCCCGTAGATCACGCCAGCCCCCCCCAATCCCCCACCCGGGGATGCACCAGGAGGGGCCTAAGGCCTGATTGGCCCAGGCACCTAAGTCCCCACCCATTGGAGGGGCCTTAGGCACCTGGGCCAACCGGAATCTTAGGTTGGCCCCTGCCTAAGGCCCCTCTCCTGGGCCTATCTAAGATTCCCTCCTGCTGCGGTCTACCGGGGGGGGGGGGGTGTTCCAGCAGGAGGGATTGGCTATCCTTCCTGCAGTGTTTGTTAGAGAGGGGGTTGCCGGGCAGGAGGGACTGGGCATCCCTTCTGCCGCAATTGTTCGGGGAGATGGGGGGTTCTGGCATGAGTGATTGGGCATCTTTCCTGCCGGTAGTGTTCGCAGGGGGTGGGGACGGGTCGCCGCTAAACTTATCGCGGCAGGGATATCCCTTGCCGCGATAAGCTCAGCGGCAACCCGATTTCTAACCGGCATCCGTAACATGAACGTTGGTTAGAAAATCTGGTTCACTGTAGGTGCGATTCTGCATAGGACACCCGTCGGCTTCTGAAACCGGGGCGCTATATACAGAATCCAGGTCTAAATGTATAGCCCTCAACGGAGACTGCCCCTACTTTGTTGGTTGGACTGCGAACTTTTCAGCGGCTCCTCGTAAACTGTTCTTAATAACTTGCCTCTAAAAGCCTCATTGGTCTCTAAAATAGGCCAATATTTTCTCAAGATTCTGGACAATCGAAAACTGTTCTGGGCATATTTAAGTACACCGGTCCAAAAATCATCAGTATTTGAGAGAACATAAGAACATAGAACATAAGAACATAAGAACTGCCATCTCCGGATCAGACCCATGGTCCATCGAGTCCGGCGATCCGCACACGCGGAGGCCCAGTCAGGTATACACCTGATGTAGTTTTAGTCACCCATATCCCTCTATGCCTCTCGTAAGGAGATGTGCATCTAATTTGCCTTTGAATCCTAGCACAGTGGATTCCTTAATAACCTCCTTTGGGAGAGCATTCCAGGCGTCTACCACTCGCTGTGTAAAGCAGAACTTCCTGGCATTTGTCCTGGACTTGTCCCCCCTTAGCTTCAAACCATGTCCTCTTGTCTGTGTCGCATTGGACAATGTAAATAATTTATTTTCCTGCTCTATTTTATCGATGCCTTTCAGCATTTTGAAAGTCTCGATCATGTCCCCTCGCAGCCTCCTCTTCTCAAGGGAGAACAGTCCCAGTTTCTTGAGTCGTTCCTCATATTCCAAGTTCTCCATACCTCTTATTAGCTTCGTTGCTCATCTCTGCACCCTTTCCAGCAGTTTTATATCCTCCTTTAGGTTGGGAGACCAATGTTGGACACAGTATTCCAAGTGTGGTCTGACCATTGCTCTATAAAGCGGCATTATAACTTTCTCCGATCTACTCGTGATTCCTTTTTTTATCATGCCTAACATTCTGTTTGCTTTCTTTGCCGCTGCCACGCATTGTGCCGACGGCTTCAGGGTCCTATCTATCAGTACACCCAGGTCCTTTTCTTGTTCGCTCTTACCCAGAGTTGCGCCTGACATTCTATACTCGTGTTCCTTATTCTTACTACCTAAATGCATTACTTTGCATTTCTCCACGTTGAACTTCATCTGCCATTGCTCTGCCCATTTCTCTAACTGATACAAGTCGCTCTGGAGTTCCTCGCTATCCTCCTGCGATCTGATTGCCCGGCATAGCTTTGTGTCATCTGCAAACTTAATGATCTCACTGGATACTCCTTCTTCCAGGTCATTGATGTAAATATTAAATAGGATCGGCCCAAGAACCGAGCCCTGGGGCACACCACTAGTCACTTTCTCCCAGTCTGAGAACTTCCCATTTATGCCCACTCTCTGCTTTCTGTTTTCCAGCCATTTGCCTATCCACCTGTGTATATCTCCCTCTATTCCATGGCTTTGTAGTTTCCTGAGAAGTCTTTCATGTGGAACTTTGTCGAACGCCTTCTGGAAGTCCAAATATATTATGTCCACCAGCATTCCACTATCAATTTGCTTGTTCATGGTCTCAAAAAATTGAAGTAAATTCGTTAAACATGATTTCCCTTTCCTGAACCCATGTTGGCTGGGTTTCATCAAGTCGTGTGTATCTAGGTGCCGGACTATGCTATCCTTGATCAGTGCTTCAACCATCTTTCCAGGGACAGATGTAAGGCTCACAGGTCTGTAGTTGCCCGGTTCCCCTCTCGATCCTTTTTTGAAAATTGGCGTGACGTTCGCTATCTTCCAGTCTTCTGGTATCTGTCCAGTTCTGATTGTCAGATTGGCAAGTTTTTGCAATAGAGAGTGTTGATTTCGGTTGCAACAAAGCTCAGTTTTTGAATGGCCGTGTCAAACTGTCCATTGTAACTTCCTAGATAACTGACCGGACCCAACCTCCTGTAATGTAATCCGACCTTGAATTGAATAGGTAAAGGTGGAATAGAAAACCTGATTAACATAACATAACATAAATAGAGCTTTTTTGTATGCCTTCCAAACCAATTTCTTAGGAAATCCCTGATTGATATATTTGTTATATTGATCTAGTCCTTTGATTGTTGTTTAACATCCTCATCAAAAAAGCTGAAAACTGCAGAAATTGAGAAAATTTATTTATTCAATTTTCTATACTGTTCTCCCAGGGGAGCTCAGAATGGTTTACATGAATGTATTCAGGTTCTCAAGCATTTTTTCCCTTTCTGTCCTGGTGGACTCACAATCTATCTAATGTACCTGGGTCACTGGAGGGATTAAGTGACTTGCCCAGGATCACAAGGTGCAGTGTGGATTTGAACCCATAACCTCAGGGTGCTGAGGCTTTAGTTTTAAACACTGCGCCACACTCTGGATTTAATGGGTACACAATGAAATCTGGGGGTCCTTTTATCAAGCTGCGGTAGGGGTTTAATGCACGTAATACTGCGCATTAAACCGCCTGCCGCGCTAGCCGCTAATGCCTGCGTTGAGCGGGCATTAGTTTTTTAGCCAGCCGCGGGGGTTAGCGAGTGATGAAATGTCCGACGCGCTAACCCTACTAGTGCGGCTTGATAAAAGGACCCCCTGGTAAAGAGTACCGTATTTTCACTCATATACCGCGCACCCGTGTAAAATGCGCACACGGGTATACCGCGCGGGGAACACAAATTTATATAATAAAATGTTAATATAGCGCGCACACGCGTATACCGCGCATGCTAAAACCTCCTCCCGCTTACTCCGAACCGGCATCCTCCCCCCCGCTCGCGTCACCCCCCTCTTCCCCGCGATCCTACATCCCCCCCCAGCACCGCAAATACAACTCTTACCCGATTGGGCACCGGCACCAGCACCAATGCACAGCATGTGCCAGTGCCAGTGCCCGAAGATCCTCCCTCGTTGGGCTGGGCCGGGCTGGGCCGGGCGGTGCAAGAGAGATCCTCCTTCTTCCTCTGCCAGGCTGGACTAGGCTTTGAGCATTTGCGCATGCTCAAAGCCTTCTGGTCTCGCTCTCTCCGATCGCAAAGCCTAGTCCAGCCCGGCAGGAGAAGAAGGAGGATCTCTCTCGCACCGCCCGGCCCAGCCCAGCCCAGCCCAAACCAACGAGGGAGGATCTTCGGGCACTGGCACTGGCACATGCTGTGCATTGGTGCCGGTGCCCAATCGGGTAAGAGTTGTATTTGCGGTGCTGGGGGGGATGTAGGATGGAGGGGGGGTGACGCAAGCGGGGGGGAGGATGCCGGTTCGCAGGGGGGATGCCGATTCGGATTGAAAAAAAAAAGTTGTAAAACACGCTCACACGTATAACGCACACGGTTATGCACGGTTTGTAAAAATCGTGTATAATGCGCGCGTTATATGCGTGAAAATACGGTAATATCGTATTCCCCATTCGCTCACAAACCCTTCCACATTAGCTGCTTAATGTTAAAATTACCCTGCACTGCTAAGGTGGCACTTTGAACTGTTAATACGTGGTACAATTTCCGTGTTAAGCAGTTATCATACCAGAGCTATAATGGAGGATTAATTGTGCTTAAAATGATATGCATCACTTTTGAGTTTCAATGTTCGTTGATGGAACAATAAATAAATGCAAAAATAAATTTTAACAAAAGATACGCTACCAATATTAATCTGATTGTCACATTGATTTTAGCTCTGAAATAAATCCGGTGCCTTCCAGCAAACTGGAGTGGTTTACAAATTGTTTGACATTGTTTGTCAGACTTAGCAATGGAACATGGCAAAATTTTACAAGTGCCAAACTTTTTTTTCTTTTTTCTTTTTCTTGCATGCCGCCCTGCCATTAGTTTTAGGCGGTTCACAACAGTAAATAAATACAATCATATACACATTTCTATAAGCAGAATTATGCATCATGGTTAAATTACGACTTAAACATACAAGTATTAATGTCTCAATTAAGAAAGGAAAAAAAAACAACCCCTAATTGTAAAGAAAAATTTTAAAACATAGCAGATAAAAGACCTCCTGATCTCTCCTCCCGTTGCCCACAAAATTAATTGATCATTAAAAGTAGCAGTCAGAGAACATTTATTTCCAAAACACCACAAAGTCCATACTTGAAAAACTTGCCAACATAAAACTGCATTAGAGCTTGAGAGAATTCAAGGATTTACTCCTTAATTGAAGCTGTAGCCACAGAAAAGCTATTTCCCAAGCTGTCAACACCTCCTTCATGCTCAGTGAAGGCCTTCCTTTGGGATGATATAGGAAGAATCTAATCACAGAAAAACAAAAAAATACTGCCGAGACGATGCACTTGATGACAAGTCTTTATTGGAATAAATCACCGTTATGTAGATGTGGTGCCAACTGTATGATGAACGTACAGGGACCCAACACGGTCCGTATTTCAACAAACACGTCTTCCTCAGGGGTCCAATATTCGTATGGGCGAACCACAAATAACATGTAAAATCTGAAAAGGTAGAAATCCAGGCATGTATAACCAAGTTTCAGAGGGGTAGGGGGCAACATGCTCCCCAAATGATACAGATGCTTGTACTGAATTTGCTCGCTTGTCTCCATGGCTCATATGACCTCCTTCTTGAAACCCCTCACCACCACCACCAACTAAGCAGGAAAATTACACCGCTGATGCTCAGTTTTCCAAAGCTGATTTTCTATACCATTCTGGACTAGGTGTGAACAGGAAAAAATGTTTCACGTCACTACATCGGGGGGGGGGGGGGGGATTTTTTTTCTAGATTTACAATGTTTCTGTTTTCATTTTCCTGTGTACATCATTCTTTTTATGGGTTTCATGTTAGCTCATGCTATGGAGTAATTTTCAGACTGGCTCAATAGGTGCAAAGTCCACGAGTGCTTTTTACCTGCCAATTTTGTGTTAATTTTCAAATTGAGTGTATTGGCATGCAGCTTAGGGTTATCAGACGTATGGATTTACCCGGACAAGTCCTCTTTCAAAACACTTTTTTTTTTTAAGATTAGCACTATAAGTTTATGTAATCGCTCTTGTGCAAGCAAAACTCTGTATATTGAAAATGTGAAAGGGATGTCACTTCCACACCCCTTTCTATAGACTCACACTTGTCAAAAGTTTCTTCAATATTCACCAACCCTCAGAAGTGGCACCACGATACTCAAAACATTTCACTGTATCTGGCTTCACGCACTATATCTTCACTGGGTCCAACTTTTCTAACTGTCTTAGTTGAATTGTTTTTAACGTTATTTTTAAACATTTTATAAACAACCATTTCTAAGAAAGGTACTTAACTTTTAACTTTTTGCCTTCAGGTGGTCAATTTGTAGGGACATCTATGCCGACATGTTTCACCCAATGGGTTTTTTCAAGGCTCATATCCCTATATATTAAACAGACAATAGAAGCCTTGTAACAGATATAAAAATGCCAACAAAGTATTTTAAATATCAAAGTTCCTTACCTCTACAAGCTTTCGCCGTCTTATACAACCACCAAGTCCTTTAAACAAAGATGGCCGCGGCTTTTTCACTCCTCTTATTTATATCCCCCAGCCTCATCTGATGATGACCTCATACTTGGAGAGACCATCACTACCCTATCCGGCACCAGAGAAGAGGTTGGGGGGCGGGGCTGGTGTGAAACAGGGCATGATGGGCGGAACAGGGCGGGGCTGGGTGGAACTGGGGGCGGGGCTATGGGTCCAGATTTTACGATCGTAAAATCTGGTAATCCTAATACAGTTGCACCTGTTAGTTTGAACTGGTAGTTTTTCCATAGAGAAACAAAGACATACTTTTAAAGCATTATAAATGCAGGTACGAGTATTTTCAAACTTGTCCTAACCCAGGGGTGTCAAAGTCCCTCCTTGAGGGCCGCAATCCAGTCGGGTTTTCAGGATTTCCCCAATGAATATGCATGAGATCTATTTGCATGCACTGCTTTCATTGTATGCTAATAGATCTCATGCATATTCATTGGGAAAATCCTGAAAACCCGACTGGATTGTGGCCCTCGAGGAGGGACTTTGACACCCCTTTCCTAACCTAATCTCCACAAATGCCTCCCTCTACTTCAGGTTAAAGCAGAGGTCTCAAAGTCCCTCCTTGAGGGCCGCAATCCAGTCGGGTTTTCAGGATTTCCCCTATGAATATGCATGAGATCTATTAGCATACAATGAAAGCAGTGCATGCAAATAGATCTCATGCATATTCATTGGGGAAATCCTGAAAATCCGACTGGATTGCGGCCCTCAAGGAGGGACTTTGAGATCCCTGGGTTAAAGTATGATTGCAGTGGACCTATGTGTGCTCTGCTACACAGTAACACAGTAAATTATGGCAGATAGAGAGACCTGCACTGTCCATCCAGTCTGCCCAGCAAGATGACCAGAGCCGCACCCGCCTCTGTGCAGATAGTCATTCATGATTTAACACCAGTTAGCAGTTTACCATCATGCCAACCACATATGGGCAGTAAAATATGACAGTCTTGGAACAATATGTGTTACAACCAAAAGTATTGATCACAGTTTTGAACTTGCTGATAACTGCACCTTCACTCGTAGCATAAGAAAATAAAGCAAATATAAAATTTGCAGATTTGACCTTCATCTGTCTTTTGCCATACGCATGTGTATAATCTCATTGTGTCATATCTGCGCATGCGCAGATGCCCTCCCAACATGGCTCCAAGCATGAGAAGAGGTTGGGGTGGGGGTGGGGCCATGGGTCCTGAGAAGTCTTATCAAATCATTGGCGGAAAAAGTGGAAAGAGAGTCTAGACAAAAAGCTGTGCAAAATATGAGTGTTAATAAAATACTGTATATCTAGAAAGCAATAGACACAAAGAGGGGCATTTTCAAAACTTACATCTAAGTCCAATTTGGACGTATGGCACTAGACATCCAAAGTTGGCAGTTATAAAATGCCTATTTTTGAAAGGCAAACCACCATATGACTATTATTATTTTAAATCCTCTATCTCAGTGGTCTCAAACTCGCGGCCCGGGGACCACATGCGGCCCGCCAGGTACTATTTTGTGGTCCACGGTCTGTACTAGTGCTGTCTATACTAGTGCTACCTGCTCTTTGCAGCATCCTCCGGCTTTCCCCCTGGCCTTCCAGTTTTACCTTCAGATAATTACTGCAGCCTGCAGAGAGGATTGCTGGTGCTGTAGCGATCCTTGCAGGCTGCCGTTGTCCTCAGCAGCAAGTTCCCTCTGCTGCTATCCTGCCCCTGATGTCAAAAGAGGGGCGGGACTACAGCAGAGGGAATGTGCTGTGGAGGCCGATGGCAGCTTGCAAGGAAGGCTACAGCACCAACGATCCTCTCTGCAGGCTGCGGTAATTAGCTGAAACTAAGACTGGGAGGCCAGGGGGAAAGCTGGAAGATGCTGCAAAGAAGGGGGGAACATGCAGGCTTTCGGTGGGGGGGGAGATTTATAAACTATAAAGAGTTTTACCTCATGCAAAGTTGTCATCTAATATAATAAAGAGCTAGCCGCGCATGCGCACTTCTATTTGCGTGTTCCGTGTGCTGTAGGTCTGTGGCCGAAGGAGTGCGCATGCGCGAGTCCCCGTATGCGCCAGTTAGCTGCATTGGGCGACAGGAGCGGCTGTGGCAGCTGTGGCCGCTGCCGCTCCTGTTCACAGCTGCCTGCACGTCGCAGACTCCCCCCCTCCCGCAACAACCGCTACCACTCCTGTTCTTCCCCCTCCCTCCAATAACAGCTGCCATTCCTATTTAAAATGGCTTGCTGAGGTTCGCGGCCGGCTGTAACGAACCTCGCAGGCCGCTCTACACATGGTAGCACGTTCCCTCTGACGCGATCGCGTCAGAGGGAACATGCTACTGAGGTGAACAGCGGCCTGCGAGGTTCGCTACAGCCGGCCGCGAACCACAGCAGGCCGTTTTAAATAGGAATGGCAGGCAAGACCCCCCCCCTTCCCCGCCTCACCAAGGACCCGGCGGTCGCTGGCTGTGCGGACGTGGTTCCTGAGTTTTCGCCTCCCTGGTATAAGATTAAATCCCGATCGCGCGGCTCCAACCCAGAAAGAAAAACAGGCACTGGCAGTCCCGGTCCCAGGCGGCAATGCAGTTTCTCTGTCTCCTCCCTGCTCCTCCTCACACACAACCACAATCAGTCACAGCGTTCCGTCCGAACGAACAAGCGGTTGGCTGTGCGCCGGCCTGCTAGCGTGCACCTGCGCAAGAGTGAGAACCAACGAGCACGTGCTCCCTTGCCCTCTGCGCGAGACGGTGAGCCCATGAACACATGCCAGCCCGCCAGCAGCAGCCACTTAGTTGGCTCTCAAACTGGTCAGGCGCTGAAGAAAGCCGGCAAAGAAGTGACCCTGGAAGGCAGGACTGTCTATTGGCTCTGCAAAATAAGATTTTGCAAGGGAAGGGGTATAATGATGGACAGGGAAAAGCCAAGCCTGCAAATTAAAAATGGGCAAGAACTGCATGTATATATATATATATATATATAGAGAGAGAGAGAGAGAGAGAGAAAAAAAAAAAAAAGTTGACAGGTAGCAGGATACAGATGTTTCAGGCTTGGTAAATAAGGGGAGCAGTGAAGGGGTGGTGGTGGACACAGGGGAGGTAAAAGGAAGGGAGAATGGACAGGGGGAGCAGGCAAGGGGTGGTGGTGGACAGCCGAGGAAAAAGAAAGACAGAAATACAGAAACAGGCTAAGGAGAGAGAGAGAGATAGAAATAAAGACAGACACACACACATATATTCTAGCACCCATTAATGTAACGGGCTATAAGACTAGTTTCTTTAATAAGACATTAACTATTTTTTCTGCGGCCCTCCAAGTACCCATAAATCCAAAATTTGGCCCCACAAAAGGTTTGAGTTAGAGGCTACTGCTCTATCTGGACGTCCAGGCCTTTGGGACGCCCAGACTGCCAGGATGCCTATCTTTATACCACATTTTCAACCAAAATTTAATCCAAATCCCAAATGCCCAGAACAAGACCATTTGGACGTGGTAGGGGCAAGTCCTGTAATGGACGCTTTACAAGGCACTGCTGTGAACTTCACAAAAAGGGTGCCAGATAAACATCTCACCAGAACTCCCTTATAAGTTATGGTGAGTCCCCCAAAACCCACTATACCCACCTGCCTACAACCCCAATAACTCTTATGCCTGCAGGTGGCATCTATGAAGCAGTAGAGTAGGGTTTTGAGGGGTTTGGTGTGCTCACATTTCCCACCATAAATGTAGTGGTTAGAGTGGCTTATGGGACTTGCTACTGCTCTCTATGGTTCACTTTCCCACCAGGCTATTTAAGACACCTGTGTGCATCTGTACTAGGCTTTCCTATATCAGGTGCTGATGTTCTGGAGTTTGTATTCTGATCTTTGTGGGTGTGAAAGGGTCAGTGGGCACTGGTGGAGTGTGGGAGTGTCTCACTTTCATCTGGTCAGTTCGGGCACCTTTGTGTCACTTAAACCCTTCTAAAAACAGGTCTAGTTCCAAGTGTATAAGTTCCGTCCAGGATGTCTTGCAAACTGTTTGATTATCACTGCAAAACGTCCACCCTTGAGACCGCCCAAAGCCCGCCAATAACACGCCTCCACCACGCCCATCTCGTGCTCTGAATGTACAGAGGCTGGAACATCTCACTAGACGTACAGAAAGACGGTTTTTATTATCGGCACTTGGACGTCCTGGCGATTAGGACGTAGTGCCGATTTAGGATGCTTTTTGGACGTCTATGTTTTTTGATTATGAGCCTGAAATACAGTGCGAGCAACAAAGAGCAAGATCTGTAAGCCCTTATTGGGAAAGGGATTGGGATTTGTATACCACCTTTTTTTATTTTCTAGTTTTACAACCACATTCAAAGCAGTTTACATAAAGATGCTTCAAGCATTTTCCCTCTCTGTCCCGGTGGGCTCACAATCTCTCTAATATACCTGGGGCTGAGGCTGTAACTCTAACCACTGCCCCACACTCTCCTCCAGTACAATATCAGGCGTGAGCCAAGTATAGAACAATGAAGCCATTGTGACATCACTGATGAGGTTGGCTCTTATTGGTGGAATGGGGCATTATGACATCAGGGAAAGGGATTGGGACTTGTATACAGTTTTTTTTATAGTTTTACAACCACACTCAAAGCAGTTTTCCTACAGGTTCTTCAAGCATTTTCCATATCTGTCCCAGTGGGCTCACCTGCTTTGAAGCAGAAGCTTTCCATTTCCTGCTTTTGCAGCACTTTGAAAGTTTCTGAGGATGGGCAAAAGAGGAGGTGGAACACCAGGACCGATCTCCCCTTCCCTTTCTTACCTGGGCCTGGCAGCCGCATTAGACTGGGCTTTCTGGAATCTTCTCCGCACACGCCGCTTATCCCTCTGTGCATGGCGGATTGTGCTCTTGTGTTTGGATTTGCAATAGGAGGTAACGTCAGTTCTAGCTTTTCTCTCCCTTTTGTACTTTTGGCAATGAAAATAGTACATCATTAGGAAATCACATACTTGTTTTAACAAGTTGTCTGTCTGGTGGGCTGCTTGTCAGGTCAATCCGTTTTGTTCGTAAAATTTTGTACCAGTGCTAATTATTGTGCATCCCGGGAGAAATTACCCATTTCTGCAGATCTGCAGTGGTTTTAATTATAATTTAATTTGGTCCTTTTAGATTGAAACAGTTTGAAGCCTCTGTTTGGCACAGTGTGCTGTAATTTTCTTTTCATTAATGGAAATATGGTGTTGGGTTTTTTTTTTTTGTTTGTTTTATTTTGTCTTCCAGAAAAGTGATTTACAGGCATCGCAAGAATGGCCGAGAGTGGGAGAGACAGAGAACTGAAGGAATCATCAGAGTCAACGTCTGGGGTGACCAGTCCTGGAAATGAAAGCGTCCACTGCGAAGCCAACGTTTCTGCTTTGAGAGACCAGCTGGGAAAAGAGGAGAAGAGAAATGCAAGTTTATGGGGGCGATTTTCTTCTTTCAGGCTGAGTAAAAGGAATGTACAAGTGGAGAAAGAAACGGAAGGCCAGAGAGCTTCAGACAAGATATTAGGTCATCACAGACAGCAAAGCCTGAAGATATCTGAGTGCATTCAAGCAGAAACTGAAGAACTCGTAAGAAAAAGACCATTGTCAGGTTGGTGGTGAAAATACAGTTTAGGTACAAAATACAAAATATTTTTTCCCAACTGCTTACTCTAAATCAGGGCTTCTCAGTTTGTGGGTTGTGACCCTAAAGCAGCAGTCTCAAACTCAAACCCTTTGCAGGGCCACATTTTGGATTTGTAGGTACTTGGAGGGCCGCAGAAAAAATTAATTAATGGTATACTAAAGAAATGACAACTTTGCATGATGTAAGTACCTACAAATCCAAAATGTGGAGTAACTGAAATCTGAAATTATCAGAAGCAATTAAGGAAATATTTATAAACTATAACCGTTATAGTTTATAAATCTTTCCTTAATTGCTTCTGATAATTTCAGCTATACACAGCTGAAAGCAGTGCAGAAATGGAAAAACTATCCCAAGTATCAACTGCAAGAGACAAGATTTTGGACCAACTATTTTGAGGCCCTCATAGAAACATAGAAAGATGACGGCAGAAAAGGGCTATAGCCCATCAAGTCTGCCCACTCTACTGACCCACCCCATTAAGTCTGAGTACTAATGACCTAGTTCCTTAACTCGACCCTCGTAAGGATCCTACTAGGGCATCCCATTTATTCTTAAAGTCAATAACGCTGGTGGCCTTGATCACCTGCTCTGGAAGCTTGTTCCCTCGGTATTATAAGGAATGATTCTTTATGGAAAACTTGTGCCTTATGTGTCCGGCGGTCACGTCCGCAACCGCTTTCAGCTCTCACCTCCTCCAGCACCAGACACACGCACAAGCTGCACTACCTCCAATGGTTACCTTACATAAGAACATAAGACTTTGCTCCTGCTGGGTCAGACCAGTGGTCCATCGTGCCCAGCAGTCTGCTCCCGCGGTGGCCTCCAGGTCAAAGACCAGTGCCCTGAGACCAGCCCTACCTGCTTACGTTCTGGTTCAACAGGAACCCGTCCAACTTTGTCTTAAATCCCTGGAGGGTGTTTTCCCCTTTTACGAAGACTGATAGATTTATAAGGAGCTACATTTCTGTCATTATGCTTATCTTGAATTGCCTGTTGTAGATAAGTTATAAAAAAATAATAAATCGCTTCAGTAATGACTGTATTTACTGGCTGGTAAATAATTTATAACATTTTTACACATTTTTTTTGTAGTAATGCAAATGCATGAGCTTATTCAACACAAGAAACTTCAGGAGGCATTTGCCAGCATAAAACTGTGGGAAGATGAACTTCTCGCTGAAAACAATTCAAAGAAATATGAAGACGATGACACAGAGTATTACAGAAAAGCAATGGACGTGAACTTGCTCTACGATTCCCTTTTTGCTCGAATCAAAGCAATTGTAGAAGAGGCACTGCTGGCTGAGGGGAATTGTGATGGACAACTAATAGCCTCTGTGGTGGAGGTGATTAAGGAGGAAGAAATAGCTCACAGGGAAGCAGCCACTTCAGAATTGAAAGGTCTTGGTATACCCAAGAAATGGAAAGAGCTTTGGAGAGAATCCATCGGCGAAAGTGTTACAAAGAAAGTCTGTTCTGTCCCCATCCCATCAAAAGAAGAAGACAAATCCTGGCTGGCTTTTCATTTATATTACCTTAAGACAAATGTGAGCCATGCTTTGTCGAAAATCAAACATTCTGTGAAAAACTATTACCCGGACGACTATAAAGTGTGCGACCTTTACGTGGCAAACTTTCACAGTGCTATTTCTTCCCATTTGCAAGAAAACATCTTAAACAAGATCATAGATTTCGAAGAACTTTATGACCTGCTGGACTGGGTTATGAACACATACTGCGGGTGAGTTATTATTCAGAAATGAAGGAACTGTGAGGCTTTGGGGGGGAGGGGCTGGGAGTCATTTGGCTAATTAATTTGTTATGATTTGACATTCCACTAATGATGATCTTTAGGCCTTGATCACAAGTGGATACCAATCTGGTACAAAAAAGGCAGAAACCACCAACACAATCAAGACAAAAAGTATATTCCCAACACAAGTTGTATTATTATTAAATATTTTATAAAGAACTTTGTAAGAGACTTCAAAAATTATAAAAATATAAACAATGCTTTATTAATCTAACACTATCCACAGTCTCTCCAACCCCGGGATCTATCTTCATCCTTGCCCTGCCCCATGAGTTCTGTCCCTATCTCTGCCCCATCCCTGCAAGCTCTGTCCTCATCTGTGCAAGCCTCAAACACTATAAGTGCTTGCAGAGATGGGGCAGGATGGGGATGAAGATAGATCCCGCTTGGACAAAGACAAATTTCTCCCCGTGTCATCCTCTATGTTGAACTCCCACATGAATATAAACCCCCCTCCGTTACAAAGCCGCACTAGCTTTGGTCTGAGGGTTTTGGTTTTCTAAATAATTGTCTTGTCTTTGTTAACAGTCTTGGGCGGCTGGGTATATTGGATCACACTGCTCTGGGAGGGGCTGGGCTCCTGGGGCGGTCTCTACTTTTTCTTTCATTTTCGTGTATCTCCTCTTTCCTGACTTACTGACCTGAGTACTCCTTTTAGGCTTGTTTCTTGGAATGTTGGGGGCATTACCTCGCCGGTTAAGCGATCTAAAATCTTGGCTGCCTTACAGCGTTATCACTCGGATATTGTTTGCTTACAGGAAACTCGGCTGACGGACGCGGAACATCTTAAGTTAGCTCGTTCCTGGGTGGGGGAGGTTCAGTTCGCCTCCTCTTCGGGTCGTCATGGTGGTGTTGCGGTGTTGATTCGTAAATCCTCTCCCCTTGGTGTGCAGCTTCTTGACAAAGACGTTGATGGTAGATACTTGCTTTTGTGTTTGACCTTGGGGGATCGCTCCTACAACTTACTTGTGGTTTACGGCCCTAACTCGTCGGAATCTGGCTTTTTACAACGATTGACCAGTCTCTGTTCGCGTTTTTCCGGGGCTCCATTTCTAATAGTGGGAGACTTTAATTTGGTTCTGGATCCTACCTTAGATAAGTCTAGCTCCCCTCCTGTTTCTTTGGGAGCTAAGGGTCGTCTTCTCTCCGATTTTTGTGCTACTTTTTCGATGATCGATCCTTGGCGACTTTTTCATCCTGAAGTTAGGGATTGTACTCACCTTTCTCGGGCCCATAATACCTGGTCCCGGATAGATTATATTTTTCTTTCTTCAACTTTGTTTTCTTCGGTGCTTTCTGCTGAGATTGGTCCCTTGAATATCTCTGATCACGCGCCTATTTGGGTGGACGTTTACCTTGATGTTACGTATTCTAGAACGCCTCATTGGCGCTTCCCGTCCTACCTCGCTCATGATAAGGAATTTCAAACCTTTTTGATTGTGCAATGGGAGGATTATGTTACTAATAATGCTCCCCATCAAGATGATCCTGTTTTATTTTGGGAAGCCGCCAAGACTGTACTTCGAGGACATATTATATCTTTTCTGAGCGCCCGCAATAAACGTATCCACGGTGGTATCATTACCTTGGAACGGGCCTTACGTGTTGCTAAGCGGTCTTTTCAATCTCGCCCATCCATGCAGACTAGAGAATGTTATCTGTCAACTCAGGCAGCCCTCAATTCTTTGTTTCATTCTCGCTCTCAAAAATGGGCGGCTTACTATAATCATCGATTTCAACGCTTTGGGAATAAGCCTGGGCGCCTCATGGCACGTTTGGTGAAGACTACAACCTGCAAGAAACCGATTTTGTCGCTTCGGGCTCCAGGTGGGGGCACAGTGACTAGTCAGGCGGATGTCTCTGCTGTTCTTTTTGATTTCTTCCGTCAGCTATATGATATGCCTGCTACTGTCTCTCCAGATATGCTGACTGACTACCTTCATTCCTCGGGCCTTCCGGTTTTACCGGAGGCGGTCACGTCTTCTCTTAATCGACCATTTCGTGCGGCGGAATTAGAAACTGCGATTAAGGCCCTTCGCTCGGGTAAGGCCCCGGGCCTGGATGGCTTCTCGGGCAAATTTTATCGCCTTCTTCCTTCCCATGTTTGTGGCCCCTTACTGGCTTATTTCAATGCCGCTATTGCTCAGGGTTCGTTTCTGCGTTATGCTAACAAGGCTCTTATTACCTTGTTATTGAAGCCTGGTAAAGCGGCAGATGACCCGGGTTCCTATCGGCCGATCTCTTTGATCAACGTGGATCTAAAGCTTCTCTCTCGCATGCTGGCTGATCGCTTGGCTCCTCATCTCCCCGATCTTATTCACGACGACCAGGTTGGGTTTGTTCGGGGTCGTCAATTGGTTAGCAATGTTCGCAAGGTTCTCTTTGCTCTCGCCCATTGTAGTTCTAATAGCATACCGGCTTTGTTTGTCAGTCTTGACGCGTCCAAAGCTTTTGATAGTGTTGTTTGGTCTTTCTTGTTTAGTTCTTTAGAACATATCGGTTTGGGTGGCTTTTATCTTGATGCGATTAGATCACTCTATTGTAACCCGAGGGCTTCCCTTTTGATTAACGGGACCAGGACTGATTCTTTTCCTATTTTTCGAGGTACTCGGCAGGGCTGCCCCCTTTCCCCCTTACTTTTTCTGCTTGCTTTGGAATCGTTGCTTTGTACTCTTAGGGGATTTGCTGCGGTTCAGGGCCTCCGAGTTGGGGGGATCGAGCTGAAGACTCTTGCTTTTGCCGATGATTTGTTCTTAATCCTCACTCGACCTGAGGTTTCTCTGCCTACTGCGTTAGATCTTCTTTCTGAGTTTGGTTTTTACTCTGGTCTCTCACTTAATTTAGATAAGTCCTTTGCTTTGCCCTCTTCCCCCGATCTTCGTCACTCTTGGAGGGGGGTGTTCCCCCTTCGATGGGCTATTTCTTCTTTGAAATATTTGGGAGTGCTCCTTCCTTTAGATTTGTCCGCTTTATATCGTTTGAATGTCGAGCCCTTGTTTCTGGCTCTTCAGAATAAGTTGCAGCTTTGGGGAAACCTACCCTTTTCGCTTTTGGGCTGTGTATATTTGTACAATATGCTTATTGTTCCGTGTTGGCTCTATGTTTTTCAAGTCCTTCCTTTGTTTCTGACATCTCGGGATGAACGCCGATTAGAACGTATAGTCCAACGATTTCTTTGGCGAGGCCTTTCTTACAAACGGGCGGCGACTCCATGGTACAAAGGCGGATTGGGTTTACTGAACCTTCGCTATCTAACTATTGGTTGTGGCATGCGCCACATAAATGATTTTTTCAGAGGGACATCTATCTTCACTGCTACCCACTTGGAACTTTCTTGTTTTCACCTTACTCATTTTAGTGCTTATCTCCACTCGCTTACTTCTTCTCAGCCTGAGTCTCTCTCAACGAAGGTGCTACATCGTCCCTTGCGGAAGATTTGGCGCTGGGTCTGTAAGTTTCATTCTCTTTCTGCCTCAGTCACTCCATTTCTACCTATACGTTTTAATCCCTCCTTTTTACCGGGGATTGATGGGTTAAGTTTTGCTCGGTGGGAAACAATGGGCATTCTTACGTATTTCACCTGGTTGATGATGATGGTAAAATTAAATCCTTCGCCAGATTGAGCGATTAATTTGGTCTCCCACCTACTGATTACTTTGCTTATATGCAGGTTCACCATTATCTTTCTTCTTTGCATTCCAGATTTTTACAGGCCTCTTGCCATGAATTATTGTCCACGGCATTTACCATTGGTTCCCAACTTTCTGTTCCCCTTAAATTCCATCATCGCCATTTGAAAGAACCGGCATGGCTTACCATACAGGTGAAGGAAGCCATAAAAGAAAAGAAGGACTCTTTCAAAATATGGAAATGCACGAAGACAACCGAAGCCTGGAACAAACATAAAGATGAACAGAAGAAATGTCACAAAGCGGTGAGGGATGCAAAACAGGACTATGAGGAAAAAATAGCCCGGGAGGCCAAAAACTTCAAGCCCTTTTTTAGATACGTGAAGGGGAAAAAACCTGCAAAAGAGGCAGTGGGACCCCTGGACGACAAGGGAGTAAAAGGGTACATCAAGGAAGATAAACAAATCGCAGACAAACTAAATTCCTTCTTTGCCTCCGTCTTTACGAAGGAGGACACCTCAACAATACCTGAAGCGGAGAAACTGTTTACAGGAGAAATAGAGGACAGCCTCACCACAGTTGAAGTGAACTTGGATCAGATATACTACCAGATCGACAAACTTAAAAGTGACAAATCCCCTGGACCGGATGAAATTCACCCGAGAGTCTTGAAGGAATTGAAGGTTGAAATCGGAGAGTTATTGCAAAAACTTGCAAACCTGTCAATCAGAACAGGTCAGATACCAGACGACTGGAAGAAAGCAAACGTCACACCAATTTTCAAAAAAGGATCGAGAGGAGAACCGGGCAACTATAGACCTGTGAGTCTTACGTCTGTCCCCGGCAAGATGATTGAATCACTGATCAAGGATAGCATTGTTCAGCACTTGGACACACACGACTTGATGAAACCCAGTCAACATGGATTCAGGAAAGGGAAATCGTGTTTGACGAATTTACTCCAATTCTTTGAGACCGTGAACGAGCAAATTGATAGTGGAAAGCCGGTGGACATAATATACTTGGATTTCCAGAAAGCGTTCGACAAAGTTCCACACGAAAGACTTCTCAGGAAACTACAAAGCCATGGCATAGAGGGAGATATACAAAGATGGATAGGCAAATGGCTGGAAAACCGAAAGCAGAGAGTGGGCATAAATGGGAAGTTCTCTGACTGGGAGAAAGTGACTAGTGGTGTACCCCAGGGCTCGGTACTTGGGCCGATCCTTTTTAATATTTATATCAATGACTTGGAAAACGGAACATCCAGTGAGATCATCAAGTTTGCAGACGACACAAAACTCTGCCGGGCAATCAGATCGCAGGAGGATAGTGAGGAACTCCAGAGCGATTTGTGTCGGTTAGAAAAATGGGCGGAGAAATGGCAAATGAGGTTCAACGTGGAGAAATGCAAGGTAATGCATTTAGGCAGTAAGAATAAGGAATACGAGTACAAAATGACAGGTGCAACTCTGGGAAAAAGTGAACAAGAAAGAGACCTGGGTGTACTGATAGATAGGACCCTGAAGCCGTCGGCACAATGCGCGGCAGCGGCAAAGAAGGCAAATAGAATGTTGGGCATGATAAAGAAAGGAATCTCGAGTAGATCGGAGAAAGTAATAATGCCGCTTTATAGGACAATGGTCAGACCTCACTTGGAATACTGCGTCCAACATTGGTCTCCCTACCTAAAGAAGGATATAAAACTGCTGGAGAGGGTGCAGAGACGAGCAACTAAACTAGTGAAGGGTATGGAGAAACTGGAATATGAGGATCGACTTAAAACACTGGGATTGTTCTCCCTTGAGAAAAGGAGACTGCGTGGGGATATGATCGAGACCTTCAAAATACTGAAAGGAATCGACAAAATAGAGCAGAGAAGATTATTTACATTGTCCAATTTGACACGGACAAGAGGACATGAAATGAAGCTAAGGGGGGACAAGTTCAGGACTAATGTCAGGAAGTTCTGCTTCACACAGAGAGTGGTGGACATCTGGAATACTCTCCCAGGGGAGATTATTGCGGAATCGACAGTCCTAGGCTTCAAAAGCAAACTAGATGCATATCTCCTTGAGAAAGGCATATAAAGATAGGGTGGCTATAAAATAAACCAGGTGTATACCTGGCGGGGCCTCCGCGTGTGCGGATCGCCGGACTTGATGGACCGAAGGTCTGATCCGGAGATGGCGCTTCTTATGTTCTTATGTTCTTATGAGTCCCCCATGTTTGATCTCACCGGCCCACGAGAGGCTTGGGCTCGGGATCTTGCCATTGCCTTGCCTGATGATGTGATTCACCAAGCTGTTCGTAGATTACCTGCCTTTAGAAAATATACTACCTTTTGGGAGCAACACTATAAGTTGATTTTTCGCTTATACATCTCTCCCAGGTGGGCGTATCTTTCAGGCTTCCGTGAAACTGATACCTGTCCCCGCTGCCACGTTCCTGATGCAGGCCTGGGTCATATGTTCTGGACTTGTTCTCATATTCAGACCTTTTGGCAAGCTGTTCTTACATTTGTGGAGCGTATTTGGAACATTTCAATTCGATGCTCGCCTTTATTGTTGTTTGGAGTTATCCCTCATTATTGCCCTCGTCCGAGGGGGGCTGCTGCCTTTCTTAAGTGGACTGTCCTTGTTGCCCTGAAGTGTGTTTTACTGAAATGGCTTGAGGGAGAGGCTCCAGATTACTCTATTTGGCGATGCAGAATGATCACTCTCTTGATGTGGGAGCGGCGTGATGTACAGGACCTTTCCTCCCTCCCAGGTCGTACTTTCCAATGTGTCTGGGAACCATTTTGGAATACTATGACTCCAGTGGCTCGTAGCCGTCTGCTTAATAGCTAATTTTCGTCTTTGTTTTGTTTCATGTACCTGATATGCCTGATACCTTGATTTCTTATCTGTTTCTGATTGTCACAATGTGAAGGAGGACCCTCCAGGGGAGGGGGGTTTGGGAGGTTGGGCAGGGGGGTCGGGAGGGGTGGTTCAGTTGGGGGGTGGGGTCGTTGCTATGTTTATACCAAAATGTGAGCATATCTGCTGTTAACTCTGTTTCTCTGGTTGTTGTTTCTATTGAGCTCAATAAAAATATATTTGAACATCTCTCTTCTCCTCCTTTCTTCTCCCGCCATGCTAAATATCTCCCTTTCCTTCTCCCCAGCTCCAGCATCCCTTTCCTTCCTCCCTCCCCTGATCAGTAACATCCAGTATCCACACAGACATCCCAAGTCACACTCCTCCAATTTTTGTATAGGTTGGCCAACATTTGGCATGCAATTTTGATAGAGCCATAAAGATAGATAAATGCCAAATTGCCCATCATAGAAACATAGAATATGACGGCAGAAAAGGGCCTTCGGCCCAACAAGTCTGCCCACTCAAATAACCCTCCCCCATAAGTTCTTCATTGAAGTGAACCCACATGTTGATCCCATTTGTTCTTAAAGTCAGTCACGTTATTGGCCTCAACTACCTGAAGTGGAAGATCATTCCAACGGTCAACTACCCTTTCGGTGAAGAAGTACTTCCTAGTGTCACTATGAAATCTCCCGCCCCTGATTTTTAGCGGATGCCCTCTTGTCACCGTAGATCCTGTAAGGAAAAAGATGTCTTCTTCCACCTCAATACGGCCAGTAACGTATTTGAATGTCTCTATCATGTCACCCCTCTCTCTGCGTTCCTCGAGGGAGTATAGCTGCAACTTACCTAGACATTCTTCATATGGAACATCCTTGAGTCCTGAGACCATCCTGGTGGTCAACCGTTGAACCGATTCTATTCTCAGCACATCCTTCTGATAATGTGGCCTCCAAAATTGCACACAGTATTCCAGATGTGGTCTCACCATCAATCTATACAGCGGCATTACCATTTCGGGCTTACAGCTGACAAAACGTCTCCGGATGCAACCCAGCATTTGTCTAGCCTTAGATGAGGCTTTCTCCACTTGATTGGCTGTCTTCATATCTTCACTAATGATAACTCCCAGGTCCCGTTCTGCAACAGTTCTCGTTAAGGTCTCACCATTCAGAGTGTAGGTCCTGCATGGGTTTCTGCTACCAAGGTGCATAACTTTACACTTCTTGGCATTAAAATTCAGCTGCCAAATAGTAGACCAGTGCTCCAGTAAAAGTATGTCTTGTGTGATAGTGTTGGGCATGGTACCTCCGCCCACTATGTTGCATAATTTAGCATCATTGGCAAATAATGCAATTTTACCCCGAAGTCCCTGAGACAGATCTTGTATGAAGATATTAAATAGGATTGGACTCAGGACCGAGCCCTACGGTACTCCACTGTGTACTTCTGACTTTTCAGAGGGAGTACCATTTACCACCACCCTTTGATGTCTGCCACTGAGCTAGTCTTTAACCCATGTAGTTAATATTTCTCCTAGCCCCAACGAACTCATCTTGTTCAAAAGTCTACGGTGTGGAACGCTATCAAAAGCCTTACTGAAGTCTAGATACACTACATCTAGGGACTCTCCCTTGTCTAGTTGTTTTGTTACCCAGTCAAAGAAGCTGATCAGGTTGGATTAGCAGGATCTCCCCCTTGTAAATACATGCTGGTGGGGATCCCTCAGTCTCTCATCATCCAGAATCATATCTCATTTGTGTTTAATCAATGTTTCCATAAGTTTACATACTATTGATGTGAGATTTACTGGTCTGTAATTTGCAGTCTCTAACCTGCATCCCTTTTTGTGGAGCGGAATAACGTTAGTTGTTTTCCAATCTAATAAAACTTTTCCCGTGCTCAGAGAAAGATTGAAGAGTGCAGCTAATGGCTCTGCCAGGACATCTCTCAATTCCCTAAGCACTCTGGGGTGCAATTTATCCGGTCCCATGGCCTTATTCACTTTGAGCCTTGACAATTCTTGGTAGATGCTGCTGGTGGAAAATTCAAAATTCGGGTCTTCTGAGCTCTCCCTTGTTTGCAGCTGTGGACCGGATCCCGGTGCCTCACAGGTAAAGACTGAGCAGAAGTATTTGTTAAGTAGTTCGGCTTTATTGGAATCCGATTCTGCAAAGTTGCCGTCGGATTTCCTCAGGCGCACTATCCCATCTGTATTCCTCTTTCTATCACTAACATGCCTGAAGAAGGATTTATCCCCTTTTTTAATATTCCTAGCTAAATTTTCTTCCATCCGGAGTTTGGCGTTTCTGACTGCTGTTTTAACAGTTCTAGATTTCTCTAGATAAGCTTCTTTGGCTTCTGGTCGTTGTGATTGTTTGTAGGATACAAATGCTCTTTTCTTCTGTTTTACGAGTTCCGAGATCTCCGCAGAGAACCATTGGGGTTTGCTATTTCTCTGCCGTTTACTCACGATTCTTATAAAGAGGTTGGTTGCTTCCTGTAGGGTAGATTTCAGAGCTGACCACATTACCTCCACATCATCTGTTGTGTCTTGGTTTTGCAGCGCCTCAGAGACAAAATCTCCCATGCTCTCGAAGTCAGTGCCCTTAAAGTTAAGGACCTTCATTGACGTGTTCGACCTCGTGGATCCCTTCCTGAGGTGAAACCACACCATGTTGTGGTCGCTGGAGGCCAACGCCTCACCTACCGAAACCTCTGTGACGCTATCTCCATTGGTGAGTATCAGGTCCAGAATCGCCTGATCCCTGGTGGGCTCCAGTACCATTTGTTTGAGTCGTGCTCCCCGTATAGAGGTTAGTAGCCTTTTGCTGCTGCTGGACGTAGCTGAAAGTTTGTTCCAGTTTATATCTGGCATGTTGAAGTCCCCTAACAGTACATTACATTACATTACATTAGTGACTTCTACTCCGCCTGTACCTTGCAGTTCTAGGTGGATTAAAGAAGAAAACTGGACATTTCCAGGAAAAATTACACACTAGAGGCTGATTACATAGTTGAGTATTAGAGGAGAGGTTACAAGAAGGGTAGCGAGCAGAGGAGAAATAACAATATGAGTGGAAATCAGGAGACAACTGGCCGGATATAGAATTATAACAATTTAGGGGCTGGTTTCGTAGTTGAAACTTTGAGGAGAGAATGCAAGATGAGTATCAATTTAAGGGGAAATTATTTTTTTTGGAGGGGGAAGGACATGGGGAGAGTTAGGAAAGCTGGATGTGTTTTTTGAACAGCCGGGTTTTGATTTCCTTTCGAAATGATTTGTAGTCGCTTGTTGCTGTCAGCAAGTTAGTGATGGAGGGGTCTAGTTTTGCTGCCTGCGTCGCTAGTAGGTTATCATACATCTTCGTGCGTTGAGTACCTTTGAGTGGGGGGTAGGAAAATGGGGTCGGAGTTCTTTATCTTGTTGTAAGGTTCCAGTTTAGGTGATTGTTTAGATAGGTGGGGGCTGTACCGTTTATTGCTTTGAATAATAGACAGTATAATTTGAATTGATGTGGTCAAATTTTCCAAGTGAATAGATCAGTCTGAGGGCTGTGTTCTGTACAGTCTGTAATTGTTTTATCAAGTTTGTGGACATGGTAGATAGAGGATATTACAGTAGTCCACTAGACCTAGGACTAGGGATTGGACTATGTGTGATGGTTTCAATGTCTTCAATTAATTCTTTGTCTATGTCTTCTTGTTGTTTCAGAGGTCTGTATACAATGCCTAGATACAGGCATTTGCCACTTCCCCTGGCAAGGTTCACCCAGAGGGACTCCGCTGTATACTTGACACCAGTGATTCTGGTAACTTTGATTTCTTCCTTGGTATATAGTGCTACTCCTCCTCCATTTTTGCCTTCTCTGTCTCGGCGGAGTAAGTTATAACCTGGTAACCAAGTTTCAGATATTGCCACCACATCTAGGTTGGCACTCCTCATTTCCATCTCTAATTCCAGTATTTTATTGCCTAAACTGCGGGCATTAATGTACATAGCCTTATATACTTCGTGTTTGCCCAGTCTGCATGGAGATTTTCCCGCTTGACTTAGTTTGCCCTTTAGTTCCCTATTAGTTAGTTCGTCCCTTTTGAGCTGATCTGTCCCCTGCAGTACTGACTGCAGTGTAAGTACTTACCTCAGACTCAGTAATGGAGTAGTTACTTACCATATCGGGATGGATACTTACTAGAGAATGACACGGGGAGCGATCCCCGCAGCGAACCGCTGCGTGGCTGCGGTTTGGCTGCGGGTTATGGTGACCTCATTAGCAAATCGCCGCAGATGCGGGGACAAATCCTTTCACCGACCGCAAAAACGGTGAATAGATTTGTCCCCGCAGGCCAATGTCCCCCCTTCTAGGAACCGCTATTTACCTGTGTTTTCACCGTGCTCCTCATTTGTCAGATCAACCCTTCCTGCCAATAGAACCCCCCCCCCCCCCCGACGATCGCCCTCACTGGTAGGAGGGTGCCCAACCCCTCCTGCTGGCACCCCCAACGGCCCCCTATATCGCCAATAGGAGGGTGCCCAACCCCTCCTGCCGGTCCCTCCCCCAACAAACCCCGCCATCCCGAAACACCACCCGTAGTCTTACTTTCCAAGTTGGACCGGACAGCTCCTCGCTCGTCTGGCCAGCAGGCCTGCCTCCGTCCAAATGAGGCGGGCCCGCCCCTCCCCTCCCTTGCCTAACCCACAGGATCCTAGGGCCTGATTGGCCCAAGCACCTAAGGCCCCTCCTATAGCGGGAGTGGCTTTAGGTGCCTAGACCAATCAGGCCCTAGGATCCTGTGGGTTGGGCAGGGTAGGGGCGGGCCCGCCTCATTTGGACGGAGGCAAGCCTGCTGGCCATACGTGTGAGGAGCCGTCCGGTCCAACTTGGAAAGTAAGACTAAGGGGGTTCCGGGGTGGGAGGGTTCGTTGGGGGGGGTCCAGCAGGAGGGGTTGGGTACCCTCCTGCCGGCGATCTTAGGGGAGGCCATTGGGAGGACCGGCAGGAGGGGTTGGGTACCCTTCTGCTGCGATTGTCGGGAGGGCCGTTGGGGGGGTCTACAGGAGGGGTTGGGTGCCCTCCTGCCGTGATCGCTGGGGGGAGGGGAGACTTGCAGCCGTAGCCGCGGTCACTATGCTAATCACGGCAGGGAGATCTTTGCCGCGATTAGGTACAGCGGCCGCGTCTACTTACCATATAGGCTAACATTGTAAGCATTTAAAGTACATGTCGTGTTTGTTTTTGCATTGCTAGCCCCAGGGGTGGTGGAAGATTAGTGATTGAAAAACTGTATGAAAAATAACTATTTTAAATTTAGTGATCAAAATGTGTCAGTTTTGAGAATTTATATTAATTAATTTTTTCTCTGCGTGTTTTGTTTTTGTATAGTTATTAACTAATATTTAACTAAGTTTTAAAGTTTTAAAGTTTTAAAGAATGTTTCCTTTATACGTAAATAAAGAAAAGTGAATGGGATTGCAGTGGCGGTGACGGGGCGGTGAATGGGGTGGCAGTGGCGGTGACGGGGCGGTGAAGAGGATGGTGAGACGGGGACGGGGCGGTGACGGGGATGGTGAGACGGGGACGGGGCGGTGACGGGGATGGTGAGACGGGGACGGGGCGGTGACGGGGACCAATTTTTTCACCGTGTCATTCTCTAATACTTACCACACCAGGATGAGAATGGGTTCCCTCCCCCAACTCACCTAGTTTAAAGCCCTTTGGAGCAGGTGAGCCAGTCATCTACCGAAGACGTTCTTCCCTCGTCTGGTCAGGTGGAGCCCGTCCGAACTCTATAGTCCCTGTAGTGCCTCTCCGTGGTCCAGGAAGCCGAAGTTCATCTCTTTGCACCATAAGTGTAGCCACTCGTTTGTCTTCTGGATACGATCTTCCCTGGCTCTGCCCTTGCCTCTCACTGGAAGGATGGAGGAGAAGGCCACCTGTGCTCCCATTTGCTTCAGCTTCTCACCCAGGGCTCAAAAGTCTTCGGGTATCTTCTCCAGGGTGTTCCTGGCGGTGTCATTCATCCCGACGTGGATGAGAAGCATTGGATGGGGCTTGATTAGTCTCCCTAAGCTTGTGGTCACATCCCTAATTCTGGCTCCTGACAGACAACAAACCTCTCTTGATTGTGGATCTGGTCTACATATTGGTCCCTCGGTGCCCCGCTGCAGGGAGTCCCCAATGACTACCACTCTGCGTTTCCTCGGGGGGAGCTGATCTGTTGCCCCTGTAGCCTGAGTCATCTGCTGGAAATCCTCTTGAAAGTCATCCTGAAAGTCGCTGGCTGGTTCTTCCTGTAGAAGTTGGAACCTGTTCTTCAAGGTGATCTGTGGGGTTGATGTGAAGCTTCTCTGTTTGTTTGAAGTAGAGGAAGGTCTTTTGTATTTGCTTGTAGAGGTGACCAGCTGCCAGGAATCTGCTTCTCTAGCTTCTTCTTGTACCCCAGCCATTGCTTCCAACGCTGCAGATCTGGTTGGTCTGGGTGTCTCAAAGATGGTCATGTTTCCTTGTGCATGCTCAAAGACTTGGGAGAGCTCCTGGAAGACTCCATCGATGTAGGCTTCATCTTCCCTGATGCTTCTGAGACGCTTCACCTCTTCCCTCAGGCTCATCAACTCTTGCATGATGTCTCTGTCGGTCTGTTGCTGGTCGACCACCTCCGTCTGTACTGAGACTGAAGTCATCTGTTGTGGAATAACTTTGGTCTGCACAGAGACCTCTGTCATCCGTCATGGGTATTCCTCTGTCTGCATGGAAGCTGTGGTCTTCCTCTAGCTCTCTTCGGTGACTGGAGCGCCAGTCTTGAATGCAGCATCCACTATCTCCTCCTTTCCTAAAAGATCCCATGTGTCTCACGCTTTCTTGAATTCAGACACATTCATTGTTTCCACCATCTCTTCTGGGAGACTATTCCATGCATCTACCACCCTTTCTGTAAAAAAGTGTTTCCTTAGATTACTCCTGAGCTTATCACCTCTTAACTTCATCCTAAACCCTCTCAATCCAGAGCTTCCTTTCAAATGAAAGAGACTCGACTCATGTGCATTTATGCCACATAGGTATTTAAACGTCTATATCTCTCCCATCCACCTATCCTCCAAAGTATACATATTGAGATCTTTAAATCTGTCCCATATGCCTTGTGATGAAGACAACAGACCATTTTAGTACCTTTCTCTGGACTGACTCCGTCCTATTTATATCTTTATGAAGGTGCAGTCTCCAGATTTGTACGCAATATTCGAAATGAGGCTTCAACAGAGTCTTATATAGGGACATCAATACTTCCTTTTTCCTACTGGCCATACCTCTTCCTATGCATCCTAGCATTCTTCTAGCTTTCACCGTCGCCTTCATCTTATCACACCCAAGTCCCGCTTCTCTTTCATACACAAAAGTTCTTTGCCCCCTAAACTGTATCGTTCTCTCAGGTTTCTGCAGCCCAAATGCATGACCTTGCATTTCTTAGCATTAAATCGTAGCTACCAATTCACTTGTTTCAGATCTTCAGATTGCGGCAGCATGACACACCGTTTCTCTTTGCAGCTGAAATGCTGAGTCATAGCACGCTTGGTTGAGAGTGTGACTTAGCACGCCTCTGAATATTACCCCGTTGCAGCCCTATTTTGGGCGAAACACGGCTCATGATGGGTGTTTTTAAAGAAACTCTTAATAAAGCATCTCATTTTGTTGGTACCTGGGATCTACTGTTTGTTTCTACTTAAGCAGATTAAGGGAATTCCCAGGATTTAGATGTGGAATTATAGAATACTTTCATTTCTGTGCCTTACCGACAGTAGTTAGGCACAGTAGTATAGTAAGGGGGCGGGGGAAGGTGGACCGCCCTGGACGTCATCTTGGTAGGGGTGCTGACACCCGTCCTCCTCTCCACCACCCCCTCCTCCCCCCGCTACGCAACAGCCTTCCCTTCTCCCCCACTGCACCTCTAGTTCTTCGCTGGTGCACGCAGCAACTCTTACCCGCTGCTCATGCCAGTGGCGGCTCTCCCTCTGACGCCACTTCCAGGACCCGCGCCTAGGAAGTGGCGTCAGAGGGCGAGCTGACGCCAACGCAAGCAGCAAGTTGGTGATGCTGCTCACGCCTGAAAAGTTAAAGATGTGTAGGGGAAGGGAAGGGGTGCACTGCACATTCGCGGCAGGGAGGGTGGGGAAGGAGCGGTGGGGCGGAGAAGAGGGAAGGGGAGGGGCACCACCTCCCCGGGTGTCTCTAACCTTTGCTATGGTCCAGAATGCCGCGGCTAGATCGATAACTGGAACATCAAGTTATGAGCATATTGCTCCATATCTCCGACAACTGCATTGGCTGCCAGTTGTATTTAGAATTCAATACAAAGCAATTATGTTATGTCATCAATTTTTATATGGTACGATCCCTGAAATTTTTAAGAGTTTGATGTCTGGGTATCAACCATTAAGATCATTGCGCTCCGAAAGTTCAGCATTGCTGAAAACGAAGGTTAATCTTAAATATGTGGAAATGAATGACATGACTTTGACACGTGCAGGAGTTAAATTGTGGAATAGCCTTGTTGGTCCAATTCGAAAATGTAGACAGGAACTTACTTAGGAAAATGTTAAAAAACACAACTATTTGTAGATGCATTTCTTTGAGCAATTGACCATATGTAAAGATTGAATCTGTCTATTTTTTAAAAATATTTTGGGCCTCTTCTATTAAACTGTACTAGCAGTTTTCTAGCACGGGGAGCCGCGCAGAATGGCCCGCGCTGCTCCTGACGCTCACAGAGTTCCTAGGAGCGTTGGAAGCAGCACGGGCCATTCAGCGTGGCTCTCTGCACTAAAAACTGCTAGCACAGTTTAATAGAAGAAGGGGTTTTTTATGAATGTAACTTTTTGGAAATCGTTTTGGAAAAAAAAACGGTATAAAAATTTTATAAATAAAAAAATAATTAAAATAGTTTCTACTAGGAAACACATTTCTTTTATTAAAGCTTTTGGTTGACGAAAAAACTTCTTGATAGTCAAGAGATGGTGAAGTAAAATCTTGGAGAAGAGATTAAGATCAAATTGGATAGAATAACTTTTATTGATTTTGCTCACGCTGAAAGTTGTGTTTTTGTTTGATTATTATGCATGTTCTATTGTGAGCCGCTTAGGCCTTTAAGCAGATTAGAAATATTTTAAATAAATACTCAAATAAAGGCTATTCCAGGTAGAACTACCTTTATAGAATTTGCATTCAGTGTGTATCATTATGACACCTTTCCTGGGTCAGCTATGTTGGGATTTTTACCGCACTGGTTATTTTTGACGTTAAGGTAGATCCATGCTATCTACACAGCTTAGTAAAAGACCCCCATAGTTTTACATTTGCAAATCAGCAGTGCTCAGATGGCCTTGTTTGGTAAAAGTACCCACAGAAAAGGGAAATACATATCTCTGCAGATACTTTTTTCCTGAGCAAGTTTCCAAGGTAAATATGCTTGCACTTTCCCTCTTGAGAATTGATACAACAATCCACAGGGGAAGGTGGCCATGAACTTTGTATCTACCCACACAGTTCTGAAAATTATTACAATTCCCCCTCCATATTCGCGGGGGTTAGGGGCAGAGCCGGCCCGCGAATATTAAAAAAAACTTGAATAATATTTGGGCCAGTTCTGCCCTTAACCCCCCTCTTCCCCGACTATTTTAAGCCCTGTAAACCCACCCTTAAGCCTTACCGGGTGTAGCAATCTTCCCACACTCCTGCCCTGTGCAGATCACTCACAGGAAATGGCTGCCTCGAGCTCCCGTAGTCTCTCGAGCCATTTCCTGTGAGTGATCTGCACGGGGCAGGAGAATGGGAAGATCGCTCCTGCCCCGAAAACCCGCTAGATCACCAGGTAAGGCTTAAGGGGGGGCTTACAGGGCTTAAAATAGCCTGAAATATGAAAATAAGTTTTTGGGTTTAAAATCGCGAATAAGCAAATCCGTAGATATGGAATTCGCGAATACGGAGGGGGGAACTAAAAAAGGACTAACAAAAATAGTAAGATGTATTTGGGAACATATGGGCCCTACATGCCTCTCCAGGTGTCGCCCCCATCTCCCTCCTTCCCTTCTTATCCAAACTACTTGAACGTGCTTTTCACCGCCTCTGCTTGGACTTCCTTTCACCTCAAGCTATTCTTGACTTACTTCAATCAGGCTTTCACACACTGCATTCCACGGAAACTGACCTTCCTAAACTCTCCAATGCCCTGTTCCTGGCCAGATCCAAAGGCCCCTACTCTGACCTCCTCACTTACTCTGCTGCTTTTGTGTTGATCACCACCTCCTCCTCGATACACTGTCTTCACTGGGATTCCAGGGTTCTCTTCTCTCCTTGGTTTACTTCCTATCTCTCCCATCGCACTTTCAGTGTATGCAATCTCCACTTCTACCCCACTATCAATCGATGTAACCAAAGTAGGGTTCCCAGATTTTGCATCTGGAAAAGGAGAACATGTGGCCAAGCCCTGTTCCACCCTCAGGCCAGCCCTGTTCCACCCCTGGGTCCACCCCATTTCATCTCCCAACCTCCGCCCCATGCAAACTTCGTCTCTTCGGGCCGGGTCTGGAATGCATCTGTGCATGCGCAGATGCAATTTGATGATGTTGCGTGCATGCATGTGACATCACTGTGTCGCATCCACACATGCATGCCAGTCTCAGCCCCGATCTTACCAGTTTTTCAAAACCCAGACAAAGGGTTTTGAAAAGTCGTCTAGATGCCCGGACAGTCCTCTGAAAAGAGGACATGTCTGGGTAAATCCAGATGTCTGGTAACCATAAACCAAAGACTCTGTCTTGGGATCTGTTCTTTTCTCCATCTATACCAGTGGTCTCAAACTTGCGGTCCAGGGGGCCACATGCGGCCCACCAGGTGCTATTTTGCGACCCACGGTCTGTACTAGTGCTGCCCACTCTTTGCAGCATCCTCCAGCTTCCCCCCCTGGCCTCCCGCTCTTACCTTCAGATAATTACCGCTACCTGCAGAGAGGATTGCCGGGGCTGTAGCGATCCTTTCAGGCAGCTGTCATCCTCAGCAGTACGTTTCCTCTGCTGCGATCCTGCCCCTGATGTCAGAGGAGGGGCGGGACCACGGCAGAAGGAACGTGCTGTGTTGGCCGCCTACAAGGAACGCTACAGCACCGGTGATCCTCTCTGTAGGCTGCGGTAATTAGCTGAAACTAAGACTGGGAGGCCAGGGGGGAAGCTGGAGGACGCTGCAAGGAAGGGGGAACATGCAGGACTTCGGGGGGGGGGTGTGGATAAAGATTTATAAACTATAAAAGGGTTTTACCTTATGCAAAATTGTCATTTCTTTAATAAGACATTAACTATTTTTTCTGCGGCCCTCCAAGTACCTACAAAGCCAAAATGTGGCCCTGCAAAGGGTTTGAGTTGGAGACCACTGATCTATACCCACTCTCTCGGTGCACTGATCTCCTGCCATGGTTTTCAATATCACCTCTATGCTGATGACTCCCAGATCTACTTCTCCACACCAGATAATCTCTACAGGACTCCAGGCCCGAGTCCAACACTGTCACCTGGATGTCTCGCCGCCCTCTAAGACTGATTATAGCTAAGAATGAGCTCCTTATCTTTCCACCTAAACCCACCTCCTCCTCCCCCATTCTCTTATTTCTGTGGACAACACTCTCCTTCTCCCTGTATTATCAGCTTGCAATCTCGGGGTCATCTTTGACTCCTCTCTCCTTCTCCGATCATATCCAACAAACTGCTAAAACTTGTCGCTTCTTCCTCTCTCATAGTATTACCAAAATCAGACCTCTCCTCTCCGGGCACACTACCAAAACTGTTATCCACACTCTGATCACTTCTTGCATAGATTACTGCAATGTACTTCTCTCAAGTCTTCCGCTCAACCATATCTCTCCCCTTCAATCCATTCAAAATTCTGCTGCTTGACCTATATTTCACCAGAGCTGCCATTCAAGTCACTTTATTGGCTCCCCGTCCGTTTCCAAATACAGTTCAAACTCTTCTTACTGACCTACAATTGCATTCACTCTGCAGCCCCTCTCCTCACTGCCAACTCCAGACTCCGTCCCTTCTTTCGTGCCATGCCGTATGCCTGGAACAGACTGCCTGGATCATTACATCAGGCTCTGTCTCTAGCAGTATTCAAATCCAAGCCCACTTTCTTTCGAGGCTGCTTTCATCTCCTAACTCCCACTCACCATAAGATATCTATGTCTATCCTACCGTTCTCTCTGCAAGAAACTCCCCCACCCCTAAATGTCCTGTCTGTCTGACTAAATTAGACTGTAAGCTCTTCTGATCAGGGACCGTCTATTACATTGTTAAATTTACATTTACAGCACTCCGTACACCTTTCAGTGCTATAAAAATGATAAATAGTATTTATTAATTTATTTATTAAAAAAAAACTTTGAATACCGCTTGATGTCACATCGGTTTTCATATAAACACAAGGCAAGAACAAATAACAATGCATCTCACTCTTAAAAACAATATCAAAACACATAAAAAAATATAACCTACAGATTCTTCACTAGCATATAGGGCTCCTTTTACGAAGGCTCGTTAGCGGGTTTAACGTGGGAGACTTTTCATCACGCGCTAGCCGGAAAACTACCGCCTGCTCAAGAGGAGGCGGTATCGGCTAGCGCAGCCAGCGGTTTAGCGAGCGCTATTAAGCGCGTTAAACCGCTAACGTGCCTTCGTAAAAGGAGCCCATAGAGTTACATGTTATCAAGATACCCAAACAATTTCAGAAAAAAACCCCAAATCAGAAGTATGCCTCTACAAACAGCTTGGGGATCCTTTTACTAAGGCGTGCTAATCGATGTAGTGTGCGCTAAAGATTAGCACGCGTTAAAAGCTAAGGCACCCATTATATTCTATGGACGCCTTAGCATTTAGCACACACTTGTCTTTAGCAAGCGCTAAATCAGTTAGCGCGCCTTAGTAAAAGGACCTCTTGGTTTTCAACATCTTCTTAAAGCTATTATGATCTGCACATATTCTTAATTGGCCACTAAGCCTATCCCAAAATGACATTCCAGCAACAGAAAACATTTTAAGTTGGGTTGCCACATATCTCACATTGTAGTAGTACCGTGTTTCCCCCCAAATAAGACACTGTCTTATATTAATTTGGGGCCCAAAAAAGGCACTAGGTCTTATTTTCGGGGATGTCTTATTTTTTTCCTGTAATGATCATTTCTCCCTTCCTCTCCTCCACCCCAGTTCTTCCTATTTCCTTTCTGTCCCCCACATGTGCACCTTTCCTTCCCTCTCATCCATCCCCTTGTGTAGCATCTTTCTATCCCTCCCTCCCAACCCTTGTGCAGCAGAACCCTTGCAGTTTGTATCCCTCCCTCCCATCCCTTGTGTAGAACCCTTGCAGCTTCTATCCCTCTCTTCCTGCCATCCCCCTATGTAGCATCTTTCTATCCGCCTGCCACCTAAGCACCCCCCCCCCCCGCCTCGCACCCCGCTGACCCATCTCTCCCTTCCTCCCGAACTGCGAGACAGGAATACCTTATAACAGCAACCTACACAGGCTGTTTCGTGGCCTTCTGTATCCCAGGCGTTCCACTTCTACATCACCGATGATGTCATCAGCAACACGGCAGAGGAACGCTCGGGAGATAGAAGGCCACGAAGCAGCCTGTGTAAATTGCTGTTATAAGATATTCCTGTCTCGTGGTTCGGATGGGAGGGAGAGATGGGTCAGTGGGGATGCGAGGTGGGGGTGTGCGGCGGGCAGGCAGGGGGAAGCACTGCTGCTGCCGGCGTCTAGGGCTTATTTTCGGGGGTAGGGAGTATATTAAGACATACCCCGAAAATCATGCTAGGGCTTATTTTCAGGGTAGGTCTTATTTTGGGGGAAACACGGTAGTTCTCAATGATTGCGTTATGTGAAGGCATTTGTGTAAAGAGATGCAATGGATAGTGTTGACTTGTTCATGCACCTAAAAGTATCTTTTGTGCTCAAATGAATGCTAAATTTTATGATGTGACATTTTTCAGTTCTTCCTGTCCTTTGCTAGAGCTTCCCCTTTCCCCACCGCCATTGTCCCTTCGGCTTTATTACGTTCTATCCATTTGTCCTTCTGTTTTATTGTGTTCTAATCTTTTCTCTTCCCTTGCATTGAACAGAGGGAAAGAATGAGCCTGGGAGAATAACAAGCAGTGTACATGCAGATTTCATTTCAAGGTCAGCTGAAGTCTCTGATTTGCAACCAGCAGCAACCTGCAGTTCAGTGGTAAAATGCCACCTACCGAGCTTTCCTGCTTCTTCCTGGCTCTCCACAGTAAACTAGATCCAGGTTTGCAGGACAGGGTTGATCTGGTCCTGGATTTACCCCATCGCAGTCCCTAAGAAAAACAAGACTACAAGTCCCAGCGTGCACTAGGGTAAACTCAGGCCTGGATCAACCCTATCCTGCAAATTTAGATCCAGTTGGCGGCCTTACTCCGCAGACGTGTCTTGAGGAGTTTCAAACAGGACGTGTAGCTCTGTCAATGAAGGATGGTGGACCTAGTCCATAAAACACCTGTTTTATTTTTAATTTTTGGCACAGGGGTGTTTTAAAATCTCAAGAGAGAAACCCTACTCAAAACTTACAAAGCCAGTAAACAAGGCAGATTAGAAAACAAAACAAGAACGTTATTTTCCAACGTAACCAGAACAGCTAACGGATGCTTTTGAGCCTCACTACCACAGTTCTTTCTGGATGACCTGTGAATTAAAGGAAGCGCGTTATGCCAGCCTCTGCATTCCTGAGTTCAGTCCTGATAGTAAAGCAATAATGTGCCTTCCATATAAAAGATCCTTATTCTCTCTGAAAATCTTTGCATTTGATTGCTTTTTTTTTTTTTTCTCTCTCTCTTTTTTCTCTCATTAAGCTGTTCTGCCTGCTTTGTGGAAATTCTCCTCCTCAGGCTGCCTCTGCTGTAACTACTCCTCCACGCATGCAGCTTATGTTTCTAATTGCTCTCCCACTGTTCCCTTTTACACTCGTTCCCCTTCGCCCCCTCCTTCTGTCATTGTTCTCATTTCTTGTGGGCCTCCAAAACAGCTCAGGTGGGAACGGGGGAGGGGAGCCGAGGAAGAGAGGCATGGGGGTCTGTCTATTGTAAAGGAATGATTCATAAAAAGTATTTCTCAAGAGTATTTTATGGGGGTGCTAATGGCCCCTACAACACCTGAAACAGACATTGCATTAACCATGCCTAAGAGGCTGGTGGCCCTGTACAGACTAACCTAGAGCCTACTTTATTGTTGCTGGTTTAGATTAATGGGGGCTACCCCCTGGAAGTTTTCTCCTTGTGAAAGAATGTACCAAAAGGCAGACGAACAGCTTTTTGATTGGAGGAGCCAAACTGCTATTACTATTTATCACTTATATAGTGCTGAAAGGCATACAATGTGCTGTACATTTTGACATTTTAATAGTCGGTTCCTGCTCAGAAGAGCTTACAATCTAACTTGGTCAGGCAGACATGACATAAAGGGTTAAAGATGTGGAATCCAAGGTGAGAGGAGTTCAATCTCCATCCCTAAGGACATAAGAATTGCCATGCTGGGACAGGCAGAAGGTCCATCAAGCCCAGTATCCTGTTTCCAATAGTGGCCAACCCAGGTCACAAGTCCCTGGCAAGATCCCCAAGGAGTAAAACAGATTTTATGCTGCTTATCCTAGGAATAAGCAGTGGATTTCCCCAGATCATTTCAATAATGGCTTATGGACTTTTTTTTTTTTGTTTTAAGAAATTATCCAAATCTTTTTCAAACTCTGCTAAGCTAACTGATTTCACATGTTCTCTGCCAACGAATTCCAGAGTTTAATAACAAGTTGAGGGAAGAAATATTTCCTCCGGTTTGTTTTAAATCTATTACTTAGTAGCTTCATCACATGCCCCCCCTAGTCCTAGTATTTTTGGAAAGAGTAAAAGAAGTGATTCACAACTACCCTTTCCACTTCACTCAGTATTTTTTAGACGTGTATTATATCACCCCTGAGCCGTCTCTTCTCCAACTGAAGAGCCCTAGCCGCTTTAGCCTTTCCCCATAGGGAAGTCATTCCATCCCTTTTATCATTTCTGCTGCCCTTCTCTATAGCTTTTCTAATTCCGCAATATCTTTTTTTGAGATATGGCAACCAGAATCGCACACAGTATTCAAGGTGTGGCCTCACCTAGATGGGTGTACAAAGGCATTGTAACATTTTCATCTTTGTTTTCCATTCCTTTCCTGATAATTCCTAACATTCTGTTTGCTTTCTGTGCCTCTTTCCCTCACCTCTTTTCTGTTCCACCCCCACCCTGGGGCTAGTAAGTCTCCCTTTCTTCCTTGCTCTTCCCCTGTCCTCAAACTCTTTAGCTGTTGCTGCTGTTTGGGCAAAATGTTGATAGGGTCCTGGCCCCAGTGCATCACTCTAGTTCTCTGCCTGTGGGTCATAAGAACATAAGAACATAAGAGCTGCCATCTCCGGATCAGACCTTCGGTCCATCAAGTCCGGCGATCCGCACACGCGGAGGCCCTGCCAGGTGTACACCTGGCGTAATTTATAGTCCACCATATCTTTATATGCCTCTCTTAAGGAGATATGCATCTAGTTTGCTCTTGAAGCCTAGGACGGTCGATTCCGCAATAATCTCCTCTGGGAGGGCATTCCAGGCGTCAACCACTCTCTGAGTGAAGCAGAACCTCCTGACATTAGTCCTGAACCTGTCCCCCCTTAGCTTCATTACATGTCCTCTAGTCCGTGTCAAATTGGACAAATTGGGTCATGCACCACAAGTGTTGAAAATAATAACACTTAAGTGCATATGTGAACATACAGTAAGTGTTGGTAGGAAGCTAAGTGCTATTCTGTAAATACTCACTTAACTTACAGAGTGTGTATTTGCAAGGGGAATACAGGGGCGTAGCCAGTAGTCAATTTTTTTTTGGGATCCCAAAATGGACTGAGGGGCCCCAATATTCTCTCCCCTTTCCCCCTCCCCTGTAATAACAGTCTCCTACCATCCATCGCAATAAAATATTACCTTTGCTGGCGGGGATACCAAGCCTGTCAGCTGAAGGAATCTCCTGCCTGAGTCGCAACTGCGCCGAATGAGCAACACGTAGGGCTCCTTTTACTAAGGTGCGCTAGTGTTTTTAGTGCGTGCTACATTGCCGCGTGCGCTAACCCCGTGCTACGCGCCAAACACTGATGCCAGCTCAACGGAGGCGTTAGCGTCCAGTGCGCGCAGCATTGCAGTGCGCACTAAGCGCGAGCTAAAACCGCTAGCAACTTAGCAAAAGGAGCCCTTAATTTAGCAGGCGTGCATTGGTCGCCAGTGCTGGCTCTCCCACGCATTTCCGAGTTAGACTTGAACTGAACATGCACGAGAGAGGCGGCGTTAGTGGCTGAAGCGCACCTGCTGAATTTAAGTGCTGCTGCAGGTACGACTCGGGCAGGAGACCTCTTCGTCCGGCAGGGCTTGACATCCTCACCAGCCATGAAAACATAGGGGAGTCATAACATAAGAACATAAGCAATGCCTCTGCTGGGTCAGACCTGAGGTCCATGTTGCCCAGCAGTCCGCTCTCGCGGCGGCCCAACAAGTCCTGGACCTGTGTAGTAATCCTCTATCTATACCCCTCTATCCCCTTATCCATCAAGAAATTGTCCAATCCTTTCTTAAACCCCGTTACCATACTCTGCCCTGTTACGTCCTCTGGAAGCGCATTCCAGGTGTCCACCACACGTTGGGTAAAGAAGAACTTCCTAGCATTCGTTTTGAATCTGTCCCCTTTCAACTTTTCCGAATGCTCTCTTGTTCTTTTATTTTTTGAAAGTTTGAAGAATCTGTCCCTCTCTACTCTCTCTATGCCCTTCATGATCTTGTAAGTTTCTATCATATCCCCTCTAAGTCTCCTCTTGTCCAGGGAAAAGAGACCCAGTTTCTCCAATCTTTCTCTATCTATCTCTCTCTCTCTCTCTCCCTTTCTCTTTTTCTGTCCCTCTCTACTCTCTCTATGCCCTTCATGATCTTGTAAGTCCCTATCATATCCCCTCTAAGTCTCCTCTTCTCCAGGGAAAAGAGACCCAGTTGCTCCAATATTTCTCTATCTCTCTCTCTTTCTCTCTCTATTTCTGTGTCTCTCCCTTTCTCTCTCTCTTTCTTTCTATCTCTCTCTCTATTTCTCTCTGTCTCTCTTTCTTTCTTTCTGTCCCTCTCTACTCTCTCTATGCCCTTCATGATCTTGTAAGTCTCTATCATATCCCCTCTAAGTCTCCTCTTCTCCAGAGAAAAGAGACCCAATTTCTCCAATCTCTCAGTGTATGAAAGGTTTTCCATCCCTTTTATCAGACGTGTCTCTCTCCTCTGAACCCTTTCGAGTAACGCCATATCCTTCTTAAGGTACGGCGACCAAGCTGAAGGTGAGAGACCCCAGGCCCCCCTCCGTGGCTATACCACTGCATATACATGAGGGGAAGATGGGTGGGACCTAGGTGGAGCTCCCACATCAGGCATACAATACAGATTTCTGTAAGCTACACAGGTCCCTGTTGAACTTAGGTGCCTGCTTTTATGTCAGCTCTGGGGTTGGTATAACTATATGTGGTTAAATGTTAGGTGTGCCGACACTACGTTATGCTAGTATTCTGTAACAGAACATAGGTGTCATTACAAAATAGGCTCTTACCAAGTGGCCTCAGGGTGTCTAAATGGAAGTACCCAGTCATAACAACTGCATGCCTTACTTAAAAGCAAGACTCCTTTTTTTTCTACCTTTTTGTTGTGTCTTTACAGTGAAGATCTTATGGGAAATCCAGCTCTGAAGCCAGAAATAAACATTGAAAGTTTGCCTCCATTGTTGGAACCTCATGTACTCAACAAATTAAAAGCTGACTACAGAAAGTCATTAACGGTAAGTCATTCAGTGATTTTGTTCTCAATAAGAAACATGACTTGCATGACTCGCATTGCTCTTCATATTGTACCAGTTCAGGGGGTTTCATCCTATTTTTTAGAAAGTCTACCTCTTGTGTCTCAAAGTGTCAGCTAATATACTCCTAATGTCTCAGATGTGTTGTTGGTTTTTATCCTCACATTTCTTTACATGGATTGTGTTCTTTCTCCATCTCTCCTTCTTAGAAACATAATGGCAGATAAAGGCCAAATGGCCCATCTAGTCTGTCCATCCAAAGCAACCACTATCTTCTCCTCTCCCTATTGGCTAAGGCTCTTAACATTTGCATCTCCTCTTCCTATAGGCTAAGGCTCTGTGCACTGCATTGTGAGGTCATAGAGCTGCCCATCTGCAGTAACCATTATCTCTTCCTCTCTCTAAGAGATCCCAAGTACCTATTCCATGCTCTCTTGAATTCAGACACAGTCTTGGCCTCCACCACCTCTACTGGGAGACTGTTCCACGCATCTACCACCCTTTCTGTAAAAAAAAGTATCTCCTTAGATTACTCCTGAGCCTATCGCCTCTTAACTTCATCCTATGCCCTCTCGTTCCAGAGCTTCCTTTCAAATGAAAGAGACTCGACTCATGCTCATTTACATCATGTAGGTATTTAAACGTCTCTATCATATCTCCCCTCTCCCGTCTTTCCTCCGAAGTATACAGATGACCGTAATGGTTTTTTTTGCACAGGACTTCCTATCCTTTATGTCAGATTTCAATTTAATCCAACATGCGACTGGCCTAATTTATTGGGGCGGACACACACTAGATCTAGTCGCCTACAGATAACTACAAATCACACAATATCACAACTCACTCTTTGACCTGGTCAGACCCTTCTCTAATACTGTTCAATTGTACCGCCTCTATATGTTGGCAAGGATCGGATGATACCTGGTGAAATTTGGCGGCCTAGCAGTGAAGTCATCTCAATCTGGACTTTAATCCGACTGTTCTGATTTTTATTTTCATTTTTTTCCAGTTTATGTTTTATTGTTAATTTTATTCATTGATTTGCCCCTTGTTTTGTTTTATTTTTAACATTTAAATTTCTCCAAAATTCTATTGCTCAACGGTTCCCCCTTTCTGCAGCTATTCCTATCTCTCTTCTTTTCTACCTTTCAAAGTCCTTAGATCAATGTAGTCTTGTTAGAATGTTTATTTTCTTATTTTTTTCTTCCATTTCTATTTCTTACTTTTATTACTCAACTAATTGTTATTTTTCCAGGTACTTCGGTTAGATTGTGAGCCTTCGGGACAGTAAGGGAATTTCAAAGTACCTATTCTTTATTTATTTATCTTATTTTTATTGTATCCTTTAATGTTTATTTCTCTGTTAACCTATATTACTTATAATTTCAATGCACCCTATTGTCTATTTTCTGTAAACCGCTTAGAATCCTAATCGGAGTTTAGCGGTATATAAGAAATAAATTACATTATATTGCATCTACTGTTATTTCTCAGACTAAAACTATCTTTCACAGAGACCTTTCCAGCTACAACTGTCCTTGACAATTCTAGTCTTGACAGACTCTTTTTCTGTCCTGAAACTAAACGATAAGGCAAGCCAATGGAGCTTCTGTCTGAAGAATGCCTATAATACCAAGTTTCACCCCTCCCTAAATTTCACTATGGAAACTTCGAACCATAAAAAAATATTTTGATGTATTTTCATTCCGTTTGTTGGTTCAGTCTTCCATACTAAGTATGCTGGACTATTGCAATATTATTTATTTGGGAACTTGCAAGAAAACCCTTAATAGACTTCGAGTTGTTCAAAACTCATCAGTTCGACTGATTTTTGATTTGAAAAAATGGGAACATATTAGTCCGTATTTTAAAAAGTTGCATTGGTTTCTAATCGAGGCAAGAGTTTTATTTAAATTTATTTGTATCTTTTTTAAATCACTATTTGGTATGGCACCTGCCTACCTGGTTTTGCATTTTTCTAACAGATCCACACGTCGAATTCATTTGTTCACTTTTCCAACAGTAAAAGCTTTTAGGTATAAAAGATTTTTTGATAGAACCCTTTCTTTTTAAGCTGGCAGAATGAATATCCTTATGCATGCGCCTTCTTATCTTACTTTTAGAAAATTAGTAAAAACCCAGCTGTTTGATTTATAATTTGAAGGTTTACTGTTTTAACTTTTTAACTCATTTTTATTCTTATTTTAATACTGTATTTCGGATTATATGTATCTTTCTACGGCTTGTCCAGTATTTCTTGTTGTAAACCGCCTTGAACTATTATAGTTTAGGCCAGGGGTAGGCAATTCCGGTATTTGAGAGCCGGAGCCAGGTCAGGTTTTCAGGATCTCCAGCATGAATATGTATGAGATGGATTTGCATGCACTGCCTCCTAGAGATGCAAATCTATCTAATGCCTATTTATTGTAGATATCCTGACCTAGCTCCGGCTCTCGAGGACCGGAATTGCCTACCCCTGGTTTAAGCGGTATATAAGAATAAAATTATTATTATTATTATCACGTCAGAAATCTGATCCTCGGTGTACTCCTGAATTGCGACATCTCAAAGACTAGCTCCAGCAAGCAGAGAGGAAATGGCTACATTCCTTTTCACCTCTTCAATATTTATACGAGTACCGCCTCCTCGTACCTATTACACTGCTAAGATTACTGCTGCGCCAAACACAGCAGTACTTTATAAAACCCTCAAAATTCTCACTACATCTCGGGTCCCTCATCATACGGAAGATAGTTCATCGATCTCTGAACAGCAACTTGCAACCTACTTTGAAAAATCACTACATTACACAATTCCTCCGTGCCCCATATTGCAATCTGTAACAACTTTTCTTTTCTTTACTTGGTTGATCTGGCCACTTTGTTATGTAGGTGCCGGCTCCGAATATGCCTTTGCACTTAGGCCATATTTAGCGTGGCTATAAAAACTCCCCATGATATTCTATTTATTTATGTCCAGGCACTAATATTACCATTAGCGTGCTGACATTGAAAAAAATTACCACCTGTTTTGTAGGCACTCTTTATGCGCTAACTAGAGAGCACACAGTAATGTAGACGCACCAAGTAGTTAGCACACAAACCCCCGCTCTCTGCCCCTATACCGCCCCTTTAAAAAAATACAAAAATTTTGCTGTGCAGTTGGGGCCTGATTCACTAAAGGACGCTGATCTCGGTGGACGCCTATCACGCGTCAATCACACATCAATATCCTTTAGAGAATCACGTCTTTTTTTTCTGCCAGACGCCTTAAATGTAGGCCAGCATTTTACAGGCCTACATTCAAGGCATCTGTCTCGCGTCTACGGAGATGCATAGGGACGCTAACGGATGCCCAAGGTCATTTCCGGTAGAAACCACACCAATGCTGGCCTTGGGCGTCGATAGGCGTGCCTACACACCTCCGTAAGCATCAGTCAAATGCCTGTATTGTAGGCGTCCATCACGGCATAGATTTTTTTTTAACGTGAATCCTGATTGGCCAGTGAGACGGCGGTAAGACGTCTACCGCTGCCTACAGTCGAAACTTTGTTTGTGGAATCAGCCCTTTAGTGTGCACACATACAAAAATTAGCGTGTGACATTTTAGTATATCCCACTTAAGTCATTTTTCTGCTTTAGACGCACGTTAGCTCCTATCGCATTTTAGTAAAAGGACCTCTTAAGTTTTGTTGTGCATATGAACCACACACACACATAATGAGGGTAGTTTCCAAGTCATTTAACCAACTGTTTGAAAATTGTCTACTCTCCCCGCCATTGACAGAACACTTTGCTGGTTCTTTGAGTTTGTGTGGCTGACAGGAGCTATGGTTTGCTGCCCTAGATGACTTTCTTGTCTTGCTTAATGGTTAGGCTGATATAGAAATAAAAATCAGAATAACGGTTTGCTCCATTTTTTTCCCCTCTTAGGTTTTGTAGTGGGCTAGGGAAGAAATGTTTCCATCCCTATAGTAGTGGTCAGTCAGCCGAAATACATAACTTCCTCAAATCTCGTTCTAAAAATCTCAGCAGAACCCACAAAAATGATAAGAGAAGGCTTGCAGAAAAGAAGCAACAAAAGACGTCTAAGCCTGGGAGTGGAGGGATTTAAATTATTCTTATCATGAACTACAGAGTTTATTTTATGCATAGGAAAAGATGAACAAGTATTGGGAGAACATCCTGGCAATAGAAATGGAGAAATGGAACAGAGAAGAAGAGCCAAAACGTGAAGGAATTCAGAATCAAGGCTGCTATTGCTTACCAATGTACATTGATATTCAACAGGTAATGGGATTTCTTGATAGTTAAACCTATGATAAATCTGTGTTCTTTTCAATGATTGCAAGGTAGCCACAGTTTATTTTCTTTGACCTTTCATAAGAGCCCTATTCCATAGGGACTTTGACATAGGTCCATATTGCTTTAAACAAACAAAAACAGCAGAGGCTTTCTCAGTCTGATTCATAGAAACTTAGAAATATTATGGCAGATAAAAACCACATGCCCTGTCCATTCTGTCTATACACACCAGCTACAAAGCTTTACAATCCCTTCTCCCTCAGAGATCCCCTTGCTTTCTTGGGATCAGATGCTGTCTTTGCCTCCACCACTTCTACTAGGGGCTATTCCATATATCCACTATCTTTTCTGTAAAGTAATATTTCCTTAGATTTATCCTGAGTCAACCCTTTTCCCCTTCATACTATGTGTGGGCAAATGGTTGAAACTGCAGTGGAGGCCATACCACTTCTATAGTGACCATACCAGGATCATACCATCCTCTTTCTCATTCGGGTTTGGCAAACCTTTAACTAGGTTTGCCAGATTTGCCCGAAGGAAAATCCGGACCCGTGGCCACGCCCCCAAGCCCACTCAGTTCCGCCCATGTCATGCCCCATCCCCCTTAACCTGTTAGTGTGTTGGGACTGCATCTGTGTATTCGCAGATGCGATGTGATAACATCACCCATGTGCACTTTTCAAAACCTGGACAATGTGCTGGGTTTTGAAAAGCCATCCGAACATGTCCGGGGAAATTCGGATGTCTGGTAACCCTGCCTTTGACTCCTAGTGTGGATATCAGATCCATGCATGGATATCAGATGCCGGCATAACTCAAAGCACTGCATAACCTTAAGCAGGACAGTTGTAACCTTGGTAAATGTGTTGCATCTTACACTAAAAACATGAAACTCATAAGAACTATACTGTATATAAATCAGCAAACCAGAGAAAATCCATCCAACAGTATAAATCCCTTTGACAAGGCTCCTGCACCATCAAAAAAAGACCTCAGATTATGTACTCCCATGGCAGGACAACTACGTCGTACAAAGTGGGTTTTCTCACAGTCACTGGTCTCTTAAAAACTCCACATTTCACCAAAGGCATCCATAATCACAGTCCCCTTGATCATAGGGATATTGCAGAACACAACGCTTCAACAAAATAGGCACAAAAGCTGAAACTGGCACACAGCAAAAATTCATCAAATAATTCAAAGAGCCGGACTCAACAGCGGCCCTTTTTCGCTTTAGGCTATTTTGAGAGTCCTGGCAAAATGTTCTTCTAGTTGCCAATCAGCTTGAGCGCCAAAGGAAAACGAAACAAAGGAAGCAAATGTCCTGTAAGCGACGCGCCCACAGTGAGCTCCCATCTTGCACCGCCATGGAATTAGTTCCTCATCACAGATGAAACCTAAGGATCAGACGAACAGTTTCGAAAACAAAGTGTGCGTTTGTTTTCTTTGGTTCAAAAAGCGGCATTACCTTCTATGCAGACTCTTGGAAGTATTTGGACATCCAAAAGGGCATACCCCCATAGTCTCCTAAATAGGCCTTTCTTTCATCATGACAATGTACATTGCAAATTATTTATTTCAGCTGCTCTTGACAATCTTTCCAGTGCAGTGAGTTTCTAGGTACCTAATTTGAGCATAATTACTTTAAAAGCAGTAGATATATGTACCATTGAATAGTTGTTAAGTGGTGTTAATTAGATGCAATTGGCCGTAGAATGGTAAAAAAAAAATCTACAAAACTAACAGAAACAAAATTAAGATGTCAGGTAGAAGGAGATGCAAATATATGTATAGTAAATGGGAGTGTGTGGGTGAGGAATGAAAAATGTCGAGAGAAGTGACATTCACTACAGTAGAAACACTGGAATAAGGCTTATTGCAGTAAGGAACAGCCTGGTGGCGCACTGGCCGTTATTTTTTGTTGACAAGGGTGTCTGTGGATTGTTTGTTCAGTTACTGGGAACCGTTGGAGCAGACGGCATGGAAGAGATAGGTCAGGGGAGAGAAGAGTGCTTCAGAGAAGTCAGCGAGACCCAATAGCTAACCAAAGAGACTGCAATAGAATTTAACTCCAAAGGGATGGCGCAACCCTGCCCCTTAGCTTCAAGAACCACCGCAGTAGATGACCTGGGATTGTCCATGATATTGTCCGTGACGAAGGGAAAGAGTAAGGCATGGAAAACGTAAGTAGTTAATGTAGCATTCTGGAACACAGCGGCCAACTTTTCAGAATGACTTGAGGGGGCCAAACGCACTACAGATGACTACTTCCTGGACAAAATGAAGAAGCTTCCTGAATATTGGGGCTGCTTATACAGTATATAGGGGATACGTTTGCCGTGCTACAATCTCTCATACTATGTCTGCCACTCAATGTTTGCTATTCCACGTGTTCCATGCTTTTCTTCATCATGCACGCTTGCCTTACCAATTCTGCCAAGTCATGTCATACTATATTAGTCATGCTTCATCATGCTATGCTCACCATGCTGTGTCTCACTACACCATGCTTGGCATGCTATGTTTTGCCATGCTTTGTTAACTCTGCCATTTCTGTCAGACAATGCTTACCATGCTATCTCCTACCACACTATATCAGATAGTGTGACCACAGGGGTTATATTTACAACCCCAGTACTCTGAGGTTGTGGGTTGAGATCCACGCTGCTCTTTGTGACCCTGAGCAAGTCATTTGTTCCCCCATTACTCCAGGTATATTAGATGGATTATGAGCCTACTGGGACAGACAGGGAAAAATGCTTGAATACCTGAACAAATTCACGTAAACCATTCTGAGCTCCCCTGGAAGAATGGTATAGAAAACTGAATACATAAATAAATCAGTAGCATACTAAGGGGGGAGGTGGGGGGGGCAGTCCACCCTGGGTGTAGACCATAAGGGAGCGTTCCCAGGTTCAGCATCATGGTCTGGGAACTTCATTGCTCTGCCGACGTCGGGCCTCTCTCTGCTGGGTCATGCCTTCGCGGAAGCAGGAGGAAGGCCCGATGCCGACAGAACAGTGAGTTAAAGCTAATGACAATGAAAGAACACTCTATACAGGCGTCTTATGACCCACAGGGGCCTTCCCTCTGCTGCGTCACTGATGACATTACTGATGATATGGAGAAAGACCTGGTAGAGCAGGCCACAAAAAAATCCCACAGTGGGATGGAGTGTGTGTGGGGGTGGGGGGGAGGGGGGGTCGGTCGGGTCCAGAGGTGCTGCACAGGGGTTGAGAGGGAGAAATAAAAAGCTGCTGCACATGGGGGAAGAGAGGAAGAATTGTTGGACATGGGCTGGAGAAGAGGAAGGGAGGTGCAACAAAGAAGTAGAAAGGGGTGAGAGGGAGAAATCCTTCATATGGTGATGGGGAGGGAGACATGCATGGAAAAGAGAGAAGGAGAAATGTTGGACATAGAGTGGAGGGCAGGGAGAGATGGTGCATGGGGAGAGAGAAAGAAATTTTTTCATGGAGGGTAATAGAGAGGTTTGACTCAGGGCACAAGGCAGGAAGAGAGAGAGACAAGAGATGGTAGACAGTGAGAAAGAAATATTGGCTTTGGCAGTGGAAGAGAAGGTCCAGAGATGGAAGATGGTTGTTGAGCATGGGTAGGAGACCCTGGCGAGTTAGTTAAGAGAAGACAAAAAGAAACCAGCGCCTGGGACCAACATGATTTGAATAATAAAGTGACCAAACAAGAAATGGTAGAAAAAATAATTTTAATTTCTATTTTGTGATTACAATATGTCAGATTTGAAATGTGTATCCTGCCAGAGTTGGTGTTAGACAGCGACTGTGAGCTAGGACCTAAAAGAGAGAGAGAGAGGAAAAGTCTTTTTTGTATATTTTGTTTATAACCTCAGCCTGCATGGGGTTGGAGAGATTATAACCCTTTGTAATGTTATATTGTAACACTGTGAATGTTAAACTGTAACCCATTCTGAGCTCTCTGGGGAGGATGAAATTTAAAACTAAATAAATAAATAAAATTACTAAAAATATTTTTATAAAGGGGGGGGTGTTAAAAAATGATTAGCTTCCGGTGTCATGTACCCTATGAAATATATATATATATATATATATATATATATATATATATATATATATATATAAAGAAAGAATGCCTGAAAATAATACATGAACAGATATGAGTGGGCCCAGGTCAGTGTTTGAACGCAGCCTTTACGTTTGCTGCCTTGTATCTTTCAGATGATTGACCATCATGTAAGAAGATCTGGGAAACTATGCCTAGATTTGGAAAGAGGAACTCTTCAGATGTGCTTAGAAGGACTTCAGCAGTTCATAAAGAGGTATATGCAGAGCATTTGGCTTTTGTGCTTCTTATTATAATCCCCCAACCCCTGACACAATACATCACGGTCAAAGTAAAGGGGGTGGGCCTCGATATACTGTACCACATGTCTAGGGTTACGAGGGGGGGGGGGGGGCGCTGAAAAGTTCTCAGCCCAACCAAGAAGGGCTTGCGGGCAGCGCTGCTGTCGGATAGGAGTATTTCACGCCGTTTCACGAGGTATTACTTGGGGTCTCGGGTTCTCTGCGTTGTTGCATTTTTCAGACCCCTGAGGAAGGAGTGTTTTCTGAAACACGGATCATGTTGGGTCCTGTGGACTCACACACGAGAACCAAAACTTTATTATTTTTATCATTATTGATTTCTTTTCTTTTACCTATTTTTGGAATGACCCAACCCGATTCACAGCCAAAATTCACCACTCACCTTGTGGGTCCTCCTGGGCTAGCTTCTCCCCACCCTCGGAAGAGGGCCAGCTACCGGCCACCCAACTAAAACCCTTTGCCCTCCCGGGGCCTACCTTTGCTTTAAATGCTAGTTGTTTCCGGTTGACATTACAAAGATAAGTCCTCTTTAATGATTTTTTTAATTTAAATAAAATTGAAAAATAAGAATAACAAGTTATAGATAAGAAAGAAAGCAACAAATGGATCAATGGCAAATAGGACGTTACCTGATTGAAGAATGCTACAAACAGGTTACCTATTGGAATATTCTGATGGACCTTAGTAGAGAACATCAATAATAATAAAACCCTAAGCGCGCATGCGCACTTCTACCTCCGTGATCCGTAGCTCCATGGCAATGTCGACGTGTTCAGTGGTTTGTGTGTGGCGGGCCCTTTTATTTTTGGTTTAGTTTCAGTGGGCAGCAGCAGCGGTGGACCAGGGGGGTGTTTGAAGCAGCAGTAGGCCAGATAGTAGGTAGCAGCAGCAGGGGGCCGGTGCGGGGGAGGGGGGGCTGGCTTCGGTGCTGGAGGGAGGCAGGCAGGCTGGCTTAAGCATGGCAGATAAGGAGGGAGGTAGGCTGGCTAGCTTTGGGGGAGGGGGGTGGGACAGAGGATGGAAGGCAGTGAAGGGGACATAGGAAGGAGCACTGGGGGCACTAAGGACATGGGAAGGGGCACTAAGGACATGGGAAGGAGGCACTGGGGCACTAAGGACATAGGAGACACTAAGGACATAGGAAGAAGGCACTGGGGGCACTAAGGACATAGGAAGGAAGGAGGGAGGGAACAGAAAGGGACAATTGTTGGGCCTGAGTGTAGAAAGCGGCCAAGGAGAGAGAGAGAGAGAGACAGAAAGAAAGACAGACAGCAGAAAAGGAGAGAGAGAGAAAGAAAGAAAGAAAGACAGACAGACACATCTACTCTAGCACCCGTTAATGTAACGGGCTTAAACACATGTCATAGAATATACCTGTGTGTTAAAAAAACAACAGGGCAGGCGATCTGTAAAATCAAAGTGGAGGTCAAACCAGCATCTCAGCCAAAGATGATTTATTGTAGTGCAGACATAAAAATATATATATAAATCCCGACACAGGCCGTGTTTCGCCCATGCTAAGGGCTGCATCAGGGGTTAGTAGAACTAGGTGGTGTATAAAACCTGCATCACCAGCCAGATAAAAGCAGCATAAAGTCATAAGAAGGCAGCACTCAACAATCTGTTTCTGCTGTTGGGTTTTATACAGTCTCATATATATTTTTTACGTCTGCACTACAATAAATCATCTTTGGTTACTATACTTTGGCTGAGATGCTGTTCATACCTGTGTGTTGAAATGTCTAAATTAGACATTTCAAATTAGATGCAACACAACCTGTAACTAATTCCGCATACTTTATTCAACTATACATATAATTTGCCTTCAATTTACCACCCATCTATTTATCCCACTTGACTTGTCCATCCTGCCCAGCTTATCTGTCTTCATGTTTCAATTGCACAGTCCCACAGCTGCCTATTAAGATACCATCATATCTATGTTATTTTATTTTCCTAATTGCATGCTTATTCAGGTGTGTCATTTTTCTTGCCCTCACGTTGTATTTATCATGTATAAAACTCTTGTCCTTGCTCATAAAATCTATCACTCAGGACAACCTCTGTACCTTTCTTGCCTGTTGATTCCTTACTTAACCCCATGACCTCTCAGATCCTCTCATTTTGAATTGCTTAACGGTTCCTTCATTCTGCACCAAGGATCTAGATACATAACAACATAAGAATTGCCGCTGCTGGGTCAGAGCAGTGGTCCATCTCGCCCAGCTGTCCGCTCACACGGCGGCCCCCCAGGTCAAAGACCAGTGCTCTAAAATGAGTCCAGCCTCACCTGCGAATGTTCCAGTTTAGCAGGAACTTGTCGAACTTGGTCTTGAATCCCTGGAGGGTGTTGTCCCCTATAACAGACTCCGGAAGAACGTTCCAGCTCTCCACCACTCTCTGGGTGAAGAAGAACTTCCTTACGTTTGTACGGAATCTATCCCCTTTCAACTTTAGAGACTGCCCTCTCGTTCTCCATACCTTGGAGAGTGTGAACAGTCTGTGTTTAAGACTATTCCCTTCAGTATTTTGAATGTTTCGATCATGTTTTCTCTCAGTCTCTTTTTTTCAAGGGAGAAGAGGCCCAGTTTCTCCAATCTCTCACTGTACGGCAACTCCTCCTGCCCCTTAACCATTTTAGTCGCTCTTCTCTGGACCCTTTCAAGTAGTACTGTGTCCTTCTTCATGTATGGCGACCAGTGCTGGACGCAGTGCTCCAGGTGAGAGCGCACCATGGCCCGGTATAGCGGTATGATAACCTTCTCCGATCTGTTCGTGATCCTGTTCGCCCTTTTTGCTGCCACAGCGCATTGTGCAGACGGCTTCATCGACTTGTCGATCAGCACTCCCAAGTCTCGTTCCAAGTTCAAGCTTCAAGATTATTGTTTCTTGATATCCCACTAAGCGGCTTACAAATAAATTTAAGATGAAGTATAATGAAATAATACTATTTAACAAAGATGATTAAAATAAAATATAAAAATGACGTACAAACCAAAGAGGGATGGGAGAGAACTCCAATATGTGATAGAAAAGAGGGGGAAAGGGAACCACATAAGGAAGGGGGAGCGGTCCCGTTGCTCTTCAAGGGGGGGTGTCTCATATTACATTGTGTTATAAGTTCAATTGCCTATGAGAACGCATCACCGAACAGAAAGGTCTTAGGCATTGGTGGAATGAGGCATTATGACATCACAATCTGAGCTCTAGAATATTGCTACTTATGATTTTAAAGTGTTTGAGGCTTGTGTAGATGAGGACGGAGCTTAGGCATTGGTGTAATGAGGCATTATGACATCACAATCTGAGCTCTAGAATATTGCTACTTATGATTTTAAAGTGTTTGAGGCTTGTGCAGATGAGGACGGAGCTTGCAAGAATGGGGCAGGGACTGGAAAAGAACTCAAAGGGACAGAAAAATGAGTTTCCACGGGAATGGGGAAAAATTTGTCCCCGTATCATTCTCTACTCCATCCCTGTCCTATATAAAATATGTACTTCCTTTCCATTCTAAATATTGATGTGTTATATTTGTAAACTGCTCAGATAGTCCGTTCTTAAGCAGTATATCAAAATTTAAATATACTTTAAACTTAAATAAGGGCACCCCCCTCCCCCCTCCCCCTTTTAACAAGCTGCGCTAGAGGTTTTTAGCATGAACCGGCAAGGTAAGTGTTCCAACTCCCAAAGGTGTCGCTGCTTGCACCCCATAACAGGACCCTGGGCCCTCTACACGTCTAAAACATTTGTTGTGGATATTCGGGGGGGGGGGAAACCCCAGTTAAAGCTTTAGGATTTGGAGATAGCAATCCTGTGTAAGAGAAAGAACACTTTTTGAAGAAAAATAGTGAATTCATGTAGTTTTGCTAAGTGAACAGATTAAAAATAGATTTTATTCTTAGGAAAGTCTAGCATCTCTGCTTTTAGCTAGTAGGTTGTCAGTGACTTTAGAGTGGTTTACATGTTACAGTTCTGTGATTTTCTTGATATTATACAGATTGCAAATAACCCTTTTAAATTTATGATCCAGGTTAGAAAATGAATTTATGGACTGGGATGAAAAAAAAGCTTCCCCCATGTTTGTGCCTTATTTGATCGTCTACATTAACAGCTTCTTCGAATTAAGGTAGGTTTCTGTCTATGCATACTTTATAGCAGGGGTGTCCAACCTGCGGCCCAAGGGCCGCATGTGGCCCCGTGAAATATTTTGTGCGGCCCCGGTCGAGGGCGATGCCCCCTCTGCTGCCCCCGAGTGTTTACCGTCTTGCCTGCTCCCTCCTCTGTCTTGCTGCAGCGTTTGTGCAGCCCCAGAAACATTTTTTTCGGCCAATGCGGCCCAGGGAAGCCAAAAGGTTGGATACCTCTGCTTTATAGTTACGTGGTTGGCGTTCAGTTGGACTTATTAGGTCAGTGGAATGGTTTGCAATAACTGAGCAAAAATTTTAATATGATATAGAGGGCCATATTCGAGATGATGGCCAAATCTGAGTTTGGACGTTTTGTGGAAGACATGCAAAAAAATCCAGTTTCAAACTCGTAAAACGTCAATCTTGGGGTTTTGGGTTTTTTTTTTTTTTTAAATGGCCATTTTTCAGATGCGCCTCTATTTTTTTGAATCATTAAAAAACCCCACAAAATACACGTCCAAAAGGAAAATGCACAAAACAGGCCATGGGATGTAGGAGGGACCCACAATTTTCAGTGGACTAGCCACACAGACATCACAGTGGAGCACCTTAGGGGCCACTGCAGTGAGCCCCAGATAAAAGGACCCAGGTACACATCTCACCATAACCCCCTTACAGTGAGGGGCGTGTGGCGCGGTGGTTGGAGCTACAGCCTCAGCACCCTGCGGTTGTGGGTTCAAACCCTGCGCTGCTACTTGTGACCCTGGGCAAGTCACTCAGTCCTCCATAGCCCCAGGTACGTTAGATAGATTGTGAGCCCACCGGGACAGATAGGGAAAAATGCTTGAGTACCTGATTGCAAAACCGCTTAAATAACCTTGATAGTTGGTATTTAAACACCTAATAACTTGAATGTTGAGCCCTCCAAAACCCAACCAAACCTACTGGACCTAACTGTACACCACACCAATAGCCCTTATGCCTGCAGGTGGCACCTATATGTAGTTACAGCGAGATTCGGGAGGGATTTGGAAGGCTGACATAATCAGTGTTGTAGTAAGGGGAGTGGGGGGGAGGGGACGGGCTGCCCCAGACGCCGTCTTTGCAGGGTCGCCTGCACTGGCGCCTCTCCTCCTCTTCACACCTCTTAAAATGTTTGCCAGCGCGAGCCACATCTTCCACCTGCTGCTTGTTCTGGCCTCATCTCTCTTCTGACATCATTTCTTGGTTGCAGGACGTGATGTCAGAAGGGAGCCGAGGGCGGCGCAAGCAGCAAGTGGAAGACAGTGCTTGCACCGGCGAATATCTCAAGAGGTACGCGGGGGGCGGAGGCGCTCAAGCGGTGAGGGGAAGAGGCGCACGGCACAGTGGGGAAGAGCAGGGGGCGCCCAGCCCTGCGATGCCGGGCGCCACCGCACTCGCTACACCACTGCACGTAATCCAACCATAAGTGTGGTAGTTAGAGTGGGATGTGGGCCTGGGTCCTCTTCTCTGCAGACCACTGCACTGCTCACTGGGCTACTCCAGGAACCTTCTTGTTGCTGTACTAGGACTGGCCATGATATCAGAAGATATCATACAGGCGGGTATGTGCTGTTGCATTCACATCTTTGAGGGAAGGGAGTGGACTCATAGCGTGCTGTCGTAGACTTGAACTCTCTAAGCAAACATAAGCTATATTTTCCAGAGAGTTAAACCTTAGCATACCAATGCACACACTGGAAGTCCTTATCATTTTCTAAACTATACTTTATTGAGTAAATATAGTACTCGCAGTCAGTGGACTTCTGAACATTGGAGCTGAAGATGAAGATGTGAAAAACAGAAGCTTTGTGGCAGAGGTAGGAAATAGTTAGACAGTTAAATATTCCAAGTTCTAGAGATGAAATGCTGAATTATTCATGTGTGTGGTCAGATAGCTCCAGGCAAAAAGGCAGATCCTCAGTTCAGGGAATAGAGCCACATGTGTTTCAGATGGAAAGTAAGGTATGACTGACCCTGAGACAAAGATCCACAGGGAACACCCATAAGGTTGGAGGGGGGGGGTGAAGGGAAGAGACCAATAGGACCAGAGCTTGGCAACAGGTAGCAGAGAGAGGTCTTATCTTTACAGACCCATCCGAGCAAAGGTTATAGAAGTGACCAGGAAGTACAGCAGTAAGACAAAAGATTCAAGCTTAGATGAGAGGAAAAGAGAGGTCTTGCAGGAGAAAGACCACTAGAAACAAAGCTTATACAAGTAAGCAAGAGTGGCTGCACAACGTATGAGACTACATTACATACAATGCATTGCTCACATGCTATGCCAGGAAAAAACTGAAGCTACAATTCTAAGAAATGAGAATAACATTAAAAACATCTTAGAGCTACGTTATAAAACTTGCATGAAGCTGCCGGGGTCAGAACAATGTGATTTAAGGATAAATGGTAAATATTTTGTAGGACAATCTGTAGATGTTGATTTTTATATATATATATATATTTATATATATATCAGGTGCATGGCACTGATTTCTTGCAGTGTAAGCCAGTCTAAAAACTTCACAACCTCCACATTAAATAATCATTTTTAAAACACAAGCATGCCAACAAATATAAAAACATGCTGATTAAATTAGATGCCACTGATTCAACATGTAGATAAGAACCTGGAAAGTCAATGGAGATTAAGCAATTTTAAAACAAAGAAAACACATTGGAACATAAGACAGATAGCCATTGTTGAAGACACCAGCTTGAAAAGCCAACATCCATTCTAGAGCCTAGATCAGGGGTGTCAAAGTCCCTCCTCGAGGGCTGCAATCCAGTCGGGTTTTCAGGATTTCCCCAATGAATATGCATGAGATCTATTTGCATGCACTGCTTTCATTGTATGCTAATAGATCGCATGCAAATTCATTGGGGAAATCCTGAAAGCCCGACTGGATTGCGGCCCTCGAGGAGGGACTTTGACACTCCTGGCCTAGATATAAAAATGTAGTCAAGGTAATATGAAAAGATAAAAGATAATATGCAACATGCCAATGATAAAACTAAAAGTTTCCTTCAGCATTTATTGATAGACTTCTAAAAACAGAAAGTGATTCAGAAGTGCCTATAAGGAGGGTAAACAGGCTCGTCTCAGGACAGTTGTCTAATCATAGCCTAATGTTACAGGAAACACTAGAAGCAGGTTGTAGGAGTGTGATAGATTAATGGTTTTTCCCTCCCCCATGCAAATGTTATACCTCCGGGCAGCAGCGGATGCTAATTTGAAAGAGAATGGACTACATGTCCCAGAATACCCTGAACTTTGGGGCTCAGTGTTGAGTCACAGGGGCGGGACTCACAGGAGAGAGGTTCATTCTAGAGAGGTCCCCGAGGGAGGAAGAGGAACTCTCAAGTTTTCCTCAGACATAGGCAAGCCTTGGGAAAATAGACTGATGCCAGAAGCAGCTGAATGAGGTAAGCCATGGCTATATACTTTGGTTGGTATGACGCAAACAATAAAGCAAAGTGTTTTTGTGAAAGGTGTTTGTATGCTAATTGCTCCTAGCCAGCCAGGCCAACCTGCAAAACCAGGCCAGTCTCCCACAAAGAGAAATGAAAGCAAGGTGAATCTGGTGTATGTTTACTCACCCATCCTAAGTCTTTCTGCCTACTGGGTCAAAGAGGACTTCCGATTTGCTGTTTTATAAAATGGGTATTTTCATGGAGGGTGGCAAAGTGGAATAGTCAGAAAAGCCTGGTTCATGTTGTCTTAAGAGTGCCGACATTAGAAAAGCCCTGAGAGATGCAGAAGTACGTGGCAGGAGTTGCTTTACTCACACAACTCTATTCTCCCAAGCTTCTATGATTATATTGATTGACATAACAAGAAAATTCGTTCAGGTTTATGCTAGTATTCTATAAAGGCCTCTTGGCATTCAGATGGCATTATAGAGTTAGTGTTCAGCATGTGGTTTCAGTTTACCTAATGGAGGTGCCAAATTTGGGAACTGTCCCTTAATTGTGTGAAGCTCTTTGACAGGATACACCGTACCCTAGCATCTATATTAAAGCACTTGTTCCCAAAGCTGATCCTGGAGACATCCCAGCCAGTCAGGTTTTCAGGATATCCACAATGAATATGCATGCATAATTGACCATTCTCTTTTACTCTCCAGATTATCAGCTGTTGGTACAACAGACCTAGTGTATAAATGGTTCAGTTCATAACTTTCTAAGCAGACATTTAAGGTAGTGTCTCCAGACAACCAACCAGATTCTTGACCTCACACACTATTTTGTGGAGTACGACAGGGATCTTATCCTTTCCCCCATTTTATTTAATCTTTTTCTTAGCCCTTTAGCTATCCTGGTGCAAGAATGTGAAATATTCTAACTTAACCATTTCCAGATGTTGCCTCAGGATTTCTCCTTAAAGTTTCTTGCATCTTATATATATCTATATAAAACCTTTAAATATAAGTACAAATCATTTTCTCACATCATTCATAGCATCCATCATTCATTTGAGGCCCCATTCACACATCCAACACGGTATATTACATTCATACTTAATACATGAAGGCTTTCTCTGTTATACCCCAGTTTGGAATATGGAGTCTAATATGCTCTTCCTAATCAGCTCAAGCACATCTGTTATCAATTAGACCATGAGGCTTCTCCTATTCCCTCTGGGCATGGTAGACCACACAAAGAACACTAGCTTTTATAGGCGGGAAAACAGAAGTATGTTTTAAAGCCACGAAGAAGAGACACAAAGACAGAAAGAAACATGGAGGCAGTTTAATACCTCCATGTGTATATTATATATATCTATATCTGATTTCCTCTATGATTCTGGCTTAATAGCAAAATACTTAAAGAGAATATTATTATGCTTTTCCTTAATATTAATCTGTAATGTGTTTTCCTGGCTTTGGCTACATCCATATTCAGGTTTTTATTCACCAACTTTCCGTACGCTTTTATTGGGCGTGGCCTTAACTAACACATATGCTTGTATCTAACTAGAGTTACCCAGAACCATATGAAAAGCAGGCGGTTTGTAGAAAAAAACTCCACAAAATACTCCACTAACATCTTATTCATTATCCATTCCATTAACGTACCATAGTGCCCTAGAGTGCCACCTCATGCTGCACAGGGAAATGGAGGGAAAGGGAATGCTGCTTCAGCTTCTGCACAGCGTAGTGGGGGGGGGAGGGAAATGCTGCTGCTGCACAGAGAAGTGGAAGGTAGGGAAATGCTGCTGCACAGGGAAATGGAGGGGGAGGAAATGTTGCTGCAGCTGCTCACAGGAAAGTGGGGGGAAGGAAATGCTGTTGCTGCTGCACAGGGAACTGGGATGGGGGGAGGGAAATGCTGCTGAACAGGGAAATGGAGGGGGAGGGAATGCTGCGGCTGCTGCACAGGGAAATGGAGGGGGACGGAAATGCTGCTGCTGCACAGGGAAGTGGGTTGGGGGGAATGCTGCTGCACAGGGAAATGGAGGGGGAGGAAATGTTGCTGCGGCTGCTCACAGGAAAGTGGGGGGAAGGAAATGCTGTTGCTGCTGCACAGGGAACTGGGATGGGGGAGGGAAATGTTGCTGAACAGGGAAATGGAGGGGGAAGGAAATGCTGCTGCTGCACAGGGAAGTGGGTTGGGGGGAATGCTGCTGCACAGGGAAATGGAGGGGGAGGGACTGCTGCTGTGACTGCTGATCAGGGAAGTGGGGGGGAGAAAATGCTGCTACTGCATAGGGGGCAGGGAGAGACAGATAGAAAGACAGACATGAGGAGGGAGAAAGAAAGTAAGATGGACAGCGGGAGGGAGATAAAGAAAGGAAAGAAAGCCACAGGGGCAGGGAGAGAGACAGAAAGACAGTAGAGAATGACACGGTGGTTGTTACCCGCGGCTAGCCACGAGTAGCTGCGGGTAACCCGCCGAAACGGGGAAGAAAAAATAGTGGCCTCTGCGGGGACGGGGACAAGGTCATTCACCGCCCCATGGAGCGGTGAATGAACTTGTCTCCGCAGTGAGGCAAGCAAGGATCGCGCGGTCCCCACCCGCCCGATCGCAGCGTTCCGCCATCTCCCTCCCTCCACTTCACCTTAGATGTAGAGCACTGTTCTTCAACTGCCGGTCCGCAGGAAATTTCTGCCAGTCCGCACAGGGCCGGCAAGATTAAGGGACAGGCGCAAAAAAAAAAAAAAGCCTCCCTCCTTTTCCCCTGCTCTTACCGCCCTGCTGCGGTTGCTAAAGCTGACAGGAAGTCTTTCCGACATGAATTCTGACGTCGGAGAGAACGTTTTGGGCCAGCCAATTGCTGCCTGGCTGGCCCAGAACGTCCTCTCTGACTTCAGAATTGACGTCGGAAAGACTTCATTTCGGCTTTAGCAGCTGCAGTATGGCGGTAAGAGCAGGGGGAAAGAAGGAGAGTGGCTTTTTTTTGAGTGGCAGTGAGGCAGCAGGCTGGCTAGGGAGGGAGGGAGAGAGGTAGATAGGCAGGTGGGCTTTGGGGGGGGGGACAAAGTGTGGAAGGCAGTGAGAGGGACATAGGAAGGAGGCACTGGGGGCACTAAAGACATGGGAAGGAGGCACTGGGGACACTAAAGACAGGAAGGGGCACTAAGGATATGGGAAGGAGGCACTGGGGTCACTAAAGAGATGGGAAATAGGTACTGGGGGCACTAAAGACAGGAAGGGGCACTAAGGACATGGGAAGGAGGCACTGGGGGCACTAAAGACAGGAAGAGGCACTAAGGATATGGGAAGGAGGCACTGGGGGCACTAAAGACATGGGAAGAAGGCACTGGGGGCACTAAAGACAGGAAGAGGCACTAAGGACATGGGAAGGAGGCACTAGGGGCACTAAAGACATGGGAAGGAGGCACCGGGGCACTAAGGATATAGGAAGGAAAGAGGGAGGGAATAGAAAGGGACAATTCTTGGGCCTGAGTGCAGAAAGAAAGAAATGAAAGAAAGGATACATAGACAGAAGGAAATGCAACCAGAGACTCATGAACACATAGAAAACAATGGACAGCTAAAGTCGAGCCAGCACGGCTTCTGCAAGGGTAGGTCATGCCTCACAAACTTATTGTACTTCTTTGAGGGGGTAAACAGACAGGTGGATAAAGGGGAATCCATTGACATCATTTACCTTGACTTTCAAAAAGCCTTTGACAAGGTACCGCACGAAAGACTGCTTAAAAAGCTGTGGAGACACGGGGTGCAAGGGGAGGTCCACCGATGGATCAAAAACTGGCTGGCAGACAGGAAACAGAGGGTTGGAGTGAAGGGCCATTACTCAGACTGGCATGGGGTCACTAGCGGAGTTCCGCAGGGGTCGGTGCTGGGACCGCTCCTGTTCAATATATTTATAAATGACCTGGAGGCGGGAACAAATTGCGAAGTTATTAAATTTGCGGATGACACCAAACTCTACCTCAGGGTTGAAACCATGGAAGACTGCGAAGATCTGCAAAGGGACCTAACGACGCTAGAAGAATGGGCCAAAAAATGGCAAATGAACTTTAACGTAGGGAAATGCAAGGTCATGCATGTAGGGAAAAAGAACCCGATGTTCAGCTACAAAATGGGAGGATCACTGCTAGGGGTAAGTAACCTTGAAAGAGACCTGGGAGTGATGGTGGACACGTCTTTGAAGGCGTCGGCACAGTGCGCCACAGCCTCAAGAAAAGCAAACAAAATATTGGGTATCATTAAGAAGGGTATCACGACCAGGACAAAGGAGATCATCCTGCCACTGTATCGTGCAATGGTGCGACCGCATCTGGAGTACTGTGTCCAGTATTGGTCGCCGTACCTCAAAAAGGACATGGCGGTACTTGAGGGAGTCCAGAGAAGAGCAACTAAACTGATAAGAGGTATGGAAAACCTCTCATATACTGACAGACTGAAAAAGCTGGGGCTGTTCTCCCTGGAAAAGCGGAGACTTAGAGGAGACATGATAGAAACCTTCAAAATCCTGAAGGGTATAGAAAAAGTAGACAGGGACAGATTTTTCAGATTACAGGGAACCACAAGTACAAGGGGGCACTCGGAAAAATTAAAAGGAGACAGGTTTAAAACAAATGCCAGAAAGTTCTTTTTCACCCAGAGGGTGGTGGACACATGGAACGCGCTTCCGGAGGCTGTGATAGGCCGGAGCACGTTACAAGGCTTCAAAGAAGGTTTGGATAGGTTCCTAGAGGATAAAGGAATTGAGGGGTACAGATAAGAGTAGCGGTAGGTTATAGGGATAGTCTGGGACCATTGCTCAGGCAATGGGCCTGATGGGCCGCCGCGGGAGTGGACCGCTGGGCGAGATGGACCTCTGGTCTGCCTCAGCGGAGGCAACTTCTTATGTTCTTAAATCACCAGACAGCAAAGGTAGGAAAAATGATTTTATTTTCAATTTAGTGATCAAAACATGTTAGTTTTGAGAATTTATATCTGCTGTCTATATTTTGCACTATATTTGTCTATTTTTCTATAGTTCCTGAGGTGACCGAGCTCGCGGAGATGGGGCGGAAACGGGGTTTTTAAATTTTAGTCCTAGTAGTTTGCTGGTCCACAAAATAATTCTTTTATTTCTGCCGGTCCATGGGTGTAAAAAGGTTGAAAAACACTGGTGTAGAGTATGATGGCTTTCTTTTTCGCCCAGCCGCATGCGTTCAAAAAGCCGCGCACGCGCGGCTGCTCAAGTTGATCAATCTTCTCCTCTCCTGCAACTTCCTGTTTCCGGTTGCATCAGAGGAGAATATTGAACAAATGAGCAGCCGCACGTGCGGCTGGGCGAAAAAGAAAGCCGGCATACTCTACATCTAAGGTGAGGTGGAGGGAGGGAGATGGCGGAATGCTGCAATTGGTCGGGTGTCTGCTGTTTTTGTATCACTGCCTGCCTGCGCTCACGTTCCAGATCCTCCTGTTGGTCATTGTACTGCAGCATCTGTATGATTATGTGCTCAGGTGGGCATTTTTAGTGTGCACAATTGACCTGATTCGAGCTATAGGTGAACATGGGGGACACGTCATTGCAAGGGAGGACAAGTCAATTGATTTATTTTATGTTCTGTTTTTACTACAGGGCAGAGGCACTGAAACAGATTCTTAGTGCAGTAGTAGTAGTGGCAGGACTCTCTTCTGTCTTCATGGTGTTTCGCGGTACTGAGGCTTATATGGATGCTGCGGGGACGGTGACGGGGCGGTGAATGGGATGGCAGTGATGGTGACGGGGCGGTGAAGGGGATGGCAGTGACGGTGACGGCGGTGACGGGGCGGTGAAGGAATTGGCAGTGAAGGGGACAGTGAGCAGGGGACGGGGCGGTGACGGGGACAGATTTTTTTCCCCATGTCATTCTCTAAAGGACAGACAGACAAAGGGGGCCAGGGAGAGAGACAGACAGAAAGACAGACAGCAGGAGGGAGAGAGACAGAAAGAAAGACAGACAGCGTGAGAGAGAGAGACAGAAAGAAAGACAGACAGACATATATTCTAGCACCCATTAATGTAACGGGCTAAAAGACTAGTATCAGTATAACCTTTTCAATCACAGAGGGCAGGCAGATACTGTAGGGGTCCAATGGAACTGCCCCTCACAATCAAAAATATAATATTGATGCACCATTCCAACTGGCAAGAACAGGGGTTGAGAACCCCAGATTTATTGAAGTTTGAGAGAAAGAGAAAAAATTATTTTCCATATAGATATGCTGGAGTTGTATTGTCCAAGAAAGGCATTAAGATCTGAAAATGTTATGAGATTATCTACAGAAAAGGAGAAGAAAATAATGCATGCTAGAGTTAGAAATTCAATGTTCTCAGTTGCAGGTGTGAAATTCTGGAACACATTGCCAAGTCAGTTGCACTTATGTAAGCCTAGAGATGCCTTTAAGAAATTCTTGAAGACACAACTATTTGTTGATGTGTTTATGTGAACGGATTGTATGATCAGTAGTTATGTAAGATCTGTGATATCTTTAGAAGTTGGAGGAGATTATTTGTTGATGGAATGATGTGAATAATTATAAAAATGGAGAAGAGTGGGTAGCAACAGCTTTTATTAGACATAAGGGGCCGGAATCTGGATAGGACGCCTTGTCTCAGAAGCCGACAGGCATCCTATATAGAACTGAGCCTAAGGCCGTCTAAAATAAACCCGATTCTGTAACTGACGTCTATGTTACAGACGCTGGTTAGAGAATCGGGTTATTGTAGACGCTACTAAGCTTATCGCAGAACACCCCCCCCCCCCCCATTGATCACCAACAGGAGGATGCCCAATCCCTCCTACTGGAACCCCACCCCCACCCCCGATCACCGACAGAAGAATGCCCAATCCCTCCTACTGGAACACCCCTCCGCCCCAATGCTCGACGGCAGGCGGGTGCCTAATCCCTCCTACTGGAACACCGCCCAGATTCAGATTCTAGCCACTAGCCCCCAATGTCTGTAATCTGAGGTCCTATCTCTAATTTGCACTGCTAAGGATAGTCTTGTCTTCTTTTAACTTGCAGCAATACTACAGGTTATTGCAGGGGTCTCCAAAGTCCCTCCTCGAGGGCCAAATCCAATCAGGTTTTTGGGATTTCCCCAATGAATATGCATTGAAAGCAGTACATGCACATAGATCTTATGCATATTCATTGGAGAAATCTCGAAAACCTGACTAGATTCGGCCCTCGAGGAGGAACTTTGGAGACCCCTGGGTTATTGTATGGAAATGTGAGCATTTTCTTCTGAAATTATGGACTACTTGAGACTGCTTTCCAAAAGATCATACTTGTTTTAATTCATTCTTAAGAAATATTATACATTCTGGCCTGTAGATGGCAGCATATAACCACTTGTCGTGAAACTTACATTTGAGAGAGTATGATGAAATCAAGGTCACAATCAACTGCAAAATAAAATGACCAGATTAGTATCTGGTTAATAATTGCCATAGACTGCACAAGTCTTCTAGTAGAGAATGTATGGGATGGTTTTTCTGCTATTTTCTGTAACCTGAAATACTTTCTTTAATACAGTGACATTAGGATACCAGTATTTATATGCAAACACAAACCTTGGAATTAATTTAGAACACATTGTGGGAGTAATTTTAGAAAGCACTTGAGCTTGTAGAATAGCATTCTACGTGCTTAAGTAGGCTCATAAAATTTATTAGGCTTGAGCAAGCCTGGGCAAAGGGCTGAAAGATGCATAGCAATGGGAGGCGTCTGGCACTGAGAGGAACTGGCAGGATCAAAATTTGTTTTGAAATCTAGTGCTACCAGTTATTAGTGCTATATACAAGGAGATTAAAAATGTGTATTAGACTTATAGGAAATAGACCAGAGTAGTTGAAGCACAGAATCTTCCTCAATGCTTTCTATTGGAGAATGTGGCGTGGTGGTTAAAGCTACAGCCTCAGCACCCTGAGGTTGTGGGTTCAAACCCATGCTGTTCCTTGTGACCCTGGGCCAGTCACTTAATCCCCCCATTGCCCAAGGTACATTAGATAGATTGTGAGCCTGCCGGGACACACAGGAAAAATGCTTGAGTACCTGAACAAATTCATGTAAACCATTCTGAGCTCCCCTGGGAGAACAGTATAGAAAATTGAATAAATAAACACTGTGAAAAGTTTCAGCCTCTGATAACCAGAGCTGGTATTGTGACATCATAATGCCTCATTCCACCAATGCCTAAGAGCCAACCTCAGATGTCACAATGGTTTGATTGTCCTATACTTGGCTCACTTTTGCTACATTTTGATTTCTTGAGTGGTGCAGTAGTTAAAGCTACAGCTTCAGCACTCTGAGGTTGTGGGTTCAAACCCACACTGTTCCTTGTGACCATGGGCAAGTCACTTAATCCCCCCATTGCCCCAGGTACTTTAGACCAGTGGTTCCCAACCCTGTCCTGGAGAACCACCAGGCCAATCGGGTTTGCAGGCTAGCCCTAATGAATATGCATGGAGCAGATTTGCATGCCTCTCACTTCCATTATATGCAAATCTCTCTCATGCATATTCATTAGGACATGCCTGAAAACCCGATTGGCCTGGTGGTTTTTAGACAGATTGTGAGCCTGCCGGGACAGACAGGGAAACATGCTTGAGTACCTGGATAAATTCATGTAAACCGTTCTGAGCTCCCTTGGGATAACGGTATAGAAAATTGAACAAATAAATACTAAGGTTCCTCCCAAAGAAATATCCCTAACCAAATATCCCTTCTCCAAAAGAAATCGCATGATATGACCAATAAGCCTTCTCCAGAGGAAAACCCACACGCAGAATAGCTCCGCTTAAAGCAAGATTGTTTCTCTTAAGGAAGCAGATGAAAGCTTGACTCTTCTCCTAAGCCTTAAATGGAAGAAGCGACTAACTAGCTAGTCACTCCCACCAGATATGCAGCACTTGTCGATTAACGCCTGCTCTAGCTGAAAATCATCTTCCTGCACTTTTTCTAAATTCGTACTCAAAGATGTAAATGTTGTAATGCCTCTGTATCGCTCTGTGCTATGGCCGCACCTCAAACACTGTGTGCCGTTCTTGTCACTGTATCTCGGATATAGTGGAATTAGAAAAGTACAGAGAAGGGCAACAAAAATGATAAAAGGGATGGGACAATTTCCCTATGGGGAAAGGCTAAAGCAGCTAGGGCTCAGAGGTAGGGTTACCAGATGTTCAGGAAAATCCAAACATATCTTCTTTTTAGAGGACTGTCCAGGTGCCTGTATGGATTTTCAAACTCAGGCAGATTGTCCGGATTTTGGAAGGCCCCCTAGCTTGGGGAACGCATCTGGAGGGCCTCTGAACATGCACAGATGTAATGACATCACACTTATGCGACGTCATCGTGTCACATCCTCGCATGCTCGGACGCCCTTCTATTACGGCCCAGACTCGGGGAAGAAGAGACGAGGTTTATGTGGGGGCGGGGCTGGGGCAGAATGGGGCAGGTCTAGGGGTAGAATAAGGCGGGACTTGGGGCAGAACAGGGCGGAGCTATGTGTCCTCTTTTTCATGAATAAATCTGGTAACCCTATTCAGGGCAGGGGATATGATAGAGGTCTATAAAATACTGTGTGAAGTGAAAAGGGTAGATGGGAATCGCTTGTTCACTCTTTCTAAAAATACTATGCCTAGGGGGCATACGATGAAGCTACTAAGTAGTAGATTTAAAACAAACTGGAATTTGTTGCCGGAAAATGTGATAAAATCAGTTAGTTTAGCAAGGTTTAAAAAGGATTTGGATAATTTCCTAAAATAAAATTCCATAAGCTGTTATTGAAATGGCTTGGGGAAATCCACTGCTTATTCCTAGGATAAGCGGCATGAAATGTGTTTTACTTCTTGAGATCTTGCCAGGTACTTGCTGAAAACTAGATACTGGGCTTGATGAATCTTTGGCCGGCCCAATATGGCAATTCTTATATTCTTAATTTTTCCTTAAGTCAATCACCCATGTTTTCTATCTTAACGCTTGTTAACTCTGTTTTATCTGTCTATGGGGCTCATTTTCAAAAGAGGAAAATATCCAAAAAGTGGCAAAAATGGGCAGATGTACATTTTGCAATCAGTTTCTGATGCACATGTCGAGAAGCAGAGTGTTTGCTGCTTTATTATCATGGACATTATTGACAAGGCAATAATAATAGGTGATGTTTGCTAAACCCCTTTGGATGATTATAACTCAGACTCCTGAAACAGGCCTTTTTAGGCCAAAACACGTACATGTTGAGTCTCAGTAAGAAACATTAAAGGAATTGAGCACCTTCACTGGTTTTCTTGCCTCTCTACTTTGGGAAGGTAGTATCTTCTGTTTCTTGGTTGTGTTGGATGTTTTTCTGCCATTATCAAACGTTTAAGAATATGGTCCAGGGCACAATTTGGACTAGACCTGTTTTAATAATGAATAAGTGCCAAAGAAGTTCCCTGACAGACCAGATGACTAATGGAAGGATATGAACATGACTCCCCTCACTCCCCAGTGGCCACTGACCCCCCCCCCTCCTTCCCTCCAAAAATGTGCCTGTATGATAGCCTTGGAAGCAGTGGTGAGTGGTATCGGGGGCGGTGGCGACCTCCCCGTCTTATAAAAAACAGAGTAAATTTTGGATGACCTGGGAAACTTATATACAGCAATTATCAGTCAGAGCACGCAATTTTGTAGTGAACTCATTCCATTTGTAATCAGAAAGTGAAGCACTATTTATTAGTAATATTTGGGAATGGGATGGGTGGAGGGGGTAGGGGGATGGGAAGGGAGGAGGGAGTGTTGGGAGGTACATTATCGTGTCTGTATTGTAATGATAATTGATTGTTGATTTTTTTTTATTTTATATATCTACAATGTATTAACTGAGTTGAGATGATATTCTTTAAGATTTTTGTTATCTATATTTTATTTTTAAAACTCAATAAAAATTATTGAACGATGGAAGCGAGAATTTATTTTAAACTTTATTGCTTGGTTTATAAAATCAACAACAATACGACTTGTGGGTAAGATGTAAATAGTAATTTTCTTCCTAAGCAGTACTTTCAGATACCTGTGCTGTTAATCACGAATGATTTCTTTTAAACAGCTTCAACAGGTTAAGGATATCATTCATTGAGTACTGCTTTTTAGTTTTTTTTTAGTGCCAATGCTCTGTGCACATACTTGTATTAGAATATAAATATAAATATAAAGTGATTTGTGCAAAGATATAAACTTTAAGACAGCACTTATCTTAGAGCTGTCCTAGCCCAACGGGACCCGTTTCGCCGATTCTTCGGCTTCTTCAGGGGTCGTGACACTTAATAACTAAAATAAAATAACATAAACAAGTGTAAAGTTTAAAACTCTATAATACTATAAATTATCTTAAAACTTTTTCAAAGTGCGGTACTTACTGGGCTGCTCTGCCTTTGATTTGTATAGCAGAAAATGGCGCTAGCATTGTCAGTAGGCCACGCATGCGCTATAACATTACCTTTGAAAGAATTCATCAGCCCAAAAGATGGAAAGATCTATAAAATTCAACATTTTCTAACCTGCTCTTCAGATTATATTGTCTATGCAATTATTTGCCCCTGCGAGAAGTGGTACGTGGGCATGTCCACTAGACCGTTTAAAATCAGGATCAGTGAACATAAATCTAATCTGAAATACGGGAGACAAACAGCCCCCTTGGTTGAACACTGCACTATAATGAAACGTAATTTTCAAGACTTAAAATGTTTTTGTTTTGACAAAATTGTATCAGATAGAAGAGGGGGAGATCGTAAAAGACTCTTAATGCAGAAAGAATTCGCTGGATTTTTAAATTAGGTTCTTTAAAACCAGCGGGCTTGAACACCACAGTGGAATGGAGCTCGTTCTTTTAAATTGAATTTCAGGTTTAAATTCAAATCTAATTAATGGTAATATGTATAATCATATTTGGCTTCTGTAAATTTATTTTCAATAGGCTCTAATTCATTATTAATGGGCTTTAATACAATATAGCAGTGTTTTAATTTAGATACAGAAGATAACATCAGCGCGAGCACGTCATGAATTTTTAATGAGCTTGCTGTTATAGCGCATGCGTGGCCTACTGACAATGCTAGCGCCATTTTCTGCTATACAAATCAAAGGCAGAGCAGCCCAGTAAGTACCGCACTTTGAAAAAGTTTTAAGATAATTTATAGTATTATAGAGTTTTAAACTTTACACTTGTTTATGTTATTTTATTTTAGTTATTAAGTGTCACGACCCCTGAAGAAGCCGAAGAATCGGCGAAACGGGTCCCGTTGGGCTAGGACAGCTCTAAGATAAGTGCTGTCTTAAAGTTTATATCTTTGCACAAATCACTTTATATTTATATTTATATTCTAATACAAGTATGTGCACAGAGCATTGGCACTAAAAAAAACAAAAAAGCAGTACTCAATGAATGATATCCTTAACCTGTTGAAGCTGTTTAAAAGAAATCATTCGTGATTAACAGCACAGGTATCTGAGAGTACTGCTTAGGAAGAAAATTACTATTTACATCTTACCCACAAGTCGTATTGTTGTTGATATCATAACTGAGAGACTTGTCCACATTGTATATTTGTTGTTGGTTTATAAAATGTCTCAGGGTGTTGCACCTCTTTATATGATCAGACTTATCAAAATCTTAAATTCTAGGTGTAGAATAAGAAGTAACCTGATACTTTCAATTCCTTCCTAAAATTGCTTATAATCTTTTCCACTAATTTTCCATATTTAGCAGCTAAACTGTAAAATAGTTTACCTTCTTATGTACTTGTGAAAACAAGCCAACATGGCTTCTGCAAGGGAAGATCGTCCCTAACGAACTTATTGCACTTGTTCAAAGGAATTAACAAACAAATGGACAAAAGGGACCCCATTGACATCATATACTTGGATTTTCAAAAAGCCTTTGACAAGGTACCCCATGAACAACTACTACGGAAACTGAAGAACCATGGGGTGGAAGGAGACGTACATAGATGGATCAAAAATTGGTTGTTGGGAAGATAGCAAAGGGTAGGAGTGAAGGGCCACTACTCGGACTGGAGAAGGGTCACGAGTGGAGTTCCGCAGGGGTTAGTGCTCGGCCCGCTGCTGTTCAATGTATTTATAAATGATCTAGAAACAGGGACAAAGTGCAAAGTTATAAAATTCGCAGATGACACCAAACTATTTAGTGGAATTAGGACTAAATAGGACTGCGAAGATTTACAAAGGGACCTGAACAAACTGGGAGAGTGAGCTAATAAATGGCAGATGAACTTTAACGTGGAGAAATGTAAAATCTTGCATATAGGAAACAGAAACCCGATGTACAGCTATATGATGGGAGGGCTGGTAATGGGTGAAAGTAGCCTAGAGGGGTACTGGTGGACAAAACAATGAAGCCGTCGGCACAGTGCGCAGCGGCCTCTACGAAGAACAGAATGCTAAGTATTATCAAGAAAGGTATTACATCCAGAACGAAGGAAGTTATCCTGCCGTTGTATCGGGCGATAGTGCGCCCGCATCTGGAGTACTGCGTCCAATATTGGTTGCCGTACCTTAAGAAGGATATGGTGATACTCAAGAGGGTACAGAAAAGAGCGACGAGATTGATAAAAGGTATGGAAAACCTTTCATATGCCGAAAGACTATAGAAACTGGGGCTCTTTTCCCTAGAGAAGCAGAGGCTTAGAGGGGACATGATAGAGACTTACAAGATCATGAAGGGCATAGAGAAAGTGGAGAGGGACAGATTCTTCAAACTCTCGAAAACTACAAGAACGAGAGGGCTTTCGGAAAAGTTAAGAGGGGACAGATTCAGAACCAATGCTAGGAAGTTCACCCAAAGGGTGATGGACACCTGGAACGCGCTTCCAGAGGGTGTGATAGGTCAGAGTACGGTATTGGGGTTCAAGAAGGGATTAGATAATTTCCTGAAGGAAAAGGGGATAGAGGGGTATAGATAGAGGGTTACTATACAGGTTCTGGACCTGATGGGCCGCCACATGAGCGGACTGCTGGGCATGATGGACCTCTGGTCTGACCCAGCAGAGGCACTGCTTATGTTCCGTTCAGTCAATTATGTCTCTTTCCACCCTGCAATTAAGACTATTTTATTTTCAAAATTTGTACTTTCTAAGCACTAGACTAAGCTAATGTTACTATTTTATTTTATTGCATTATGTTTTTATACTTCCTAGAATATTATTCTAGTATTTCTTAAAGTATAATCCACCTCAAACTAAGGGCTCCTTTTACAAAGCCACGCTAGCGATTCCCGCAGGGCATATGTGACGCAACCCGTTCAATTACTATGAACTGCATTGCATTTGCCACGCCAGGACCCGCTAACACAGTTTTGTAAAAGGGGCCCTAAAGTTTGGTGTAGGCAAAATTTAAGTATCGGTTCATGTGAGGGGTGGCAAGTCAAGTGCGCGCAAGACAAAAGCGCGTGGACAATTGCGTGAAGACAACTCAGCGCAAGACAACTTAGCTTAGGACAATTGCGCGCAGCAAACTACATGGGTGCATGCGCAGGAGATTTTAACAACACAGCACTGTGGTTAGAGCTACAGCCTCGGCACCTTGAAGTTGTGGGCCCAAACCCCATGCTGCCCCTTTTGCGAATGCATGGCGCGGGTTTGAGTGCCGGCAGCAGCAGTAACTGCTCCGACGCTAAAACCCACACTATGCGTTCATAAAAGATGGGGTTAATTCTCTACTGCCCCAGCTGCAATAGATAGATTGTGAACCCACTGGGACAGATATGGAAAATGCTTGAAGTACCTGTCTGTAAACTGCTTTGAATGCAGTTGTAAAACCATAAAAAGGCTGTATACAAGTTCCAATCCCTTTCCCTGATGTCATAATGCCCCATTCCACCAATAAGAGCCAACCTCATCAGTGATGTCACAATGGCTTCATTGTTCTATACTTGGCTCACGCCTGATATTGTACTGGAGGAGAGTGTGGGGCAGTGGTTAGAGTTACAGCCTCAGCCCCAGGTATATGGACAGATATGGAAAATGCTTGAAGTACCTGTCTGTAAACTGCTTTGAGTGCGGTTGTAAAACTATAAAAAGGCTGTATACAAGTCCCAATCCCTTTCCCTGATGTCATAATGCCCCATTCCACCAATAAGAGCCAACCTCATCAGTGATGTCACAATGGCTTCATTGTTCTATACTTGGCTCACGCCTGATATTGTACTGGAGGAGAGTGTGGGGCAGTGGTTAGAGTTACAGCCTCAGCCCCAGGTATATGGACAGATATGGAAAATGCTTGAAGTACCTGTCTGTAAACTGCTTTGAGTGCGGTTGTAAAACTATAAAAAGGCTGTATACAAGTCCCAATCCCTTTCCCTGATGTCATAATGCCCCATTCCACCAATAAGAGCCAACCTCATCAGTGATGTCACAATGGCTTCATTGTTCTATACTTGGCTCACGCCTGATATTGTACTGGAGGAGAGTGTGGGGCAGTGGTTAGAGTTACAGCCTCAGCCCCAGGTATATGGACAGATATGGAAAATGCTTGAAGTACCTGTCTGTAAACTGCTTTGAGTGCGGTTGTAAAACTATAAAAAGGCTGTATACAAGTCCCAATCCCTTTCCCTGATGTCATAATGCCCCATTCCACCAATAAGAGCCAACCTCATCAGTGATGTCACAATGGCTTCATTGTTCTATACTTGGCTCACGCCTGATATTGTACTGGAGGAGAGTGTGGGGCAGTGGTTAGAGTTACAGCCTCAGCCCCAGGTATATGGACAGATATGGAAAATGCTTGAAGTACCTGTCTGTAAACTGCTTTGAGTGCGGTTGTAAAACTATAAAAAGGCTGTATACAAGTCCCAATCCCTTTCCCTGATGTCATAATGCCCCATTCCACCAATAAGAGCCAACCTCATCAGTGATGTCACAATGGCTTCATTGTTCTATACTTGGCTCACGCCTGATATTGTACTGGAGGAGAGTGTGGGGCAGTGGTTAGAGTTACAGCCTCAGCCCCAGGTATATGGACAGATATGGAAAATGCTTGAAGTACCTGTCTGTAAACTGCTTTGAGTGCGGTTGTAAAACTATAAAAAGGCTGTATACAAGTCCCAATCCCTTTCCCTGATGTCATAATGCCCCATTCCACCAATAAGAGCCAACCTCATCAGTGATGTCACAATGGCTTCATTGTTCTATACTTGGCTCACGCCTGATATTGTACTGGAGGAGAGTGTGGGGCAGTGGTTAGAGTTACAGCCTCAGCCCCAGGTATATTAGAGAGATTGTGAGCCCACCGGGACAGAGAGGGAAAATGCTTGAAGTACCTGTCTTTAAACTGCTTTGAGTGTGGTTGTATAACTGTAAAAAAAAAAAAAAAGGTGGTATATAAGTCCCAGTCGCTTTCCATAATGTGTTGGCATGAAACAGCCTTGGCTCTGGATGTGAACTCAGATGTTCAATTTTAATTTTTGTTTTTACCCCACCTAAAAGTTTTATGGTACAGTTATGTATTTATTTGTGTAGGGCAGACACAGAAAATGGAGATACCTCACATTTGCAAGAAAGAACAATTTGTATCCTAAACATGGCAGTCAAGAGTTTCAAGGACTACTTTTTCAATAGATTGAAACGGCAGACTCGGGTAAGGATATTTATTTTCAACATTTGTGTGCGTTACTTTCTTAAGGACAGTGTAATAACACTGTGCTAACAAAGGGCATGTGGTTTAGTAAATGTTTAGCATGAATTTGTACCACACAAATAGTCAATGTAATAATGCATTTCACTGCTGAAAAAAAGTTCTGTGTAAAGGAAAATTGTAATGAGGTTTTGCGCAGAAATCATCCTTTGGTTTCTGTGTAAACAAAAAATGCTAAACTTTGTGCATTAAGGGCTGAATTCATTAAATGATGCTCAAAACTTTGCACTGAAAAAAAAAACTGGCGCTGAGTAGTATTTTATAAAGGGCGTTCTGGGACAGGCACCCTGTACAGGTTTACAGGTATATTAAGCATAATATGCCACTTACCTACCAAAGCTAACTCAGCGGTGTACAATTAAAACAACTAACATTAGAAAAGGAACTCCATTTTGCAATAGGACAGCTCCAGAAAAGAACACCCCCCGAACTTTAAAAAGAAAACGGTAAAATGAAAAACAATCACAATCTCTTCTCCACAGCTTCCTCCCCCCCCCCCCCCCCCCCAAGTATGAGGAGCCGCTGGAAAGTTCTCAGCCTAACCAAGAAGAGAATGATGTGGAGCCATGAAACTTAAAAGTTATTTCACACTTTTCTTGGAATATATCAGTCTTTCTCTGGTGTTGCACTGTATGAAGAGTCTGGCTTCTTGGGGGTTCAGTTGAATTTTTATTTCTATTTTCACATTGTGATTACTTATTCTAAACTGGGTGAGATCTGAGTTCTACATGTTTGAGACATGATTGATCTGTTGTAATCTGGTTTGATGTTCCAGGGTCACTGCAGTGTTTTTGGTACTGTCTTTTCCTAGGTACAGTAGGTGCTTGTGTGACTCATGGAAGTTACTGCTATTATGGTATGTCGGATTTACTCTGTAGGTCCTGAGTAACATTTGTAGTGTTTTATATTAGTTAAGTTCACACTATACCTGGTATTGGATTTTGGATTTGGATTCAGATCATATCTTTCTCAGTAATGGCTCAAGGCAAGTTACATTCAAGTACAGTGGGTATTTTTCATGTCCCTAGAGGACTTATAATTTTTAAGTTGAGCCCACCAGGACAGATAAGGAAAGGATAAGGTTTTACCTGAATGTAAAACCACTTAGGATATAAGTGGTATATAAATAAATTGCTTCCAACATACTGTGGCTGTCATGCATTGAATGGAGACATCAATTTAGGCAATGAAAAAAGGAGCTCTAACAGTACATTTTTATACCCTCAGGAGAGGACAGGATGAAAACTGATGAAGCGAGCTGTCTGTAACATTGCAGGATGCCAGATGTGATGGGAGCAATAAATTTCACTCGTGTGGTTCTTTTACCGCTGGGTGACGGAAATGACTGACATCAAATTTGAAAAAACTTTAATGTCCTGAATGTGCAACTCATATGCCATGGCCACATGTGGTTGCAAAATATGCAGACTATTGTGAATGTACGAGTAGAAAACCTAGTTGATGGGGGGGGGGGGAAATATGTGTTCTAAAACACAAGGTCAGGCGCAAAGGGAATAGGCTGAGCCGCAACATCAGGAAATATTTTTCTCACAGGAAGGCTGGTCGAAGCCTGAAACACCCTGCTGGAGTGGGTGTTGGCAGCTAAAAAATGAACAGAGCTAATTAGATTTTTTGGAACGGAGTTTATTGAGAAGTATCTCATACAGCTCACTAGAAAAGCAATGACTCCGTTATCAAGGGCATTTTGAGCCAGATTCTATAAACATCACCTAACTCGGTAGTCGTCAAGAAAAGCGGCCCCTACCACATGCGAATTAGGTAGTCGCTGAGAAAAGCAGCCCCTACCACATGCAAATTAAGGTAGTCGCCGAGAAAAGCAGCCCCTACCAGATGCAAATTAAGGTAGTCGCCGAGAAAAGCAGCCCCTACCAGATGCAAATTAAGGTAGTCGCCGAGTAAAGCAGCCCCTACCACATGCGAATTAGGTAGTCGCCGAGAAAAGCAGCCCCTACCACATGCAAATTAGGTAGTCGCCGAGAAAAGCAGCCCCTACCACATGCAAATTAGATAGTTGCCGAGAAAAGCAGCCCCTACCACATGCGAATTAGGTAGTTGCCGAGAAAAGCAGCCCTTACCACATGCAAATTAGGTAGTCGCCGAGAAAAGCAGCCCCTACCACTTGCAAATTAAGGTAGTCGCCGAGAAAAGCAGCCCCTACCACTTGCAAATTAAGGTAGTCGCCGAGAAAAGCAGCCCCTACCACATGCAAATTAAGGTAGTCGCCGAGAAAAGCAGCCCCTACCACATGCAAATTAGGTAGTCGCCGAGAAAAGCAGCCCCTACCACATGCAAATTAGTTAGGCATCGTTTGTAGCCTCGCTCCTAGTGGCGTCTAAATTTACTTAGTCACTGGTAGGTGCCTAACTCAATCCACACCCAAACTCTGCCTCAAATCTGACCCTAACCACGCTCATTTGCCAGTAGGCGCCTCGGAGTAGCCGCCTACATCAAAGTGGTAGGCGCCTACTGGCAAATTGATTGATTTATTTAAAAATTATTTTTAACCCGCTTACACCTAAGCGGTTCACAAAGATACATACGTGTATGGAATGACATAAAACGTGTATATATATACGCTACAATCATAAAATTTCACCAACAAATCATTTAGTGAAAGGCCTCTACAATTAAAATTGTTTGGGTTTTTTTTTAACTTCTTAAGTTTCTGCAGGTCAGGCAACAATTGAAGGGATACTGCCAGGTTATTCCATAACAGCAAAAAGAAGAAACACCAGGGTAGCGTATTAGCACTTCACTTCTTAAAAATGAGTTAAGCACTCTAGTATTGCAAGATCTTGCTCGGTTTCGAACAGTCACTATACTGCGGGTGAATTGGGCGTGATGCTTTTATTACGTTCACCCACGCTCAGCGTGAGATGTGCGTATTTTGTGCGCGCTTGAACTGCAAGTACATATATTGCGTTCAGCCACGATCAGTGATGCGACGCACATATATTGTGCGTATTTGACATATATGTGCTCATACTGCAAGACAACGCTCGTTTATCGAGTTAAAATTTAAGATGTCTTGCTCCGTCTTGCAAAACACTCGTAAATCACGTTACTCGCTATCTGAGGTTTGACTGTACTGAGAGATTCGTGTAAAGTTCAGGCATCAAAGAGAAAGGTTTTCAATTTCTTCCGGAATAAGGTGCAGCTGTTCTGATTGCGCTGATCGAGGTGCCTAGATGAAGGTGTCTTTTATAGAATCAGGGCCTTGGGTTTCTGTGGGAAATTCTTGCTTCTTTACAAGTTATATCTGTGAGAAATGAATTGGAAATGCCTTCATCTGAGGCTGGCTGGAATAAGGGAGCGCTGGCCTAATGATTAGTGCAGTTGGCTGGGTTCAAATTAGAGAATGACACGGTGACAAAATTCATCACCGTTCCCATTACCGCGGGAAATAATCCCATGTCATTTTCTAGTGTCTATTTCAACCTCAGTCCTTCTACACCAGCATTCTTCAAAGCAAAGCTTGCGGGTCAGTGGTTATGGCCATCCATACTCTGATTCTTATGGGAGCCAAGGAGCCAAGGATAATGAAGCCATTGTGACATCACTGATGTGATTGGCTCTTAGGCACTGGTGGAATGAGGCATTATGACATCACAATATCTGCTCTGGATATCAGAGACTGTCATTCTGTAGTGTCTGTTTCAACCTCAGTCCTTCTACTCCAGCATTCTTCAAAGCAAAGCTTGCGGATCAGCGGTTGTGGCCATTCATACTCTGATTCTTCCCTCTCGTCTTAAAGAATGACATGAAGATGGTTATCCGTGGGGACGGGAACGGTGATGAATTTTGTCACCGTGTCATTCTCTAGTTCAAATCTCACTGTGGCTGCTTGTGATCCTGTAACACTTATTCCTCCATTGCCTCTAGTACAGGAACTTAGACTGTGGGACTCGTAATCAAAAAAACCTGAAACGTCCAAAAAAATGCCTAAGTCAGCACTTGGACGTCCTAATCGCCAGGATGTCCAGGTACCGATAAAACCCTTTTTCTGGATGTCTAGCAAAATGTCTCTCCCTCTGTGCATTCAGAGTTCCAAGGGAAGTGCTGGGAGGCTTGCTAAGGGCGTGTTTCGGATGTGCTTAACTTGGAGGTCTTGCGGCAATAATTGAATCTTTTCTAAAATGTTCTGGATGGAACTTAAGACGTTCGGAGCAAGTCACGTTTCAAGTTTATTAGGTTTTTATATACCGCCTCTCAAGATTATCTAAGCGGTTTTACAATCAGGTACTCAAACATTTTCCCTATCTGTCCCGGTGGGCCCACAATCTATCTAACGTACCTGTTAGCAGTGGCGTACCTAGCATATGTGACATCAGGGGCCCATCATTTTTTGGCACCCCCCCCCCCATCTGTACGAAAAACATGATTTTTAGTAACAAGCCGCACATCACACATGAGTACCTAGGAAAAGGCAGCATCTTACATATGCAGTGAGAAATACAACATCAATACACCCATTGTAAAACTAAACAAGCCAGACCAGTACAGATCAATCCTACACCTTCAATCCTAACAGAAAACCATGTCTTTCGAACACACAGAACACAGAAAACACCTTCGCCTAGTATGGAATATGTCATCACAAACTAACTCCTCCCCCTTTTACAAAACTCTAGTGTAGATTTTATCCACGGTGGTAACAGCTCTGACGCTCATAGAATTCTGAGCATCAGAGCTGCTACCACCAAGGCTTACGCTAAAAAACGCTCCACAGTTTTGTAAAAGGGGGGATAAAATAGAAATACATCAACAAAGGTTAAATTGAACCAGCAAGAAGCTGGACTCTGCATACAATGCAACACCACAGAAACAGTGACACATATCTCCTAAAGCAACAAATAAATAGAAAATTTTTGTTCTACCTTTGTCTTCTGTGGTTTCTGCTTTCCTCATCTTCTTGTTACTCTCTTCCTTCCATTCACTGTCTGCCATCTCTCTGCCCCTATATGGCATCTTCTCTCCTTCTATGCCCCTTCCAGAAACTGTATGCCTCCTCCTTCCATCTCTCCTTTCACCCCCATTGGTCTGGCATCTCTCTCCTCTCCTTCCCTCTCCCACACCTCTCTTCTGCAATCCCTTTCTTCCCTCATTTTCCTTTTCAATTTATTTTCTGCATCCATCTAGATTACGTTCTTACTACCCTCTCATCAATTTCCTTTTTTACTGTCTACCTACAGCTCGCCACCTCTTTCCCTCACCCCCTCCAGTATTTCCCTAACTCAATCCTTTTCCCCCATCATGTACCCTCCTTTTATTTATCCCCTCCTTCCATCCTCTGCCCTCTTCTCTCTCTCCCTTCTCTCCACTTCCATCATCTGCCCCTTCTCTCTTTCCCCCCACTTCCATCATCTGCTCTCTTCTCTCTCCCCCTTCTCTCCACTTCCATCATCTGCCCCTCCTTTCATCATCTGCCCTCTTCTCTCCCCCACTTCCATCATCTGCCCTCTTCTCTCTCCCCCTTCTCTCCACTTCAATCATATGCTCTTCTCTCTCTTTCCCCCCTCCTTCCATCATCTGCCCTCTTCTCTCTCCCCACTTCCATCATCTGCCCCTTCTCCCCACTTCCATCATCTGCCCCTTCTCTCTCTTTCCCCCCACTTCCATCATCAGTCCCCTTCTCTCAATCTCTCCATCCACCACAGGCCCATCTTTCTCCGTCATCTTTCCGATTTTAACAACAAGATCAGCAAGCCCCCCCCCTCCGCGACAGCATTCAGCGGCATCGGCGCCCCCCCTCCGCGACGGCACTCAGTGGCATCGGCGCCCCCCCTGCCCCCCAATAGCACTCAGGTTCGGCCTCCTTCTCCCGGCATCAGCAGAACTTCAGATCGGCAACAGGTGCTCAGTCAAAAGCTTCCCCTGACTGAACTGCCTGGGCGGAAACAGGAAGCTGAGTCAGGGGATGCTTTTGACTGAGCACCTGATGCCGATCTGAAGTTCTGATGCCGGGAGAAGGAGGCTGAACTTGAGTGCTATCGTGGGACAGGGGGGCGCCGATGTCGCTGAGTGCCATCGCGGTGGGGGGGGGGGGCTCCGATGCTGCTGAGTGCCGTCGCAGCCCAGGAATTTTCTGGACCTGTCCGGCTGTGCACCCCCCCTAAGGCTGCACCCGGGGCGGACTGCCCCCCCACTCCCCTTTAGTATGCCACTGCCTGTTAGACCTGTTATACAAGCGTCTAAGTGCCACAAAGGGACACAAACTGACCAGATGACCATTGGATACATTAAGGTAAGACCGCACCCCCCTTCCAGCCTCCCCGACTGCTCACCAACCCTCTCCTATTCAAAAAAATTCTGAATGAAAGAGTATATGCCTCTCTCGAGAACAGCAGCACTTGGTATGGGAAAGTCTAGTAGAGCATCACACAGGTGTCTTAAGTAACCTGATGGATGGGCTAGTGAACCATAGTGAGAAGGACCCAGGCCCATAAGCCACTTTAACCACTACATTTATGGTGGAAAGTGTGAGCCCACCAAAACCAGCCAAAATTCTACTATATTGCCATATATGTGTCTCCTGTAGCCATGAGGGTAGACAGGTGGATCTAGTACAGGGCTCGACAATCCACAGCTCGTGAGCCACATGCAGCAATTTGGCCTCATGGTTGTAGCTCTTCTCAGAATGATAGATGCATTCAACTCGATCGTAGAGCCGCCATCGCTGTCACCCCTGCCAATTATTTTACCTCCAGTGTTGAGCTCCCATGGCTACTGTATCTCCCACACTTCTCTTGCTTCAGCGGGTTAGTGGCAGCAATTCATTCAGCTGCCTGCCGCTAACCCAGAAGCCTCTCCTCTGCCGCATCCCACCCTCTCTCAGAACTTTCTGTTTCTGCCTGGGTAGGACGTGATAGAGGAGAGTCTTCCGGGTTAGCAACAGACAGCTATAGGAATCACTGCTGACCCGTTCAGTGATGAAGAACGAACAGTTACATAAATTTTACTTTCTGTTGATATGACGACACATTTAAACCACTTGAATCAGAAGCTACAAGGTAGAGGTAACATTGCAAATACACTTCTGGAAACCATCCTTTCCTTTGAACGACAACTACTTTTGTTTGGAGAAGACTTGCAAAGTGGAAATCTGTTTCATTTCAAAACTTTAAAAAAAAAACTTTCTGGAAACTACTGGAAGTGTCATTGATAGCAAGTTCTTTCTGGCAACTATTACAAAAATACATGATTCATTTACTGGTCGCTTCAAAGATTTCAGAGATGAAAAGTTCATAAAACCTCTTGTGGCGAATGTCAATAGAATAAATTTTTTTGCCGTTTCCAAAAATTGGAACAGCTCAGTTTGAACTACAACTAACAGACTTGAAAAGCAAAGATGTGTGGTCTTCAAAATTTACATCTTTACAAGTGGAACTAGTAAATCTAGAAAGAAAAAAGGTGACTTTAGCCATGAATCACAAATGGACGAAAATTTCCAACTGTCGAAAGGAAGATCAATTGATTTTTGAAACTGTTATTGTCAATTCAGAATAGTAGTATTTGAAATTTGATGATTTTTGGGTTCACTTACGGTATTATTGAGTAGATGTTCTCCAACATGAATGATGTCAAAAGTAAGCTAAGAAGTCATTTTAATGATGTAAGCTTCGAATCCTGTTTAACACTGAAATCTTCCAGCTACTCATCGAACATGAAATAACTCTATGCAGAAATACAATGTCAAAAGTCTCATTAAATTGTTTTTCTTTATTTTCTGTAAATATTTGAAGTTTTGTTTTGGTGTTAAATGCATAAAAATCGTATCTCAAACCCCCTTCTCTACCCATTGCAGCTCTTTCTAAATCTTAGATCGGACATTTAGGATAAAATCTCTTTTCTTTAAAAAAAAGTTGCTGACCCCTGGTTTAATAGGTTGGGGGGAGTTTTGGAGGGCTCACCATAAATTAGAAGGGGTATATGGTGAGATGTACTTCTGGCACTCTTTATGTGAAGTTCATAGCAATGCCTTCTAAGGTGTTGGTAGGTCTGTGGCCAGTCTGTCACAGTGATGGCCGCTCCCACATCCAAGTGGTCTGGATTCAGACATTTTCAACTTGGATGTTTCTTTGGTCAAAAATGGGATCTAAACTTATTCATCCTAAGGGCTGGACAACCTGTCGGCCTAGATGTTCAAGTAGTCGATTTTCACAAAAAAAAAAGTTGGGGGGGAGGGGGGGGAGACATCTAACTGTTCAGCTTTTGAAAATGGATGTTTCTATGCTTCCGACTTTGGATGTTTAGTTGGAAACATCCAAATCAGACTTAGATGTCCTTTTCGAAAATGGCCCTCGGTGAGTTCACTAGAGACAGAGAAAGTTCCTGCATATAATAAATGTAAACTGCTTTGGTTATACTACAGAAAGGCAGTATATCAAATGCATTACCCTTTATCAATCATGTTCTAGAGAATGACATAGTTCCCTTTTCTATGGTTGTCCTGCGGTAACCGCAGAAAAACTGCAGAAATGGGCAAAAATTTTATGTTTACCGCAGGTGCAGGAACAAGTTTTTTTTATCTCTCCACAGGAACGGTAAATAGCTTTGATCCCATGGGGAACTCTCCCCTGATCACAGCTCCCCGACCATCCCTACCCCCCTTGGGGTTCCCACTCTCTTCTCCCCTCATGGGTCCAACAGCTACACACACACCCTTGCTCGTGGATCTGGCAGCGCCACCCTCCCCCCTCGCTCCTGGGTCTGGCAGCTCCAGCCATCTTCCCTCCTCCCTGCTGCTGGCATATATCTTGTAGAAGAGCAGCTGATCCCTACACAGGCCTGCTCGATGGTGCTCGTGGCCTTCCCTCTGCCGAGCACTTCCTTATGAAACAACTTCCTTTTTTTGCGAAGATAGGAAGTTGTATCATAAGGATGAACCCAGCAGCAGGAAGGCTGCAAACACCATTGAGCAGGCCTGTGTAGAGACTGACTTGCTCTTCTACAAGCTGGTATGTGCCTGCAGGAGGGGGGAGGCAGGCTGGACCATGAGGGAGAGGGGGAGCTGGAGCCATCAGCCCCAAGGAAGAAAGGGAGGGAATGCAAGGGAAAGCAGATGCTGGCACAGGTGGAATTGCTGGGTCAGGAGAAAAGGGCACAGGAGGAGGGTTGGGGCTGGAGGACAGGACACAGGAGGGGGCTGGGGGTGGATGATAGGGCACAGGAAGGGTGGCTGAGAACCAGTGGTCTAATCTGAAAGGTCAGCAAAACAACAAAAAAGGCAGGTGTCTTGTTAATTTCGATATTTTTTCTGGTTTTAATAGCTAGTATGCACAAGCCAGCTTTTCATCTGTGATTTTGGGGTAGGAAAATAGTCACCTTCTAGTAAGAGCTATTCTGCTTCTTGAGAATTTGTTATAGTTTGTCCATACCTAGTTGTGTCTTGTATTTTTGGTAATCTGAGTTTTCTTTTCTTGATTGGCCCAACAGGAATCAGCTCAGGGCAGATGAGTATTTCTGCCTGACCTATATGCTTGTTTCCTGTCGCTTCAGTGTTGTTCTTGTCCAGATTTTCCCTGTAATAATTTAAAAAAACAAAATAAAACAAAAACAAAACCTTTTTAAAACAAAATGGAACAACCCCCCCAAAAAAAAAAAAAAAACACACCTATATGCAACACTGAAAGCAAAACAAATTTATTTTTCCTGTATATCCCTACTTAGAACCAGCTTTGAACCATCTTTTTGAAAATGTAATTTTAAGATTATGTAAAGATGTTCAGATGATTTATGATTTTTTAAAATGTGTATTGCCATTGTATTTTGTTGTTTGTTAATTGCTGTTTGTTTACATTGGTCCACGCCTAGACCACAAATAATTTTAAATAAATAAATATTCCTAAGAGTGCACAAATTCTCCAAAGAAGGTGCAAACTTGTATATACATGTGCTCCATGCATGTATGTATGTTGTATAAAATATGCAAGTACATTGTAACTGCTTCCCTGCTGCACCCACACCCACACCATGCCCCTGGAAATGTATAAGGGCAGCATTCATGTAAGTACAATCGTATGCTGAAAAGTTCTCAGTCCAACCAACCAACTTCCTAAATTCTGAGCCTTATTTTGCCATTGGAGCTGAAAAGAGTGTTATCGTATTTCATTAAGTGCCAATTTGCAAAAACAAAATTCTGTTTTTTAACATTGTTTCAGATCATTGATTGACCCATATCAATGTCATTCTCTTCCTGGTTGGGCTGAGAACTTTTCAGCACCACCTCGTATGTGCCTTCTCAACAGTGCATGCACTTATATGAATGGGAAAAAAACTCGATTTACAAGTAGAAAAACGTCATCAGATTACCTCCTTAAAGCCACTTGTAGGCATAACAATAGAAAGTAAGCTAGGCTTGAGTTTCCTGTCTATAATGCTGCTTACAGGAACACATGTCCTTTCTTTTTCCCTGTTAGCTTGGTAAGCACTGAGCATTATGAGCACTACAGAAAGAGTAATTAAAATCCTGTTCTGCCTGTAACTCTAGAATCAGTGGGAAAACTTTCAGGAAGTCAATCAAAACTTATCTCTTTGACAAATATCTCTGACTCCCGCCCTCCTTGTAACTCTACTTTTAACTATGCCTTGTACCTCCCACCTTCCTGCACCTCCCACCTACCTGCCTTCTCCCTACCTGCACCTCCCACCTACCTGCACCCGACTTCCTAAGCCACGCCGATTGACTTGTTTATAACCTCTCTATCTCCTTGCCTGCTTCCGACTCGCTAAGTTATATTGATTGATTGACTTATTTGTAAATTTCGCTGTAGATGTACAGTCTCTTGTCATGTAAACCGCTCTGAACTATTCTGGTACTGCGGTATACAAAAATAAAGTTATTATTATTATTATTAAATGGCTTGGTTTATTATTTGAATGCTCATGTCATATAGCAGCAGTCGTAAACTGAACACTGAGACCTTGTCATGTTTTTCAGCCACACTTTAGACAGCTGTTGACAATAAAATGGATTTCCAGCACTGAAGCTTTTGACACAGTGAAAGAGTCCATCAGAATGGCTTCCCAGCCTGTAAAATATTTAAAGCATCCTTATAATAAGGTATGTTTCCATTTGGTTGTCATGCCCTGAAGGTGTCATATATGTTATCGTATACAATATTTCAAAGGTTTGGTTACCATTTCCTTCCAAAACCGTAGTGAGATTTCTTATTTTAAGGTAAGAGTTGCTGAAAGCACTTCTCTTCGAATGGATAACATGTAGATGATATACAATTTTTTTTTTCTGTACGGCCGATTAGTGGAGTGAACTGAATGGAAAATCGACCGTATGTCTGCGTGCAGCGAACGCCTGGATGGGGCATCAGAAATTAGTACTGAATCTTTTTAAGGCTTAGGGCTTCTTTTACTAAGGTGCGCTAGCGTTTTTAGCGTGCGCTTAAGATTAGCGGGTGTAAATGACGCGCTAAACAAAAAGTACTAACGCTTTAGCATTTAGCGCACCTTAGTAAAAGGAGCCTTGAGTTGTTATTAGTATGAAGTCTGAAGATCCATCATGGCCTGGAGTTGTTGATGTAGATGCTGTAACGCTTCCAGTTCAGTGAAAGCTGAAGAATTGGGGGTTCTGGTTGGATTCAAGTGTTATCTTCGGTTGTCTGCTTTGTTTCATGAGGCTTTTAAGTAGAGGGAACGTGCTTCCGAGGTTGGAGAGCAGCCTGCGAGGTTCGCTAAAGCCGGCCACCATCACAGGCTGCTCTGAAGAGGAGGATCAGCAGCAGCGGCAGCAGCGGCGAGTGAGGGTGGGAGGTGTGTTCCCTGCCGAGGACGCGGGCAGGGAGAGAGCTTGCCTGGCTTCCATGGTGAGTGAGGGCGGGAGGAGGGGAGTGGCCAGAATGTTCCCTGCCAGAATGTTGGCGGCCACGGATCACACACCACAGCGGCAGGGAACACGAAATCCTAAGTGCGCATGTGCGCTTAGGCTTTTATTATATAGGATTATCTGAACAGAAAACAAAAAAAGAGTTCCACCAAAGAGATTCCACAAGGTAAACAGCAGAGCAAACACAAAAGAAACTGTGGAATTGATGATCCTGTCAGAAGTAATTGCTGCTTTTTATGGGGACGGGCGGGGATGGAGGTAATTCCTTGCGGGGATGGGTGGGGACAGAGAGGATCCTGGCGGGGACGGACGGGAATGGGTGGGATTTCTGTCCCCGTGCAACTCTCTACTGCACACCTAATTTGTGGTGGTAGTAAGTTTGAACCTGTTCTCCTTTTGCTACGTCGATTACAATAGTTGCCTATTAGATCTCGTATAACTTTCAAGATCTCGTATAACTTTCTGATTTTTCATGCTTTTCATCAAGGAAGTACCGTGGGATTTGACAAATGACATGTCGCTATATCACCAAGTTGATCCTTGAGATCAGAGATGGCAATGCACTTGTCTGTGGATGGAAACAGCAAATAAAGGGGTCCTTTTACTAAGGCGCGCTAATCGATTTAGCACGCACTAAAAGTTAGCATGCGCTAAATGCTAAGGCACCCATTATATTCTATAGGCACCTTAGCATTTAGCACACGCTAATCTTTAGCGCATGCTAAATCGGTTAGCACGCCTTAGTAAAAGGACCCCAAAATATGCTAGTACTAGGAAAACAGCTGTTTCTGTGTGGAATGATTTGGTTGTACAGCTGAGAAGCTTCTAAAAACATCGCTTTTTGCAGAAGCTTTTGCTTGAACATTTTGAGGAGTAGGATGTATATTTTTAATGTTTTTAAAATTTGTTTTATGTAATGTTTTTTAATTGATTTTAAGAAAGGTTTGGACAAGTTCCTGGAGGAAAAGTCCATAGTCTGTTATTGAGAAAGACATGGAGGAAGTCACTGCTGGCCCTGGATTGGTAGCATGGAATAATGCTACACCTTGGGTTTTGGTCAGGTACTGGGGACCTGGACTGGCCACTGTGGGAACGGGCTACTGGGCTTGATGGGGACCGTTGGTCTGACCCATTATGGCTATTCTTATGTTCTTACGTGAACCAAGTATAGGACAATTAATACATTATAACAACACTGATGAGGTTGGCTCTGAGGCACTGTGGAATGAGGTATTATGACATCACAATCTCAGCTCTGGAATGTTGCTCTCATTGGGGTTCCGGAATCTTGCTATTCTATGAGATGCTGGAATGTTGCTACTCTTTGGGTTTTGGCCAGGTACTAGTGACCTGGATTAGCCACCATGAGAATGGGCTACTGGGCTTAATGGACCATTGGTCTGACCCAGTGAGGCTATTCTTATGTTGTTATGTTATAATTTTGTATGTACTTTGGAACCCACGTAGGTTTAAGCGGGCTATAAGTTCTTTTTTTTAATTAATTAAATAAATATACTGGATTGCTTTCTCTTCACAAGGGGTAATTTTCCTTCAGAGAGCTGGTGTATTTGCCCCACTGGTGTTTGCTACCAATCTACTGCCTCATAACCCATCAGAAAAGAGAGACTGAGCGGAGATAAATTAGAAAGTCTGCAGACCAAAAGTGTGCTCAAATTTGTGGTGTGGTGGAAGAAAAGAGAACGTAGTAAAAACTTTCAAAACCACAACAGACTCCCACTTAATAATCACTGGTAAAAAAACAAACCAAAACCTCCCACCAAAACTGTTATAGCACAAAACATGAAAATAGGAATCCTCCACAATAAAAGTATCAAAATGAAAGTGCAATTTCCTTCCTCACACGAATTGCATCACAAATGTAATGATAACTCGATTCACTTAAGCTAAGTACAATTTTTATTTTTAAGATTTGAATGTGATATATCTCAGTGAAAACAGGAAAAGAGCTGTACGTGTGAACAATATGTACAACGGAAAATTTAAAAACTATCCCCCTCTTTTACTAAGGGCTCCTTTTACCAAGGTGCGCTAGCGTTTTTAGCGCACGCACTGGATTAGCGTGCGCTATAGCACGCGCTAGCCGAAAAACTACCGCCTGCTCAAGAGGAGGCGGTAGCGGCTAGCGCGCATTATTCCGCGCGTTAAGGCCCTAACGCGCCTTCGTAAAAGGAGCCCCTAAGGTGCACTATGGTTCTTAGCGCGCGGTAAATGTTAGCGCGTGCTAATCACGTGCTAAACGCTAACGTGTGCATGTTATCCTATGGACGTGTCGATTTAGCGCGCCCTAAAATGCTTAGCGCACGTTTGTAAAAGCGGGCCTATGGAAATGTTAAAAAATACACTACGGCTCAAAAAAAAAAGTCCACTAAATAGGGAGCGGAGCAACGTCACCCTTCCTTTCATCAAGCTGTGCTGCCGAGCAGCGCGAGTTAAATTCTTATCCTAAGGGCGGCTCGATATTTAGCTTGTGCTGCTCGGCGGCGTGGCTTGATAAAGGGGGGAGGGGATAAATGAAGAGTTTTCTTTGTAATACATTAGGAAAAAATCCACTTAGGCCCAGATTCTCAAACTGGCACAGTTCGGAAGGTGCCTAAGTTAAGTGTTCTAATTGGCCATTAACGGTCAGTAATTGACCGCGCAGTTAAAAACCAATTACAAACTAATTAAGAAGTAAAAAGTAAGTGCCGTTGCAGCTTAGATAAGGGGTTGTCAGGGGAAGAGAGGCTGAGGGAAGACATAGGGAATATAAAAGGGAGAACAGAGCTGGAGTGAACGCGAGCTGTGGGAAGGCATGGACAGTGAGACAAAGATAACTGCAGCTCGTTGGTCAGACATTCCTAAGGAAGCTTAGTCGGCCAATAGGCATCAACCCCAAATTGGAGCTCGATTCGGTTAACATAAAGATGAAAACAAATTTATGGTTTTAGGATAGAACTAGATAGAACATCAGTTTAAGCCAAAGTGTAATACTACCTGAATTGGCAAGAATCGCTATCGGCGATATACAAAGATTATTTTCCTATCATACGGCTATTGTCTAGTTATTGTTGGAATAAGAAGGTTTTCAGAGCCTTTCGAAAGATTTGAAAGGAAGTGAGAATCCTAATAGAAGATGGAATTTTGTTCCAAATCTCAGTAAATCCATAAATGTAAGATCAGCAGAGCTTACCAGTTGATCTAATCCCTTTTACATTACATTACATTACATTAGTGACTTCTATTCCGCTTGTGCCTTGCGGTTCTAAGCGGATTACAATTAGAAGAGATCCGGACATTACCGAGAGAATTACATAAACAATGATTCAAGTAAGTTACATGTTATGGTAGAATGTTACAAATTTAAAGATATCAGGAATTTATCCGAGAGAGTTACATAGCAAGATTCAGGTAATTACAGGATACAGTGGGGAATAACATTAAATTCAGGTAACAGAACAGAGTTACCTAACATTGAGGTTATTAAAGGATACAGTGGGGAATTTTTCCGATAAAATTACATAGCAAGAATCCGGTAATTACAGGATACAGTGGGAAATAACAATATATTCGGGTAACCGAAGAGAGTTACCTAACATTGAAGGTAATTACAGGATACAGAGGGGAATAACAGTATATTCGGGTGAAAGAAGAAAGTTTGAAGGAGTAGAGGTATTGGATACAGGTGGTACAGGATACAGTGGGGAATTTTTCCGATAAAATTAGAGAGGGGAAGGAGAGTTTATGTTGATGTATATTCATAGTGTGAGAGAGTTGTCGAGCATTGATAAATACAGGAAGTAGGGGTTTGAAAATACCGTGTAGAAGTTTAAATACTACACATGCACATTGATACTGTATTCTCAGATAGACAGGAAGTGAATGAAGTTGACGCAATAAAGGAGACACTTCTGCCTTCTTTTATGGTAGCTCTTGAGACATCAGGAAATACCCACGGCTCCTTCCCAAAAAAACAATTTAGATCTGTTACTAATCTTCAACATTAAATGATGAGCTGCCATTAAAAAAAAAAGTTTCAATTAATGTATTTCCTTGTAAATGAGAACTTTGAATTTCCTGGTTTTGTGGGCAATCCAAACTATCTGGTAAAACCGAAGAATCACGAGAATTTATCTGAGAAGCGGGATATGTAACATAATACTCCTTAGTCAAAATCAGCAAGTTCTCTCTAACAAAACCCAGTTCTTTATAAAATCTTTTTTTTTATATTTCCATTGTAGATACACCTTCTTTCTTTGGAAAATGACCAAGTTTCCAAGTTTATTAAAATTTTATATACCGCAAAGCGGTGTACATTACATTAAAAATATAAAATTGGTAACATTGGTAATTAATACTTTGGGTAGATACATGACAGACCGAGACATAAGGAAGGATAAGCAAAATAGGAGAGGGGAACCATGCTCTTCCTTGATTATTATTTATTGGCAGAAATCAGTGATCTTGGTCGGATGGGAAGTCATAAGCTATATGCGTCTTTGAACATGAAGGTTTTTAAGTTCGTATTAAATTTATCGATATTTTCTTCCTCTCTTAAATAAGCCGGTAATGAGTCCCAGTGCTCGGGTGCACTCACAGAGAAAATACGTTTGCGGGTTGTATCATAAAAGAGGTGTTTTAAAGAAGGAATATGTAAAAAGACGTTGACTACTAGATCTTAATGTTCTTGAAGATCAATAAGGGACAAGCAATCTGTCCATGAAATTTGGTGTGAAAAGATTTTGTTTTAATTAATCTTAGATTTTAACTTTGCACAGCATTTTTCTGTAAATTCCAACTTTTTGTGTAATACCAAATTATCTAATATAATAAAACAGTAAGCCGCGCATGCGCACTTCCTATGCGTGCGTCTGTTTTCCGTGAGCTGTAGCGACCCATAGGAAGTGCGCGGCTTACGGTCTGGCCTCACAAGGCAAGACAAGTTGAAGTCGGCCGTGGCGGCTGCTGGCTGCCAGAAGCTCTCTCTCTCTCTTCCTCCCCCCTCCCCAGGCGGATGTCGGCCGCCGCGGCTGCTGGCCGCCCAAAGCTCGCTCTCTCTCTGGCGGCCCGAGGCGGATGTCGGCTGCGGCGGCTGCTGGCCGCCCGAAGCTCGCTCTCTCTCTTCCTCCCCCCCAGACGGATGTCGACCGCGGCGGCCCGAGTCAGATGTCGGTCGCGGCGGCCCGAGTCGGATGTCGGCCGCGGCTGCTGGCTGCGGCGGCTGTCGGCGGCTGCAAGCCATTAACATAAGTAGGGCATGGAGTTCAGCAGGAAGGTATGGGGGGGAGGAAAATACTGCACAGGGAAGTGGGGTGGGAGGGAAATGCTGCAACACACGGAAATGGAGGGGCAGAAAAGGGGTTGATGGACAGGGGAACAGGTGCTGATGAACAGGGAGGGGGCAGAAAAATCAAGACAGGGGGAACAGGAAGGAGGTGATGATGGACAAGGGGAGGTAAAACAAAGGGGGAAGGGCTTCTGTTGGATAAGGTGAGCAGTGATGGGGCGGTGGAGGACACAGGGGAGGTAAAAGGAAGGAGGAATGGACAGGGGGAGCAGGCAAGGGGTGGTAGTGAACAGCCAAGGAAAAAAAAAAAAAAAAAACAGACAGAAATACAGAAAGCGGATAAGGAGAGAGAGAAAAAATAAAGACACACACACATATATTCTAGCACCCGTTAATGTAACGGGCTATAAGACTAGTATTTAATAAATTCAGATTAAGCAAATCTCTCTTCTGGGTATTCAAGGTTTTTGGCTTGTGCTTCAAATATAGTAGTATGCGCAGGTGTTCTCTCAATCAAAACAGATTTGCTGATTCACGTCCTTAAACTGCCCGGTCAAAACCTTTCTGACTTTCTTTGATTGCATTGCCATTCATTCCAATGTTATTACTTCTAGTTCCCAGTTGATAATATCTCCAGAGAAGCTTGGCGTTCCAAAGTTAAACTGTGTGCCATAAGGCTACACTGGGAGTGGAGATGTGTTCTTCGTCCTAATTATGGGGCTCCTTTTACAAAGGTGCGTTAGGGCCTTAACGCGCGGAATAGCGCGTGCTAAAATGTCACGTGCGTTAGCCGTTACCTCCTCCTTTTAAGCAGGCGGTAATTTTTCGGCTGGCACACGCTATAGCGCGCGCTAATCTTGTGCGTGCGCTAAAAATGCTAGCACACCTTAGTAAAAGGAGCCCCTGGTCTTCTTTCCCAATATCTACATACATGTTCCAAGGAGGTCTACCAGGTTACTCCTCTGCAGGTGACTAGGTCAAGGGAGGCCATAAGGACAGACAGGAATCTCCGCAACCCTGAGATGTCCTGTCCATATTAGACTGTAAGCTCTTCTGAGCAGGGACATCTATTGAATGTTTAATGTACTGCGCTGCGTATGCCTTTCAGCTAGGGTTGCCAGATTTTCCAATCAGAAAATCTGGACCACCCCCCCACCCTAGACCCACCCCCCAGGCCCGCCCAGTTCTTCCCATCCCCGCCCTGTAACACCCTAATCCCGCCCCCCAGTCCCGCCCTAGCATCGTCCTACGCTGCCTGCTCTTAGGCATGGAGGAAGTCCGCGTGTGCGCGTGATGTCGTTGCATGGCATCTGCGCATGCGTGGACGTCCTCCCTCCCCTGACGCGATTTGAGGAGGCTTTTCAAATCCCCGGACAAAGTGCCAGGTTTTGAAAAGCCGTCCGGACCCCTGAACAAGTCCGGACGTCTGATAACCCTACTTTCAGCGCTATAGAAATAGAAATGATATATAGTAGCATTAGTAAGGGCTCAAGCTGGTTTTGAAAGCCAAGGAGGAGGATGCCTCTCCCATTGCTGCTCTCTACCTAGGGCTCCTTTTCCTATGCTAACGCGTGCTTGTTAGTCTTTGGACGCGTTAGCGTGTAGCGTGTGCGTAGATTTTTTTCGTGCGCTAAAACGCTTAGCGCACCTTAGTAAAGCAGGGGGCAAGTCTCTTTCAAAGGAGCACGAGCAATACTGCTTCGAGTTGTCCAGACCAGAAATGAGTGAGATCCACCTGTAGGGTCATGAAATGGTTAACTGTTGTTTAAAATATTGCTCTGGCCTACATAGCTGAAAACAGTGTACAATCTATTGACCTCATCTGCCTAAAATGTAGGTCCCTACCTTACCAGATAAGAGTTTGAGCCATGAGGTACCCTGCCCTTCTGTACATTTAACTGTAAGAGTTAGATAAGTGTCCTGCTAGTGACCTGCAAGTGTGAGCTTAGAACCAATGAGTGTTAAGAAAAGTAACACGTGAAAAGCTTTTTCTAGAATTCAGTTGTATAGCCAGAAAAATGAATAAATATCTCTGTAACTTCCTGGTTTTGGCACTTCTGAGCCAGCTTGGAGCTCAGGGGTCCAGCATGCATTCTGTAATAAATTTCTTGTACTTTCTTCACGCCTCTTACTTTGTCTGTCCAAGTGACCTTTCACACCTACTTCACCCTCCCTCACCATTTTAGCTATTGTAAAAAAGCAAATCCTAGAATGTGAGGAGCAGCACTCAGCAAACTGACAAGGTCAAGAAGCCTGCTCCCTTCCCCAGTTTCACGCTAACTATTAGTTAAGTGAATTGAGTCATATTTGCAGTTGTACTGCAATAGGTTTGAGGTGGGGAACAGCACTTTCACTTCATACTTGCATTGTGCAGGCTTCCTATGTTCCTTTTTTGAACTATACTTTTGAAATATAACATTTTTGGTAAAGTTCATTTTGTCACTTTATCTATATTTATTGTTAGTTCTTTTTTTTTTCAAAATACAACCAAGTTAAATAAAGATATAGGTTATGCTTTCCTTGATCTCGGTATCCACTAGGCCAGGGGTGTCCAACCTTTTGGCTTCCCTGGGCCGCATTGGCCGAAAAAAAATGTTTCTGGGGCCGCGCAAACACTGCAGCAAGACAGAGGAGGGAGCCGGCAAGACGGTAAACACCCGGGGGCAGCAGAGGAAAACACTGCATCGCCCTCGACCGGGGCCACCCAAAATACTTCACGGGGCCACAGGTTAGACACCCCTGCACTAGGCATTCATGTTTAACATGATTAATTTTCATCCAGTTTCCAGAGGAGCAACGTATCATATTTTGGGATAGAGATTCTTCCCCCTACACACACGTTTTGACCATATATACGTCCATTTACAATGCCTTGACATATGTGTTATAGTTTGACCATTGATTATTCAATACTGACCTTAAGCAGGAGACTTTTGTGGTTGGGAGAGTTTTTACTGGGGTCTTTTCTACACTATATTTTGAATTTTGATAAGTGGTGATTATTATTAGTGGAAACACAATAGAAATTTGAGCAGACTTTGGTCTTCGGATTTTCTGGGTAATTTACTGCCTCCCATCTCCCCACCTCGTGTCTCATCCTAAGTGACGGTAATCATGAAGCAAGTTTGCAAATGCGCACACAAAAGTGCTGAAAGTGTCTGCGTAGTGGCTATTCTGGAAGTTGCCATGGAATAAATATGTAATGTGCACATTTCTGAATTATTTGAGACCACACTCCGTATCCAGTTATGTTGGGTAGGCCTTACCAAATCACCACCCCGACACCACATAATTTATCCTGCATCTTGCCCCCTCTCCTTCTGCCCCTGGATCTGGCATTTGCCACCACTCTCCCCCGCTTGTGGATCCGAAATCCCCCTCTCCCCTGGTGAACCTCAATTCCTGGGTGACGGCAGTGGCAATGTGCATCCGCTACTTGTGCTGACCCTGAAGGCTTCCTTCTTTCGCGTCCCACCAGAGAAAACAGGAAGTAACATTAGCAAAGGTGGAGTGCAGCAGAGGGGAGTCTGTTTTGGTCAGCGCAGGCAATGAATATGCATCCCTGCTCCTGCCTGTAAAGGTGATGAGGTTCGGTAAGGGAGAGGTTTAGAAAGGACGGCGTTGCCGGGCTGGTGAGTAGAGGCAAATGCCAGATCCAGGTGTGGAAGAGAGGGGAGAAAGGTGGCCACTGGTGAATTTGCTTGGGTGGGCCTGAGCCCTTCCCTTAGCTACACCACTGGACCACACTGGTAAAAAAAAACAAGCTTATGCATTAGCCAAATTGTGACTAGGGCAGGTCAATGTGAGAGTTGTTCTGGGATTTTATTTCTTATATGAGACATGTTAACTAAATTTAATGAATTACTGAAATTATTAATTAGTTACAAGGTAGCCAGACCATGGGTGAGATATGAAGGAAAATCTGTTCTCATTTCCTTTTTGAATGTTCTTTTTCCATACTACAGATGGAAACAAGCAAAAATCAAAGAAGAGGAAGTCAATAATGAACTTCCCTAAAAGAGTGCATTTACAAAGCTCAGGGAGTTTCCTTTTGAAAATCAGGCCCCTTCCCCAGTGCACACACTCTAGGTACAGCATAGCAACATCAGAACTGTGTGCAGGTGGGGAGGGAAGCAATGCATGTTCCCCACACCCCATTCAGAAACAGGGTGTGTGCCTGGAGTTAGCATAAGACTGCTCTGGCTGAGTGGTCGGTTTTTGGTTCCACTCCTGTACAGAAAAGCCCATGGTGAACCATTATATGCATCAGTCGGTAAATTATTTTGACCCTAAACTGGTTCAGACTGGTTTAGTGTCGATCGTTATAGGCCTGAATGTGAAGTAATGAATACAAATCCCTACAAAATTTCTTCATAGAAGAAAATAGTTTGTAACAAACCAAAAAAAAAAATAATAATAATACAATAACCTGTACATTCTACCAGTGGACAGTATATATGATGTAAATAATTATAAATTAACATCAAATTATGAAGCCCTTCCTGCTAGTTTCAGAACCTTTTGTCTGAGCCCTTTTGAAATAAGGAACATTATTGTTGCCTGAAAGTAACAAGAGCTGTTATCTGTGCATTTTGTGTAACAGGAATTTGTAAATGACATTCACAAATTCATGATGAAAGAGTACATTGCCCAAATCATGGCGCAGAAAATGAGCCTGAAGAGATCTAACCGTGAGAAAGCAGTCCATAAAATGATCAAAGAGGCAGATGAAATGAACCGCATCGTCTCGGATCTGGTAAATACAACCTGCTGATGCATCAAATGTGTTGCATTTCCTGTTCACCTTATAAAATGAGAACTGGGAGTAAACAACAAAAAAGACTGCAGAGAGTAAAATGTACAAGTTGCAGGAATTTTATTAAAAGTCAATAAAATATAATCCAAAGAATGGCTCTCATATGCGTGGAGGGGCATAATCAAAAGATACGTCTAAGTCAGTTTTGGGGCTAAGTCACTAGTCGCCCAAAGTCGGACATGGGAAAAGGTCCATTTTCAAAAAAATACGTCCCAACATTTTTTTTCCCCATAAATCATCTAACTACGTCCAGACGTCTGATTGTTCAGACCGTTAAGCCGTCCATCTTTATACCCTTTTTTCATCCAAAAATTTGTCCAAGTCAAAAAACGCGTAGAAAAAGACCTTTTGGACATGGGCAGGGTCAGCAAAGTGATGGACTGGACACCCAAACATTACACCAGGGTAGTGGGAACTGCTGTGAACTTCACAAAAAGGGTGCCACATACACATCTCACCACAACAACCTTATAGGTCATGGTGAGCCCCCCCCAAATCACCCCCCAGAACCGACTAGACCCATCTGTCTGCCACCTCAATAGCTCTTATGGCTGCAGGTGCCACTTATATGGCAGTACAAAAGGGTTTTCAGGGGTTCACATGTTTCACCATGATTAGAGTGGCTTATGGGCCTGGGTCCTCCTCTCCATGGTTCACTAACCCACCCCCAAGACCACTTAAACCACCTCTGTGCAGCTCTATTAGACTTTCCTATGCCAGGGTGCCAGGTGCTGATGTTCTGGAGGCAGATATGTAAAGTTGTTATTATGATTTTTATGGCAGTGTGTGTGTGTGGGGGGGGGGGGTCATTGATCACTGGGTGAGTGTGTAGGGGTCTTTACTTTGTCCCTACAGTGGTTATCTTGTCACTTTGGATACCTTCTTGTGACTTAGACCTGGTTTTAGATGGCCTAAGTCACAATGTCTAAGTTCTGTCTAGGCAGTGTTGTAACACTTTCGGTTATATATGCAGTACGATTAAGTCTAGGATTGCCCACGTCCCGCCCAAATCCCGCCCTCACCACTCCTCCTAAAACTCCCCTTATAGCTCTGGGCGTACTGTGAAGACCTAAGTCATTTTTAGATACGTTTAAAACCCGGTTCGATTATCGGCACTTGGACGACTTGTCTCACTGATCGTCTTAAGTGCCGATTTAGGCCGGTTTTAATACGTATTTCCATTTCGATTATGAGCCCCATAGTGTTCGTATCGACCTCATTGCCGTAGTTAGGACTGCCTACTTATCGGTCACGCAAGTTGCTGTCATCACACAATACTGCACTTTATCGTCTCCCTTTCCCGCAGTGTCTGTTCTTTCCTTTTCAATTCGGTGTTCACACGTGAGCGTTCGTTACCCAGCAGTGGTCACGGATTCAACATCATTGCTACCCACAAGGTTCTCAAATAGTGCAACATAGGATAACTCGGACCCCTGAGGAAGGAGTGTTTCTCCGAAACACGGACCATGTTGGGTATGGTCCCTATGCATATGAGAGCCATTCTTTGGATTATATTTTATTGACTTTTAATAAAATTCCTTTGACTTGTACATTTTACTCTGCAGTCTTTTTTGTTGTTTGTTTCACTTGATTATTGCAGACCCGTTGGATTTTCCTTTGTTTTTTCAGAGAACTGGAGTGACATTAGAGGTCATATGCATTAGTCATCTTTGGATCTCTCTGTATCAAGGAAGTAGTTGAATTTATTTTTGGTCTCTGCAAAAACATGTGGGGTTTTGTTTTTTTTTAAAAGTGCAGTTAATTACTAGTATGGCAAAGTTCCCCAAACCTGGGGATCCCATAGCTCAGGGGTGGGCAACTCCGGTCCTCGAGGGCCGTAATCCAGTCGGGTTTTCAGGATTTCCCCAATGAATAAGCATTGAAAGCAGTGCATGAAAATAGATCTCATGCATATTCATTGGAGAAATCCTGAAAACCATACTGGAGAAGTAGCTCTCTATGTAAAGATCAATATACAAGCGACCGAAATGCAAGGGCCCTGGGGAGAGGAAGAAGCAATATGGATCGCTCTGAAAAGAGAAGATGGAACTTCTATTCTACTTGGGTGTAGTCTACAGACCTCCGACTCAATCGCAGCAAATTGATAAGGATCTGATTGTGGATATCCAAAAGTTTGGAAGGAAAGAGGAGGTGCTGCTGTTGGGAGATTTCAATCTGACGGATGCGAACTGGAATGTTCCGTCTGCGGAATCAGAAAGAAGTAGGGAGATTGTGGATGCCTTTCAAGAGGTTCTGCTCAGACAAATGGTGACGGAACCCATGAGGGATAAAGTGATATTGGATCTGGTCCTCACAAATGGAGAGAGTATCTCTAATGTTCGAGTGGGTGCTCACCTGGGAAGTAGTGATCATCAAACGGTTTGGTTTGATATAACAGCTAAAGTGGAGAGCGGCCGCATGATACTTAAAGTCCTAGATTTCAAACGTATGGACTTTAATAAAATGGGAGAGTATCTGAAGAAAGAGCTGTTAGGATGGGAGGACATAAGAGAAGTGGGGAAAACAGTGGTCTAAGCTGAAAGGAGCGATAAAAATGGCTACAGACCTTTATGTGAAGAAAATCAATAAAAACAAGAGAAAAAGGAAACCAATATGGTTCTCCAAACTAGTGGCAGAGCAAATAAAGGCAAAAGAGTTGGCGTTCCTGAAATATAAAAAAAACCCAAGAAGAGGAGTGCAGAAAGGACTACAGGGTGAAACTGAAAGAAGCCAAGAGAGAGATACGTCTGGCAAAAGCACAGGCGGAAGAACAAATAGCTAAAAATGTAAAAAAGGGAGACAAAATTTTTTTCTGATATATTAGTGAAAGGAGGAAGATGAAAAATGGAATTGCTAAACTAAAAGATGTGGAGAGTGATGCAGAAAAAGCAAACGTGTTAAACAAATGCTTCTGCTCTGTGTTCACGGAAGAAAAACCTGGAGAAGGACCAAGATTGTCTGGCAAAGTAACACGAGAAAATGGAGTAGATTCTGCGCCGTTCACGGAGGAGAGTGTTTATGAACAACTTGAAAAACTGAAAGTGGACAAAGTGATGGGACCGGATGAGATCCGTCCCAGGATACTGAGGGAGCTCAGAGAGGTTCTGGCGGGTCCTATTAAAGACTTGTTCAACAAATCTCTGGAGACGGGAGTGGTTCTTGGGGATTGGAGGAGAGCAGATGTGGTCCCTATTCACAAAAGATGAAGTGGGAAACTACAGGCCTGTGTGAGCCTCACTTCTTTTGTTGGAAAAATAATGGAAGTGCTGCTTAAAGAAAGGATAGTGTACTTCTTTGAATCTAATGGGTTGCAGGATCCGAGGCAACATGGCTTTACAAAAGGTAAATCGTGCCAAACGAACCTGATTTAATTTTTTGATTGGGTGACCGGAGAGCTGGATCGAGGACATATGCTAGATGTAATTTACTTAGATTTCAGCAAAGCCTTTGATACGGTTCCTCATAGGAGGCTGTTGAACAAACTTGAAGGGCTGAAGTTAGGACCCAAAGTGGTGAACTGGATTAGAAACTGGCTGTCGGACAGATGCCAGAGGGTGGTGGTTAATGGAAGTCGCTCGGAGGAAGGAAAGGTGAGTAGTGGAGTCCCTCAGGGTTCGGTGCTGGGGCCGATCCTGTTCAATATGTTTGTGAGTGACATTGCTGAAGGGTTAGAAGGAAAAGTGTGCCTTTTTGCAGATGATACCAAGATTTGTAACAGAGTAGACACCGAAGAGGGAGTGGAAAATATGAAAAAGGATCTGCAAAAGTTAGAGGAATGGTCTAATGTCTGGCAACTAAAATTCAATGCAAAGAAATGGAGAGTAATGCATTTGGGGATTAATAATCGGAAGGAACCGTATATGCATGGACGGGGAGAGAGACCTTGGAGTGATAGTGTCCGAAGATCTAAAAGTGAAAAAACAGTATGACAAGGCGGTGGCTGCTGCCAAAAGGATGCTGGGCTGTATAAAGAGAAGTGTAGCCAGTAGAAGGAAGAAGGTGTTGAGGCCCCTGTACAGGTCGTTGGTGAGGCCCCACTTGGAGTATTGTGTTCAGTTTTGGAGACCGTATATGGCGAAAGACGTAAGAAGACTTGAGGCGGTCCAGAGGAGGGCGATGAAAATGATAGGAGGTTTGTGCCAGAAGACTTATGAGGAGAGACTGGAAGCCCTGAATATATATACCCTAGAGAGGGTGGTGGATGCCTGGAATGCGCTCCTGAGAGAGTTGATGGAGAGGAAAATGGTGACGGAGTTCAAATCTAGAATCAGAAAATAATAGTAAATATTAAAGAACTAAGGCCAGTACTGGGCAGACTTGCACGGTGTGTGTCTGTATATGGTCTTTTGGTTGAGGATGGGCTGGGGAGGAATTCAATGGCTAGGAAGGTGTAGATGGGCTGGAGTGAGCTTTGACGGAGACTTCAGCAGTTGTAACCCAAGCACAGAACTGGGTAGAGCTTTGGATTCTTGCCCAGAAATAGCTAAGAAGAAAAAAAAATTAAAAAATTGATATTGAATCAGGTTGGGCAGACTGGATGGACCATTGGGGGTCTTTATCTGCCATCGTTTACTATAGATTCTGGTCCTCGAGGACCAGAGTTGCCACCCCTGCCATAGCTAGTCAAGTTTTCAGGATATATGAGTATACAGTGAATAAAGATGAGATATTGACATAAAGGACTGAGACATAAGTGTGGAATTCTTAGTATTGTTTTTATGCAAATTTGATTGCTTTTTTAAAATAATTTCTGTTTTTATTTTCAATATTTATACACAGTTTATATTCAGGTACTCAAGTCCCGCCTAGCTGTGCATGTACCGCTGTAACTCATATTGCATTTTGCTAGTATATTGTGAAAGTGCCCTTAATCCTCATTCGTAAATATATTGTGAATGTACCGATGTAACCTGTTCTGGGCTCCTGCGGAGGACGGAGTATAAAACTAAGGGGTCCTTTTACTAAGGCACGCTAAACAATTTAGCACGCGCTGAACGCTAAAGCGCCCATAGAATATAACGGGCGCCTTAGCATTTAGCGTGCGCTAAATGGGTTAGCCCACCTTAGTAAAAGGACCCCTAACTAAATAAATATTTCTCCCTTTCTATCCTGGGCCTGGGCAATGGAGTGTTATGTGACCTTGCCCAGGGTCACAGAGAGCTGCGCTGGACTTGAACCTGCAATCTCAGAGTGCTGAGGCTGCAGCCCTAACCATTACGCTACTGCTCCACCCCACTTAGAGCTTTATGAAACATTGATGTTGTAAACTGATCTAGAGCTAATGGTCAAGACAGTGCATAAATATTCTGCAATCATAGCATGCGTATAGCTTAACATGCAAATGCAAGAAGGCTGTACTTAAGGGTGGAGCAAAGAGTGTCAGTCCTTTGGAGAATCCAATTTAAATGTGCTGGAGAAGAGCGACTAAAATGGTTAAGGGACTGGAGGAGTTGCCGTCCAGTGAGAGATTAGAGGAACTGGGCCTCTTCTCCCTTGAAAAGAGGAGACTGAGAAGGGGACATGATCGAAACATTCAAGATAATGAAGGGAATAGACTTAGTAGATAAAGTCAGTTTGTTCACCCTCTTCAAGGTAGAGAGGAGGGCACTCTCTAAAGTTAAAAAGGGGATAGATTACGGACAAACGTAAGGAAGTTCTTCTTCACCCAGAAAGTGGTAGAGAACTGGAACGCTCTTCCGGAGTCTGTTATAGGGGAAAACACCCTCCAGGGATTCAAGACAAGGTTGGACAAGTTCCTGCTGAACCAGAACGAACGCAGATAGGGCGGGTCTCGGTTAGGGCACAGGTCTTTGACCTAGGGACCGCCGCGTGAGCGGACTGCTGGGCGCGATGGACCACTGGTCTGACCCAGCAGCGGCAATTCTTATGTTCTTATGTTCTTGTATGGGATTTTCACTCCCTTGGTTCCTGTCTCCTTTAATTCCCGTGAACCATCTAATTTTAGGAGAACTCGGAAATATAAACTTGCCTTTCTTAAAGTTAAGGGAATCAAAACTATGGGCAACTTTGGCCGATCTTTTTTTTTTTTTTTTGTTCGCAATAATTGGGAATGAGTTCCCTTCAGAAGTTAGACTTCTTTCTCATTTATCAATCTTTCAGAAAGTGTTGAAAACCTATCTATCTCGGAAATATCTGACTGACTCCTCTACTTTAAACTAATGATTATAGAGATTGAAGGGCTTCTTTTACTAAGGTGCGCTAGCGGTTTTAGCGTGCGCCAAACGCTAATGCCTCCATAGAGCTTGCATTAGTATTTTTCGTTTAGCGCACACACCTTAGTAAAAGGATCCCTAACATAGAAACATAGAAACATAGAAAAAGACAGCAGATAAGGGCCGCGGCCCATCTAGTCTGCCCACCCTAATAACCCTCCCCTATTTAACTCTGTGCAGAGATCCCACGTGACGATCCCATTTCTTCTTAAAATCAGGCACGCTGCTTGCCTCGATCACCTGAAGTGGAAGTCTATTCCAGCGATCAACCACTCTTTCGGTGAAAAAGTATTTCCTGGTGTCGCCATGCAATTTCCCCCCCCTGATTTTCCATGGATGTCCTCTTGTTGCCGTCGGACCCCTGAAGAAGAAGATATCTTCTTCTACCTCGATACGGCCCGTGAGGTATTTGAACGTCTCGATCATGTCTCCCCTCTCTCTGCGTTCCTCGAGTGAGTATAGCCGTAATTTGTCCAGCCGTTCCTCGTACGGGAGATCCTTGAGTCCGGAGACCATCCGGGTGGCCATTCGCTGGACCGACTCAAGCCTCAGTACATCCTTGCGATAATGAGGCCTCCAGAATTGCACGCAATATTCCAGATGGGGCCTCACCATAGATCTATACAACGGCATAATGACTTCAGGCTTACGGCTGACGAAACTCCTACGTATACATCCTATGATCTGCCTAGCCTTAGATGAAGCCCGCTCCACTTGATTGGCAGTCTTCATGTCTTCACTGATGATCACCCCTAGGTCCCGTTCTGCAACCGTCCTTGCTAGGATCTCGCCATTTAGGGTGTAAGTCTCGCATGGATTTTGACTGCCAAGGTGCATGACTTTGCATTTCTTGGCATTAAAACTCAGTTGCCAGGTCTTTGACCATTGCTCTAATAGGAGTAGGTCGTGTTTCATATTGTCCTTTGTGCTCTTGCTTGTTATATTACACAGTTTGGCGTCATCGGCGAATAACGTTATTTTACCACGAAGCCCCTCAGCCAGGTCCCTTATAAAGATATTGAAAAGGATCGGGCCTAAGACCGAGCCCTGTGGCACCCCGCTGATCACTGCCGTCATTACGGAGGGGGTGCCGTTCACCACCACCCTCTGAAGCCTACCACCAAGCCAGTCCCCAACCCATTTTGTCAAAGTGTCACCTAATCCCATAGAACTCATTTTGCACAACAACCTGCGGTGTGGGACACTATCAAATGCTTTGCTGAAATCCAAGTATACAATGTCCAAGGCCTCTCCAATATCAAGCTTCCCCGTCACCCAGTCAAAGAAGCTGATCAAGTTGGATTGGCAGGATTTCCCCTTGGTAAATCCATGTTGACGGGGATCCCGTAGATTCTCCTCATCCAGGATCTTATCTAATTGGTGTTTGATTAGGGTTTCCATTAGTTTGCTCACTATAGATGTGAGACTCACTGGTCTGTAGTTCTCAGCCTCTGTTCTGCAACCTTTTTTGTGGAGTGGAATGACGTTAGCCGTTTTCCAGTCCAACGGGACTCTACCTGTACTAAGGTAGAGATTGAAGAGAGCGGATAGTGGTTCCGCCAGGACGTCCCCTAACTCCCTGAGCACCCTGGGGTGTAGGTTGTCTGGCCCCATTGCTTTGTTAACCTTGAGTTTAGTCAGCTCACAGTAGACACTGCTTGTTGTAAACTTGAAATTACTAAACGGGTCCACTGAGCCATCCTTTTTCTGTAGCTGAGGGCCGGAACCCGGCGCCTCGCAGGTGAAGACCGAACAGAAGTATTCGTTTAACAATTCAGCTTTTTCCGAGTCTGCTTCTACAAAGTTCCCGTCTGGTTTCCTAAGGCGTACTATCCCGCTTGTGCTGCGGTTTCTGTCGCTAATATACCTGAAGAAGGATTTATCGCCCTTCTTGATGTTCTTTGCTAAAGTTTCCTCCATTCGGAATTTGGCCTCTCTAACTGCTGTTTTGACAGCTCTTGCCCTAGTCAAATAGACTTCTCTAGAATCCTGAGATCCTGTATGTTTGTAGGAGATGAACGCTTTTTTCTTCTCTTTTATGAGGTCCGAGATCTCTGCTGAGAACCATTGTGGCTTATTGTTCCTGCGCCGTTTACTCACTGATTTTATATAGCGATTGGTCGCCTCCTGAATGGTAGTTTTTAGAGTCGACCACAATTCCTCTACGTTATCTGTTCCTGCTCGGTTTTGTAGTGCTTGATGGATGAAATCCCCCATACCCTCAATGTCTCCCCATGTTCTGTGAATATTTTTGTTAACCGAGTCGAGCACTATTGGAGGGATAAATCGATATATAAAACCAAGGATTGGATTGGATGCATGCAGCTTATCAAATACAAAGCCGCGCTGCAACAGCCCCGAAGCCCTTTAAATCTCTATGGGCTTCGGGGCCGTTAGCGTAGCGCCAGCCATTAGTGCGGCTTTGTAAAAGAGGCCAATTAAGTTACGTATGCTACAAGGCACACTTAGGGCTCCTTTTATCAAGCCGTGCTAGCGGGATTAGCGCGTCGGACATTTTATCAGCTGCTAACCCCCGCGGCCGGCTAAAAAACTAATGCCTGCTCAATGGAGGTGTTAGCAGCTAGCGCGGCAGGCGGTATTCCGCGCGTTAAACACCTCCGCAGCTTGATAAAAGGACCCCTTAATTGCAGCAATTATCTGCAAAAGTTAGAGGAATGGTCTAATGCCTGGCAACTAAAATTCAATGCAAAGAAATGCAGAGTAATGCATTTGGAGATTAATAATAGGAAGGAACCGTATATGCTGGGAGGAGAGAAGCTGATATGCACGGACGGGGAGAGGGACCTTGGGGTGATAGTGTCCGAAGATCTAAAGGCGAAAAAACAGTGTGACAAGGCAGTGGCTGCTGCCAGAAGGATGCTGGGCTGTATAAAGAGAGGCGTAGTCAGTAGAAGGAAGAAGGTGTTGATGCCCCTGTACAGGTCATTGGTGAGGCCCCACTTGGAGTATTGTGTTCAGTTTTGGAGACCGTATCTGGCGAAAGACGTAAGAAGACTTGAGGCGGTCCAGAGGAGAGCGACGAAAGGAGGCTTGCGCCAGAAGACGTATGAGGAGAGACTGGAAGCCCTGAATATGTATACCCTAGAGGAAAGGAGAGACAGGGGAGATATGATTCAGATGTTCAAATACTTGAAGGTTATTAACGTAGAACAAAATATTTTCCAGAGAAAGGAAAATGGTAAAACCAGAGGACATAATTTGAGGTTGAGGGGTGGTAGATTCAGGGGCAATGTTAGGAAATTCTACTTTACGGAGAGGGTGGTGGATGCCTGGAATGCGCTCCCGAGAGAGGTGGTGGAAAGTAAAACTGTGACTGAGTTCAAAGAAGCGTGGGATGAACACAGAAGATTTAGAATCAGAAAATAATATTAAATATTGAACTAGGCCAGTTACTGGGCAGACTTGCACGGTCTGTGTCGGTGTATGGCCGTTTGGTGAAGGATGGGCAGGGGAGGGCTTCAATGGCTGGGAGGGTGTAGATGGGCTGGAGTAAGTCTTAACAGAGATTTTGGCAGTTGGAACCCAAGCAGAGTACCGGGTAAAGCTTTGGATTCTTGCCCAGAAATAGCTAAGAAGAAAAAAAAAAAATTTAAATTGAATCAGGTTGGGCAGACTGGATGGACCATTCGGGTCTTTATCTGCCGTCATCTACTATGTTACTATGTTACTATGTTATTGGCATGGTCAGGTTTCTAGAGGAGCCTTGACATGAAGAGGAAGAGAATTACAAAGGAAAGGGGGTGGCAAAGTAAAAAGCATGATGTCTAGTGGAGTTAAATTGTGCCAGTTTGGGGCTTAACATCCTTTCAAAGTTATTAGAATTATTATCTTCTATTTTAACAAGGAGCTGATTCCCATTTTTTCTGGTCACATTCTCTGGAAGAGCTGAAAATATCTCTGTCTGAAAACCTGATTGTGTAATTCAGACTTTCTTGGAGCTCAGCTTCCCTTGGCAAACTATGGTATAAACATGTACATATATGTAGGATGATTGGCTATGGTATAAATGTGCCTGTATTGAAAACCATTTCAACTCTGAATTGTAACACCTTTACGGAAGCTCATGTAAATGCTCTGAATTGGCTCTCCAGTCATTAGTAGCGGCATATAAACTTTCAATAAGCATCAACAAGGGGCTTGGGCAGGTTTTCATCAGCTCTGGGGCATTTTTCCTATTGTGTCTATTAGCAGTTCTCTTTCAGAAGAAGGCCTTAGCACGTAATCTATCTTACGAATCTTGCTGTTGCATGGACTGTTCTTCCCAGACGTTCTTCCTTTACTTTTCCTCCCTTTTGTTTTGAATCATTACTTATGACATCTCAAGATTTTTTTTCCCCAAAATCTTTTACAAAATACTAAAATATAAAAGAATCAGGTGATCCATTAACAGTTTGGAAGTGTTGATTAAACTTGGAAAAAAAAAAACATTTTACTGTTCCAGATCCTGTTACATGTACTTCTGTCATATTTTTCAGGATTCGGACATGGAGTGGCTTTGTCCTGTGATTTATCGTGTCTCTGCAATTATTGCTAAAAAGAAAGAAGAGAACATTACGAAGAACCTAGAAAAAATATATCATGAATATCCAGATATCAGGTATACTTTTTATATAAAAACATGTTCACAAGTCAAATTTTTAGCATGGTGAATAAGACGACTTTGTCCTTATTTCCATCATGACCCAATCAGGCCTACCTGAGTAGGGCAGAACCAATTTCATTCCAATGAACTACAGAGTTGAATAGACAAACATCAAATATTACTTGTTAACAGACCAGAAAACAAATAATTATTTTAAAAAATTCTGAAATCAATAAAATATAACATCAGATTGCCTGATTCAATTGCATGCAGGAAAAAATTGCAATACACATGAAAATGTTGCCAGTCTCGGCACGGATCTATGTATGTTTTGGCAAAAAGTCTGCCTCAGGAGTTGCAAGATCTAGCCAATATTGTGTCAGACTTGTGGACATTTCCCCCCCCCCTCCGTATTCGCGGTTTCGTAGACCACGGTTTCGGTTATTCGCAGTTTGTTGTTCCCCAAATTTACGTCACAGGAAATCGCTGCTCCCAACGTTGTATGGAGCAAATCGCTACACTTGCAGGTTAATTTATTCGCGGTTTTGTGTCTTTTTTTTTTTAGGGTTTTTTAACAGAAAAACCACAAATAACATATGAAAAGTTATTCGCGGTTTTTCTGTATTCGCTGCCATGCTGTTCTCCTATCACCGCAAATGCGGAAGGGGAAGTGTAGAGGCAAATATTGTTAATGAATCGGCATGTGCGGCGCAAAAAAGGCAGAACACCTGAAGTGATTGTAGATTGTCATTTATTTATTTAATCATTTATTTAGCCTGTCCTCCCAAAGGAGCCCAGAATGGGTTACAAGAGTACATTCACAGAAAAGTTGACTAAAAGTACAGACACAGCGTTTACAGTATAGACGTAACTTACAGACTTAGATACAGACCGTCCTAGGATTCAAAAGCAAACTAGATGCACATCTCCTTACGAGAGCATAGAAGGATATGGGTGACTAAATATTACGCCAGGTGTACGCCTGGCAGGGCCTCCGCGTGTGCGGATCGCCGGACTTGATGGACTGAAGGTCTGATCCGGAGATGGCGCTTCTTATGTTCTTATGAATTGCATGCCGATTCATCCAGGAACTCTGTGAAGAGGGAAGGACGACAAACATTAAGACAATTCAACTTTTCCGATTTGTTTGTTCCTTTGGATAAACAACACATGGATAGCAGTTGACTATACTGAGGCACCTATGTGGATCTATTCCGAAAAGAAAACTAGGAACCTACTAGCTTAACCGGGTATAAACTCGTACATGTTGGTTGCAAGCACTGAAACCAGCCATAGAGCTGGTGTTAATGCTTGCACCTGGATTCCAGTTATATGTGCATAAATTATAGTATTCTATAAGTTATGCACATAAGTGTGAGCCCTGCCTAGACTCCGCCCATGTGAACATCCATCTGTAAACTACACACCATTAAAGATACACACAACACACATGTTAAAAGAAAAGCATTTAGTGGGATTATTGGTATGTACAGTATATGCATATGAGCTAGGGTTATCAGATTTTGCATCTGGTAAAGGAGGACACGTGGCCCCGCCTAGGTCCGCCCCGTTCCGCCTCCCAGCCCCAGCCCCACGCAAACCTTGTCTCTTATGGCCAGGTTTGGAATGCACCAGTGCATGCGCAGATGCGCGCCAGACTCGGCCCGGATCTTACCAGCTTTTCTAAAACCACCAGACCAAGTGCTGGGTTTTGAAAAGCCGTCCTCTAAAAAGAGGGCATGTCCAGGTAAATCCTGACATATTTGCCAGTATAGTGGTTCCTTGGAATCTGAACGCACCTGTACTCGAACAACTTGGAATCCAAACTAAAAATTCAAGCAAATTTTGCCCCAGAATCCGAACTCTGCTTTGGAATCCAACCGCCCTGCACATTGTGTGTGTGTGTTTGTGCCCCAGAATCTGAATGCTGCTTTGGAATATTTGTTAATATTTTACCTTAAAATCCAGTGTATTTACTGTTAAAATTTGAGTTTGTGGGACCCAGGAATGGATTAATCCAGTTTCTATTATTTTCAATGGGAAAAATTGTCTTGGAACTCGAATGCTTTGGAACTCAAACGGGGTTCTGGAACGGATTAAGTTCGTATTCCAAGGTATCACTGTATTCTAAATCAGTTTTGCACATATATGGCACCTAAAATGCTGGCCCCCACTTTATAGATTGATCCCCATAATATCAGAAACGTGCCTTGGTCACTTTGTAGAATTCATTTTGCACTACACTCTAGATGTAAACATTTTCCCCATACACACGAAATAGGAAAACTCCTTTAGTCCGTCTGGCTCGAAATGTGTAGGCATAATTTCAGTGGAAGTAACATTTGGAAGCGAGCCTTCACCATAATAAAACCTATGCACCTTTAATTGTAAACAAAGCAAAAACTTAAGAGGCCAACAGTCAAAGGGTTTAGGCTTCTAACGTTCACAGTTGGGCTCCTAAATTGGCCTCTCTGAAAATTTGCCAGGACTGAGGGCCAGGTTCTCATAACTTCAGGTTGCCTTTAACACGTGGTCGCTAAACCGGGTCCAGCCGGTTTAGCATGTATGTATTTTAGTGGCGAATTATCAAAATGGCTTACCGCGGTCTTTTCCAAGCTTCCTAGCAGTCTCTGATTCTGCCATGCAAATGGGCTCATCAATATTTAAACGCGCACTCTGGTTGATTCTTCATCATCGCCGAGTGATTCTCTAAGCGCGGCATCAGCTTTTGGCAAGCAAAAATCAGCCACTGGTCTGGGGGTGCCGGTACTGTGTAAAGTGCATCTCTGGTGTGTGTTTTGATGGTGGCTCATGAAAAAAAAAAAAAATAAATTACATGATTCACATAAATTATAGGTTTTTTTTTGGAGAGGGGGGGTGGACAAAAGCAAGCTTCTTAAGTACGTGTATTATAGGCGTGTCTTATGTCTTATAGGCTGTGGTTCATGATCAAATTTGACATTAAAAACAAATTACAAGATTTACATGGATTATAGTAGTTTTGGGGGGAGAAAAGGCATGTCTTATGCACGCTTGTTGAAAGCTGACATTACCTTTCTCCTCCCTTCATCTAGCAGCTCTGGCACGCCTATGATTAACACACCGCTTATGGCGTTGCTTTTCCCGGCATATGTGCCTCTTTTGTCATGTATTCTGCATATGTGCCAATCACTGTCACCAGCAACTCATCTCTTGTAAATTTAGCAAACTTTCGCCACTCTCCGTCAACCTCATTTGCATGTGCGGTTTTTTGGAGAATGACTCGCCTTTTTGAAATCGCTGCAACGGCGGCCCATCGGTTTTTACTTTGAAGTTTTGAAAATCTGCAACAAAACCACCTATGGAAATACCAGCAGACCGATCTTGAAATGGGTTTGACGAGATTAAATTCAAAAACACAAAATGGCTTCTCCTAAAATACTCCAAAGCATGCTGCAGCCTCGACCCCTGCCCACCTTACCTGATCAAAGCAATTCCTAACCTAGCTGGTTAGTGCTTTGGCAATCAGAAGGGGCATTGGGCAGTACGGTAAAAACTTGGTTTGCGAGCATAATTTGTTCCGGAAGCATGCTCATAATCCAAAGCACTCGTATATCAAAGTAAATTTCCCCATAGGAAATAATGGAAACTCAGACGATTCGTTCCACAACCCAAAAACTTTAATACTAAATACTGTGTGCTGTGAGCGCTTGAGCTATGGGTAAATTGGGTGTGACACTTCTATTACATTCAGCCGCGCTCGGCATAAGATGTGCACGCTTTAGCTGTGGGTTCTGATGATGTGACGTGCGTATATGTGCTCATACTGCAAGACAACGCTCGTTTATCAAGTTAAATTTTTTTTTTTTAGTTCAAAATATTTTATTGATTTTATAAGTAGAAAACAAACAGCAAAAGGCTTCCGAAAAAGCCCACCAAGAAAAGAAGTGACAGCTCCCTTTCAAGTACATCATATCACAGTAATGAGTAGCAAAACAGAGAAGTTAATAGGGCAATGGATTCTGCATATTAAACCATAAGTTAGGCGAAAATATAATACCAAAAAGATATAAAAGCTAAGCAAGACCAGGTAGTATAAATGTTGAAAGGGTCATTGTTGAGTCCTGAAAATTTTAATAAAATGTGTGGTTGTCTTGCAAAACACTTGCAAAACACGTTTATTTGCTACTTAAGTGCCACTCGCTATCTTGCAAAACACTTGCAAACCACATTTACTCGCTATCTTAAGTGCTACTTAAGTGCCACTAGACATCCAGGCATGGACAGCCCAGCATGGTCTTTAACCAGTCCAGATCCTCTCCTGTTCTGTTAATCCTTTTCGAATATCGACCCCATAATTGTTAAAAATATATATATGGCTAGAGCCCCTGAAGTTATACATTTATCAGTCTTTGACAAGCCCACAGCTTGCTCTGAATTATCAGAGCGAAATGTCTTTAGATTGGTTTGTGATCACATTTGGCAAAAGTCAATTTTTCTATTTGTAGCATTCATGAAGTCTCGTAGCTACGTAAAGCGATTTAGCTGGAGCTCTGTACTGAGAATTACAAAGGTTTCACAAGACACGTCAGAAAACGTGTGAGCTTTAGCAGAAGAGGAACTTCAGCTTTGGGTGTGGAAGATTCAGAGTTGACCATCTGTTACTTTAGGAAACTCTCGCAATGGCACCATTTTAGAGAATGAGGGCATTGTATTAGCCTTATAGCTCTGAGAGGGAGTTTCCAGCTGACAGAGGAAGGGAACCTCTCTGCCTGCTTGAAAAAGAGAGGACTAGGCCCTTTCATAGCATTCTTTGATATCGGTTTATTCCGTATCTATTCAAATAAGAAGAGCATGAATGAGTCGGCAATCTGCATGCTATTATTAAAATAATTAAACTAATAATAATAATAATTATTATTATTATTGCTGATGATGTGCAAAGCACACACCTGAGGTGCATAGTGTTGTAACGTCAATTGTATAGGAAAGCTGTCAAGAAAGATAGGGCACAGGTCTACATGGATCTCCTGCCTAAATCTTGCTTACACTGAAGTCTGTTTTCATTGAATGTGATTACACATTTCTTTCAAAATATTTGATTATGTTAAGAACGTAAGAATAGCCTTACTGGGTCAGAACAATGGTCCATCAAGCCCGGTAGCCCATTTTCACAGTGACCAATCCAGGTCCCTAGTACCTGGCCAAAACCCAAGGAGTAACAACATTCCATGCTACCGATCCAGGGCAAGCAGTGGCTTCCCCCATGTCTGTCTCAATAACAGACTATGGACTTTTCCTCCAGGAACTTGTCCAAACCTTTCTTAAAACCAGCTGCGCTATCTGCTCTTACCACAACCTCTGGCAACATGTTCCAGAGCTTAACTATTCTCTGAGTGAAAAAAATTTTCTTCCTATAGGTTTTAAAAGTATTTCCTTGTAACTTCATCGAGTGTTCTCTAGTCTCTAGGAATTTCTTACGGAGTGAAAAATTGATCCACTTGTACCTGTTCTTCTCCACTCAGGATTTTGTAGACTTCAATCATATCTCCCCTCAGCCATCTCAGAAATATATGTTGGCAACTCCACAGTGCAGAATTGTCACAATGGTCAGAGAGAAAATTTGATAGTTTTTGTAAGTAATAATATAGGTTCAACAGTTATCTCAAATAGAGAGCCTACCTAATGGCAAAACTCTGACATAATATCATCTTTGGAGGAATCTGCAAAAGGATCTGCAAAAGTTAGAGGAATGGCAACTAAAATTAAATGCAAAGAAATGCAGAGTAATGCATTTGGGGATTAATAATCGGAAGGAATCATATATGCTGGGAGGTGAGAAGCTGAAATGCACAGACGGGGTGAGGGACCTTGGGGTGATAGTGTCTGAAGATCTAAAGGCAAAAAAACAGTGTGACAAGGCACTGGCTGCTGCCAGGATGCTGGGCTGTATAAAGAGAGGCGTAGCCAGTAGAAGGAAGAAGGTGTTGATGCCCCTGTACAGGTCATTGGTAAGGCCCCACTTGGAGTATTGTGTTCAGTTTTGGAGACCGTATCTGGCAAAGGACGTAAGAAGACTTGAAGCGGTCCAGAGGAGGGTGACGAAAATGATAGGAGGCTTGCGCCAGAAGACGTATGAAGAGAGATTGGAAGCCCTGAATATATATACCCTAGAGAAAAGGAGGGACAGGGGAGATATGATGCAGACGTTCATATACTTGAAGGGTATTAACGTAGAAGAAAATCTTTTCCAGAGAAAGGAAAATGGTAAAGCCAGTGGACATAATTTTGGGTAGATTCAAGAGCAATGTTAGGAAATTCTACTTTACGGAGAGGGTGGTGGATGCCAGGAATGTGCTCTCGAGAGAGGTGGTGGAGAGGAAAACGGTGACGGAGTTCAAAGAAGGGTGGGATGAACATAGAGGATCTAGAATCAGAAAATAATAGTAAATATTGAACTAAGGCCAGTACTGGGCAGACTTGCACCGTCTGTGTCTGTATATGGCCATTTAGTTGAGGATGGACTGGAGAAGGCTTCAGTGACTGGGATGGTGTAGATTGGCCGGAGTGTGATTTGGCAGAGACTTCGGTAGTTGGAACCCAAGCATAGTACCGGGTAAAGCTTTGGATTCTTGCCCAGAAATAGCTAAGAAAAAAATTAAATTGAATCAGGTTGGGCAGACTGGATTCGGGTCTTTATCTGCTGCCATCTACTATGCTACTATGTTACTTTGTTTTGTGTTGGGCCAATAAGAGGTACTGGATCACTGCCCCACATCAGGACCACCAGGCCAACCAGGTGGACAATGTGTGTTGTGCCTGTGTATCTTTATGAAGTTGCCATTGCCTCCCTGCGTAAAGTTACAGCTGCTATGAGGCAAGAATAACTGTATATGTATATGTTAGAGGTGTGCATCAATAGTGGCATAGCAAAGCCAAGAGGCACCCAGGGTGGCGATACCCCTCCCCCAACCACGTGAGCCCCCTTCCACTTACCTTCCCTCATTCCTCTAGTTGAAGTTTTTGCTAGCAGCGGTCAACCAGGTGCTCCTCGCAACTCCAACAACCCTCCCTCCGATGTCACTTCTTAGCACCCTGAAGTCACGGCAGCAGGAGAGCCAACGGGGGTCACGAGGAGCACGCCGTCGACTGCCACAAGCAACAACTTCAACTAGAGGTATGGGGGGAAAGGAAAGGGGGGTGCGCGTGTGGTGAGGAGAGGGAAAGAGGAGGGAGGGATACTGGCGCCTCCACCAACATGGTGCCTGTGTGCATCAAGATGGGGACCATGGAAAGTCTACAGGAATCCATAGTATTGGTGACAAAAGATCCACTTATGCTGGAGCGGGGGGGGGGGGGGGGGAGGATGGATCCAGACTGACTAAGGACAGGTGGGGATGGGGCCCAGCTCATGTCTCCATAACGGTTCATAGACTAAATCGCGCGAGACAACGGCGCGCCGACAACTGAGCGCAAGGTTGACGGCGCGCCGAAGAAAAGCACTATTTTAAAGGATTCCGACGGGGGGTGTTGGTGGGGAACCCCCCTACTTTACTTAACAGACATCGCGCTGGCGTTGTGGGGAGTTTGGGGGGTTGTAACCCCCCTCATTATACTTGAAACCAAACTTTTTGCCTGTTTTTTAGGGAAAAAGTTCAGTTTTAAGTATAATGTGGGGGGTTACAGCGCGGCCTGGGCTGGGCGGTGCGTCAGAGATCCTCCTTCTTCTGGGCTGGGCTGGACTGGCTTTGAGCATTTGCGCATGCTCAAAGCCTTCTGGTCTCACTCTCTCCGAGACTGAGAGCGAGACCAGAAGACTTTGAGCATGCACAAATGCTCAAAGCCAGTCCAGCCCAGCCCAGACCAGAAGAGGGAGGATCTCCAATGCACCGCCCAGCCCAGGCCGTGCCAGAAGAGGGAGGATCTTCGGGCACTGGCACTGGTGCCAAGTCGGGTAAAGGAAGTGTCATTGACTGCTCGGGGGGGGAGGGGAAAGTAGGATTGCGGTGGAGGGGGGGGGCAATGCGAGTGGGGGGAGGATGCTGGTTCGCAGGGGTGGGGAAGCTGGATTGCGGAGAGGGGTTTGGAACAGCGTCGGATTCCTCAAGGGGGGGGAGAATTGGGCAGCGCCGGTAGCCTCGGGGGGGGGGGGGGGGGGAGGAGGTGGAACCAATCAAAGCAGTTTCCCTTACTTCCTTTGGGGAAACTTGCTTTGATATACGAGCAATTTGGTTTACGAGCATACTTCTGGAACGAATTATGCTCGTAAACCAAGGTTCCACTGTAGTTAAAAATACAAGTTTCTTAAATATACTCAGTGTGGAGTTTTGTTAACAATAGTCCCCACATTTAGGAAATAAATTTGTCGAACAGCGCTGGCTTAATTTCTTTTTTAAATGCATCATAAGACAACATTGCTCCGCCAATGCATTTATCCAACCAGGACTGCTGTTTACCTGCTTGAAATGCAAGAGTCTTATCCCAAAAGTCTTGTATCTGCAACCAGTAATTTTTGGATATGCGAATCAATGTGTCTTTGTGTGTGTGGTGTTGTTATCTTTAAAAGAAGGGTGCAAATGTTTTTGGTTTTGTTTTTATAAATTCTTTATTCATTTTAAAATCTGACAAGTGTACATTAATATATCATCAGTATGTGCAATATAACACTTGAAATTCATTTTCATGTAATCATAATAACATAAAAATTATAACCCTTCCCTCCCACCCTTCCTCAATTATTACAATTCAAACATATCATAAATATATTCTAAACACATTAATTAGTAAAATTTTTCATAACCACCCCCTCCCCCCATTGTGTACATATATCTATCAAAGGAAAATGATGTTCACTCATTACAATATCTTTCTAATGGCCCCCAGATCTTTATAAAATTATTATAGTTCCCTTTCTGCAAAGCAATTGCCCTTTCCATCTTAAAAATATGACATAGTGAATTCCACCAAAATGCATAGTTAAGATTAGTATAATTTTTCCAGTTATTAGTAATATGTTGAATGGCAACCCCTGTCATGATTAATAAAAGTTTATAATTATGTGATGATATTTGACTTTTTTTCCTCATAGACATGCCGAATAGAATAGTATCATAGGATAATACAATATGGTTTTCTAATAGACAATTCACTTGTGTCCAAATTGAATTCCAAAAATTTTTAATACAGGGACAATAATAAAGTAAATGATCCATTGTCCCTGCTTCCAGATTACAGTGCCAGCATCTATTTGACTTAGAGCTATCTAACTTTTGTAAACGAACAGGGGTCCAAAACGCTCTATGCAATAAAAACAACCAAGTTTGCCTCATAGATGCAGACACTGTACATCTTATTCTCCAAGACCAAATTCGTGGCCATTGAGATACAGAAATTTGCTGCTTGATCTCAATGCTCCAAATGTCTCTAAGACCATTTTTTGGTTTTTTTTATTCACATATCCAGATAGTAATTTATACCACAATGCGGCTTGATGTCCCAGGAAGTCTGCTTGGAAGCATAAGAACTCCAAACTATATTGATTATTCAGATTTTTCCATTCAGGGAACCCCACCTGAATAGCCTGCTTCTGCTGCAACCATTTAAAACTTTGTGATTTATTAAGACCAAATCTATGCTGTAGCTGTGAAAAATTCAAGCAGTTTACCATCTGAAATAACATCATTCAGCGTTCGAAGGGTGTAAATGTATTGTGAAAATTGCTAGATTTTTCTGTGCCTACTTACTGTAAGTACAGCTCCTGGAAAGTTGCTTGTGATGTGCAGAGAGGTGCACTCGGTGAGCCACTTTGTAAATGTCTGTCCTGAACTCACATATCGTGGAGGGACTGAAACAATCCACTTCGCCTCAATATCATCTCCCGAATGTCAAACCCAGCATAATCGGATATGAGCCTTGAGCAAAAGCAAGAGAGATGGATGTTGGTTTAAAAATGTACTGAAGTCATCAGAAAGAAAAGGTAAACTATTTAGGAAAATACATAGGGGTTGATATTCAGCGGACTATGGCCCATATGCACAAAACTCACCATGCGTTAAAACGATTGCCACTAAACCAGATTTAACTGGTTTAGCAACAAGGTATTGCATCTCTTGACGCCCAAAATGGCAAATTGGGATCTTTTCCGTGGTTTGCAGCAGCCTCCTATATTTGTGTGCAAATATATTACAACAAGCTCATCAATATTAAAATGAGTGTGTGATTGCCCATATAATGCACAAAATGAAGCTCAGGTTTTTAATGCTCTGAAATCTCTGCTCTGGAGGTGCTGGTAGCATTAAAAAAAAAAGTCAACTTTTTCTTTTTTTAATGGGAACAGATATGTGCATGTGTTACACACACACAATATCTTTCTCCATTAAAAAAAAAGTCATGCCCCCTCCCCCTCGACGATGTCCCTGTACTTAAAAAAAAAAAAAAATCGGCAGGACCCTCACTGCCACTTTTAAATTAAAGAGCAGAACGTAAGGAAGTTCTTCTTCACCCAGAGAGTGGTAGAAATCTGGAACACTCTTCCAGAGACTGTTATAGGGGAAAGCACCCTTCAGGGATTCGAGAAAAGGTTGGATAAGTTCCTGCTGGAACAGAACCTACGCAGGTAAGGCTAGACTCAAATAGGGTACTGGTCTCTGACCTAAGGGCTGCCGCATGAGCGGACTGCTGGGTGCGATGGACCACTGGTCTGACCCAGCAGTGGCAAATCTTATGTTCAATCCTACGATCATGTCCATTGCAAACAATATAAAGAGGACCCATGATGATTCAGTGATTGCCAGTCTATAACAGCCGCAGTGGATGTGCTCAAAGCCCGTATTTGCAGCAGTTCAGACATCACCAAACGTGTTTATTGAACTATCGGTCTTCTCTCCAGGTTAAAGTTGTCGGTGTCCGTTAATTTTAGCTTTTGTTTTGCAGTGAGGAGCATGTTTTAGCTATATTGAATCTTCAAGGAACACGAAGAAGCAAAAAATTAGCAATAGTGGAACATTTCAAGACACTACAGAAAGCAAAAGCAAACCCAGGAAACGAAGATGACAGAAATCTCTTTGCTGAGATCCAAGTTCCCAGTACTGTTAACTGTTTCTCAATTCTTCATTAAAATATGGGAAAATGGGCTTGCCCAACTGTTAAGAAATCAGTGCTAGAAAACAGAAACAAGAAGCAGAACACTTCTGCATATGTTACAGTCTATTTTACGGTAGTACTTATGAATTTGCATGTTCATTACTTCTTTCTACCAAGGTGAAGGCTGAGCAATCCAAAATGCCGAAGCGTGTATTCTGACAAACTGCCTCTTATCCTGTCAGAACGGCAGACCTTTATTCTCAGTGCATGATTAAACCAACAAATAAATTCATTCTGTTTGTTCTATTGTGGCTCTCCCGTGATTGGAGGGCCACACTCAGGTCATGGCCTGCGCGTATATTCTGTCACGTTTTCCTGTTCAGTATACTGAGGTAGCAGAATACGGTGGAGGGGCCTTTTTGATACGACGTCCAAATCTGAGTTTGGACGTGTTTGCGGAAGATGCGCAAAAATCCAGTACCAACCACGCCCATTTTCAAAACTGTAAACTGTCTTATCTTGTTTTTCTTTTTAAAAAAATGACCATTTTTCAGATCTTTTGAACCATTTTTGAAAAAAAACAAAACACATCCGAAAGAAAAACACTCAAAACAAGCCGTTGGGATGTAGGAGGGGCCACAAAGACATCCCAACAGAACAGTGGGGGCACCTCAGGGGCATCACAGTAAACTTCACATAAAAGGTCCCAGGTATACATAACCCCATTAAATAGTACGATGAGCCCTCCAAATACTTACTATATCCAAATGTATACCACACCAATAGCCCTTATGCCTATAGACATCACCTATATGTAGGTACAGTATTTATTTATTTAATTTTCTATACCGTTCTCCTAAGGGAGCTCAGAATGGTTTACATGAATTTATTCAGGTACTCAAGCATTTATCCCTGTCTGTCCCGGTGGGCTCACAATCTATCTAATGTACCTGGGGCAATGAGGGGATTAAGTGACTTGCCCAGGGTCACAAGGAGCAGCATGGGTTTGAACCCACAATCCCAGGGTACTGAGGCTGTAGCTTTAACCACTGCACCATTCTAGAAATCAAAATGTAATAAAGGTGAGCCAAGTATAGGGCAATCAAGCCATTGTGACATCACTGATGAGGCTGGTTCTTAGGCACTGGTGAAATGAGGCATTATGATGTCACAGTACCAGCTCTGGTTATCAGAGGCTGAAGCTTTTCACACTATTCAACTTTCTACACCGTTCTCCCAGGAGAGCTCAGAATGGTTTCCATGAGTTTATTTAGGTACTCAAACACTTTCCCTTGTCTGTACCGGTGGGCTCACATTCTACCTAATGTACCTGGGGCCATGGGGGATTAGGTGACTTGCCCAGGGTCACAAGGAGCAGCATGGGTTTGAACCCACAACCCCAGGGTGCTGAGGCTGTAGCTTTAACCACTGCGCCACACACTCTTGATGGGTTTGGGTGGGCTCAAACCTTCCACCACAAGTTTAATAGTTAGAGTGGAATATGACCCTGGGTCCACTGCACTGACCACCAGGCTACTCCCTGCCCAAACAGGACTGCCCAGAACACCTGCAGCTAGCATACAGGCAGTTATGTACTGTTTCATTTACATCTTTAGGGAGGGGGGGTCAGTGACCATTGGGAGACTGGGGAGGAGGGTCATGCTCACATCCCTCCAGCAGTCATCTGGTCAGTTTGGGCACCTTTTTGAAAATTATTCATTATTAAAACAGGTCTAGCCCCAAACATCCAAATTGTGCCATGGATATATTCTAAAATGTTTGATTATGGCAGAAAAAAATATCCCAAGTTATAAGCCCCCAAACCATGCCTCTAACATGTCCCCTTGAGATTTAGACAAACTGCGGACGAGCTGCATGGATATCCATCTAGAAAATAGGTTTCAAAAATACAAATTGGAAGAGTTTGGTGAGAAAAATGCCCATCTGCCCTTTTTGGGGACATTTTGAAAATGAGTCTTATAGTAAGCTATGGAATGGGACTTGATATACCTTCTTTCTGTGGTTACAATCAAAGTGGTTTACCTATTAAATACAGGTACTTATTATGGACCTGGGGCAATAGGGGGCTTAAATGACTTGCCCAGAGTCATAAAGAGCTACAGTGGGAATCAAACCCAGCCCCCAGGATCTCAGGCTGCCACACTAAACCACCAGGGATTCAAGACAAGGTTAGACAAGTTCCTACTGAACCAGAACGTACACAGCTAAGGCTAGACTCAAATAGGGCACTGGTCTTTGAACAATGAGCCACCGCTTGAGCGGACTGCCGGGCACGATGGACCACTGGTCCGACCCAGCAGCGGCAATTCTTATGTTATTAATAGACACAAATGCCAGCAACTCAAGGTCAAACTGAAACCAAGCTGATTTCAGGCTATGTGAGATTGTCAGTGTTTGCTGAGATTCATTGGAGAAAGCTGTTGGGGTTTTTGACCAAGGATCTTGAGAAAATGCAAACGAGATTTTCATAAAATCTGAAGCAGATTCACCAGTTTGATGAAGCTAGCTTTGAGGTTTTTTCAAAATATGATGCAGACTGTAGAAATTTGCATGAAAAAAAGTTTGAGCCAATTAGCAGAATCACCAAACGCTGTCTAGCTTTGTTGATTTTTCTGAGAGCATATCCTTGTAACAATTGACATACTCTTAACATTGATTCCTTCAAATCTAAGAAATTGAGGATCATGATTTTCAGTTCATGCATATGAGAGAACTTGGCAAAATGAATTCTGATGGTATACTCTTGTTTACGCTCATGACATACTGAAAAAGTTGTATGTTAATGGTCAGTAACATAGTAGATGACGGCAGATAAAGACCCGAATGGTCCATCCAGTTTGCCCAACCTGATTCAATTTAAATTTTTTTAAATTTTTTCTTCTTAGCTCTTTCTGGGCAAGCATCCAAAGCTTTACCCGGTGCTGTGCTTGGGTTCCAACTGCCAAAATCTCTGTTAAGACTTACTCCAGCCCATCTACACCCTCCCAGCCATTGAAGCCCTCCCCAGCCCATCCTCCACCAAACGGCCATATACAGACACAGACTGTGCAAGTCTGCCCAGTACTGGCCTTAGTTCAATATTTAATATTATTTTCTGATTCTAAATCCTCTGTGTTCATCCCACGCTTCTTTGAACTCGGTCACCATTTTCCTCTCCACCACCTCTCTCGGGAGCGCATTCCAGGCATCCACTACCCTCTCCGTAAAGTAGAATTTCCTAACATTGCCCCTGAATCTGCGATTGAGTCGGAGGTCTGTAGACTACACCCACATAGATAGAAGTTCCATCTTCTCTTTTCAGAGCAATCCATATCGCTTCTTCCTTAGACCTTAGCGAGCGTGTTGGCTGCTACTTCCTCAGTGCATGTGTTAAATACCATGGTGCTGTGGTCATAGTTTGATCAAACAATGCTAGGCACAAATAAATACTCATTTTTTCAAACACTTATGAATTTTAGGTAAAAAGTAGATTCTCGGAATGACATGAAATGGAGGCCGCAAAAAGGCCGCTTCCTTCGCAGGTGCACATATTTACACTTAGGGCTCCTTTTACTAAGCTGTGATAGCGGTTTTAGCACACGCTGAATGGCTGCGCGCACTAGACACTAACGCCAGCATTGAGCTGGCGTAAGTTGTAGCCGTGTAGCGCAGGTTTAGCGCGCGCTAAAAACGCTAACGCACCTTAGTAAAAGGAGCCCTGAATCTCAAGTTTATGTGGGTATTCTTTTTTTTATTATTGTATTTTTATTAAAGAAATTTAATTCAGTAAACCAAGCAATGTACACTTGTACAGAAATCCAGAGGCAATTCACACAAAAGTAATAATTTTTTTTAAAGGGTAAGTAAATAGTATCTCGTTCATAAATGTAGAGACAGTTCTTAACATTATGACCCTACTGGAATTAGGAATTAAAATCCCAATTTATTAAAATCAAAGCCATCTTTGGTTAGTTTTTTTTATATATTTATTTCTCTTTCTAGATGGTTCTGTGCCAACTATATTCTTGATCCTTTCTTCAATGGATCATGCGTACACGTATTAATAACTTTAACCACTTTGTTGCCACCAAAGCATTTGCACTTTTGCCACAATATCAAATTTTTACGCTTTCATCATGGCTGGGTTTCAAATAACAGTAGAGGCATCCATCGTGACTGGAATTATCACGGTTGCCTTTCGATGCAATATTTTTGATCATTGCACTGTAGAACCGACAGATATTATGTCCAGGGTCAAACCGGCACGGTTAAAATCTTCTTCCCCCCAAGCTGACCCATGATCACAGGAAGTCCTATTAGACTGGGCTAGTTGTTCCTGTGTCAGCTGACCCTTGTTGCCACCCAAGCGTGCAATGCTCTTTTGCCACAATATCAAATTTTTACGCTTTCATCACAGCTGAGTTTCAAATAACAGTAGAGGCATCCGTCGTGACTGGATTTCTCACAGTTGCCTTTCGATGCAATACTTTTGATCATTGCACTGTAGAACCGACGGATATTATGTCCAGGGTCAAACTGGCAGGGCTAAAATGGTGGAGTCTAACCAGCAGGGATCTCTTTCCTTGTCAAGAACACCATTCCACCCAAAATGTTAAACAAACGTCAACCTCAGAATCTTCTTCCCCCAAGCTGACCCATGATCACAGGAAGTCCTAATGGACTGGGCTAGTTCTTCCTGTGTCAGCTGACCCAGTGAGCTGATGCCATTTTCAAATAAAATACAGGAGGGCAGAAGCAACTGGGCATTGCCCCATGAAGATGCCTACAATGGTGGATAAGCTGGAGGAGTGGGTTGAAATGAAGAAAAGATGAAAATGTAGATTGTTTTACTTTTTAGGGGCCAATTATCTCTAGGATTTAACTAATATGCTCAATGAATAAATCAGTGAAATGACAGATTACTTTTTAGGGGTACATTTTTTTTCGACAGGGCTGTGGGGCTTGCCAAGGACTGGCTGCAGGTGCTTTTATTCTAATACAAAATCAGACATAACCAAATTTCATTTATCCCTTTGCTAATACAGTCGCGTACCCTGAAACTGGCAAAGTTGAAACTCTCCATTTCCAAAGGTAAAATCTGTTTGACCTACGAAAACAGCTTTTAATATTACCCTTAAGGAGACTTCTGCTAACCTCAGTGACAAGATTCATACCTCTAACATGCAATCTTGAAACAGAAAGCTCAGTTTCCTCTATTAAACTTCTTCTAATGGGGAACTGAAGATATGATAGAGTTTTGAAAGAAGTGGAAGAACAAGTTAAAAAAAGAGCATCAATGTCTGATTAAGGGCCTGATTACTGTGTGTCTGTGGAAAAAGGTTAGAGACTCAAGCCCTTAGAAATCTGTGACCCCTAAAATGATAAATCCTACATATTTATGGCATTTATTAAAAACATGAAAAAAAATTAAGAAAAATAAAAATATATTTTTGAGTGCACTTTTCTTTTTTTTTTTTGTTTATTATTTTATTCATTTTATCAACATATTTTACAAGTATCCAACTTGTTCAGGTAATACAGAGAATAGGATATAAAAAAAAAAAAAATACAAAGTAAAGGGAATAACAAATCCCATTATGTAATAAACGTTATCTCTTCCTTAGACCTCAATATAAAGACCTGAGAGGGAACAAAAAAAAGATAAGGAGATCTTCTACTAAGAAATATATCCAAAATAAGCTTAACGGGTTTCTCTTCATCTGTCTTTCTTTCAATTATCCCTTCATTTCCTGGTTTAGCTTCTTAGTATCCAAAAAGTCCTTAAGCTGTTCTAGAGCAAAAAAGACATACTTTATACCAACATATTTAATTAAACATTTACAAGGATAGCTCAACAAAAAAGTAGCCCCCAATGCTCTAACTTCCTTTCTCATATTCAGAAACAATTTCCTACGATCTTGAGTAGATTTAGTCACATCTGGGAAAACCCAAATTCTCTGACCCAAGAATACAGCTTGAGAGAACCGGAAATACATTTGCATTATGGAATTCAAATCTTGTTCAGATACAAATGATACCAAAAGGGTAGTGCGAGATTGAATTTCCAAAGATTTTTCCAAGAGGTCAGATAAATTATTTAAATCAGGAATTTGTATATCTTCAACTTCCGAGGACTTTCCCATCTTTTTCTTATTTGGAAGGTAATAAATGCGGTTTATCGGTGGCAAAACTTCAGATGGTAATTTCAAAATCTCAGTCAAATATTTTTTAAACATATCTCCCGGAGAAATCTCTATTGCTTTAGGAAAATTAAGAAACCGCAAATTTAACCTTCTGTTATAATTCTCAATCTGTTCAAATTTCCTTAAAGTATAAAGTTTATCCTTTGCCATATTCCCAGTTAATTGTTGAAGAGATGATACTTCTTTGTTAATTAAATCAATTTTTTCACTTGTGTCTTTCTTTACATGTTCTATGGATTTTGTTAAGTTGTCGATTTTACTCACAACCGTTGTAAATTCAGAAGAAGATTTCAATACAGCAGCTTCCAGTCTTTGTAGCATACACCAGATGCCATCCAGGGTTACCACCGCGGGAGGAGGAGAGAGTATCTCTCCCTCTCTTTGAGTAACTCGAGATTCAGCGACTGGCAGCAGCTCAGCTCTCTCTGCATGTGTCTGCAACCAGCCTATCGGGCTTGGAGACACTGCAACGTCACTGAAGCCTGACGCTGGTCGCGGAGGAGGCAGGATAGACGGAGGAGACAAAGAAATGTCAGGCCCAAAGGTTCCAGAGGCTCCTTCCTCTGAAGCTAAAGCAGGCGGCTCAACTCCGACAACAGATGGGGTGCTTGTTGTAAAAGAGTCCATCATCAACTGTCCCGGCGTAGAGAGATTTGGCCGGACAGAAGCCTTCCTTTTCGGAGGCATAATTAAACAGGTAAAGAACACCGGTTTCCACCGATAATTCTATAGAGGAAACAGGAAGGTAAAAGTACGACGCTCACAACAGCAACTAGCCCGTCGCCATCTTAGTTCCCCTGAGTGCACTTTTCTGAGATAATTCCAAATGCACAAGAATTCAAGCAGAGTGCCTTATACTACAGCTGGGCAATATTCTGTACCACAAATAGAAGACTAGAATCCATTGGTGAAGGTCAACATGTCTTAGGGAAAGAGGATGAGACTTGCTAATTGGAAATCCTTCCACTTACTTAAATGTTCATTTTTGGTGGCACTCTGTCCTACATCGTAAATCTGAACTTTCAGTTGCCAAAAGATTGGGGGCTACTATACATACACATTCATAAGAACATAAGAATAGTCTTACAGGATCAGATCAACGGTGCATCAAGCCCAGTAGCCCGTTCTCATGGTGGCCAATGTAGGTCACAACAAAACAAATCCTCACTCATCAGGGGTAAATCTTCCAAAACTTTCACTGAAGAATTTCTTCTCATTCAAAAATCCATACAGACAACTGTGATAATTCTTAATCTTTATCTTTATTGTATTCAAATATTGCTTGCCCCAACTTTAAGGCCCGACGGGACCCGTTTCGCCTCGAAAGGCTTTTTCAAGGGTTCCAAGGGGAGCACTCATTCATACGTCCTCTCACTCTCAGGGCAGGGGCAGCTCCTTAAAGTTGGGGCAAGCAATATTTGAATACAATAAAGATAAAGATTAAGAATTATCAGTTGTCTGTATGGATTTTTGAATGAGAAGAAATTCTTCAGTGAAAGTTTTGGAAGATTTACCCCTGATGAGTGAGGATTTGTTTTGTTGTGACATTACTCATTACCTCACCTCCCGTCTTCACTACCTTTGTTGCTTTAGTGATGGCCAATGTAGGTCCCTAGTACCTGGCCAAAACCCAAAGAGTAGCAACATTCCAGCATCTCAAAGAATTAACAAAATTCTGGAACCCTAATGAGAGCAACATTCCAGAGCTGAGATTGTGATGTCATAATGCCTCATTCCACGGTGCCTCAGAGCCAACCTCATCAGTGAGATTACAGTGGCTTAATTGCCCTATACTTGTCTCATGTAAGAACATACGCATAGCCATACTGGGTCAGACCAATGGTCCATCAAGTCCAGTAGTCCATTCTCATGATGGGCAATCTAGGTCCCTAGTACCTGGCCAAAACCCAAAGAGTAGCAACATACCAGCAACTTAAAGAATAGCAACATTCTTGAACCCCAATGAGAGCAACATTCCAGAGCTGAGATTGTGATGTCATAATGCCTCATTCCACAGTGCCTCAGAGCCAACCTCATCAGTGATGTTATAATGGATTAATTGTCCTATACTTGGCTCAAGTAAGAACATAAGAATAGCCATACTGGGTCAGACCAATTGTCCATCAAGCCCAGTAGCCCATTCTCACGGTGGACAATCCAGGTCAGTAGTACCTGGCCAAAACCCAAGGAGTAGCAACATTCTATGCTACTGACCCAGGGCAAACAGTGGCTTCCCCCATGTCTTTCTCAATAACAGACTATGGACTTTTCCTCTAGGAAATTGTCCAAACCTTTCTTAAAACCAGCTACGCTATCCGCTCTTGCCAGTTTGGTCTCTCCTTTGGACAATGATGCTGCTTAATTTGAAGATAAGTATTTTTTTTTTTTAATTCTTTATTAATTTTGAAACAAATACAAAGTGTAATAGAATACACAAACCATTGGTACAATAAAACAGCACTTTATTTAACAAATAATAATATAAGTACATTTCATCCCCCTATCCCTCCCTCCCACCCTCCCTGGATGTGTGTGAAACTCCTTTAGAAATTAAAGGCTTATACTAGTGATCAGTTTTTTACAAATTTCTTTAATGGACCCAAGTCTCTAAATTTTTTATAATGCCCCAGTTCTGAATTTCATTCACTCATATCTATAAAATTGGCAAAGGGTTTCCCACCAAAAGTTTAAAAGGACTCCTTTTATGAAGCTGCGTTAGCGGCTTTATCGCACGCACATTTGTAGCGCACGCTAACCCCTGCGTTAGCCAAAAAACTATTGCCTGCTCAAGAGGAGGCGGTAGCGGCTAGCACGGCCGGCAAATTAGCACGCGCTATTATGTGCGTTAAACCGCTAACGCAGCTTCGTAAAAGGAGCCCTAAATCTATCCCAGTTTTTCCTTTCTTTTTTTTTTAAGTTCAAAGATTTTATTGATCTTAACATACAAAAAGTACAAAAAGAGAAATGTTAACGAGGCGAGATACAGACAGGTTGTACAAGCTGCAGTGCATAGCTACCCCTGTCATGATAAGAAGTGATCCGTTCTTGTTTGCATTAACTGAACTTTTGAGTTGTAATAAAGTTCCAAACAAAACAATGTCATATGACATTGGGATAGAGGTTTCCAATATCCTATTGATTTTACCCCATATAGATTTCCAAAAGTTGAGTATCAAGGGACAATAAAACAACAGGTGATCCAGTGTCCCTATTTCAAGATCCTTTAGAGAACTATCTAACTTTTGCAAACGAACAGGGGTCCAAAAAATTCTATAGTACAGAAAAAAACAAGCCTGTCTCATAGAAGCTGACGCTGTACACTTCTCCCTCCGGATTCGCGAGGGATAGGGGCAGAGCCGGACCGAGAATGGCAAAAAACCGCGCATATCCGGCTCTGACCCACCCCCGCCTCCCTCCCGCCTTCCCGGCCTTACCTGGTGGTCTATCGGGCTTTCGGGGCAGGAGCGATCTTCCTACGCTCCTGCCCCGTGCAGATCACCATTAGGAAATGGCTGCTGTGAGTTCCCGTAGTCTCTCGAGACTACGACGGGAACTCCCTACAGCTATTTCCTAATGGAGATCTGCACGGGGCAGGAGCGTAGGAAGATCGCTCCTGCCCCCAAAGCCCGCTAGACCACCAGGTAAGGCCGGGATGCCGGGGGGAAGACTTAACGATGTTTTTTTTTTTCTTTTTTCCCCCTCCCCAAAAAATCACGAATATGTGAAACCGTGATTACCGAAACCGCGAATGGGGAGGGGGAAGTGTACATCTCTTTCTCCAAGTCCAAATACATGGCCATTGAGTAGCAGAAATCTGCTGCTTTATCTCAATGCTCCAAATGTCTTTTAGGCTTGTTTTAGGTTTTTTATCCAAATATTCAGATATTAATTTGTACCACTTGTGCTACCTGGTGCCCTTTCCAATCTATCTGGAAATATAGGCCCGGCAAGCTATACTGTTTTTTTTTTTTAATTTCGCAAATCGGGGAACCCTTTCCGAATGGCTTGTTTCAACTGCAACCATTTGTACCCTTAAGATTTCAAAATGCCGAATGATTGTTGCAGCTGTAATAAATTTACCTTTTTCCCATTCTGAATCACATCATCTAAAGTTCGTATGCCTGCCTGCAACCAATGTTTCCAGAGGATTTTAGACTCGCCGATCTGTAACTTGGAGTTTAACTATAGGGATTGACACGTGGATTGTTGTATTGGAGTAGGTGTTAAATTATGAATACATTTTAATGTATTCCAGGTGGAAAGAAGAATACTATTGTCCTTATATATTCTAGGCAGCTTGATACTCAAAATGTGGCTCAGATGTAATGGGGACATGAGATGACTCTCTAATATCAGCCAATCTGGTAGATTCTCCATGAGTTCAGAAAGGATCCAGTACATACCCTGAAGCAATATGAAGGCTTTGGAAAATTTACCCCCCCCCCCCACCCCCCGCTAATTGTGATTTTTGCAATGATTCTAAGGCTATTCTAGCCGTTTTACCACGCCAAATAGATTTTATAAGAATCCCATTTAATTTCTTATAAAAGGAACTTTGAAAATAAACGGGTAACATACTCATTTGGTAACAAACCACAGGCAAAATCATCATTTTGATGATTTGGACTCTCCCCCACCAAGAAAGATGTAGTGGGTTCCAATGTTCACACATTTCTTTGACTTTCAATAATAAGGATTTTTCATTTACTGTCATTGTATCTTCCAATGTTCTTTGAATCATGATACCCAAATATTTTAAACGTGTTTTTTTACTACTTCAGCTTGTCTGCGGTGTTCTTTGCTCACATATTTAAAGACAATAGACTGTTTTCAGTCCAATTCTTTATATGTGAGTTTGCAAACCATTGGACCCCTGAGGAAGGCGTGTTCGCCGAAACACGGACCATGTAGGGTCCGGTTGGATTTTTATCGCTGTATTTTTTATCATTGTACTTTTTAAATTGAATTTTCATGTTTTTATATGTCAGTGTATAATAAATTATCTCCAGAACATCTGTATCCACAGTTTTTTGTTTTTGTTTTATTTCTCAGCCAAGACATAACTTGTGTTAGATTCTGATTTAAATTGTGGATTTGCACAGCATCAATGACAGTAAGGGCCTGTATTACATTTCCTCCCTAGCAAACAAACAAATAGTTTTTTAAGAAACTATCTGCAAAGGTTTATCTCTAAGAAAATCTTCTAACTGGGCTGGATCCAGAAACACATATTTGTCACTTGCAAATGAGATAAGGCACTTACAGGGAAATTTTAAGAAGAAGGTCGCACCCACCGCTAAAGCCTTTGTCCTAAGGCTAAGCGATAGAAAATGTTTCCTCTTAAACTGAGTCTGCTTAGAGACATCAGGAAATATTAACACTCGGCCACAAAATAGAGCTTGTTTCTTAGTAAAATATAACTTCAAAATAGCTTGTTTCTCTCGTTCTGTTTTGAAAGCTACCAGGAGTGTAGCACGTTTTGTAATTGTGTCCTTGGATGACTCAAGAAAGTGGGACAAATCCAGAATGTCTGGTGATACTAGTACAGGGGTGGATTGCGGTCCTCGAGGAGGGACTTTGACACCCCTGCTGTAGGGCCACCCATATCGGATGAATAGTGCCCCGCCAGAAATTTTTGAAAAGTATTGAAAGCTTATCTGTTTAAGAAGTTTGTGATGGAAGATTGAGATGAGGTTGTCAGACCTGCATTAATGCTTATTTTTTGTAATGTTCCTAAAATTTTCTAGCTTCTTGATATTCTACACTGTGCGAAACTCTCAATGGGCTACTGCGTAGGGTTACCATATGACTCCAGAAAAAGGAGGACGGATTGAGACACCCGGGTTTTACTGCCATTGCTTTCAACGGAAGAAAAACCCAGATGTCCTCCTTACTTCTATTGCTTTCAGTGAAAGTAAAACCTGGATGTCTCAATCCATGCTCCTTTTTCTAGAGCCATATGGTAACCCTACTACAGCGGGATATGAGTTTATTGCATTGTATTGCATGTGTGTCAGGGAGCTCTACAGTGATCTGCTGGGTTAAAGTCTGCAGGAATAATATGGTGAAATGCAAAGGGAAAATAGGATCCCATCTGCTTGCAAAAGCATTACCTTCAAACTTGGTCCACCAGAGTTTGGAAAACTTTGTCACACTGGTAAGCAATAAAAGAGCCAGAGGTTCGTCCACAGCTAGTTGAAGAAAGATCCTTTCCGGTTATATTAGAAATCTCACTAAACCCTGGCCCGTGTGAGACACCCTCCAGACCTGGAAGTGAGAATAGGCTACAGTGGCAGAGAACTGAAGTAGATAGCAAAGAGTTACCATGGGATTTCTCAAAGGTGGTGCCGCTCAACCTGGCCTCTCGCTGTCTGTGGAATGAGATCTCCCTTTAACACAAGATTTGTAAGAACCGGTTGCTGTTTGGGCTGAGACTATTCTCAGAGTGAGTAGAGCTGGACATACAATGCCTGGATGGGCCAACTTCAGCTGGTGATATTACTCTGGTTGGTATTTGGAGCCCTTAAGTAGACTGTGGTGGAAAAACTTATAAGAACATAAGAATTGCCACTGCTGGGTCAGACCAGTGGTACATCGCGCCTAGCAGTCTGCTCACATGGGTGGCCCTTTTGGTCAAAGACCAGTGCCCTAACTGAGAATAGCCCTACCAGCGTACGTCCTTGTTCAGTAGGAACTTGTCTAACTTTGTCTTGAATCCCTGTAGGGTGTTTTCCCCTATGACAGGAGAACGTTCCAGTTTTCCACCATTCTCTGGGTGAAGAAGAACTTCCTTATGTTTGTACAGAATCTATCCCCTTTCAACTTTAAAGAGTGCCCAATCGTTCTCCCTACCTTGGAGAGGGTGAACAATTTGGCCTTATCTACTAAGTCTATCCCCTTCAGTATCTTGAATGTTTCGATCATGTCCCCTCTCAATCTCCTCTGTTCGAGGGAGAAGAGGACCAATTTCTCTAATCTGTCACTGTACGGGCAGCTCCTCCAACCCCTTAACCATCTTAGTCGCTCTTCTCTGGACCCTTTCGAGTAGTACCATATCCTTCATCATGTACGGCGACCAGTGCTGTACGCAGTACTCCAGGTGAGGGTGCACCATGGCCCGGTACAGCGGATGGATAACCTTTTCTGATGTGTTCGTGATCCCCTTCTTTATCATTCCTAGCATTCTGTTCGCCCTTTTCGCCGCCACCACACAATTCCACAATCTCTTCAAGCCCAGGCATGCTCTCGTCCTGAAGTTCTATGAAGGCAAGATGCTAGATTGAAGGATTTAGAAAAAATACATCTCTGATTTACAAGCAGTGCAGAATGTTGTGATTAAAGGAAATATGGTAATTCAGAGGAAGTTGGAAAGACTTTAGAGCTATGAGAGGTGTTCAGACCTCTGTTTCATAAACTGTCCTACAGCATCAGTACTATCACCGCTGGAAACATTGAAAAGATATCTTAATGAAATTTTAAACATCTTTTATGGATGCTATGGGGCTCATTTTCAAAAGAGATTAACATCCAAACTGATGACATAAAGTTTACATTGAAGTTTATTAGGTTTTTTTTAATATACCACCTATCAAGGTTATCTAAGCAGTTTTATACTCAGGTACTCAAGCATCTAGACATTATGTTTGCTAAAATGTCCAAATTGTCATTTTCAAAACACATTTTTAGATGGTTTTCTATGCTGTTTGATTGAAGGACATCTAAATCTCAAGGGGGCATGTTGGAGGTGGTGTGTTTTAGCAGGATTAGGGTGGACTTATGATTTGGCAATCAACTGGATCCTTTCATTATAAGGACATTAAGTTTATAGGACTTTTTAGACATGTGTTTTTATTCATGTGTTTCTTTATTTTGAGTTTATAGAAATAAAAGATTGTTTGTCTCAAGGTTGACATCTTCTATCCCACTCCCCATTTGTTCTTTCTTTGTTAGACTTGACGTGAGGTTTCTGTTCCCTTTACTTTGTTTTGTATTTGGACTTATGATTTGGTCATTTTTTCTGCAATAATGGAACGTTGCGGATAACGTCCATGGCAAAACTTGGACATTTGAGGCAAGACCTGTTTCAATAATAAGTACCAAAAATGTGGCCAAATTGACTAGATGACCACTGGAGGCATGAAGGCATGCCCCCTTACTCCCCCAGTGGTTACTGACCCCCCTCCTACCCTCAAAGATGTGAATGAAACAATACATACTAGTCCTTATGACAGCTTCAGATGTTATGGTGAGTCCTATTAGAGCAACTAGTAGGTCTCTGGAGTAGCCTGGTGGTTGGTGCAGTGGACTGCAGAGAAAGGGGACCCAGACTCATATTCCACTCTAAATACTACGCCTGGGGTGGAAAGCATGAGTCCATCAATACCAACTATTCTGTGTGAGGAGCTTTGGAACACTTCTGAACCCAGTTGTGGCTCTGGGGTGGTCCATATAGGTGACACCTACAGGCATAAGGGCTATTGGGGTGGTAGACAAGTGGATACAGTAGGTTTTGGGGGAGTTTTGGAGGGCTCGCCATATAATGTACAGGGGGTTATGGTAAAATGTGTACCTGTTACACTTAATGTGAAGTTCACAGCAGTGCCCCCCAGGGTGCCCCACTGCTCTGCTGGCACATTCGTGTGGGCAAACCATTAAAAATGCTGGCTCCTCCTACATGCAGATGGATTGTTTTGAACATTTTTAATTTGCATGGGGGGAGGGGGTTCCCCCGATAATGACAAAACAAATTAGACATCTAGCTGGACCATTTTCAAAGAAAAAAAAAGTTAAACATCTTGCAGGTTCAAAAACAGCCATTTCTTCTGCCCAGTGTTTGGAAGTCTTGTGGGGAAATATCCAAAGTAGGACACAGAAGTCCCCTTAAAAATGGCCCTCCATGTGTTTGTGGATCCATTTCATTTGAAGAATTTTGTTGAACCCAGGTCTCAACTGGACCTCCTCACCATCTCATCTCATAATGGATAGTACACCTGCCAACTGAAGTGAAGAGTCTTTTTAAAAGCTTTAATTTTAAGTGATTTGCTCAGGGTCACAAGGAGCAGTGAGGGATTTGAACCCACAACCTCAGGGTGCTGAGGCTGTAGCTCTAACTACTGCACCACACACTCACTCCTTGTTTCCTCCGGAGTAGGGTTACCATATGGCTCCAGAAAAAAGAGGTTGGGTTTTATTTCCATTGCTTTCAATGGAAATATGGAGAACAGACAGACATCTGGGTTTTACTTCCATTGAAAGCAATGCAAGTAAAACCTGGATGTCTCAATCCATCCTCCTTTTTCTGGAGCCATATGGTAACCCTACTCCAGAGCTACTCTCCTTGTTACCTTTGTCAAAAAAAGAAGTGGATAAAATCAGTATACTTAATCTGTTTTTCAAAAAATAAAAAAGATTTTCTTTTTTTGTGGTTAAAAGGTAAATATTTTCCCCGATGTATCCAAGGTAACTCAGGCACATATAAGACAGTTTTTGTCTTGGAAGGTGGGGCAAGTAGGAGCAATGATTTTTCTTATATTTCTATGTAAACAAATATATCTTCTTTAACCCATCAGAATTGAAGAACTTTAAAAAAGAAAATACAAGTGGTATTTTTTTTTTTCACTGTAGGCATCTTTACAAGGGTGATCTTATTGGTTTGGCTCTAAGATTGATGATTATGGCAACCTTTCTCTCTCCATAATGAGGGCCAAGTATGAATGTAGGATCCAATATTCATCAAGCAGCAATCATTTATATATTTATTTAAAAATTTCTTATATACCACACATCTACAAATATGGATAGTTTACAACATACATAAAATACATTCAACATTTTAAATCCAAAAACAGAATGTGTCTCAAGACATTTGATATCACAAATACAAATTCAGTAATCAAAAGCCTGAACAGTAAATTACGCTTTTTGCTGACCACCCACAGATTTAAACCTGGAAATTCAATGCCAGGCCATATCTGGGCACTAACAATGAATTCCCAGGTTTCAGGAGCTAGCTAACCCATAGCCAGTTAAGTGAGATATTCAGCACTTCGAAACATAGGCTTTCCGAATTTTAGTGCAATCCGTAATCCTATCTCGACTAGACTACTGTAATGAAACACTAGTTCTTTGCTCTAAAACGTTGCAATCGCATCTACAACTAGGTCAAAATGCAGCAATAAGGCTCATATACAGACTATGGAAATTGGAACACCTAAAGCCCTACTATATAGAAACATGATGGCAGATAAAGGACAAATGGCCCATCTAATCTGCTCATCCGCAGTAACCATTATCTCTTTCTCTTTCCCAAGAGATCCCATTCCCAAGTGCCTATACCAGGCCCTTTTGAATTCAGACACAGTCTCTTCTGGGAGACTGTTCCACGCATCTACCACCCTTTCTGTATAAAAGTACTGTATTTCCTTAGATTACTCTGGAGCCTATCACCTCTTAACTTCATCCTATGCCCTTTATCCTATGCAGAGTTTCCTTTCAAATGAAAGAGACTTGATTCATGTGCATTTATATTACATAGGTATTTAAACGGCTCTGTCATATCTCCTCTCTCCCGCCTTTCCTCCAAAGTATATAGATTGAGATCTTTACGTCTATCCCCATACGCCTTATGATGAAGACCACATACCATTTTAGTAACTTTCCTCTAGACCAGTGGTCTCAAACTCGCGGCCCAGAGACCACATGCGGCCCGCCAGGTACTATTTTGCAGCCTGCGATCTGTACTAGTGCTGCCCGCTCTTTGTAGCATCCTCCGGCTTCCTCCATGGCCCTCCCACTCTTACCTTCAGCTAATTACTACAGCCTGCAGAAAAGATTGCCGGTGCTGTAGCGTTCCTTGCAGGCTGCCATCATCCTCAGCAGCATGTTCCCTCTGCCGCTATCCTGCCCCTGGTGTCAGAGTAGGGGCGGGACTGTGGCAGAAGGAATGTGCGGAGACCGATGGCAGCCTGCAAGGAACGCTACAGTACCAGAATCCTCTCTGCAGGCTGCGGTAATTAGCTGAAACTGACTGGGCGGCCAGGGGGAAGCTGGAGGATGCTGCAAAGAAGGGGGGAACATGCAGGCCTTGGGGAGGGGGGAAAGATTTATAAACTGATAAAGAGTTTTACCTCATGCAAAATTGTCATTTCTTTAATTAGACAACTATTTTTTCTGCGGCCCTCCAAGTACCTACAAATCCAGAATGTGGCCCTGCAAAGGGTTTGTGTTTGAGACCACTGCTCTAGACCAACTCCATCCTTTTTATATCTTTTTGAAGGTGTGGCCTCTATAATTGTACACAATATTCTAAATGAGGTCTCACCACAGTCTTATATAGGGGCATTAATACCTCCTTTTTCCTACTGGCCATACTCTCCTTATGCACCCTAGTATCCTTCTAGCTGTCACCGTCACCTTTTCAACCTGTTTGGCCACCTTAAGATCATCACATACAATCACACCCAAGTCATGCACATAAGTTCTTCACCCCTAAACTGTACCGTTCCCCTGTGTTTTTGCAGCCCAAATGCATGACCTTGCCCATAACCTCAAGGATCAAGTTTAAATTAGCATCACTGCCTTTAAGATCCTGAAACTCTAGCACAGAGAATTAATGGATGGAAAAGAAGTGAGGTCAGCTGTAGGGCAGAGAAAACAGGAGGTTATCTAAAATGATTCTGAGAGACTCCTTGTCAACTCAAACTGTCCTCCTCACCCTGAGCATATATGAACTGTAAGTATTATACTTTAGCTCAGATGATCACCTTGTTTACCCTATATCCAGCAAAGAGATAATGCCATTGACATATCCATCAATGGAGAGGAGGTGGTACCACCTTATTCAGAGCCAGGCCTGAGCAGAACGGGAACCAGAGTGCACGAATGTGTGTGTCTAATGTGATGCAGAGGTTAGAGCTACAGCCTCTGAACCCTGAGATTGTGGGTTCAAACCCCACACTGCTCCTTATGACCCTGGGCAAGAAACTTAATCCTCCACTGCCCTAGGTACCTTAGATAGATTGTGAGCCCACTGGGACACATAGGAAAAAAAATGCTTGAGTATCTGTATGTAAACTGCTTTGAATGTGGTTGTGTAACTGCAAAAAGGTAGTCAAGAGACAGTGGAAGATCCCTCAGTTCATAGAGCAAGGTATTATAGTGCATGTTAAAAATTAAACATCTCTAATACTGATCAGTATAAAACACTTAAATACATAGGGCCTGATCCTGTATAGGGTGCTGTTATCAGCAGCAGCCAATTGCCTGTCAATCACACACCAGCATCCTATGCAGAATTGGCCAGCATGTTGCAGGCCTTCATTTCAGGCATATCTCTCCCATCTACAGAGACATATACCACAGCTTAAGCCCGCCCAAGGCCATTTATGGGCGAAGCCACGCCTACACCCCACCTTGGGCGTGCATAAGCGTCACTATGTGTCTCTGTAGACACGCTCTGGAGGCCTACAATATGGGCATCCTGCCTTGGGGAGGTTTATTTTTTTTAAAAACGTGCGTCCTGATTGGATGCCCGACGGCCTATTCAGTTCAAGTTTCAAGTTTTATTGATCTTGATAAATCGCCTATTTTGTACTAAGCGAGCAACAATTAAAAAGAAATACTATACATAGTTTTAAAAGAGGTACATAAAAACTTCAGACAGACAATACTGACAAACTTGAGAAACAATGGGAAGGGATAAAGTAGGTTAAAGTTACATATTGCGTTTCTCAGAGGAGAAGAAATGGAAAATATGAAAGAGGAAAAAACATTAGGGTTGGGGGTTTAAAAAGTCATATTAAGAGAAGTTGAGAAAAAAAGAAATAGAAATTATTTAAAATTGCTGGAAAAAAAAAAAAAAAAGGATTAAAAAAATACTAAGTGAGAAGGTTTTAAATATTAAAAGAAGTTTTAAAAAGGAAAGTTTTTAGATTAGATTTAAATAAGTTCAGGTCTTTGGTTTCTCTAATGTATAAAGGAAGGGCATTCCAAGTAAGGGGAGCCATGACTGAGAATATGTCGTGACGTCTGGTTCCGATGATCTTTAGAGAAGGTACAGTAAGTGTTCCTAAAGCAGTTGATCTTAATGCTCGGGACGAGCTATATGGAATTAATAGTTGATCTATAAATAAAGGTTCATTATTGAGTAGAGCTTTGAAAGTTAGAAGTGATATTTTATAGGTTATTCGTTGATTAATCGGGAGCCAGTGTGAGTCTATTAAAAAGGGTGTTACGTGATCGTATTTTTTGCCATTATGAATGATTTTGACTGCAGTATTTTGTATTATTTGTAGACGTTTTTTTTCTTTTTGTGTAATGTTTAATAAAAGTGAATTACAATAGTCTAATTTGGACATGACCAAAGAGTGTATTAAAATATTCAATGATTTAGGTTCCAGAAATTTAGACATTGAACGGATTAGGCGCAAGCGGAAAAAACAGCATTTTACCACATTGCTGATATGTTCATGGTATGAGAATTTGTCAAGGTTCAAGGTTGGATTACATTACAAGAGGCTGGGTCAGTTACCCAGGAAGTTAGAATGGACAGTTTGACACGGACATTCAATAGAGTTGCTAAGTGCAGATACAAATTAGCGCAAGCCGACGCTGCAAATGCGCCAAAGCCCATAGGGATTTAAAGGGCTTAGGAGCATTTGCCACGCAGGCACACGCTAGTGCTGCTTGATGAAAGGGGCCCCTAGTAAAGCCAGTCCAGTGACGGAAAAGGAGTCAACAAAAGATCAAGTTTAAATATGCCCAAACTATGCCTCAGTGTTGCTGCCAAACCCAAAACTATTAGAACAATGCTAATCCAGAGATTTTCTTCCTTCCTGGTGTGTGCACATATTTCCATCCAGTTTGCATATTTGAAAAATGCCAGCACAGTGCAGCCTTCCAGCAAGGAAACAATCAGAAAAGAAAAAAGGCCTGTTTAGAAAATTTCTTCTCAAGGTTTGAAAACCTTCAAAGCAGCCTTCCAGCCCTGTCACCTATACAATAGAGCTTAAATCATTCCTTCCCGAAAACAGACAATTGATTTCCATGGCTGCTGTCCTCGTTCACATCTGAGGGGGAAACCAGTTTATGAGAAATTGCTGGTTTCATCTGAAGGCCCCCCCCCAGCAGCACAGGAAGATATAGCAATGCGCCAGGGGTCACGGCAGGGGGAAATCTGGTAAACATAGCTCAGTACTTCTCTGGCCAAAGCACTTCAGAAGCTCCCAGGAGACAACAAACCACTTGGAACACGTCCCTGAGCCGCTGCCATTTGTTATTTCGCTTCAGTCTTTTTCTTTCCTTTTTTTTTTTTTTCCCCTCAGAGATCTGCTTAAAGGTTTCAGCTGCTGCCCTTAAGGCACCCCTCCCTCCCCACTCCCCCTAGAGGCACAGCAGGAGGAGGAAAATCAGGGAGGTGAACAGTGTGGAAGGGAGCTAGAGAAAGAGAGAAAAAAAGGGCAAAGAGCAAAGGAAAAAGCGTGCAGGGATAAAATCAAGGGGAGGGCAAGAAGAGAGAAACTCTGCTGCACCACTCATCTTCCACCAACCTCGCTACTCTCATGTCACCCCTCTCCTTAAATTACTTCACTGGCTCCCTATCTGCCATCGCATACAGTTCAAGACCTTATAGCTGACTTACAAGTTTGTATCATTCTGCTGCCCCCTTAATATCTCTCCTCGCTTCTCTCTCCTTATATTCCTCCCAGAGAACTCCGTTGCTCAGATAAGCCGCTCTTGGCTTTACCCTTTTCCTCCACTGCCAATTCCAGACTCCGTTCCTTTCATGTAGCTGCCCCCTAGGCCTGGGATAAATTACCCGAGTTTGTCCGCCAAGCCCCTTTCTTTACCTTGTTTAAAAGCAGACTAAAAACCCACTTTTTTAATATAGCCTTCAATCCATAATCAGACTCCCCCCCTGCCCACCAACTCAGCCAGCAGATTAACCATTCTTCTTAACTGTTTCCATGACATCATGTTTGTCTGTCTTGGCTGTTTAGATTGTAAGCTCTTTTGAGCAGGGACTGTCTTCTTTGTGACTCTGTATAGCGCTGTGTGGGTCTGGTAGCGCTATAGAAATAATTCATAGTAGTAGTGTGAAGAGTTTTAGGTTTGGGAAGCAGAGCTGAGATTGTGATGTCATAATGCTTCATTCCCACCAATGCCTAAGAGTCAACCTCATCAGTGATGTCATAATGGCTTGATTGTCCTGTACTCTCCACTGTCCATCAACCTAGCCAGCAGATTAACCATTCCCCTTAACTGTATCCATGACATCCTGTTTGTCTGTCTTGTCTGTTTAGACTGTAAGTTCTTTCGAGCAGGGACTGTCTTCTTTGTGACTCTGTACAGTGCTGCGTTTGTCTGGTAGCACTATAGAAAGAATTAATAGTAGTAGTAGTAGAAAGGGTGTGCAAGGAAAGAAACAGAAAGAAGCCTGAATCTTTTTATAAAAGCCAGATGTGAAGAGGAGACAGCTAGCTCTATCCAGAAGATGAAGGGAGGTAAAAAAAAAACAACCTCTCTTTAAACATACAAAGGTTTTAGAAAATACAGATAGAAGGGCATGATTAGGTAAGTGAGGCTTTCACGGGATTATCCCAGCTTGGAATTTTACTGAACTGACTGAAAACATAATATTTACCTTACTGGCAGGCAACGTCAGGTTTAAGATTAAACCAGAAAGTCAGAAAGCAGCCAATTGTAGCTGTGTGTCACTGGGCTCAGGAATCGGACTCTGTAGGGGGTCTCACTAAATAAAACCTGAAGCAATATTGCCAGTTCTTTTGGAACGAGGCCCAGAAGGCTAAGGGGCTCATAATCGAAAGAGAAAAACATCCAAAAACCAGCCTAAGTCGGCACTTGGACGAACATTTCCCAAATACATCCAAGTGCCAATAATAAAAACGGGTTTTGAACGTATTTCTAAATGACCTAGGCCTTCATAGTGCCGCTGAACGACCAAAGCTAAATGGGGCGTTTTGGGAGGAGTGTTGAGGGCGGGAGTTGGGTGGGACGTGGGCCGGCATAGAATTAGTTATACAGCATGTATAACCGAAAGTTATACAGCCCACCTAAAGTCACCAGATAAGCACTGAAAATACATAACGCAGACCCCCACACACTACCCCAGTTATCACCAACGCCCCCCACCCCCATAAAAATATTAATCACACCTTTAAAATTCAGCCTCCAGACCATCATCACCTGGCCGCCTGGCATAGGAAAGCCTAGTCGTCCAGCACAGAGGTAGCTTAAGTCTTCTTGGGGGTGGGTTAGGGACCCATAGAGAGGAGGACCCATGCCCATAAGCCCCTGTAATCACTGCATTGATATTGAAACATGTGCACTGCCCTATACACCCCCACAACCCTTTTTTACTGGCATATAAGTGGCTCCTGCAGCCATAAGAGCTATTGGGGTGGTAGATAAGCGGGTCTAGGGGATTCTGGAGGTGGTTTGGGGGGCTCACCGTGACCTATAAGGGAGCTGTAGTGAGGAGAAGCCATGGCATCCTTTTCGTGAAGTTCACAGCAGTGCCCTGTAAGGTAACCCACTATTTAGGTGGCATGTCTGGGTGTTCAGCCCATCACTTTGCAGACCCCTCCCTCGTCCAACAGAGCTTGTTCTAGGTGTTTTTGATTTGGACAAAAAATTTAGACGGAAATGTTGCATAAAGATGGACGATTTAGTGGCTTGGACGATCAGATCGGCAAGACGTATAATTAGACGATTTTCGAAACAAAAAAATTTTGGATGTATTTTTCAAAAATGTGTCCTAGGCCAGTGTACTTCAACCTTTTTACACCTATGGACCAGCTGAAATAAAATAATTATTTCGTGGACCGGCAAACTACTAAGACTGAAATTTTTTTTTTTAAAACCATCGCCGCCCCATCCCCGCGAGCTCGGTCCCACAAACCATCTGATCCCATCCGCACAAGCCTCAAATAGTTATGATTTTATATTGAACATATTTTATTAAAGTATAAAAAGAAACAATATTCTATACAATTGTCATTTTATAAATACAAATAATACAGAGCAAAGATCAACAAAACCCCTGTCTCCCCTCCCCTTCACATATATCCCCTCTACTATCAAGAAAACTGAATAAGCCAAATTATTACAGAATGCTATACAAATATCATGTAACAGAATACCACAGTCACACATGACAGGAATGGTGTTAGAGGAGTGGAACTAGGGCAACTGCTCCCTGGTCAGAGAGAGCCCTAAGCCAACTGGAAGCTAAAGAAGCACTGCCTGGGCTTTGCACTCCCCAGTTATGTCTAGCAAGATACATATTTCAAATCTGATATATTTGAATCACAAGATAGAAATAAAATTATTTTTTTCTACCTTTTGTCGTCTCTGGTTTCTGCTTTCATTGCTTTTTCACTCTCTTCCAGCCAGTGTCTGCCCAAAGAACATAAGAATTGCCACTGCTGGGTCAGACCAGAGGTCCATCATGACCAGCAGTCCACTCACGCGTACCATGGCCCAGTACAGTGGCATGATAACCTTCTCTGTCTCTTCAGTCCAGCATCTGCCCCTTCCATTCACTGTCTGTCTTTCCCTGCCATCTCTCCTCCTGCCCCCCCCCCCCAATTTGGTCTGGCATCCATCATCTTCCTTCTGTTCCCCTCATGGTCTGGCATCTCTTTCCTTCCCTCCCCCCTGTGGTTTTTAGCATCTCTCTCTTCTCATTTCCTCCACTCAGATCTGATATCATTTTCTGCTCTCTCTTCCCTTTTCTTCTCTGGTCTTCCTTCTCTATTTTCTGCCTCCATCTAAATTAAATTCTTTCTTACTATTTAGTCCCGTTTCCCTCTTTTCACTGAGTCTATCCACAGCTTGTCACCCCTTTTCCTCACCCCTCCATTATCTTACTATTTTCTTCCCCCTTTATTTATCTCCTCCTTCCATCCAGTATGTGTTCTTTCCCCACTTCCATTCAGCATCTGCTTTCCCCTCTCAACTGATATCCATCTGCCTTCTGCTCTCTCTCCCTTCTTCTCACTTCCATCATCTGTCCCCTTCTCTCTCTCTCATCTCCTCCATTCCATCATCTGCCCCTTCTCTCTCTCTCCCCCCCCCCCAACTTCCATCATCTGCCCCCCTTCCCCTCACCTTTGCGGGTCACTTTCTTTCCCCTGAGGGTGGCTCATGTCAGAGGGGAAGCTTTGGCTGAGCAGAACCGCTTGCAAGGAACAGTGGAACTTACTTGATTGATGTCGATGCTGGGGCCCGTTGACATTTGAAGGAAAAAAAAAAGGGACCTGCAAAGGAGAGGAAGGGAAACCTCCAGGACAGCTGCTCTTTGCCCTCCTTCAGCGGCCCAAGAGTCTTTAGGCAAGCGGCAGCTCTGTGTGCTTTTAACTTCGGCACAGAGCTGCCCCTAAGCAGTAGTTTAGCGCGGTTTCATGAGATGCGATGTGGGCTGGCCTAGCAAAGGCCCCGAGGCTGCCTCATGAAACCACGCTAAACTACTGCTTAGGGGCAGCTCTGTGCTGAAGTTAAAAGCTGGAGGTGCGGAGACAAGGCAGGAGGCAAACGCGGTGGAAGGCAGGAGTCACGGCACAGCGACTGCAACAGGAAGTTGCAAATCAGCTGACGCCGGCCTTTCGTTGCGGCGGGGACCGAATCCTTCGCGGATCGGCATCAGTCCGTGGACCAGCGGTTGAAGAACTGTGCTCTAGAGCAAGAAGTATGATTCTTAATGCTTTACATTGAAACTTTGGAAATGTTCTTTGCCTGTTTTTTTATATATATACTTGGTATTTGATGTCACCTTTCATTCTAGAGTAGTGGTAGGAATAGGAGGGATGATATTAATATGTGTGGAATTACTTGAATTGTATTTTTGTTTAATTCATTTATTATAATGTTGTAATTAAAATTAAAACAATGGGGGGGAATGGGGGAAAAGGGTAGGGGGAAGATAACAGGGGGAGTGTATTGAGAGATGTAATAGGTAATTTGAAAATTTATTTTGAAGGAGTAATAGACATATGATGGAAAATTAATATGGTGAATTTTAGGGCTCCTTTTATCAAGCCGCGCTAGTGGTTTAACGCGCGTAATAGCGTGCGTTAAACCGCCGGCCATGCTAGCCGCTACCGCCTCCCTTGAGCAGGCCAGCGTGGGGGTTTTTGGGCCAGCGCGGGGTTAGCACATGATGAAACGTCACGCGCGTTAACCCCGCTAGCGCTGCTTGATAAAAGGAGCCCTTAATAATGTACTGACTATTATATTGCATTATATTATTGTATATTTTATAGATTTCTTCAATAAAATGTTATAAACTAAAACAAAAATGTTTATTACAATGTTATAATTAAAATAATGTGGGGGAAGGGGGAGAGGTGAATGTGGGGAAAGGAAGCAGGGGGGAGTGTATTGAGAGATGTAATAGGTAATTTGAAAATTTATTTTGAAGGAATGATAGACATATGATGGAAAATTATTATGGTGAATTTAAATGTAATGATTATTTTATTGTATTATATTATTGGATATTTATTGGATTTCTTCAATAAAATGTTCTAAATTAAAAAAAAAATATATATATATATATATATATATATCGCCTTATTTTCCTTTCTTTTGTTTAACTTCAGCAACCATACTGATTTATGCCTAAGATAAAATGAGGCTGAAAAATGTACCCAAATTTAATTCGTTCCAGAACCCCATTCGAGTTCCAAATCATTCGAGATCCAAGACAATTTTTCCCATTTAAAATAATAGAAACTGGATTAATCCATTCCTTGGTCCCACGAACTCAAATTTTAACAGTAAATATACTGGATTTTAAGGTAAAATATTAACAAATAATAATAATACAATACTGTATTTTTCTCACTACACTACACAAAGGCAAAAATCACACAACATGCTTTTACTACAGCTTCCGACAATGAACTGAACGACGTATGGTTGGCCCGAGCGCTGGGGAAACGCATGCACAAACACACACGAAAAACGTGCAGGGCGTTCAGATTCCAAAGCAGCGTTCGGATTCCAGGGCAAAATTTGCTCAAATTTTTTGTTCAGTTTCCAAGTTGTTCGAGTACTGGGGTGTTCAGATTCCAAGGTATCACTGTATTCCCCTATCCACAGTAACTCCACAGGCCGTCCAAAGAGAGACACTAATGATGTCTCGGTTCCGTGGTATCACCGAAATTCAGATGGAAAAGAAACCATGTGACTGTCTCTGAAAAAAAATGACTGTCGTAGAGGAAAACACACTCCAGGGATTCAAGAAAGAGTTAGACAAATTCCTGCTGAATCAGAACGTACGCAGGTAAGGCTAGTCTCAGTTTCGGTGCTGGTCTTTGGCCAAGGGCCGCCACGTGAGCGGACTGTTGGGCACGATGGACCACTGGTCTGACCCAACAGCGGCAAGTCTTATGTCCTTTTTTTTTCCTTTAACCCTTTCAGGACCATAAGGATCGTAGGCCAATTTTTGTGGTTTTGACGACATTTTTATGGTAAAAAGAGCTTGCAGATGCCAAAAAATTGATTTTTTTTTGTGAAATATCATTATTTTTATTTAAAAAAATCACACTTCTGGCTTATGGACAGTGTGGCAAGTGAATCTTCTCGTCAATCTAGCAACGACGCTAATGAATGAATGTCGGAACCAGTTTGTTTACATAAAGGCAGTATCATATGGAATCCGTACATATCAAATTTAGAACTGTAGACTATCCCAATCAAAATTTATAGGATTTTAAAGTTATGGGACAAATATGTCCCTTGGTCCTGAAAGGGTTAAATCTTTATTGATTTTCCAAACTTCAATAGTGCAATACATAAATATATCATATATAATAAATCAATATAAGCACATTTACCGTATTTGCCGGCGTATAAGACGACCCCCCAACTTTTACAGTTAAAATATAGAGTTTGTTATATACTCGCCATATAAGACTACCCCTTCTTCCGCACACCTTCTGCACAACAAATAAAACTTAAAAGAACATCAGAATTTATTTCAACAATTTTAATTAATTCACTAAAGCTGAATAGAACAATAAACCCATGGGAGCTGCCATGCTATTTGTTTTCTAAACTGTTAACCAAACTGAAACGGTCAATGATAGAAGGAAGATAACACATAGAGGGAGAGAGCAAGTGCCGGGCAAGTCCCTAGCAAGTTTGCTGGCATGACAGTTTCCCTTTAAAAGCCTTCAAGAGCCTCCTGTTCGCCCCCGCAACTTCCTTAAGGGCTAGACTCCACACACGGCCGCATGTGCGAGAGACGTAGTCAAGAGAAAAGGGGTGGGGCCAGAGCGCCGCTGCTTCCCGCTGCGCAGGATGAAGGAGCTGGCACCCTTGTCACACTGATGTCCCGCCATGGCCCCGCTGATGTCCCGGCAGGTTTACTAGTACCGTAAGCACCGTAAGGAGGTAAGGAAGGAGATGTTAGGGCATGTAAAGTAAGGGCATGTAAACAGTACCCGGCGTATAAGACGACCCCTGACTTTGGGGAGGATTTTAAGGTACTGAAAAGTCGTCTTATACGCCAGCAAATACGGTAACTTTTAAATATACATAACCAACCATTTTCTCCCACCCAACCACCTAATGATAATTTTATAAAACACAGAAGCATAGATTTCCCCAATAATCTTACCCTATTCAGTTAGTCATATCCTTCCATCCTCCCACCCATCCCAAGTGTAAATATTCAAAGATCAAATTATGACAGACATAACCCCCCCCCTTCCCCTGGATGTGTACCAAAATAAACAAAAACTGACTCACAATCAAAGACCTATTATAGTGAGGTAATATAAGATGTCAACGGGCCCCATACCAATTTAAATATATTACCACGCCCCAAACTATCAGCGTTCATGCTTTCAAATCTATAGCTAGAACAAAGATTTGCCCACCAGAAAGGAAAATTTAAACGATCAAAGTACCAGATTTAAAATGTTAAGAGTGTGTTTCGCTGCCTTTTTAACATATTTGTCAATGATGTACAGATGGGAATAACTAGTGAGATAATTAAATGTGCTGATCACACAACGTTGTTCAAACTTGTTAAGTCGCGAGAGGATTGTGAAAAATTGCAAGAGGACCTTGTGAGACTGGGAAACTGGGCATCAAAATGGCAGATGACGTGTAATGAGAGCAAGTGCAAAGTGATGCATGTAGGAAAGAGGGACCCGAACTATAGTTTTGTGAGGCTGGGTTCTATGTTAGGAGTCAATGCCCAGAAAAAGGATCTAGGTGTCATTGTTGAGGATGCGTTGAAACCCTCAGCTCAAGGTGTGGTGGCAGCTAAGAGAGCAATAGAATGTTAGGGATTATCAGGAAAGGAATGGAAAAAACAAAGGTGAAAACGTTATAATGCTCTTATATCACTCTATGGTACTGCCGCCCCTTAAATACTGTGTGCAATTCTGGTCGCCGTATCTCAAAAAAGATATAGCGGAATTAGAAAAGGTACAGGGAAGGGTGATGAAAATGATAAAAGGGATGGGAAGACTTCCCTATGAGGAACGGCTAAAGTGGCTAGGGCTCTTCAGCTTGGAGAAGAGACGGCTCAGGGGTGATATGATAGAGATCTTCAGGCAAGAGCAAAGTGGAAATGTCCAATCAGATTGGTGCACAAAAAAGTGTCTTTCAACTCATCTGATAAATCCAATGGTCTTTATTAATCCAAATTAGCTCATACATCCAAAGCAACTCAACGACTCGACATGATCATGTTTCGGCCACCCGGCCTGCATCAGGAGTCTTAGGAGTCTTTGGGTATCAAATAGTCTCAAATAGTCTAAAGCAAAACGAACAAACCATTGCTCCGAATCTGTAACACCACAGAATAACACAGCTTTGCAGTGAAGGAACCTTGGGTTATGATAGAGATCTTCAAAATAATGAGTGGAATGGAAAGGGTAGATCATGAAAATCACTTGTTTACTCTTTCCAAATATACTAGGACTAGGGGGCATGCGATGAAACTACTAAGTAGTAGCTTTAAAACAAACCAGAGAAAATATTTCTTCACACAACGTGGAATTAAACTCTGGAATTTGTTGCCGGAAAATATGGTGAAATCAGTTAGCTTAGCGGGGTTTAAAAATCCCTAAAAGGGAAGTCTATAGACCATTATTGAGATGGTTTGGGGAAATCCACTGCTTATTCTTAGGATAAGCAGCATAAAACCTGTTTTGCTACTTGGGATCTAACTAGGTACTTGTGACCTGGGTTGGCCACTGTTGGAAAAAGGATACTGGACTTGATAGACCTTTGGTCTGTTCCAGTACAGCAATTCTTATGTTCTTATGAAAATGTTACATGCTTTCTTCTGTTCCTTTTTTATTTCATCACCTAAAAGAGGTTTGATCTGTCATATTACAAACTGTTAACTTTGACAGAATTCATGAAAAACTAATGTGGTTTTTTTTTTTCTGATAACTTGGGTTACCTTTTCCCAGAGATGGTCTTTTCTAACCTTGTATATTTTGAATATGGACTAAAGTTCTGGAGGTTATTGACCAGTAGGTTTTCAGCATTTTTAATGGAGTCTTGCTCATCATTTCCTTCAGTTATTAAGCCATTTTTGTGACACGCATTCTTTGTATCTTAGATGTGGAAAACATCAATAAAGTGGGGCTAAGTCATAGGACAACCAACCAAGAATGTTCTGGAAACAATACTCTGAACAGAACTTGTTGATTCTTCAAATGGACATAAGAACATAAGAATAGCTCTACTGGGTCAGACCAATAGTCCATCAAGCCCAGCAGCCCGCTCCCATGGTGGCCAATCCAGGTCCCCAGTACCTGACCAAAACCCAAAGAGTAGCAACATTCCATGCTACCGATCCAGGGCAAGCAGTGTCTTCCCCCATGTCTGTCTCAATAACAGACTATGGACTTTTCCTCCAGGAACTTATCCAAACCTTTCTTTAAAACCAGCTACGCTATCCGCTCTTACCACAACCTCTGGCAACGCGTTCCAGAACTTAACTATTCTCTGAGTGAAAAAACATTTCCTCCTTTTGGTTTTAAAAGTATTTCCCTATAACTTCATAGAATGTCCCCTAGTCTTTATAATTTTTGAAGTAGGCCGCTGTCTAGGCCTACCTCGCAAATGCCCTTTTCCCTTTACCATATATGCAATTCCGAGTCCAAAACCTCTTCTCTGCTGTGGTAACACATGATATATCTTGCTAAATAATGTTCCTGAGTACTCTGTTTTTCTGACCATGAGCTGTGTTCCTCTTTGCATAAAATCCGGCCAGGTGCCATGCATCGGAATTTAAGCCTTGTTTCTTACAAGTTTTTGCTTACCATAGCTAACTTAGAAACAGAATATTTCTCAATCACTATAGGCCAGCTGGCAAGTGGGTTATGAAATATCTTTTACAGTTAATATACTGATTTATTAGAGCAAGAGGGAGGGAAGGGGGTTTTCTCCTGTGAGGTCTGGTTACTTCACCTTTATCCAAAGGACTTATCCTGCTTCACCTGTATCACACCAGGACTTCTTCTTCTTCGTCTCATCCTCTTTTCCCTCTCACTAAGTAGTAGCTTTAAAACAAACCAGAGAAAATATTTCTTCACACAACGTGGAATTAAACTCTGGAATTTGTTGCCGGAAAATATGGTGAAATCAGTTAGCTTAGCGGGGTTTAAAAATCCCTAAAAGGGAAGTCTATAGACCATTATTGAGATGGTTTGGGGAAATCCACTGCTTATTCTTAGGATAAGCAGCATAAAACCTGTTTTGCTACTTGGGTCTAACTAGGTACTTGTGACCTGGGTTGGCCACTGTTGGAAAAAGGATACTGGACTTGATAGACCTTTGGTCTGTTCCAGTACAGCAATTCTTATGTTCTTATGAAAATGTTACATGCTTTCTTCTGTTCCTTTTTTATTTCATCACCTAAAAGAGGTTTGATCTGTCATATTACAAACTGTTAACTTTGACAGAATTCATGAAAAACTAATGTGGTTTTTTTTTTTCTGATAACTTGGGTTACCTTTTCCCAGAGATGGTCTTTTCTAACCTTGTATATTTTGAATATGGACTAAAGTTCTGGAGGTTATTGACCAGTAGGTTTTCAGCATTTTTAATGGAGTCTTGCTCATCATTTCCTTCAGTTATTAAGCAATTTTTGTGACACGCATTCTTTGTATCTTAGATGTGGAAAACATCAATAAAGTGGGGCTAAGTCATAGGACAACCAACCAAGAATGTTCTGGAAACAATACTCTGAACAGAACTTGTTGATTCTTCAAATGGACATAAGAACATAAGAATAGCTCTACTGGGTCAGACCAATAGTCCATCAAGCCCAGCAGCCCACTCCCATGGTGGCCAATCCAGGTCCCCAGAACCTGACCAAAACCCAAAGAGTAGCAACATTCCATGCTACCGATCCAGGGCAAGCAGTGTCTTCCCCCATGTCTGTCTCAATAACAGACTATGGACTTTTCCTCCAGGAACTTATCCAAACCTTTCTTTAAAACCAGCTACGCTATCCGCTCTTACCACAACCTCTGGCAACGCGTTCCAGAGCTTAACTATTTTCTGAGTGAAAAAACATTTCCTCCTTTTGGTTTTAAAAGTATTTCCCTATAACTTCATAGAATGTCCCCTAGTCTTTATAATTTTTGAAGTAGGCGGCTGTCTAGGCCTACCTCGCAAATGCCCTTTTCCCTTTACCATATATGCAATTCCGAGTCCAAAACCTCTTCTCTGCTGTGGTAACACATGATATATCTTGCTAAATAATGTTCCTGAGTACTCTGTTTTTCTGACCATGAGCTGTGTTCCTCTTTGCATAAAATCCGGCCAGGTGCCATGCATCGGAATTTAAGCCTTATTTCTTACAAGTTTTTGCTTACCATAGCTAACTCAGAAACAGAATATTTCTCAATCACTATAGGCCAGCTGGCAAGTGGGTTATGAAATATCTTTTACAGTTAATATACTGATTTATTAGAGCAAGAGGGAGGGGAGGGGGTTTTCTCCTGTGAGGTCTGGTTACTTCACCTTTATCCAAAGGACTTATCCTGCTTCACCTGTATCACACCAGGACTTCTTCTTCTTCGTCTCATCCTCTTTTCCCTCTCACTAAGTAGTAGCTTTAAAACAAACCAGAGAAAATATTTCTTCACACAACGTGGAATTAAACTCTGGAATTTGTTGCCGGAAAATATGGTGAAATCAGTTAGCTTAGCGGGGTTTAAAAATCCCTAAAAGGGAAGTCTATAGACCATTATTGAGATGGTTTGGGGACATCCACTGCTTATTCTTAGGATAAGCAGCATAAAACCTGTTTTGCTACTTGGGATCTAACTAGGTACTTGTGACCTGGGTTGGCCACTGTTGGAAAAAGGATACTGGACTTGATAGACCTTTGGTCTGTTCCAGTACAGCAATTCTTATGTTCTTATGAAAATGTTACATGCTTTCTTCTGTTCCTTTTTTATTTCATCACCTAAAAGAGGTTTGACCTGTCATATTACAAACTGTTAACTTTGACAGAATTCATGAAAAACTAATGTGGTTTGTTTTTTTTTTTCTGATAACTTGGGTTACCTTTTCCCAGAGATGGTCTTTTCTAACCTTGTATATTTTGAATATGGACTAAAGTTCTGGAGGTTATTGACCAGTAGGTTTTCAGCATTTTTAATGGAGTCTTGCTCATCATTTCCTTCAGTTATTAAGCCATTCTTGTGACATGCATTCTTTGTAGCTTAGATGTGGAAAACATCAATAAAGTGGGGCTAAGTCATAGGACAACCAACCAAGAATGTACTGGAAACAATACTCTGAACAGAACTTGTTGATTCTTCAAATGGACATAAGAACATAAGAATAGCTCTACTGGGTCAGACCAATAGTCCATCAAGCCCAGCAGCCCGCTCCCATGGTGGCCAATCCAGGTCCCCAGTACCTGACCAAAACCCAAAGAGTAGCAACATTCCATGCTACCGATCCAGGGCAAGCAGTGTCTTCCCCCATGTCTGTCTCAATAACAGACTATGGACTTTTCCTCCAGGAACTTATCCAAACCTTTCTTTAAAACCAGCTACGCTATCCGCTCTTACCACAACCTCTGGCAACGCGTTCCAGAGCTTAACTATTCTCTGAGTGAAAAAACATTTCCTCCTTTTGGTTTTAAAAGTATTTCCCTATAACTTCATAGAATGTCCCCTAGTCTTTATAATTTTTGACTAAGTGAAGAATCGATCCACTTGCACCTGTTCTACTCCACTCAGGATTCTGTAGAATTCAATCATATCTCTCCTCAGCCATCTCTTTTCCAAGCTGAAGAGCCTAAACATTTTAGTCTTTCCTCATACAAGAGGAGTTCCATCCCCTTTATCATCTTGGTCACTCTTTCTTTGAACCTTTTCCAGCGCCACTATATCTTGAGATAAGGAGACCAGAACTGAACGCAATACTCCAGATGAGGTCGCACCATAGAGCGATATAGGGACATTATGACATTCTTAGTCTTGTTAACCATCCCTTTTATAATAATTCCCAGCATCCTGTTTGCTTTTTTGGCCGCCGCCACACATTGGGCGGAAGGTTTCATTGTATTGCTTACGATGACACCCAGATCCTTTTCTTGGGCGCTAACCCCCAAGGTGGACCCTAGCTTTCTGTAACTGTGATTCAGATTATTCTTCCCAATGTGCATCATTTTGCATTTGTCCACATTAAATTTCATCTGCCACTTGGACACCCATCAACTAGACCCGATACAGCCCGTGTTGTAGACACATGAGTCTGCCTCGGGGGTCAGAGAAAATATTTCTACAAGGAAACATTACATTTTTTTAAAAAGTCAATAATAATCATATATTAATTAATTAAATATGTTCTCTGACCCCCGAGGCAGACTCATGTGTCTACAACATGGACTGTATCGGGTCTAATAGATGTGTAAAAAAAAATCTATTTGAAGGATCAATAGGTTCTGTTTAGTGACATAGCGAGGAGAGAGGCACCTGGGGCAGTGGTGCCCCCCCCCCACCACCACCACTCTCGTCTATTCCCTCTGCTCCATTTCCGACCCCCCCTGCCACAAGTGCACTCCCCCTACCCTTCCCCCATACCTCTAGCTGTTCACTGCCATGAGCAGCAACTTCCACTTGCTCCTTGCGATCCCCGTCAGAGCTCCCTCTGAAGTGACATCAGCGGGAGAGCCGACGCGGTTGCGAGGAGCATGTTGAAGCCATTTCTCATGACGGTGAACAACTAGAGGTAAGGGGGAAGGGAAGGGGGCACATGCATGGCGATGAGAGGAGTGGGACGAGGCGGGGAATGGGCCGCCCCCCTCTTACTGCACCACTGGTTCCATTCATTGCATTGTTTCAATTACATCCTTGGTTGGTTGTCCTAAGACTTAGCCCCATGTTTTTGGTGTGTGCTTTGTCCATAGGGATCTAGTTCCAGATGTTGTTGTTTTTTTTGTTTTTTTACTGGTTTGGACTAGGAAACATCAATAGAGGCAACTCAGTAACCTCAATGCATAAGTGCTAACACACACGTGTTAAGGGATATTTCGGCACTACAAATACATACAGTATGTTCCCTGATTCCCCTCCAGCTTAATACCCTCCCTTGAGATCATTTTGCCCCTGCCCCTGCACTAGACTTTGTACCCCCTCAAATCAATGTAGCCAGACCTCTAGCTCAAACCCTTTCTCCTTCCAAGATGCAAGGTCACACACAGCTGCAAAAACCCGAGGGAACGGTACAGTTTAGGGGGTGAAGAACTTATGTGCACGACAGAAGAGCCGGATTTGGGTGTGATTGTATGTGATGATCGTAAGGTGGACAAACAAGTTGAAAAGGTGACGGCGAAAGCTAGAAAGATGCTAGTGTGCTTAGGGAGAGGTATGGCCATAAGGAAAAAGGAGGTACTGATGCCTCTGTATAAGACTGTGGTGAGACCTCATTTAGAATATTGTGTACAATTCTGGAAGCCGCACCTTCAAAAAGATATAAAAAGGATGGAGTCGGTCCAGAGGAGGGCTACTAAAATGGTGTGTGGTCTTCATTATAAGGCGTATGGGGATAGACTTAAAGATCTCAATCTGCATACTTTGGAGGAAAGGCGGGAGGAGAGATATGATAGAGACGTTTAAATACCTACGTAATGTAAATGCGCATGAGTCGATTCTCTTTCATTTGAAAAGAAACTCTACAATGAGAGGGCATAGGATGAAGTTAAGAGGTGAGAGGCTCCGGAGTAATCTAAGGAAATACTTTTTTACAGAAAGGGTGGTAGATGCAATGGACAGTCTCCCGGAAGAGGTGGTGGAGACGGAGACTGTGTCTGAATTCAAAAGAGCCTGAGATAGGCACATGAGATCTCTCAGAGAGAAAAAGAGATAATGGTTACTGCGGATGGGCACACTGGATGGGCCATTTGGCATTTATCTGCCATCATGTTTCTATATTACCGAGACTCGGACTACCCTCCAGATCACTTTTGTTTGCCCCAGGTTAGGCCCTTTGACCACTTCATACCTCCTATAGCAAGCAACTCTTTTCTGCTTGGGTCACCCCCACGTGGCTCAGCCACCTGTGCAGGCCCCACTGAAAATGACCCCTGTTACTCCTTCTCTCTTCCAAGGCCAGACACGGGGCCATATCTGCAGTGCTCAGTCTGAGCGGTGTGCAGCACCCACCCCCTCCATTCTGCCATAGCGCCGGCAGCGAACAGAAGACTCCGAAGCACAGAGTCCCCCACTTCCTTTCAAGGGTAGCCACCGGCTGGGCTTCTTTGCTATGCTGCGAGTCTCAAGAAAGCAATAAACAATGGATACCGACGAAGTCCTCGCCCAGCACGTTGCTAGAAGAGCAGGACATTGGTGTGGCTACGTATGATGACATCATCAGGTCAGCACATCGGAACCCTTCAAGCCCAAGGCTTTGCCTATCCTTTAATCATACCCTGCTTATAAAGTGTAAAAAAAACACTAGGGGATATAAGAAAAGACCTCCCTTAGGGCTCTTTTTACAAGTGGCCTTAGCGTGGTCTTTCGTGGTTGTTTCCCATGTGCTATGGCCATTTCTACCACAGCCAGAAAATGCCTGTAGACTGCCTCCGAGGAACAGTAAAAGATTCTAAGACTTGGAGGTGGCTCCCTTTTAAGTTTCAAGTTTTATTAAAATTTGATAAACCGTCCATCAAGTTTCTAAACGGTGTACATATTAAAAATTATGAGTTTGAGTGACAGACAAAAAACAAACCAAGGTACAGAAACGGTAATGGGAGAAAAAATACAAGTCAGATAGTAAAAGAAGCCACTTAAGGATTGAATAGGGGGGAGGGGGTTCCTGTCTGTGAGCAGAGATTGAAGAAGGTTATAGGACAGTGAAATCAGGGGTGTCAAAGTCCCTCCTCGAGGGCCGCAATCCAGTCGGGTTTTCAGGATTTCCCCAATGAATATGCCTGAGATCTATTTGCATACACTGCTTTCATTGTATGCCAATTGATCTCATGCATATTCATTGGATAACTCAAATTCTTAAAACCAGCTATTAAATATTTAATACAAACAAATGTTATCTGAATCAATTCAATTTTAATCTTATCTTTCACAGTTCATTTCATAATCATTGGGGAAATCCTGAAAACCCAACTGGACTGCGGCCCTCGAGGAGGGACTTTGACACCCATAGGTTGCAAGCATCTATAAACAGAAATGTTTTTAATTTGCCTTCGAAACGTTCTAAGACTGTCTCTTCCCGTAGTTCCGGGAGCATCGCGTTGCAAAACGTAGGAGCTGAAACAGAGAAAATTGTTGTTCTTGTTAAATAGTCCCTCTCAAAAATTCTCCACTCTCCTTAATCCCTCCAATCCTGACTTGACCCCTCGGAGGGAAACTCTTTTCAAATGATGCTCCTCTGCTATTCTCTTCAGACTTATACCCCTCTTGACCTCCATCCCTTCCTCTTATACCACCTCCCAGGCCAGGGGTGTCAAAGTCCCTCCTCAAGGGCCGCAATCCAGTCGGGTTTTCAGGATTTCCCCAATGAATATGCATGAGATCTATTAGCATACAATGAAAGCAGTGCAAGCAAATAGATCTCATGCATATTCATTGGGGAAATCCTGACACCCCCATGCATATTCATTGGTGTTTTTGACACCCCTGACCTACAGAGACAAGCTCTTGGGCTTCCATTTTCCACATTTGGAGTTGAAATTACTTTTAGCCAAACCAGCATCATATAAATTTCAATAAATTATACAATTTCTCGTTTATTCAGTGGTGGGAATCCAGATTTGGCATTCATGAACCTGCAGCCTTAATGCAATAGGGAAATCAGAACTGCCGAGTGGTAAAACCGGATCAACCTGTTCTGAAAATCTGGAACCAGCTGGCACCCATCTATGGTTGGAGTTTGTTTGTGTCCTGCTTGTGGGACAGAAATGAGGTACTTATAGAACTTAGTTTTTGTGTAGTGATCTTTAGTCTGATCCGATTTCCCAGGGCAGGGTTAGGCAATTCCGGTCCTCGAGAGCCACAGGCAGGTCAGGTTTTCAGGATATCCACAATAAATATGCATGAGATAGATTTGCATCTCAAGGAGGTATTGCATGCAAATCCATCTCATGCATATTCATTGTGGATATCCTGAAAACCTGACCTGTCTGTGGGTCTCGAGGACCGGAATTGCTTACCCCTGGTCCAGGATCTGCTGAACAAATTTTCAGAGACTGATCCTGGAATTTAGGGCTATTTTCATATAGACCAGGGGTAGGGAACTCCGGTCCTCGAGAGCTGTATTCCAGTCGGGTTTTCAGGATTTCCCCAATGAATATGCATTGAAAGCAGTGCATGCAAATAGATCTCATGCATATTCATTGGGGAAATCCTGAAAACCCGACTGGAATACGGCTCTCGAGGACCAGAGTTCCCTACCCCTGATATAGACGTTTTTAAAATGCATTTTAACTGAGTTTTGTATAATTTCCAAAGTGCCTAGTAGTGAAGAATTTGTGCTGCTTTTACTCCAGCACTTGTAGTGTTTTTGTACATCAAGGCTAGTCAACACAGTAAGCAGCGGAGAAAGGCAGTGAAATTTGGAGGCGCCAAAACCTCTCCTATCTTTTACCACACACAGCTAAACTATGTGGTGCAAGAAGGCACAGTGGAGGTAGAATTTTAGGGTGCTCAGAGGTGCTTGTTATACATTAGGCTCAGCGGAAAAGCTTTTGTTTACAACTTTTCTTCAGGCTTGCTCTGCCTTCTGCCCACCTACCTCAGACTACTCCGCCTCCCACCTTGAACCGGGAGCAGCGGAGACAGAGCGGGAGCAGTGACCAGAGCCCAAGGGCGTGGGAGCGAGCTCCGCCCCTCCCCCCTGCACGTTGCACCCATACTCCCTCCCAACTGGACACAACATAAAACCAACCACCTATTCTGAAATAACCACAGAAAACCCCCCAAAGAACCGGTCACAGCACAGGATCAACAACATAATCTGAAAACCTCCCCCTACCACCACATGCGCCGTAATGAGGAACCTAAGACAAATTCGCAAATTCTTCGAAAGAGCACAATTCCAGCTCATAGTTCAATCCCTTATCCTAGGTATACTGGATTATTGCAACATCCTCTATCTCCCTTGCCCTGCAGTAATGATCCAACAACTGCAAACAGTCCAAAATACAGCACTAAGACTCGTTTACTCCCCTAAAAAAACACAACCACATTACTGAAGCTTTCATGAGCCCACACTGGCTCCCAATCCAGGAAAGAATACTATTCAAATTTTACTGCACGCTATTTAAAACCATAAACGGTGACAGCCCAACCTACCTGATCAACCGACTCATCCATAATACCTCAACCAGACATAGAAAATCTCACACCCCATTCACACACCCGCCAATCAAAGAAGTTAAACGGAAAAAACTTTACGACGGCCTCATATCCACCCAAGCAGCGAAACTGGATAACCAAATCTCCAATCTGCTGATAACAACCACGGACTACAGGTTATTCAGAAAAGAAATAAAGACCATACTCTTCAAGAAATCCCTGATTAAGTCTTAACATCACGATTACCTTATTCCTCCTATCTTCTTCTTAACTCCCTGACAATACCCGCCCTCTTCACTAGTCATGACCACTGATCTCTTCTTGTAACAGACCACTGTTCCCTTCTTGTAACAGACCAACCTTAAATCTTTTGTAATCTGCCTTGAACTGCAAGGTAATGGCGGAATAGAAATCTCTAATGTAATTTAATTATGTACAGGGTCAGTGCAAGGGTATTAGGCATCCTAGGTGAACCTCCAGCCTTATGTCCACTTCCCAATACTCAATCAACTTTCAGGCCCCTGTTTAGGGCCCCTAAACACCCTTCCACCCAAGAACAAGACACATGGGCTGGGAATTCCCTCCTAGGCGGGGATTCCCCACCCTTGCTGCAGACTATAGACAGGCAAGGGGTAGAGCAGAGGACTTCCCCCCCTCCCCCACCGCAGCCCTCAAAGACGGACCCAAGGAGGATCGGGGGATTCCACTTTCTTTCACGGGGATTCCGGGGGCAACAGGGATTCCCTCCTCCCATCCCCCCCAAAGACGAAGCCGCCTGGGATATTCCTCACCCCAAACGTAAACGGAGAGGGATTTTCGGATTTCCCTAAGGATACTAAAATCGTAGGAAAGAAGGGGGTTGGTAGTTAAAAAAAAAACAAAAACCCACCTATATATATACTGTATCTTTATTAGCAATTGCAAAGAGAACATACAACAAAGCCCAACTGAAAAATAAAAGAATGCATGATCACGCTTTTTAGCCTCTCAGTTTATTTCAGTGTGCCGGGGGGAGGGGGGGGTGCCAAATACAACACAAATTACCCCTCCCTGGACAAAATGAAGGAGCCTGCCCGGCACCCAGTGCATCCACAGAGCTGGATCTGCCCAACGCTCGCTTAGCCTTTTAATCCTCCGTGATCAATTTCGACCCCCGACCAAATATCTTTTGCCAGGACCCTTCCCAGCCGAGGGCAAACGTTTCCGGTCTGAACGTCACGAGTCTGAAACGACCACAAAAGTTCCCCAAATTATGCAAGTGGGGAAGGAGGCGGGGCTGGTGGGCGGGGTTGAAAAGAAATATATAGTCATGTCGTCGGGTTTGTGACCATCCATTCCAATGCCTGATGCAAAATACATGAGCAGAAAGCCCTGCAGCCTGACAATACGGCCTGCGCTGTGGCTGGGTGAGTAAACCCGCCCCGGATCCAACCCTGCTTTCATTTCTCCTCTAACCTACTTCTAGCGTTTCCTTTGACATTAGGCTACGAATAGAGAACGGCATGAGGAGACCCTGTTTACCCTGTCACCATAGGCACTATAGTGCACTTCTTTTTGACCTCCCTATAGGCACTATAGTGCACTTCTGTTTACCCTCCCTATAGGCACTATAGTGCACTTCTGTTTGCCCTCCATATCGGCACTATAGTGCACTTCTTTTTGCCCTCCCTATAGGCACTACAGTGCACTTCTGTTTACCCTCCCTATAGGCACTATAGTGCACTTGTTTGCCTTCCCTATCGGCACTATAGTGCACTTCTGTTTGCCCTCCCTATAGGCACTATAGTGCACTTCTTTTTGCCCTCCCTATCGGCACTATAGTGCACTTCTGTTTGCCCTCCCTATAGGCACTATAGTGCACTTGTTTGCCTTCTCTATAGGCACTATAGTGCACTTGTTTGCCTTCCCTATTGGCACTATAGTGCAGTTCTATTTGCCCTCCCTATAGGCACTATAGTGCACTTCTGTTTGCTCTCCCTATAGGCACTATTGTGCACTTCTGTTTGCCCTCCCTATAGGCACTATAGTGCACTTCTTTTTGCCCTCCCTATCGGCACTATAGTGCACTTCTGTTTGCTCTCCCTATCGGCACTTCTGAATCACTCAGTCCTAACACATAGCGATGAAACAAAAACTCTATATTAGCCAATCTTTTATTTTTGTTGCTATGGACGGATGATATTTAAAAGAGCAAGCAGGAATTTAATTTAGCGTCTCTTTTTAAAAAATTCTGTATTCATTTTTAAGCCTTAAATAAGTGCAACATATTATACAATCATATTACACTATAAAAGCACTTAAATTCCATCAAAATTGTAATCTATGACAAATAGATATATCACCTCCCCATACTCCTATTCAAAAATTGCACTCAAATGAAAGAATTAAAAATATTTTCCCACCCACCCACCCTGGACGTACATGATCAAAGGGCAAAATCAACTATCACTCTTTGCAAAATTTTGTCAATGGCTCCCAAATCTTCAGAAACTTTTTATAATGTCCCTGCTGTATAGCCTAGTTTGCATTAGCCAATCATTTTTGTTGTTGTTATGGATGGATGATATTTAAGAGAGCAAGCAGGAATTTAATGTAGTGTCTCTTGTAGATTCATCTTGTTGCGTTCTCTCCGACTTCTCCCTCCCTTTTGTGTTGGAGATAGAGAATGACACGGTGACAAAATTCATCATCGTTCCCGTCCCAGCGGATAACCGCGGGAAATAATCCCATGTCATTTTTTAGTGTCTATTTCAGCCTCAGTTCTTCTACACCAGCATTCAAAGCAAAGCTTGCGGGTCAGTGGCTGTGCTTATGTGAGCCAAGGATAATGAAGCCATTGTGACATCACTGATGTGATTGGCTCTTAGGCACTGGTGGAATGAGGCATTATGACATCACAATGTCTGCTCTGGATACCAGAGACTGTCATTCTGTAGTGTCTGTTTCAACCTCAGTCCTTCTACACCAGCATTCTTCAAAGCAAAGCTTGTGGGTCAGTGGTTGTGGCCATTCATACTCTAATTCTTCCCTCTCCTTAAAGAATGACATGAAGATGGTTTCCCTCGGTTATCCGCGGGGACGGGAACGGTGATGAATTTTGTCACCGTGTCATTCTCTAGTTGGAGAGATCGTTTCATCACTCACTGTGCATTGATCCTCGCTCTGAGTTTAAACGTCTAGCTGATAATAAAAGCGAAAAAAGCCATTTAAACGTCTAGCTAATAATAAAAACGAAAAAGCCGTCGCAATATAAAATCAAAGGGGGGGAGATCCTGAATAATAGGAAGCAGAAGAGAGATACTGATCAGGGACTGTATAGCTTTAAATTTGGTGCCTTTTGGGGGTATTGCCAAATACGAAAGCTTCTTTTTGACGTGGTGATTCAAATACGGACAACTTCATTGGAATGGCAAGTTTAACATATGTTGTCAAACTAAGAAAAGGAAACTGACGAAAAGGTACATGTTTACAGGGTACGATTTTCTCACACCCCTTTCAAATTTTACAACTACTTGCAGGGGGGAAGAAGGAGAGGATTCAAGAGTTAAGGATGTCTAAAGACAGCGAAACGGGAGGCTGTGAGAATTCTCCCAACCCGGGTGGAAAGGAAGCGCCTTTAAGCAGCCCAGCGGCGGAGCCGAGTAAAAAAGCTCCGCTTCCAGACTCTAAGAAAACTGGGAAGCAGAAGAAAAGGCGAGGAGTAGAGAAAATATTACAACTCTTTGCCTGTGGAGCAAAATCAGCTATGTCATCAGAAATAGAGACCACCATCATTCAGCCAGCAGTAGTTACAGGTAAGCCTAATTTTGGCTTCTAGTGTGTACAAGTGACCAAGATATGAAAAAAAATCTGTGTGTGCTTTCTTTTAAATTCAGATTATCAGCTGCTGATTAGACCCAGACTAATTTCCTTGAGAGGTCAGATATGGGGGCTCTGGTTCCTGCAAATTGTTGGTTCAATTTGCTATAGATTCTGACAAAGATTGGTTGCTTAAATTGTTTTTTAAGCATAAAGATGTATCATTTATGTCATATGGATGTATCAAGAACAACCCAGAAGAGATGAAAACAGTTCTTACTTTTAAGACCTTAGGTTGCACAGTTAGGGGAGTCTTATGTTTTTAGATATCCTTGTACATGTGTGGTTACCCATCAGGGGGGGTCGATATGTTGTTTTTGGGGTTGGGGGTTTTGGGTTTTTTTTTTTGGGTTGGGGGGTTACCCATAGCAATTGATCAATTTTCTTGTTGGGAAACAGATTGCGACTTCAAGCACTCCTTAAAATCTGTCTTCGTAGTCTGCTCAGTGGGTCAACGCCAGGCATTGTCTTGCTTTTATCCAGAATTTTTTTTTCCCTTTCTTTCCTAGATCTCTGGTTTTAATAGCTCTTTCTCCCTCTTATTGTGGACTAACAGCATTGTAATTTTGTATAGATTTTCCTCTTTATGGTATAATGTATTATATATGCCACTTTCATATTTTCTTTTTACATTGTTAATTTCCTTATTGACTCTTCTTGTCATATGAGAAATTTTAAATTGTGTATAAAAAAATTGCGGTCATGTTTTGCATCTTTATACAGTGGTAATAATACAAAATCCAGTTTCTACACTTTAAACTACGCAAACATTTTTTTTCTGAAGTGGACCATCATAACACACAAACAGTCAACCCAAACAGCTTAGACATTTACTGCGATGCAATCATCGGTGCAAAGTTATAATGATAATAGATTGTGAACTTATCTTTTAAACAGTGCACTTCCAAATTAGTGAATCATGCATAGCTTCCAGAGTTCACTTCAAATGCATCTGCCTAACTTTCAAGATCCTCCATGGCATCCTTCCTCCATTAATTCCACTTTCTTGGAATTCCTCAAATCTTAATACCACCAGACCTACCCAAAAATCGAAATTATCCTTCCCCTCATTAAAAGGCATTTCCCACCCAGGAAAACTGGGGACTTCCCTCTCCTTCAGATTCATCGAGCTCTGGAACAACCTTACCTCCCCCCTTCGAAACCTGAGTGCTCTCCAACCCTTCCGTAAACAGCTGAAAACCTGGCTTTTCTGTAAAACCTAACACTCCCCCCTCCTCTGACATCCTAGCCCTCTAACATTCTCCTCTCCTCTGATCTTCTTCTAGCCCCTCCTTGGAGTTCCTTCCTCATTACAAATCCTGTAAAACGTGCCGAGCTCCACAACTATGGAGATGGTGCGGTATACAAACCCAAGGTTTAGTTTAGTTTATCTTCATCAAACACCCCACATCCCGCACGGAATTCATGTTTCCTGATTAACAGTATCAGGCTTTTTAGTGACAGAAGTAATGAGTCCATTTTCCAGCCATTGCTTTCTGCAAAACAAGAATTGCAAAACACGAATGGCCCGAGTGGGATGTTTTGATGAAGATTTTGCATGATTCATTCATTTGGAAGTGAACTAGTTAAAAGATAAGAACACAGGTCAACAATCCTGCAGACTGCTTGCAGATTCATTAGATAGGGTTTCAAGTTTTATTTACAGAAGTTCCTACATACATGTAGTCAGAACTCGGCTGGGTCAGTGGTCCAGAATTCCAAGGGACAGGCTGAGGTTTTTGATGCTGTTTTAAAGAATCTACCCAAGGCTGTGTAATAGTTATGAATATTTCATCAGGTGTTTTGCTTGAAGGAAGAATGGTTTACTGTACATTAACCTACTATTTATCACATATATAGCGTTGAAAGGCGTACGCATCACTGTACATTTTGACAATTAATAGACGGTCCCTACTTAGAAGAGCTTACAATCTAACTTGGACAGATTGACATGACATATAGGGTTAAGGATGCAAAACCCAAGGTGAGAGGACTTAGGAGTCGAAAGCAGTCTCGAAGAGGTGGGCTTTTAACTGGGTCTTGAACAAACCTTGAGTTTTTCAGTCCTTATTTGACATATTCAGTTTCTTTCTTCTTTCATAGCAATCAGTGCAGTTAATGTGAATGCATTAATCTCCAAATTATGTATATAGCGCCATAAGTTGTGTGCATAAATCAGTGAGCACAGCTTAATTGTTTAACATGAGTAATTGACAATTAATGCCTCATAATTGACGATAATTGGGCTCTAATTAGAAGTTATGCCCACAGCATTGTATAAAGTGGTTCGAATCTGAAAAGGGGGCATGGCTGTTGAAAAGCACAGGCAGATCGTGGGCATGCCTGAAAATTAAGCACACTAATATAGAATACACCCAATCTGCAAAGCAAAGCAGGAAGACCCAAAGTTCCACAGGAAGAGGAGCAGTTCAACTGTACCCGAGTGACTAGTTATCCACTTGTTCACACAGCATTGTATTTACGCGTTTTGGAAAATTAGCTTCACAATTCAAGACACTTCATCCATGATTGGACCCTTGAGGAAGGCTTGTTAGCCGAAACACCGCCCATGTCAGGTCCATTTGATCCCTGTATATGATCTATGTGGACAAGTTGTATTTTATTTGTTGCATAGTCTGAAAGTTAAATTTCATACTTATGCTGACGATATCACCATTCTTATTCCAACAACAGCAATCACAGTTGACTTGAAAAACCGGATAGCCTATATTCTACTTAAAATAGAACTTTGGATGACACAGTTTAAGCTTAAACTTAATTTGGCTAAAAATATGTTTTTTTCTGGCTAGCCCCAATGATAGAATTACAGACAAAGTTCTTCAAATCAAACTTTCCTCTTTATGCTTCTATCAAATTTCTAGGGGTTTCATTAGATCGTCATCTAACTTTAGACTAGGATCACACTGAGTTGTTGATTAAAAAATGTTTTGCTATTCTTTGGAAACTACGAACAATCAAAAATATTTCGATATAACATCGTTTAGATTAGTAGTTCAGACTTCCATTCTGTCAGTCCTTGATTACTGTAACATAATATATTTATGGAGTCATAAAAAGATTGCGTTTAATACAAAATACGGCAGTCTGCTTGATCTTCGGTCTAAGAAAGTTTGATCATGTGAGTCCTTTGTATCAAAAGCTACATTGGTTGCCTTTCGAGGCAAGAATTTTGTTTAAATTTGCATGTATCTGTTTCAAGGCGCTATTTGGCTTAGCTCCTGAATATCTTTCTTCTCAGTTTAAAGTATACAAGTTTAACAGGAACACTCGAAATAACATCATGTTTTTGTACTCGTAGATCTCACTTATTTGCTTTCCCTACATTAAAATCTTGGCTAAGCGAAATAATCTCAAAAGCTTCTTTCTATCATCCTTTTAGGAAATCAGTAAAGACCTATCTTTTGGATAAATTTGTTCATTCTTAATTTTCTCCTGTACTTTTTTGCTGCTTATACTTCACCTTTTCTCTCTTTATTGTGACCTGCTTAGATCTGTTACAATATAGCATCACTATATAATAATCTATTTATTCATTATACAGTATTTAAATCATGATATTTAAAGAACATATGATTTTTGCTCTTCATTGGATTCTCATATATTTTTATTGTTTTTTGTGAATTCAATTTGCAATTACTTTTTCCTCCTTAGATATTTTTGTTACAGTATAGCGGTATACAAAAAATAAAGTTATTATTATTATATAGGAGTTTACATTTAAGACTGCTGTTCATTTATCTAGAGTTAGATTCCTAGGTTTCTAGTGTTCAAGCTCTTAACTTTCTTTTTTTTTTTTTTTAGCCCTGTCTTAACTCTTTCCCAGGAGTCTTCCATTTTGTAAAACCCTAAATGTTGGAGTTCAGTCCTGGTCAGTTTTCAGAGGGCCAATGTAGGCTCCTAACTCCCAAGCTGAAGAGCCCAAAGCCTTTAAAAATTGCCTTCGTATGAATAATACATTTGTTTTGCATTTTAGTAAATAAGCCTTTGATTGCATACTCAGATGCCTTGAAAATACTTCTCTGACTCTTAACCTCTATAGCTGTTGGCAGTTTTAACACAACAGCCGGGGGCTGGTAGGTTGTTTAAAATTCACTGATTGTATTTTAATGTAATGTTCTAGTCCAGGGGTGCCCACACTTTTTGGGCTTGCCAGCTACTTTTAAAATGACCAAGTCAAAATGATCTACCAACAATAAAATTTTTAAAACCCCCCACAAAGCACACTGTACGCAGAGAAAATGTTAATTATCATTTATATTCCATGGGTTTTCAAAGAGGTCAAGGCAGATGACTTTATGCAATGTCACCTCAGGAACATCTATACAAAAATAGACAAATATACCCCCTCCCTTTTTACTAAACCGTGATAGCAGTTTTTAGCGCAGGGAGCTGCGCTGAATGCCCTGCGCTGCTCTCGATGCTCATAGGCTCCCTGCACTAAAAACCGCTATTGCAGTTTAGTAAAAGGGGGCCATAGTGCAAAATATAGACAGCAGATATAAATTCTCAAAATGGACACATTTTTATCACTAAATTGAAAATAAAATCATTTTTCCTACCTTTGTTGTTTGGTGATTTCACGAGTCTCTGGTTGCACTTTCTTCTTCTGACTGTTCATCCAATATTTCTTCCCTTCTTTCAGCCTGCTGTATGCTTCCAGATCTCATTCCCTCCACCAACTATTTCTTCCTCTCTCCCTGCCCCCTCACCTTTCTGTCTTTCTTTCTTTCTGTCTCCCTGTCCCCCCTTTCTTTCTGTCTCCCTGCCCCTCTTTCTGTCTGTCTTTCTCTCTCCATGCCCCCTTTCTTTCTGTCTTCCTGTCCCCCCTTTCTTTCTTTTTCCCTTCTTTCTGTCTGTCTCCCTGCTCCCCCTTCTTTCTGTATCCCTGCCTGCTCCCAAGCCACTGCCACCGCCATCGGGGAGCAGGCCTCCAAACCACCGCCGTCCCAATCTCTCCCTGCTTCCCCACACAGAAACTGCTATATTTATCCACCATGACATATCTTAACGTAAGTTAATGGGGTATAGTATTCACAGGTCCCAAGAGAATATGTCAGAATCTGAAGATTTTAAAGCCCCAATCTGGGGAAATGTTACGAGCAGCATAGAAAGCAAAATTAGAATTGTACTGGTGAAACCTTCTAAACCCTGAAGTATTTCAGTTTCATCCTTAAGAGCCACCAGTAGGCCAGGGTTTCAGGATATCCCTAATGAATATGAATAAGAGAGATTTGCATACAATGAAGGTAGTAGGCATGCATCTCTATCATGCATATGCATTATGGATATCCTAAGAACATAAGAATAGCCTTACTGAGTCAGTAGCCCGTTTTCACGGTGGCCAATCCAGGTCCCTAGTACCTGGCCAAAACCCAAGGAGTAGCAATATTCCATGCTACCAATCCAGGGCAAGCAGTGGCTTCTCCCATGGCTTTCTCAATAACAGACTATGGACTTTTCCTCCAGGAACTTGTCCAAACCTTTTTTTAAAACTAGCTACGCTATCCGCTCTTATTACAACCTCTGGCAACGCGTTCCAGAGCTGAACTATTCTCTGAGTGAAAAAACATTTCCTCCTATTGGTTTTAAAAGTATTTCCCTGTACCTGACAAGTTGGCAGCCCTTGAGGACTAGAGTAAAGACTAGCATAAACTTTTGAAAGACACTTGTGGGATAGAGAGTTGCACGGGGACAGAAATCCCACCCATCCCCGCCCGTCCCCGCAAGGATCCTCTCCGTCCCCACAAGTCCCCATCAGAATCCTCTCTGTCCCCACCCATCCCCGTCAGGATCCTCTCCATCCCCACCCATCCCCGCAAGGAATTACCTCCATCACCATCCGTCCCCATAAAAAGCAGCAATTACTTCTGAACGGATCATCAATTCCACAGTTTCTTTTGTGTTTGCTCTGCTGTTTTCCTTGTGGAATCTCTTTGGTGGAACCCTTTTTTTGTTTTCTGTTCAGGTAATTAACTTATAAACCCCCTCCTTTACTAAGGCTGACGTGTCCATTATATTATATGGATGAACCCTGCTTCCAAAGCCTTCCATCCCCGTGGGAGTCCCGTTGGCTAGAAAGGGGTCCTCGTGGGAGTCCCGTGGGCCAGAGGGGGGTCACGGTGGGAGTCCCGTGGGTTAGGGGGATTCCCGCGGGAACCCCACGGGACCCGCAGGATTCCCGCGATCTCCGTTACCGTGCAGACCTCTATTGTGGGACTTTCATCCTCTGAGCGTTGACTATTTCATGCTGATTCAACCTGATGCCGCATGGTATCACCCTAAGAAAAATGCAGTTCAACATAGTCAACCTAAAAGACAGTGCTCTTGAAATGCTTGCATAATTATAGGTCATACAGAAGTAAAACACACTATTTAAAGTATAATAATGCTTTCCTATCAAATTTATTTTATCAACAATCACAATGTTAAAACAAAGACCGGTTCTTTTGCACCTATGATATTTCTTACTCTCATACAACTCGGGTAGGTGCCTCTATTTAATGAGTTTTCCCCAAAATGCTATGGGCTCCTTTTACGCTAGCGTTTTTACAGCACGCTGTAGATTAGCGCGCACTGCCCCCCACGCTATGCACCAAAAACTAGTGCACCCGGCAATTCAGTGCGCGCTATGCACGCTAAAACCGCTAGCGCAGCTTAGTAAAAGGAGTCCTATATTTTGGGAAATGTGGTGAGATATTTTAGGATTTTAAGCACTGACAATGAAACTGTATTTTAATACAACTGAAAGAAAATTTAATAGAAAAATATTGTCTTTTCTAAATTGTTGACAGTTACACAAATCAGAGAACATATCGCTCATGGCAGACTGCTCAGTGCCAGCAAGGACCTGATTGTCCTAGAACATAAAGTCTACAGCAAAACGTATGGCAAAAGTGAATCTGAAGCTAAGAAGGATCAGACAGAGCTGGAAGAGCTCTTTCAACTTCTAGAGAGAGATGTCTTCGTAATAATAGAAGAATCTATAGCAAACAGTAACCCGTACTTACTGCAAGAAGCAGTAGAAGCAATAACAGAACAAGAGAACGAAGACAAAAAATATTTGCCAGAGAGAGTACCACCGGTGGGGAACAACACAAGACCTCGAAACTGGAAGACGATGTGGCGTAGTATAGTGAAATGCTCTGTCAACAAAAGAATGACACACAAGGGAGAGTGTTCCCAAGATAACATGTCGGCCGTTGCTCAGCATTTATTGCACTTGGGAAAAACATTTCGGAAGGACCTAACTCATGTTGTGACCTGTCTTAGACAACATTACACAAAAGACTATGATGTATGCAACACCTATGCCGAAGTCTACTTTGAGATTTTCTGCGATCACCTAAGAGCATTTACGACATTTGAGTTAGGTGATAACGATACGTATCTTATCCTCGATTGGGTAGAAAACATGTATCCCAAGTAAGTGAGGACTTTATTTCATACCAACTGATTTGGGTTCTGGGACCTTACAACATCAAAGCTGAAGCAACTGTATTAGTTAATATTTTATTTATTTATTTACTAGTATTTTAGCCCGTTACATTAACGGGTGCTAGAATATATGTCTGTGTTTCTTTATTTCTGTCTCTCTCTCCCTCCCGCTATCTGTCTCTCTCCCTGGCCCCCTTTGTCTTTCTGTGTCTCTCCCTGCCCCTGTGTCTTTCTTCTTTTCTTTCTATCTATCTGTCTCCCTGCCTCCTATGCAGCAGCATTTCTCTCCCGCCACTTCCCTGTGCAGCAGCCACAGCAGCATTCCCTCCCCCTCCATTTCCCTCCTCCCACACCACTTCCCTGTGCAGCAGCAGCGTTTCCCCTTCCTCTCCCCCCTCCCTTTCCCTTCCCGCAGTCTGGCCGGCTCCCTTAGTCCCTTACCGCCCCCCCCCCCTTCCCTTCCCACGGTCCTGACAAACCTTCCAATTCCAGCAGCATCTGCAGCACTCTACACATTGCTGCTTTGGGGCCTTCTACTGCCCAGCAAATCAGGGCAGTAGAAGGCCCCGAAGCAGCATGTGTAGAGTGCTGCAGACGCTGCTTGAATCAGAAGGTTTCAGGACCCGCAGCCCTTGCTGGACCCGAAGCGAGCTCTGGGGGGTTTTGTTTTTTTTATGTGGGCCCAGCCGGAGCAGGAGGAGAAGCCTGGGAGGCATGAATTAAAGTCCGTTCTGGCCCCCACTGACATCGCCCTGGCCAGTTCACAAGAGCCGCCGCGGCCGACAGGCTCTGCGCCACTGCGCGCATGCGCATTCCTACCTGTGGGTCCTACCTGTGGGTCCCTCCTGAAAACGGGAGCATGCAGGTGGGAGTGCACATGCGCGCTTAGGGCTTTATTATATTAGATTCAATTTTTTTTATACCGTTCACCCAGGGGAGCTCATGAGTTTATTCAGGTACTCAAGCATTTTTCCCTGTCTGTCCCAGTGAGTTCACAATCTATCTAATGTACCTAGGACAATGGGGGGATTAAGTGACTTGCCAATGTCTGAAGCCCCTTGACACAAAAAAGGGAGCTCAAGGGGGCCTCAACGACGAGACAATCAAGGCACAACAAAGGAGTCCTGAGGATGAGATGTCAATAATTCAGCCATGGGTGTAAAGTTCAAAGTTCACGTTATTGATAGTAGGACTCAAAGACTTCGAGTCCTCGCAGTGGTCTTATCAATAAAGTGAACTTTGAACTTTACACCCATGGCTGAATTATTGACATCTCATCCTCACAACTCCTTTGTGAAGCCCTTTGACTACATCACACCTCTTACCTGGTTACTGTGGTATGTGTAGCTATGCTCTTAGATCAAAGTGCTCTCTTGGCACAGCCCTCAGTTACAGAGACGAGGCTTAGCAGAACGAGGTGACAAGCTTTTTCATGGGAATACCAGTGGCTTGGAATAGTTTGCCAATGTTTATGTTCATGTTTATTGGTATTTATAGACCACTACTCGATACATCATCATAGTGGTTTACATAGTAACTAAACAAAAAGAACGCCATAATCAATGGGAAAGTAAAATACAATGAAAATAATAAATTACAAAGTAAATTCTAATTAAAATAGAAAAAAAAAAAAAGATTATAAAACTTAAAATACAATTATAAAAAGCAGCAACTGCAAATCTGAAAATCTCTCCCCCAACGTTCGTACCAATATGATACTAAATATCACCCGGATTAAAAAAGCAATTAAGAGTATGCCAATCCGAAAAGATAAGTTTTTAACAGCTGAGGCTATTAGAAAACTGGAGCTAGATGCACAAAACTGTCCGATCGTTCGCTAAACCAGTTTGATTGGTTTAGCGGCTGACAGAATTTGCTCACCCAATGCTGAAAACGGCTCACCATGTGGTTTTCCGTGCGGTTGCACATTCTCCAATTCTGGCATGCAAATGAGGTCATTAATATTAAAACCAGCCACCCGATCAATGGCCTAACATCGCCCAAATTGGCACAAAGCAGGATGGACTTTTTCCCCCACAAAAATGTCCAAATCGTGCTTTTCAAAACTCATGTTTAAGATGGTTTTCTATGCAGTTTGCCTAAATCACAAAGGAGCATGTTGGGCATGTGTTTTGGATGGGACCAGGATGAAATTACGATATGGACTTTTTCTGCAATGATGGAACAGTGTAAAAACATCCGGGGCAAAAAATTAGGATGGTTTTGGCTACATCTGTTTCAATAATGACTAACTAACTATTAGGCTCTGTATTTTAAATGTACCTTTTATCTGATGATATATTTAACGGATGTAGTAATTATAATAGTTGTGTTTTTTTGAAATTGTATTTTTTAACTGAAATGTTTCAGTTCTTCTGTTGTGAACCGCTGGTGGGGTGGTATATAAGAACTAAATTATTATTATTATTAATCTCCTCTTTTACGAAACTGCGATAGCAGTTTCCAACATGAGCCATGATGAATGGCCCGCACTGCTCCCAACGCTGATAGGAACTCAATGAGCATCGGGAGCAGCGCGGGCCATTCAGTACGGCTCCCCGCAATAGAAACTGCTACCACAGTTTTGTAAAAGGAGGCCTAAGTGTCAAAAAAAGGTGCTCAAACTGAGGGATAAAAGCGTGACTCCCCCCCCCTTAATCCTCCAGTGGTCACTGACCCCTTCCCACCCACATAACAGGCTCTATGACGCGGGCAGCAAGTTTTTTGCCGCTTGTGCTGAAGTGAACCAATTGCCTGCCCAGATAAGGTCCCAAGACTCACTGATGACCTTCCGGGAAAGGCTGAAGACCCGTCACTTCAACTGAACAGTCCTCACGGACAGCCCCCTCCTTGCTTCCCTTCCTTAATCTCCCGCTCCCTCTCTCTCAACCCTCCTCCTCTCTCCTCCCTTCTCACGCCCCCCTTGTTCCCCCTCTTCTCACCTGTCTCTCTGCAAATGCCTGAAAATTTTGTCCTGTATTTTACTATAAATGTCACTTGTAACCCGTGCTGAGCTCCCGGACGGCTTTTCAAAATCCGGCACTTTGTCCGGGTTTTGAAAAGCCGCCTCAAATCGTGTCGGGCAGGGATGCCCGGGTTTCCCTCCCTGCCCGACAAGAGCAGGCAGCAGGGGGGCAGGACTAGGGGAAGACTATGGGTGGGATTAGGGCATTATAAAGTGGGGCTGGGTAGAACTGGGCAGGCCTGGGAGGGCGGGTCTTGGAGGTCCGGATTTTCCGATTGGAAAACCTGGCAATCCTAAATGGGTCACACAGTGTAATTTAGCCATGATCATGGGATCCCAGCCACAAAAAGATTGCCAAGCACTGCCCTTGCCCTTCAGATTACGTATCAGGGTGCTGCCAGGTTTCCCAGGCCTATTTGCCATTCCGGAGTCCTCTTCTCAACATTAAAAGTGATGTTTTCACGTTACGTTTTGGTTTCTAGGTATTAAAATCTTAAGACTTTTATGTCAATGGTCTAAATGAACTTTCTCTCTTATTGCAGTGACATACTGAGTCACTTCTCTTTGGAAACAGGCGTGGATGTGGACAAACTGAGAGATATTTTGCCCTCCCACAGCATCCGGGAGCTTGAATACAATTACATTATAAATGCAGAGGTAAGAGTGTTGATATTGACATCATAAATGGATATCTGTAGATCCTCATTCTCAGTCATAGGACATGAAAGGGATCCATTCCCCATCTTCCACTGTAGGGGACCAAGGTTTTTCAGGCCGATATTTCCGGGGCCCATCTTTGTTATGAATTGCGCTTATTTAGGCCCTTTGAGTTCGAGCTATATGAGCAAAGCTATGCCGGTATTAAGGCAGGCTCCTGACGGACCAACAGTGGCTCCAAACGATAAAACTTTAACTTCTTGAAGAAGCCTGATGTAATGTCTTTCGGGCGAAAGGGAGATCTTCCGTCGGATTGGATTGAGCTCGCTGAGCTGGCTGGGTAGAGATGTTTCACCCAAGCTAAGTATTGTTTCAACTTAATATATAAGGACAATGAATAACAAATAAGAATTTTGAATATAATAACATCTAAAATTGTTCTATAGAGTATCAGTCAACCACAGTCAAAATTGCTCACTAGAACCGTTCCCTTGAGATAATATATGATCAATGATAGTCTGCATATGAGTTATTCCTTATGATTTGCCCTGAGGTCCGACTGCAGACACTGGAGATAGGTTATCTCTGTGAAGTGAACACTGACTGTTACTACTCTTAAACAAAGCGTGTTTGATAGCAGGTGATTTAGTGTGATTTACACAGTTTTTTGAAGTGTTTTTGTACTTCTGGAATTATACCATATAAGTCTTATCTATCACTGTAGACCTCAGTAGTAGGTTAAACTTTGTACACATACAGCAAATGGGCACCAAAATTCTTCATTGGTCTCAATCTTTCAAATGTTTTTTACTTTCAGCTTTATAAGTTATATTGTTTTATATAGATTTATAAAGTTGAAAGTAAAAAACATTTGAAAGCTTGAGACCAATGAAGAATTTTGGTGCCCATTTGCTGTATGTGTACAAAGTTTAACCTACTACTGAGGTCTACAGCGATAGATAAGACTTATATCAGGCAGGGCTGTGGAGTCGGTAGATAAATGTTCCGACTCCGACTCCTCAGTTTTTTGTACTTCAGACTCAGACTCCAGGTACCCGAAATTTCCTCCGACTTCAACTCCGACTCCTCGACTCTGACTCCGACACCACAGCACTGGTTAATTTTCAGATCGTTAAAATGGAATGTCAAGTTGAGAGAAATGAGCATTTTCGACACCACCTTCTTTTTGCTTTTAATCAAAGTTCTAAGGCCGCAGAAGCTGCTCGTTACATTTGTGCTGTGTATATAGTGGATGCTATAGCTGAAAGAATCACTCGTGATTGGTATGCCAAGTTCAAAAATGGAGTCGGTAGATAAATGTTACGACTCCGACTCCTCAGTTTTTTGTACTTCTGACTCCGACTCCAGGTACCCGAAATTTCCTCCTACTCCGACTCCTCGACTCCGACTCCACAGCCCTGATATCAGGGGTCTCAAAGTCCCTCCTTGAGGGCCGAAATCCAGTCAGGTTTTCAGGATTTCCCTAATGAATATGCATGAGATCTATGTGCCTGCACTGCTTTCAATGCATATTCATTAGGGAAATCCTGAAAACCTAACTGGATTGTGGCCCTCAAAGAGGGACTTTGAGATCCCTGACTTATATGGTATGATCTTTTGTGCTTGAATGCATGAGTCTTATTAAAAGTGACGAAGATAGAGCTGTATTTAGAGTTTGTATTGACAAAAGACTTCTGGAATTAGCCACGCCCACAATGGCGTTAAATGCCACAAAGTGCCTACACAGGCTCGATTCTGGCGCTTTTTATTTAGGCTTCAGTCACTAGAACACGGGGGAGAAAATATTTGAAAAAACAACTCACTTCAATGTGAAATCTGGGCAATCAGTTACGATCACAAGGAAATACCCAGAAATATAGAAACTGAGACAATTTTCACAATATGTGGGGTTACCAGATTTTCCCGAAGGAAAATCTGGACCCATGGCCACACCCTCAGGCCCACCCAGTTCCGCCTGTGTCACGTCCCGTTCTACACCCCCCCCCCCCCCCACCCGGCCCTTCCCGGCACGATTTGATGGGAAGCTTTTCAAAACCTGGACAAAATGCCGGGTTTTGAAAAGCCGTCCAAACCCCTGGACATGTCCTCGAAAAGGAGGACATATCCGGGAAAATCCGGACATCTAGTAACCCTAACATTATGCAATATATATCTATGAAAGTGTATGCTCAGGGACCTGAAGACCAGTTGGGGGAACAACCCCACGTATAAGGTCTCGCTACGTATAAGGTCTCGCCATCCAATCATTGTATACTGCTTTTGAAGTCTTATTGGTTCATTCACTTTTCAGGGAAAAACTTTTTGGGGATCATAGACTTATAACTTAGGGCTCCTTTTACTAAGCTGTGGTAGCAGTTTTAGTGCGGTCTTGGCGTACGCTGAATTGTCGCGCACGCTAGACCTTAATGCCAGCATTGAGCTGGTGTTAGTTCTAGCCGCGTAGCGCAGGCTTAGCTGTGCTAAAAACGCTATCGCAGCTTAGTAAAAGGAGCCCTTAGTTTAGAATTAGCACTTATCTTACCCGACTTAGGAATTCAAAAACGATAGAGCAGCATTGGTCTCTTAAGAATGAAAAAATAGAAAACACCGTATTTTACAAGTAATTTATTTATTTCTTATTTATTAAAAAATTTGTATACCGCATATAACTATGCGGTTTCCATATCACATGCATAAAATCTTGTTTCCCTGCGATTACCACATATAACATAGACATGTCTAAACAACATCATTAATCGTCCCTGTTATAAACAGGAATAGAGCACAAATTCAATCAATTCAGAAATGATATCAAACTTTAAATCATACATTGCTGTCAAAAGAGTTCTAAAAGGCAGTTATCAACTGAACTATACCTTAGCCTAAAAAGACATTGGCAAATAATTGAGTTTTCAGCATTTTCTTAAAATTCATCCTCCCCCCTACAAGATACCAGGCAAGCCACAGATATCACGCTCAATAGAATATCTTAAGTAGTATGTTACACTGCTGCTTTAAACGATTTAGGCCCCAGTAGGTGCTTTAACTTTAATATTTTTTTGCTGTTATAAATGGCATTTCTCAATTAGGCACCGTTTATAGAAGTTCCCCCTAAGTGCGTAGTGGTTAACGATAGGCGCGCTTTTTATTATGCAAAGCTATGGTATTCTTTTTTGTAGTCATGATTTCTGAGGATTGTTTGTATGTTTATTCTATCATGTTTTTGTTTTTAAATGATGTATGCAAATTAAGTAAACCGTTTAGTTTTTAAATTTTTAAAGTAAATAAATATGTATTTCTGAATTGATAGAAATTGTGCTCTATTCCTGTTTATAATAAAAAAAAATAATAAAAATAAAGAAATAAATAACACTCTTACATAAATCACTATGATGGATTCAAAAAAATTTTTTTATAACAAAGTTTTTATCATGTGGATAGGTTGTGCTCAGAGACGTGGAAGAAAAAGGGGAACACATGTAGTTTAATTGAATAATTAGCTGTTAATTGGCATTACCAACTAAATTATTGACTATAATTGAAATCGATTGGCTCTAATTAGGAGTTACATGTGTAACTGCCAGTAGTCGATATTCTATACACAGTGTATGCAAAATCTATCACGTACACTTGTAGTCTGTCACCTAACACAGCAAAGGGCAGAGAATGTGCCTTGCAGTGAACAGAAAGTAGTCATCACCTGTTAACTATTAAGGTAGTGTCCCGCAAACTTTGTCGAGCCGCAGCACGCTAAACGCAGTGGCCGCGCCTCGAGGCATCTGGAAGTGCACCGACGTCAACACGATGTCACATCGACGTCGGCACCTGCACGATGGTCCTCCAGACGGGCCCTAAGCGACTAGTGGAGGGTGCTGGCAGAGAACACGCGCGAAGAGAAGGAGAGGCCTATAGGACGTGCCTCTCCTCCTCCCCTGCGTCTCGCGGCACACCTCAAATCTCAGGAGGCACACTAGTGTGCCGCGGCGCGCAATTTGCGATACACTGCATGAAGGTGTCAGGTAATGCAGAGTAGTAAGCGCCATGGCAATGGGGGTGGGCTCATTGCACCGCGTTATCTGCCCATCGGTTAACGTGCCGTTGAAAACCTTTCTTCACATTAGTTGATGGGAAAATGCTGAGAACTCCCCGAGCAGATCATTTTGCAGTTAACAGCACAATAAACAGGGCCCTTAATGGAAAAAAAAAAAAAAAAAGAGCGGAAAACCTAGAGCAGGGGTAGGGAACTCCGGTCCTCGAGAGCCATATTCCAGTCGGGTTTTCAGGATTTCCCCAATGAATATGAATGAGATCTATTTGCATGCACTGCTTTCAATGCATAGTCATTGGGGAAATCCTGAAAACCCGACTGGACTACGGCTCTCGAGGACCGGAGTTCCCTACTCCTGACCTAGAGGAAGAAAAGAGATTTCTCCAGCATGCAAACCATTAAATTTTGCTAAATTATTTCAAAAGCCGTTGTTACTTTATGTGATTGGTGTTTTGAAAACAATAAACTGCTGACTGGAAGAAATAAAACTGAGAACACTTAAAAAAAAATACCGATAATAAAGATGTAATTGCCTTTTCGTGACCTTTTAAATTAGAATCATTAAAGACAGAATGTGTAAAATGCAGGGTGTGCCCAATTTAAAGAGGTGAAAGAGAGGATTAGGCAAAAACTTAATTCTGGGTTTTCTTCCGTGGAAGCCACAGAAATGTAGGCTTGTGTAATCATCCATTATGACTCCCATGTGTATGCTGTGTGCCAAGAATTTGGGAAGGATGCTAAAACCTTAACAGAATATGAGAAATGGAATGCCAGAGAGCCAGAGCTGCCAGTAATCCTTCTCGCTTGGCCAACAACTCTGTCTCTCCCCGTGTCAGTACCAGCCCCCTTCCACTCCTAATCCCCCGCCCCAGCTCCCTGTTCTCCCAGATCCAACAGCAGCCTCCTCATTCTGCTACACCTCTTCTCTTTAACTGGCTCTGCAGCTGGCACTAGCAGAGACGATGCAATGGGAGAGCAGGAAGCATCTGTTCTCATATTGCAAAGCCTTTCTGGGTTAGGGTTACCAGACGTCTGGATTTCCCTGGACTTGTCGGGGGCGGAATGGGGCGGGGGCCACATATCCTCCTTTACCAAATGGAAAATCTGGTAACCCTAGATCAGACGTCTTGGAAAACCCAGGATAGACTTTCCAAAACCTGGCATTTGTCCAGGATCTGGAAAGCCCCTACAAGCTCCGGCCGCATCTGGAGGGCCTCTGAGAATACGCAGATGCTGTCGCATGCATCCGTGCATACTCCAGGCCCTCCAGACGTGACCAGAGTTCGTCGCAAAGAGAGGAGGCTTTCTGGGGGCGGAGCTGGAGAGTGAAATGGGGCAGGGCTAGAGGTGGGTGGAGCTGGAGGCGGAACCAGGCAGGGCTTGGGCAGAATGGGGCAGGATTGGAGGAGGAACGGGGCAGGGTCATGTGTCTAAGGTTCTCTTTTTTTAGGGCATCCTGGGGTCTTTCTGGGGCGTTGACTACTACTGCTATTTATTATTTCTGCAGCACTACATTGACACACTTTAAAGCCTCTCGATCGCTTGCACTTTCTTAGCCCCCCCCTCCAAACCAATCTAGATATAATTTGAGACAATTTCATTTCAAATCTGCATATTGTAGACGTTACACTCACTGGGTCTTTTGCTTCTACTTAATCAAGGCCCTGGTCAAAGAGCAGATGCACAAGAGTTTAGAGTTGGAGGTTCAAACGTGGAAAGAAGAGAAGGAACCAGAGAAGCTGATTGATTGTTTCCACAGTGAGTTACCCATCGATATTCTCCAGGTAAGGATCTTTAATGAGGTGTCATGTGCAGATTTGTTTTCCACATTTTACAAGAATACACTTTATACAATGTGCATTCCAACAGAGTGTAAACATGTCTACCATGATGCTTTACAGCATGGGTGTCCAACCTGCGGCCCGCATGCGATCCCCGTGAAGTATTTTGTGCGGCCCCGGTCGAGGGCGATGCAGTGTTTTCCTCTGCTGCCCCCTAGTGTTTACCGTCTTGCCGGCTCCCTCCTCTGTCTTGCTGCAGCGTTTGCGCGTTTCTGCGGCCTCAGAAACATTTTTTTTGGCCAGTGCGGCCCAGGGAAGCCAAAAGGTTGGACACCCCTGCTTTACAATAATAAAAACATCTGAATATCAAAACATCGTCATAAAATAAAACATGAATGGAGCAAAACACAGGCCTGAGCCACTGTGCTGAATCCACCTGGTTAGTCACATCTAGGGTTACCAGACATCCGGATTTACCCAGGCATATGTCCTCTTTTTGGGGGACATGTCCAGGCGGCTTTTCAAAACCTGGCACTTTGTCTGGATTTTGAAAAGCTCCCACCTCGGGACCGCGACCGGATGGCATCTGCGCATGGGTGGACGCACTGAGGTGATGTCACAGGCATACGCGCATGCACAGGATGTTATTGCGTTGCATCTGCGCATGCGCGGATGCCCTCCAAACTAGAGAATTGCACTGGGACAGAAATCCCACCCATCCCCGCCTGTCCCCATCAAGATCCTCTCCGTCCCCACCCGTCCCCGCCAGGATCCTCTCCGTCCCCACCCATCCCCGCAAGGAATTACCTCCATCCCCGCCCGTCCCCATAAAAAGCAGCAATTACTTCTGACAGGATCATCCATTCCAGTTTCTTTTGTGTTTGCGCTGCTGTTTTCCTTGTGGAATCTCTTTGGTGGAACCCTTTTTTTGTTTTCTGTTCAGGTAATTAACTTATAAACCCCCTTTTTTTACTAAGGCTGACGTGTCCATTATATTATATGGACGAACCCTGCTTCCAAAGCCTTCCATCCCCGTGGGAGTCCCGTGGGCCAGAGTGGGGTCCCCGTGGGAGTCCCGTGGGTTATGGGGGGATTCCCGTGGGACTCATGCGCAGTGCGCATTGTCATGATGGCATGATAGCATAAAACTCTCCCCCTCCCGAAGCCCCTGGATTCTATGGATGGTGCTCCAAGTAGAGGGTTGAAATTTGTGCCCGATCCTGAGATGCACGTGCATCTTAATTACGTAGGCCAGACATGGGCAACTTCGGTCCTCGAGGGCCGGAATCCAGTCGGGTTTTCAGGATTTCCCCAATGAATATGCATTGAAAGCAGTGCATGCAAATACATCTCATGCATATTCATTGGGGAAATCCTGAAAACCCGATTGGGTTCCAGCCCTCGAGGACCAGAGTTGCCCATGTCTGGCTTAGGCCCTCATGTACTAAGCTGCGGTAGAGGTTTCTACCATGGCCCAGAGCGCTATATGCTTGGACGCCACTCCGATGCTCATAGAATTCTAAGAGCAGCGTCGGAGCATTTAGCGCTCTGGGCCATGGTAGAAACCTCCACTTCGGCTTAGTAAAAGTTGGGGCTTAATGAGTCAATTAATGCCAATAATTGAACAACAAAAAGCAAATAAAGTTAACATAGCTGGTTTAAAAAAAAAGTTTGGACAAGTTTAAGGAGGAAAAATCCATAGCGTGCTATTGAGACAGACATGGGGGATGCCATCGCTTGTCTTTGATCATTAAGATGGAATGTTGCTACTATTTGGGTTTTTGACAGGTACTTAGCAATCTGGATTGGCCACTGTGAATATGGAATACTGGTCTAGATGGACCATTGGTCTGACCCAGTAAGGCTGTTCTTAAGTTCTTATTGGCATTTACTGCACACCGTTCTTTAACATTGCACACACAAAACTCACGGTGTGCAACCCAAAAGGAGGAAAAGCCATGGGATTAGCATGGGTGCACCAAAATTTATACCAGGTTTTAGAAACATAGAAACAGATAAAGGCCAAATGGCCCATCCAGTCTGCCCATCCACAGCATCCACTATCTCCTTCTCTCCCTAAGAGATCCCACGTGCCTATCTCACACCTTCTTGAATTCAGACACAGTCTCTGTCTCCACCACCTCTTCCAGGAGACTGTCCATTGCATCTACCACCCTTTCTGTAAAAAAGTATTTCCTTAGATTACTCCGGAGCCTCTCACCTCTTAACTTCATCCTATGCCCTCTCATTGCAGAGTTTCCTTTCAAATGAAAGAGACTCGACCCGTGAGCATTTATTTTACGTAGGTCAGTGATCTCAAACTCAAACCCTTTGCAGGGCCACATTTTGGATTTGTAGGTACTTGGAGGGCCGCAGAAAAAAAATAGTTAATATCTTATTAAAGAAATCACAATTTTGCATGAGGTAAAACTCTTTATAGTTTATAGATCTCCCCCCCCCCCCCCAAGGCCTGCATGTTCCCCCCTTCTTTGCAGTGTCCTCCAGCTTCCCCCCTGGCCTCCCAGGCTTAGTTTCAGCGCACTGTTTAAGATTTTGCACTATTTTTGAGAAAGTGCACATTGTTTGCACAGAGTGCATACATTCGTGAAGAGTATGTGCACACTCTTTCAGAAAGAGTGTGTTTGCTTTTCAGAGCGTGCACACATGCGCGATGGTTCAGGAAAGAGCGCGTACCATTTGCAGAATTTAATTTAACTTTATTTATTTCCCACTTGAACCCAAAGCAGATTACACTAACACACAGAAAATGTAATAAAACAAAAAAACATAAAACAACCAAAAAGACAACCTGAACATTGATAACCTAACGTAACAGAAGAGCACGCACTATTGATGGCACAAGGAAAACCATGGCATATTATGGTCGTTTCTGATCGTTTTCATTTGCCAAGGACATGAAGCAATATGGGCAATGCCGCTGACATTTCCAATGAATGCATATCCTTGTTAGAGGTGACACATGTCTTTTTGAACTAACAATGCTTCCTTCCTCCACTCAGTCTGACTGATCTGGTGAAGGGTTCTCGTTTCTAAATATTCAAGTGGATTAGCATAGCATGGGAAAGGCGTACTTTAACCAGGAGATATTCACGGTTCCAGTTCCTTTCTGATGACCTTGAGGGAGGCCTTTCAGCATTGCTTGTTTCCTGCTTGGAAATCCTGTATTCAACCTCGACGTTTATTTTCTTTCAGATCATTTACAATGCGAAAAAACAAGCTGGCAGATTATCAGGCGACTTGAGCAGGCTGCTGATGCAGAGGTTGCTGCCAATGTTATCAGACTTTCTAAAGAGGTACGATAGCAGTAGCGTGGATTGTGGCATTATATTGGCCGATAGTCAAAACTATTTACCGTATTTTCCCACATATAGGCTGCCCCCATGTATAGGCCGCAAAAAATGCCTATACAAGTTTAAAAACCGGTAGATAAGCCGCCCATTGTATTAGCCGTGGTTTATCTACCAGTAACTGGTCTATACAAGTTTTAAAAATCATCCTCTCCACTTTACCTCCCTCGCTGGATGGCCTGAATTACGGCCAGTGGTGCAGGGCAGGAGAGATCTTTTCTGTCTTCTTCCCGGGCCCCGCGCTGCTTCCTGCTTGCCGATGCTGTCAGTTCAGTTCTCGCAAGACTCGCAAGTCCCATGAGAACTGACGGCATCAGCCCGCAGGAAGCAGCGCGGGGTCGGGATGGAGCTAGAAAAAAATCTCTCCTGCCCTGCATTGCTGGCCGCGATTCGAGGCGGCAGCGATTCAGGCCATCTAACAAGGAAGGTAAGGTGAGGGAGGAAGATTTTTAAAACTTGTATAGGCCGCCCCAGTTTTGCAAGCTGCACCCACTGGGCCGGTTTGCAAAACCCATATATAGGCTGCGGCCTATATATGGGGACATACGGTAACCGGCCAGGAACAGCTCCTGGCCAGTTATTTCAAATATCTTGTATTGGTCAAACAGAGTAAAACAAGCAGAACAGAACAGTACAATAATCTGTCTGAAAAAATTGTATTAGTTTCAAGTTTATTATTATTCAAATTTTATTAAAATTTGTTATAGCGTCTAATATGACTTCAAGGCGGATTACAAAGGTAAAATACATACATGATATACATAATCAAATGAACACAGAACAATGTCATAATAAAAATACAAAAATACACAAAGGCAACAGAAGCAATAGGCTAAGGGGAAGAACTACAATGTACGGTGTTCCCCCGCAAATTCGCGATTCATGGACTCAGTTATTCGCGGTATTTTCTGACTGCCTCTTCCGGTCAGAAAATACAGGGAATGAGTCCGCGAATCAGCCTTCTGCACAGCCGATTCCTCCTCCTCTACCCCCCCCTCCCCGGAGCATGCTGGGTATGATTTACTGCACCCTAGCTGCCCTCTCCTGCCTTTTTACAGACTCAAAAAACCGCATTTGTGGTTTTTCAAAATTTGCGGGTGAATTATGGGGGAGTACTGTATATTGAAAAGGAGGGAAAATGTAAGGGGGGAAGACTGAACGTCAAGCACTCATACAGAATTAAAATGAATCCAAGATACATCTATGATGTCCTTAAAAGGACGATTATAAACCAAAGGCATTTTTAAACAAGGTTTTTAAGCTGATCTTAAAGGTATTTAAAGATGTCTCATCTCTTAGGTCGATAGGAGCTGAATTCCAAAGCATTGGGGCTGCTACAGAAAAAGTATTAGTTCGCATTGTGTTGATATGTTGTAGTGAGGGAATTGAAAGCAGATTTTGAGTAAACCCCCCCCCCCAACCACACCCAAAGAATAAAGAAATACTTAAGTAAAAAAAAAGGGGGAGGGGGGAAATTGGAAACATACTGAAATGAAGGAAGCGAGACAGAGGGGGCAACCATAACCATAAAGAAGATCACTCAATTAAATATTCAGAACATTACTACGAACATAAGCTGTTGAAGAAGACCAAAAGGGCTCCCAGACCGTCTGAAGCTGGAGGTCCTTGACAGAGTCCAGATCAGTAATGTCCACGCGCTTCATTTTTAGTTGGTGAAGCATCAGTGTAGCCATTCAGAAACTGTGGGGGGAGCAGAGCCCATCCAGTGGAACAATATCAGTTTTGGCCAGCTAAATAGCATTTTAGCGCCTAACCACCAACGTTCATAAGGTGCTAATCAGCTGTCTCCCCCTGGTCAGTGATTAGCTGCTAACTAGCTATATCATGCGACACAGCCAAATCGGTGCGGCTATTCAGCACCAAGCCGGCTATGTTACGCGGTTAAAATAGGCCACATAAATTGTAGGCCTATCTTTAACCACTACGCATTTAGGGGGGAAAAACCCATTAACGTTAAAGCTCCTACTGACGCCTAAATAAAAGGCACCAGAATCGCACCTATGAAGGCACTTTACGGCGTGTAATGCCACTGTGGGTGTGGCTGATTCCAGAAGTGGAGTTAGGCACCGTAAAGCTCCTACTTAGGCCCAATTCACAACAAAGATAGGCCCCGGAAATGTCAGCCTGGAAAACCCTGGCCTACATTTCTGGCACCTATCTTTCCAAGAGCCACGATTCTCTATACCAGTGGTTCCCAACCCTGGCCTGGAGGACCACCAGGCCAGTCGGGTTTTCAGGCTAGCCCTCATGAATATGCATGAGAGAGATTTGCATATAATGGAAGTTACAGGCATGCAAATCTGCTCCATGCATATTCATGAGGGCTAGCCTGAAAACCCGATTGGCCTGATGGTCCTCCAGGACAGGGTTGGGAACCACTGCTCTATACGGTGCCATCGCGTGGCTGACATGTGGTCAGCGGCCGCTTTTTAGGTGGCCACAAATATCATTGCCCTATAGAGAATCCGGGCCTTAATCGGTCAGACGGAATATTGGCTTAACCGCTCAAGTCGTTGCAGTCAAAAGTAAAACCAGATATTCAATGGTGGTTGTCAGAAACAGCCCGACATTAGCTATCTGGGTAGCATGCCGGCGGCGGGCCATAGGATTACCAGACGTCCAGATTTTCCCGGACATTTCCTCCTTTTGAGGACATCTCTGGGGGTCCGGACGGCTTTTCAAAACCCGTCATTTTGTCCGGGTTATGAAAAGCTTCTGACGTCGGGACAGTATCCACGAATGCGCAGATACAATGTTGTGATGTCACGTGCGCATGCGTGGTATCATCGCGTCGCACCGCGCATGCATGCGACGTCATCGCGTCAGCAGCGCGGGTGCCTTCCCGACGCAGGAACAGGTTAAGGGAGTGGGGCTGTGGGCGGGGGGGTGGAGTGGGACTGGGTGTGACATGGGCGGAACAGGATGGGTCTGGGGGCGTGGCCATGGGTCTGGATTTTCCTTTGGTAAAATCTGGTAACCCTAGGCGGCGAATATTGGGCCTGTAATATCTAACATTGGTTTTTCTCAATAATGTTTAAAAGAAGAAAATAAATGCAGGAGGAATCTATCTTATTCAATATTATTACATGTGGGAACCTGAAAACATACATTAATGCAAATATCTCTGCCTACCAAAGATGAAACTTTTAGTGATTGTTATTTCCATTTTTAGCTATAAAGAATCCTTTGAAGAATTCAGAGAGAAATTCACCCAGCACAAGTATTTCAAATCTATTATTATGGTAAACATTAACAGCTGTCAGACTTTCAGGTAAGGATGGAAATGTATAAAATAATTACGGGATATGGTGGGGATGAAAACTGTGAAAGAATACAGAAAGAAGTGGGGTAAACAGTGGATCCTCATCCAGCAAGAGGATGGAATAAAAGTATAGAGAATTTCAACTCAAAGCAAAAAAATTACGGTGACTTTCACACTTTGACTAAAGGCATTGGGGGTGGGTGGGAGGAGGATCCTGTCAGAGCAGAAGTTACAATTCTAAAAACAAAAGAGAGGGTGGAGAATCTGCATGGAGTGGCAGTTACAACTCTAAAATAAAAGGGAGGGTTGGACAAGTTCCTGGAGGAAAAGTCCATAGCCTGCTATTGAGACAGACATGGAGGAAGCCACTGCTTGCCCTGAGATCAGTAGTATAGGATGTTTCTACTATTTGGGATTGTGCCAGGTACTCGTGACCTGGATTGGCCACTGTGGAAATAAGATGGACCATTGGTCTGACCTGGTATGGCCATTCTAATGTTCTTATGAGATGGGAACATAAACTGAAAGCTCCCTCCATTAATACTATGGCAAAAGCAACCAAAGCAGACTGTGCAGAATTCAAGAAGGTGTGGGGTAGGCACGTGGGATTAGAGAATGACACAGTGACAAAATTCATCACCATTCCCGTCCCCGCGGATAACCGCGGGAAATAATCCCATGTCATTTTTTAGTGTCTATTTCAGCCTCAGTCCTTCTACACCAGCATTCTTCAGAGCAAAGCCTGCGGGTCAGTGGTTGTGGCCATTCATACTCTGATTCTTATGTGAGCCAAGGATAATGAAGCCATTGTGACATCACTGATGTGATTGGCTCTTAGGCACTGGTGGAATGAGGCATTATGACATCACAATATCTGCTCTGGATACCAGAGACTGTCATTCTGTAGTGTCTGTTTCAACCTCCTTCTACACCAGCGTTCTTCAAAGCAAAGCTTGCGGGTCAGTGGTTGTGGCCATTCATACTCTGATTCTTCCCTCTCTCCTTAAAGAATGACATGAAGATGGTTTCCTGCGGTTATCCGCAGGGATGGGAACGGTGATGAATTTTGTCACCTTGTCATTCTCTACGTGAGATCTCTCAAAGGGAGAAAGAGATTATGGTTATTGCGGATGGGCAGACTTAGATGGGCCATTTGGCCTTTATCTGCCGTCGTGTTTCTATGTTTCTGTGTTTACAAGCGAAAGAAAGTATTAAAGAGTTGAACCCACACTCTACCACCCACACATCACAAACAGAAAAAACTTTAGCTGATGTAAATACTGCGAGGTGAAAAACCTTTTGTGTAAAATAGCCAATCAAGCAAAGTGACTCTATATATGGATACACTTTCACTTTCAGTGTATGCGTGAGATTGTTGCCAGTATAACGATCAGGCTTCTAACAGTGTCTTAATTACCATCTTTTTAGCTAAGACCCCTGAGGCAGCCTTACGGCCGAAACACTGACGTGTCGGGTCTTAACAGTGAATAAATAGATTGAGCATCGCAGGTCGCCTCTTTTGTCTTCTATATATGGATAGCCATCAGGCCTGCTGATTTAAATATTCATAGTGGCTATCCATATATAGAGTTACATGTTGTTGTTTTTTTGCTTGATTGACTATTTTTCACAAAAGGTTTTTCACCTCGCTGTATTTACATTAGCGAAAGTTTTCTCTGCCTGTGATGTATGGGTGAGCAGAGGAGTGGAATTTCTTATACATCAACTTGGGAGCTTCAGAAGAGACTGACACCCAGTATAGAAGACTTATGTCTTTTGAATGCTTCGTTTTGGCTTCCTGAAGAAACAATGAAACGTGGCACATCGAGGCCAAAGAACTTTATTTTTTTTTGATGCATTGCACAATATTATTACCTTGTGAAGTGGAAGTACTGCAATGATTGGGTGGTGAGGTTTTTGGGGGACTTAGTTCCCCTTTTCCCTCTATCTCTCTGAGCGCAACCTGTCCACATATGAGAGTATGAATTAGAAATTCTTTTAAAAAATTTTCTTGATTGACTTTTTCACGCTTCCTTTTTGGAATTGTGTTTTCTTTCTCCTTGTTTTGTTTTTGACTGTGACATAAGGGTGGTAGAGTGTGGGTTCACCTCTCCAACACACTGAGGCTTTTTCTTGTGCTTGTAAAGCTGCTTTGGTGCACAGCTGATTTTGCCGAAGTATTAATGGAGTGACTTTTCCGTTCATGTTCCCTTACATTGTGATTTCTTATGAGATGGGAGCCATTCTTCATTCATCAACAGTACTAGTATGAGGATTTAGGCTGCTGTGTAGATGTGTTTTACTGATCTATTTTTGGTTACCCTTGTTTAGTTATTGTACTTTGCAAACCTAATAACCTGTACAATTACATTTCAGGGAAGATATTGAAAAACTGCAGACTCCTATATGTAATGACTGTCTGAGCATTCTAAGGGAAATTGAGAGTGCTGGATTTGAAGTACTTCTTCAAGACCTGTTTCAAAATTTAAAGGTACCACCTACATGGGTGTTTATTCTGAAATCTCGGTGATGCATTAAATAAGAAAGTATTTTGTACTATTTGAAGTGAGTCTAAAAACAAGGGCAGGATTGATCATACTTACTGTACCTGAATTACTCACCTTGATCTACAACTGTAAAAGATGTGAATCAAATCTAAATAAATAGGTTGCATAGGGAGAGGTATGGCTAGTAGGAAAAAGGAGGTATTGATGCCCCTGTATAACACCCTGGTGAGACCTCATTTAGAATATTGTGTACAATTCTGGAGGCCGCACCTTCAAAAAGATATAAAAAGGATGAAATCGGTCCAGAGGAAGGCTACTAAAATGGTGCGTGATCTTCGTCATAAGGCGTATGAGGATAGACTTAAAGATCTTAATCTGTATACTTTGGAGGAAAGGCAGGAGGGAAGATTTGATAGAGACGTTTAAATACCTATGTAATAAATGCACATGAGTCGAGTCCCTTTCATTTGAAAGGAAACTGTGCAATGAGAGGGCATAGGATGAAGTTAAGAGGTGATAGGCTCAGGAGTAATCTAAGGAAATACTTTTTTACAGAAAGGGTAGTACTCATAGATGCATGGAACAGTCTCCCGGAAGAAGTGGTGCAAACAGAGACTGTGTCTGAATTCAAAAGGGCCTGGGATAGGCAGGTGGGATCTCTCGGAGAGAGAAAGAGATAATGGTTACTGCAGATAGGCAGACTGGATGGGCCATTTGGCCTTTATCTGCCATCATGTTTCTATCAGGGCCCTGTAAATCAGAAGGAACAAGGTTTACAATTTATTCATTTATTTGTCTGCTTACCATAGCTCATAAAATAAACCACATATCACGCAAAACAAAACACACATTCACCAACAACCCCAAATGGGCAGATCAAGGGCTCTTCTTTAAGTTACACACGTACTTATAGAATAAGGGCACCTGTGCCTAAATATAGGTGCAGGCATTTGCGCCACCTTCTTGTTGGTACAAATGGGCATATCTAAAATTAGGCACAGTTCATGGGCATAAGCGCTATTCTATAAACCACACCTAACTTTAAGCGCAGCTTCTAAAATAGCATTTTTTTTTTCAGTGCTGATTTTTTTTTTAGGCACCATATACTGTATAGAATTTATCCCTTATTGTGCTTCAGAAATATACTAACCAGATTTATTCTACATCAGCTTTATTTCAGACAGTTTTCACAAAAAAATGGGCTTTGCAGTTATAAGACGATGCTAGACATCATTAAAACTACCCAGGACTATCTTTCACCACTGACGATGCTTAAGGAAACCTGCTATAAGGTAAGAGAAGGAAGCAGAGAACCATCGGGTCATTGGCTGAATGATTCTCAAATGACATTTAAGAGTATTCAAGCAGTTTGCATGAGAAGAGCTAGATAATGTCGGTACTAAGCTCCACCTTCATTCCTTCCCATGGGGGTGGGGGTGATTCATTGTCATGTTTTTTGACTTTAAAAAACAGACATGTCTAATGCAATTGAAAACATGATAGTGAAGTCCTCCCCCGTCCCCCGACTGAAACATGGACAGAGGACTTCTGCACGCTTAGAGAAAATGTTGGAGTTAGATTGTGACTTGCTGGCTACAGGGTAACTCATGAACTTCTTATCTAACAGGATGTTGTTGAAAGAATCCATTTTCATCTGGTTAAAGAATATATTGTACGACTGATGAAGAAGAAGGTCAGCAAGAAAAACCCAGATGAACAGCAAAGCATGGCAAGTCAGATCCTTAATAATGCACAGCTGATAGAGGACTGCTGCTCCTCTCACGTAAGTTCATTTCCTCATCAGCTTACACTTCGTCACATGAAATGCGCTTCTCCCTCCATATTCGCGGGATCGGCACACGTGACGTCGACTATTCACAGTTTCCATCTTGATGGCTCCGCCCCCCCCCCAAATGATGTCATCCTAGAGTGCCAAGAACAAAAGTTCAGCGTTTTTATGTCAGCGTGGTCGGGCAAATGGCAGCATCGGAGAAAAGGGTGCAGAGAGAAAGGGGTGCAGAGGGAAAAGTTCGGCACATACTGTACTGTCTACGAACCGTGCAATGCAATAACTTGTTTATTAAATCAACCACGAATACTAGCGATAAGTTTCATTTGCAATTTCACAGTATTCACGAGGGCCATACCACACCCCCTGCGAACATGAAAGCGAAAAGTTATTCACGATATTTTGGTATTCGCGGGCCGTCTTTGACCCTAACCCCCGCAAATATGGAGGGAGAAGTGTACACATTTTTTTTTATATAAGATTGCTTCATCATTTAATTCACATAACTAATTTGTAGAGAATCTCCATTACTTACCCTGACAGAGGAACAGCTTGTTTAACTAATGATTGATATATAAGAGATGGTTGTCATTCTCATTTCATTGGTTGCAAGAAGAAGAAATGTGCAGAACTTAAGGAAATTAAATGTTGTTGTTGCCATTTCCCTCATGACAAAAACCTAGACTGTTGTAAATTTTAGCACTCAATTAATCTTATGGAGCATCTGTTAAAGCAGGGATGAGCAACCATGGTCCTAGAGATGCACAACCCAGTTGGGTTTTCAAGAGTTCCACAATACAGTGCTCCCCCGCGAATTCACGGTCAGCTGTTTGCGGTATTTTCCAACCACGAATGACCGGGCAGGAGAGGGCAGCTAGAGAGGCAGGAGAGGGTAGCCGGAGCACCGGCGAGTGAAGGAAATCACTCGCTATATGCTACGACTGCCTCTTCCTGTACTAAAGTCGGGCCTTACCAATCAGGAGCTGCGTGTCAAAGCAGCTCCTGATTGGTGAGGCCAGACTTTAGTACAGGAAGAGACGGTCGGAGCATACAGCATGTGATTTCCTTCACTCGCCGACGTGCCGGCTGTCCTCTCCTGTCTCCCCTGCCTATAAATTGTATTCGCGGTTTTTTTTTTTAATTTGCGGGGGTTCCTGGAATGGAACCCCCGTGAATTTTGGGGGAGAACAGTATATATATATGAGATTGATTTGCATGTATGGCTTCCTTAGTATGCAACTAGATCTCATGTGGACATCTTGAAAACTATAGTATCATACTAATATCTTTAAAGATGGTATTTGGGATCAGAACAGAGAATCCACAGGAAAAACAGAATCCCGTCGATTGAAGCATAGAATGTTAAGGAAGGGTGGTTGATAATGTCAGAAACCAGCTTGGACAAGTAGAATAAAGTTTCTCAGCCAAGACTTTCGTTTGCATCATTGATTCTCAAAATCTCCCCCAACCATTATCTAACACTCTAACATTTTTAAATATCTTCTTTATTGCTTCTGGTTATTTGTTTCAGAATCTTACTGGCTTATCCTCCACCCAGCAAAGGAATATAATAATTTATCTTAGATAAATGCCTAATCTTAGCATGTAGAACCAATATTGTTGGTGTGTAATTTTATTCATCAAATCACAAAGTCTTGTGTGGTGGCTCGACACGTGCGTGTTTCGGCCTCTACGGCCTGCCTCAGGAGCCATGGTAAACCGAAGCGTAATTATTTGTGATATGTAGATGATATGTCCCGTGCAGTACTTGTATCTTGCCTTTTAATCTTTAGTTGCTAAGGTCTGTTCCTTAAAGAGGTTTCAGTAATTCTGAGGGTTTGTGGCTGCCTGGTTTTTGTCTTGCAAATCTTAGAGTATTATTACACAATGGTTGGGGGAGGTTTTGAGAATCAATGATGCAAACGCGGACCTTATAAGTCTTGGCTGAGAAACTTTATTCTACTTGTCCAAACTGGATTCTGACATTCTCAACCACCCTTTCTTAACATTCTTTGCTTCAATCGATAGGACTCTGTTTTTCCTGTGGACCTCTTGAAAACCCAACTGGGTTGTGGCTCTCCAGAACTATGGTAGCCCACCCCATGTTAAAGTGTCTCTTCTCATTGGGGGTCCTTAGTGCCCTTAAAACTGCAAGTCAACAAGAGACCCCTGGAACATCCAGACATGGCCATCCAAGGAAATAAAAACAAGTGTTAATTTTTATTTTGGGGAAAGTCTGCTTCCAACTAGCTACTGCAAACCACCAGAAAAGGAAAGAGGTAGCGACCCAACACAGCCCCTCAGCAATCCAGGATGAATCCACCTTCAGATGAATTGCAATCAAGTGTAGAGTAGAGAATGACATGGGGCAGGAACTCAATTTCCCTGTCCTGTTCTCGCAAGTTTTGTCACTGTCCCTGTTCCTCCCCCATTCCTGTAAGCTCTGCCTTAACTGCACAAGCCTCAAACTCTTATGATTTTAAAGTGTTTGAGGCTTGTGCAGATGAGGGCGGAGCTTAGGCATTGGTGGAATGAGGCATTATGACATCACAGTCTGAGCTCTCGAATGTTGCTACTTATGATTTTAAAGTGTTTGAGGCTTGTGCAGATGAGGGCGGAGCTTAGGCATTGGTGGAATGAGGCATTATGACATCACAGTCTGAGCTCTCGAATGTTGCTACTTATGATTTTAAAGTGTTTGAGGCTTGTGCAGATGAGGGCGGAGCTTAGGCATTGGTGGAATGAGGCATTATGACATCACAGTCTGAGCTCTCGAATGTTGCTACTTATGATTTTAAAGTGTTTGAGGCTTGTGCAGATGAGGGCGGAGCTTAGGCATTGGTGGAATGAGGCATTATGACATCACAGTCGGAGCTCTTGAATGTTGCTACTTATGATTTTAAAGTGTTTGAGGCTTGTGCAGATGAGGGCGGAGCTTGCAGGAATGGGGCCAGGACAGGAAAAGAACTTGCGGGACGGGAAAATGAGTTCCCGCGGGGATGGGGAAAAATTTGTCCCCGTGTCATTCTCTACTGTAGAGTTTCAGAAACTATAGAACCCCTTGCAGTGAGTGCTTTCATGATCTCCCATGCCTTTAATCTCATTGAGGTTTCTTGCCTTACTGTGATAAACATTTCACATCCAATAATCTTATTGAATCCAAGCAGCATAGCATTTACTTGGGCTACTTTTTTTATTTTTTTTTTTTTGCAATAGGGATCCAAAGCAGCTTGGTTGAATCCAGCGATCCCCACGTTGGCTGAAATTATTAAACTTCAGGATATAAGTGCTATTCAAATTGAAGTTGCCTCACTTGCAAGAAAGTACCCTGACATAAAGTGAGTATAATCCACTAGCATCTGGGAGTGTTAACAGCTTGGTATGCAGAGGCATAGTAAGGGGGAGGGGGCGCGGGGGGGATGTGAAGAGAGAGAATGAGGAGCAGCTGAGTGATAGTTCTAGAAAGAAGGTGTTGACACTTTTATACCAAGATTCCCCCCCCCCATCCCGTGATCTCCACTCAGCTGGTAAGTCCCTCTTATCTATGCCCTTCTCTTCAGCTGCCAACTCCAGACTCCGTCTCTTCTGCCTTGCTGCACCATATGCTTGGAACAAACTACCCAAATCCCTATGGCGTGCTCCATCTCTGGCAGTGTTCAAGGCCCAGTTAAAAGCGCACCTCTTTGAGAGTGCTTTCGAATCCTAACTCCTCTCACCTTGGGTTCTGTATCCCCAATCCCTATCTGTCTGTCCAAGTTAGATTGTAAGCTCTTCTAAGCAGGGACCGTCTATAAATGTCCAAATGTACAGCACTGTGTATGCCTTTCAGTGTTATATAAGTATCTTTTAAATGCATTGCATGTAAACACTTTTGTGAAATAGCAGTTGATTTCACCATTCCAATATTTTTCTACTTATAGCAAAAAGCATGTTGCATCTGTCTTGTACATCAAGGGAAACTTAACGAATGCAGAAGTGAGAGTCATTCAGGACATCCTGGATCACTGTGAAAGGACAGCAGATTCTTGCCCACAACTGTTTTCATCTATAAGCTAAACAGTTCCCAGAACAAAGAGAAGTCAATTTTTTCTTCATGCCACATGCAGCAAAAATGACACGCTAGGCCCAATTCTGACTATTTCTTCTGGCTGAAGCTCCTTTCGTGATGTTACCATTCAGAATATGCTCTGAGGAAGTAGAAGCGATGTTTCTGTCACTGCACAAAACCTAAAACAGCTAAATATCTCCATTAATGTGGCTTCAGAAGCTTCCGGAAGAAGCTGCCAGCGATGAATTTCTACGTTTCCACTTGAGCGATGCACACTGCTAAAATAGGGACTGACATACTGTAGGTAGAGATGAGATATTATCATTCTAACTCATTTCTAAGGTAAATGAACTATATTTGCAGGGAAATGATATCACCGGGTTTCTTTCTAGCAGAATCCTCTTTCTGTTATTGCGTAAATTCCTGCTGTTTTAAAGGCTGCGAGATAGAATTAGGAAATGGCACCTTCAAGTGAGTTTCTGCCATTTCTTCATTTTCCTCTGTGCGTTTTCACTTTGCAGTGTCATCTTGATTTTGGTTCAGTTGAAACAATTCATTTTGGCTCTTTTAAGGCTGTATAAAAAAAAATTATTCCCTAAGGAAAGGAGAATTGTAAATAATTAGGGTTTTTTTGTGATTCTGTTCCAACACCATTTCATTTCCTGCCTATATGTTCCAAAGCAACCATTTTGAAAATTAGGGACTAGCGTAAATCAATGTGAGCTGGTTGATCATTTCTGGGTTCAAGCACCTTCATATGGTCATGGAATATTGTTACAGTATTGCTGGAGCTCACCATACTGGTGGGCTTATAGTATGCGTGAACCAGCAAGAAGGGGAATCAAAAGTACATACCAAACAGTGGACCAAGAAAAGGAGCACCAAGGGCCTCGTGAACTGGGACAACAAAATTCACTTTATTGAATGACCCAACACGGGCCGTGTTTCGGCAAAACTGCCTGCTACAATTTTTGTCTATGGGTCAATTTAACAATCTTTCACAAACATAACAGAAGAAAGCATTTTACAAAATGGCAACCGCTTCACCTAAACTCCAACAGCATTAGCATAGGCATCAAAACCACTGCCTAGTTTAACTAGGTAATTAAATTTAGCTGCTCAAAATATGCACCAGCGTATTAATTTACATTGGTTATAAATAGGCTGTGTAATAATGTGGTGAAATCAGTTAGCTTAGCAGGGTTTGAAAAAGATTTGGATAGTTTTCTAAAACAAAATAGTCCATAAGCCATTATTGAAATGGAAATCTACAGTTTATTCCCAGGATAAGCAGCATAAAATCTGTTTTACTACTTGAGATCTAAGTACTTGGGACCTTGGTTGGCTCCTTTTGGAAACAGGATCCTGGGCTTGATGGATCTTCGGTCTGTCCCAGTATGCCAATTCTTATGTTCTTACTTCCTAAGAATGCACAGTAATATGCAACAGTGTTAAGATAAATAGTCAGACTGGTTCTTCTGAAAATGTATATGAGTATTCAATAAATGGATATGTGATAGATCCAGATACATTCCAGGGTACATATTGTGAAAATACATGAAATTTGAGTAGTATTATTCCACGAGCTGTGACTGAACATCATTGTACTGTATATTGTGCATTTTTCTTCCTGAACAAAAAGCTGAATTTTATCCTTGCACGATAAACCAGTGTTTACGTATATATTACAATTTGTATGTAATCACCTCTCAGCAGGGTTGCACTAGAATGTTAGATTTGTAAAAACATAAAGTCTCTTTTTTATTAACTGTGTTATATATGTAAAATATTTATCTATAAATCATCAAAGTTTTGGAACCTTTCCTATGAATAAAGTTTGCACTTTTGTAATATATTACTGGAATGCTGTCTAATTTCTGCAACAATGCACCGTGAAGGCAATTTCATAACATAGCCTAGACGACTAGGTTCCCTTATTGAATATTAGCATAACCCACCTATGTCCCGCCCATTCTTCACTCCTGTGTTCAGTAATCCCCCCGATATTCGTGGGGGGCTCCATTCCAGGAACCCCCGCGAATCTTGAAAAACTGCGAATATGGGGGAGACTGGAGAGGGCAGCAGGTGAGGCAGGAGAGAGCAGCCGGAGCGCCGGTGAGTGCAGAAAATCACTCGCTCTATGCTCCGACCGCCTCTTTCTGCACTAACTTGGGCCTTACCAATCAGGAGCTGCGTGTCAAAGCAGCTCCTGATTGGATAAGGCCTGACTTAGTGCAGGACGAGGCGGTCGGAGCATACAGCGAGTGATTTCCTGCTCCGGCTGCTCTCTCATGCCTCTCCAGCTGTCCTCACCTTGTCAGCGGTTCGCAGTCCGAAAATACCGCGAATGACCGAGACCGCAAACCAACGACCGCGAACAACCAGGGGAACACTGTACACCCTCTTGCAAATGTGCATTATGTAAGTTAAAGGGGGTGTTTGCAGAATAACACTTAGGCAGAATATTGGCATTTACATATGTGCATGGAGAGTGTGGCACAGTGGTTAAAGTTATAGCCTCAACACCCTGAGGTTGTGGGTTCAAACCCATGCTGCTCCTTGTGACCCTGGGCAAGTCACTTAATCCCCCCATTGCCCCAGGTTCATTAGACAGATTGTGAGCCCGCTGGGACAGAGAGGGAAAAACTGCTTGAGTACCTGAATAAATACATGTAAACTGTACTGAGCTCCCTGGGAGAATGATATAGAAAATTGAATAAATAAATATGTCATTACTCTAAGCATTTATGCATGTAGGGCAAGGGTCGGTACCCTTTTTACAGCAAAGAGCCAATTTATCCAAAATGTTTGACCTATGATTTACAAAGAGCCGCAAGGTGTAGCTTCACTCCCCTCCAACCCCTCGCAGGTCTCTGCACTTATCTTTCTTCCCTCCCCTGCTGCTCCCTCCAATCCATGGCCAAGGATTTCTCCCCTCTCCAGGTCCCGACCCTTTAATCTCCCTCCCAACTCCATGATTCCCCCCCTCCACCGCGGACCCTACTGAGGTACCTCATGGTTCAGCGGGATTCTTTGTGGCAGGAGTATGGCCCTCTTAACACCGTTACTCTCATGATGACATAATGGAGGATAAAAACCCTGAACAAAACAAACATTCCCAGAAACGAACAAGCAATGATACAAAATCAACCTTTTTCTGTCTACACACCTCTAATTTTGCCCCAAAGTCATTTCTATAGTGCTGTGTTCTATTTTGAGCTAAGCCCAGCACATTTTGGCAATAAAACATTTTTCTGAACTTTATTTGATAACTGCATGGAATTCGACTTGTGCTTTTTTATTAGTGACATGTTTCATGTATGAGGTTCTGTCTTGGGCTGATGATTATCAAAGTATTCAAACTGTGAACACTGAAATTTTCTCAACAATCAGTCATTAAGAAATCACTCCATTATTTCCCCCTCTAAATACATTCACTTCTGCCAAACTTTCCATTCTGGGTAAGCAATTTTGGGATGAGCTCACGATGAATTATGAACATGTTTACAATGATTAACTCGGGTTTCCAATTTTTAACTCAAGTTTTGTGTGTGTGCCAACTCCGCATCCCACACAGTTATGGCTGAAGTCAGCTTTGCAAGTCAGCACATGGATTACTATGTTGGAACAAGATGCAAAAGAAGGGGGAAATCACTGAATAGTTTGGAACGAGGACACATAGAAATTCCAGCACTGATTTTGACTGAGCTGAAAGCCCAAATGAGCCACAGGAAACTTTTGGAACAAAATGAATCCCCCAAAATCCACACCGCACATAGGCCCACCTTTATCAAGCCGCATTAAGATTTTTGATCGCCGGCAGCTGTGGTAAAACCTCCAATGTTCATAGAATTCCTATGAGCGTTGGAGATTTTACCACAGTGGCCGATGATAATAAACTCTAGCGCAGCTTGATAAGAGGGCCATAATTAAGGACTATATTGTAAGCAAATATGATCCCATGATAAGATGCCTACAACAGTAAAATTAAAACTTTCAGTGGTCAGTAGAAACAGTCTGCATGAGGAGTTCAACACATGTGAGCAATGTTTCTGCCGTGAGAATACAGAGATGACCATCCAAAGTGGGGGGGGGGGGGGGAACTTCCATTCATTCATTGAATTTATATACATATCAAATTCTTTACTTCTCCAGTTTATTGTCTGCCTTTCTGGAATATTCTTTAAAAAAAAAAAATCAATTAATCAAACATCAATTATAACACAAAGATATAAAATGTGGTAAAACTAACATACAATTACTATAATACTGTATAATCAGTTCAAAGTGTAAAGTAAACATTTTTTTTTTTTAAACCCAATAATGATGACCAATATATCACAAAATAGAACAAAACTCTGAGTCATATACATGTACTGTAGCACAGATGGCAAGTAAAGCAAAACAGAAAGTGGTGGATCTTAGAAGGAAAAATGAGATGTTAGTCTAAAAAGAGGTAAATCCGGACGTCAATTTACCACTATTTTTACATAATGGACCTTCTTTAGAAAAATTTAAGCATTCCCTTAAAAGCTTTTTGTTCAAGGATGCTTTCAATGAATACAAAATATTACCTACAAGTACTAAATCCCGGTTTTTAATGAGTGTTATGTGTAGGTCGCCAAAATACTCTTTATTTTACTTTATATCTTGGATTTGAGATCCTACCATATATGTTTTATATGACCCTTCCATATGTGTTTTTTCCTTAAATGTTTCTCTTTCTTTTCTTAAAAATTGTAGTTCACCCTTTTTGTACCAGTTTGTAATAGAATGCCAAAATTTGTCTATATTATTTTGTTTCTTATTTGTTAATTGTTATTTTAAAAGCAATTGTTATACGCATTGAAATATATGATATTGCGTAGATAACAAATCTCAATAAACTTGAAACTTGAACCCTATCTGTACCAGCATGCCCATTGCCTCCTGCAGCGTCTACTTCCTGAATTGTCAGACAGACCAGCCATTGAGCCTCTACTTAGGCAAAGGCAGCACAGGTAACAGCTGGGTTGCCAGATTTCGACTGACACCAAATCCCCAGGCTGAAATGACCTCTCGGCCTTAATTTTAGGAGTAAAAGAGTAGCCTAATGGTTAGTGCAGTGGGCTAAGAAACTGGCAAAGTGGGTTCAAACCTCACCCTGGCTCCCTCCGATCCTTGGCAAGCTACTTAACACTCTGTCGCTCCAGCTTCACAAATTTAGACGTGGGGTTACCAGATGTCCGGGAAAACCCAGATGTGTCCTCTTTTGAGAGGATTGTCCGGGTAACCGGAGGGATTACCAAAACCCGGTAGTTTGTCCGGGTTTTGGAAGTCCCTGAGTGCGGGGGCCGCGTCTGGAGGCCCTCTACGCATGCGTTGATGTCAATGTAATGACATCATTGCGCCTGCACAAGCACGCATATGGTCACGTTGATGTCCGTGCATGCACAGAGACCCTCCAGACCTCGGAGAAGGAGACAGGAGGTTCGGTCAGAGGCGGGGCTGGGACAAAATGGGCGGAGCTGGGGTAGAACAGGGCAGGGCCAGGTGTCCTCTGTTTATAAAAAAAATAATAATAATAGTTTATTTTTATATACCGCCATACTCGGGAGTTCTAGGCGGTTCACATCAATCAATCATTATACATACAGTACAAATAGATATTTAAAATTGAAATCATCTATAATTTCGGCAAAGTTAAAAGCTTACAGTGGGAAGATACAACAATTTAAAATGAGATAAAAATTATAAGTAAGTAATAAGATGCATTAGGTTGCCAGTCTATTCAATAATTGAGGTTTTATCTGTTTTCTAAAATCAAGATAAGAGGAAGCTTCTAACGCAATTTTGGGAAGCCATGTATTCAGTGTGGCCGCTTGAAAAGAAAAGGTTCTGTCGAGGAACCTTTTGTAATGGCAGGATTTTATTGAGGGATATGCAAACAAGTATACTCTTCGAGAGCTCTTATTAATGTAACTCAGGGTAAAATGAGGGGTAAGATAGCCTGGTAGCATGCCAAATACTGCTTTGTAGCAGGTACATGAGAACTTAAATAAGACTCTGGATTCCAAAGGAAGTCTGGCAACTCCAACAGTAAGTCCACTAGAGAAATAGAAAGTAGCTACATGTAATAAATGTAAACCACTTTGGCTATACCACAGAAACACAGTATACCCAATACATATATGAAAATAAGAGGACCTTACACAAAGGCTGCTTCTTAATGAGTGATACTTTGGCCTTACTCAATGGCTCTTCCTCCTCCTCCACCACTCCTCCCCTGGTTCTGGCCTTACTTTTGAGCACCAAAATCTTAAATCCTGCATCTGAGTTTCTGTTAGTTATTACTGTTTTGACAGCCTGCCAAAGGGACCCAAGCACTAGTTTAGCGCAGAAATATTTACGTCCGAAGAAGGAAAAACTTGGCATCACAGATTACAGCTCTTTATCATCAGAGCAGTCGAACAGTTAATTTGCTCACATTGTATACAGTAAAGAAAAGGTCAGGGCTTGCCAGAGAACCCAGAGACTGGCCGGTGTGCAAACATAGCAGAAACGTGGACTTTTCAGGTTGAAATGAGACCTTGCTCAGTGTTAATTTGGCGTGTTTGATTGGGTAGGTGGGTTTGATTGGATGGGTGGAGCTATTATACCCAGCATACTACTGGTCACCACAGCAGGGACAGAGGACATTGTTCTCAGATATCTAAATTAATATCTGCACAGAAGTATTTTCCTTTACTCTAGAAAACTAACCAAGCAGGAGAGGATGACACACAGGGCCGGATTTCAGATCTTGGCACCCCATAGGCGAGCCAAAAATCAAAATAGGAGGTACGATCTAATCAATTAGTTGTTTTTTATTTATTTATTTTCAGTAATACTTGTACAGAAAGCTTTTAAGTCAAAAAAAAAAATCCAAGCAATAATATAATAACTTCAGAGGTATTAACTTAACTTAAATCAGCTCAAGTCCACAAAGATCCAAAATGTAATTTATAAAACGGAAACTAGGAAATATTAACTAAGGAAAAATGATGCAAATTAACTGATAGGGCATCTAAATTATTCTATACTCCTCCTTTCTTTTCCTTCTCAAGCGGCGATAGAGATAGAAAAGATGTCAGCTGTTTTTTTAATCAATTAGTTTAACCCAGGTATCACCCAGAAACTTACAAACAAGGTAACACCCGTAGAACAGGTCCCGGAGAATAGAGGGGGGTGGGGGAGAGGTGTTGGAGACACAGCGACTGAAGGGCCGCAGTGACGTTCCTCTGAAACGGGGCGTGTACCTGGCCCTAGAGTAAGCAGGTGCAGGTTCTTCTTTGGCCTGGTGTTTGGTGCCTTCCAAATTTCACACCCTAGGCGGATGCCTGTGTCTAAATCAGGTCATGATAACACAGGATTAAACAGCACTACATTTTGGCACCAACTTGCATTTCAGCATATTCATTAAGAAAACAATGTGACACAGACATTCAAGTGATAATGCCTACCGAAAATAAAAACACAGTTATGCCCATCCAGTGGTGCAGCCAGAACTGATTTTTTTTTTTGGTTTGGGGGCAGGGGGGGAGTTAACATAGAGCAGGGATCTCAAAGTCCCTTCTTGAGGGCTGCAATCCAGTCGGGTTTTCAGGATTTCCCCAATGAATATGCATTGAAAGCAGTGCATGCACATAGATCTCATGCATATTCATTTAGGGAAATCCTGAAAACCCGACTGGATTGCGGCCCTCAAGGAGGGACTTTGATACCCCTGACACAGAGGCACTAGGCAGGCTAGTCAGCCTCACTGTCCACCAGCAGTCTCTCACTCAATCCCCCTCCCCCACCAATGCCACAAACCTTGCCCCTGTTTTTCAAACCTCATCTACTGCTATCGCTTGCAGCAGCTGCCCCCTCCCCAAGTGGCTCTCTCCTCCCCAGCCTCAGATTAGCAGCAGCCCAATCACAAACCATGTGGCTCTGTATGTTTATGCTTATTGTATATTTGATGTCCTGCTGAATATCGAAAGTCGCAGCAGCTTACAAACATAATAAAAAAAACAAGCAATTACAAATAGCAATACAAATAAATGATCAAATTCCAAAAAATTATAAAATCAAAATTCTATTCCTAAAATACAGTCATCTAAAATTAATGATGACATAATTGCAGTTTCCCAAACTAAATTGCTCAATTGTAGTGTCTGTCACCCTGCTACATTGAAACCTTGCAGGTTCGCAGGCTCCATGTGTGAGGTTTAGATTGTAAGCTCTTTCGAGAAGGGACTGTTTTCTTACTCTTTGTGACTCTGTACAGCGCTGCGTGAGTCTGGTAGCGCTATAGAAATAATTAATAGTAGTAGTAGTAGTATCTTGACACCCTTGTCGAAGCTGAGCAGGAATCCTCCATCTACAGTCCTGCCAATGGGGAGTGCTGTTTCACTGCCACATTTTTGAATAGCGAGGGACAGGCTAGCTCTGCAGGAAGCAGTATTGAAACAGCACCCCCTACTGGCAGCAATGTAGTTGGAGGACTCCAACAGATTAGAGCAGTGTTCTCAAACTCAAACCCTTTGCAGGACCACATTTTGGATTGTAGGTATTTGGAGGGCCTCAGAAAAAATAATGAATGTCTTATTAAAAAAATGACAATTTTGCATGAGGTAAAACTCTTTATAGTTTATAAATCTTTCTTTTGGCTAAGTCTTGATAATAATACTGTAATTTATAGCTAAAGAGACATATGATCGAGAAGCTGTTTTATTTTACTTTTTTGATTATGATAAACAAACAGAGGGCCTCAAAATAGTATCTGGCAGGGCCACATGTGGCTCCTGAGCCGCGAATTTGAGACCACTGGCTTAGAGGGAACAGTGCTTTCCAGTCAAAGGTGCCTTGTCTGATCATAAATACCACTTGCTGCCTGTGTGATTTCAAGGTGACAAACACCACAGAACTATGAGGGTTGTGCGTTGGCCCACTACCACTCTCTGACTGCTGCTGTGGTTGCAGCCAAGGAGGGTATGCCTGGGTTTGGGATTCCAAGCCAGCTGGAGCACTGTCTCTGGCAAGGGCACTAAACCAAAACTGGAGATGACTTTGTCCCTCCACCCTCTCTTCCATGACTGCACCCCTGAAGCCGTTGACAATCCGGAGAGCTTTCTCTTCAACAAGCTGATTTCCCGTAAGCAGTAAGCATTCCACCCTCCTCGTCAAATATGAAGACATTTCATAGCACAGACCACATGCTGGAAAAGATCACAGGCTGCAGCTGCAGATACCGGCTTACAGGAAATGAGTCATTCTAGAGCTCATAATGGAACAGCAGCAGTTTTAGCAATATTATGCCCAATAAAACCGGAACATAAGATATGCCATTCTGTGTAAGACTAAAGAGCCATTGAACCCAGCATCCTGTTTATGGCAGCGGCCAGCTCAGGCCAGAAGTAAGAAGGATGTGGCAGATCCGAATGAAAAGATCCATTCCCTTTTGCTTATTGCTAAAAGAAAGTGATGGGGAACCCCTTGTGCCTATACTATATAATTTTTTTTAGTTCATAATTGTCCCCTGAAGAAAGCGACGGAGTTGCCAAAACTTGGATCCTAGTCGGGACTCTTTTAGCATTTCTGAAAAGACTTGTTCTTATATTTTGATTCCTTTGTAAATAAAGGAATCATGACCGCAGGTTGGATTTGACCTTTCCAGTGCCTCTTTTTGTTTGTACTGTTTAGCTCAGGGGTAGGCAATTCCGGTCCTCGAAAGCCACAACCCAGACGGGTTTTCAAGATTTCCACAATGAATATGCATGAGATTGATTTGCATACAATGGAAACAGTGTTGAAAAGAAATAAAAACTATACTCTTCAAGAAATCCCTGGAAAAGTCTTAACACCACGAGCACCTCCCTTCTTCCCATCTTCCCCCTACCTCACCGATACTAGATACTACCTGATCTACTCTTTACCTTCACTAGAAATGACCAATGATCTTCTTTTGTAACCCACCTTCTATAACTCTTGTAATCTGCCTTGAACCGCAAGGTAATGGCGGAATAGAAATCTCTAATGTAATATAATTCAGCTAGGCGTTGACGATCTGGATGCCTAGCAGCTGCTAACCTAGTTACAGTTTATAGAATTAGGTCCTGAATGCTTAGTACCGTGTTTCCCTGATAATAAGACACTGTTTTATATTAATTTGGGGTCCAAAAAATCCACTAAGGCTTATTTTAAGGTGATGTCTTATTTTTTGTTTTTTTTGTGTACAGCGATCATCTCTTGTGCAGCATCTTTCTATCCTTCACTCCCTTCCCCCCACCCCTGTGCAGCAGAACCCCAAAAGCAATTTCATTGTGTTGCGTCAGATCTAATCTAATCTAAGCATTGTTCTTGTATGCCACATCTTCCCTATAAAATAGAGCTTTAAAAGGTTAACAAATAAACAAATTACAGATCACCCTTAAACAAACTGAATTTCAGATGTCATAACATTTCTGAAATAAAAAAAAGTCATGAGATCTTTGTGGAACAGATAATATGAAGCCATCACCCCCAGGCAACAGAACTCCGAAGACCCTGCCAACCCATCCCCCTGCACAGGATCTTTCCATCTCTCCCTCCCATTCCCCCGTGCAGCAGAAACCTGATGACCCACCGCGAGGCCAACATACTTCCATTGCAAACAGCAGCGGTGGCAGCACTGAAGAGGCTGCTTCGCAGCATTCCCCACTGGATCCTTCCCTCTGCCGCATCACTGATGATGTCATCAGTGATGCGGCAGCACAGGGAAGACCCTGGCGGGGAAGGCCATGAAGCAGCCTGTTCAGTGCTGCCGCTGCCACTGTTTGGAACGGAGGTATGTCGGCCTCGCGGTGGGAGGGTCGGCGGGATTCTGCTGCACGGGATGGTAAGGAGGGATGGAAAGATGTGCAAGGGGATGGGTAATAGGGGAGGAAAGATGCTGCAAGGAGGGGGAAAGAAAGCGGTGCTGCCGGCGAATCGGGGAGTGTCGGAGACATTCGGGAGGGGCTTCAAGAGTTGATCCAACTAGGGCTTATTTGGGGGTAGGGCTTATTTTAGGACCTAATTATCCTGAAAATCATGCTAGGGCTTATTTTCAGGGAAGCATGGTAGATTCTTGCTAGGTAAATTAGGGCCTGGGAGTACCAATCAGTGGGGATCAAGAGATTTTAAGACTCCAGCGGGGGTGTAAGGATAGGGTTCCAGATGACTGGGAAAACCCGGACATGTCCTCTTTTTAGAAGACTGTACGTGCCTGGAGGGATTTCCAAAACCCAGCAGTTTGTCCAGGTTTTGGAAGTCCCTCACCTCAGGGCCACATCTAGAGGGCATCTGCGCATATGCGGATGTCAACATGATGACATCATATGCATGTGCACATGCGTGTGATGTCATCGCGTTGACACTCACACATGCAAAGACAACCTCCAGATGCGGTCCTGATCTGGGGAGGTTCATGTGGGGGGGTCGGGGGTAGAACCGGGTGGAGCTGGAGGCCGAATGGGACAGGGTTTGGGGGTGGAATGGGGTGGAACCAGGTAATCTCTTTTTTAATAGAGGAAATCTGGCAAAGCTATGAAAAAGGAACTGAAAATTGGAGGATGGCCAATATTACGCCAATTTCTAAAAAAGGCTCCAGGGGAGATCCGGGAAATTACAGACCGGTAAGCCTCACTTCGGTTCTGGACAAAATGGTAGAAACAATTATAAAAAATAAAATTGTGGAACACGTAGACAAACATGATTTAATGAGACGGAGTCAGCATTGGTTCAGCCGAGGGAGATCTTGCCTCACCAATTTGCATGACTTCTTTGAAGGTGTGGATAAACATGTGGATAAAGGTGAGCTGGTTGATATAGTGTATCTAGATTTTCAGAAGCTTTTGATAAAGTTCCTCACAAGAGGCTCCTGAGAAAGTTAAAGAGTCATGGGATAGGTGGCAAAGTTCAGTTGTAGATTAGAAATTGGTTATCGGATAGAAAATAGAGGGTAGGGTTAAAAGATAATTTTTCTCAATGGAGGAGAATAAACAGTGGAGGGCCACAGTACCAGTACTATTTAACTTATTTATAAATGATCTGGAAATTGGAACGACGAGTGAGGTGATTAAATTTGCAGACGACACTAAACTGTTCAAAGTTGTTAAAACGCATGCGGATTGTGAAAAATTGCAGGTGGGCCTTAGGAAATTGGAAGACTGGGCGTCCAAATGGCAGATGAAATTTAATGTGGACAAATGCAAAGTGATGCACATTGGGAAGAATAATCTGAATCACAGTTACCAGATGCTAGGGTCCACCTTGGGGGTTAGCGCCCAAGAAAAGAATCTAGGTATCATTGTAGACAATATGATGAAACCTTCCGCCCAATGTGTGGCGGCGGCCAAAAAAGCAAACAGGATGCTGGGAATTGTTAAAAAAGGGATGGTTAACAAGACTAAGAATGTCATAATGTGCCTGTATCACTCCATGCTGCGATCTCATCTGGTGTATTGCGTTCAATTCTGGTCTTATCTCAAGAAAGATATAGTGGCTCTAGAAAAGGTTCAAAGAAGAGCGACCAAGATGGTAAAGGGGATGGAACTCCTCTTGTATGAGGAAAGACTAAAACGGTTAGGGCTCTTCAGCTTGGAAAAGAGACGGCTGAGGGGAGATATTACATTACATTACATTACATTAGTGATTTCTATTCCGCCATTACCTTGCGGCTCAAGGCGGATTACATCCAAACTAAAACAAGAATTACATTCAAAATTTGAAGGAATAGAATAAGCGATGTCATAAAATTTTTAAGGTAATAAAAATGTTGGGTAAAGAGTTACCATCGGGAAGTAGAAGTCTTTAGGAGATAAGAATAGGGTGAATTATGGGGTTTTAGATAAGGTTTGGTAGATAGAAGGATATTAGAGAGTACTAAGGGTATAGAGAATGTTGGATGTTGGGTTGGGATTGGTCGTGCTGGATAGGTTTTATGTGTTTTTTGAAGAGTATGATTTTAATATCTCTCTTGAAGGTTTTGTAGTTTGTAGTTGAAGATAACAGAGTGGTGATTTGTCTGTCCAGTTTAGCTGCTTTGGAGGTTATTAGTGGAGTAGAACGGGTACAAGTGGATTGATTTTTCACTCCGTCAAAAATTACAAAGACTAGGGGACACTCGATGAAGTTATAGGGAAATACTTTTAAAACCAATAGGAGGAAGTTTTTTTTCACTCAGAGAATAGTTAAACTCTTAACAAAACTTCTAATTAAACTTTTAACAAAACTTCTAGAGACCATAGTCACCACTCAGCTCTCCTCTTACCTAGAGAGATTCTCCATTCTCCAACACTACCAATACGGATTTAGGCCCAATTTCAGCACCGAGTCCCTCCTAGTTTCCCTAATCTCAAAGGTGCAACAACTGCACGCCCGAATCAAATTTGCTGTTCTCCTACAGTTTGATCTCTCCGCGGCTTTCGACGTCGTACATCACGACATACTAATCTACCAACTTTCCGAGATTGGAATAGACTCCTCTGTCCTAAAGTGGTTCTCAAACTTCCTTCGCGATCGTTCCTACATTGTCAACACAAACGGCTCCAAATCCGCTTCGTGGACACCATCCTGTGGTGTTCCACAGGGCTCTCCCCTATCCCCTATTCTCTTCAACATGTATATGACCTCCCTGAAGCTCCTTAAACTATCCCCCCTTGAAACAATTGACACATATGCAGACGATATCCTCATCCTCCTCGAAACAGATCCAAACCTTACAAACCTCCAAGAGAACATCACATCATGCATAATGAGACTTCACGCCTGGTCCCTCTCAGTACAGATGAAATTAAATGAATCAAAAACAAAATTACTCTGTCTCGGCCCAAAATTAGCTCACCTGCCCACCCTCTTCACCCTACCCACAGGCCCTGCTCTACACCTTGAGTTCTCAAGCAAGTCCTCGGCATCACTATCGACTCCTCCCTTTCCCTTAACGATCACCTGAATTCCTTGGCAAAATCTTGTTTTTTCAGCCTCCACATGCTGAGGAAAGTTAGATCCTATTTCCACCAAAAGCATTTCACCGTCCTTGTACAATCCATCATCCTATCCAAACTCGATTATTGTAATGCCATCTACTTAGGCCTAACGAAAAAAAGTCTTCGCAGACTCCAGCTTATCCAGAACACTGCGGCCAAGCTGATTTTTGCTAAACGCAAATATGACCACGTCTCCCCTCTACTTACCAATCTTCACTGGCTCCCAGTACTTTCCAGAATTCATTTCAAATGCTCCTGCCTGGCTTTCAAGATCATTCATGGCATCCTTCCACCCCTAATCCCTCTATCCTTTCTCGCCCCGACACCAACTACCACCAGATCAGCCCACAGACATAAACTATCCTTCCCCTCTCTACACGGCATCCTCCACGAAAGGTAAACTGGGTAGATCCCTCCTCTCCAAAATCACGGGCCTCTGGAACGATCTCATTGTCCCGCTGCGGAGCCTGGGCTCCCTCCAACTATTCCGGAAACAACTGAAAACCTGGCTTTTCTCTAGCATATAACATCTCTTCTCCTGATTACATCCCCTCTTTTTATGCTCTGTAAACTCTCTCTCTTCTCTCTTCCCATATTTTTAAACTTTGTAAACCGTGTTGAGCTCCACTTCCGTGGAGAAGATGCGGTATATAAACCTAAGGCTTAGTTTAGAGGATGTGGTAAGAGCTGATAGCGTAGCTGGTTTTAAGAAAGGTTTGGACAAGTTCCAGGAGGAAAAGACCATAGTCTGTTATTGAGAAAGACACGGGGGAAGTCACTGCTTGCCCTGGTTGGTAGCATGGAATGTTGCTATTCCTTGGGTTTTGGTCAGGTACTGGGGACCTGGATTGGCCACCGTGGGAGCGGGCTGCTGGGCTTGATGGACCATTGGTCTGACCCAATAGGGCTATTCTTATATTCTTATGTTCTAACTGTTACAGAAGCGAGCCTCTGTTAAACTGTCATATAGTGCTTGCCTTGACAACATTTTCTGGCAACAGATTTCATGGACTGCGTGAAAAATTCTTTTGCAAATGTATTCTGTTTCTCCAGGTAGTTTCATGGGGGTTGCCTTAGCTCTAGAACTATTTGGAAGGGTAAATTGCTATTTCCTATACACGACTTCTATACCACAGCAGGGTTTTATCATCCTCTATCATACTCCTCTCTCGACTCTTCTCCAAGTTCGAGGACACTAAAACGATTGAGCCAAGAATGGGCAAACCTTTCGGTCTGAGGACCACGTTGGGAATAGATTTTGCAGCACTTTGTGATTTTACTGCTCCTTTGTTCCTTTTTCATTCTGTCCCCTACCTCATTTTTGTTGCCTTAGTTCTGCCTTATCTTTCTCAATAAAGATCTGAGGAAGAAGGGGTTACCTTCAAAAGATAATAAATTACATTAAGTTAGTCCAATAAAAAAGGTACTATATTTTCCTTTTTGTTTTATTTTTTCTTATTACATTAAAAGGAATAAAATCCTAACTGGTTTTTAACCAACATAAAGCAGATGTAGCCTGCTTGCAGGAAATAACATTATCAGAGTCTGAATATCTAAAGATGCAAAGGCTGTGGATGGCGGATGTTTATTACTCATCCTCAGGACACAGACACAAAGAGGTAGCAGTGATTATTAGGAAATTCTTGCAGTGTAATGGGAAGGCATTGGTCAAAGATACTGAAGGACGTTGTCTACTCTTAAAAGTATATATGCAAGAGCAAGAATTACATATACTAACAGTGTACAATCATGGTATGTGGTCTTCATCGTAAGGCATATGGGGACAGACTTAGAGATCTCAATCTGTATACTTTGGAGGAGGGGCGGGAGAGGGGAGACGTTTAAATACCTACGTAATGTAAATGCGCATGAGTCGAGTCTCTTTCATTTCAAAGGAAACTCTGCAATGAGAGGGCATAAAATGAAGTTAAGAGGTGATATGCTCCGGAGTAATCTGAGGAAATACTTTTTTAAAGAAAGGGTGGTAGATGCATAGAAAAGTCTCCCGGAAGAGGTAGTAGAGGCAGAGACTGTGTCTGAATTCAAGAGGGCCTGGGATCTCTCAGAGAGAGAAAGAGATAATAGTTACTGCGGATGGGCAGACTAGATGGGCCATTTAGCCTTTATCTGCCATCATGTTTCTATGTTTATAAAATGCACTCCATATACAGAGAAAGATTTGTTAATTATGGGTGACCTTAACCTAGTGCTAGACCCTAGTGCTACCTGCATTGTGCATGGCGCACTAATAAATTGAATATGTCCCTGTTTGGCATGCTCTATTTTAGGGTGGAGCATGACAACAGCAACAGTGACTCATGTTAATTGTTTTTTGAGAAGATTCACAGAGTATTTTGTACACAAGGAAGAACTTGAACTACTCCACCTGAACCAAGGCAGGTTTTTTTGCAAGTAGAAAATTCCCATTCCTTTGTCTTGGCCATTTGAGGTGAGCCATTAGGATTTTATGACACTCTCAGTAGCGTACATACTGCTGCTTAATTAATTTTGCATCCTGAAGCGAACATACAGTAGTCAGATGATATCCACTTATGTCAGAAGGAGCCTGGCAGGGTTAGTTTGTACAGTAGAAAGACCTGAGATGATTCCAAGACAAACTAAAGGAAAAGTTACGCTTCTAAAATGCTTCTCAAGGGCTCCAGGATGCCTTTTTTGGTTGTGGAGAGGGAGACACACCGCTCTGGCCCTCCCATTTACCCCCCGAAAAGCAAATGGCATACATTTCAGTTCACCTCTAGGGCGGGTATTAAATCAGTGCTAATGTGTAAAGTCAAAGCATAGCACCACAGTAACATATAGGGTTACCATATGACCCCGCCCCATTCTACCTCCAGCCCCACCCCATTCTGCCTCCAGCCTCGCCTCCAGCCCCACCCCATTCTACCCCCAGCTCCGCACCCACAAAGCCTCCTTTCTCCTTCCAGACGAGCTCCGGCCACATCTGGAGGGTCTGGAGCATGTGCAGATGTGTATCACGTTATCCGGGCATGCTCAGAGGCCCTCCAGAAAGCGTCGGGGCTTTCCAAAACTGGATGGTCCATCCAGTCTGCCCAACAGGTTACATGCATTATAAATTCATGATTAAATTAAATCGTCTTTTTTCTTTGATATTTCTTGGCCATAGACTGTAGAAGTCCACCTAGTATTGTGCTTTAAGTTTTGTTCACTTTCCTGCATTGGAATAATTGCATGTGTAGCTCTTTCCCAATACTAATTTGTGGTTCCCTTTATCTGCCTCATATTCTGAGCCTGTTGCCATGTTTACCTGTTATCTGGCAATAGCATTTCAGCATTTCTAGTGTCACCTTTTTGTTATACCTTCACCACTCTTTTCTCCCCTTTTAGGTCTTACAATTAAAACTCCTAATGAAATTGCATGTAATTAAGGCCTCCTATTGTGTCTTTCCTAGTCTTAACCCTCCCGTATACATTGTTTTTATTGTAAACGGCTTAGTTAATGACTATTTGTAGGTGATATAAACTGAACCATAACCAACCTCTGCACTTGCGTGACTCCTCTCTATCAGGCTTTCGACAATAACCATAATAATATGTTAAGAAAGCTCATCCTGTTGAAACAATATTAAAACTAGGGCTAGCTATTGGACAATTAAAAATTTTAGTTGTGATTAATCTCATGATTAAAATAATTAATCTTCAGTTAACTCCCTACCACCACCACCCAATGGGTCCAGCACCTCTCCTTCACTGTCCAGTGAGGGCCCAGCCTCTCTCCTGCCCTTCTCCCCTCAGGATCCAGCATCTTTATGTCTCCTCCCCATTGCAAGTCCAAAATTTTTTTCTGTATCTGTATTGCTGTATCTGCATTCCTTTGCTAGCCCACTGCGTCTTCCTGCAGCCACATCACACCTTTGCAAGAACAGGAAGTTGCATCAGAGGAGGCAGGATGCAGCTGCCGAAAGGATCTGGGAACTGGCAGAGGAATGCAGGTACAGTGACACAAGACGATAATTTACTGGCAGTCTTGTGACTTTCTATTGTAGCCCTTTCCAGAAGCCATTTACCTGTAGTAATGGCTATTTGCATGGTTAAAGGACTATTTGATAACGCACATACTTTTGCAAACATTACTGTTGATGCATCTGCAGAATAGAGATAGCACAGGGGAGAAAGCAACCTGCAGGACTTTGAACTTCCAAAATGACTCATGTTGTGTTAGCTGGAAAATCTCCCCACAGAAAGTTTAGTTTTTTTAAAGACTTATGCCATCAGCATGGGGTGTGAGTACAAGTGCATTGGTTTATTTTTAATTTCTTGTTTTTTAAAAAATTTCCTGCCACCAAGGGCTCCTTTTACATAGCCACGCTAGCGGTTTTAGCACACGCACTGGATTAGCGTGCGCTATAGTGTGCGCTAGCCGAAAATCTACCGCCTGCTCAAAAGGAGGCGGTAGCAGCTAGCGTGTTAAGGCCCTAGCATGGCTTTGTAAAAGGAGCCCCAAATGCAATAAAATTTGTCTGTGTTAGTCAATAGAAAGCCACAATTTATCTACCGTAAGTTGAGGAACGGATAGGAATAGTGTAGGGACAACAATATTCGGCCACTATCCAGATAAATCTATCCCTTTAAGCCAGTGGTCACAAACTCGTGGCCCGGGAGCCACATGCAGCCTGCCAGGTACTATATTGAGGCCCTCAGTATGTTTATCATAATCACAAAAGTAAAATAAAAGTTTCTTCATCATATGTCTCTTTAGCTATGAATGACAATATTATTATCAAGACTTAACCAAAAGAAAGATTTATAAACTATAAAGAGTTTTACCTCATGCAAAATTGTCATTTCTTTAATAAGACATTGACTATTTTTTCTGAGGCCCTCCAAGTACCTACAAATCCAAAATGTGGCCCTGCAATTGGTTTGAGTTTGAGACCACTGCTTTAAGCAGACCACTTAAAGAGCAGTACTAAGCTTAACTATCCAACTAGTCCAGTTAAAGTTAAGACCATATATTCAGCAGTCCAGCATAACTAGACCAGATGGCTGAAAATCCCATTTAAATATAATCAGATAACTTATCTGGATATCTTTAAGCAGTGGCTGCTCCAGTGATTAGATTACACCTAGAGAGCTAAAATCAGGAGATTTCTAAACATTTTTGTCCTCTTTTTTTCTGAATAGCACCTGAAAACATTTTATAGAGTCCAGAAAAAAAAAATCTGAGTACTTAACAACTCTATGTATATTTTGTCTAAATGTATATGGCCTTTAACTTCACCCCCCCCCTCCCTTTTTACAAAACCATAGCACATTTTTTAGTGCCGGCCGCGGTGGTAACAGCTCCGATGCTCATAGAATTCCTGCAGTTTTGTAAAAGGGTGGATTTATAATGTACATTAATTTAAAAAAAAAAAAAATTTCAAAATTGAAAAAAATAAAAAAAAAACACACATTGCTATTTTTACTCACATTTTCAGTTAGCTCTATGGTTAAACACATTGGATTTTTCACCACAGTACCTATCTTTTCCATGGCATATACGATATTTGTAAGGAAAGGTAGTTTTCTATGGATTCAAACTAGGCTATAAATAAAATGAGCCTTTGTTTAGGTTTGCTATACACTATTTTGGTCACATGAGCAGGTGATACTAAATCTTTTCTACCAATGTAAACTTTGGCATTTGTTACAAAGACTAGGGGACACGCGATGAAGTTACAGGGAAATACTTTAAAAACTAATAGGAGTGAAAGGTCACTTGGACACACAAAGTCAGAGGCGTGAAGAAAGTACAAGAGGTTTATTTACAGCATGCCGGACTCTAGTACAGTGAACAGCCTGCTTACTAGAGTGTTAGAATCAGGAAATGCACGGACTTTTATGCCCTTTTCACTAAACATATACAAACTAATACATGCAAAAACTACAACTTCTCATTTGTTACTTCTATAACTTTTCTACAATTATTATTGGTCCTAAGCCAGCACTTATGATAGGTTCAGGACTACAACTTTATAGTCCTATAGGAAACTAGCTCATTTCTCTGCTTATCTAAATCTTACAGTTCTAAATGTTACAAGTACAGGAGGGTAGGGTACATCGTGGCTCAAACTCTTATCTATTTAGCTTACAATGTGGTAAGGTAGGGACATACATTTTAGGCAGATGAGGTCAGTAGATTGTACACTGTTTTCAGCTATGTAGGCCAGAGCAATATTTTAAACAACAGTTAACCATTTCATGACCCTACAGGGGGACATCTTTTTTTTCACTCAAAGAATAGTTAAAGCTCTGGAACACGTTGCCAGAAGTTGTGGCAAGAGCGGATAGGTTTTAAGAAAAGTTTGGACAATTTCCTGGAGGAAAAGACCATAGTCTGTTATTGAGAAAGACACGGGGGAAGCCACTGCTTGCCCTGGATTGGTAGCATGGAATATTGCTACTCTGGGTTTTGGCCATGTACTAGTGACCTAGATTGGCCACCATGAGAACGGGCTACCGGGCTTGATAGACCATTGGTTTGACCCAGTAAGACTATTCTTATGTTCTTATGCACATAAGTGATTTGGTTTGGAAACTTCAAGGATGAGGCAAACAAGTTAGTCGGAAAGGGGTTAATAATGTTGGCTTTTGTGTTGGGTGATGTGGATAGAGTATGCTTTGATGTGCCTGTACTTCACCTTAATTTATGCCAGACCTCTTACTGGGAATTTCCACTACTTACCCAGTATTCACTAGGAATTTCCTTTCCAAACTACTGTGAGATGTTTCTTGCATATGAATTAAAATCCTGAATGCTATATTGTAATTTAGCTGGGGCATTCATACCTTTCTTCATAACCAAGCCCTTAATGATGGCAGATTTATGCCGCAGGCCTGTTTTCCTCATGAACAACTCCTCATAATCTGTAACTTGAGTCACTGTGAAAACTGCCAAAGAAATCCAAAACACTTTTGTTGTCACTTGAGGATTTCTTCTGAGGTTTTGAGCCTCCAGCAGGGAAGGATTGAGACAAGGGCAAGTGAAGGACAAGGGCATACTTAGAGCCTAAGGGGCAAATTCTGTAAAGGACGTCTAACCTTAGGCATCCGCAATGCGGATGTCCATCGACTTAGGCGTCCAAATAAAGAAGATAATAAGCCCAATTACCGACTAGAGAATGACACGGTGGTTGTTACCCGCGGCTATCCGCGAGTAGCCGAGGGTAACCCGCCGAAACAGGGAAGAAAAAATAGTGGTCTCTGCAGGGACGGGGACAAGGCCATTCACCGCCCCGTGGAGCGGTGAATGGTCTTGTCTCTGCAGTGAGGCAATCACAGATCGCATGGTCCATCAGCCCCACCTGCCCGATCGCAGCGTTCCGCCATTTCACTCCCTCCACTTTACCTTATATGCAGAGTTTTCTGGTTTTCTTTTTCGCCCAGCCGCACGCGCGGCTGCTGGAGTTGATCAATCTTCTCCTCTCCTGCAACTTCCTGTTTCTTGTTGCGTCAGAGGAGAAGATTGAACAACAGAGTAGCCGCGCGTGCACGGCTCTTTGAAAGCGTGCGGCTGGGCAAAAAAGAAAGCCAGCAAACTCGGCATCTAAGGTGAGGTGGAGGGAGATGATAGAACGCTGCATTCGGGCAGGAGGGAGCTGCTAGACCGCGCAATCACGCATGTTACCGGCTCACATTAGGAAGGAGGGAGTGACAGGGAAAGAGATTCTGGGCCAAGGGGATAAAGAGGGAGAGAAAGAAACCCACAGCAGGAAAGAAAGGGGAGGACTGGCAGGTGAGCCAGATGCTGGAAGCAGGGGGGGGGGGGAAGAAAGAGGGAAAAATGCTAGATGGGGTTGAAGAGAAGAGACACATTGGTGTGGAAGAGGAAGCGAGGGGAAATCTGGACCCAGGAAGGTACCAGAAATAGGGGAAATTATGTGCATGGGGGCATAGGGACAGAGACATAAAGGGGACATACATGCTATGGGGATGGTATAGGGACACGGGGGGGGAGGCAATACCAGATACATAGGGGAGATATTAGAAATGGGGAAAATACATAAATTGGATTGCTCTAAGTCTAAGTCTAAAGCTGTCATCTTGAAGCTGGAACTTTAGATCATTTATTGTTTTATTGTCCATTCATTAAGGCTTTTTGGGAGTCTATTTGGGATCAAATAAATTGTTTGTTAGAGAACCATGTACCGTAGCATTATCATATGACACAATTTTATTTGGCATGTCTATGAGAGCTAAATGTCAAATATCTGCTAATAATAACAAGCTTTTATTGATATTAACAGGAGTTGCCATCCAACAAATAACACATAATTGGAAGGACTGTAGAAGACTGAATTATTGTTTTTGGTGGTCTTCAGTTTGTCATGTATATAAAATGGAAAGAAGCGTTGGCTGTTCAAAAAGGTTATTATCATAAATTTAAGGATGTGTGGGGACCTTTATTAAATTATAGTAATGAATAAGTTACACTTTTCCCAATCTTAATACACATGTGGATTTGGGGGGGGGGATTTCTTGTTTTTCCATTAAGAATATATAGATGATTGTCGTAAGATATTATTTTCATGTGGTATATATTAGTTGTATATGAATTTGGGAGGGGGAAAATAGGAACACTGAAGCGAGATTGTTAGGGGACCGAGCTCGCAGGCTCCAGCGGCTTGCACAAATTACATTGTAACGTGCCATGAAAGTAAGAGGGAGGGAGGGAGGTAGATAGGCCACGCAAGAAAGGAACAGATGGTGAAGAAGGGAGGGAAGTATGGTGGTAGAAAGGAATAGAACAGATATTGAAGGAGGGTGGAGAGGAACAGACCCTGAAGGGAACTGTGGAAGACAGAGTGGGGAGAAGACGCTGAAAGGGAAGAAGACAGATGCCAGACTATGGGGGAGCAGAGGGAAGAAGATGGGTGCCAGACCAATTGGGGGGGGAGGGTGAAGGGAGAGGCACAGCAACCAAGCAAATGGAAGACGCAGAAAGAAGACACACAGTGGATGGAAGGAATTGAATGAGAAGATGAGGAAAGCAGAAACCAGACAACAAAAGTAGAAAAAAAATTCTATTTATTTTCTTTTTTGCTTTAGGATAAAGTAGAATATTAGTTGTGTTGATAAAAATTTATAAACAAAGCCCTGCCAGCTGAACATCTCTTTCTCTAGTTCAGCAGCCAGAACTTTGATTTATAAGGAAGGCATAAGCTAAATATTGCAGTTCTGAGGCTTATATGGATGCTGCGGGGATGGTGAATGGGATGGCAGTGACGGGGCGGTGATGGTGATGGGGCGGTGAAGGGAATGGCGGTGACGGGGCGGTGAAGGGGACGGTGGGACGGGGACGGATTTTTTCCCCGTGTCATTCTCTATTACTGACTTTAACAAGCACTAATTGGAAGTTAGACACAATTCTATAAATAGATGCCCAGAACGCCCATTAGAATAACTCATGCCTAACAGGATAGGTGTGGGCATGGTGTGGGCCATGGCTTGAATTAGACATCCATTTACAGAATTGCATGCTGCTGAGCGTGCTAACACATCTACCTAATGGCTAAAATGTAAGCATTGAAAAAGTAGGTCTACTTTTGAACATGAGTTGGGTGCTAGGTAGACACAACTTAGGCCTCATTTAGGCATGCCGGAGTTGTCTGCATATAGGTGAACAGGGCTTTATTTTGGGGGGTATAGAGGATATTTGATATTAAGGTCAAAATATGTTTGATTATGCATTACTCAAGCAAAGCACATGAAATATATATATATTGTATGCTAAACTAATTTCCAAAAGGTGAAGAAAAGAAAAAGAGATACACTACTCACAATGGTTGTGCTTCAGAGCAAGTGGATGTGTCTGATGCATAATCTTGACATCAGTGTGACATCATCAATATGCACCTAGATGGCAGAATGCCACAAAAATATAATAGGAACGATTAAGAACATAAGAATTTACAGCTGATGGGTCAGACCAGTGGTCCATCGTGCCCAGCAGTCCGCTTTTGCGGGGGCCCCCAGGTCAAAGACCAGTGCCCTGAGACCAGCCCTACCTACCTAAACAAAAGCTCTTGTGGCTCAGTGGTTAAAGGCACATCTTCCACAGATCATGCGTTCAAATCCACACAACCTCCCTAGTACCTTAATAGCTTCTGTTTGGTCTCATAAGAGAGTATGGATTGCGGACTTTGTCATTTACATTTGCACTCGGCCCTTTCCAAGGTCCAGAGGGAAACTTATTTTTACCCTGAGATGGTTATGATTTCCTAAGGTATCAACTCACATGGCAAGAAGCCCTACTTAAAAGAAAGTGCCTGTGGCTCAGTGGTTAGAAGCATTGCTTCCATATTCTAAAGATCATGGGTTCAAATCCCAAGTATGATCAGATACCCCAGCACATGTTCCTATTTTTTTAGTGGCATTCTCCCATCTAGGTGCATATTGATGATGTCATACTGTTGTCAAAATTGTGCATCAGACACGTCCACTTGCTCTGAAGCACAGCCATTGTGAGTAGTGTCTCTCTCTTTTTTTTTCTTTTTAAATTTTTCAAATATATCAATATACAGGAATGGAATACAAACTTATGTATACAGCTTAAATCATTCATAAATCAAGAAAGAAATCCCATCAGGCCACATTATTTGGGGATAAAAGTTTTACATAAAGTAATATTAAGGAAATCAAAGAAGGGTAAATGCACCCTTCACATCAGAAGACTTTAAATAATTGAAACTCCTATTTCAGTGAAACGTTATAGCTTACAATTCAAGTACCAAATACCAAAAATAAATTAAGAATGTTCAAGAAAATGTTCCAATTGAAGTGGGTCAAAAAACACATAGGGCTCCTTATATCAAGCCGCACTAGCGGGGTTAACACGTGCAACTTTTCATCACGCGTTAACCCCTGCGCTGGCCAAAAACTACCGCCTGCTCAAGAGGCGGTAGCGGCTAGTGCAGCTGGCAGTTTAGCGTGCGCTATTATGCGCGTTAAACCGCTAGCACGGCATGATAAAAGGAGACCATAATCCTTATTCTGAAATGTTACTAAACATTTACATGGATATTTCAAGAAAAATGTGGCTCCAGATTCCACCACCCTAAACTTAAGAGCCAAAAAGGCCTTTCGTCTAAGTTGTGTCAACCTCGCCACATCTGGAAATATTTGAATTCTAGCACCTCAGAACTTTGCTTGTCTATTCTGAAAATATAATTTCCGCAAACATCTGAAAATCTGGCTTTTCTCAAAAAATGTAAGTCTCCCTCCAAATTAGGAATCAAGGAAACTCTTATATCTTGGCATCCCAAGTCCTCTAAATTTTCTTCACACTTCTACCTCTAACCCTCTGTTGTAGTTCCTTCCTATTTCTCCTACTGTAAACCGCGTCGAGCTCTACGAACGTGGAGATGATGCGGTATACAAACCTAAGGATTAGATTAGATTAGATTATCAATACCTTATCACTTTCATCGATACATGAAACTAAGAGAGTTGCCCTGGTTTGTATTGTGTCCTGTGAATCTTCCAAAAATTCTGTCACATTTACATCAATAGAAGCCAACTGGTCTAATCCTTGCTCTACTGTGATTTTTTGTTTCATAGGAATATAGTAAAATGATGAAATAGGTATTGATTCTGAATCAGTCAACCCTAATATTTCCCTGAGATACTTACGAAAAATGATCTCAGGGGATATCAAATGTGTTTCAGGAAAATTAATTAATCACAAGTTCCGGGCCCTTGTGGCATTTTCCATTATTTCTAATTTAACTTGTATAGAGTGAGAATCTTTCATAGCTGACCATGGAAACAGCCTGTAGTTTTTTGACTACTTCTTTTGAAAATTCTTGAGATTGAGTTATGACTGATTTCAGCATTTTCTCCATCCTAATATTAATTTGCCACAAGTCATTTAAGGACACTTCCTGTTTATTCTCTTCAGAGCTTTCCAGACCTTCAGCTAATAAAGTAACTTGAAGCATTTTTGTATAAGATACACTCTGAACGATCTGAGGCTCTGAGGCTTCGCTAGAAGCACTGGGACCAACTTCGGGATCCAGTTCCACACGAACTTCAGGAGGGGCAGGAGGAGTTCTTTCTGGAGAGCTAAGTGAGGCTCCAGATATTTGATCCACTTTCTTAGTCTGGATAGTATTTGTCACAGAAAAAGTTAAATGTTTATCCATTGGGACGGAGGAGACTGGGGTTGAAACTCTATTTTTAGCTTTGCGTTTCCCCATAGGAAAAAAGACAATGTCAAATTACAGAAATAAATCAAAGGGGAAACACAAATCTCACTAACCTCACTCCAATTGCCTCCAATTGGCTCCAAGGGGCTTGCCCTAAAGGGCGCACCTTAGGGCACGCCCCTTTGGCCACGCCCTGTGGCCACATGTCACAGAGGCTGCAGTGTTTTATGTCCGATGACAGGGGCCTCCCTGATGATATAGGTGGCCTTCTCAGTGCCTGCCCAAATTGTGGCACTTTGGAGCTGTAAAACGCTGTGAGACAGGAAGAGCAGCAAGTAATAATCACAGTCCCCCACTCTCCTTCACCAGACACCTTCCACAGTGTATTCTCTCCCCTTCTTTTTCTTTTCTTAACCTTTTGGAAATGAGGTTTAGTATGCAATAGATATATATTTTCATGTGCATTGCTTGAGCAATGCATCATTAAATATTTTTTTCTATTATTAGCAAATAAGAGGCCTTTTTAGCCAAAAAAATAGAAGGTTTAGTATGCAATATATATATATATATATTTGCATGTGCTTTGCTTAAGTAATGCATTATTAAACATATTTTGACCTTACTATCAACCTGGAGTCCTCTTTAGCCCCAAAATAAAAGCCCCGTTCACCTATATATAGACGCATCCAGAGCGCCTAAGGGACACCTACATCAAGCCCACCTAACTTGCGCCCAACTAAAGCCCAAAAGACCTAGTTTAACGGCTGAGTGCGTGGCGCAGTGGTTAGAGCTACAACCTTAGCATCCTGACATTGTTGGCTCAAATCCACCACTGCTCACTACTTCCAGATGTTTGCTGCTAATGGGTGTCAGTAAGTTGGATATTTTATATAGAAATTATTTCTCATTAAACCTTTTACTTATGGATGGGGAAAACCAGAAAGTGCAGGTCACAGGGCAGAAACACATTCATGTCAAATCTGTACAAGTCTCAGCAACCTTAGTCATCTTCACTCTTCTTGTGCAAAAGTGAGATTGTAAGACTCAGAGGTGAAGGTGAGAAATATGTAGAAGCTGATAAAGAAAAGGCTGAATTGCTTAACAAATATTTCTGTTCTGCGTTCATGGCTGAAGTGCCGGGAGCAGGACCACAGAAGACAAACATGAATAGGGATTGTGGAGTGGTAGACCAGGATTGATTTTCAGAGGGTTATATTCGTGAGCTAAAATAAAAGAGCACAAAACGATAGGGCCGGATGGTGTACATCCGAGGGTTCTGAAGGAACTTAGGGAAGTTATGGTGGTTCCGCTGAGTGACCTTTTCAATGAATCTCTAGAGTTGGGAGTGGTACTGGAGGACTGGAAAGGGCAGATGTGGTCAATCTCCACAGAAGTGGAAGTAAGGAAGAAGTAGTGAATTACAAGCCGGTAATTCTGACTTCTGTGGTAAGCAAATTAATGGAAACACTTTTAAAACAGAGAATGGTGAAGTTTATGGAGTCCTGTGGATTACAAGACCAGAGGCAACATGGATTCACTAGAGGTAGGTCTTGTCAGACAAATCTGATCATTTTCTTTGACTGGGTGAACAGAGAATTGGATAGAGGGAGTGCTCTACATGTAGTGTATTTACATTTTAGCAAAGCCTTTGACAGTGTTCCACACAGACGTCTAATAAATAAACTGAGTGCTCTCGGGATGGGTCCCAAAGAGACGGGCTGCGTCAAGAACTGGTTGAATGGAAGACAACAGAGGGAAGTGATCAATGGCGATAACTCTGAGGAAAGGGATACCAGTGGTGTGCCTCAAGGTTCTGTTCTTGGCCCTGTTCTTTTTAACATTTTTATAAACGATATTGCTGAAGGGCTGTCGGGTAAGATTTACCTCTTTGCAGATGATACCAAATTCTGCAATATAGTAGACACCCAGGATAGTGTGAATAACATGAAGAAAGACCTGGCGAAGCTTGAAGAATGATCTGAAATTTAGCAGCTAAAATTTAATGCTAAGAAATACAAGGTCATGCATTTGACCTGCAAAAATCCAAGGGAATGGTACAGTTTACGGGATGAAGAACTTATGTGTACGACAGAAGAGCGGGGCTTGGGTGTGATTGTATGTGATAATCTTAAGGTGGTCGAAAAGGTGACAGCGAAAGCTAGAAGAATGCTAGAGTGTATAGGGAGAGGTATGGCCAGTAAGAAAATAGAGGTATTGATGCCCCTATATAAGACTCTGGTGAGACCTCATTTAGAATATTGTGTACAATTCTGGAGGCCGCACCTTCAAAAAGATATAAAAAGGATGGAGTCAGTCAAGAGAAAGGCTACTAAAATGATGCGTGGTCTTCATCAATCTGTATACTTTGGAGGAAAGGCCAGAGAGGGGAGATATGATAGAGACGTTTAAATACGGTGTAAATGCACATGAGTCGAGTCTCTTTCATTTGAAAGGAAGCTCTGGAATGAGAAGGCATAGGATGAAGTTAAGAGGTGAAAGGCTCAGGAGTAATCTAAGGAAATTCTTTTTTACAGAAAGGGTGGTAGATGCATGGAACAGTCTCCTGGTAGAGGTGGTGGAGACAGAGACTGTGATTTCAAGAAAGCCTGGGATAGGCAAGTGGGATCTCTTAGAGAAAGAGGTAATGGTTACAGAGGATGGGCAGACTGGATGGGCCATTTGGCCTTTATCTGCCATCGTGTTTCTATGTTTTTTCCACTGTACTTTTAAGTATTATAAAATGCATTTATTTTTATACTTTTATTTAAGTACAGTACTTTGATCAATACTGCCAATCTCTCTCTTACAAGTATGCCTCCACTATCTTGTCTCTCCACCTTCTAAACTCCTTAAGATGATGTTACTGTCAGTTTGTTAATCTCCAGCACCACCTGCTCCTCCCCCCACTTCTGTGGAAGAGAGTTGCCGGCACCACTTCTGAGAAATGTGTTCTGTTTTCTGCAGCACTACGTGATGGACTAACTCCTGGCCTGTTCTGACAGTTCCATAATTAACGTGCAGGAATCAAGACCTGAAGCAGCTCAAACTCATGAAGACCTACGATAACAAAAGAGCTGTAATGGATGCGCCACCCAGCGTAGGCTAGGGAGAGTATTTTCTAGGGGAATAGAGGGTCAAGGGTTACCATTGGCTCTTTGATCTTATAAAGATCACTAGTGTAGGTGGCGTACAGATTTAGAAGCCAGGCCACTATCTCCATTCGCAAAGATATCATCTCCTTGTGACTATGATACAGCATCCACTCAAAAATGGCCACACTGGACATTTTTGGTCTCATCATAGGATATCTGTAGTGAGTCAAACTAAACCGCTATTGTATATAGCAACAGTGCATTGAATACTGAAAGATGTGGTTTTTGCACATCCTTTCCAATGAATGAGCCATGAGATACTAAAGCACACGGAAACATTTGCAGTTGCTCGTCGTTGGACTTTGTCTGGCTGGGGAGTCCAAGGACCTGATTAGTAATTACTAACATTTCCCATGGAAACAAAAGGGGAAACTCCTTTTATACATCTGACCTTAAGGGTTGTAGCCAACATTTCTACCACCGGCACAGAGGAGGTAGTTCTTTAACCTCGGTGCTCACGTATATTTATGTATTTAAAACAATTGTATTCTGCTTTTAGCCAAAGTGGCTCACAATTAACATACACAATATTTGAGTACATGAAAAAGCTTAAAATTCACACCATAGAATAGAATAGAAACATGATGGCAGATAAAGGCCAAATAGCCCATCTAGTCTGCCCATCTGCAGTAACTATTATCTCTTTCTCTCTCCGAGAGATCTCTCCGAGAGATCTCTATCCCAGGCCCTTTTGAATTCAGACACAGACTCTGTCTCCACCACTGTGATCAGCTCAGCGGCCCGATTTGGAACTTATACCTGTTTTGGCTTGGTCTATAAGTATAAGTTCTGTCTGGCAACCTGTCAAAGTGTTTTGGTTATGGCTGCCGGACGACTCAGTCTAGGTCAACCCACATCCCTCCCACCTCCCACCCTATCCATTCCTCCAAAAATGTCCCTTTTCGCTCTAAGCGTACAGAGGCAGGGTAAAGACCTAAGTTGGTTTTAGATACATCTAAAACCAGTTTTGATTATCGGTACTTTGCCAATCTGTCATTTTGATTGTCCAAGTACAGTATAATTTCATTATAACGGACTTCAAGGGACCTGGAAAAACGGTCCATTATATCCAGGGTCCGTTATATCCAGAGTTGCATTTTTTAAAAACTTTATTTAGGTCAACTTGAAACAATGTTCAATCAATGAACAACAGTCACTGCACAACCATATCAGCAACATCAAGAACAAAACTCAGCAAAACATTGGTATAGCACGAAATGATTGCAAAACCAGAACACTAAAAAAGATATTCTAACGCATTATTTCGTACTGTACTGGAAAGAAAAATACTCTATCATTTTCTTCTGGGCTGCATTTTGATACTATATCATTGACATGCCACGCGCCTTATAGGCAGAGCCTGCATGTCCGTTATAGCCTAAGAAAACTACAGATAACAGCGGCTCTGGGCACCAAATTGGTTGTCCGTTATATCCGAAAGTCCGTTATATGCGAGTACGCTATATGCAATGATTTTCTGTATGTTTATAATGGCGCACAGCCGGGACCAGCGGACCTCGTCCGCTATAGGCGAGCTCCCGTTATAAGCGAGTTGGTTATAATGAGATTATACTGTACTGACTTAGGCCGCTTTTTGGATGGTTTTTAAAAAAATATTATGAACCCCTTAGGCTCCCTTTTACAAAGCCGCTCAAAGGAATTCTACGAGTTCTGGAGTATTTACCTTGCCAGCCCGCTATAGGAACTTCTGTTAAACACAATATGGTACTTTGTATGTCTAAATGCTTTGAAAATGAGCCCCTCTGTCTACTAGTGCTGACAAAACTTGGGAATACCTGTTAAAGGACAGCGTCACCCTATGATAAAATTCATCTTTTGAAATCTATTGAGAGTGACTTCTAATGGTTTCATTTTTTTCCCCCTCAAACCAATGCAACGTTTGTGAATTCCCTTCAAACCACCTCACACCTCTCCCAGAGCCACATGAGAGGGATTGAAAAGAATACCATGAGTCCCGATGCAGATATTTTCCCCCACCTATTAAATCTGATTTAAATGTTATACTCTGTCTTCCATTTCCTGAGACCGTATGTTCATGATTTTATTTATTTTCTCACTTGTATTTATTTAAACAAATATTTTTTACAAGTAATTTTAATGTGCTTGGCTTAATTCCCACAAACAGATACGTCAGAGCAGTAACAATAAAATAAGGTACACATTCGTACAATACATAAAGAAACATCATCAGAAAATAAAATATGAAATACATAATAAAATAAATTACAGCTTTAAAATAAAAATGTGTTAACAAATTATACGAGGACGAACAACATATAATATAATGATTAAAAATGTTGTGTGATCCTGGCATCGAGATCCCCCCCCCCTCTTCAAACCCAGCATGCATCCAAAAGGAGGGAGGAAAAAGCCCTGGACCAGCATAGAACCAAAAGATGCAAATCAAAACTGCTTTTGATACTTTCACTGACAAAAAACTCCCTCACAGGGTCTCAGCGTGGCTGTACTTTTCAAGGCTATATTGTTTGTTCCCCTGATGAGCCAAACATTGGTGAAACAAGGTTGCTTGTTGGGAAGATTGGAGAAGACGTGACAGCATTGGAGCTCAAGTCATCTTTTGTCAGCTAAGTCCTTGAACGTGCCTCCAGGTGACTTTGTCCTTTTCTAAACCTGAGCTGTTCTGTGAGGGAGTTTTTTTTTTCCAGTGAAAGTATTTAAAACAGTTTTGATTTGTACCTTTTGGTTCTATATCGCTACATTAGTCTGAGGCTTTTTCTCCCTCTTTTTGGGTGCATGCTGGGTTTGAAGAGAGGGATACCTCGGTGTCACAATCACACCACATTTTGAATTATTAGATGAGCTTTAAAATAAAACCATCCATCCAGCCACATTCCTCAATAAGTGCAAACTAATTCCAAGGAACCCATAAATCAAGTGAGAACCATATTAAAAAAACATGATTTAATGTGTTTCCTGAACTGTCAATGGTCCAAAACACATCTAACTACATTTGGCAATGAATTCCACAGTCTATGAGCTATAACAGAGAATGCTCTGTTTTCTTACGCCTAACCCCAGGAATATCCAACAATTCAGACTATGAGGAAGATTGCAGCATTCTAACAAGGCGATAACGGTACACCTGCTTAGTCAAATGTGCTGAGGCTAACCTATGGAGTATGTTAGACTAACGCTAGGTTTTACTAAGCCACAGTAGAGCTTTCTACTGCGGCTCAGAATGCTACTTGCTCCAACACGGCTCCGACACTCATAGAACTCCTATGAGCGTCGGAGCATTTAGTGCTCTGGGCCACAGTACAAACCTCTACTGTGGCACAGAACAAGGAGCTCTAAAGTATCTTAATGAACTGGTAATCAATGGAGCTCATAAATTAGGGGGAGGAGTGGATTCCAAGATTTCAACCTCCCCCCCTCCCAACACACACACACTGTTTGAGGTACTGTGTTCTGAATGCTTTGTAATTTTTACAGTGTATGCGAGGCCTTGTTTGTTTGTTTTTTCTGTATGTGACTAAATATTGCTTATTGCAATTATACCATTAATGAATAATACTTAAAAATGGTACTTCCTTCAAGAACAGTAGGGCCTGATAAATAGTCTTCCAAAAAAAAAGGGGGTAGAGGCCTGAAGGGGTCCAAACAACAATTTTATTAAATAATGTTAGAAGAGCTCTCAATGTCCAGTGCAAAGCTACAACTCAACACGGGGCCATGTTTCAGCACTTAGAAGCCTGCATCAGGAGTCATAATCTTATGGTAAATGCACAGTCATACAAATATTAAGTGAGGTTGCACAATCTTGAAAACACAAACAGGCACAAACTTTCATGGCTATAATATCAAACACTATTGTCACCACATAATGGCATTCTATGCAGGAAAGCTTAAGGTTACCAGCTGCTGGGAAGGGGCATCCGTACATGTGCGGATGTTGGCTGGGGGTGGGGAACTGGGAAGTCCTGGGGGTGTGGCCATGGGCCCGGATTTTCCTTTGGGGAACATATGGTAACCCTAAGGAAAGCAGTAGCGTAGTGAGAGAGGTTGGTGCCCGGGGCGGTGGCGTGTGGAATCGCCACATTATGTGCTCCCAATCTTCCCTACCGCACCATGCCTCTTGAAATGTTTGCTGGTGTGAGCAGCATCTTCCACCTGCTGCTCACCCTGGCCTCAGCTCTCTTCTGACTTCATGTTCTGGTCCTATGACCAGGAAGTGATGTCAGAAGGGACCTGAGGTCGGTGCGAGCAGCAAATGGAAGATGCTGCTCGTGCTGGCAAACATTTAAATCTAATCTAATCTAATCTCCATTTGTGAGTCGCACATACCTATACAGGCTCAAGGTGACAGATCAAAGAGGAAGGGGAGAGTAGCAGGGGAAGGGGGCATGGAGAAACATAGAGAGGGGTCTAAAAGAAGGGGGTGCTATACAGAAATTGAGACAGTTAGTTGTCAAAGAGGTGAGTCGTCAGGTTTTTTCTGAATGCAGTGTAGTTTGTCTCTTTCCTGATTTCAAGAGGTACGCAGGGAGGGGTGGAGAGGAGGAGAGGCTCTGGCACCTCCCACAAAGATAGCACCTGAGGTTGTCCACCCCTGCCCCTCCCCCTCCCCCTTACTATGCCACCGCAGAAAAGGATGCCATTGGGTTGTAACAACAGTGTGTGATATTACAGCCACAAAAGTTTGTGCCTGTTTGCGTTTTCAAGATTGTGTGCTCTCACTTAATATTTATATGATTGTGCATTTACCTGATGCAGGCTTCTAAGTGCCAAAACACAGACCCTTGTTGAGTTGTAGCTTTGGGCTGGACATTGAGAGCTCTTCTAACCTAGTATTTAATTCAATTGTTGTTTGGACCTCTTCAGGCCCTTTTCTTGGAAGACCATTTATGAGGCCTTACTTTTCCTGACCGGTTTACCACTATGGGATCTGCTACTTTCCTTTTTTTTTTTTTTTTTACTTTCTCCAACATAGCCATACTTTCTGTAGTTTTGAAAATGAGCCCCAGACTAAATAAAGTGCATGCATGTAGACAGAGCACATGGTATATAAATCAATAATTCTGTAAAACTCTATTCACTCCAGCAGCAACAGGGCAAAAAACACAGAAACTCGCTGCTTCGACTGTGCCCTGCTAATTTGAAGTTCAAGTACAAGTTCTAGGTTTATTTGTTGGTACCATAACTAAAATGTGCCGGTCAAAAACACACCGACAATCCTGCAGTGACATTTGCGTGCAGGACATATGCGTGCTGCCGCTTCCGCCACTTTCAAGAGTTACTGTTAGTGCTATGAGAGGGGGCGTGGGGGGATTTACATGTCCTTGCACTCCTGTTGGGGGGAGGATTGGGGGAAATCCCCCTACACTGAAAACTCCCTGAAAATTCCCAAAGAAAGGAGAACAGGAGTTTTCAGTGTAATGGGGGGGATTCCCCCCCAACGGGAGCATGAGGACTTCTAAATGTAGTGGGGGGTTCCCACACACACCCTCACAGCGGTAACAGGAACCCTTGAAAGTGGCGGAACTGGCAGTACGCATATGTCCTGCACGCAAATGTCGCTGCGTGATTGTCGGTGCACTTTTGACCGGCGCGCTTTTGACGGGTCGCCTTATTTGCTATTCCACCTACGGGTAAGCCATCTAGGCAGTTTACAGTAAAGCAATATTATCCAATATTTTGCAAGAAAGAAACTGAAGTTGCAAATTAATTCCTATCATCAGTGCAGTGCAACACAAAGATATGTCTAGGTCCTCGGCCTTTGAGATACCAAAGAGGCAGGAAGCATCATCTCTCATCTTCAGCCACTCTTGGGCTGGTGCGTCTTCTGCAGGGTGACCAGGGAACAGCTGGATAAAAGGAGCCAAAGGGCATCGTCAAGTTATCCAGCCTTTTCAGCGCCTCCTTTCCAAGAGGATGCAACATCCATGAGCTTTAAAAGTCAATGTATCACTGCGATGTTGATGGCAGATACTCTGTTTAGCGCAGCTGACTCCAAATGCAGAGTGAAAATAAATAAATAAATCAATACCCAAACGATGAAATCTACTTCAAGGGTCCACATTCTGTCAGCAGTGCTGGAAATATAGGCCAGGGTTTTACAGGCCTACATTTCCGGCACCTAGGGTCCTTCCTGAATCGTGGCTGGCATCGCCTAGTGATGCTGAAGCCCAGCACTGCTCCTAAACACATCCATTTCTGGGCTTCAACATCACTAAGCGACACTAGGCACCGGAGGCCACCTAGCATCACTTACTTTTTTTTCACTAATCTCTTTTATTCATTTAAAACCCAATGTCTCGACGTACATGTTTCGGCCAACAAGGCCTGCCTCAGGAGTCTTGAGAGTCTTAGAGAAAATGTTCTATCCACAAATGCTAAAAGATTTCCAAGTCGCTGAAATTACATTTAATCTTCTAGCTTAACAATACAGGAGCCCAAAAAGTCCGCGTGGCGTTCAAAGTCAAGTCTCCTGTATTGTTATAATAGAAGATTAAATGTAATTTCAGCGACTTGGAAATCTTTTAGCATTTGTGGATAAAACATTTTCTCTAAGACTCTCAAGACTCCTGAGGCAGGCCTTGTTGGCCGAAACATGTACATTGGGTTTTAAATGAATAAAAGAGATTTGTGAAATATATCCATCTCTGAAGTTTATCAACACAATGAGGTCTACCATTTTCTCTGTCAGTGCTCCATCTCTTTGGAATAATATTCCGGTCCACTTACGGGAAGAATCAACTCTTCACCATTTTAAAACAAAATTAAAAACATTTCTTTTTCTTGATGCCTTCGAGACCTAAATGCCCTTTTTAGGGCTACATAGTTTTATTCTACTTTTTGATACCCTCCCTTTTGTTCCTTCCCTATATGTTCTATTTCTTACTTGATAAATTGTAGTTCTATCCTTCTTCCCTTTTTTGTTCCTGTTTGTTTTTGTATTGTTTTTAAATGTTTTAAATAATGATTATTGTTTTAAAGGATGTATAGTTACCCCATATATGTTTTTAACATAATGTTCACCGCCTAGACGGCCGATTGGGCGGTTTGTAAAATTTTTTAATAAACTTGAAACTTGAAACATTGAGTCCACCAGTCTTAATTGGACAACTCCACCTTTTGCTTTGTGACGTCGGACTTGTGGAAGTGCTTCTCCTGTTGTATACTTTTGCAACCAATTGTCACACCATTTAGAACCAATTAAAACTGTTAAGTTAGTCACCGATAGGCCGCAATCTAGGCGCCTGCTGGCGAGTAACCTTCAGCGACTTTTTTGAGAATCTGGGCCACCGAGCAGAAAATCCATCTTTCTACAGACAGCAAGAGCACAAATGGCTGGCAAACCTCAGCTGATTCACTTCTATTTCCTCAAAGAAACACATCTGCTGATCCTCGCCTTTTACGCCGTCTTTAAAATAGTCCAGGATCAGTTTTCTGTCTTTTGCTTTGACTCTTCGATTGAGGTCCAGGATGACACTGAGATGTTCCTTCCTTTTAAAAGATTGCCAAGAATTACTATAGAGCACAAAGAAAAGGGAAAGAAACCCCACGTAAAGTCAAATGCCAAAAGAACAAATGAGGAGTGGGATAGACTACGTCAACCTTGGGATAGACAATCTTTATTTATAGAAATCAGCTTACAAATATAATACATATAAAAATCACATAAAAAGTGCTGTAGACAATGACCCATTGTCTACAGGACTTTTGGGCATTGTCTACAGCACTTTTTATACTTGGGGCTCCTTTTACTAAGGTGCGCTAGCGTTTTTAGCGCACATAGGAAATTACCGCATGCTACACCGCGCACTATGCTTCTAGAACTAACGCCAGCTCAATGCTGGCGTTAAGGTCTAGAGCGTGGGGCAATGTAGCACGCGCTATTCCGCGGGTTAAAGCCCTAGCGCACCTTAGTAAAAGGAGCCCTTGGACTTTTTATGTGATTTTATATGTATTATATTTGTAAGTTGATTTCTACGAATAAAGATCATCTATCCCAAGGTTGACTAAACTAAACTAAACTAAACTAAACCTTAAGTTTATATACCGCATCATCTCCACGGATGTTGTGGAGCTCGGCACAATTTACAAGAACTTAAAATATAGGAAGAGAAGGAAAAAAAAGGTTTACATGAACTTATATATAGAAGAGAAGAGTAAGGGGGGATAGAATTACATTTTAGTGAAAAGCCAGGTTTTTAGTTGCTTGCGGAATAATTGGAGGGAGCCCATGTTCCGCAGTGGGGTAGTAAGGTCGTTCCAAAGACCTGTGATTCTGAAGAGAAGGGATTTTCCCACTTTGCCTGCATAGCGAATACCGTGTAGAGAGGGGAAGGATAATTTATACCTTTGGGTGGGTCTGGTAGAGTCAGGACTTGAGGAGTTAAAAGATAGTGGGATTAAGGGAGGAAGGATGCCGTGAATGATCTTAAAAGCCAGGCAGGAGCATTTGAAATGGATTCTGGAAATCACTGGGAGCCAGTGAAGTTTGGCTAGGAGTGGGGAGACATGGTCAGACTTGCGTTTTGCAAAGATCAACTTGGCTGCAGTATTCTGGATTAGCTGGAGTCTTTGAAGACTTTTTTTTGATAGGCTTAAGTAGATGGCATTGCAGTAGTCTATCCCAAGAATTATTATAGACCAATAATGAGGATGCACAGAATTACCTCCCTAAAGAGGGATCCAACCCAATTCTCCACTATGCTACAGGGCACAGCCTGAGCCATGGAGCTGGCCCCAGCTTCTGTTCTTTTCTTAGACAAATATTTAAGTTTTGTCCTCATGGCTCAGAACACATTGGGGGGGGGCAATACTTAAAAATGCATATATTTAGGTCTAGATTTAGTAAACTGCACCCAAATTTGGGTGCTAGAAAATAAATGCATGCTGAGTGCAAATCTATAAATGGTGCCCCGAGATGGGTGCCATTTAGAGAATAATGCATAGCCCCGGGGTCTGTGCCCAACTACGAGTCCGAGGATTTACACTAACTGATACCTGGTGTAAACCCTCGTGCACAAGATAGGCACGGTTCCCCCCCCCCAAATTCCACAATACTACATGCAACAGGGCTCCCAACGGCCAATTCCCAGGTGCTGAGGAGGTCTTGTAGATCATCTGTATATTACTCCCAGCATTCTTTGGGGTGACTCTGCAGCCTATCCTACTTCTTGGTTCGCCAGGGGTGACTATTACAGCTGATAATTTAAGACTAATCTAAACTAAACTAAACCTTGGGTTTATATACCGCACCATCTGGTTTACTAAGGTTTTTCCCCTGTGATATGAAAAAAAGTTTAAAAATAAAGCTTAATAAATCATCTCTTAGAGCCCTACATTTAAAACTATTCAGGAGCCTTTTCACTATTCTGCTTTTCGCATATTGAGCTGCATGTGATCTAACATGGTGCATCCTCACTTGGTACATTAGTGAGGACTCACCATTTAGTATAACTCTTATGCTGAACAATAAGCAACATTTCACAGCTAAAGCAGCAGTGCCTCTTATCATACAGCCAACATGCAATAGCAAGTAAAGGGCACAGACGCGTTAAAACGTGTGATATGCATAGTTATACAAACGAATGACTTTCGTACCTCAAATCAGAATGATTTGATATAAAGAAGACTGCTTCCACTTTCATGGCTTCGCAATCAGTAACTCCAAGAAGGTATACAATGGAAGTGAGAGGATTGCCCAGGGCAGCAGCATCGGGATTCTAGCATGGTACAAAAGAAAGGCGGAATTTAGAGCAGAAGACATGAGAAGGCAGCGAGGTGCAAGTGCTTCAAGCATGGAGCTGGAGGCCCTTTCCCATTCCTGCTCTCGCTGATAGTACAGTATTCAAAATGTCATCATCAATGTAATTCCCCATAATTAGGGTTACCAGATTTTATTCTGATAAAACCCGGACACGTGGCCCTAAGCACCGCCCTAAATTTCTGTATTCTCTGTTGAGCATTCTGATGTAGCAAAATTATGATTGGTGCTGTTTAGACTGGGTTGTCTGAGTGACTCAGGCCTCAGTGATCGTGCATAGATAGTGGATAAATCTTCTGTTTCTCGCATGCATAGCACATATGGCACCATTTTTTAAAAAAATCTAGGCTATGCCAACAGCGAAAACACTCACCAAGTGTCCTTGAAAAATATCTTGGATCTTCTTGCCATCCTGGTCAATCTTAAAAGTGATGTCGAGTACGTCCACCGATTTCAATTTCCTAGCAGATTTCAGAAAGGCTCGAAGGTACTCCACAACAACTCTGTGATGAGCAAATGTTATAAGTTTCTGTGGAAAGAAAAAAAAAAAGCAAAATCTCGGCAGGCGTTCTTATTAGTGAAGGGCACGTTATTATATTTTCATTTAGTTGGAATATGAAATGGTCCTTCTCAGAACTTCACACCAGTTGGGAAGAAGCAATGACGTATGATTTTAATTGCCCATCATTCTAGGGCTTCGTGTTATTTAATTTTGTTTTTCTAGATATATAGGTATTTTTTCATTGTTGTTAATGTTATGACCCACTTTAGATTGTAAATAAATAAATTTACAGGGCCACTTAGAAAATCACTCATATTATTAATATTATTATATCTACATCTCTTGCCACGCTATTTACCCTCATTTCTGTGGTTTGCTTTCTTTACAGAAAAGGATGCAGCAACACCTGGATCATTTCACAGTATTCCTGTAACTTGGAAGGGCATAGAAAACTTGAAATTATACATGGAATTAATTTTGAAGCCCAGGTTATCAATAGGGTTCACGCTGGAAAATGTTCATTTTGGTTTTCATTTCTTGTTCTTTTTTATGTTTGTTCACTTTTCCTTGTCTTTTTTCACAACTAAGCACAGTTTTTAAGAAGAGAACATCAGTATTCTGGTATAGCATGGTCTTGCATGGCACCCCTTATTCCATCTACCTAAATTGTACCATTAGTCTCCTCCAGATAGCCCCACCCTCTTATTCCACCTGTGGCCCCATCAGTATTGCTTTTCAAAATGTATTTATTTAATTAATGAAAAATGTTTATACTGTCTAGTTTCCATAAAATTGAACATTCATAATTACATTTCAATAACTTAGAACTGGGCTGGTACTATGATGTTATAAATATACCTTAGGGCCTGAGTATTTATTTTTGGGAGAGATTTCTTTTATGATATTTTAATAACTTAGAACTAACAGATTTCCACTCATTCCCAAGAGAAAACCAATAAACTTCATTCACTCCCTCCATACAGTCTATTCACAACATAAATGATCATAAAGCTGTCAACCTGTAGACTTTTTTAAAGTGTACGATGAAGGAAAGCGGAGACTGACACCCTTATGAAAGACGTTGTCTTTTTGAACGCACTATTTGGCTTACTGATGAAATATTGAAACGTGGCACGTCGAGGCCAAAGAACATTGCTCAGCACATAAGTTTCAGTTTAGATATTTTGATGCTTTGCACAATAGTATTTCAGTAAATTTTGAGGGTAAAGCAATGATTAGGTGGTGAGGTTTTTTTGGGGAACAAGTTCCCCTTTTTTCTCCATGTCTCTGAACATAAACTTCTAATTAGACAATTGTTATAGTTGCATTCAGTGTGATCTTTTAACGTTTTTTATTTTTTGAATTCTTTCCTCCATATTTTGTTTTTTAACCTGTAGACTTCAGCAACCAATGCAGGAAATACTTATTTCATAAAAATGAGACAAAATGATACCAGCCGAACTGGGAAAGCTGCTGCTTATCCCTGGTATCGGTAGCTTGGAATCTTGCTACTCTTTGGGATTTCTGCCAGGTACTTGTGACCTGGATCAGCCACTGTTGGAAGCAGGATACTGGGCTAGATCATTGGGCTGATCCAACCCAATATGGCTATTATGAGCTGAAGACAACACCTTTCAAAGAACAACCGATATTCCAACATGGCACAGGCCTCAGACCAGCCAGTCTGGAATCCAGCATCAGTAGGTCAAAAGGGGGAAAGGGATTGAGACTTATATACCGCCTTTATGTAGTTATACAACCACACTCAAAGCATTGTACATATAGGTACTTCAAGCATTTTCCCCTATCTATCCCAGTGGGCTCACAATCTATCTAATGTATAAAAATGCAAAAAGTGACCAAGAATATCTCCTGTCCCATTTTGACAATTTTAAATGCTCAGACGGTGTAAAAGCCTTAAGGACCGAGGGGGATTTAGTTTCCAAGTTTGGGTGGATAGAGGGAGATAGGTCCAGACAGGAGGGCCTTTTATGATTCAATGGCAAATAAAAAGGAATGGAATTTTGTTCTTTTTTTTCTTTTCATTTTGTTTTGAATAAAAAAGGAAATAAAAGTAGAAATCTCATACAGTTTTCCTGTTTGACTTCAAATAAAAGCACATCCCTGGTTAACAATCAGAACTAAAGAGGCTTTTTCCTTACCTCATAACTTTCAGTTGTACTCCCCTCAAATTCTGTCAGTCTTTGATTTAAATATTTTAGAGCATCATCAAAATCATCAGCTTCATTCCAGAAATGATTCTTTAGTGCTTTCTAAGTGGGAAAAGGGAAACTCCGTCAGAACATTGGTTTGAAATTTGAACGCTCTTCTGGAGTCTGTCATAGGGGAAAACACCCTCCAGGGATTCAAGACAAAGTTAGACAGGTTCCTACTGAACAAGGACGTATGCTGGTAGGACTAGTCTTAGGGCACTGGTCTTTGACCAAAGGGCCGCTGCGTGAGCGGACGGCTGGGCATGATGGATCACTGGTCTGACCCAGCAGCGGCAATTCTTATGTTCTTATGTAAAAACATTGCAAGGTCAGAACAGGAAAGGGATGTCACTCCACTTCAAATTCCAGACCTTGTTCTTTTCATTTTGCTGCCCCATACACCTGGAATAAATTACCTAAGTCCATCCACCACGTCCCTTCCCTTGTTCAAAAGTAGACTGAAAACCTGCCTTTTTCAGACAGCCTTCAACTCATAACCCTACTCCTCTCTGCCTTCTGCTTACCACCCTAGCCAGCAGCCTAACCATCCCCTCTAACGGCAACCCCTACCCTGGCATCCTGTTTGTCTGTCTTGATTGTTTAGATTGTAAGCTCATTAGAGCAGGGACTGTCTCCTTTGTGACTCTGTACAGTGCTGTGTACATCTGGTAGCGCTCTAGAAAGACTCAATAGTAGTAGTCATAGTAGTAGAGAACAAAAACGAAAGACTGAACAGCTACCAAATTTCCCTTATTAGGCTGGAAACTCCTGGTCTTCTGATTTAGCTACTGCACATCTGCTGGTAAAGCCCATTTCTAGTTTCTGTGCCTCTGTTTGCAGCCACATGGAGCATGCATGGAGAAAGAAAAACCCAGGATGGTTCTTGCCATCAACCTGTGCATATGCACTATTGCCCGCAGTCTTTCGCCTCCTACTGCTCTCTCATCTGTCAGGGTTGGGGGTTACCCGAGAGAGACTGCAGTCAGGGAGAGAGTATGTGCCGACTGCAGTTTGTGTGAGTTACTCGGTGGGGGGGAAGGGGTGAGGACTGAATTTCTGGGGGTAAGGCCCAGAAGAGGGTGAGATGAGGAAAAGTTATTGCAGGGGGTAGCGGTTAGGAGTATTGCAAGCCTACTGGAACACATAGGGGAAAATGCTTGAGTACCGATAGACGGTATATAACTAATAAACTGAAGAAGGAGAGGGATGAATTACTGGTAGAATAAAGACTAAAGAGGGATGAGGGATAAATTGCTCAGAAAGTGAAGGTGAGGGATGAGTTGCTAAAGAGGGTGAGGGCTGAACTGCTGAGAGAGACAAGCTGAGGAATAAGTTATTTGGGGGGTGGCTGAAGAAGGTGAAGGTTGAATTACTGGTGGATTTATTTATTTATTTCATTTTATCCCGTTCTCCCCAACGAGCTCAGAACGGGTTACAGGATAACATGCGTAAAATACAGTCAGAACAGGTTACACTTATTCACATTTACAATATAATGTGTTCATCCTAACTAACATACACAGTGAATCTCGCTCCAATATTCTTGAGCTGCTTCAACCAGGCTTTCGCCCTCTCCACTCTACAGAAACTGCCCTTGCTAAAGTCTCTAATGACCTGCTCCTGGCCCAATCCAATGGACTCTACTATATCCTCATTCTTCTCGATCTGTCTGCTGCCTCCCTTCTCTCTTTTGGCACCGTAGGAACAGGCTGCCTGAATCAATACGTCGTGCCCCCTCCCTATCAGCGTTCACATCCAAGCTAAAGGCCCGCTTTTATGAATCTGTTTTCAATTCTTAACTGAATAAAACAAGGGAAACAAAACCACAAACTCAAATACACAGAATCAGAATGGAATTGTCCCAATCAGAATGGTGCGCACCAATAAAGTGTCTTTCAACTCATCTGATAATTCAAATGCCTTTATTCATCCAAAGTCTCATAAATTCATCCAATGACTCGACATGTCCATGTTTCGGCCTAGCCGGCCTGCCTCAGGAGTCTTCAGAGTCTTCAGCGGGTGTATCAGAAAACATAATATATGAAGATGCACACACCCTAATAGCGGCTGCTAAATCAGAACTCGTAGAGCAGTGCTCAAACACCGGATCACATACCGAACGATCTTTCATGCATATTCACTGTGGATAACCTGAAAACCTGACTGACAAAGTGGGTACTCCAGAACCGAGTGGAGAAACACTGTTTTATAGAATGGCCCTGACAGTGACTGAATGCCACGGCCGCGGTTTTTAAACAATGCAATAACCACCGACCTTGAATGCTGACACGGCTGTATCAGCCGGAGTGGCAACTGCAGTGTCCTGAACAAACGATTATTGAAGGAAGCTGACTGGAGAATAAACTGGAAAATACATCGTTTTCAGTGCAAAAGAAGAATGTGAATGGCCACCGAATAATTTCACTCATTTCTAAAGTACCTTAAATGCTGAAGATAGTGTTTGCAGAAAACATTTCCTTCCTTGGTCTTCTGCCTCATTTATTGATTTTTCCATGTTCAGATTTAAGTCCTGAGGAGCGGAGCACAACTGTACAAGTTTGTGGCATGTAGCTCTGTAAAAAGCAGGAAAAATAACAGGACATGATAATCAGTCTCTCTAAATGAGTATCAACAATGCCGCTGCCTAATGCCCACATTGAAAGGTGTATTGGAAATGATGAACTTCCACATGGCTGTGTGGTTTGGCGAGTTATTTCTGCAGTCTTATTGGGTTGATCATATGACCAGAATTTTTTAGTCTGTCTTGGACAGAGATTCAGAGCAGAGGAATGTCTAATAGTTAAAGCAGCAGGCTGGGAAATGGATTTGGATCAGAAAATCACTCTTCACTCAGATTAGCAATTACTCTAGACTTGTTTGCGAAAGTATGAATATGTACCATATTTGGCCCTAGAAGATCAGGTAGCATCTGTAGACAAGAAAGAATAGCACAAGGTGGAAATATATTTATTATAGGATAGTAATAATTATTGGCAAACAAGCATACAAGATACTAAGGATTATACAAAATAGAGATCTGTAAATATACTGTATATTCTGTTACAGAACAACTAATGATTGTTTCCTGAGAAGAGATTACAAAAGCAGTAAATATATACAGTACTAGATTCATATATAACGTGACCATACATCCCATTTTGAATGGGACCATCCCGTTTTTAGGTAGCCTATCCCGTTGTCCCCAAGACGTTATCAGAAGGAGAGCAACCCACTGTAATAATTTCAAAAAAGGCACAGTGCCTTCCCACCCACTCACCCCCCAACGTCAATTCTGACGTCGGAGAGGAAGTTCTGGGCCAGCCAATCACTGCCTGGTTGGCCCAGAACTTCCTCTCCAACTTCAGAATTGATGTGATCCATTTGCTCAGTGGTATAGCAAGGGTGAGTGATGCCTGGGGCAATGAGACCCCCTGCTCCTTTCCGACCCCCCTCTGACGTGCATGTGCCCTCTTCCCCCGCACCTCTTTCATTTTCCTGCCGCGAGCAGCATCACAAACTTGCTGCCCACGTTGTGTCAGCTCTCGCCCTGACATCACTTCTTAGGTGAGGGACCCGGTCATGACATCAGAGAGAGCCGACACCGGCGCGGGCAGCAAGTTTGCTTTCCTCGTAGATGGTGTGTTTCCTGCTTGTCAGCTGATCCCGGCTTGTGCCAAACCCTGGGTCCCTACTCAAGTCATGCTTAGTTTACTGGTGAAGTTGTGATGTTGGTGAGCCTTACAAATACAGCTCCTGAAGACGCCAGGTGGCGAAACACAGTCTTGTGTTGAGCTGAATGCTTTATGAATTGAAGAACAGGACCATCATGAGGACAGAGAGGCCTGCAGATTGTGTTTAAGAAACTGTGATTTTCATGTGCTAGACTGTTGTGCAACTCTCAGTTTGAAGTCTCTCTAACTAGATGATCAATTATCTAATGAACTCATGAACTAACCAAGATCCAGTTTTGGATAAAAGTAATCACAATGACTGTGTGTGTAGTATGTGTGTGAAAGTTGGGAAGTGAGTGTGAGTGTGAGTGATGGGAATTAGGATCACTGACTAAATTATTCTGATATTTATTAATAAATTAAGTATTGGTAAGTTGTAAAAGTACTGTAATCACTGGCGTACCTAGCATATGTGACACCCGGGGCCCATCATTTTTTGACACACACACCCCCCCCCCATCTGTACGAAAAACATGATTTTTAGTAACAAGCCACACGTCACACATGAGTACCTAGGAAAAGGCAGCATCTTACATATGCAGTGAGCAGTACAATATCAATACACCCATTGTAAAACTAAACAAGCCAGACCAGTACAGATCAATCCTACACCGTCAATCCTAACAAAAAACCATGTCTTTCGAACACACAGAACACTGAAAACACCGTCTAGTATGGAATATGTCATCACAAATTAACCCCTCCCCCTTTTACAAAACTGTAGTGTGGATTTTAGCCATGTTGGTAACAGCTCTGACGCTCATAGAATTCTGAGCATCAGAGCTGCTACCACCATGGCTGGCACCAAAAAACGCTCCACAGTTTTGTAAAAGAGGGGATAAAATAGAAATACATAGACAAAGGTTAAATTGAACCAGTAAGAAGCTGGACTCTGCATACAGTGCACCACAGAAACAGTGACACATGTCTCCTACAGCAATAAATAAATAGAAATTTTTTTTCTACCTTTGTCTTCTGTGGTTTCTGCTTTCCTCATCTTCTTGTAACTCTCTTCCTTCCATCCACTGTCTGCCGTCTCTCTTCCCCTATATGGCATCTTCTCTCCTTCTATGCTCCTTTCAGAAACTGTATGCCTCCCCCTTCCACCTCTCCTTTCACCCCCATTGGTCTGGCATCTCTCTCCTCTCCTTCCCTCTCCCACACCTCTCCTCTGCAATCCCTTTCCCTTTTTTCCCTCATTTTCCTTTTCAATTTATTTTCTGCATCTGTCTAGATTACGTTCTTACTACCCTCTCATCAATGTCCTTTTTTACTGTCTACCTAAAGCTTGCCACCTCTTTCCCTCACCCCTCCAGTGTTTCCCTAACTCAATCCTTTTCTCCCCATCATGTGCCCTCCTTTTATTTATCCCTTCCTTCCATCATGTACCCTCTTTCTCCAACCCTTCCATCTAGTACCTTCTCCTCTCTCTGTCCACTTCCATCCAGCGTCTGCTCCCCTCTTTTTCTCCTCCCATTTCCTTCCTGCATTTGCTCCCTTATCTCTCCCATCTTCCCATCTGCACTTCCATCCAGCATAGGCTCCCCGCTACCATCCAATGTCTGCCCTTTCTCTCACCATCCACCCCTCTTCAATCAGCATCTGCCCCCTTTCTCTCCCTCCAATATCCTTCCCCCTTATGTCTCTCCCCTTTCTCTGTACATCAATTCTATCAGCACCACCCTTCCATACCACCCTGCCCCCTTTCTTTCCCTCCACCACTCTTCCATTCCAGCAATCCTGCTCCTTTCTCTCCCTTCATGCAGCAAGGTCCCACAATGATTGTAGCTGCCGGCTGCCAGTCCACCCCACTCCGATGTACTTGCTCTGGAGCGGACTCAGCAGCCGCATGCTAGAAGGTCCCGCGATGACTCGTCTGCTGACTCTGCTCCAGAAGAAGTAAGTTACGTCAGAGGGGGGTGGACCCAGCAGACGCAGGAAGTTGTGGCAAAGTCCCGCAATGACTGCGTCTGCCAGGTCCACCCCCTCCGACGTAACAGAGCCGGCAGACGAGTCAGCACGAGACCTTCCTGCACCTCAGCACAGCTGCCGACTCTGCTGCAGAGAAAGTAAGTCAGAGGTAATGTGACCATTTATTTTTTTCATCAAAAGGGGACATCTATTAATTGACTGTGTTTCCTTTCTTTCATATCTTTCTTTCTGCACTCAGGCCCAACAATTGTCCCTTTCTATTCCCTCCCTCCTTCCTTCCCATGTCCTTAGTGCCCCCAGTGCCTCCTTCCCGTGTCCTTAGTGCCCCCAGTGCTTCCTTCCTGTCCATAGTGCCCCCAGTGCCTCCGTCCTGTGTTCTTAGTGCCCCCAGTGCCTCCGTCCTGTGTCCTTAGTGCCCCCAATGCCTTCCTTCGTCTTTCTGCGGTTGCGCGAAGGGGGCGTTCTGTTGGAGTTTGGAAACAATGTATGTAGGGGTTATGTTGTGGAATCTTTCGTGAGCAATTCCTAGAGCTTTGAAGATGCAGCGTTTCCGAATAGGTAGCCAATGTTCTGCTTGGAGAGCTGGAGATGTGCGGTCACGGTAGTTGAGGCATTATAGGAGTTGGATTGCTGGTACATTTGAAGCTTTTGTTGCTGTTCTTTTTCTTTGGCTTTTTGCTATGATATTCCATCTCTGTTACTGTGGCGATATAGCTGCAAGTCTCTACAGTCCAGACTCTTCATGCCCCCTCCATGTGCAAGGGAGGCAAGAGATTGCCTTCTATCTGTAACCAGAAGCTGTGTGAGTTGACTGTTCTGCTGCCGTCATATTGAAGCTATCTATCGTGTCCTATTTCCTGGGTGAATATGTGAGTTTGTAGTCTATGCATATTTGTAACCTGAAAATGCAAAAGAACTCAAAAGGTACCACACAAACCATAAACATTATCTACCACCCACCAGAAGCAACAGTACACTCTCCCCCCCCCCCCTATTTTAAAACCATAGCATGGAATTCTATGAGCGTTGGAGCTGTTACCATCGCGGCCGGCGCTAAAAACCAAGCTATAGTTTTATAAAAGTGGGGGGAGGGATCAAGTAAGAAAGTCATCATTTTATTTCTTTCAGTGAAAATGAAATGGAAGATTTGTCTCTCATTAAATTGTGATAATATTCTGCACTAAGCGGTGGGAAATTCAGACCTGAGTATGCAGCAGTCCTCTATGACTCTCAGCTCACGGTAGGTCCAAGTTCCGGAGCACTTGTCAGCCTCAAGGAAATGGTCTACAAAATGTGCAAAGCTAGGGGTAAAATAAAATTTCAAAGAAAAATCACATCAATTTCACTCGAAACTATAATGTATGTATTGATTGCAAACAACTTAGGGCTCCTTTTACAAAGGTGCGTTAGGGCCCTAACGCGCGGAATAGCGTGCGCTAAAATGCCACGCACGCTAGCCGCTACCGGTGGTAGTTTTCAGCTAGCGCGCACTTTAGCGTGCGCTAATCCGGTGCATGCGCTAAAAGGAGCCCTTAGAGTGCCTTCGGGTGATGCAGATCTGCATAAATTAAGACTAACTAAATGAAACACTATTTTATGGTATTTTCACACTGTTCTAATAGTTTAGCATTTTACTAGCTAACTCGTGAATATATTCAGGGACATTTTCAAAACACTAAGGGCTCCTTTTACGAAGGTGCGCTAGGGTTTTAACGCGCAGAAGAGCGCGCGCTACATTGCCCCGCTCGCTAGACCTTAATGCTAGCATTGAGCTGGGGTTAGTTCTAGAAGCGTAGCGTGCGGTAATTTCCTGCGTGCGCTAAAAACGCTAGCGCACCTTAGTAAAAGGAGCCCTAAGATGTCCAAAAAATTGGCATGAATCGGCATGTGGATGTTTTTCTTGCCAAAACGGCCCAGTGCCGATTTTCGAGGCCGACTCTCTGGACATCTAGCTAGGCTTCTTAGCCGCTGTGCATCCAAAGTTCGAGGGGGCGTGTTGGAGGCGTGATATGGGATTGCTTTGGGCAGGCTTAGCACTTGAACGTCTTGTGGTGATAATTGAACATTTCCCATGATGTCTAGGATGAAAGTAACCCCCTCTTCCACGAAACTGCACTAGCAGTTTCTAGGGTGGGGAGCCGCGCTGCTCCCGAAGCTCATAGAGTTCCTAGCATAGTTTAGTAGAGGAGGGGGTTAGACATCTGGAGCTAGACCTGTTTTAAAGGCGTCTAAGTGCCAAAAAGGTGCCCAAACTGACCAGATGACTACTGGAGGGATTAAATAATGACCCCCCCCAATATTTCCCCAGTGGTCACTGACCCCCCTTCCACTCCACAAAGAACTGGATGAAACAGTACATATCTGTCTCTAGAACAGCAGCATCTAATATGGGAAAGCCTAGTAGAGCAGCACACAGGCATTTTAAGTAGCCTGATGGGTGGGCTAATGAACCATAGAGAGGAGGACCCGGGCTCAAAAGCCACTCTAACCACTATATCTATGGTGAAAAATGTGAGCCCACCAAAACCCTACTATACTGCCATATAGGTGCCACCTGCTGCCGTAGGGGCTATTGGGGGTGGTAGACAGGTGGGTATAGTAGGTTTGGGGGAAGTTTTGGAGGGCTCAGCATAAATTATAAGGGGATTATGGTGAGATGTACATCTGACAACCTTTATATGAAGTTCACAGCAGTGCCTTCAAAGGTGCCCCACTGCTCTATTGGCATGTCTGTGTGGCCAGTCCATTACAGCGCTGGCCCCTTCCATGTCCAAGTGGTCTGGATTTGGACATTTTGAACTTGGACGTTTTGGTGGTCAAAAATGACAAAGTTTCTGTTCACCATTTTCGACCACCAAAACATCCAAGTTCTAGGCGTACTAAGGCTGGTCGTCCTGATGGCCAAGATATCCAAATAGGTCATTTAAAAAAAAAAAAAAAATTGGGGGGGGGGGACATCTAGCAGTTTCAAAAATGGATGTTTTCCCGCCCCGACTTTTGGACATCTTGCGGCAAACGTCCAAAGTCAGACATGGACGTCCGATTGAAAATGCCCCTCGTTTTTGCTTTTGGTTAGACTATTTAGGTAAAATGAACCTTGGCAAAGCTGCAAACAGCAGTGGCCTTCGGTTCTAACACTGGACAAGCACTTCAGCTTTCAGTCTTTAAAGATTTGGTGGGGCCATTTTTAACCTGTGGGTATTCAAAAGCATCAGGGGGCAATTCCAAAACGTGGGGCCTCCAGTGCATTGATGCTGGATGCCAAGATGTTTTTATGTATTTTTGGAACAAAGTAAATTTTTGGGGTAGTAGGCCATTTTTCATCAAAAATACTGCTTCTTTTTTAGTTAGCATACCCTGATGTAGCGCGGGTTCCACTATATTCTTAATCCTATCCTTAAGATGTTCCACCGGTTCCTCTTCAAGTTCATGGTATGCCCGTGTCCATCAGTTGTCTATAAGCTTCTTGATTTTAAGATTAAGTTATTGATGTTGCACATAGCACTTTAACGGTTTAAAAAGCTAAATATATAAACTGCATGAAGAAAAAAGGAATATAAGGGGGCTGGTGAAGAAGCCATAGCCATAGAATATATTTGGCAACCATGAAAAGTATTGGTGACCAAATGGCATATCTGAAGTCCGAATGAATAGAATGAGAAATTAAAGAAGTAAATATGACATTGAATAACATATATATGACTATACTTTTAGATCATACAGTATTCCGGCACCCCTAGTCGTCATCGGTCTCAATCATGCATACTTTAGATATTCTAAATCGTGTAATTTAGATAATTAAATAAGTAGAAATACTCATCTTCGTCTACGAGGGTGGGGGTAGGCACTCCGACATAGATCTATGTTTCGCCCTAAGGGCTTTATCAAGGAAATCCCCCTTAAATCAAACGGCTCATGTTCCCCGCGTTTGTAAATTTAACCAGATGAAGATGAGTATTTCTACTTATTTAATTATCTAAATTAAACGATTTAGAATATCTAAAGTATGCATGATTGAGACCGATGACGACTAGGGGTGCCGGAATACTGTATGATCTAAAAGTATAGTGGCATACAGGTGGTACCACTGAGGTCTATAAGTTAAACAAGATAAATATGTCAAATAAGACTCTATATGTGATTTATGGTGATAGGATGCTAGCATCAACCTGAATTGGCACAGCTAAATTTACCGGCAACAAGGGAAACAAGAACAAAACTTCCCCCCCCACAAAGTCAAGGGAATAAAATGAATAGGACTTTTGTTGTTGAGGAGCCAAAATGTCATGATATACGTCAAAATGTATTGCTCCTCTCAAATGTGTTAAAGCAGATTATGATGAAAATAGGACCCCTGAGGAAGGCACTGCTTTGCCGAAACACAGATCGTATTGGATCCCATCCTAGACCATACTATTGTCATCTGCATTTGGGATTTGACGTTCTAATAAATTCAACTGTTTCATCCTGATACTGCGGTATCGTTCCTGCCTGCTGTTTAAAGCATCACTTATAGAATCAGCCTCTAAGCAGGTTAGTATGTGCTAATGCATTACCGTGCACACTCACGTTAGCACACGCTAACCGCAAAGACACCCACAGGAATACAATAGGCATCTTTAGCATATGCTAATACGCGTAGTGCCGATTCATGAGTCTCTCCCTCACCCCACCCCCATCTTCCATGTGTTTCTTTTTAACGTCAAGGCAGTTGATCAGATAATTTTGGATGTAAAATTTGATATACATCTAAAACGTTCATCCACAAAGGGAAGAAATATGTGAGGCATTTTGAGGGAGGCATCACTAAGCCGTGGTAGAGGTTTCTACCATGGCCCTGAGCGCTAAATGCTCTGACGCTCATAAAAATTATATGAGCGGCAGAGCATTTAGCGCTCCAGGCCGCGGTAGTAAAAAAGGGGGTAAATTAGAGGTCTTTGTACAGCCGAAAGTCGACTTCATAGCTTTGTACACAGAAACCAACTAGTCAAAATTTTGGGGGGCGCAAAACCCCAAATGAAATACTCTTCCTAATAATAATAATAATTTATTGTTTATATACCGCCAAAGCCAAAGTAGTTCGAGGCGGTTTACAATAAAGAAGAGCTGGACATTCAGCAAAAAAACCAATGAAGTCTTTGAGTACATGGATATTTGTACAGAGTAAGGTTACATTGTAGTGGCGGGTTTACAATAAGAAGTAGGTCGAGGTGATTTGCAATAAGAAGAGTTGGCCATATAGCGTGGGGTAAGCAGTGAAGACTTAGGACACAAGAAGTTTGGTCACTATTGGGAGTTGCGAGGTCAATTCCCGCTGCAGCTCCTTGAGACTCTGGGCAAGTCACTTAACGTTTTATTGCCCCAGGCATGTCCATTATTTACATATCCAAATGGTGCTTAAGCCTCTAAAAGTTTCCCTATTCTTCCCTATTCTTCAGCTTTTTGAATAGAATAGGAAAATACCACCAGGCCCACCCCCCAAACTGCCCAACACTCAAAAGCCGTCTCTGCTCTGCAAACACTGGCAAACAGGCTGAAAACCATCTAGGGCCTCTTACCTGCTGACACACTGAAGGAGCTCTTCCACACACATAGCTTGGACTTTGCTAGTTAAAGTAGCGTCGATACCCTGGATGTCCTCTATTGCTTTTGTAAATACCTGTGAATACCACACTGAAAATTATTCAAACCTGTCCCGTTCCAAACTTTCATTTTTTTAGTCTTAAAGACACTGTGGGTTTAATTTAGCAAAAAATTTTCTTGTTGGCAAAGAATGGGAAAAACTGTTTGAAAAATCAAGCTCTGCACCCTGCCCCCTTCCCACCTCTAGGCAGTGGGAGGGGGTGTTGGAACGGTCACGGGGCCATGGTCCGCATGCGTGTGGCCATCGGCTCTGCCAGTCCCCTACCCCAGAACAGGAAACTGATGTCAGAAGGGGTGAGGGCTAACAGAGCTAACGGCCACACGTATGCGGACCACAGCCTTGTGACCACTCCATGCACCCCCCGCCGCCTGCGCCTCTCCCTTGATATGCTAGAGGTCTTAGCCAAAACAGCTGCTGATTTTTAGATCCACAATTGTATTCATTCAAGTATCATATTTGTCTATGCATTACGTATGTCAACCTTGTTACCCGTTCTGAGCTCATTGGGGAGGATGGAATATAAAACAAACCAAATAAATAAATAGGCTTTATTCTAAAGAGATTTTTTCATGAGCACAGGATGGGGAAAATCATTTTCTAATAATGCTTGTAGAGTGAAATTAACAATATAACATGCTGCTTTATACATTAATTATATCAGGAAAAATAGCCATTAAACATTGATATTAGGACTATCATTCAGGTAAATTTAGAGATCTCCAGGCTATACACTGGGCATTATGGTACACCGTCAAAAGCGCAGAGGAACGGCATGCCAACAATCCCGTGCTGACAATTGAGCGCAGGAGAAATGCGCACTGCCGCTTCCGCCGCTTTGAGGCCTTACATTTTATGCTGTGAGGGGGGTGGGGGGAAAACTGCTCATGCTCCCATTGGGGGGGGGGGGCTTGGGTTACACTGAAATCTCCTGTCCTTTTCGCTGTTCGGGAGTTTTCAGTGTAGTGGGGGTTCCCCCACACACACACACACACACTTAGAGCCCAAAAGGGAAGGCCTCAAAGCAGTGGAAGCGGCGACGTGCATTTGTCGTGAGAGGGAAAAGAGGATGAGACGAAGAAGAAGAAGTCCTGGTGGGATACAGGTGAAGCAGGATAAGTCCTTTGGATAAAGGTGAAGTAACCAGACCTCACAGGAGAAAAAACCCCTCCCCTCCCTCTTGCTCTAATAAATCAGTATATTAACTGTAAAAGATATTTCATAATCCACTTGCCAGCTGGCCTATAGTGATTGAGAAATATTCTGTTTCTGAGTTAGCTATGGTAAGCAAAAACTTGTAAGAAACAAGACTTAAATTCCGATGCATGGCACCTGGCCGGATATTATGCAAAGAGGAACACAGCTCATGGTCAGAAAAACAGAATTCTCAAGAACATTATTTAGCAAGATATATCATGTGTTACCACAGTAGAGAAGGAATTTTGGACTCGGAATTGCATATATGGTAAAGGGAAAAGGACATTTGCGGGAAAAGGTTAGGCCTTACGGCAAACTGAACAGACGTATAAGATGACACAAATAGATAAGCCAATAAATGAATCTACTTATGTATTGACGTATAAGAAAAACAACCAATAAAGATGTATCATGTGATTTAGGCTAACGTGGTATTGACCACCAAAAAATGTATAAAACCTGGCCTATAAGCAGAAGTAATCTGAACAGACATCATAGGACCCTCAGGCCTGAGGATCACATCTGTTACATTATATGCTGAATGATTTATTCTTGTAAGCTGTTACTGATTTGGAAATAAATATATACCTATTGAAACCAGTATATAGTGTGTGGAGTCTCCATTTCGAGGTAGGCCTAGACAGCGGCCTACTTCAGTGGTGACCCACGACTGTGTAGGACACGAGCCTTAAACGACCTCACTGGATTGCAGGCATAAAATCTGCTTGTCAGATTGCCTCTCCATTACTTTTGGCCAAAAGTTTGATTCTGGGTTTTATTTCTGTACTTATGCATTGTTTTCAACTAAACTTCCTTATTTTACAGATTTGCTGTGTTGCCTTCTTTATCTTGTTCCCCTTTTTTTTTTTATGCCGCACTTCTCCTTCATTTCCTTTTTAAAACCATCAATTAATAATAATTTATCGGATAGATTTAGTTTACAAAGGGGGGTTAGACAAGGTTGTCCTTTGTCTCCTTTGCTTTTTGATGTTGTTCTGGAACCCTTGTTGATAGCTATTAATCAGGCAAAGGAGATACAAGGAATTCCGTTTTCAAGTTGGGAATATAAGCTCTCCGCTTATGCGGATGATATTCTGCTTTATTTGAGGAAACCAGAGACTACTATTCCATGTTTGCTTGAATTGATTGAAAAATTTGGAAAGTTTTCTGGGTACAAGATTAATTGGAGCAAATCGGAAGTGCTACCACTTAATGTACATTGTACCAAAGGATTATTTGATTCATTTACATTTGTTTGGAAAGAAGATGGATTAAAATATTTAGGAATCAATATCAAAAGTAATATTGAGGATACAGTAAAGGAAAATGAAAAACTTTTATTAAAGAAAGTAACGGAAATGTGTGAGCAATGGAATCCTTTATATTTATCTTGGTGGGGGAGAGTTCAAACAATTAAAATGATGATATTGCCTGTGGTTTGTTATCAAATGAGTATGATACCAGTTTTTTTTCAGGGGTCATTTTATAAAAAGTTGAATGGTATTCTTACAAAATTTGTTTGGTTGGGGAAAAGACCTAGAATTGCTTTAGTAAAGTTACAAAAAACAATTGTGGAAGGGGGGGTAAATTTTCCAAATTTTTATAGGTACCATCAAGCCTATATTTTAAGACAGGGTATGTATTGGGTCCTTCCAGAGCTCATGGAGAATGTCCCAGACTGGTTGTATTTAGAATGGCGACTCATGTTTCCTATACATTTGGTTCATCTTTTGAGTATACCAATGCCTAATAGATACAAAGGGAATAGAATTTTGATTGATACTTGGAAGACTTTGAGATATGTTACTAAATTATCACCTATTCCAATTTTTAAAACATTAAATCAATCCATTTGGCTAAACTCCAAGATTAAAATAGGCGGTCATAAAATTCTCTGGAAACAATGGATCATTGCAGGAATAAGAACTTTAAATGATGTTATTTCAAATGGTAAGCTGCTTAGTTTTTCACAGCTGCAACATAAATACGGTTTTACTAAGTCACAAAGTTTTAAATGGTTGCAGCTGAAGCAGGCTATTCAGGAGGGGTTCCCTGAATGGAAAGATCTTGATACTCAATATAGTTTGGAAATCCTATGTTTCCAGGCGGATTTCTTGGGTCACTAAGCCGCTAAGTGGTATAAATTGATATATGGTTTTACAAATAAAAAACAAAAAACGGGTCTAAGAGACATTTGGAGCATTAAGATTAAGCATCAAATTTCTGCTTCTCAATGGCCACGAATTTGGTCTTGGAGAATTAGATGTACAGTGTCGGCATCTATGAGACAGACTTGGTTCTTTTTGTTGCATAGAGCTCTTTTGACCCCAGTACGTTTACAAAAGTTTGATAGCTCTAGATCTAATAAATGTTAGCACTGTAATCTAGAAGCAGGGACTTTGGATCATCTAATTTTTTATTGTCCTTGTATTAACGCCTTCTGGAAGTCAATTTGGTCTCAAATTAATTATTTTCTAGAAAATCCAGTTGCTATGTCATATGATACAATTTTGTTTGGAACAATGATGAGAGCAAAGAGTCAAATTTCAGCAAATAATAATAAATTACTAATGATTATGACAGGAGTTGCCATTCAGAATATAACTAGAAATTGGAAAGATTATACAAGACTTAACTATACTTTTTGGTGGAATTCTATATGTTATATTTATAAAATGGAACGAATTCTTGCTATGCAAAAAGGAAATTATAACAAGTTTAAAAAAATTTGGGGGCCATTGATTGAATATTCGAATGATTAGACACTTTTTTTTTATAGAAGAATAATATGATATGGGATTGGGAGGGTATAATGTGTGAGATTCAAATAAAATGTTGATATGTGTGGAAGGGAAGGGGGGAGGGGGGATAATATAAGATTTAATATTATATGAAGTATACAAGTGAATTGTATGAATATTGAATGATTATTGTATACTTGTTATGAGATATGAAAATGAATAAAGAATTGGAAAAAAAAGAATATGTTCTGCCTTATACACTATTTTCTTTTTCAGCACTAATCTTTTTCTTTTTGTTTTTTTACGTAGGACTCACGGGTGTCAAATTTGGATGGTCCCGGACCCTGGAGCGGTTTTTCTGCATTGCCTTGCCCGGGACCGACTTCCCATCCTCAATTGTCCTATTGGTCCTTCACACTGCAGTTAGTGAAAACAAGAACTAGGGGGTAACGCAGCATAGCATAAAGGACTGGCGCTAGAGTAGCCAGCGTAGTATAAGGACTGGCGTTAGAGTAGCCAGCGTAGTATAAGGACTGGCGCTAGAGTAGCCAGTGTAGTATAAGGACTGGCGCTAGAGTAGCCAGCGTAGTATAAGGACTGGCGTTAGAGTAGCCAGCGTAGTATAAGGACTGGCGTTAGAGTAGCCAGCGTAGTATAAGGACTGGCGTTAGAGTAGCCAGCGTAGTATAAGGACTGGCGTTAGAGTAGCCAGCGTAGTATAAGGACTGGCATTAGAGTAGCCAGCGTAGTATAAGGACTGGCGTTAGAGTAGCCAGCATAGCATAAGGACTGGTGCTAGAGTAGCCAGCATAGCATAAAGACTGGTGAGAAAAGAAGCCAGGATAGCATATATAATGGAGCAATATTTACGGCCGTTATTACTTTATCTCTGTGTAAATCTTATGTTTACTTCTTCTCCAAACTCTTTCCTTGGTACAGACACTGATTCAATTGCTGGTTGAATTATTTCCTCTGCTCGGATAACGCCTGGCCTTCCATTTTTCTGTCCACAGGTTAACCATTTTGTAATATTACATTTTATAGTGATATTGTATTTTGATGCTTCTATGAATCCACTGTCTTACATTTTGATGTTTCTCTGCATCCGCATCGTTGGTGCCATGTGAAATCATTCACCTATATATATCTCTTTGGTAAATAATCTCTAAATCTGACCTATTACTGTTATCTATATATATCCATTTTCTGTCAGCATGCATCTTTGTGAACCTTCATTATCATAAGTGTTGGGGAACTGATGCCTGACTTCTTTTATCTCGTTCTTCCTAAATTTTCCTCCTTCCTAAATTTTCCTCCTGGTACCGGCTGGTGCATACTTGGTGTTCAGGCATATTTTTGAGGGCGGTCTTTATGCCAGTAATCTCTACTGAACGCCTATGAAATATATGTCTTCAAATCTATCTTTCTCAACCTCTCTTCTCCATGAGAGTCCTGGTATCTTTTCCCCGGGTCATTGCACATGACCTACAGGGGTTCAGGGACACACATCGTTGTTCGTCTGTGATCACAACCAGACACTGACTCATACAATAACTTCCTGTGTCAGCGTCTCATTGGTGATCTGCTCCACATCCTAATTTCTTATCTATTCCGGTAGTCTAATAAGCCTCTAAAGGGAATCCAGGGGGGAAGCGCCCCATGGCTATAAACCCCTCTTACACATACATTATTAGTCTGACCTACAAACAAGCTCCTCCGTTCCTGTTACCATCACAATCTCTCCCTGTAGATTTGTATATTATTGACCATCCAGAGGGGTGGGCTGCCCAGAGAGGTGGACTGTGGGGGCTTGCCAAACTAACCACACCATTTGCTATCTCTTAGGTTATTTCACAACTGTTGAGCTCCATTTCAACAGCTGTGAAGAGGGGGGTGAATAAAGGTGACATTATTTTTGTTTTTTGATCACAGACGGATTTCGCATACACTATAAACAGATTACTGGAGAACAGAGAAAGATAATGCACGAAGAAAGCAGAAACTGTATTTGCACAAGAAATAAATATATGTCCAATTAATAGACAAGGTGACAATGCCCTAGTTTTTCTTTCTCTTGCCTGTTCCCTCTTGATTCCATCTGCCGTTGGTTTTTCACCGATCTTCTGTTAAGCCGTTGCTTAGACATTCCTGTTCCTCCTTCTGCCCCCATATTTCCTACCATTGTTGAGCCGAAAGTATACACCTCTTCTCTGCATTGTGCTTTGTGTTACCTAGCCCCTTATGATGTCACCATACTGCTTGCTTATGACGTTGCTTTCCCTGACATACCATCTTACTTTGCCAAGCTTTCTTTATTTACGCTTGATATGTTGTCTTCCTGGATTTTATTAGTGTAAGTGGTATTATCATGTGTGGCCACTATTTTGTATGGGTTTTGGCTTATTAGTTCTGTTTTTATGGGTTCATTTTTTTGCTACTGACAAGAGAGGGTCTTCTAGCCTTAGTACAGCTCTGAGTCTGCGTTTTACTGTAATATTTTCAGCTTGTCATGCTGTCTGATGGCTTCCTTTGTTCTTCCGTTTATGCTTTACATTTTAGCTGTCGCTTGTGTACTGGCCTGTGTAATATATGGCACTTTATGGGAAAGCGAAAGCATTGCTCTCGTGGTTTTTGTTTCCTGTTCTTTTGTGGTCACGAACCAGAAAAAAAAAAAAAAAACTGGGGGGAGTGAGGAGGATGAGATTGAATGAGACTGAAAGAGGAAGTATATATTTTAACTGTGTTTCAATGTTACCATAAGCTTTCATTAAAACAATTATTTATTTCATATAAGTTTGCTGGATTATAAAGGATTGTTTTTGAGAAAGAGAAGAACAAAATTACAGAAAAGATTTGAGATCACTATTGTTTTTATATATAAAGATAAAGAGTATTGGAAAGAAGGGATAAGAGACAAATACCGGAAGTCAACAGAAAGTGTTATGTTAGATTGGCAATGAAGTGAATATATAAGCAGATTATTGAAGTTCATAGAAAGATAGTGTATGTAGATAGGAGGGATTCGTGACAAGTGATTATGTCTAACCAAATAGCTAGATAACTGACAATGTAAAAATAAACGCACCCTTTGTCTTTCTAGGTCTGGGATTTTTTAATATGGGCGTTTCCCATCACCTCGCTTTTTCCCATTACTAACGATCATTTGGTTTCTACAGTTAGGAAAAACTACAGTGCATTTGAAGAGAACACCGAATGATTTCTATGAGTACTCTAAATTAAAAAAAAAAAAAAAAGGAAATAAAAAATTATACAAGAGGGGCGCTACCTTAATACTTGCTAGCAATTAATGTCGATCCGTTTTCCAGTACATGAGTTATTATTTGTTGTATTAGGACATATGTCAACTTCAGTGTTTTTGGAAATACGAGTGGATTTCCATTTATGAGCGCTCTCTATAATTATCAATATAAAGAAAGAAGATTTATTTATTTATTTATTATTCATGTCTCTACAATAACTGGAACATATTGCATAGGGTTCTTATGATCCACTCCTATCCCAAATGGTAATATTAATTAATGTTGTGCTAACATACCGAAGTGAGAATAACTTCTGCTTTTTATTTCTTAAACCCCAAGCCAAGTTTTTGAGTGTTCCAACAGAGAAACATATTCTATAATGTTAACCCATTAAAAGTTGTTCACTTCTTGTTAGAAGAATTATTTGTCTAGCTTTAAGCAATGTGTATTGTTCTGTTTGGTTTTTTTTCCCTTAATGAAATATATTATGAGCTAAACAACTATGACTTTGCTAGATTTCTATTTATGAGTACTCAATATAATTAGCAATATAAAAGAAAAAACTATTGTTCCTTTACTTATCATAACAGTTTTGAAAAACTTCTAGCAGTCTTTCTCTCTCTGCCTTTTCTTGGAACTTGTAAAAGAAATGTTACTTCCTCTTTTTCTTATATATTCTCTGATACACGCAGGAATACTTTCTGGTTTAATACAATACAATCAGCGTTTGGCTTTATTTAAAAAAATGGTTCTAACTGTTGCTTAAGAACTTTTCTAATAAATTGCTGAAGGAAATGTCCAGTCCTATTGATTGGAATTCAAAAATATTGTAGTTTAGGTCTTTTTGCTGATTGAATATTAGTGAAAGTCAATATTAGTGAGTCAAACAAAATTGAACCCATGATTCGATAGAATCCCATGGGAAGGACATTTCTCCCATAAATCCTATTTTATTTTAATTTTTAGGGTTTATCATCTTTATTTTAGTATGTTTCAATATAACCTATGTGTTAATATGTCTAAGGCTATAGCTTAGCCATCCTTTTGCTTGGGTTTTGACTCTTTGCTAATTCATATTTATGTTTAGCATATTACTTCTGTCCTTTGAACATCATATGCCATTGTAACTATAATTCCCTTAGGCTGACAAATATAATTCAGCCATTACATATATTAGACCTTAGTCTATTTGAATTAAAGCAGATAAGTTTTTGTTTTCTTTTGTATGTCATCTTTTAACGCTATACCTATCCTGTTAGTAATATTGCTCAGGTATTGTTGGAAACAAGTTAGATGATATATACAGTACAGATATTTCTGCCTTATTAATTGTGGATCACTTCAGAAAGACAATTGCCATATCAGAGGAAGCTGTATGCTACATGAGAATCCGTGTTTACACCCTTTTAATTAATTAATGACTTATTTACATAATTATGGACTAATGCTATTTGAAATATCATCGATGAAAAATTTTCAGCCGTATGAAACCCTGACGACGGATGAGCCCCAAAGGAAGGATCGTGCTACCAGAGAAAGCGCCTAGACTTACCAGCAAAGACTTCCTGACTGTTGCTACCAAAGACAGGATGACCTTTATGACCTTGAACTTCTACAGCTTTAATTATGGACTTATTAATTTGCACTTTAACTCTTTTATGGACTCATGCAGTATTAGTATATATATTTTTTTCATGTGTTGATAATTATTTCTAACAGCCCTATTGCAAGATTTGTGTGTTTTTCTTGATTGTGACTTTATGCATTTTCATCCTGTTTTGACTCCCACAATAGCTCCCTAGTTATTTTCCCTTCCAGTCAGATTCTTTCCATCCCCTTTCTTGCTGCTAAGCTGAGGAGAAGTGCAGTGAAGAAGAAGTAATGAGCCCAGTTGAAGGATGATGACGTAAGATTTGATGTGGTTACCTGGACTTTCACCCCTGGCGTCTGGACCCAGCCGAGTCTGCACTGATCCCAGCTATTTTGGAAGAGCATGGAAATAATCTAACTTGTTAATTTATCCCTCCATCCCTTTTGGATGTAGTATGCTCATAACAGGATGAAGCCATAAAAGGAGAATATATTAAAACGTATCAGATTAAATTATGAACCCCTGCAGATGCCTAGTTGCTCGAACTATCCCAAATGTTGAAATAGAGACCCCTATACAGACCCATACACAACATTTTTGATAATCTTGACTTGGCTGATTTTGATGCACCTCCCTATGAAACACCAATAGCTGATTTCCCCTCCCAAGAGCCACCACCACGTCAGTACTTTATTCTGATGTTTCTAACACACTAGTATAAGCTCTGCAGTCATACCCCAGGTGCCTACCTGACTTTTACATTGCATATTATCCTAATTATTGATTGCATATTATCACATTGTATTAATAATTTTATTGTGACATGTTATGCTGTTCTGTTCCGGGTTAGTATAGTATGGGTGGGCACTTGTCCTTTTCATTTTTACCATATACAATTTCAAGTACGTGGCCCTAGGCCTGTGCTGTATGATCACTGACACAATCTACCTTCTGACCGAATATCCGGATGTCAAAGCCACCTGAAGGGGCTTTGAAGAGGGGATGAGAGGGAAAAGAGGATGAGACGAAGAAGAAGAAGTCCTGGTGGGATACAGGTGAAGCAGGATAAGTCCTTTGGATAAAGGTGAAGTAACCAGACCTCACAGGAGAAAAACCCCCTCCCCTCCCTCTTGCTCTAATAAATCAGTATATTAACTGTAAAAGATATTTCATAATCCACTTGCCAGCTGGCCTATAGTGATTGAGAAATATTCTGTTTCTGAGTTAGCTATGGTAAGCAAAAACTTGTAAGAAACAAGACTTAAATTCCGATGCATGGCACCTGGCCGGATATTATGCAAAGAGGAACACAGCTCATGGTCAGAAAAACAGAATTCTCAAGAACATTATTTAGCAAGATATATCATGTGTTACCACAGCAGAGAAGGAATTTTGGACTCGGAATTGCATATATGGTAAAGGGAAAAGGACATTTGCGGGAAAAGGTTAGGCCTTACGGCAAACTGAACAGACGTATAAGATAACACAAATAGATAAGCCAATAAATGAATCTACTTATATATTGACGTATAAGAAAAACAACCAATAAAAATGTATCATGTGATTTAGGCTAACGTGGTATTGACCACCAAAAAATGTATAAAACCAGGCCTATAAGCAGAAGTAATCTGAACAGACATCATAGGACCCTCAGGCCTGAGGATCACATCTGTTACATTATATGCTGAATGATTTATTCTTGTAAGCTGTTACTGATTTGGAAATAAATATATACCTATTGAAACCAGTATATAGTGTGTGGAGTCTCCATTTCGAGGTAAGCCTAGACAGCGGCCTACTACAGTCGGCGTGGGATTGTCGGCGCACAGTTGTCTTCCGCGGTTTTGATGCATCACCGGGCACCATACATTATCTCTCTGTTTTAATGATTTCTTTGTATCTCAGTCTAGACACATTGGTAATATTTGTTATTTTTGTTTGCACGTGACTACTCAGCATGACAGAATAAATCTGGCTTCCACTCATTGAAAGAGAACCTCTGATAAATCAAGGTGTCGGTATCTGGTACCCTACCCAGACCAGATGTATTCCACGTATCAGCAAAGGTGGAAAGAAGAGGACACGAGAGCCGGCTTGGTTAAAAGGTGAAGAAAATAAGATGAGACACAAGCACTGGCAAGTTAGTATGCAAAGCATTGATGAAGAAAGCTAAGAAAGAATGTGCAGAGAAACTTACCAAAGAGGCAAAAACTCATAATAATTTTTTTAGGTACATCAGAAGCAGAAAGGCTGTGAGGGAATCCATGGGACCGTTGGATGATCAAGGAGCAAAAGGGGCAATCAGGGAGGATAAGGCTATAGCGGAGAGACTGAATGAATTCTTTGATTCGGTCTTTACGGAAGAAGATGGTGGGTGAGCGAGCAGGCGGGTGAGCGGGCAGGCGAGCGGACGAGTGGAAAGGAGGAAGGGTACCACTATGCCCTTAGGAAGACCGTGCCGGGGCAGACCGCAACCCCTTTACTATGCCACTGAATGAAGAGCCAAGTGGTGCCCTGAAAAGGCATAAGGAGGTAAGTCTATTCAGGCTGATTTGGGGGAAAATGGAAAAACCATGTTTTGCTTGCTATCTCTACAATGAATTTACTGCCTTTTGCCTCTGAATTATTGGGGATCCTGAAAGAGCTATGCAGAAATCCAAGATATATATATAATGATGGGACGTAATTCCTTGACTAAAGATAGGTGTTTAACTTATTTTTGAGTATAAGTGGCCTTACTTCCTTCTGCCAGGGCAACATGGTAGAGGACGGGAGACAAGCTATAAGGTGGACCTCATGTAGAACTGCCACAGCAGTTGGTCATGAAAAAAGGTGTCCTCCAAAAGCTGAAAATGAGACTAGTTCAACGTGTAAGCGAGAGAGAGAAAGTGTGTCTGGACTGAGTGGAGAGACCAGTAGAAGAACTGAAGAGGAAATTGTTTACCTAAACTGCTCTTGAAGAAGAGTAAATATTATCCTGAAGTTACTTCAAAGAAAGTATTGTATACCAGTTCTTAGAGAAAAGCTTGGGCGTAAACGGAAGGTTCAGTTATTCATCACCGTGTGCTGAGGAGTTATCGTCAAGAGTTCCCTTACAGAACAGCAGAGTGCTACGATGTGTGGACACTCAGAGCCCGATTCTCTAAACGGCGCCGTGTTCGGCAGATGCCTTAAAAGTGGCCGCTGACTATATGTCAACCACGCAAGGGCGCCTTTTAGAAAATCGCACCATTGGGAAAGGTAGGCGACAGAAATGTAGGTCAGAGTTTTCAAGGCCTTTATTTCCAGTGCCCACCTTTGAATTGAGCCTATATAGGCACTTTACGATGCCTACCACCACCTACAGTGGCATTAGACACCATAAAGCACCTACATAGGTGCGATTCTGGTGGCGGTTTTTAGGTGTCGGAAGGCAACTTGAAATTTGTTTTAAATGGTGTTTTGCTCTTAACTTAGGTGCCAGTAGAACACTTAACTGCGCCTAAGTTAAGGTGCTGTTTTTAGTGAGCAGTTGTGTAAGGTCTTTGAGCTTAAGTCTTCACCACCCCACCTCTGCAATTTTGGGAGCCATCTGAAAATACAAATTGTACCCTAGAATCGTCCTCAACCTATAGGGGGGTTCATCTGTGATCCCCTTACACCAGTTATGCAAAAACAACCTTCTCTTGTAAGTTCCATTAGCTATTAGTCAGTCAGTTTTACCCATTCTGCTCTACTCTATTACACATATACAGCAAAAATGGATTGAAAACAAGGCCTACACCAGAAGGACACTGTCCAGGAAACTGACATAACAACCCCTAGGCAAACACAAACAAAAAATCCAACAGAACTGCAGTGATATGTCGAACAAGGAACAAAGGAAAAAACTGCAGGAATGGTGTACAAGATGCCAAATCTTTAATAAACAAACATTAAAATGAACATGAAACGGTTGGTATTCAAAAAGGTTGGAGAACCTGAACCCGACACGGTCCACGTTGCGAAGAAACACTCCTTCCTCAGGGGTCCAAAAAAGTATCTTATACTGGGGAACCTTATGGATAACAACTGGAAACAGTGATGTTGTGAACAACTGAGCAGGCTGGGTAAGCTCCTTCGCTTTCGTACCCGTACTGTGAAGGAGCTTACCCAGCCTGCTCAGTTGTTCACAACATCGCTCTTTCCAGTTGTTATCCATAAGGTTCCCCAGTATAAGATACTTTTTTGGACCCCTGAGGAAGGAGTGTTTCTTCAAAACACGGGCCGTGTCGGGTCCAGGTTCTCCAAACTTTTTGGATACAAACTGTTCCATAACAACTGATAGAGCATATGATAAACTAATCATACTAAATATCTAATTTAATCTAAATCTTGGATTTATATACTGCGTCATCTCCCCAAAAGGAGCTCGACTCGTTCGCATAAAAATCAATGAGTAAGATATACTTCTGTCACTCAGACAATTTCTTTGATTCTTCATTGGTATACCCATAAAACAGGACAATATTCAGGACCAGTTAACTGAAGACTCTGACAGCGCTAGTTCCATTTCAGACCCTATTGTGGGTTCTTAACTTAAGGAGCCAGGCACTTAGATCTCCCTAAGTGAAATAAGTAAAAATCTTCTCTGCTCGATTCTGTTACGACTAACTAGTGGTATTTAGCATGGAAAGAGACACTGAGGGGGAGGTTATCAACGTGGACCACCATTAAGGCATGTAACAAAAGCTCACACTGATAACTTCCCCCTTTAATGATAGCCCAAGTTGATAACTTTCCCCCCTAAATTTCCAGCATGCCTAGACATAGGTGAATTTACAGCTGAAAACCTGAGTGTCTAGGTTTGGCTGAAAATTTGTCCGTGTCTAAGTGGTTTTGTTTAAGAGTTCATCCTTAGCTGCAGTTTGGTCTGTTTGTGTTAAGTGAATTTCAAGCATTGGTTAGTTTTAGCTCACCTGAATAATTTCACTGAAGTGATAACAAAGCAGGTTATCTCCTGGGGAGTTCTTTAATAATTTCTTTTCGCTGTTGAGGATGTTAGTCAGTTTTTCTTTTATATCCGTCTGAAAAATAAGAAAAGCATATTAAATATTTTAGTATTTAGTACCTAATGGGACCAAGTGTCTGATTCTCTCACATAAACAGCGAAAATTCTGACTTGGCTAGAAAGCTTCTGTGGTGTAAGTGAGGCAAATCAGAATTATGAATGATCAACAGGAAACCCATTCTAATTCTGTGTAACACTCAAAGAAGTGAGCTCTATAGAGCAGTGTTCTTCAACCACCGGTCCACGGACCAGTTCTGGTCCACGGACCAGTGCCGTTCCACAGAAATTTCCTGCCGGTCCACAAGGCCAGCATGTGCATCAGGCCCAAAACAGTGTTCTTCAACCGCCGTTCCACGGTGCAATCGATGCGGCGTTATCTTCGAGCCAGCTCCCTCTTCCTAACTGATTCAGTGCACAAAGCCACGGGCAGTGGCTCCTACGGGCATCCTGCGCCTGAACCGGAAGCCTTCTCTCTGACGTTGCAACATCAGAGGGAAGGCTTCCAGATGAGGCACGGGACGTGCGAGGTGCAATTAGTACTATTATGGGGGCGGGGTCTGGGGTGGAGATTGGGTAGAGATGGACGGGGTCTGGCCCACGACTTAGCCCAGTGTTCTTCAACCGCCGGTCCATGGACCGATGCCGGTCCACAGAATAATTATTTTATTTCTGCCGGTCCATAGGTGTAAAAAGATTGAAAAACACTGCTATAGAGCATCCCTGATCCCTGACCCCTGATTCTATTACCCTTCATATCATAATTTTGTTCTCAAAACTGACACCCCCCCCCCCCCCCCCCCGGTTTACAAAACAGCGGTTTTTAGCGCAGGCTGGCGCACTGAATGGTCTGCACTGCTCCCAGTATATAATTTTTTAAAATTAATTAATTAATAAAAACCACTTTGTAGGGGTAAGAGAAAATTTCAATAACACCTTCATGAGGCTGTGCAAGGGTGTAGCTTGTAATACTTTACCTCATGTGGAGGAGTAGCTTAGGGCTTAGAGCAAGGGTGGGCAACCTTAAGAACATAAGAACATAAGCAATGCCTCTGCTGGGTCAGACCTGAGGTCCATCATGCCCAGAAGTCCGCTCACGCAGCGGCCCAACAGGTCCAGGACCTGTGCAGTAATCCTCTATTTATACCCTTCTATCCCCTTTTCCAGCAGGAAATTGTCCAATCCTTTCTTAAATCCCAGTACTGTACTCTGCCCTATTACGCCCTCTGGAAGCGCATTCCAGTTGTCCACCACTCGTTGGGTAAAGAAGAACTTCCTAGCATTCGTTTTGAATCTGTCCCCTTTCAACTTTTCCGAGTGCCCTCTTGTTCTTTTATTTTTAGAAAGTTTGAAGAATCTGTCCCTCTCTACTCTCTCTATGCCCTTCATGATCTTATAAGTCTCTATCATATCCCCTCTAAATCTCCTCTTCTCCAGGGAAAAGAGACCCAGTTTCTCCAATCTCTCAGCGTATGAAAGGTTTTCCATCCCTTTTATCAGACGCGTCGCTCTCCTCTGAACCCTCTCGAGTAACGCCATATCCTTCTTAAGTTACGGCGACCAATATTGGACGCAGTATTCCAGATGCGGGCGCACCATCGCCCGATACAACGGCAGGATAACTTCTTTTGTCCTGGTTGTAATACCCTTCTTGATTATACCAAGCATTCTATTGGCTTTCTTAGCGGCCGCTGCGCACTGTGCCGTCGGCTTCATTGTCCTGTCCACCATAACCCCCAACCTTGGTCCTCAAGAGTATGGTGCAGTGGTAAAAAGTGACAGCCTCAGCACCCTGGGGATGTGGGTTCAAACCCACGCTATTCTTTGTGACCCTGGGCAAATCACTTAATCCCTCCATTGCCCCAGGCACATTAGATAGATTGTGAGTCCGCCAGGACAGACAGGGGAAAATGCTTGAGTACCTGAATAAATTCATGTAAAGCGTTCTAAGCTCCCCTGGGAGAACGGTATAGAAAATTTAATAAAAAACAGTAGGGTTTTCAGGATTTCCCCAATGAATATGCATGAGATCTATTTTGCATGCATTGTTTGCAACTTGGTTGCAGCTCTCATAGACCAAAGTTGCCCACCCTTGGCTTAGAGCAATGGGCTGAAAACCATTAATGCTCTGTGTGACCTTCAGCAAATCAGGTAACCCTCAGTCGCTTGAGATACAAACTTACAGCAAGAGTTACTAATGTGCATTAGCACTCATGATTTCACCTAAGGTCCCATAAACGATGCGCTAGACTGTAAAATACCCCCCAATTCCATAAGTTACACATGCAAATCAGTGCACACAGTTGATTTGCACGTACAGCTTAATTGTTTAACAAGCCTAATCAGTGCCAATAATTGCCAATTAATACCTGTTAATTGATGTTAATTAGCATTAATTAGAAATTACATGTACAACTTGATAGGCACATTCTATAAAGTGGTGCCTGTCATTTCCAGTGAGTGAATCTGAAAAGGGGGCATAAGAACATAAGAATTACCATACTGGAACAGACCGAAAGTCCATCGGGCCCAGTATCCTGTTTCTAACATTAGCTAACCTAGGTCCCAAGTACCTGGCAGAAACTCAAATAATAGCAACATTCAAGAGCTAAGATTGTGATGTCATAATGCCTCATTCCACCAATGCCTAAGCCAATCTCATCAGTGATGTCACAATGGCTTGATTGTCCTATACTTGGCTCACATAAAAACATAAGAGCTGCCATATTGGGGCAGACTGAAGGTCCATCCAGCACAGTATCCTGTTTCCAACAGTGGCCAACCTAAGTCCCAAGTCTATAGCTAGAAACCAAGTACCAAAACAGATTTTATGCTGCTTATCCTAGGAATAAACAGTGCATTTCCCCAAGACATCTCAATAATGGCCTATGGACTTCTCTTTTAGGGCCGGGGGAGGAGCATGGACAGATCATGGGCGTTCCTAAAATGTATGCGCACTGTTATAGAATATGCCCAAACCGCACACAACTTAGGCGCAGGTATTTAGGCCTGGTTTCTCTTGGCCTAAATGGGTGCTAAGCGTGATTCTGTATACAGCGCATGCCTTTTATAGAATTGCGCTAAGCTCCATTCTAGTGAGCACCAATTTTTAATGCTCTATATAGAATCAGACCCATAGTGCATAACTGTAAGGGGGCGTTCATACGGGCAGAGCATGGGGGGGACATGATTATGCGCATAACTTATAGAGTACTCTAAATTATATATGTTGCATGGTGTACATAGATGCGTCCATTAACTCCTGCCACTAATCTGATGTGCAACCACTGTATATACACAGTTCTGGTTTATACACAATTCAGTTAGTCAAAATTTGCTTTCAATTCCCTCACTAAAGCATATCAATACAATGCGATTTTTTCTGTGGCAGCCCCAATGCTTTGGAATTCAGCTCCTATCCACCTAAGAGAGGAGACATCTTTAAATACTTTTAAAACCGCTTATAAACTTTCTTGTTCAAAGATGCCTTTGGTCTCTAATCGTTCTTTTAAGGATGTCTTAGATGCATCTTGGATGCATTCTATTTCTGCATGACTGCTTGACATTCTGTCTCCCCTCCCCCTTACGTTCCTTCCTTCTCCCTTCTTTTGTAGTTCTTCCCCTTAGCCTATTGTTTCTGTTGCATCTGTGTATCTCTGTATTTTTTGCATATTTATTATGACACTGTCCTATGTTCATTTGACTATGTATTTTATGTATGTATATTACCTTTGTAAACCGCCTTGAAGTCAGATTTGGCGGTATCAAAATTTTTTAATAAAACTTGAAACTTGAAACCTATTAGGGGCCTAAAGAGACTCAGACTTTGTAATAAATGTTTACTCAATAGAATGGCAATGTTAGTGGTTATTTACTGGTTTAGATGACTTATCTTACATTACAAGCAATGGCAGTGAGAGTAGGAGGCACATGGTGTGATGGCTCCATCCCGCCCTCTTCTCCACCCCCGCCACACGCACCTTCCCTTTCCCCGTACTTCTTTAACTCTTCGCCATTGCAAGCAGCACCTCCAACCTGCTGCCCGCGCCAGCCTCGGCTCTCCCTCTGACATCATTTCCTGGCCCTGCAAGCAGGAAGTGACTTCAGAGGTAGAGCCGAGGCCGGTACAAGCAGCAGATTGGAGATGCTGCTTGCACCAGCCAAGAGTTAGAGGTAGGGGGGGAGGGGAAGGGAAGGCGCACATACAGCGGGGAAGGACTGAGAGAGGCGGAGAGAAGAGGTGATAGCGCCCCAGCAAGACAGCACCCAGGGCAGCCTGCACCCCCACCCCCTTACTACACCAGTGCCCCGAATCTCCCACTGAGTGGATCAGTTCCCTTGGCAGCTCTGTATCATTGCGTTAAGCTAGACTTCTTGTCTCATAGCAATTATTTGAAAACTAATTTTCCATACCAGGTTTGCCTAAGTGATTATTTTCACAGCAAAAGGCTTTCTAGGCTTATTAAAAACAATCATCTACAACTCAAAATATCTTTTCTGATCTATAGGTGAAGGCATCCACTGAGGTCAAAGGCAATTATGTTGCCGACGAAGCACTCGCCAAACATATTATTTTTTAAAAGGCCTCTGCTGCAGACATCATGGGCCTTTATTCATTAAGGATTTTTTTCCACAGGCACAGAAAAGACCAAGCTCCCTTTTGGATAAGGCCCTATGACATTTAGAAAGTGAAATGTAAAATGAATGACTGAATGATGTTAAGCTTTTTCATATGCAGGGCTACATTCCTTACCAAACACCAACTTGTTTGTTACACAAGAAAAGTGATTTTCTATTTCTTACTAGATTCATTTTACCTGTATGACAGCAATGAGCTTTTTTTCATTTGCGGATATCCAGTCACTGTAGCATGGAAGATCAAAAGATTCTGAGCTCTGCTGGCATCTCCCAGGGTCTGTGGGGCTTTTCTCCCACTGTTCAGGGTTTCTTTCTGTCCTTTTCTGCTGTATCACAGTCTGGAGGGTTCTACGAGGCAGTCAGAGGATTAATTAAAGAAAAGAAATCAGTACTGGTTCCCAGTGGCGTACCAAGGGGGGGGTGGGAGGGGCGATCCGCCCCGGGTGCCAGCCCTGAAGGGGTGCTCCCGGCCTTGCCGTTCAGTCCCCCCACACCCCCGAAAGACCGCTCGCCCCACTGACCTTCCTGCCCACCTGTGAAACAGCAAGCAGCAGGATCGCGAGGTCAGCTATCCCTGAGCTGCTTGGGCGCTGCTTCCTGCGCCGCGGTCCCGCCCCTCCTCTGACGTCAGAGGAGGGGCGGGAACACGGCGCAGGAAGCAGCGCCTAAGCAGCACAGGGATAGCTGACGTCGCAATCCTGCTGCGGCTGCTTCATAGGTGGTGCAGGAAGGTCAGTGGGGCGAGCGGTCCTTCGGGGGTGGTGGTGGTGGTGGGGACTGTACGGCAAGGCCGGGAGCATAGGTAGTGCTGCTTCATAGGTGGTGCGGGGAGGCCAGGGGGGCGAGCGGTCCTTCGGGGTGGGGCGGGTGGGCAGGCAGGCAGGCATTCAAGGGGGAGGGGGGGGACAGGCAGGCAGGCCTTCAAGGGGGAGGGGGACAGGCCTTTCGGGGGGGTGTGCAGACCTTCAAGGGGGAGGGACAGGCCTTCAAGGGGGGGGCAGGCCTTCAAGGGGGGACAGGTCTACAAGGGGGGACAGGTCTACAAGGGGGTGGGCAGGCCTACAAGGGGGTGGGACAGGCCTTCAGGGGGGGTGCAGGCCTTCAGGGGGGGTGCAGGCCTTCAAGGGGGAGACAGGCCTTCAAGGGGGGGGACAGGCCTTCAAGGGGGGGACAAGCAGGCAGGCCTTCAAGGGGGGGACAGGCCTACAAGGGGGGGGACAGGCCTACAAGGGGGTGGGACAGGCCTTCAAGGGGGGGACAGGCCTTCAGGGGGGGGACAGGCCTTCGTGGGGGTGCAGAACTTCAAGGGGGGGACAGGCCTTCAAGGGGGGGACAGGCAGGCAGGTCTTCAAGGTGGGGGGACAGGCCTACAAGGGGGAGGGACAGGCCTTCAAGGGGGGGACAGGCCTTCAAGGGGGGTGCAGGCCTTCAAGGGGGGACAGGCAGACCTTTAAGGGGGGACAGGCCTTTGGGGGGGACCCTGGTTTAGAAGTACAAGGAGGGAAGGGGGTATTCAAAGAGACGTGCATATGCCAAACTTTGGGGGGGGGATGAAGAAATAATGGGTCTGAAAATAGAGGAGAGGGAGAAAAATGATGGACCATGGGATTTAGGGAGGGAAGGAACTGAAAGGGAGAGAAATTGGACACAAGGGATGGTGTGGAGGAGGGATAGAGATACTGGATAGGAGGGTAATTGGGAAAAGAAAGGGAGAGATGGTGGACTCTGGGGTGGTGGGGAAGGAGGGAGAGATGCCGGATGAAAGGGTAGTTAAGAAAAGGTGGATTTGTGGAGGGAGATGAAAAAAAGGAAAGATACCAGACTTCCTGGGGAGGGAAGGGAAATGGAAAGGGAGGACAGAGTTGGCAGATGGATGGTTAGCACGCAGAAAGAAGAAAGAAGGAGACCCTGGCAAGCAAGTTATCAGAAGAAAACCAGAGCCTTGGACCAACAAGATTTGAAATATAACCAGACAACAAAAGGTAGAAAAATTAATTTTATTTTCTGTTTTGTGATTATAATATGTCAGATTTGAAATGTGTATCCTGACAGAGCTGGTGTTGGACTGCAAACGTGAGCTAGGATTTAACAGAGAGAGGAAAAGTCCTTTTTGTTTCTTTATTTTATTTACACCACAGCGCCAGTGTGGTTAGGAGAAGCCAAAGGGGGTGAAAAAGCTATAAAACCCACCAGGAGTTTTGATAAAAATCACCCAACTGGGCAGGAAAATCGAATTGAAAAACCAATTCAATAGGCTGAATCGAATCGAAATTTTTTTTCCTGAATCTGGCAGCATTAGTTTGCGCTACTGTCTTAGACTTTAGGACCTGGGATTGGGGAGAGATGGCATCCTCAGTACTTTATAATGCAAGTGAAATGAGGATTTGGTCAGACTTTTGAAGGGTCTGCAGAAAAAAAATATTGTATAGGCCGGGGACATGAAACAGCAGGAAATGGGAACTTTTCTTCCTTCTATTTTTGTGAATGGAAAGGCTGAGGATGTCAGAGAGTTCAGTTAAAATATGCGCTTTATAAGAAAATATAATAATGTGTTTTATAAAGTTTATAGCATAGCTGGCCTACCCAGTGAGGTGTTTCTAGTGGTGGTGGTGGCAGCATGTCAATGTGTTGAGAGGAAGAGGTGGTCTGGGAAATTCTGCTGAGCAAACTCCGGGCCCATTTCCACCCCCCAGTTAGTCCACTCCACTCAACTGGTTCACACACTGAGTGGGTCTTTGGGTGTTGTGTTGGGATCTCTTCCAGTGGTTTATCAGTATCTCCTTCTGGTCCAAGGAAGGAAACTTTGTTATCCTTAGCATTGACCTACAGAATATGTTTGTAACAGCGCTGCTTGTGTGGCATTAGGCTATGTAGTGATCGAAAGAAAAAAAACAGACCTTTGCACATTTTTGCACTATATGGTGGGTGTATGAGGAGATTCACATTTCCTGCACAGCTAAGTCCATGTGAAGTTACCTTGTGCTGTATTTGACATCTAGCAAGGTCTCTGTTTGAAAGGAAAGATCTAAACTTAAAAATGAAGTGGCCAGAAGTTATGGTAAAAGCAGATAGTGTAGCTGGTTTTAAGAAAGATTTGGACAAATTCCTGGAGGAAAAGTCCATAATCTGTTATTAAGACATGGGGGAAGTGTCTGCTTGCCCTGGATCGGTAGCATGGAATGTTGCTACTCTTTGGGTTTTGACCAGGTATTAGTGTCCTGGATTGGCTACCATGAGAATGGGCTACTGGGCATGATGGACCATTGGTCTGACCCAGTTAGGCTATTCTTATGTTATGTTCTCATCTGTAGGGGCCTTTGTTTTCACTTCTTATTTTAATGTATTTTTTTTCTGGGAACTTATCAGTGTTTTTTATAATGGGAACAAAAATGGAAGAGAATTAATGTGTGTGGGATGAGGGGGTAACTAATTTCTTCAGCTAAATAATTCAATCCACTTCAAACAGACATAGGAGAACTCACGCACCATTCACACACCCTCCAACCAAAAACGTCAAAAGAAAAAAACTGTTCGACAACCTCCTAGCCATTCGAGCTGCAACACTCGACCCCCAACCCTACAACCAATTGACATCGACCACATACTGCAAAACCTTCAAAAAGAAATAAAAACCCTTCTATTCAAAAAACACATAAAACCGAACTAACACAATCAGAACTGTCCCAAGCATCACCTGCAACTACTCCATATGTACTTCTGATGTCATGACAATTCAGACATAATTTATGTTATGTTATGTTTGGAATATAAGAAAATTTTCACTGCCTGTTTCTATTCTGACCATTTATTCCGTTTCATGGTCATTACAAAAAATATTTTTTTACATGGGGGGGGTGTCAAAAAATGATGGGCCCCGGGTGCCACATAGCCTAGGTACGCCACTGCTGGTTCCTTTGACAATATACAGATACCTGGGCCAATACAACACGGTATGCAGACTAAGCATGGTGGTGGGGGGGGGGGCAACATGTGAGGGCACCAAAACCTGCTATGAGCACTGCCGTACCATCATTTGTGTCAATGAAGAAATGTACACTACATATAAGTTGAGCTAGATCCTCTGTATGTCAAGTTAGGATGAAAACACTGTACTATAAACGTAGCAAATTGTAAATCGCTTGCCTGTATGCTATTAGGGTTATCAGACGTCCGGACTTCCCTGGACAGGTCCTCCTTTTGAAGACATGTTCAACCGTCCAGATGGCTTTTCAAAACCCAGCACTTTGTCTGGGTTTTGAAAATCCTCCCTCAAAATCACTGTCGGGCAGGCGGGTGATGATGTCATGTGCACGCGCGCGTGTGTGTGATGTCATCGTGTCGCATGCGCAGCTTCCCTCCTATCCGACCAGAGCAGCCAGCAGGGGGCGTGATGGGGCGGGGATGGGTGGAACTGGGCGGGCCTAGAGGCGGGTCTAAGGGGTCCAGATTTTCCGTTCGGAAAATCTGGTAACCCTATACGCTATGCATGTCAACCTGTAACCCTTTCTCAGCTTGTTGGGGAGAACAGGATAGAAAGCAAATTAAATAAATCAATAAAATTCCGTCTGCCAGTTCCGAGATAGTGATGTGGGGGGAGATTATCAGTCCTTTACAAAAGGGAAGGGTGAAGGGATTTGATATATTGCCTATCTGTGGCTACAGTCAATGCGATTTGCATATTATATACAGGTACGTACAGTATTTTGTGCCTGGGGTAAAGGAGGGTTAAGTGATTTGTTCAATGTCACATGGAGCTGCATTGGGAAATAAATAAAATACCTTTACTCGGGCGATTAATCATGATTAAAAATTTTAGTCGAAATGCAGCTCCAGTTTCAGCGCATGCTGTTATTGTGAGCCCGGGCCAACGTTTACCATACATTGAAATACAAGAATGGGTGGGCAGAGAGAGGGCACGGACTGCACATTGTTATCAGCACATAGTAAACAGCACATGCTGCCAAAAGTGCAATTAAAGCAGCTTCACCTAAGGTGGCTTTAGGTGCCTCCGTGCTCATAGCGTGTTAAGAGTGGAAACTGCACAGGGAACACTGGACTCCGAAGGTCGCTGCAAAGTCTTTGCGCTTTAAGGCGTCACATCTCTTCTCCTTCCCCGAGTCTGGGCCGCATCTGGAGGTCCTCCGAGCATGCATGGATGCAACGCAATGATGTCACATCCATGCGCATATGTCACATGCATGCGCATATGATGTCATCATAGCACATCCATGCATGCATGCCTGTTATCCTATGCTCAGGGCTAAACATTAGCTCCACTCGCTAGCGTAGCGAGGGTACCCCTTGCCCTCTTCTTCACCCTCCCCGCGGTGCGCACATCCCTTCCCTTCCCCCATACCTGTGTAGCTTCCCTAGTGCAAGCAGCATCTCCAACTTGCTGCCCACGCCGGTGTTGGCTCTCCCTCTGATGCCACTTCCTAGTCACAGGACCCGGAAGTAACGGCAGAAGGGGAACACCAAGGCCGGCGCCCGCAGCAGGTTGGAGCTGCTGCTTGCGCCGGCGAAAGGCTAGAGGTACAGTGGCGGGGAAGTGAAGGCGCGCGTGCGGTTGGGAAGGAGAGCAGAGGCAGAGAGGTGCCGGCAACCCCTCCAAAACTGGGCCTGGGGTGGTCCACTCCCCCCCACACACACACTTTCTATGCCACTGGCTCCACTGTTCCCTCTAAGCTGAGCGGGAGTCTTCCAACTGCATTGCTGCCAGTAGGGGGTGGTGTTTCAATGCTGTGGTTTCAATTGCTAGAGATAGGCAGGTTCCCTGGAGTCCTACAGAACTCACTATTGAGAATGTGATAGTGACTCCCACTCGGCTTAAAGGCAACAGTGATTAGCTTGTTATTAAAAATGCCCCCTGATGAATCTTGAAACATACTATTTGACTGGGGTTGGGTTGCCAGACGTTTGGATTTTCCCTTTTGAGGACCGGGGTCCGGACTGCTTTTCAAAACCCGCCACTTTGTCTGGGTTTTGAAAAACCTCTAGCAACGAGCGACGTCATCTATGTATGCGGAGACACAATGTGGTGATGTCACGAGCATGCATGTGATGGCATTGCTCCATACAGCACTCACTTTATTATTATATTTTTGTGAGGATCATCAATGTATATTTTACCAAGATATGTACCCAAACTTAGCACATATCACAAACTCCTCACATCCAACAGTGAATCCACAGCTCCTCAGAAGTGTCATTGCGTCACAGCAGCGCATGCACAGATGCCATCATGATGAATAAACAGGTTGAGAGGGCGGGGCTGGGGTGGAATGGGGCATGACTCAGGTAGAATGGGATGGGCCTGGAGACGGGGCCGTGGATCCAGATTTTTGTTTACAAAAATCTGGTAACCCTAGACCGGGGTGCCTAAATTTTTGCACACAACTGTACTTCCTCCTACAGATACTAAAAGCACTTTTATAAAAGAACAATTTTAAAAGGAAAGTGTAGAGAGACGGGTGGGAAAAGTGGGGCAGAAGATTTTAAAATGGGAAGTTGGCGATCCTATGTTCGACTACAAGGAAACATAACTTTTCCAGCCTCTGAGATCTTGAATAAGCACCTGCCAAAAATTACACAGACTATGGGACACTCGATGAAGTTACAGGGAAATTTTTTTAAAACCAATAGGAGGAAATTTATTTTCACTCAGAATAGTTAAGCCCTGGAACGCATTGCCAGAGGTTGTGGTAGGAGCGGATAGCATAGCTGGTTTTAAGAAGAGTTTGGACAAGTTCCTGGAGGAAAAGTCCATAGTCTGTTATTGAGAAAGACATGCGGGAAGCCATTGCTTGCCCTGGATCGGTAGCCTGGAATATTGCTACTCCTTGGGTTTTGGCCAGGTACTAGTGACCTGGATTGGCCTCTGTGAGAACGGGCTACTGGGCTTGATGGACCATTGGTCTGACCCAGTAAAGCTATTCTTATGTTTTTATGAATAGAAAAATGACTGAACCTGGTCTACAGCACTTACTTTTTGTAATTCTCAATTCCCACTTTATAGAGCATTATGCATTCGTTTGGACTGCAGCTGGCATGGAGCAAGGCGGAGATGTGAGAAAGCACACAGTCTTGGAAGCTTTTTACAAAAATGGTCAGCAGTCCCACTTCCTCGAGGGGTCTGTTGCTCGTCACATGCCATAGAAGCGCCTCTTCGAGGTGTTTCAAATGGTTCTGAATTCCTGTTACATCCGATTTGTCCACAGGAGGAAGCTGTGAAATTTGATTTCTAAGTTCTTCTTTTATATGACTCTCCAGCTGTTCGCTCCATTTTAACGCAGGTTCCGAGTCTTTCCCTATGTTAAGACGCTCTTGCTTTTTGATTTCTTCCCACTCCACCACTGCCATCACCGAATGTAATTGCTGCCAGACATTCTCCGGCCCGAACAGAGCCTCTTTTACAACCAGCCACATTTCGCAGGTCACTTGCTCCGCTCGCTCGTAAAGTATCTCTTTATCCTTTTCTGTTTCATCTAGTTTGTGAATGAGCTTACAAGCTTCAAGGAACTTCCCTCCGGACAGTAAATCATCAAGATTTTGGTCTGAAATTACAGAAAAAGAGCACTTAGGGCCAGATTCTCTAAAGGGTGTCTAACATAATTGGCAAAAATCCCATTAATAGCTTCAATAATTCAAAACAAAATTTAATTGAGCGACAGGTGCCTACTCAGAGCTATAAAAGGTTGGCACCTATTGCATGGTACTTGGCAGTGCTGAAAGCCTTAGGTCTCCTTTTATGAAACTGCGATAGTTTCTAGCGTGGGGAGCCGCGTTGAATGGCCCGCGCTGCTCCCGACGCTCACTGAGTTCCTATGAGCATCAGGAGCAGCGCGGGCCATTCAGCGCGGCTTCCCCCGCGCTAGAAATTGCTATCGCAGTTTCGTACAAGAGGGGGAGTAAGTGGATGTTGTTTATGGGCAGAGTGTGACTTAGGCACCGCTAAGCGCGAATCTCCAAAAACGTAGGCGCCTGAATTGTAGGCCTATGCGTTTATGTTTATTTTTCATTTGAAATCCCGCGTAATGAAAAAAGGTCAAGGCGGCTAACAGAAATAAAATCAAATTGAAAGGAACGCCAATAATAAAAGGAAAGAAATTGCAATCAAACAGAAAAAACAATCATACAATCAAATAGAACAATTTACAAATAAATGATTAAAACAAAGTTAATGATAAACATTCAGAATTACGCCTAGGTTTTTTAAAGTGATTAGTAGTAGCAGCAGTATTTCAAAACAACTTTCATCTTCTGTTTAGACAAAGACTTTTTTTTTATCCCAGTGTGTAGTGGTAAGGTTGACTCCTTAGATTCAGTGGCATAGCGATGGTGAGAGGCGTCTGGAGTGGTGGTGCACCACCCCCCTCCTGCTGCGCGTGCGTCACTTTCCATCCCTCGTACCTCTTTAACGTTTCCATCGCAAGCAGCAATCCCAACCTGCTGCGCGTGCCAGCGTTGGCTCTTCCTCTGAAGTCACTTCCTAGGTGCAGATTCAGGAAGTGAAGTCAGAGGAAGAGCCAATGCTGGCGTGAGCAGTGGGCTGGTGTTGCTGCTCATACCGGGAATGCCAAAGAGGTATGGCGGAAGGGGTGCACACGTGTGGCAGTGGGGGGGGGAGGCAAGGAAGGAGCGGGGGAGGTGGAGAGAATGGGTGCCGGCGCCCCTCCCTTACTATGCCACTGCTTAGATTTTCCCTCAGAGCTGTACCATAGTAACATACCTAGGTGCCACTAGACACGATTCTGTAAACGCCACCTAAGCATGATTTACACATGGCTGGCACCATTTTTCTAGGCACTGGTCGATTTAGAGTCACTTACAGTAGAACCTGACAAGAAACAAGAGTAAGAAATCATACATACATAGGAACTCTATGAGTGTCGGGAGCAGCGCAAAGCCTGTGCTAAAAACTGCTATAGCAGTTTTGTAAAAAGGGGGTATAATCAGAGAGACCAGAGAATACCCAGGCTGGCAACATAAAAGGTGATCATTGAATGCCTGGAAAAACTGGAGTGAGTGGCATCAGGAATCCGGGAGACCAGGCAGAAGGTTGTTGCAGTGATTTAGGGAAGAGAGGATGACGGCATGAAGGAACTGCTAAGCACTGAGGGGAAGTCGATGGCCCTGCCTAATGCTGTGTATCTCTATACAGGGGACCTCAGTTTAATTTCCAGAACAGGTTTGTTGGGATGGGAGCTGGAGATGCTGTGAGGGGAGGGAGTGCCAGTTATTTTGGCAATACCTTGTGGCTGAATTCGAGCCAACAATGACAGGACTGTTGCTGGAATAATTGGGATAAGTGAGTTGGCCAGATAAATAAAAGAGCGGAAAATCCAAAGACTCGTGATGCTGTAGCCCAAAACAGCAAGGGGAACTTACGAAGTCAAAAAATAAGGAAGTCAGTAACAGTCTTTAGCTTCAAGAGAAAACAGACGGGCTATTGTCTCTCTCAGGACAGACCAACAAAACATATACAAGTGTCAGTCAAAAGTCAAATATCCAAATTTCAAGGGAGGAAAAAAGCAAGAAAAGTGCAAAATGAGCAACTTTATTGCAACCAAATTTTTCCAGTGGCCTTCCACAGCTGGATTTTGAGGTCTTTTAGAAGTCTCCCCCTCAACAAAATTAGAGACTGCTCTCTTCTGACCTTGTCATCATGGTCTCTTATTTCATGAAAATTCAGAGTCCTATAAAATGTAATTACACGCATGGTGAGACCTCATCTGGAGTACTGTGTGCAATTCTGGAGGCCACATTACAGTAAAGATGTGTGCAGAATTGAATCGGTTCAGCGGACGGCCACCAGGATGATCTCGGGGCTCAAGGGTCTCTCGTACGAAGAGAGACTGAACAAATTGCAGCTCTACACTCTCGAGGAACGTAGGGAGAGGGGAGACATGATCGAAACATTTAAGTACCTCACGGGACATGTCGAAGTGGAAGATGATATTTTCTTTCTCAAGGGACCCTCGGCCACAAGAGGGCACCCGCTCAAACTCAGGGGCGGAAAATTTCATGGCAACACCAGAAAGTATTTCTTCACAGAGAGAGTGGTTGATCATTGGAACAAGCTTCCAGTGCAGGTGATCGAGGCAGACAGCGTGCCAGACGTTAAGAATAAATGGGATACCCATGTGGGATCCCTACGAGGGTCAAGATAAGGAAATTGGGTCATTAGGGCATAGACAGGGGGTGGGTAAGCAGAGTGGGCAGACTTGATGGGCTGTAGCCCTTTTCTGCCGTCATCTTCTATGTTTCTATGTTTCTATGATGGGTCATTTGGCCTTTATCTGCCCTCATGTTTCTATGTTTCTATAATCAGAAAGTTCTATGACATCACAATGCAGGTGTAAAGAGCCTTAGCCTATAGGAAGAGGAGATGCAAATGTTAAGAGCCTTAGCCAATAGGGAGAGGAGGAGAGAGTGGCTGCTGCAGACACCAGAAAGTATTTCTTCACAGAGAGAGTGGTTGATCATTGGAACAAGCTTCCAGTGCAGGTGATCGAGGCAGACAGCGTGCCAGACTTTAAGAATAAATGGGATACCCATGTGGGATCCCTACGAGGGTCAAGATAAGGAAATTGGGTCATTAGGGCATAGACAGGGGGTGGGTAAGCAGAGTGGGCAGACTTGATGGGCTGTAGCCCTTTTCTGCCGTCATCTTCTATGTTTCTATGAACATATCTCCACAGGATAGAACATAGCACTCCTTGAGCCAGTTCAATACAACTTTTTTTTACCATAGCAGAAGACATGCCTTGGGCCAGATATCTGCAGAAAATCAATGAGATTTTTTATGTATCTATTATTAGAAGTTTTTTATTAGAACATGGCACAATACAATTGGTCAGAAATTTTGTAAACTTGGCATTAATTGCTGGCTTTTATTATACCAGCCGCTGTGGTAAAAACTCCAACACTCATAGAATATCTATGAGCATTGAAGTTTATACCACACCGGCCGTTGTTTAAAAAAGGGCTAACACGGTTTGATAAAAGGGAGCCTAACATGTTCCAACACTTATAGGAATTGAATGAGCATCGGAGCATTTACCCCTCTGGCCTGCAGTAAAAAGCTCTACCCTGGTTTTGTTTAGTAAAGGAGCCCAATGTGAAACATGACTTGGCTTGTACATCAATTACCATAGCAAAAGCACTGAAGAATCCACCTATAAAAATGCAGGTTTAAAAAAAAAAAAAAATGACCCTCCCGCAAAACACTGGATTTTATAATCAATTTACTTGATCTTTGCTCCACATTTTCTTTCACTGGTGAGGTAAATGTTCCAATGCTCTTAGCATTCCTAGGAGCGTCGGCGCATTTATCTCGCTGGCCCGTGGCAGAAATCTCTATCGAGGCTTTGTGAAAGGAGCCCTTTATACAGAAAGAGGTAAATTCTCTTGGATTTGAAAAATTAAAGGGTCAATCTGCAGTCAGTCTCTGTCCACTGTTGAACACATTATCTAGATAAATTTAACCAGATGGTCAGTGATCAGACTTAACTGATAATCTGACTGATGAATGTGGATAATTTTAGGACAGCTATTTTTCTGTCCTAATTACCCCCCCCCCTTTTTTTTTTTTTTTTTTTTTACAAAGCAAATGTTCCAGTGCCCATTAAATCCCTATGGACGCCGCTAGATGGACCATTGGTCTGACCCAGTACGGAAATTCTTATGTTCTTAAGTATAGGACAGTCAAGCCATTGTGACATCACTGATGAGGTTTGCTCTTAGGCACTGGTGGAATGAGGCATTATGACATCACAATCTCAGCTCTGGAATGTTGCTATTCTTTGGCCACTGTTGGAAACAGGAGAATGACACTGGAACAAATTTTCCCCCGTCCCCACGGTAACTCATTTTCCTATCCCTACCCCATTCCTGCAAGCTCTATCCTCATCTGCACAAGCCTCAAACACTTTCAAATCATAAGTTTTCAAGTCTTGTGCGGTTAAAGCAGAGCTTACAGGAATGGGGCAGGGACACAGATAGCGACACAACTCATGGGGACGGGACGGGGAAATTGAGTTCCTGCGGGATGGGGGGGAAATTGAGTTCCTGCGGGATGGGGGGCAAATTTGTCCCTGTGTCATTCTCTAGTCAGAACGATTACCGCAGTAGCAGCTGCTACCAGGGCTTTGTAAAAGGAGCCCTAAATTGTAAATATTTACTTCATTGGTGGCGGTCTAGTTGCTTTTCTTTTATTGTAACTTTGCATTTATGCTTTAGTGCACATTGCATTTTAGTGCACACTGAAATCTTACAGAAAATGCCCTGCCAGGACTCACTATCGTGGTTTTCTAAAAGGGGGCCTTAAAACAGAAAATGAAAATGAAACAAAATTTTGATTATTATTTTTTTTTGTAATATATATACAGTAAAACCTTGGATTGCAAGTAACTTGGTTTGCAAGTGTTTTGCAAGACAAGCAAAACATTTTATTAAATTTTAACTTGATATACAAGCAAAGTCTTGCAATACAAGTACATACAGTATACACACATCACAACTGAGCCGATGGTTCTTCTCTCTCTGACGCTGCAGGAGTGTAGTGACTGTTCTAAATGAGTGAGGTCTTGCAATACAAGTACGTATAGTATTTTATATTAAAATTTTTGGGTTGTGGAACGAATCGTCTGAGTTTCCAATATTTCCTATGGGGAAATTCACTTTGATATACGAGTGCTTTGGATTACAAGCATGTTTCTGGAACAAATTATGCTCGCAAACCAAGGTTTTACTGTATTTCATTTTGGAAATAGCACATACACACAAAAAAAATTTCTGTTCTATTTTCCAACAAATACATATGACTATTTTAATCACTCTAAGGGGTACAGTTCTCAATTTACTGCTTAAAAACCTATTAACTTGAATAAATGGTTTGAAAACCTGCTTGAATGAGATCGGAAGTGCATTACTGAGGGCTCCTTTTACTAAGCTGCGCTAGCGTTTTTAGCATGCACAGAATATTAGCGCGCGCTATGCGGAAAATCTAATGCCCGCTCAATGCTGGCGTTAGTGTCTAGCACGCGCGGCAATTCTGCGTGCACTAAGCGCACGCTAAAACCGCTATTGCAGCTTAGTAAAAGGAGCCCCGTGTCTTGAAATGCATTCAGTGACAAGCTAACACAGCCTCGTTTGCTTTCCAGTTGTGCCATGCATGTGCCAAGCTTGACTCTTAGCTTCCCCATGAGCAGGGGTCTCAAAAGTATGGCCCGCAGGCCACATCCGGCCCGCAGAAGAATGGTGCAGAAGTGCGCCATTTGGACTAATTTTCCAATGAGAATCTAAAAAACCCCCCAAAAAACCCCAACCCCTTGGGGTGTTGATAGATTTCAAATGCATTAATTAAAATTGGAACAACGTATCTTTGCGAACAAACTTTTTCCCGAATGAAATATATCAAGTCAAAATACAGGGCAAATTTATCTGATGAGCATTTGAAGTCGCTGCTTGTAATGAGCGTTTCAAAATTTGAACCTCAGTTTAATAAGATTTTAAAAACACAAAACCAGTTCCATCGTTCACATTAATGGTTTTATTAAGGGCCTCTTCTACGAAACCGTGCTAGCGGTTTTAGTGCCGGGAGCCGCGCTGCTCCGGATGCTCATAAGAACTCTATGAGCGTCGGGAGCAGCGCAGCTTCCACGCTAAAACCGCTAGGGCAGTTTAGTAAAAGAGGGGGTATAATTTGTGATGAATATATGAGAATTTGCTGGAAGTGTTCATCATCATTAATATACCATAATTTAATCTCGCATACTCTGTAATTAGTTTCTAAAATTTCTGCTTTCAATGAAACTCATATATCTAGAGTTATTTATCTTTTTTTTAAACTATGGCCTGCTGAAAAGTGCTGACATACCCAATGTGACCCTCGTGGCGAAAAGTTCGGAGACCCTGCCCAAGAGCAAAGCTGCCTCTGAATCTCACATTTCATTATTCTGTCTTCAAATACTCGTACCATTTTTTTTAAAAATTATGATTATTTACCTGCATCTTCCTCTAGCAAGGGGGATTGTTCATTTGGAGGATTCTTTTTTGCCTTCTTCTGATGCTTCAAACATTTCAGGATGTTTTTCGCTGTCCTTTCCAGGGTGTTCTTTCCTTTTCCACCTTGATTTTCATTAGTCTCCTTACATAAAATCTGCATTTTTTCAGCAGTAGTGCCACGAGCCTTTATCTTCAGTTTCTTCATTTTTCTTTGGGAAAGTAACTGGCTCTCACCAAGTCAAATGAGTCAAGCAGTGGATTAGAGGCGAGCGTCCTGTTTCGGCTGCATTTACTTTTATTTAAGCAAAGTTTCGTTATCTGGCTTATGTAATGCTCAGGGCTTGTTTTATAAGCCAAGCATCAAACCAGTTCCTCAACGAAATGTTCCTCCTCTGGAATAAGACACAATTGAACTTCCAAAAGCCAGAGCATGTGTAATACCAAAGGTACTTTCCCTGTTAGTTTTGTCAAGCGCTTGGATATTACTGTTTGAAATTCCCTTGAAACCCTGCCAGCACGATCAGTTAAACACACATGAATCCAAACCTTGTCGTTCTTCGTGTCTGTCTGACTTCAAAGACAATGACACTTGCTCAAAAGAGGTATTTGGCCGCCTTCATTTTGTGCAAAGTGCACAGGACACCGATGGGTCTATTTTATGAATAATGCAGCAGTCTACATCATAGGGTTTAAAACATCGCTCACGAGTAATTAAACAAGTATTTACTGGATATTTCCACTTCCATCGCAGTGATTACTTCTGTGCTTTCTGCTGCAAAGGCAATCAGATTGGGAAAATCCATACTGCAAGGGCCAAAGAGTTAGGTCACTGTTTTACTTTGAAAAGAGAGGAAACAGCTACATACAAGATCACGGTTGGCATACACCAACCCCCCCTATTGTCAGCTGCTGGATCCTAAGTGTCAGTCACATGCAGTTAGTTTTTCATCCTGTAAAAAAACCAGGTAGCCTGCAAGCTATTTGGCAAAGAAAAGTTTGCTAAACCTTCAATGCTTTCAAAATAGTCTGTGTGTTTCCTAATAGAACAAGGGAATCCACTCAGTACCAGAGCTGAGTCCTGACTCACATGGGGAGGGGGGGGATGACTGGGGAGAGAAAATTTTTTTCCTTTAAGGCTCCACAGGCCAGACTCTGATTTCCAACACAGACTCCACAAATTTGTAGTATTCCCAAAATAAACTTCTTTAGCATAAATTGCTTAAAATCTAGTGCACATTTTTTGATATGTCCACAAGTGCATGTGTTATACAGCCTATGTATATGCTTTTAGTTAGCCACTGACAACATCCCCCAACACACACACACACTCCCCCCCACCCCCCCACCCCAATTCTAAATCCGAAGCTCCGTAGTGGAAACTAGCGTTCAAACTTTGAAAGACCAAAGGTATTATACTCATTTTGAGTTTCTGAGTGGGGTTCCCTGAAGCAGCCCTCAAAACATGGTCCTTGTCTGGACCCAAGAAAACTCTATGAGATAAGTGTCAACTTCAAATAACATTATATTTTTATGAATTATTAGAACACCCTTTTCAACAGATAATAAGATTTTGCAAGTAGTATGCAATGATTGGATGGTGAGACCTAGTATGTGGGGGTGTTCCCCCAACTGGTCTTCGGGTCTCTGAGCATACATTCTTTCAACTATATTATTATATATTTTGAAGAGTTTTTTTGAGAACAACATTTCTGGGTTTTGTTTTGATATTTGACCCATTTTTCCAAGCTTTTATATTGAAGCAAGCAGCTGCTATAATTCCCCTGTACCTTTTGCCTAAAAAAAATCTGCACCAACTAGCACAGCGCTATGCATGATTCTGTAAAAGTTACATATACCTTATAGAAACACGCTTAGTGCCAACCAGCTAGAGAGGCTGCCTTTAGCGCTGTCTCTGATGCTGAAAGCTATGGAAGACCAGGCAAATGTATACGGTAAGTAGATGAGCATGAGGAGGGGAGATGCTGGTCCTCGGTGCATGAAAGGAAGTAGAGCGGGTACAAATGGATTGATAGCGTAGCTGGTTTTAAGAAAGGTTTGGACAATTTCCTAGAGGAAAAGTCCATAGTCTGTTATTGAGAAAGATTATTATTAGGTTTTTTTTTTTTATTATTAGGTTTTTTTATATACTGCCTATCAAGGTTGTCTAAGCGGTTTTACAATCAGGTACTCGAGTATTTTTCCCTCTCTGTCCCGGTGGGCTCACAATCTATCTAACGTACCTGAGGCTATGGAGGACTGAGTGACTTGCCCAGGGTCACAAGGAGCAGCGCAGGGTTTGAACCCACAACCCCAGGGTGCTGAGGCTTCCCTCATATGTGTGCGCCACACACACATATGAGGGAAGCCACTGCTACTCCTTGAGTTTTGGCTAGGTACTAGGGACCTGGACTGGCCACCGTGAGAACGGGATATTGGACTTGATGGACCATTAATCTGACCCAGTAAGGCTATTCTTATGTTCTTACGTGAGCCAAGTATAGGACAATCAAGCCATTGTAACATCACTGATGAGGTTGGCTCTGAGGCACTGCGGAATGAGGCATTATGACATCACAATCTCCTCTCTGGAATGTTGCTCTCATTTGGGTTCCAGAATCTTGCTATTCTATGAGATGCTGGAATGTTGCTACTCTTTGGGCTTTGGCTAGGTACTAGGGACCTGGATTGGCCACCATGAGAACGGGCTCCTGGGCTTGGTGGACCATTGGTCTGACCCAGCAAGGCTATTCTTCAGTTGCAGGTGGCCTTGGGCATTTTGCCAGGCTCCCTCAATGGTAGCTACACCCCTATACCTGCCACAGACGTTAGTTAGTCCTTTAAAAATGACCCTCTTACCTTGCATTCAGTCCTGCTGCTTAAGTTGCTCCTCGGTCTCCCTTCTTACAGGCACAGCTTAAATTGGTGTGTCCCAAGACTGCCCTGGTTCCAGGTATCATTACAATTCTGATTCTTTCAGGGCATATGGTTTGCTTTGTCTATGCTTGTTTCCTTTAGCGTTCAATTCTCATGCTATCAATGACTACCAATAAATATATGGTAGGGTCTGGACTAGACTAGTACTCAGTTTATTGGCATAAAAAGGCTAACCTGAGTCTGAAACATTTCCAGTCATTTAAATCAGAGGTTTTCTGGATTTCAGCATCAAAACTTGCCTGAAATCCATATTCGGACTTGTTTCAGTTTTGGAAAAAAATGGCAATGTACTGTATTTTCAACTGAAACCAAAACTGTTCAGTGGAGCCCTCACCCTCTCCCTTTTCCCCCCCCCCCTTAAATAAAGATACTCCTCCAAAATCCACTCACCATCAATGGCAGCCCCCTCCAAAGTCTACCATGTCATGGGTGGCTAGTGGGGACAAGAGTAATGCCATGCCAGTCGTGCATCAAAATGGCTTCCTAGGCTTCCAGTGGCCAGAGGTCCCGGAAGCCATTTTGACACAAAGCCGGTGTGGGCAGAAACAAGTGGGGATCACTCCTGCCCCCATTAGCTACCAAGACCCAGAAGGGAGGCTGCTGCCATTTAAGGGTCCAGGAGGGGGACTCTTTCTTATTGGGAGGATGGAGTGAATGCTGTTCGGGGGCCAGGGCAGGACTAGTTTCAGCTTCAATATTGATCAAAATTGTGCAGTCAGTTTCAACACAGATTTAGTTTTGGTCGGGCTCTGATTTAAATGTTTAAATACTGCAGTGTTATACTTTAGGGTCTGATTTGTGACAGGTTACCTATGTGAGAAGTCCCAAAACTGTGCCTATTTATCTCTGTTTTATAAAGGCAGATACCTATACATGGTGCTCATATATATGAAGGTCATTTCATAAATAATGCACACTATTCTTTTTAATTTACATGTTTTATTTTTTTTTCCAAGTATTTCTTTACAATCCTTCAATATAATCTCCCTGCTTTGCAATGACATAAGAACATAAGAAGTGCCATCTCCGGATCAGACCTTCGGTCCATCAAGTACGGCGATCCGCACATGTGGAGGCCCTCCCAGGTGTACACCTGGCATAATTTGTAGTCACCCATATCCTTCTATGCCTCTCATAAGGAGATGTGCATCTAGTTTGCTTTTAAATCCTAGGATGGTCGATTCCACAATAACCTCGTCGGGGAGAGCATTCCAGGTGTCTACCACTCTCTGCGTGAAGCAGAACTTCCTGATATTCGTCCTGAACTTGTATCCCCTCAGCTTCATTCCGTGTCCTCTTGTCCATGTCAAATTGGACAATGTAAATAGTTTTTTCTGCTCTATTTTGTCGATTCCTTTCAGTATTTTGAAGGTCTCGATCATATCCCCTCGCAGTCTCCTCTTCTCAATGGAGAACAATCCCAGTCTCATAAGTCAATCCTCGTATTCCAGTTTCTCCATACCCATTACTAGCTTTGTTGCTCGCCTCTGCACCCTCTCCAGCAGTTTTATATCCTTCTTTAGGTTGGGAGACCAATGTTGGATGCAGTATTCCAAGTGGGGTCTGATCATTGCTCTATAAAGCGGCATTAGGACCCTCTCCGATCTACTCATGATTCCCTTCTTTATCATGCCCAATATTCTATTTGTCCGGGAAGCTTCATTATTCCATCCAAGACACCATTTTTGTTCAGTTGCTGAATGGCTTGGGTAACGGCGGAAGAAAGCTCTTCCAGAGATGCAAAACGATGTCCACGCATAGGTTGTTTCAACTTTGGAAAAAGGTTGAAGTCTGGTTGACTCATATCTGGACTATAGGGAGCATGAGGTAACACCTCCCAGCCATATTTGCGAAGTTTTTCAATTACAACATTTCCAATGTATAGGCGAACATTGTTGTGAAGAATGATGGCCCAGCCAAGAGCAACTGAGGTCAGGTTATGTGCATTTTTTGCAAAAAATCACAATAATATACTGTTGTGACACTTCTTCCACATGGAACTTTGTCTGTTCAAGAGCATTAGCTACAAGTTTCACACATCGTTCATCGATTGTTAATTTCGGCCTTCCTGGTCTTGCATCATCATCTATGCTCACATGACCACTCCAAAAATGAGTTGCCACCAAGAAACTGTACTACAGTCCACTGTTAACTCATCACAAACTTCACGTAATGCACTGTGGATTTCTGTCGGGTTTTTGCCACGTAGTTTCAATCTTAATGTACAACCTCTGATCGTCAACAGACACAGTACCCGAGACACATGCAGCCTCCATTTCCCACACTTGTCACAGACACACTATGTACACTACAGAGCTCCTAAGCACACGTCTTGCTGCTTCAAGCACTGAAGTGAAAGTGAAACAAGTTTACTGCAATTGCCTCATCCACTCCCCAATGTTGCCAAGCTGTGCATTATTTATGAAATGACCCTCATACGCCATCTTGTCGACACAGGTGCATACACATAAGCAAACATCCATGTGCTTTCATAAAATGTTTTATTCACAATCAGCCATAATTCTATTTAGCATGATGAAAAATCTGTGCCGATAAAACTTTTAGATGCGAGGTTTACACCAAGAAAAACCTGATGCAAATTTTCATACCTAAATTAAACTCAGATCTCCCTTATCCACAAAAGTGGAAGTAAGGAAGGAATAGGGAATTACAGGCCGGTAAGTCTGACTTCTGTGGTAAGCAAATTAATGGAAACACTTTTAAAATAGAGAATGGTCAAGTTTCTGTAATCCTGTGGATTACAGGACCGGAGACAACATGGATTCACTAGAGGTAGGTCTTGTCAGACAAATCTGATTATTTCTTTGACTGCGTGACCAGAGAATTGGATAGAGGATGTGCGCTAGATGTGGTGTATTTAGAATTTAGCAAAGCCTTTGACAGTGCTCCACACAGACGTCTAATAAATAAACTGAGTGCCCTCGGGATGGGGCTCGAAGTGACGGGCTGGGTCAGGAACTAGTTGAATGGAAGGTGATAGAGGGTAGTGATCAATGGAGATCGCTCTTAGGAAAGGGATGTTACCAGTGATGTGCCTCAAGGTTCTGTTCATGGGTCTGTTCTTTTTAACATTTTTATAAACGATATTGCTGAAGGGTTGTCGGGTAAGATTTGCCTCTTTGTAGATGATACCATAATCTGTAATAGAGTAGACAAGCTGGATGGTGTGAATAACATGAAGAAAGACCTGGCAAAGCTTAAAGAATGGTCTGAAATTTGGCAGCTAAAATTTAATACTAAGAAATGCAAGGTCATGAATTTTGGTTGCAAAAACCTGAGGGAACGGTACAGTTTAGGGGATGAAGAACTTATGTGCAGTTTGTGCACGACAGAAGAGCGGGACCTCGGTGTCATTGTATGTGATGAAGGTGGCCAAACAGGTTGAAAAGGTGACGGCTAAAGCTAGAAGGATGCTAGGTTGCATAGGAAGAGGTATGGCCAGTAGGAAAAGGGAGGTATTGATGGCCCTTTATAAGACTCTGGTGATACCTCATTTAGAATGTTATGTACAATTCTGGAGGCCGCACCTTCAAAAAGATATAAAAGGATGGAGTCAGTCCAGAGGAAGGCTACTAAAATGGTGTGTGGTCTTCATAAGGCGTATGGGGACAGTCTTAAAGATCTCAATCTGTATACTTAGGAGGAAAGGCGGGAGAGGGGAGATATGATAGAGATGTTTAAATACCTACGTAATGTAAATGTGCATGAGTCGAGTCTCTTTCATTTGAGAGGAAACTGCAATGAGAGGGCATAGGATGAAGTTAAGAGGCGATAGGCTCCGGAGTAATCTAAGGAAATACTTTTTTACAGAAAGGGTGGTAAATGCATGGAACAGTCTCCCAGAAGAGGTGATGGAAACAGAGACTGTGTCTGAATTCAAGAGGGCCTGCGATAGGCAGGTGGGAGATCTCAGAGAGAGAAAGAGATAATTGTTACTGACAATGGGCCATTTGCCCTTTATCTGCCATCATGTTTCTATGTTTCTTATCCTATAAAACTGCACGTAAATTTCAAGAGTGCCCCCTATCAGTCCATACCCCTCCCACAGCCACACACCCTTTTTGGATCCAAGTGTACAATTTATACACAGATCCCGGCGCCTAATAATGTGCATGTAAATTTTAATTAGTGCCAATTAGTGCCAGTAATTGATTAGTGCCCAATTATTGGCATTGACAGGCTTCTTAATCGATTAAATTGGGCACGCACCTGAATATCCACATATAATTTTGAGTGCCATATGTAGAATTAGGCCAAAAGCCTTTATAAACGTACCCATTTAATGGTCGATTTTGATTACTGGAAAAGAAACAAGATTGTTCATTTGTTGGTAACGTTTGCTTGGCTTCCTGTTGAGCGTTAAGACATTGGAATATCTTGGCTGCAGATACCCCGGCTGAGGTGGCTGCCTGGTTGTTAACTGAGCTGTGTGGCTCAGGCTCAGAGAAGCACCTCGAGAGAATTTTCATCAACGTACAGCTCTGAGGATCAGGATTTTATTTATACCTGAATCCTAAACGTCACAGAGTGATCTAAAGTTTTTTGCCATTTCCGGGAACAAGATGACAATGAGGGGTTACTACGTTACGTACTCGAACAGAAAATGCAGGTAGGGAAGTGGAAGAAACATTAGGAGCCACGTTATCCTTCCCGTGGCAGCCAGTCCCATGCAAAAGTGAAACAACAGGAAAGGGAAAGAGGTGGGAATTTCAACATTACTCAGTTGACCAATTTTGCAACCTAGACTTGTAACTGCTGGATTTTACAGAGCTGCTCATTCAAGAGGAATAATTTAAGAAGCTGAGCAACAAAACTCACTTCCTCAGGTAGCTTTAAACACCAGAAAGGAAAACCCAGCTACTCCCTCAGGCACCCTTCCAAAGCCTAAATCCATACAAGAAGTTAGCTGTCACCTATGCATGATTCAGAACATTCAGACCAGGGCATGTATATGTAAAAAGAGGCTTTTCGAAAATTGCTGTGTAAACCTGGTATTTACATGTGCAAATGCCACACAAACCTCCTAAAATGTTCTCCATTATGTGTTCACTTGGAAAATTGTACAACTGGCTCAATATTGTTAACACAAATTTCAGCTTCGTTCATTCATGTCATGCCCCAGAACGACTGATGTGTAATGGGGGGGCATATTTAACTAGTAACAATTTACAGAGTGACTGCTGATTGGTTGCACATCTGTGAGAGGGTGGGGCTTCTGGGTTTGAAGTTTTATGAATTTGCTTCTGGGTTTTGGGGTGGGTTTTTTTTTTTGGTGGGGGGTTCTCAGACAAGAAACTAATTATAACTATCAAGTCATATATCAAGATTGCCATGAACCCATGTCAACCAATATTTAAAGTTTTTAACTTCAGCACACCCTCTCTAAAGAATCTTCTTAGGTGCTCGAGTGCTAGCAACTTGAAGAATTACAGATCTATAAAGAAATCCGTTTTGTGCTAGTCTGGTAAGGTCCTCCAGCATCATCCCCATGGTTGTTTTCAACATGTCCAGCCATCTGATTGCAGGTCACCCTCTGCGCCTGGTTCCTTCGATCTTTCCAAACATGATGTCGTTCCCCAATGATCTTTCTCGTCTGACAGTATGACCAAAATAAGACAGTCGTAACTTCATCATTTGGGGCAATCATGGGCAGGAAGGCTCTGATTTTATACACGGCACATAACTCAGTTGTCAATCATCCACTAGGCACCATTTATAAAATTGCACTCCTAGCGGCTCCTAAGCAGTCTTAGGCGCTGGTAGGTGTTGAAACGTTAGGCGCCCTCCCATTTATGCCAGGGTTTTCTTGGATTACATGAGTGCACCTAAGTTAGGTGCCTACCAGGGCCTAGGTCAAAGTACGCCCAAATTCTGCCCCTAACCATGCCTACTTTCTGGCAGGTGCCTAGGTTTAGACGCCTACCTCAAAGTGGTAGGTGTCTATTGTCTTTAGTTTTTCCCTTACCATATTGTTCATTCCTTCCTTTTCCCCAACCTTTTTTGTTTAGTGTATCCGACCGACTCCCTCCTTTCCTCATATCTCCTTATTGGTTTGATCGTTTAACTGTATTTTATGCTCCCTGCCCTATTTGATTTTTTTATATTTACTTATTTTAAACTTTTATTGTAAACCGCTTAGATTTACCTTTGGTTTTATATTTGCGGTATGTTAAATAAATTGAACTCGAACTTGAACTGAGTTAGGCGCCTACCAGCTAATTAATGTTTTTCTTTTTTAATGTCACTTTTCAATTAATATGCACTTCAGTCCTTATCCCAAGAGTCTCACAAAACCAATTTCAGTTCTCAGGATATAATAATAAACTTTTAATACTATTACCTTTTTTTTTTCCCCTCTAGACATTTAAACTTTTCAGGCTTCTGCGGTGTCACTCAAAGCTCTTTCATTAACAACCAGCTCGTCATCAACCTGTCGTATTTCTCATTTCAGCTTTTTAATTTCTTAAACATCAGTCAGCTCCACCACCATTTCTTAAGTCACTAGAAATTCTCAATGGAAACTTAGCTTTAAAGCATTTTGTCCGTCGGCCAGGGGGGCGTGTGTTCAGCATGTTTTGCCAAACTGCACGTAAATTTCAAGAGTGCCCCCTATCAGTCCATGCCCCTCCCACGGCCACACCCCTTTTTTGGATCCAAGTGTAAAATTTATACACGGATCCCTGGCAGAACCACTATCAGGACTTTTCAATCTCTCCCTAAGTTCGGGGATAGTCCCCATAGACTGGAAAACAGCTAACGTCGTTCCACTGCACAAAAAGGGTTGCAGGGCAGAGGCTGCAAACTACAGACCGGTGAGTCTCACATCAATAGTATGCAAACTCATGGAAACACTAATCAAACATAAATTAGACGCAATCTTGGATGAGGAGAATCTACGGGATCCCAGTCAACACGGATTCACCAAGGGTAGGTCCTGCCAATCCAATCTCATCAGCTTCTTTGACTGGGTAGCAAAACAGCTAGACTTGGGAGAATCCATGGACGTCGTATACCTAGACTTCAGCAAAGCTTTCGATAGTGTCCCGCATCTCAGGCTGTTGAGCAAGATGAAATCAATGGGGCTGGGAGAAAAACTAACTACATGGGTCAATGAGTGGCAGACTTCAGAGAGTGGTAGTTAACGGTACCCTCTCTAAAACATTGGAGGTGACCAGTGGAGTACCACAGGGCTCAGTCTTGGGCCCGCTCCTTTTCAACATATTCATAGGGGACCTAACTCAGGGGCTTCAAGGTAAGATAACGTTATTCGCTGACGATGCCAAACTATGCAATATAGTGAGAAACGGCAATTCACCCGATAGTATGACACAGGACCTACATTTGTTGGAGCTTTGGTCCTCGACCTGGCAGCTGGGCTTCAACGCTAAGAAATGCAAGATCATGCACCTTGGCAGCAGAAATCCGTGCAGAACTTACACCTTGAATGGTGAGACCTTAGCTAGAACTTCAACAGAACGAGACTTGGAAGTGATCATCAGCGCAGACATGAAAACTGCTGATCATGTGGAGAAGGCTTCATATAAGGCAAGACAGTTGTTAGGTTGCATCCGCAGGAGTTTCGCCAGCCGGAAGCCTGAAGTCATAATGCCATTATACAGAACCATGGTGAGACCTCATTTGGAATACTGTGTGCAATTCTGGAGGCACTACCGAAAAGATGTGCAGAGAGTAGAGTTGGTGCAACAGATGGCCACCAGGATGGTCTCGAGGCTCAAAGATCTATCGTACGAGGAAAGGCTGAAAAATTTGCGGCTGTACTCACTCGAGGAACGTAGGGAGAGAGGAGACATGATCGAGACGTTTAAGTATATTACCGGCCGTATCAAGATGGAAAAAGAGATTCTCTTTCTCAAAGGACCCTCAACCACAAGAGGGCATCCGCTCAAACTCAGGGGCGGGAAATTTCATGGCGACACCAGGAAATATTTCTTCACCAAGAGAGTGGTTGATCCTTGGAACGAGCTCCCGGTGCAGGTGATCGAGGCAAACAGCGTGCAAGAATTTAAGAGCAAATGGGATGCCCATGTGGGATCCTTTAGAGGGTTAAGCCAAGGGAACCTGTCACCAGGAATGGGATCCCTAGGATAGTAGACTTGGGGGTGGGTCAGTAGAGTGGGCAGACCTGATGGGCTATGGCCCTTATCTGCCGTCATCTTCTATGTTTCTATGTTTCTATCCCGGTAACTTATCCTTTTTCTGCCATATCCCACTGTGTGCCCCGCAGTTCTGGAAGTGGCACCAATTAAGCCTAATTGAATAATTAAGTTAGGCGCCTACATCGGCTAAGAACGCCAATCTGGGTGACCAACTTCAGGCGCCGTTAATAGAATCTAGGCTGAAATGGGCATGGAGGCATTAATCAGCTAGCGTGTTCACATTAGCATATGCCAGCTGGACAATAATGAGTTAACACAAGAGCACTAAGTTAGCATCTTCTGACTAGGAGGAAGTCAATGTACCCATGCTAATTTTTTGGGGCAAGTCCTGCTTACTAATGGAAAACTTAACATGGGTAGAAACTGCAACACTCTTCCAGAGGCAGCTATAGGGGAAAGCACCCTTCAGGGATTCAAGAAAAGGTTGGATAAGTTCCTGCTGGACCAGAACAGACGCAGGTAAGGCTAGACTCAAATAGGGCACTGGTCTTTGACCTAAGGGCTGCCGCGTGAGCGGACTGCTGGGCACGATGGACCACTGGTCTGACCCAGTAGCGGCAAATCTTATGTTCTTATGACCCAGTGGCGTATTAAGGGAGGGGGGCGGACCGCTCTGGGCACCAGCACCCCTCCTCCTCTGCACCTCCCACCTCTTCCCACTCCTCCCCTTACCATATGTATCCCCTTTCCTTTCTCCTATACCTCCAGTTATTTATCGCTGCAAGCAACAACTTCAATGTGCTCCACGTAACCACATTGTCTCTCTTGCCGATGTCATTTCTGGGTGCTGCACATAGGAAGTGACATCAGATAGAGAGCCAACGGGGGTCGCGAGGAACACATTGAAGTTCTTGTGGTGAACAACTAGAGGTATGGGGGAAAGGAGGGGGCATGCGCATGGCTGGGGGGGATCGGGGAAAGAGTGGGGGACGGAGATGAGGGTAGGGAAGGGGCATGTATTCTATAATAGTGTGTCTAACTTTTAGGAATGCCCGTGACCCGCCCATTCTCTTCCCTGGCCGTGCCCCTTTTGGAGATCCATGCACTAGAATTTATGCGCACCACTTTGTAGAATTATGCTTAGGAAGTTGGGTGCTTAAATTCTAATTAGTGTCAATTAGTGACAATAATTGCTTGTTAATTGGCAATTATCAGCACTGATTAGCTTGATAAACCATTAACATAGAAACCTGATGGCAGATAAAGGCCAAATGGCTCATCTAATCTGCCCATCCCAATCTCTTTCTCTCTCTGAGAGATCCCACGTGCCTATTCCACGCTTTCTTGAATTCAGATACAGTCTCTGTCTCCACCACCTCTAGACTGTTCCATGCATCTAAAACCCTTTCTGTAAAAAAGTATTTCCTTAGATTACTCCGGAGCCTATCACCTCTTAATTTCATCCTATGCCACACTGCAATGTGTGTGTCTTTAAAACATTCTACAAATCCCTACCATGCGAACCCCTCGACCCGGATTTTGCAAGTTGCTTTGTCAGGAGGGGCAAACTACTGTTGTCGGTTACTTGGTCTGGGAGAGACAAAAAAAAACCAGGCACACCTGGCGGGCGTCTGGTTTTTTTTGTCCCTCCCAGAACAAGGTTACCTTTCCAGACGAAGCAATTTGTGAAATCCAGATCGAGGGGTTCGTGTGGTTGGGATTTGTAGAATGTTTTATAGTCATACAGTGGAACAGCAAGAGGGGGCCAAGTAAAGAGCAGTACCACCAGCTGGACAAGGAGTCAGTCGAAATGAAAAACAAGAAAAGATTAAGTGCTATTGTTTAGCTTGAACTTATAAGCAGACGGTACGGGATTATTTAAGTCAGGGGTGTCCAACCTTTTGGCTTCCCTGACCGAAAATAATGTTTCTGGGGCCACACAAACGTGCAAACGCTGCAGCAAGACAGAGGAGGGAGCCAGCAAGATGGTAAACACCTAGGGGCAGCAGAGGAAAACATTGCATTGCCCTCGACTGGGGCCACACAAAATACTTCACGGGGCCACACAAAATACTTCACTGGGCCGCATGTGGCCCTCGGGCTGCAGGTTGGATACCCCTGATTTAAGTGCTTTGATGGTTTCAAGTTTATTTAAATTTTGTTAACCCGCCTTTGCAAAGTTTCAAAGCGGCTAACATTCATAAAACATTTGAGTGGGGTAAAGACAATTAAGACAGAATAATAAAAAGACATCAAATATTAAAATGACATCATTTTTTAAACAAACAAAACAAAAACAGCAGTGACAACAACTAAGCATTAAAACAGACAACTGTACTGGCACAAAAAGGAGGGGGGAAGAAGTACAATATTTTTGAAAGGAAAGAACAAATAAGGATAAAACAAAATGTAGGGTGGACACAGCAGATTTTTCTGAGCAGAAAGGCTGATCAGAAGAAAAGTCTACTATTTGTTTAAAAGAGAACATCCATTGCTCGACCCTATTAAGCACTTTGGTGGTTGGTCTGAGCACTTTACTATAATATTTCATTACTAGTCTTTAAGCCCGTTACATTAACGGGTGCTGGAATAGATGTGTCTGTCTGTCTTTCTTTCTCTCTCTCTCTCCTTGGCCGCTTTCTGTCTGTCTGTCTTTCTTTGTCTCTCTCTCCTTGGCCGCTGTCTGTCTTTCTTTCATTCTGTCTGTCTCTCTCCTCGGCTGTCCACCTCCACCTTTGTGTGCTCCCCCTGTCCAGCAGCAGCCCTTCTCCCTTCCTTTTACCTCTCCCCTGTCCAACAGCAACCTTCCTGCTCCCCCCCTGTGCAGCAGTAGCCTTGTAGTAATTTTTTTTCCTTACCTGCTCCCCCTGTCCAACATCTGCTAGGCCATGCAGCCTCGGGCCATTTGCTAGGCTAGCCCGACTCACAATATCGAAGTGGGCCGGCCTAGTAAATGTTCCACGGCTGTTTGAGGAGACCATGGCTGCTACCACTGCTGGTCCAGGAATGAGAAGAAGAGGCATCCCGGCAGTGGCAGGAAGTCAGCCAGCATCGGAGATGGAAGAAGATGCATCCCGGCAGCCTGGAGGGAGGTGAGGACAGCGCCGCATGCGCTGCAAACTGCCACAGGCCGCACGCGTTGTACTCTGTAGTACGTACCCTGTCTCTGCCACTGAGCTACTGATCACGGAGGCAGGGATCATGGCATGTCAACTGCGCATGTATGGTAAGGATTTTATTATTAGTGATTTTAAATACACTACTAATGTTTGATTTAAAATGTTCACTCTGTGATGCATGGGGTTAGAGAACCCTATTCTTACACCACACATGGTCCATTCAATAACATTTTAAGTACACGATGGACTAGACAGAAATCTTGTGTAAAAGATGTAAATCTTTTCCCAGAACGTGCGGGCGGAACCAAAAGGCAAGCGGGTGCCAGCTGATCATTGTGTAATCATTAGCGAAGGTATCTCCAGTTAAAAATAGAGGCACTTTTTCATCCCTGTTAATTTCATGATTTCAAAATTATCCTGAGAAAGTTTCCCCGGCACTCCCTGAATCTATTGTGCAAGCAGGCGAAGATGGTTACAAGTTCCTGTAAAAACCTCAAAACCACACCGAAAACAGAGTTCCTGTTACTGGGAGCCACCATGTGGCTCAATATCAGAGATGCATTCTGCTTTTTTGAAAAGCTTCAGGAACATTTGTTAATAATAATAACTTTATTTTTATATACCACAATACCACAAATAGTTCAGAGCGGTTTACAGAGGAAGAGACTGTATACAAACAGCGATTATACAAAAAACTTTCGAACTTATATTAGCATGTTGAGATTAATTGAGTTTATCTGGGAGTGTTTTAGGAATAGAAGTGGAGTCAGAGAAATTTGTCGAAGAGATAAGTTTTTATTGACTTCCCGAAAGTTTGATAAGAAAGTGCTTTTGAAATAAAGGACTAGATTCACTAAGCAAATCAATCGTGTACCGATCAGTTTGCGACCCGATTTTACTCCGGCCCTATTCACTTACCTTTGTGCTGATCCAATTCCGATCCATGTATGTAAATGAGGGGAACGGTATGCATAGTAGGCAGGGACGCAATTCACTAAAGAAATTTTTGAAACCGACTGGGCTGGCCAATCAACACAAAAAGCGGCTTCTGGGGACCAATCGCAAGCATCCTTTCTGACTATCCTCGGGCCTGAGGCCCTGCAGCCCATCTCTGCCGCTCTGCTCTCTGCTCTTTTCAGCCAAATTTTCCACACAAACACCCCTTCCAGCTGAGCCCTGCTCTTGCCCTCCTCCTGCCGAGCCCTGCTCTTGCCGCCCCAACTCTTTTGCTCTCTGCTGCTCTTCCCCGCAGTGCGAGCCCATGGTTTTGAAGCAGGGTTGCACTGCGGGGAAGGGTGGCAGAGAGCAGGAGAGTCAAAACTGCCTTCTTTTAAATGCTGGGGATCGCCCTTCCAGAGCAGGAGAGTCAGAGCCACTTAAAAAAAAAACCAAACCCCCCCCAGCAAAAACAAACACTGAATGCATGCGCAGACCATCTACAGGGAGCGCGGATGGTCTGCGCATGCTTCAGGATCGCACTCGATCCGTGCGGTCGGAGGGGGCATTCTTCCGATCACCCTCATTTTAATTTTATTGTTTGGTGAATTGGTCGGGCCTGCACGGATTGGGCACGGAAATAAGGTTTGTGACTATGACCTCTATCATATCACTCTGAGCTGTCTCTTGAAGCTGAAAAGCCCTAGCTGATTTAGCCTTTTCTCATAGGGAAGTCGACTCAATCTCTTTTATCATTTTTGTTGCCCTTCTCTGAATCTTTTCTAATTCCACTGTATCTCTTTTGGTATATGGTGACCAGAACTGCATACAATATTCAAATTATGGCCGTACCATAGAGCGATATAAGGGCATTATAACATTTCTCAGCTTTGTTTTTCCATTCCTTTCCTGATAATTCCTAACATTCATCTTCTTGGAGTAGAGGTTGTAGATTTCATGTAATTTTTCTTAGTTTTTACAGCTCTGGATTGTATGTCACTACCAAGGGGGGGGGGGGGTCCTGTCTGTGGTTTTCTTGTCATTGTAGTGCAATACATTTTCTCTGGGTGTTTTATGGAATAAGGCAATATTCTTGGAGACTATTTTAGGGTTATATCCTTTTTATTCGAAGGATTCAGTCAGGGTCTTTAGTTTTAGTTTAGTTTTTTTTAAATTTCAGCCTATCAGCACATAGGCGTAATTGTCCCATCAATGCATTCCACATTTTAACACCTGCCACACAAAAAAAGCAGCTGCTCTAGTCTCAGCATATCGCACTTTAGTCAATGTTTCAAGTAACATTGCATTTTCTTTGTTTTACCCAACCCCCTTCCAGCTTTTTTGACTCCTCCAATGATAGGTGCGTCTCCTGTATGTAATATACATCAGCATTTTGCTGCTTTAAAAAAGCAAGTATTTTTTATTTTTTATTTGATGATTAAGGCCATTGACATTTAATGAGAAAATTTTAATCTGCATTAAAAATTTCAAATAACAGACACATAATCAACCATAAATATTTCTGATTATTAGAATTAGTATGAATAGACACCAATCTCATGCACATCCATAGTCTTCCCCACCCAAACCCTCTTCCCTTACCCCCCAACCCCCCCATATTTTCTGAATGCAGTGCTCTACCGGGACAGTATAACATCAGAAATTGCTTAAAATATAAAGGTATTGGATGGTAAAGCATTTGATGAACGATCGAGATTACTTTATAATTGACTTTCTGTTCTATTGGCAACAAATGCAACTTTCGAAAGATTGGGGTTATGTGCTTATTTCTTGAAACGCCTATAACCAACCGTGCTACTGCATTTAGGACCAACTGCAACACTCTGCTCCTTGTTTTAGTTATTCCAAGGTACAGTGCGTTACAATAGTCCAGTCTAAAGATAATCATTCTCTGAACTACGGTTCTAAAATCAAAAGGTGTCAGCATCAAGTCTCTCTCTCAAGTCTATAGTGCTTCTGGGTGTTCTATCCACTGTATTAACAGCTTTGCAGGTATCACCGAATTCTGTTATCCGCACATTATTTAGGTTATCAAGGTGTGATCATGTAAGAGTTTTACATCAAGTTGTAATGGCTTAAGGTAGAGTACAGAGTGAGGTATAAATTGCTGCGGCTAACCTATTTAGCAATACACAAATTGTCACCACGATACCTGTCAGAAGTAATCACATATCAGACTTCGCTCCTAAAGTTACGTTCTGCTGGTAAATACCATGATGCCTTAACCACTGATTTTTGACTGTAATTGGAGTTAATTGGCGCAAATTTGCAGTTATAAAATACTAATGGGCTCATAATAAAAATTTAAAAACTTCCAAAAAGTGGCCTAAATCAGTACTTGGACGATCAAAAAGCCAGATTGTCCAAGTACCAATAATCAAAGCTGGTTTTAGACGTATCTAAAACCAGCTTAGGCATTTCTCCTGCCTCTAAACGCCTAGAGCGAAAAGAGGCGTTTTTAGAGGAGGGGAAATGGCGGGAGATGGGCCGACTTAGACATAGGCATAAAGCAGGTATAACCAAAATGTTTAAGAGGTTGCCTAGTTGGAACTTATATGTTTTGACTTAGCACAAGAAAAGTGCCAAAAGGAGCTGCTGAACTGATTGCGGCTGCCGCAATCAGCTCAGCAGCCCCGGCAACCTGCCCACCCCCACCGCAACGATCGCGGCAGGAGAGATGCCTCATCTCCCCTGCCACGATCACGATCCTCCCCCCCCCCAAAACTGCTGCGGTTCATAGCAGTTCTGGGGACTGTGATTGCGGCAGGAGAGATAGCCAATCTCTCCTGCCATGATCCACCTCTTCCACACAATACCGGCAGGAGGGAGCCCAACCCCTCCTGCTGAGATGCGACCCCCCCTACCCCCGATCCAATACTGGCAGGTCGAAGCAGTTCAGCGTGGGGGGTGATCGCAATCACGGCAGGGGAGATGAGCCATCTCTTCTGCCGCGATCGTTGGGGGGGGGGGGATTCTGTAACCAGTGTTGTTTTAGACAGACGCCGGTTACAAAATCCAGCTTTTAGGTGAAGGACTGGCCCCAGCTATGCTACAATATCCTCTGGTAATGAGTTCCAGAGCTTAATTATTCATTGAGTGAAAAAAATATTTCCTCCTATTTGTTTTAAAAGTATTTCCACATAATTTCATTCAGTGTCCCCTGATTTTTGTACTTTTTGAAAGGGTGAAAAATTGATTCACTCTTGCCTGTTATACACCAATCAGGATTTAATAGACCTCAATTATATTCCTCCTCAGTTGTCTCTTTTCCAAGCTGAAGAGCCCCAAACTCTTTAGTCTTTCCTCATATGAAAGGAGTTCCATATTTCTATCATTTTATTTGCTCTTTTTTGAACCTTTTCTAATTTTGCTATATCTTTTTTTAGATACGATAGTCAAAGCTGTGTGAAGTACTCAAAGTGAAGACACACCATGGGGCAATACAGAGGCATTATAATATTCTTAGTCTTATTTACCATTCCTTTCCTAATAATTCTTAGCATCCTGTTTGCTTTTTTTGCCACAGCCGCACACTGGGCAGAAAATTTTAACATGGTGCTACACTAGTGTTCTATAATGGAAGTTCCGCCCACAACTGCCATTATAGAATACAAGTTCAGCATGCGTCATTCCAGGGCTTAACTTTAGGCAATCTGTAGAGAATTACCCCCCCCCATGATTTATAAAACGCACACATAAATGCTAATCCTGCCCCTGTTCTGTCCATTCACCCCCCAGAAAACCTGAATCTATGCCTATTTATATAAAAGTCAGTTCTGGGGGGGGGGGGGGGGGTTGGGTTAAGCAAGTAGACCCAAGGTAGTTTTATAAGAGCAGGTAAAATACAATTAATTTACAGAATTATCTCCATATGTATTGAGTAAGTCCAATAAAAGTGTATTACTTCAGGGAGTGTGGGGCGCAGTGGTTAAAGCTACAGCCTCAGCACCCTGGAGTTGTGGGTTCAAACCCCTACTGCTCCCTGTGACCCTGGGCAAGTCACTTAATCCCCCCCCCCCAATTGCCTCAGGGACAGACAGGGAAAAATGCTTGAGTACCTGAATAAATTCATATAAACTGTTTTGAGCTCCCCTGGGAGAACAGTATAAAAAAATTGAATAAATAAATAAATACTTTATATTTTTTTACCTTTATTTCATGATAACCAAAACAATCAAATGAAAATCAATAAGTTATGAAACAATAAAATACCTGACTATTAAAATCGTGAGTTGTCCAAAGATTCTACAGCTCTTCAGAAGGCTCTAAACTAATCTTTCAAAGAAATGCATTAGAAACTGGAGATTTTTTAGAAGGAAAAAAGTGAATATAATGACAACATTTTTAAGTGAACAAGAGGGTTAATCAGGAAACTCTGATATTCATTCATTTTAATGTTATTGGCACACTTTGCAGGGACAGTAAATAAGTTATTGACCTCATCATAGCTCTACTTCTCTTGAACTTTCCGTATATCCATGATCTAAAACAACGCAAAAGAGTCAGTTCTCTTTCAAAGCCGTAAATTGAAGGGAACTTTGAAGGACAACTGTGAATTAGCCAAAAAAATACAAAATGTAGGAACTTTGCAGGAGTAAGGAGGAAGGAATGATCCTAAATTGTACTGAATGATGTCAGTTGTCTATCTAAATTAGACACTGGGCAATTCATCAAATGTGGAAGTAAAGACTGAGCCAGATTAAGGCAATAAAGTTGATAAAACACAAAGCAATGTTACTTACCGTAACAGTTGTTATCCAGGGACAGCAGGCAGCTATTCTCACTAGTGGGTGATGTCATCAGACAGAGCCCCGGTACGGACGTCTCACAAGCACGTGTTGCTTGTAGAAACTTAAAGTTTCTAGATGCCCGCACCGCGCATGCGCCGGTGCCTTCCTACCCGGAGATCCGGGCGTGTCTCCTCAGTTCAGGTAGCTAGCCTGAGAAGCCAACCCAGGGGAGGTGGGTGGGACGTGAGAATAGCTGCCTGCTGTCCCTGGATAACAACTGTTACGGTAAGTAACATTGCTTTATCCCAGGACAAGCAGGCAGGTATTCTCACTAGTGGGTGACCTCCAAGCTAACCTCAGTGGGATGGAGGGGGAGTTGGCGATTTAAGAGAATAAATTTTTCAATACTGTTTGGCCAAACTGTCCATCCCGCCTGGAGAGGGTATCCAGACAATAATGTGAGGTGAATGTGTGAACCGAGGACCAGGTGGCGGCCTTGCAAATTTCCTCGATTGGTGTTGATCTGAGGAATGCTACTGAGGCTGCCATTGCTCTGACCTTATGGGCTGTGACCTTACAAGGGAGTGATAGTCCAGCCTGGGCATAGCAGAAAGAGATACAAGCCGCCATCCAATTGGAGATGGTGCGCTTCGATACGGGTCTTCCCAACTTGTTAGGATCGAAGGAGACAAAAAGTTGAGGAGTGGTTCTATGTGGCTTGGTGCGATCCAGGTAGAAAGCCAAGGCACGTTTACAGTCTAGAGTGTGAAGGGCCGATTCTCCGTGGTGAGAATGAGGCTTAGGGAAGAATACTGGAAGTACAATGGATTGGTTGAGATGAAATTCGGAGACCACCTTAGGCAGGAATTTCGGGTGAGTGCGGAGGACCACCTTGTCATGGTGGAATACTGTGAATGGTGGGTCCGCCATCAATGCCTGTAGTTCGCTGACTCTGCGAGCGGACGTAAGGGCTACAAGGAAAAGCACTTTCCAGGTGAGATACTTCAGAGGGGCCCTGTTGAGTGGTTCAAACGGGGGCTTCATGAGATGGGAAAGGACTACATTGAGGTCCCAAACTACTGGAGGTGGTTTGAGAGGCGGGTTAACATGGAAGAGTCCTTTCATAAATCTGGCGACCACCGGATGGGCCGAGAGGGGTTTCCCTTGTAGGGGCTGGTGGAACGCCGCGATAGCGCTCAGGTGTACTCGTATGGATGTGGACTTGAGCCCAGATTGAGATAGGTGTAGGAGATAGTCCAGCACGGAGGATAAGGAAGCTCGCTGGGGTTCCTTTGACTTGGAAACACACCATGAGGAGAATCTGGTCCATTTCTGGGAGTAGCATTGCCGAGTGGCGGGCTTCCTGGAAGCTTCCAAGACCTCCCTCACTTCTTGTGAGAATTGGTGAGGGGTTACGTTGAGAGGAACCAAGCTGTCAGGTGGAGAGACTGCAGGTTGGGATGAAGTAGTGATCCTTGATGTTGAGTAAGTAGTGAAGGAAACACTGGAAGTGGTACTGGTTCCCTGCTGCTGAGTTGAAGTAGGAGGGAGAACCAAGGTTGTCTGGGCCACCGAGGAGCTATTAGAATCATGGTGGCCCGTTCGAGTTTCAGCTTGACCAGAGTCTTCTGGATCAGCGGGAATGGTGGGAACGCATATAGAAATCGTTTCCCCCAGTTCAGTAGAAAAGCATCTGCCTCGAGGCGATGAGGAGTGTAGATCCTGGAGCAAAACTGAGGCAGTTTGGCGTTGTGGGGAGCCGCAAAGAGGTCTATCTGAGGCGTCCCCCACTGCGTGAAGATTTGGTGAAGGGGGCTGGAATGGAGAGTCCATTCGTGCGGTTGTAGCAGACGGCTTAGTTTGTCTGCTAAGACGTTGTTCTCCCCCTGGATGTATACTGCTCTGAGTAGGGTGTTGTGGCGCACCGCCCAGTCCCAGACTCGTAGAGCTTCCTGGCAAAGGAGGGCCGAGCCCGTGCCTCCTTGCTTGTTGATATAATACATGGCGGCCTGATTGTCTGTGCGAATGAGGATTACCATGTCGTGGAGTAGGTGTTGGAAAGCTTGGAGCGCATTGAAGATGGCTCTGAGTTCCAGTAGATTGATTTGGTGTAGTCTCTCCGCATTGGTCCAGAATCCTTGGGTGCGGAGACCCTCCAGATGGGCCCCCCATGCGTAATTCGACGAATCGGTCGTGAGGACTTTCTGATGGGGGGGAGAGTGCATCAGCAAACCTCTGGATAGATTCGAAGAGGTCATCCACCAAAGTAGAGACTGCCGAAGAGCAGGTGTGACTAAGATGCGTTTGGATAGTGGATCGGATGTCTGATTCCACTGTGATGCCAGGGTCCACTGGGGGATCCTGAGGTGGAGTCTGGCAAAGGGTGTCACATGTACTGTGGAGGCCATATGGCCCAGGAGCACCATCAGTTGTCTCGCCGGTAGGGTCTGGCGAGTCGACACCGACTGGCAGAGATGAAGAAGAGACTCCATGCGTTGCCGAGGTAGGAATGCTCGGAGTCGGGTGGTGTCCAGGACCTCTCCGATGAAGGGGAGGGACTGGGTGGGTTGTAGATGAGACTTGGAGAAGTTGATCTCGAAGCCCAAATTCTGGAGGAAGTAGGTTGTAGCCAAGGCCGCCGAAGTGACCTCTGGGGCTGACGGGGCCTTGATGAGCCAGTCGTCGAGGTATGGGAATACCTGTAGACCCCTGTCCCGGAGTGCTGCGGCCACTACCACCAGGCACTTTGTGAAGACTCTGGGGGACGAAGATAGGCCGAATGGTAGCACTCGATACTGTAGGTGCAGATTTCCCACCCGAAATCTGAGGAACTTTCGGGAGGCCGGGTGAATGGGGATGTGAGTGTAGGCCTCCTTGAGATCCAGGGAGCATAACCAGTCGTTCTGCTCGAGGAGGGGGTATAGAGAAGCCAAAGTCAGCATGCGAAACTTCTCTTTGACCAGGAACTTGTTGAGGGCCCGAAGGTCTAAAATGGGTCGCAGGTCGCCCGTTTTCTTCGGGACGAGGAAGTACCGGGAGTAAAACCCTCGGTTCAATTGGTCTGACGGGACCGGCTCGACAGCCCGAAGCTGGAGGAAGGTTTGGACTTCCTGAAGAAGAAGGGCGGTCTGCGTCGAGCTTGAAGGATACTCTCTTGGGGGATGGTCCGGGGGGACCCGGTGGAATTGAAGAGAGTATCCTTCTCTTATGATGGTGAGGACCCATAGGTCCGTAGTTATGGCCTCCCATCGATGGTAGAAAAGATGGAGGCGGCCCCCTATGGGAGAGGCCGAGGTTATGCTCCCGGGGGGGGCGTCAAAAGGGCTGGGGGGCCTTAGGTACGGCCGGTGGCTGAGGTTTTTGCTGAGACTTCTGGGGAGGTTGTCTCTTCGCAGGCTGCCTCGCAGCAGGCGTTTGTCTGGGCATGTAACGCCGCTGGTAAATCAGGGGTGGCCTGGAAGGTCGAGACTGTTGAGGTTTGGGTTTGGGCCGCAGGATGGATTGAAAGGATTTTTCATGATCCGACAGCTTCTTGGTAACAGTTTCAATAGACTCATCGAACAGGTCAGCTCCAGCACATGGTACGTTGGCGAGTCTGTCCTGAAGGTTGGGATCCATATCGATGGTACGGAGCCATGCCAGGCGACGCATCGCTACCGCGCTTGCGGCGGCGCGTGCCGAGAGTTCGAATGCATCGAAGGAGGATTGCATCAGCTGGAGGCGTAATTGGGAGAGGGAGGCTACCACTTCCTCGAACTCGAATCGAGCTTGGTTGTCTATGAACGGAGTGAACTTGCGGAGCACCGGCAAGAAGAACTCCAAATAGGAAGAGAAAAAGAAGTTGTAGTTTAGCACCCGTGACGCCATCATGGAGTTTTGGTAGAATTTTCTACCAAATTTGTCCATCGTTCTCCCCTCTCGGCCCGGCGGTACAGAGGCGTAGACCTGGGAGGGATGAGAGCGTTTTAGGGAGGACTCGACCAGCAGGGATTGGTGGGAGAGTTGGGGGCCCTCGAACCCTTTATGGTGCACGATGCGGTATCGAGCATCGAGTTTGCTAGGGATCGCCGGTATGGAATACGGCGTTTCGAAGCACTGCATGAAGGTCTGGTCCAGTAATTTATGCAGGGGGAGCCGAAGCGACTCCGTTGGAGGGTTAGGTAAATGCATGGTGTCCAGATACTCTTTGGAGTATCGGGAGCCCGTGTCAAGGGTCACATCCAGATCATCCGCCATTTGTCGGAGGAATGATGAGAAGGACAATTGTTCCGCCAGCGTCGGTCTGTGGGACGGGCTGGCGGAGGAGGAGGCCTCCAGGTCCGTGGACATCGGGGAGTGACAAGGAGAATCGGGCACCGGTGTCTCCTCGTACTCCGGGCCCCTCGGAGGGGACGCCTCTGATGAGGAGTATCCCCTACGTTGCAGTTTTTTCTGCGGTGACACCTCCGAATAGCGTGAGGAGTGCCAGGATGAGTGTCTCGATCGGTGCCCGTCTCGGTGGCGGGACGGGGATCGGGATCGTCTGTGCATCGCATGGTCTCCCGAGGTCCCCAAGTGGATAGGGCTGGAAGCAGTGGATCGCCACTGGGTTTGCGATGCGGGTTCCTGCGATGCTACCCAAGTCTGGTAAGGAGTACGGAGGAACTCTTCCTGACTATGCCCAGGGCTTCGAGTATCGATCGGAGGTCTGGTCCCATGTTGGCGCGGAGGCGTAATGGGTTCTAATGGCGGCATGTCGGTAAGCGAGGCTTGCCGCGTGGGTATCGCCGCCCTCCCTCGTTCGTCCTCGTCGGTTGTCGAGGTCGAACGGTGTGGGGGAGGGGGAGGGGGCGGACCGCCCCTTTGGACCGGTACCGGGAGGTCACCCTGTATGGCAGCGATGAGCCCGGGTCCGATGGTCTGCATGAGCTCAACGAATTGAGCTTCCAGCACGGACCGTAGCGAAGCCGATAGGGAGGGATCCGCACCGAAAGGGGGTCCTCCTGCACGGGCATCGCGCTCCTTCGAGGTCGAGTGCTTCTGCTTAGTAGCTTTCGGCACTTTGATGACCATTGGTGGCACTGTGGAAGGAAGAGGTACCTGAACCGAGGAGACCGGGGCAGGCACCGACGTCGAGCTCGTGGATGGTGTCGGGGCGAGCGATGCCGGTTTCACCGCACTCGATGCAGGAGGAGTCGATGCCGGTTTCGCCCGAACCGGGGAGGTATCAGATGAAGTGGAGGCTGAGGGATCCTTAGCTGCGTCCATCTTGAACATCGATTCCCACAATAGGCAACGCCGCTTGAATGAGCGTGCCGTAAGGGTAGAGCAAGGCCCGCACGATTTCGGGATGTGGTCAGGGCCCAAACACTGCAAACAGCGCCAGTGAGGGTCCGTGAGTGAAATCGCGCGTTGGCACTTGCTGCACTTTTTAAAACTGGTGATTGGCCGGGACATAGGCCGGAAAATCTCTGCCGCGAGGTCGAAGCCCGTGGGCCTGAGCCACGTGGCCGGCCCGTTCGACCCGCCGGAGGAAATAATCTTCTCCTTTTTTTTTTTTTTTTTTTTGAAAAAGAAAAGAACTGTTAACTTGTAATTAAAAGAAACGAAAACGCGGACAAGGAAGGCAAATTTAACTGAATTCAGCTAGCGCATGAAGAAGTTGAACTTCTCAGCTCCGCGGAAAAGAAAGAACTGAGGAGACACGCCCGGATCTCCGGGTAGGAAGGCACCGGCGCATGCGCGGTGCGGGCATCTAGAAACTTTAAGTTTCTACAAGCAACACGTGCTTGTGAGACGTCCGTACCGGGGCTCTGTCTGATGACATCACCCACTAGTGAGAATACCTGCCTGCTTGTCCTGGGATAATGGCTGTATTTGTGATCACAGAATAACAGATAAAGGATGGTTGCCATCTCAGTCTACCTGGATGCACAGAAATGCATTTTAATAGAAGCAAACTGGTCTGTTTTTTTATTGGGGGCAGGTCTAGGGGTCCGGATTTTAAAAATGTAAAATCTGGCAATCCTACCTCTAGACAGCCTGCATTCTTAGTAAACTGTTCAGACAGCTGAGCGTAGCAGGGGTTCTTCTAAGAAGTACTGTAGTGAATTTCACATTAAAAGTCCCAGGGACAAATGTCGCTATATCTTGCTTATATATTTAACCCACCCAAAACTTATTGTACCCATCTATACACCACAACAATAGCCCTTATGCCTGCAGGTGTCATCTTTAATATAGGTACAGTAGGCTTTGGAGGGCTCACCATACAATATAAGCAAGATATGGTGACATCTGTACCTGGAGGTCCTGGAACTTTTAATGTGAAATTCACTACAGTAACCTCTGCTCTGAAGCTGCTTGGGCTGAGAACTTTTCAGCAAACCTACTGTTTTTTTAAACATTTTTGGGTGGTGGGAGGGAGGTCAGTGACCACTGGGGGAGTAAGGGGGGTCATGCCTTAATCCCTTCAGTGGTCAACTGGTCAGTTTGAGCATCTTTTTAGCATTTAGGCACTTTTAAAACAGGTCTAGCTCCAAATGCCCAGGACCTTTTGTTAAAGGTTTGATTAGTCCTAAGCCCACCCCAGGCCTGCTCAAAACACACCTCTGACATGCCCCCTTAAGATTTGGATGCACTGGAGACAAAATAACCAGAAAGACATCTAGAAAGTTTGTTTTGAGAACACCCACTTGGACATTTTGACTAGTAAGATATCCAAGTGGTGACTTTTGGTCATCTATCTTTTTTGAAAATGAGCCCCATAGGGTATTACGAGTTGGAAGGGTTAGGACCTAAATGCAGCTTTGAGCCTGGATATGAATACTACCAGTGGGTTTTGAGCCTGGATATGAATACTACCAGTGATGGAGCCTAGCATACTGATCCAGGTAGGTTGTTCCAGACATACGGTGCAGCAAGGCAGAAGGGGCGAAGTTGGAAGTTCGCAGTAGACTTTTTAGTCCAAATACAGTACATAAAAGATGCAATTCTCTTTTAAAGAAACACTTGCCTGTGATCAGATTTCTATGACACATCCTCCCAAAACTAAAAGAAAAAGGAGCCATCTGCATTTATTTGAAATGACAAATTTCCATAAAGCCTATGGCCACAAGTGGGCAGCAGACTGACTCTCTCTTCCAATAAAGATGGAACTCTTCATTGAGCTGGAGTTTATAGGTTCATGATGGAATGGTTCTGTTTTTAATCATGGTTTAGATGTAGTTTTTTTTGTTGCTGTTGTTTTAAAATAAAGAATATTAATTATCAGAGCAAAGATAAGTGAAATAGGCTTGTATATTTTGGGAAGTTTTATCTTACAATATCTGTATATTTTTCTGTTGCAAGGATGCAGTTTTATAACAAACAAATAACATGTTTGCTCTGATTTAGATTATTTTATAAAAGACATGATCAAAAACGTCTTTTTGTTTGGGGATACCCAATCCCCAACCCCATCCTAGATCCCACCCCAAAATAATACCACTGGTGCTGCCTCCTTCTCCAGCCTCTCTCTCTCTCTTGCTTTCTTTAAATCGGTCTATCAGAAAGGAGTTGAAGAACTTGTGCATGACAGAGGAGCAGGACTTGGGTGTGACTGTATGTGATGATCTTAAGGTAGCTAAACAGGTTGAAAAGGTGACTGCAAAAGCTAGAAGGACGCTAGGGTACATAGGAAAAGGTATGGCCAGTAGGAAAAATGAGGTATTTATGAACCTGTATAAGACTCTGGTGATACCTCATTTAGAATATTGTGTACAATTCTGGAGGCCACACCTTCAAAAAGATATAAAAAGGATGGAGTCGGTCCAGAGGACGGCTACTAACATAGTGTGTGGTCTTTGTGATAAGGCTTATGGGGACAGACTTAAAGATCTCAATCTGTATACTTTGGAGGAAAGGTGGGAGAGGGGAGATATGATAAGAGACGTTTAAATACCTACGTAACGTAAATGCGCATGAGTTGAGTCTCTTTAATTTGAAAGGAAACTCTACAATGAGATGGCATAGAATGAAGTTAAGAGGTGATAGGCTCCGGAGTAATCTAAGGAAATATTTTTTTACAGAAAGGTGGTAGATGCATGGAACAGTCTCCCAGAAGAGGTAGTGGAGACAGAGACTGTGTATGAATTCAAGAAGACCTGGGATAGGCACTTGGGATCTCTTAGAAAGAGGAAGAAATAATGGTTACTGCAGATGGGCAGGCTGGATGGGCCATTTGGCCTTCATCTGCCATCATGTTTCTTTGTAATTTTTTTACTCACACTTCAGAGCCTACAAAAATATAGCCAATAATATTTAAAGGAACCTCTTTTGCTGTTAATAAAATTTCTTTGTAAAATCCTATCTTAACTTAGAAAAAAAAAGTAAGGTTTACTTTTAACTACTGTCCATAAATTGTAACTAATATATCTGAATGTACCTCACCTTGAGCTAGTACTGAGAAAAGTACAAGCTATATCCAAAACCAGAACCAAGTACCAGACATGTTGTATGTAAATCAATACAAAGACTTACAAAAGTCACTCAAGACCTATGAGGGGGCATGAGAACATAAGCAATGCCTCTGCTGGGTCAGACCTGAGGTCCATCGTGCCCAGCAGTGAGATGTCCGCTATCGAGGCTCCGTTGGATGACGTCACCCACTAGTGAGAATACCTGCCTGCTTGTCCTGGGATAACCTCTATCTATACCCCTCTATCCCCTTTTCCAGCAGGAAATTGTCCAATCCTTTCTTGAACCCCAGTACCGTACTCTGCCCTATTACACTCTCTGGAAGTGCATTCCAGGTGTCCACCACACGTTGGGTAAAGAAGAACTTCCTAGCATTCGTTTTGAATCTGTCCCCTTTCAACTTTTCTGAATGCCCTCTTGTTCTTTTATTATTCGAAAGTTTGAAGAATCTGTCCCTCTCTACTCTCTCTATGCCCTTCATGATCTTGTAAGTCTCTATCATATCTCCTCTAAGTCTCCTCTTCTCCAGGGAAAAGAGACCCAGTTTCTCCAATCTATCAGCGTATGAAAGGTTTTCCATCCCCTTTATCAGACGCGTCGCTCTCCTCTGAACCCTCTCGAGCAACGCCATGTCCTTCTTAAGGTACGGCGACCAATATTGGACGCAGTACTCCAGATGCGGACGCACCATCGCCCGATACAATGGCAGGATAACTTCTTTCGTTCTGGTTGTAATACCCTTCTTGATTATGCCTAGCATTCTGTTTGCCTTCTTAGCGGCCACTGCGCACTGTGCCGACAGCTTCATTGTCATGTCCACCATTACCCCCAAGTCCCTTTCTTGGTTACTCTCATTTAATAACATCCTTCCCATCGTATAGTTGTACCTCGGGTTTCTGTTTCCCACATGTAATATTTTACATTTCTCAACGTTGAACTTCATCTGCCATCTCGTCGCCCATTCCCCTAGTTTGTTCAAATCCCTTTGCAATTCTTTGCAGTTCTCTTTAGTTCGAGCTCCACTAAATAGTTTGGTGTCGTCCGCAAATTTTATTATCTCACACTTCGTCCCTGTTTCTAGATCATTTAGTAAGAGAGGGAGAGGGAAGATATGATAAGAGTCGCTTAAATACCTAGATAATATAAATGTGCATGAGTTGAGTCTCTTTTATTTGAAAAGAGATTCTGCAATGAGAGGGCATAGGATGAAGTTAAGAGGTGATAGGCTCAGGAGTAATCTAAGGAAATACTTTTTTACGGAAAGGGTGGTAGATGCTTGGAACAGTCTCCCGGAAGCGGTGATGGAAACAGAGACTGTATCTGAATTCAAAAGGGCCTCGAGATAGGCATATGGGATCTCTCAGAGAGAGAAAGAGATAATAGTTACTGTGGATGGGCAGACGAGATGGGCCATTTGGCCTTTATCTGCCAGCATGTTTCTATATAAAGGCCCATGTATACATCTCACTATAACTCCCTTGAGAATGCTGGCAAAGTCAAACACTCACAGAAGAAGCATAAGGATGGTGTCTTTGTGGTGGGTTAAGCTGGAACCGCAGGGGAAGAAAAGGAAGACTTAACTGGAAAAAAAAAAACTGTACAGTATTTAGTTTGCTGCTAAGAAGCTGAGTTTTTGCTATACTGTTGTCACAGGATAGGATGTTGAAAGCTTGTTATGCTGGTAGTAGGGCTTCTACTGTTGCTATTGTGAGAGTGAAACTGTGGAATGATCTTTCTGGCCATTTGTAGTTGTGTGCTAAAAGACTGAATTTAAAAAAAAAAACTTTTGAAGACCCAACTTTTTACAACTGCATATTTGCTACCTATGTAATCTGGAGATGGAATAACATTTAATTGCTTATGGCATTGCAGATACATTTTCTTGTGTGTTTTGGTTTTATCTGTGATTTTATATTACGTATGGTCATTTGTAAACTACCCATATACTACTGTACATTACATAGATTGTGAGCCCACTGGGACAAATATGGAAAATGCTTGAAGTACTTACTTTAAACCACTTTGAGTGTGGTTGAGTAACTCATAGGCAGTGGAACGCTTTTTTATTTTGGGGGGGTGTCAAAAAGCTCTGACCTAGACCCCGTCCCAGAACTGCCTAAGCTCCGCCCCCATAATAATAGTACTTGTAAATACCATTTCTTCCATTCATTTTTCATATACTGTACACACAATATAATCTTATTAACAATACATAATGATAACCACAAAATTAAACTACACAGAGCATAATCTCTGGTTTCTCTTCAGATCAAATAAATCTTTCGCCTTTTACTAAAGATTTCCATGGAAACTACACAGAGCATTCTTTTACCCCTTCCCACCCTTGCACAGCATTTCTTCTTCTCTTCTCCACCCCCATATGCAACATCTTCCTCTCTTTCATTACCTCTCTTGCTGCAAAGGGAGTAGGGAAAAAAAGAGAGGGAGGGATCCAGGGTGAACATAAGAATAGCCTTACTGGGTCAGACCAATGGTCCATCAAGCCCAGTAGCCCGTTCTCACAGTGGCCAATCCAGGTCACTAGTACCTGGCCAAAACACATCTCTCCAATTCCCTTTACTACCACAGCCAACATTTCCCACTCTCTTATCCCTCGAACTGTGTGCAACATCTTTTGCTCCTGCCCACCAGCCCCATGCCCGACATTTCTCTTTTTATCACCCCTCTCCAGCACCATCCCACATCTCTTGCACCTCTCCCTGTGATCCTTCTACCCCCTCTGCCATCCCCAAGTCCATCTCTTCCTGTCCCTCACAAATCTGACATCTTTCCCTCTTCCCCTTACCCCATTCCTGAGTGTCACATCTCTCCCTCCTTCCCTCATTTGAATTCAACATCTCTCCTTCCCCCTCCCTCTCCCAAGTTCTATATCACTTCCTCTTTACCTTTTACCTTCTACTCTGGTGGAAGCAGCATCTTGCTGCCGGCTAGCATTCTTGCTGGTCGGCTCTCTCTGCCTTGAACCTTTCCTGACATCTACTCCTTCCCTCCCCCAAACTCCACTGCGCATTTACTTTACATTTCTTGTAATACTTCCTCCTCTTTGTTATACTAAGTCCCTCTAAACTTTCTCTATACTGTCCTGTAACCCTCATTGGAATTCCTTCTCTATACCAATTCCTGTAAACCGTGCCAAGCTCTACGATTGTGGAGATGATGCGGTATACAAACTTAAGGTTTAGTTTAGTTTAGTTTAAATGTTGCCAGGTGAAGAAACTGATTTCTCAATGCCACCAGCTGGCATCTTCTCTCCACTGCGCCCCACCCTCTCTGACAACGTCCTGTTTCCGCTGGGACGGTAAGTGGAGAGAAGACGTTAGGCGGCAGGGCAGTTTTGAGAAATAGGTTCCTCCGCCTGTCAACGTTTACAAGAAATGTAAAGTTGACGCATGGTGGAGGTGGGGGGAGGGGAAAGGAAGGAGTAGATGTTGGGGAAGATTCATGGCAGAGAGAGCAGGCCGGCAGCAAGATTCCGCTCCCAGGTGCCACCTATGTAGATACACCATCAGTCCTGTTACCACCGGGAATTTTTGGGGAAGCCCCCTGTTCCAATGCCTATGGTATAACTACGAAAAGGTGGTATACATTCCAATCCCTTTCCCTTCCACCTTTTTTTGGAGAGGGAGCCTGCTTACTGCAAGCATTCTACACTCCTCCCTCCATATTCGCAGTGGTTAGGGGTGCGACATAACCGCGAATATGGAAAAACCACAAATAACTTTTTATATGTTATTCGCCATTTTTTGTAAATTGTTTCCATATATTCAGACATACAGGCTGATAGCAGGCAAGCAGCATTTTTCTCTGTGCACGCTGGGAAGCTGGGAAGCAGCGATTTTGTGGGTGAAAACATGGAAGCAGCGATTTTCAGAGTGAAAGCTGGTAAGCACCAAACTTTTTTTATCAGTACAGTACAGCATAGGTACTTTACGCATGACATAATTTTGGGGTGAGGAGTCAGCATGCAAATAAGCGAAACCGTGAGTGCTGAAAGCACAGTTACTTACCGTAACAGGTGTTATCCAGGGACAGCAGGCATATATTCTCACATGTGGGTGACGTCATCTACGGAGCCCCAGCGCGGACAGCTTTTCAAGCAAACTTGATTGAAGTTTCAAGTCTGCTACACTGCACCACGCATGTGCATGCCTTCTTGCCCACTAGAGGGCGCATCCCCACCTCGTGGTCCTCAGTTCCATAACCAGCAAAGAAGCCATCCCCGGGGAGGAGGGCGGGTTGTGAGAATATATGCCTGCTGTTCCTGGATAACACCTGTTACGGTAAGTAACTGTGCTTTATCCCAGGACAAGCAGGCATGATATTCTCACATGTGGGTGATCTCCAAGCCAACCAAAAAAGGGCAGGTGGGAGGATGGCAATTTAGGAAAATAGGTTACGTAACACCGACTGGCCAAACCGGCCGTCGCTTCTGGACAAAGTGTCCAGACAGTAGTGGGAGGTGAACGTATGAACCGAAGACCAAGTGGCAGCTTTACATATGTCCTCCACAGGAGTAGACCGGAGGAAAGCAACAGAAGCTGCCATAGCCCTGACCTTATGCCCCGTGACTCGACCATGGAGCGTGAGTCCAGCCTGAGCGTAGCAAAAAGAAATACAAGCAGCTAGCCAATTGGACAAGGTGCGCTTGGAAATAGGATGTCCCAGCCTATTAGGATCAAAGGACAAAAATAATTGAGGAACCTTCCGATAAGACTTGGTACGTTGGAGATAAAAAGCCAACACCCTCTTACAGTCCAGCGTGTGAAGTGCCGCCTCACCAGGATGGGAGTGGGGCTTCGGGAAGAACACCGGAAGGACAATAGACTGATTGAGGTGGAAATCAGACACAACCTTAGGTAGAAATTTGGGATGGGTGCGAAGAACCACCTTGTCATGATGGAACACAGTAAAGGGCGGGTCCGCAACCAAAGCCTGAAGCTCACTAATTCAACGAGCAGACGTGAGCGCAAGTAAAAAGATCACTTTCCAAGTGAGAAACTTAGGAAGAGACTTGTCCATTGGCTCAAAGGGAGGTTTCATCAACTGAGCCAAGACCACATTCAGATCCCAAACTACAGGAGGAGGTTTCAGAGGAGGATTAACATTAACTAAACCCTTCATTAAACGAACCACCAGAGGATGAAGAGAGAGAGAACGACCCTCTAGATGCCGATGGAAAACAGCAATAGCACTAAGATGCACCCGGATGGAAGTTGTCTTCAGCCCAGACTTGGACAAATGCAGCAAATATTCCAGAACCGAGGACACCGGAACCAAACTCGGGTCCAGATGGTGCGAGGCACACCAGGATGAAAATCTGGTCCACTTCTGGGAATAACAAAGCCGAGTCGAGGCCTTGCGCGAGGCTTCCAACACCTCCCTGACCACCGAAGTCAGGGGGAAAGGAACCAAGCCGTCAGATGTAATGACTGAAGATTGGGATGTAACAGCGAACCCTGACTCTGAGACAGCAGAGAGGGAAAAACTGGCAGAAGTAGAGGCTGCCTGGCACTGAGTTGAAGGAGCAGGGAAAATCAGTGCTGACGAGGCCCACGTGGCGCTATGAGAATCATAGTGGCTCTGGAGGACTTGAGATGAACCAACGTCCTCATTATCAGAGGAAAAGGAGGAAACGCAAAAGGAATCTCTCTCCCCAGTCGAGAAGGAAGGCATCTGCCTCGAGACGGTCCTGGGCGTACATCCGGGAACAATAGAGGGGCAGTTTGCGAGTCTCCGGGGAAGCAAGGAGATCCACCTGAGGGGTCCCCCAGCGGTCGAAGACCTCGCGTAGGACTCGGGAGTTTAGCGACCACTCGTGCGGCTGGAGAAGACGACTGAGTTTGTCTGCGAGACAATTCTTTTCTCCTTGGATGTAAACCGCACGTAGGAAGATGTTCTGGGAGACCGCCCATTCCCAAAGGCGTAGGGCTTCCTGGCACAGGGCCCAAGAACCCGTACCCCCTTGTTTGTTTACATAATACATCGCCACCTGGTTGTCCGTGCGTACGAGGACTACCTGGTCGTGGAGCAGGTGGCCGAACGCTTGAGCTGCCAGAAAAATGGCACGAAGCTCCAACACATTGATGTGACAAAGACGGTCCTCCTCCGACCATAGACCCTGGGTCCGCAGACCATCGAGATGAGCCCCCCATGCGTACTCCGAGGAGTCCGTGGTCAGGACCTTGCGATGCGGCGGAACGAGAAAGAGCAAACCCCCTGAAAGATTGGAAGAGTTTGTCCACCAACGGAGCGAGCGTCTCAAAGAGGGAGTTACCCTTATCTGGCAAGAGAGTGGATCGCACTCCTGACGCCATTGGGAGGCCAAGGTCCACTGAGGAAGCCTCATGTGCAATCGGGCGAACGGAGTGACATGGACCGTCGACGCCATGTGGCCCAGGAGCACCAACATGCGATGAGCTGAAACTGCGGGCATCAGCGAAACCTGGCGACTCAATCGAAGCAGTGCCTGCAACCGAGGAGGAGGAAGGAAGGAACCGAGGCGAACCGTGTCCAGCACGGCTCCGATGAAATGAATGGATTGAGTCGGGTTCAACTGAGACTTGGGGAAGTTCACCTCGAACCCCAGACGTTGAAGGAAGATGATAGTCTGTTGGGTCGCTGAGATAACCCCCTCTCTGGTGGAGGCCTTGATGAGCCAATCGTCCAGGTAGGGAAAGACCTGAAGCCCCTGGGATCTCAGAGCTGCCGCAACCACCACCATACACTTCGTGAAGACTCGAGGGGACGAAGCCAGACCAAATGGGAGGACCCGATATTGAAGGTGCCAATCTCCCACCCTGAACCGTAAATACTTGCGGAAAGTGGGATGCACCGGAACATGAGTGTAAGCTTCCTTCAAGTCTAGGGAGCACATCCAGTCCCCCTCCTCCAACAGAGGGTATAAAACCGGAAGTGACAACATCCGGAACTTCTCCCGGACCAGGAATTTGTTGAGCTTTCGGAGGTCCAAAATGGGGCGTAAGTCCCCTGTCTTCTTTGGGACCAAAAAGTACCGGGAGTAAAACCCCGTTCCCCGTTGTTCTGGGGGCACTGGTTCCACCGCCCGTAGGCTCAACAAGGCCCTGGCCTCTAGAAGGAGAAGGGGAAGTTGGCTGCGGTTGGATGGACACGTTCCGGCTGGATGGTCCGGCGGCGTGGCTGAGAAATTCAGCGAGTAGCCCTCGGAGATGATCCGGAGCACCCATGCGTCGGATGTAATCTCGGTCTAAGCCACAGAAAAGGACCTGAGACGGCCCCCGATTGGGAGGGGGTCCGGTGATATTGCGGAGGGGGCCTGCCCCATCCGCACAGCCCGTCAAAAGGACGGGGCCGGCTTGGACGCTCCCTGCGCCGGAGGTTTCGACTGTCCCCCTCTACCCTGCTGGGGAGGGCGCCGTGCCGGAGGTCTAGAAAATGCAGGGGTAAACTTCTGCGGGTATCTCCTCGGGGGCGGCCGGAAAGATTTTTGCGGCGGGGCACGAGGTTTAGCACGGACCAAGGAGGCTAAGGAGCGCTCCTGTTCCGACAAACGTTTGGTCACCGCCTCCAATGATTCATCAAACAATTCAGAACCCACGCATGGTAAATTGGCCAGGCGTTTTTGTAGGTTAGGATCCATATCGAGGGTACGGAGCCAGGCCAGCCGGCGCATAGCCACCGCAAAGGCCGAGACCCTCGAAGCAAGCTCAAATGCGTCGTACACAGCGTGGAACAGGTACAGCCGCAATTGAGACAAATTGGACATGAATGTGGCAAACCCCTCTCGATGGGAAGGAGGCATAACCTCCCGATACTGAGGTAGGTCCTTCACCATGCTACGCAAATAGGATGAAAACGTAAATGCATAGTTGAGGACCCTGATGGCCATGAGGGAATTAGAATAGAGGCGACGACCAAACTTGTCCAGGGTCCTCCCCTCCCTTCTGGGCGGGACCACCGCCGAGACTCTGGAGGGTTGAGTCTTTTTAAGCGCCGACTCCACAATCAACGACTGGTGGGAGAGTTGAGGCTTATCGAACCCTTTAGATGGAATGGTCCGGTATTTGGACTCCATCTTCGACGGCACCGCAGTGATTGTAAGAGGGGAGTCCAAGTTCTTAAGGAAGGTTTGATGTAGAACCTTATTCAGGGGAAGGCGAGGAGTTTCCCTCGGGGGACTAGGAAGATCCTGCTCCTCTAGGAACTCTTTAGTATATTGAGAACCTGCCATTAAGTCAAGCCCCAAGGCTTGTGCCATATCCTGCACGAACCTGGAGAAGGAGGATGTTCTGGCGGCCGGTGAGGGGGTCCGAGATCTCCCTGCCGAACAGAAGGGAGAAGCCTCACGGGAATACCGCGGTTCCCTGCCAGACCCCGATCCCCAGGAGGCCACATCAAGTGACCTTGAAGGGGTCGGGGAACGCCTGTGCCCCGAAGAGCCCTTGGGAGAAACCCCGGGGGTCCGAGGTACCGAGGCGCGCCCCCTCCATCTCGGGGAAGAGTCTCTCGAACCCCCTCTCGCGGGGGAACGAATCAGGCTTGGGTTGTCGAGGCGGAGCTCCGAGACACGCAAGGTCTCGCCCTCGAGCGGCAAAGAGTGGCCACGCCTCCGAGGAGAACCCCGAAAACGTTTGGGTTTCCTCGGACGATGCCTCGCCCGAGGCCGGCCCGAGGGCGAGGAGCCCCGGGAAGACCTCGAAGAAGAGGACGAGGATATCCTCCTGTCCCTAGGCCTAACGGTTCTCTCAGGCTGGGACTCCGAGGTCGAAGTCGAGGGCAAGGTCGGGGCCGGACCGGCACCCGAAGTCGAGGGCACCGAGGCCGAGGTCGCCGAGGCCTGGGCCGTCGAGACCGGCGCAGTCGAGGCCGAAGCCTGCTGCAGCTGCTCGATGGCTCCGGACAGCTCCGAGGTAATCAACGCTCGGAGCAAGTCTTGAAAGGCCGGGATCCCCATCATGGCCGGTAGGTCCGAGGCCGGGGGGTGCTCCCTAGAGGGCGACCTCGGTCTCGAGTATTCCCTCGGGGCACTAGATTTGCCAACCTTGGGCTGAGCCGAGGCCGACCCACCCGCTGTCGAAGAGCCCGAGGATGGCTTCTTCACCGAACCCGGAGCTGAGGAGGGAAGCGGGGACTTACCCAAGGAAGGCTTTGTCGGAGCAGCAGGCTTCGATGAAGTCGAGGGACGCGGCGAGGATCCCGAGGCCGAGGTCGAGGCCGGGGCCGAAGCCGAGGCCGACGTCGAGGCCTTCCCCGCCGCGGGGTCTGCAGAGAAGAGCTCCGCCATCCGGGCACGGCGTCGGCGGAGCGCTCTGGACTGAAAAGTGGAGCACCTCTCACAGGAGTCAGTAGGGTGCTCTGGACCCAAGCAAATCAAGCACCACCGGTGCGGATCGGTAATTGACAGCAACCGATCACACCGGGTGCATTTCTTAAAGCCCGTCAAGGGACGGGACATGAAAAAGAAAAGGGGCCGGGAACGAACGATGTCCCGCGGCCGCGGCTCCCGGGAGCCCCCGGAGCCGAACGGAAGAATAAACCTTTTTTTTTTTTTTTCGATGATAAACGACGTGACTAAGAAGGAAAACAACAAATAAAGCACAGCGACCGAGCAAAACAACCCTGACGCGGTGTCAGAAGGCAGAAAAACAGGAGCTCAATTTCCACAGGGCTTCTGGCTCCACGGAAAAAACTGAACTGAGGACCACGAGGTGGGGATGCGCCCTCTAGTGGGCAAGAAGGCATGCACATGCGTGGTGCAGTGTAGCAGACTTGAAACTTCAATCAAGTTTGCTTGAAAAGCTGTCCGCGCTGGGGCTCCGTAGATGACGTCACCCACATGTGAGAATATCATGCCTGCTTGTCCTGGGATAAACAATGAATACAGAGAGAGAAGTGTACTATATAACCCATGCACATATGCAGTGTACTTCTGTCTTTTGGGGCTCAATCACAGATCACTTAGAGCAGTACTAACACACTGATCTTCTACAGCTGCATTCTATTACTTTTTCTGTAAGCAGATGACCGAATTGACTACCCTTTTCTGCCAATGACAGGGGATGAGGAGGCACTGGAACTGCAGATCTCCATTATAACGCAAAGACGAACAACTAACTAGACCAGGCTTATCCAACCTTTTTCTATCAGGGGCCACATTTTATATTTTGTAAAATTCAGAGAGCCAAAACACACACTATTGTACTTTGTCATATGCTTCGTCAAACAGTGTCAAAATACAACAGTGTGTCATCCCCTCCCAGCCATGCTTGGAGACCCACCAGATACGGACACAAGATTGGTACCTTCAAAAGACAAACTGCTGAGTTTCATAAATCTGTCTGGACACCTGAACAGTCCTCTAAAAAGAGCACATGACCAGATGTCTGGTAACTTTAACTCTCGTGCCTCCCCCCCCAAGCTTTACCCAGGCTCTTTTCACTCACCTGGCTTCAGATGCAGAACAAACAATGGGTTTCCTGCTTCCCCACTGAAACTCTGCAAGTCTGAGCTGCATATTGCAAGAAGTTCAGGTTGGTCTCATGGTTTCAAGTCTTAAGTCTCACAAGACTTGAAACTGTGAGACCAGTCCAAACATCTGGCACTGCTTAGTTCAAACTTACAGAGAGCTGAGTCATGGCAGAGAAGCAGGAATCTTACTATAAGCACTAGAGAATGACACGGGGAAAAATTCTGTCCCCGTCACCGTCCCGTCCCCATACAATCATCCTCTGCACTGCCCCGTCCCCGCTGGTCCTTTCACTGCCCCATCCCTGTCTCTGCCGTCCCCTTCACCGCCCCGTTACCGCCCCCGCTGTCTCTTTCATCGTCCCGTCACCGTCCCCATCTTCAGCGTCTTCTCCTCTCCATCCCCCCATCCCCAGCACCCTTCACGCGGTCCTGCAGCTCCCTCCCGCTGGCCAGCCATGCATTTCCCTTCCAACCTCCTTTTCCCTTACCTTTTCTTCTTGAAACTGGCGATTTCTATAAGGCTATGAGCTGTATTATAGCCGGAGCCTTGAAGTCGCATCGGGTTGCCTGCTAGAAAAGTCTCCTCCGATGCAACCGGAAACAGGAAGTTGCATCAGAGGAGACTTTTTCCAGCAGGCAACGTGACGCGACTTCAAGGCTCCGGCTGTAATACAGCTCATAGCCTTATAGAAATCGCCAGTTTCAAGAAGAAAAGGAAGGGAAAAGGAAGGAGGGAGATGCATGGACGGCCAGCGGGAGAGAGTGGGCTGCTGGATCAAACGCTCATTCACCGCGCGTTCACTACTTGTTCACCGCCCCATGCTACCATTCACCGCTCCACGGGGTGGTGAATGGCCTTGTCCCCGAACTCGTGGTGACCTTTTTTTTTGGTCACCGTTTTGGCGGATTACCCGCGGCTAGCCGCGGGTAACAACCACCGTGTCATTCTCTAATAAGCACCACATGAATTACCAAGCTTCTGAAGACCAGAAAAAGCACATGGAGGGCTGGTTTCTGGCCCCAGGGCAATAGATTGGACGAGCTTGGACTAGACCATTTAGGTAGCAACTAGAGAGTTGCGCGGGGACAGAAATCCCACCCTCCTCGCCAAAGTCCCACCCGTCCCCGTGAGGACTCCCACCCGTCCCCGCCAAAGTCCCACCCGTCCCCGTGGACTCCCACCAGTCCCCACCCATCCCCGCGAGGACTCCCTCCGTCCCCACTCGTCCCCGCAAGGAATCCCCTCTGTCCCGCCCATCACTGCGAGGAATCCCCTCCATCCCCGCCCGTCCCTATAAACTTCAGAAATAGTTATTTCAGTTAATTATGCTACTGAATTAAAGGCTCTGGTAGAAACCCATTTACAAAGTATGTATTCTTCTCAATTAATATTTCCAAATTAATAAAGTCTTTTTGCTTATTTTTAAATGGGTTTCTACCAGAGCCTCTAATGTTTATAAATTTTTATCTTTATGAAAGGGAATTATAATGGCAAAACAAGGGTGATACTGAAAATACTACTTTGATTAGTCACCCATCAGCACGTATCATATTTTGTGTGTTCATTTTTTATATATACAAAGATTTATAGATTGCTGATGGGTGACTAATCAAAGTAGTATAAATTTTTATCAACACAACTAATATACTACTTTATCCTGAAGCAAAAAAAAAAAAAAAGATTTTTTTTCCTACCTTTGTTGCCTGGTTTCTGCTTTCCTCATGTTCTCATTCAATTCCTTCCATCCACTGTCTCTCTTCTCTCTGCATCTTCCATTTGCTCTGTTACTATGCCTCTCTCTTTCTCCCCCCTTCTATCTTCTTCCCTCCACTCCCCCCATAGTCTGGCATCTCTGTCTTCTTCCCTGCCAGCGTCTTCTCCCCCCATCTTCCCCATGTCCTGTCAGCATCCTTCTTTCCCTCTGTCTTCCACATGTGCATTCAGTGTCCTTCTCCCCCCTCTGTCTTCCCCATGTCCTTTCAACGTCCTTCTCCCCCTCTGTCTTCCCCATGTCCTTTCAGCGTCCTACTCCCCCCCTGTCTTCCCCATGTCCTTTCAGCGTCCTTCTCCCCCCTGTCTTCCCCATGTCCTTTCAGCTTCCTTCTCCACCCCTTTGTCTTCCCCATGTGCTTTCAGCGTCCTTCTCCCCCCTCTGTCTTCCCCATGTCCTTTCAGCGTCCTTCTCCATCCCTTTGTCTTCCCCAGTGCTTTCAGCGTCCTTCTCCCCCCTCAGTTTTACCCATTTCCCTTAAGCGTCTTTTCTTCTCCACTCCACCTTACCTCCCTTTCTCCCTCCCTGCCCATTACCTTTATGGTGCTTCCCCACCCGACCGACAACAGAACAGGCCCGGTCCGACAAACCTCCCTGCCCTGTAGCCATGAATCTAAATTACCTTCTTACAGCAGCTGGAGTATTGAAGCTGCTGTAAGAAGGAAATTTAGATTCGCGGCTACAGAGTAGGGAGGTTTGTCGGCCGGGCCTGTTGTCGGTCGGTTAGGGGAAGCGCCACAAAGATAAGGGGACCTGACCGGCTGTGCACACTCCCCCCCATGGCCGCACCCAGGGCGGACCGCCCCCCCCCCCCCTTTGGTACGCCACTTCCTTTTCTCTACCTGCCCTGCCGCACACAGCCGACCGGAAGTCTTCCCAATGTCAACGCTGACGTCGGAGGAAGGGAGGGCTTTGCTTAAGCCCTCCCTCCGACGTCAGCGCTGACATCGGGGAAGACTTCCGATTGGCTATGTGTGCTGCAGCGGGGCAGGCAGGAAATGGAAGACGAGCCTCGCAGCAGGGCAGGTAGGAAAATCAGATGAGCCTCACATTGAACCCCCGCGGGATCCCCGAGCATGAGGGGCGTCCCCACGGGATCCCTGTGACCCTAGGGGGCATCCCCACGGGATCCCCGTGACCCGAAGGGGGAACCCGCGGGATCCCCGTGGGATTCCCATCATCCCCGTTCCCGTACAGCTCTCTAGTAGCAACCCTTTGTCCCCTTAAGGAAATAGGAGGGGGGGGAGGGTCCTGCACAGCTTGCACCACCATAAACCAGAGGACATAATTTGAGGTTGAAGGGTGGTAGATTCAAGAGCAATGTTAGGAAATTCTACTTTATGGAGAAGGTAGTGGATGCCTGGAAAGCGCTCCCGAGAGAGGTGGTGGAGAGGAAAACGGTAACTGAGTTCAAAGAAGCGTGGGATGAACACAGAGGATCTAGAATTAGAAAATAATATTAAATATTGAACTAAGGCCAGTACTGGGCAGACTTGCACGGTTTGTGTCTGTATATGGCCGTTTGGGGGAGGATGGGCTGGAGAGGGCTTCAATGGCTGGGAGGGTGTAGATGGGCTGGAGTAGATTTTGACTGAGATTTCAGCAGTTGGAACCCAAGCATAGTACCGGGTAGAGCTTTGGATTCTTGTCCAGAAATAGCTAAGAAGAAAAAAATTAAATTGAATCAGGTTGGGCAGACTGGATAGACCATTCGGGTCGTTATCTGCCGTCATCTATTATGTTACCCATTAGAATCCTAGCAGTGAGCAAGATATGTAGAATATCTGTGGTGTGATGCTTCTTCTGAAAAAACCCAAAGAAACCAAGATAAGACATAAAAAAAGAGTAACAGCAGACATTTAGATTCATGGTAGATACATACATTCAATACCTGTTAATACAAATATAGAACATAAGCAATGCCTCCGCTGGGTCAGACCTGAGGTCCATCGTGCCCAGCAGTCCGCTTATGCGGCGGCCCAACAGGTCCAGGACCTGTGCAGTAATCCTCTATTTATACCCTTCTATCCCCTTTTCCAGCAGGAAATTGTCCAATCCAGGGACAACAGATCAGCTCCCCCCGAAGAAGCGCAGAGTGGTAGTCATTGGGGACTCCCTGCTGAGGGGCACCGAGGGACCAATTTGCAGACCAGATATGCAATCAAGAGAGGATTGCTGTCTACCAGGAGCCAGGATCCGAGATGTAACCACCTGCCTGGATAGACTTATCAAGCTCCAAGACCATTTCCCCATGCTTCTCATCCACGTCGAAACGAACGACACTGCCAGGAACACCCCGGAGAATATACCTGAAGACTTTGGAGCCCTAGATGAGAAGCTGAGGTGGATGGAAGTGCAGGTGGTCTTCTCCTCGATCCTCCCAGTGAGAGGTAAGGGAAGAGCCAGGGAAGAACGTATCCAGAGGACAAACGAGTGGCTACACGGATGATGCAAGGAGATGAACTTTGGATTCCTAAACCATGAAGAGGCACTGCAGGGACTACAGGGACCAGACGGACTCCACCTGACCAGAAGGGGTAAGAACGTCTTTGGACACCGACTAGCCCGCCTGCTTCGTAGGGCTTTAAACTAGGTAAGTTGGGGGAGGGTGCCTACTCACGTACCGGCGCAGTAAGGAACCATCCTGGCGAGGTAAGTTACAACTCCATTTCTGAGTCCGAGGTAAGTACATACATTGAAAACAATACTATAGGAGTCACACTAACTCAGGCAGGAAAATCTCCACAGGGACTTAACAAACATAAGGTATGGAGGGCTATGTACATTAATGCCCACAGTTTAGGCAATAAAATTCTGGAATTGGAGACGGAAATAAGGAACGACGACCTAGACGTGGTGGCGATACAACTTACTTCGTTGAGACAGAGAGGGCAAAATAGGAGGAGGGGTAGCACTATACACTAAAGAGGACATCAAAGTTACCAGAATCGCAGACGTCAAGTACACCAGGGAATCCCTCTGGGTGAACCTGGCCAGGGGAAATGACAAATGCCTGTATCTTGATGTAGAATACAGACCTCCAAGACAAAAGGAAGACAAGGATATAGAGAACATCACTTTGCGTGGGGACACAGTATTGTTAGGGGACTTCAATATGCCTGATGCAGATTGGAACAAACTTTCCGCTATGACCAGCGGCAGCAGAAGGCTATTAACCTCCATAAAGGGAGCACGACTCAAACAAATGGTATTGGAGCCCACGCAATACTGGACCTGGTACTCACCAACGGAGAAAGCGTCACAGAGGTTTCGGTAGACGATACGTTGGCCTCCAGTGACCACAACATGGTATGGTTCAACCTCAGGAAAGGTTTCACTAGATCAAACACATCAACAAAGGTCCTCAACTTTCGGGGCACTAACTTCAAAAGCATGGGAGATTTCGTTCATCGGGCACTGCAAAACCAAGCTAAAACTGATAATGTAGAGGTAATGTGGTCAACTCTGAAATCTACCCTACACGAAGCAACCAACCGCTATATAAAAACAGTAAGCAAACGGCGGAGAAACAATAAACCTCAGTGGTTCACTGCGGAGATCTCGGACCTCGTAAAAAAGAAGAAAAAAGCATTTATCTCCTGCAAACAATCAGGAAAAAGGGACACAAAAGAAGACTATCTGGCCAAGTCTAAAGCTGTCAAAACAGCAGTCAGAGAGGAAAATTCCGAATGGAAGAGAATCTAGCAAAAAACATTAAGAAGGGGATAAATCCTTCTTCAGGTATATTAATGACAGAAAAAGAAACACAGATGGGATAGCACGCCTCAGGAAACCAGACGGGAATTATGTAAAATCGGTCTCCGATAAAGCCAAACTACTAAATGAATACTTCTGCTCCGTCTTTACCTGCGAGGCGCCGTGATCCGGTCCACAATTGTAGACAAGGGAAAGCTTGGAAGACCTGTTTCAAAATTTCGAGTTTACGCCCAGCAGCGTCTACTATGAACTATCAAGACTCAAAGTGAACAAAGCCATGGGAAAAGACAAACTTCACCCCAGGGTGCTTAGAGAGTTGACTGACGTCCTGGCGGAACCACTATCCATGCTCTTCAATCTTTCCCTAAGTACAGGAAAAGTCCCGTTGGATGGAAAACAGCCAACGTCATTCCACTCCACAAAAAGGGATGCAGGAAGGAGGCTGTGAATTACAGAAAGGTGAGTCTCACATCAATAGTGAGTAAACTTATGGAAACACTAATCAAACATAAATTAGATACGATCCTGAACAAGGAGAATCTACGTGATCCCCATCAACATGGATTTACAAAGGGTAGGTCATGCTAATCCAATCTAATCAGCTTCTTTGACTGGGTAACAAGAAAGCTGGACATGGGGGAGTCCCTGGACGTCGTGTACTTGGACTTCAGTAAAGCTTTTGATAGTGTCCCACACCGCAGGTTATTGAGCTAGATGAGTTTGATGGGATTAGGTGAAACATTAACTGCATGGGTTAAAGACTGGCTTAGAGGTAGACTTCAGAGGGTGGTGGTTAACGGTACCCTCTCCAAAACATCGGAGGTGCCGCAGGGCTCGGTCTTGGGCCCGATCCTATTTAACATTTTTGTAAGACACCTGGCTCAGGGGCTTCAAGGTAAAAGAACATTATTCGCCGATGACACCAAACTATGCAATATAGTAGGCAAAAGCACATTGCCCGACAGTATGATGCAGGACCTACTCTTACTGGAACATTGGTCCTCGACTTGGCAACTAAGCTTCAATGCCAAAAAGTGTAAGGTCGTGCACCTTGGCAGCAGAAATCCATTCAGAACTTACACCCTGAATGGTGAGACCTTAGCTAGGAATGCAGCAGAACGAGACTTAAGAGTGATCATTAGTGAAGACATGAAAACTGCCAATCAAGTGGAGAAAGCTTCATCCAAGGCTAGACAAATGATGGGTTGTATCCGTAGAAGTTTTGTCAGCCGAAGTCATAATGCCATTGTACAGATCCATGGTGAGACCTCATCTGGAATATTGTATACAATTCTAGAGGCCACATTACCAAAAAGATGTGCTGAGAGCTGAATCGGTTCAGCGAATGGCCACCAGAATGGTCTCAGGACTCAAGGATCTCCCTTATGAGGAACGGCTGAGTAAATTGCAGCTATACTCACTCGAGGAACGCAGAGAGAGGTAAGACATGATTGAGACGTTCAAATATATCACAGGCCGTATCGAGGTGGAAGATGATATCTTTTTTCTTAAAGGATCCACGGCCACAAAAGGACATCTGCTGAATATCAGGGGCGGGAAATTTCATGGCGACACCAGGAAGTATTTCTTCACCGAAACGGTGGTTGATCATTGGAATGATCTTCCACTGCAGGTAATTGACGCCAGCAGCGTGCCAGATTTTAAGAAAAAATGGGATAGGCATGTGGGATCTCTTAGTGGAAGAAGTTAGGGGTGTGGGTCATTAGAGTGGGCAGACTTGATGGGCTGTGGCCCTTTTCTGCCGTCATTTTCTATGTTTCTATGTTTCTTAAACCCCAGTACCGTTCTCTGCCCTATTACGTCCTCTGGAAGCGCATTCCAAGTGTCCACCACATGTTGGGTAAAGAAGAACTTCCTAGCATTTATTTTGAATCTGTCCCCTTTCAACTTTTCCAAATGCCCTCTTGTTCTTTCATTTTTTGAAAATTTGAAGAATCTGTCCCTCTCTACTCTCTCTATGCCCTTCATGATCTTGTAAGTCTCTATCATATCTCCTCTAAGTCTTCTCTCCTCCAGGGAAAAGAGACCCAGTTTCTTCAATCTCTCAGCGAATGAAAGGTTTTCCATTCCTTTTATCAGACATGTCGCTCTCCTTTGAACCCTCTCGGGTAACGCCATATCCTTCTTAAGGTACGGCGACCAATATTGGATGCAGTATTCCAGATGCGGGCGCACCATCGCCCGATACAACGGCAGGATAACTTATTTTGTTCTGGTTGTAATACCCTTCTTGATTATACCTAGCATTCTATTTGCTCTCTTAGTGGCCACTACGCACTATGCCGTTGGCTTCATTGTCATGTCCACCATTACCCCCAAGTCCCTTTCTTGGTACTCTCATTCAATAACATCCCTCCCATCGTATAGTTGTACCTCGGGTTTCTGCTTCCCAAATGCAATACTTTACATTTCTCAACGTTGAACTTCATCTGCCACCTCGTCGCCCATTCCCCTAGTTTGTTCAAGTCCCTTTGCAATTCTTCGCAGTCCTCTTTAGTCCGAGGTCCACTAAATAGTTTGGTGTCGTCCGCAAATTTTATTATCTCACATTTCGTCCCTGTTTCTAGATCATTTATGAATATATTAAATAGCAGCAGCCCGAGCACCGAGCCCTGCAGAACACCACTCGTGACCCTCCTCCAGTCTGAGTAGTGGCCCTTCACCCCTACCCTCTGTTTCCTATCCGCCATCCAGTTTCTGATCCATCTATGTACGTCTCCATCCACCCCATGGTTCTTCAGTTTCCGGAGTAGACGTTCATGAGGCACCTTGTCAAAGGCTTTTTGGAAATCTAGGTAGATGATGTCTATGGGGTCTCCTCTGTCCATCTTTTTGTTAATTCCTTCGAAGAAGTGCAATAAGTTAGTTAGGCACGATCTCCCCCTGCAGAAACCATGTTGGCTGGTTATCAGAAGTTTGTTTCTTTCAAAATGTTCATCGATGTTTTCTTTTAACAGTGCTTCCGCCATTTTCCCCAGAACCGAGGTCAGACTCTCATTATGCTGAAGCCCAGAAGTGTGTTTTTCTCTTCTTCCACATGGTGTACATCTTAATGCAAACTTTGACAAAGGTGCTGTAAATTATTATCTGTTCGGTTCTTATATGTACTATCCCCTCTTTAATTTAGCCCTTAATCTCTCTGATGGCCATCTCAGATTCTGAACGATCACCCCATAAAACAAAACAAAACAAACCATACAAGACTTGTCTGTATGAGTCAGGTGCTGAGGAAATTCATGGGGTGGTGGGGCAGTTGCAAGGGATAGTTTAGGGGATGGAAGTAATGTAAGGGGTGGTAGGGTATTTGTGTGGTATGGTTGTGGGATAGGAGCATCTTAGTAACATAGTAAACATAGTAAATGACAGCAGATAAAGAACCATCCAGTCTGTCCAACTATACACACTCTATAAATTAATGATTTAATTTAACTTGTCCTGTTTCTTAGCCCAGAACTCTGCCCTGTAGTGTGCTTAGGTTCCATCTACTAGAGTCTCCGTCAAAGCTTACTTCAGCCCATCTAAACCATCCCAGCCATCGAAGTCCTCCCCAGCCCATCCTCAACTGAATGGCCATATACAGGACACAGACTGTGCAAATCTGTCCAATACTGACTTTAGTTCTTCAATATATATGCCATTAAACCTTTTGATTAGAGATCTTCTGTGTTCATCCCATACTTTTTTGAACTAGGTCACCGTTTTCCTCTCCACCACCTCCCTCGGGAGTAATGCTACCCGATTCACGACTCAAATCGATTCACCAATTCACTTCAGGTGAATCGATTCAAATCGATTTGGTTTGGCAAAAAATCAAATTCACCAATTCAAGACCCATTCACGGTGTTCATGCTTTCCCTCTGCCGCTGCCACCCGCCGGAGTTGTCCCCATCTAAAGTAAATTCCGGTTTTGTGAAACCGGAAGTTACATCAGAAGGACTTGGGAGTGCCGAGCGGACGTCGTGCTGGTTCTCTCCTTCGCGCCGCAAAAACATTTCTCCTCTCCTCCACGCAATTCCCAGTATAAGTTTGAGAATCAGGCAGGGGGGCTGGGGAAGCTGAGAATCGGGCAGGGGGGCTGGGGAAGCTACAAATCGGGCAGGGGGCTGGGGAAAATAAGAATCAGGCTGGGAAAGCTGAGAATTGGGCAGGGGTCTGGGGAAGCTGAGAATTGGCCTGGGGAAGCTAAGAATCGTAAAGGGGGGCTGGGAAAGCTGAGAATCGAGCAGGGGGGCTGGGGAAGCTAAGAATCGGGTAGGGAAGCTGAGAATCGGGCAGGGGGGCTAGGGAAAATTAGAATCGGGCTGGTGAAGCTAAGAATCGGGCAGGGGGGCTGGGGAAGCTAAGAATCAGACAGGGGGCTGGGGAAGCTGAGAATCGAGCAGGGGGGCTGGGGAAAATTAGAATTGGGCTGGGGAAGCCGAGAATCGGGCAGGGGGGCTGGGAAAGCTAAGAATCGGACAGGGGGACTGGGGAAGCTGAGAATCGAACAGGGGGGCTGGGGAAAATTAGAATCGGGCTGGGGAAGCTGAGAATCAGGATGGGCTGGGGAAGCTGAGAATCGGGCTGGGGAAGCTAAGAATTGGGTAGGGAGACTGGGGAAGCTGAGAAACGGGAAGGACGGCTGGGGAAGCTGAGAATTGGGCTGGGGAAGCTAAGAATTGGGCAGGGGGGCTGGGGAAGCTGAAAATCAAGCAGTGGGGCTGGGGAAAATTAGAATTGGGCTGGGGAAGCTGAGAATCGGACAGGGGAAGCTGAGAATCGAGCAGGGGGCTGGGGAAGCTGAGAATCGGGCTGGGGAAGCTAAGAATTGGGTATGGAGGCTGGGGAAGCTGAGAATTGGGCAGGGGGGCTGGGGAAAATTACAATTGGGCTGGGGAAGCTGAGAATCGGGCTGCCCGATTCACGATTCGAATCAATTTACTCGACAAAAAATTAGCCTCCCGATTCGTTGACTGACCCTCCCAGCTAAAGCAGGAGTGGCAGCGCTGCCTCTTGCTGGCCTGCCGCTCCTACTTTAGAGGGTGAGTGGGAAGGGTCAGTCGGGAAGTGGCTTCCCCGCTGGTGTCCGGCTTCCCCACATCAATTTACCTAATTTCAGCAGCCTGCCCTGCAGAAGATCACTGGCTTTAGCGATCTTTGCAAGCTGCTATACATCATCCGAGTTGTCTTCTCTCTGCTGAGGTCCCGCCCCTTCTCTGATGTCAGAGGAGGGTTGGGACCGCAGCAGAGAGAAGACAACTCGTACGATGTATGGCAACTTGCAAAGATCGCTAGAGCCAGCGATCTTCTGCAGGGCAGGCTGCTGAAATTAGGTAAATTGAATACACAGGCCTTCAGGGGGGGTGCAGACATTCAGGCCCTGGTGTAGAAGTACACAGATGGAGGGAGGGAAGGGGGGTTCAAAGAGACGTGCATATGCCAGACTTTGGGAGAAGAAATAAGGGGTCTAAAAACAGAGGAGAGGGAGAGAGATGGTGGACAATGGGATTTAGAGATGAAAGTTACAGAAAGGGTGAGAAGCTGGATGAAAGAGTAGTTGAGAAAAGTTGGATCTGTAGATGGAGATGAAAAAAAGGAAAGATGCTAGACCTCCTGGGGAGGGAAGGGAAATGGAAGGGGAGGACAGAGATGGCAGATGGATGGTTAACATGGAGAAAGAAGGAGACCCGGGCAAGCAAGCTATCAGAAGACAACCAGAGCCTGGGACCAACAAGATTTGAATAATGACCAGACAACAAAAGGTAGAAAAAATAATTTTATTTTCTGTTTTATAATTACAATATGTCAGATTTGAAATGTGTATTCTGCCAGAGTTTTTGTTAGACCACAAACGTGAGCTAGGATTTAACAGAGAGAGAAAAAGTCTTTTTTTGTTTGTTTATTTTGTTTACACCACAGTGCCAGTGTGGTTAGGAGAAGGCAAAGAGGGTGAAGAGGCTATAAAAGGGAAGCCATAAAATAAACCCACCAGGATGTTTGAAAAAAACACCCAATTGGGCAGGAAAATCGAATCGAATCGAAATTTTTTTTCCTGAATCGGGCAGCACTACTCGGGAGTGCATGCCAGGCATCAACCACCCTCTCCATAAAGAATTTCCTAACATTACTCTTGAGTTTACCACCCCTCAACCTCAGATTATGCCCTCTGGTTTTACCATTTTCCTTTTAAACTAAACTAAACTAAGCTAAACCTTAAGTTTGTATACCGCATCATCTCCATAAAGATAGAGCTCAGCATGGTTTACAGGTAAATTCAATAAATGAGGGAAGGACACAATAAGAAATTAGAGGTTATGAAGAGGATAGCTAGCTTTACATTTTAAATAATAGCTTTACGTTTTGGAGAAAAGCCAGGTTTTCAGATGCTTTGGGAATAATTGGAATGAGCCTAGGTTCCGCAGCGGGGCAGGGAGGTTATTCCAAGCTCAGTGAATTTGAAGAAAGGGGATTTCCCTAATTTACCTGCATAAATGACGCCTTTTAACGAGGGGAAAGATAGTTTGAGTTTGTGGGCGGATCTGGTAGTGTCAGGTCTCGAAGAATTCCAGGATAGTGGGATTAGGGGAGGAAGAATGACATGTAGGATCTTGAATATTAGGCAGTTTGGATGGGTTGGGAAGTTGCAGAGATTAGAAGAGATAACAGGGAAGAAGCAGTTTGAAAGGAAGAATTCTCTAATGCTGTTTCACTGTATCTACTGTGTTTCCCCGAAAATAAGACCTACCCTGAAAATAAGCCCTAGTATGATTGTCGGGGTAGGTCTTAATACAAGCCCTACCCCCGAAAATAAGCCCTAGTCGCCAGCAGCAATGCTTCCCCTGCCCCTCCCCCACTGCCGCTCCACCCCGACCCTTCCATCTCTCCCTCCTATCCGAACCCGAACCACAAGACCAAAATACCTGGTAACAAACAGCAGCGTCGGCAGCAAAGGCTGTGTTGCGACCTTCTCACACCCAGGTGTTCCTCTGCCACATCACTGATGATGTCATCAGCAACGCATCAGAGGAACACCCTGGCGTGAAAAGGCCATGATGCAGTCTGTACTGCCAACACTGCTGTTTGTTACCAGATATTTCGGTCTCGCAGTTGGAGTTCGGATGGAAGGGAGAGATGTAAGGGTCAGTGGGTGGGGGGGGTAGGGTACGTGGTAGCGGGGGGGAATGGGAGGGATAGAAAGATGCTGCATGGGGGGATGGGAGGAAGGGAGGGATAGAAGCTTCAAGGGTTCTGCTGCACAAGGGATGGGAGGGATAGAAAAATACTGCACAAGGGGATGGGTGAGAGGGGAGGAAAGATGCTGCACATGTGGGGGAGAGAGAGGAAATAGGAAGAATTGGGGTGGAGGAGTGGAAGGGAGAGATGATCATTGTAAATGAAAAAAAAATAAAAATAAGACCTACCCCGAAAATAAGACCTAGTGCCTTTTTTGGGCCCAAAATTAATATAAGACATATAAGTCTTATTTTCAGGGAAACCTGGCAGTTCCAATGCTTCAGAAGCTGGAATTGTTTTTCTCCCATAGAAATTCATTGAGTTGTTGGAGAAATGGTGACCATGGAAATACAGATTTTGCCAACACCTTCCACTCAAGAGGGTCAGCTCTACAAGTCAATTTGGGAAAGAGTTTTAGCTTTCTAAATCAACTGACTTTTATTCTTTTATATAATTTCTTTCTATACAGTGCTTTTTGTCCTATTTCAACTTTGTCATATTTGCATGCCGGTTTTCTAGTTTGATTTGGATTGTGTGTATTTTCTATCAGGCCTTTTAGCTCTAAATATTACACCTTAATGTATCACAAAGAAATGTAATCAGACATGTTAGCAAAGAAAAAGAATGGAGGTATGAGGTGTGCATGGGTGTGAATGAGGGGAGCTATGGGGATAATTCACTATAAATAAAAAGTTTATTGCAGAATGGAAAGGACCTTTCGGTGTTACTATGCCTTGCTTTGTCTTGTTAGACCATTTTACTGCATCCAATAAATATGATATTGAAGGGAAAAAAAAGGGGTTGGGTCTTTCTCTACTAGTTAACACCCCCACCCCCACTTCAGGGCTCCTGGATCACAGGAATAATGCTGCTCGCAAAGGGACTTGCAAACAGGTATTATTCTCTTGTTCCAGGATTTGGCCACCTGTGGCACCATGATCCCGCAGGTGGCTGAATCCGGTGGTGAATCAAAGGGCTATAAAAGGCAATAGGAAAGGAAAACCAGGCTCTTTGTCATGTATTATGACTATTCTGAACACAACAAAAAAGACGTCAGAGGTATAGCCCTAGCGCTTAGTGCAATAGACTGTAAACCAAAGACAGCAGATTCAAATCCCAGGGTAGCCCTATTTTTTTCTGGGGCTCTCTTCAGGAGCAGAAAAATATTTACTGTGCCTAAAGATATAAGACACCTTCAAGCTTGAAGGCTACTGAAAGTGGGTGGTAAGAATGCTGCCAGACAGATGTCCCTAATTTCCCCCATTAAAGTTAGAAGGGAAAAGATTCCGTACAAACGTAAGGAAGTTCTTCTTCTCCCAAAGAGTGGTAGAAATCTGGAACGTTCTTCTGGAGGCTGTTATACAGGAAAGCACCCTTCAGGGATTCAAGACAAGGTTGGATAAGTTCCTGCTGGAACAGAACATATGCAAGTAAGGCTAGACTCAAATAGGGCACTGGTCTTTGACCTAAGGGACGCCGCGTGAGCAGCGGCATATCTTATGTTCTTAAACATTTTCGTTTTTAAAATGATTGTTCAGAATGAATGTCTCCTTCTCATGTATTTTCTATACAGGAAATCTGATGTCTTATTTATTTATGCAATTTTCTATATTGTTATCCCAAGGAAGCTCAGAATGGTTTACATTCATTTATTCAGGTATTCAAGCTTTTTTCATGGTCTGTCCTGGTGGGCTCACAATCTAGCTAATGTACCTGGGGCAATGGGGGAATTAGATGACTTGCCCAAGGAGCAGTGTGGATTTGAGCCCACAATGTCAGGGTGCTTAGGCTGTAGCTTTAACCACTGCACCACACTCACCCCTGTTTGAAAATTTCTGTGAGATGGACAATTTGGGGGGGATGTTATGAGCAGGATGTCACAATTCTGACTCGAATGTTCTTTTGAAAATGCCCTTCCACACCTTGATAAGTTCCCTCTCTTATGGGACAGATTCAGTAAATGGCACCCAAAGATGAGCACCGGGAAGACCCTGCTAAACCAGTATTTTGCAAAGATGCTCTGCACATGTGTCGTGTCTAACCGGGCCCAAGCCCTTACATCTGCTGAAGTCTGGTGTAAATGCTGACTCACAACTGATGGCAGTTGGGCAGGTAAATGACTATTCTATAACTGCACCAAAATTCTAGGAACACCCTTGACCTGTCCATGCCCCTCCCCCTTTTTGAGTTGCACATCAATAACATTTAGGAACACATATCATAGAATAGGGTGCAGGGCAGTTCCGCCTTTAAATCATGACTGCCACTTAACACCAATTGATTATTAACAGCTCATTAACAAATGTTTGCATGCAGATCTGAGATCCGCACGGTGGCGTTGTAATGGGGGGGGGGGGGGCGGAGGGTAGACTGCCCAAGGCTCATTCTTGGTAGGGGTTCCAGCACCCCTCCGCCTCCAAACAGCATGCTCGTGCCCTCCCTGCCCCCTGTACTTCTTTAAAACTTCACCAGCGCGAGCAACTTCTCTGGCCTGCTGCTCCTGCCGGCTTGACTCCCCTCTGAAATCACTTCCTGGTCATGGGACCAGGATGTGGCATTAGAGGTAAAGCCGACACGGGTGCGAGCAACAGGCCGGAGAAGCTGCTCGCGCTGGTGAAGTTTTAAAGAGGTATGGGGGGAAGGGAGGGTGTGAGTGTGGGGGGAGGGCAGGGAAGAAGCCATGGGTGTGGAAGGAGCAGGAGGAGGGTGGAGAGGAGGGCGTGGAGGGAGATGCCACTACCACCACCCACGGCACCTTCTCGCCCTCGCTACACCACTGGATCTGCACCCAAATTTGGGTGACCTATATAGAAGACAGGTGGTTCAGCAGTTTAGCTCCTATGCAAATGACTCAGGCTTTACAAATTTATGAACGGACCAGTTCTTTGAGATCAGAAGGCTCACAACAACTTGAGGCTCCTTCCTTGAGTGTGGGAGAGTGTGGCGCAGTGGTTAAATCTACAGTCCCAGCACCCTGGGATTGTGGGTTCAAACCCATGCTGCTCCTTGTGACTCTGGGCAAGTCACTTAATCCCCCCATTACCCCAGGTACATTAGATAGATTTTGAGCCTGCCGGGACACACAGGGAAAAATGCTTGAGTACCTGAATAAACTCATGTAAACCGTTATGAGCTTTCCCGGGAGAACGGTATAGAAAATTGAATAAATAAAAAAATTAATTAATTAAGCTGCATAATATTGCTACTGCAGAGGCTGTGTTTTCAATTGCTGGACCAATTATGTGGAACAAGTTACCACTGAGATCGCATTCGTTGGATGATTTGGCTGTTTTTAAGAACTATCTTGTTGGTCCATGCTTATTTTGGGTCTCTTTGATGAAAGAGATATTGTGGATGTTAGTAAAGAGTGTCATTTTTGATGTTTTCCTTTTAGACAACTATAAATGAAAGCTTAAATAAATAAATAAAATCCCCATCTCCATCTGATCAGGGCAGCAGAAGGGTCAGCTTGGGCACTGAACCAGAGGCTTTTTGGCATGGCATTTCAAAGCACTTGCCATCTGGCTTTTGGGCCTGTCCCTGAGTATGATTCATGCAGAAGGAAGTGAAATGTGTGTTTTCGTGAAACAGAACTTGAGGCAGCTGATCTCTATTTTAAGGTGAGAAAATGAAACAGAGAAGATGCAAAACATCTGTTAACTCAGAGCACAATCTCAAAATTACAACAGTTCAAAGCTAGATTTCTCCATTCTATTCATAGAAATAAGACGATACCTTTTTCATTCGACTAGCTTAATACATTTTTTGATTAGCTTTTGAAGGTAGCTTATATTTCCCTTAAAATACCTCTTGCCTGATTTTGAGACTATTCTTTAAAAATAGACAAAAATAATTTTATGGACTTAAAATCCAGATGTTTCCCGATCTCTCACGTGAGATGCAGAAACGCCGACGTGAATTTCTTCTTTTGAAGCCAGGTGTTCTAGCTTTAGGGGCTACATTTTATTTAAGGCAACCTTGTAAGTGTATAGTGAATCACCGTCAGATTAAGTATGTTTTCTATGAACCTTTTCAGTTAACTAATTTCTTGGCATCATCTCGTCTGAAGGAAGAACATCATTAGCTCTTTAGATTAATATAGGCATTAGCCCTCAGCTCTATAGTTTTATATTAGTGATTATTTTCTTAATTTTCTCGCATTTTGTTAATCTTGGATCCTAATGTAGGACTTGAGTAAAGTTAGCATATATATTTTTTATTTTCTCTTGTTTTAATGTCAACCTGATGGAATATGTTCATATGCTAAACTTCTTTCTGTACAAGTTAATATGCTTAATATAAATTTGAAAATGATAAATAAATAAATAAAAAAATACCTCTTGCCTTTCCCTTTGCCATCTTATAACTTTATTTTATTATGATAAAGTGGGAGTGTGTGGTACAGTGATTAGAGCCTTGGCACCCTAAGGTTGTGGGTTCAAATCCCGCACAGCTCCTTGTGACCCTGGGCAGGTTACCTAATCTTCATTGCCCCAGGTACATTAGATAGAGTGGGAGACCGCCGGGACAGTTAGGTGCTTGAGTACCTGAATAATTTGTAATCCACACAGACTTATAGAATATGCAGAATATTAATTATTTAAAAATATATATGTGTGTTATTGTTTGGATTATATTTGCTGTAAACTGTTTTGGTTTGATCTGTGCTCGAGGAAAGCAGTAAACAAAAAGTAAAATACTACAACTACTACCATTTATCATTTCTATAGTGCTGAAAGGCATACTCAGCATTGTACATTCAACATTACAATTTAACTAGGACAGACAGTCAGAACAAACATGACAGATAGGGTTTAGGAAGTTTCTTGCAGAGAGAATAATAGGTATCATACGGTGAGTGGGAGTTAGGAACTGGGAAAGCAGCCTCCAAAAACTGGGCTTTTAGCTTGGATTTGAATACTGCTAGAGACGGAGCTTGATGTATTGACTCAGGCAGTCTGTTCCAAGCATACAGTGTAGCTAAACAGAAGGGACGGGGTCTGGAGTTGGCAGTGGAGGAAAAGAGTATGGATAAGAGGGACTTACCCAATGAACGGAGCTCACGGAGGACACATAGGGGGAGATAATTGAGGGGCTGCAGAGTGAATGCGCTTGTAAGTCAGTAAGAGGAGTTTGAATTGTATTCGGAAATGGATGGAAAGAGCCAATGAAATGACTTGAGGACCAACAGGACAAAAAAACCCACAGGTATAAAAGCACACAAAAAACAGCGGGAACGGACAATGAGCACTCCACTGGAATAAACAAGACTTTTACATCAATGATCCTTTGTGGAGTGTTCACTGTCTGTTCCCACTGTTTTTTTGTGTGAGTATGATATATGCCCCATTTTACAAAGAAAATTGAGGGATGACTTCAGATGCCCCCTGTGTTTTATAAAAGGCTCTGCCAAACGTAGAGACATTTATAAACTACTATGAAAGCATGCAAGTGTGCACATTGTCACAGGGCTGTCCCCTGTGAGCAGGAAGGAATCCTTGCCAGGACAGGAATCGAATATTAAAAACAGGGAGATGATTCCTAAAACTGCTAATATAACACCTAGAGCAGCTCCCAGGAATATTCAGGGGCAAAATATTCCTTCATTAAATCCACCTTAAACAATGCCCAGAAAAGCCAAGACTAGTTTAGATTTTCCCAAACCAGCTGCAGAAACTCAGCAGGAAAAACTACATTTCCCAGTAGCACAGGGGATGGTGAGGGAAAAAAGCAGGGCTGGAACACAAGCTATCCCTAATCTGCCTGAGACTGGTTTAAACCAGATTAGAAAGCTTCAGAAGCCAGGCTCCCCAAACTCACCTGTAGTGAGAAGTAATCAACTCACTGCAGGCAAAGAAAAGGGTATAACCTACATTCACAAGCAGTTCCAGCATTCCAGAGCAGCCCAGATGTTTGGAGAGAGCAGGCCAATGGCAAGCTCCATTGTGGCAGGGGGTTTCTAATGATGAAGTTTGGATGCAAGATGATGTAAGTTCCTGTGTCATGAACATAGAAATGGCTGACTTTTCCTAGCATAGAGAATATGGAAATAAGCTGAGAATAAGTGACTGGAGTGAGGTAAATGTTTGCACTTGTTTATTGTGAAACAGAAAGCAGTCTTTTGAACTTTAAGATATGTGCCATTAAATGAATTGGTTTAAGCAGGCGTGCAACCAGGGCAAGTGGAAAAGCCCATAAGCCAAGAAAGAATACTTATTTTTCTTTGATCTTTTACTTATCTATTATCGTTCAAGTACTGTGTGTGTGTATGTGTGTGGGGGGGGGGGGGGTTACTGTTTGAAATGAATGCCCCCATGATTCAAAGTCAGTGAGAAGCACAAACAAAAGCCAAAGGCACCAGCTTGTTGGGATCTCGGGAGGGGATCTTCCACACTGATCCATTGGGGAAAAATTGGAATGGCTCCTGTGCCTTGGAGGGGGGTTTATATTTTGACCCCAATGAATTTGCCTTCAAAGCAAAGCTTTCATTGTTTGAAGTTTTTGTGCCTTTTTACTTAAGCTGAAATTTTGGAGTTTTTGTGTGTTGAAACTGTGATTCAAACCTGAAAGCCACTTTTGAGTTTTGTTTGTGGTGATTTCGAATGATGAACTGAATCTATTTGTGCTGCTGAAAGAATAATGAATAAACTGTATGAAAGAATTGCACCAGTGCTTATTTGAACTCTCTTTTTAAAAAAAAATTATTATATTTATATTATAGCATACCTGGTTACCAAATAATCTCGCCTCTGCTCGGCTGAGGTCTATGTGCGCTGGACTTAGTCCCTTACTGCGTCCAGCAGGTCCTCAGCTGACCACAACATGTATTTTTACCATGATGTACAGTGAAAGCAGCAATTTTTATAAAGAAAATATATTTTAAAAAGAGAGCATCCCGAGCTCTTACATTTGCATTTCTGCAGTGAGGAGCGTTGAGGGCTCCTAGGGGCAGCAATGAGATAGAGGACCTAGTTTAGGATCTTCTCACTGTTAAAGGGACAGTGAGGAGATTGTTTCCCCTAGCCCTTGAATCACCCAAACATGTGCCTCTTATTTGGCAGCTTGACCCTAGCAGTAGTATCATACGATTACCATTAGGGGTGCCATTTTGATCCCAGGCTGTTAGTAGGGCAGGAGTGACCGGGGATTGCTTCTGCTCCCTGGTGAGAGATTGAAGGCCAATGAGTGAAGTCTTTCTTGTGGGTCCCCAGCTATGTTTGAAACCAGCTCTGGCAGATGTACGTTCCAAAAACATACATATAAGTACTGGAACCAACTGCCTCCACACATCAAATCCCTCAAAGGACTCTTGAACTTTAGGAAAGCAATAAAAAACCTACCTCTTCACCTAATTACCTCTGCATCACTAATTTAGGATGAAGAACTGTTATTAGACGAATTCCACTTTAGCCCATTCTTCCTTAATTGTCTGTATCTTGTTTTTTTTTTAAATTATTTATGTTACCTTGTAACCCGTTCTGAGCTCTCTGGGGAGGATGGGATATAAATCAAAATAAATAAATAAGAGCCAGTAGGATTATCATAGATGGGAGTAGTCGGAGCATATGGTTAATTTTCTAAAGGAAGTTACCGTATTCAGTCTTGGAAGCCTGGGGGATGATGATTAGCTTTCTAAAGGATATTGAGGGCGGGGGGGTCTATGGGGGTAGAGAATGACATGGGAACGGGTACCCATGGCTAACCACAGGGTGGGGACAAGGACAGAGCCTGTGGGGATTGGGGAAAACTTTGTCCCCCTGTCATTCTCTAAAAACCTGAGACTAGTATCAATATGTAAAAACTTAACATATTTTAGACATTTGCTAACTGAATTCAATGACTTTAAAAAAAAACTACATTTTTAAGATGGAAAGAGCAATTGCTATGGAGAAAGGGAATTATAATAATTTTATAAAGATCTGGGGGCCATTGGCAAGATATTGTAAGGAGTAAACATCATTTTCCTTATATAGATATATATATACATAGGGGGGTAGGGGTTGTTATGGAAATTTTACTAAAAAATGTGATTATAATATATTTGATATGTTTGATTGCACTAATTGAGGAAGGATTGGGTGAGAAGGGTTATAATTTTTATGTTTTTAGGATTATATGAGAAAGAATTTCAAGTGTTATATTGTAGTTATCTAATATAATAAAAATCTAGGCCGCGCATGCGCACTTCCTATGCATGCGTCCGTTTTCCGTGAGCTGCAGCGACCCATAGGAAGTGCGCACGCGCGGCTTACGGTTCTTTGAAAGACGCAGCGGTGGCTACTCTCACGATCCCCGCCTGCTTCGGACTTCCGACGCAGGTGGGGATCATGAGAGGAGCCACCGCCGCGTCTTTCAACAACAACAAAAAAAATACAGCAAGGCGGATGTCGGCCGCCGCGGCTGTCGGCAGCTGTAGCCCGCCACGGCCGAGCACGGAGACGGACCAAAGTTTTTTTCAACTTCAGAGACGCTGACGTCAGAGGAAGGAGAGGTTCACAGTCACTACAATCGAGTGAGAAAGGTCAGCCACTGTAAATCGACAGACAATAGTACTGATTGAATAATTTATGGATATGGAGGATGAAGAAAAATGCAAACATTGTCAGTTTTGGAAAAAAAGACAATAGCAGGGCACTTTTGAACTTTGCTAAGCAGCCATGCACGGTGCCACATTGTATTGCCGTCCCCTTGGAGTGCCTGCGTGCTGTCTTTCACCTTCGGAGTTGGCCGTGTGTCTGTCTACCTGCACCCCCCTCCCCTTGCCTGCTGAGCCATTCTCATCTAAATTCCGGAAGTCTCTGGCATCTTTTGGTAATGGGGGAGATATTTATCGTTTTTCATTTTCATCCGTATGTCTTTTACAGACTTGAGCCGCCTGATTCCTTTATAAGACTTGGGGGGGGGGGGCAATTTTCACATTGACCACAGAAGTCTGAATCCATGTTGACTGTGCGCAACAATTCCTGGGGGCAAAATATTAAGATGAGTGAGAGTATGAGAGTATGGAGAGAAACAGAAAGAAACACAGACATATATTCTACCACCAGCGGGAGGAAGGGAGACAGAAAGAAAAGAAGAAAGGCACAGGGACAGGGAGAGATACAGAAAGACAGACAGACAAAGGGGGTCAGAAAGAAAGACAGCAGGACAGAGAGACAGAGACGGAAATAAAGACAGACAGACAGACATATATTCTAGCACCCGTTAATGTAACGGGCTAAAATACTAGTTAATGACATATTCCTGTACACTTGCTGTAAGACTTTAAAATGAATAAAGAATTTAAAAACAAAAAACAAAAACACCTGCAAAAGCTGCTTTTGGATTTAAATGAACTGTTAAATGACCATTTGTGTCTTGTCTGTGTTTGTGGCAACAAGAGTCTTGTCTGCTGATCAGACTCCTATCATCTGCAATGTCCTTCCATCATGTGCCCAACTGCTGAAGCATCTTACTGTTACTGCAACAGATTCAGCCATTGTTGCTGGCATCAAGGAGCATTTCCAACATTTAATAGGCACTTAATTTTCTGTTCATTCACTACACAGTTTAGGTTCTCTGCTATACCTGTGTCTGGAAGACAATCTAATTACCTTCCCAGATGATGTAAAAACATAGGCAACTGAAACTTTGGGAAGGTTGTACCAAAGCCAGATTGAAATGGAAGGCTCTAGTTATGATTTCTGAACATTTCTACAAACTCGTATTGCCCCCTTTTTACACTGTAATAAAAAGATTTAAATATAAAATCATGTGTTCAAGGCTTGTGCAAATGGGGACAAAGTCCATGGGGGACAGGGAGGAAACAGGGACCGAGCTTATAGGGATGGGAACAGAGCCCATAGAGACATGGCGGGGATGGGAACGGAGCCTGTGGGAATGGGGCAGGGTTGGGGGTCTAGGGAAGGGCTATTTCTCCCAGACATAGAGCACACCTGTTTGGGCTTGGTACATGGCTAGAAACAGGGATGAATGGGCAGTTGAGGTTATAGGATAGATCCTTTAACATATGGAAGTCAGGAACCAAATGGTTAATTACCACAGGTAAAGTGGACTGCAAGATATAGAAACCATACTTTGCTACTATTTAAAATATTTTCTAAAAAATGTACTAACCACAACTCTGATTATTATCTCGATGATCAACCACATTAAAAAGAGAGAAAAAAAACATTTCAGTTGTAAGTTCTATTTAATGCATATTGAAGTTCTTAACACAACTTGCAAATATTGTACTGTAACAAACTTCAGTAAAACAATTATCATGCTAAATCAGTTTTCTTGAACAAAATATGCAGTAAGTTCCTGTTGCTTTAGGTTTACAAACTTTTTCCTTCAGATAAAAAATCAGCTATGCCATGAGCTCAAATAAGCTGAATTGGTTTAGTGTTATAACACTCCATCCATTTGATAATTCTTGCACTGAAGTTAAAGCTTCTGAGTCAGAAATCATAGGGTCTTCAAAATCACTGCTGTCCTCATACTCTCTATTAATGATGATGCTGATACCTTTATTCACATTAGAAGCACTAGCAGCATGGCATGGGGAAAAAATCTGTCCCTGTCACTGCCCCGTCACCGGATCCCCGTTCCCTTCACCGCCCCGTCCCCGCAGCATCCACCCTTCCCTCTCGCCACCTCACTGCCCTTCGGCACCCCTCACGCAGTCCATGAATCTCCCTCCCTCCCCCTTACCTTCTCGGCACATTTTAAGGTTTCAGGGTACTTGTTGAAAGCCACCGGAGCCTATGTGCATTGCGTGCGTGTGTGGGCGGAAGCTTCTCCTATGACGCAACTGGAAGTTGCGTCAGAGGAGAAGCTTCTGCCCACACATGCAGGTACCAGTGGCATAGTGAGGGAGGCTTTGCCAGCAATGAGCAGTATCTCTTACCTGCTGCTTATGCCAGCCTCATGGCTTCCTCTGACATCACTTCCTGAACCTGCTGCTTATATGCCAGCCTCATTGCTTCCTCTGACATCACTTCCTGGTCCCCGGAACAGGATGTGATGTTGGAGAGAGATGAGGCCAGCATGAGCAGCGGGTAAGAGATGTTGCTTATGGCTGCGAAGACCTGAAGAGGTATGGAGGTGGGGGTAGAGGAAAGATACCAGCGCCCCTGCCAAGGTAGCACTCAGAGCAGTCCATCCCCACCACTTCCATGTCAGTGATAAGAAATTCTTGCAGTCAGATTCTTTTGTTGCTTGAGCACCCCCAATATTGAACAAAGTTCTTAACTATGTCCAGGGAGAGGTAGTTTTTGTAGGGTTTGGCATCCCCAATAATTCTGAAAAGTTTACTCTTATGGTTATAAGTAGTTAAATAATTATCTTATGTACATTTATAAGATTATAAATGCTTTTATTCTGAACAGCCTAGGTTAGTAGCAGGGTATAAATGCACAAACCCTATATTATAACACTGTGAATGTAAACTGTAACCCATTTTGAGCTCTTTGGGGAGGATGGGGATATAAATCTAAATAATAAATGTGTTCACATGAATATAAACGGCATTCAGTTTGTAATGTACTGACCACCAATAGCTAATGCAAGATAGTTCCTGCTTGATCGATAACCTTTATAATCGTACCTTAAATGTTGCATCATGGGACCCCTCATTTCCAGGCTCCTTGAAACTTGCTTTGTCCATACGTCTTCCAGGTGTAACCTTTCACCCTAGTGTAATAGCAAAAGAGGAGTTGGGTTGTCATTTATACCGTGCTCCTCTAATCTGTGGAATTAATGCAAATGAGAAAAAGGCTAAATCGGATTATCTGGAGTCGGTCTGTAATATATGATGAACAATGCAAGCTGATTTAAACTTAATTTGCTTCTCAAGCAATAACCAATGAAGATTAGGTGCATGCTTGCTACCTAAATCTATGCAGTTCCTTTTAGAATTACCTCTTATGTGTGCACCCTCTGACTTAAGTCGTTTTTAAGATAGATTTGGGAAAATTATCTGCTTATTTCTAGAATAAGCAGCATAAAATCTGTTTTATTCTTTTGGGATCTTGCCAGGTACTTATGACCTGGATCAACCACTGTTGCAAACTGAATACTGGGCTCGATGGACCTTTGGTCTGTCCTAGTATTGTAACTCTCTTATGTAAGCCACTATTATATAATGGCTGGGATTGTCTTTCCCACCCCCATTAAGGACCATAAATGCTGCCACTGCTGGCCCAATGAGTAATAACATTTGGGTATAAATCTATGCCATCTGAACAAAAGCACAGCACTGCCATCAGACCAGCCCAGGCAAATTACTAATAAAAGTGCAGCTAAATGTATTTACAGGCAGTCCCTAGGTTAAGAATGAATTACATACAAATCCAACTTAAGAACAGCTTTATAAATGTAACTCCAGAACTTGTAAATTTTAAGATTCTTGCTGCTTACCTCTGCTCCCAGCTGACAAAAGGGTCAACTGTCCCTACCAGTGTTCCCTCTAAGGTACAGCATGCACAACCACACACTGATATTAATGTGGCCATGCATCATTCCTGAATCGGTTACAGGAGAAATGTAGGAGCCTATGCTACTGGAAATACTTCTTGGTGAAATAAAATGAAGACACAACCGCATTCTTAAGTACAAGTTGTACTTAAGTCCGGTGTCTTAACGCGGGGACTGCCTATATTTGGATTTGGCTCATTCAGGTACAATAGGTATTCCACCCCCCCACCCCACCTTCCTGGAGGGCTCACAATCTAAGCTTGTACTTGAACCGATGGAGGGCTAAGTGACATGCCTAAGGACACAAGAATCTGCAGTGGGATTTGAACCAAGCTTTCCTGTTTCTCATCCCACTGCTCTAATCATTAGGCTACTCCTCTATATAATGCTTTATAAAATAATGATAAAATATGCAGCCCTGAAAAAAGTGCAAATAGTTTAATCAAAGTATAATGAGATTTCACATCAAATTATGATGGACTTTGTTTATAATATATTTTATCCCAGGACAAGCAGGCAGCATATTCTTGACTGATGGGTGACGGCACCGACGGAGCCCCGGTACGGACAATTTTAGAGTGATTGCACTCTAAGAACTTGGAAAGTTCTGGTAAGCCGCACCGCGCACGCGCGAGTGCCTTCCCGCCCGACAGAGGCGCGCGGTCCCCAGTTTCTTAGTTTCCGCGGAGCTAAGAAGATGCGTTTCCTCAACGGCCGTTGAAGAAATTTTTTTGCTCTTTCCGCTCGCGTAAACCTAGCTTGAAATAAAGATTTCTTTATTTCTTTTGTTTTTTTCTTAAAAAAAAAAAAATAAAAAAAATTTACTTTAGTTAATTTCTTTTTCAGTTTTCGTTTCGCCCCGGCGGGGCCTGTTGCCACAATCGAAGCCTCGGCCTTCGATTTGGCAGAGGCTGTCTTTACTTTCATGCCCCCTCAGCCCGGGTTCAAAAAGTGCCAGCGGTGCGCTAGGACAATTTCACTGACAGACCCGCAAAACTGGTGTCTGCAGTGTCTTGGTCCCGACCATCAAGCGTCCACTTGCACCCGCTGTGCAACTTTGAAAAAAAGAACACTTAAAAACCGCCAAATCCAGCAGCGGTTGCTCTTCGGTGCTGAGATGTCCGATTCCACCGTACCGGCACCGACATCGGTCCAATCTCAATCGGCACCGACTTCATCGACACCGCGCGATACCGCGCCGGCGTCGCATCCAGCAGGTAAGCCGGCTAAGAAGCCTTCCCCGCTGGAGCGTCCTCCGGTCTCCACTGCAGTGAGTCCAATCCTGCCGACCGCAAGGCGTCCACGGAAGCGCTCCGCTCCGATCGAAGTTAGCCCCTCGACATCGGGTTCTTCGTCGGAGTGTCGAGCGGCACCCAAGGAACCGCAGAAGAAAAAAGCGGTACCGGTGCCTTCACTGGACGAGCGTATTGCCGCTGTTCTGCAGGTACAGCTGAGAGAGCAACTCCAACAGCTACTTCCTGCCCTTTTACCCCAGAACCTTCCAGTTCCGGTCCGGTCGGAGCCACCGGTACCGATGGTGGAACGCCCTCTTTTATCGGCATCCACTTTATCGGTACCGGTTCTTACCACCTCATCGACTTCGATGCCGGTTTTAGCTCCAGAACCTAAATCTCACCACCAGGCGGTACAAACCTCGGTACCAGCACAACAGGTTACATCGCCTGGTACCGTATCCATGAGGTCGGGCAAGTCTACCCATAAAACCCGACACCTGGAACCCTCCACACCAGAGTCTCGACACCATGGCTCTCAGGTTAGGGATCCTGACTTATGGGGTGATTCTGAAGAGCCCTTTCTGTCCGAAGGTGAATGCTCTTCTGATGAGGAGGAACGGCTAGTTACAAATCCCTCTTCTCATCTGGATTCCACATCTTTTCCATCTTTCTTAAAGGAAATGTGTGAATCCTTGCCTATTCCCTTGGAGGCTGAGTCAAAGAAATCTAAGGCATTTCTTGATGCATTGGACTTTGACCAGCCTCCAAGGGAATTTCTTAAACTTCCTCTCCATGATATATTGAGAGAAATGTTTTATAAAAACCTAGAGACTCCCCTGACTGTCCCAGGAGCCCCTCGTAAACTGGACTCTTTATATAGGGTGATACCTATTCCTGGGTTTGATAAACCCCAACTCCCGCATGGGAAATCAGCGGGAGCTAATGTGTATGCCTCAGTCCCTCCTGGCAGAGAGGGCAAATCAATGGACAAATTTGGCAAACGGTTATATCAAAACGCCATGCTAGCCAACAGATCAGGAAACTATGCTTTTCATTTCTCATTTTATTTGAAACATTTAATCCAAACAATTTCTACTTTTGAGAAATATCTTCCTGATCGCAAAAAATCTAATTTTAATGCCTGTACTTCCTCTCTTCTCCAGTTGAGGAAGTTTCTAGTAAGATCAATTTATGACACCTTTGAATTGACTTCTAGAGCCACGGCTATGTCAGTGGCTATGCGCAGGTTGGCATGGCTCAGGGTCTCAGAACTAGAGGTAAACCACCAAGACCGTCTAGCGAATGCACCTTGCTTATGGGATGAGCTGTTTGGTGATTCTATGGATTCCACAACACAAAAACTATCGGCGCATGAGACACGTTGGGATACTCTCCTCAAAAATAAAAAGAAGACTCCCCCTACTAGGCCTTTCCGACAACAATCGGCCTACCAACGCCACTATGCTGCTCGCCCCTTGCCTCAGGCTACTCAACAGCCTAGACGTCAGCGACAACAACAACAACATCAACCTCAGAGGCAGGCGCAACAGCAACAAAAACCTCCACCACCTCAAAAGTCTACCCAGCCCTTTTGATGTGTTTCTCCTGAGCATAGCTAATATTCCACCATCTGCCCATCTTCCTCAACCGATAGGAGGGCGCCTGACCTATTATCTCAGCCGTTGGGAGATCATTACATCCGACCAATGGGTCCTCAACATCATCCGCCACGGCTACTCTCTCAACTTCCAGATTTATCCCGATCAAAGTCTGCCAAAAGAGTCTGCTTTGAACACTCATCAATCCTCTCTCCTGATTCAAGAGGTTCAATCCCTCCTTCTTCTAAACGCCATAGAAGAAGTTCCTCTAGACCAGAAAGGACAGGGATTTTACTCCCGTTACTTTCTAGTTCCAAAGAAAACAGGAGATCTCAGGCCCATTTTAGATCTTCGAGATCTCAACAAATGCTTGGTCAAGGAGAAATTCAAGATGCTTTCCTTAGCGACTCTTTATCCTCTTCTCAATCAGGGCGAATGGCTATGCTCCCTCGACCTCAAGGAGGCTTACACTCATATTCCCATCCATCTAGCCTCCAGACAGTATCTCCGCTTCATGATCAATCACTGTCATTACCAATACAAAGTTCTCCCCTTCGGACTTGCTTCATCTCCAAGAGTGTTCACCAAATGTCTGATTGTGGTGGCTGCTTTCCTTCGTTCACATCATCTTCAAGTTTTCCCTTACCTGGACGATTGGTTGATAAAGGCCAATTCTCCTCAAACAGTGCTACTGGCCACCAATCAAACCATCTTGTTCTTACAGATTCTGGGGTTCGAGATCAATTTTCCCAAATCTCATCTCATCCCCACTCAGAGACTTCAATTCATTGGAGCGGTTCTAGACACGATCCTCATGAGAGCATTCCTGCCGTCCGACCGTCTCCACACTCTTCATGTTTTGTTTCAACAGGTTCTTCCTCAAAGTTCCATCTCTGCCAAACAAATGATGATACTATTGGGACACATGGCTTCAACAGTTCATGTCACCCCTCTGGCACGTCTTCACCTGCGCACACCTCAATGGACCCTTGCTACCCAGTGGTCCCAAGCGACGGATCCTTGCTCACGTCACATATCTGTGACATCATCTCTTCGTCAGTCTCTACAATGGTGGTTGGTATCCTCAAATCTATCCAGAGGTCTTCTGTTCCATCTACCTCCTCATCAACTTGTCATCACAACCGATGCCTCCCCGTATGCTTGGGGAGCTCATTTGAACGAGTTCCAAACTCAAGGCCTTTGGACAACCCAGGAAAAGAAGCATCACATCAATTTCCTGGAACTCAGAGCGATGTTTTATGCCCTCAAGGCTTTCCAACATCTGCTCTTCCCTCAAGTTCTTCTGCTGTACACAGATAATCAAGTGGCGATGTACTACATCAACAAGCAGGGTGGAACGGGCTCTCGCCTCTTGTGCCAGGAAGCCCAGAAAATCTGGACTTGGGCCATAAATCATCATCTATTCCTGAAAGCGATTTACATTCAGGGAGAAAAGAATTCCTTAGCGGACAAGCTCAGCAGAATTCTCCAGCCTCACGAGTGGACACTCGATCCTGTAACTCTACAATCCGTCTTCGCTCAATGGGGCACTCCTCAGATAGACCTCTTTGCAGCTCCTCACAATCACCAGCTGCCCCTATTCTGCTCAAGACTATACTCGCCTCACCGTCTGGCAGCGGATGCGTTTCTCCTAGATTGGTCAAATCTGTTCCTGTATGCTTTCCCTCCTCTGCCTCTCATGTTGAGGACCTTGTTCAAACTCAAGAGGGAACGAGCCACCATGATTCTGATTGCTCCGAGGTGGCCCAGGCAACATTGGTTCTCCCTTCTACTTCAACTCAATTCCAGGGAACCTTTTCTTCTTCCACTGTTTCCTTCTCTGCTTACACAGCATCAGGAAACCCTTCTACATCCCAACCTCCAGTCTCTGCACCTGACAGCTTGGTATCTCTCGGGCTGATTTCGAGTGATTCGCTTTTGTCTCAGCCTGTTCGTTCAATTCTGGATGCCTCCAGGAAACCGGCCACTCTGCAATGTTACCATCAGAAGTGGACACGTTTTTCTTCCTGGTGTCTTCTTCATCATCATGATCCCACTTCCCTTGCAGTGGAGACCTTGTTGGATTATCTTCTTTCGTTGTCCGACTCTGGCCTCAAGTCCACTTCAATCAGAGTCCACCTCAGTGCTATTGCGGCTTTTCATGAGCCAGTCCATGGAAAACTCCTCTCAGCTCATCCCTTGGTGTCCAGGTTCATGCGGGGTCTTTTTAATGTGAAACCACCTCTTAAAGCCCCTCCTGTTATCTGGGATCTCAATGTGGTTCTTTCCGCTTTAATGAAGCCTCCATTTGAACCCTTGGCTACCGCTTCTTTCAAGTTCCTCACTTGGAAGGTACTTTTCCTTATTGCTCTTACCTCTGCCAGGAGGGTCAGTGAGCTACATGCACTAGTTGCGGATCCACCTTTTACAATCTTCCATCATGACAAGGTGGTTCTGCGTACACATCCAAAGTTTCTCCCTAAGGTTGTCTCTGAATTCCATCTCAACCAATCCATTGTTCTGCCTGTCTTCTTTCCGAAACCTCACTCGCATTCTGGAGAACAGGCTCTGCATACTTTGGACTGTAAGAGGGCTCTAGCTTATTATTTAAACCGTACTAAGCCCCACAGATCATTCCCTCAACTCTTTCTGTCCTTTGATCCAAATAAATTGGGACGTCCTGTTTCTAAGCGTACGTTGTCTAATTGGCTGGCAGCGTGCATTTCATTCTGTTATGCTCAGACCGGACTGACACTGGAAGGTTCTGTCACGGCCCATAGAGTCCGAGCTATGGCAGCATCTGTAGCTTTCCTCCGTTCCACTCCTATTGAGGAAATCTGCAAGGCTGCCACTTGGTCCTCAGTTCATACTTTTACATCTCATTATTGTCTGGATGCATTCTCCAGACGGGATGGACACTTCGGCCAATCTGTTTTACAAAATTTGTTTTCCTAATGGCCAACCTTCCCTCCATCCCTCTTTTTGTTAGCTTGGAGGTCACCCATCAGTCAAGAATATGCTGCCTGCTTGTCCTGGGATAAAGCACAGTTACTTACCGTAACAGGTGTTATCCAGGGACAGCAGGCAGATATTCTTGCGTCCCTCCCACCTCCCCGGGTTGGCTTCTTAGCTGGCTTATCATAACTGGGGACCGCGCGCCTCTGTCGGGCGGGAAGGCACTCGCGCGTGCGCGGTGCGGCCTACCAGAACTTTCCAAGTTCTTAGAGTGCAATCACTCTAAAATTGTCCGTACCGGGGCTCCGTCGGTGCCGTCACCCATCAGTCAAGAATATCTGCCTGCTGTCCCTGGATAACACCTGTTACGGTAAGTAACTGTGCTATATTGCTGTACACCACCTTGGGTGAATTTCTTTACAAGGCAGTTAATAAATCCCAAAAATAAATTTTTGATGAACTGTTGTTTAGCATAGACTATTTGGGGGAGGGGGCCATTGCAAGTCTAAAAGTGCAGGATGACCTTTTCCAGTTTTGCTCTTTGCAATTGGCACTTTATCTTTCTACTGTAGAACGTTTGATGCTGGTGTTCCACTGATGTTCCTTCGAGTATGAAAGCTGGTTATCTTTGGTCATCAGACATAGGAATATGGGTTAGCAAGTGTTAGTAGGGTGGAGCTGCAGCAGAGGTCCAGTCACTACAGCAGTCTTTAAAGTTTGTTCTATAAAGATGTGTCTTTACTCCGCCAAAGATTAACTATGCTGCCATTTGAAAACTGAAAAACTGTGACAGAATTCAAAAAGGTGTGGGATAAACACAGAGGATCTCTAATTAGAAAATGAATGGTATAAATTAAAGAACTAAGGGCTAAATTCACTGACCTCTATAGCGTTCCTGATCCGTGGCTGATCTGTGCAGGCCCGACGAATTTACAAAACAAAAAAATTCAAATGAGGGCGATCGGAGGAACACCCCCCGCCGACCGCATGGATCACTAGTGTGCAATCCTGACGCATGTGCAGACCATCTGTTGATGGTCTGCGCATGCGTCTAAGCTGTCTACAGCCCCAACTTTTTTAAAAAAAACTTTTACTAGCCCAGCGAGCCCGTGGTTTTAATCCGCTTTAAATCTGCGGGTTAAAACCAAGGGCTCGCAGTGGAAGGGCAGGACAGTCGGGGCGGCAGGAAAGATTTTGGTGCAAGAGCAGGGCGGCGAGTTGGGTTGGCAGGCAGGAGAGATTCGGGGCAAGAAGGGCAGCAAGTTGGGGCAGCAGGCATGAGAGATTCGGAGCTGAGACAGGGCAGCAGGGCGGCAGAAGGCAGGGCACTCAGAAAGGACCTCAGTGACTGGTCCTCAGCAATCGCTTATTTTGGATCGGCCAGCCCAGTCAATGTTGCTTTTTTTATTTTAGTGAATCGCGTCTTGTCTGTATTTGAATGCTGTTCCCCCTCATTTGCATGCGCGGATCGGAGGATGATCGAGACAGAGGTTAGGAAATTGGGTCGCAAAGGGCTCGCAAACCAATCAGTACACGACCGGTTTGCTTAGTGAATCTAGCCGTAAGACTTGCATGGTCTGTGTCCCACATATGGTGATTCGGTGTAGGATGGGCTGGGGAGGGCATCAATGGGAACTCCAGTAACTTGGAACATGAGGATGTTACTGGCCAGACTTTGTGATAGGTATCCTGCAAATAACAGGATGGCTGGATAGTCTGGAGTGAGCTTGGATGGCAACTCCAGCAGTTGGAAGCTAGGACAGTACCAGGTAGACTTTACGGTCCACGGCCCATAAATATCAAAGAAAAAAGACAAGTTTAATTTAATCATGAATTTTATAATGTGTATAACTAATGGGCAGACTGGACGCACATACAGTTCTTATGAGCAGTGTGGAAAGGGGGGTATGTTGTTTGTGTCTTTCCCCATAGATCATTATTGTACTCTGAATGCAAGACTAGAACCAGGTCTTATTGAAAAGTTGTAACTCGAAACAGATTGCCCCATTTTATTCCTAGGCTAAGCAGCATAAAATCTCTTTTACTACTTGGGACCTCGGTTGGCCATTGTTGGAAACAGGATACTGGACTTAATGGACCTTTTGGTCTTTCCCAGATTGGTAATTCTATGTTCTTAGTAGCCATGCTGTAAAAATGTTTAACCCCTAGGTTGCTTTTTATTGTGAACCGTTTTTGTGACCAGGTCTGATGAATTCATGGAACAGCGCCGAGTTAAATAGCAAGAAAGGCAGTTTACCATTCATTGGCTGTCTTTGTATTTCAGGCTCATCTGGTGCAGGCGTTGCCAAGGTAACTGTGAAATCGGAACGTGATCTAGAGAATTGTAAAAAAAAACTCTGGGTGAAAGGCTCGGTAAACCTGCCTCTGCCTTATTTCAAATGTGCTTTTTGAAGCAAAATGGTATCTTCCAGGCACTTCAGAATTTTGAATCTGTTTGATAACAGCTTAATAAATTTCCTAAATAAATAACAAACAAGATGTTTCATTTATTTGTTTCCACTTACTTTCCCACCTCTCCTGCTTGTCTTGACTAGATTGTAAATTCTACAAAGAACTCTCTCGTATGTGACCAACCTGCAAGATGTTGTATACATCAGCAACACAACAGAAATGATATTTTTATATAGTACTACCGTGTTTCCATGAAAATGAGACCTATTCCAAAAATAAGCCCTAGCATGATTTTTAGATGCTCCTAATATAAGCCTGACCCCAAAAATAAGCCCTAGTTAAGATCAACCTCCCCCCCGAAGCCCCTCCCAAATGTCCCCAACACTCCCTGACACTAGTGCTGCCCGATTAGCCGAAAAAAATCATTCAATTCAGCACCCCCACCCCAGTGAGACCTGACATACCTCCGCTCTGAGGCCTCCTAAAGCAGCAGCGGCAGCAGAACTTTCTCACTCTCCACCCCCCAATATGTGCAGCATCTTTCCTTCCCTCTCACCCATCCCCTTGTATAGCATCTTTCTATCCCTCCCTCCCATCCCCCTGTGTAGCAGACCACCACCACCCACCCTCCCACCATGAAACTGACATACCGTACCTCCGAGGCCTCCCAAAATGGCGGCAGCACTCTAAATGGGCTGCTTCGCAGCCTTCCCCACTGGTGCCTTCCCTCTGTCGCAGCGGGGAAGGCCACAAAGCAGCCCATTCAGAGTGCTGTCACCGCTGCTGGTTTTGGAAGCCTCGGAGGTATGGTATGCGAGTCTCATGGTGGGAGGGTCGGTGGGGTTCTGCTGCACAGGGGGATGAGAGGGGAGGAAAGATGCTGCATAAGGGGGATGGGTGAGAGGGGAGGAAAGATGCTGCATATGGGAGGGGGGAGAAAGGAAAGAGGAAGAATTGGGGTGGAGGAGAGGAAGGGGAGAGATGATTGTTGTATATGAAAAAAAATAAGACATCCCCTGAAAATAAGCCCCAATGCATTTTTTGGACCCAAAATTAATATGACACTGTCTTATTTTTGGGAAAACATGGTCGTAGTAATGGTTTATGGCAGAATTTATGATGGAAGAACTTTTATCAAGACCTCCAAGAAAGCAAAGTTGTAGCAGATGTTCTCACAGCAGGATTAATTAAACAACAAATGGGTGGACATTAGAGAATGTCCCTGTCCCCACAGCATCCAGCCTTCCCTCTCGCCACCTCACTGCCCTTCGGCACCCCTCGCATGGTCCGTGGATCTCCCTCCCTCCCCCTTACCTTCTCGGCATGTTTTAAGGTTTCAGAGTACTTGTTGAAAGCCGTCCGGAGCCTACGTGATCTTAACAAGGACAATCTCCACAAACCAGAAACACCTAACCCCCAAACCCTCTCACCAGATCTGGAAACTAATCCCTTCCCCACACATGAAGAGGTACTGAGGCAGGATCTGTTCTGATAAGAAGAAACATCCATTGGAATATCTTGCCTGCTGGGAAAGGTAAACTTGGGTTACAGTAGGCTTTTTCATTGTAGTTCTCAGCTAATTAGTTAAGCAATAATGTAGCTTTCACAATATATCTAAAAATAAAAAGAGGTTTTACTAATAGGTGATTTTAACATGCCGAATGTTGATTGGGGTGTCCCTATTGCAGGGTCTTCTAGAAGTAGGGAGATAATGGATGTTCCACAAGGAGAACTGTTCCCTCCTCCAAGCAAATTCCATTAATCACCACCCTCTGGCTTCTCTCTGTCTACCAGCTTCTAATCCAGTTCACCACTTTGGACCTTAACTTCATCCCATGGAGCTGGTTTTAAGAGCCTCCTATGAGGAACTGTCAAAGGCTTTGCTGAAATCTAAGTAAATCACATCTAGTGCACATCCTTGATCTAGTTCTCTGGTCACCCAGTCAAATAATTCAAATCACATTCATTTGGCACGATTTACCGTTAGTAAACCCATGTTGCCTCAGATCTTGTAATCGATTAGATTCTAAGATTTCACTATCCTTACCTTCAGCAACATGTCCATTATTTTTCCAATAACTGAAGTGAGGCTTACTAGCCTGCAGTTTCCCGCTTTATCTCTGCAACCACTTTTGTGAAGAGAGACTATATCCACTCTTCTCCAGTCCCGCAAAACCACTCTCGTCTCCAAAGATTTATTGAATAAATCTTTAAGAGGACCTGCCAGAGCCTCCCTCAATATCCTGGATTGGATCCCATCCGGTCCCATAGCTTTGTCCCCCTTCAGCTTTTCAAGTTGTTCATAAACACTTTCTTCTATGAACGGTGTGGTATCCACTTCAATTTCAGGTGTAACTTTGCTAACAAATCGCGGTCCTTTTCTCCATGCTTTTCTTGTGAATTCCAAATAGAAGCATTTGTTTAGCACGTTTGCTTTTGTCCTCATCATTCTCCAGATAGCGGTTCATAACTTCTATACCTGAGAATTTTTGTCTCCCTTTTTTTTTTTTTTAATTCTTTATTTATCATTTTAAATTTTAACAAAATCAAAACATTTTGTACATAAAGATTGTCTAATCATTCATAATAATAGAAGAAATTAATTTCCATAATACTAAAAATCTCTAAATCTAACAATCTCAAGTCCTCAAATATTGATCCAAGAATTTATGAGTGAACTTTAAGGAAATCCATTAATAAACCTATACAAGTAAAAGGTATCTAGTGACTGGTTTAAGGAGCTTATTCTATTTATCGAGTCCATTAGTTGTTACTATTACATTGTTGTTGTCGTTCTTCCTTCTTTCTCCAAACGTTTCTGCGACGCAGAAACGTCTCCCTTTTTTTATATTTATAGCCATTTGCTCTTCCGCTTTTGCCAGATGTATCGCTTTCTTGACTTCTTTTAGTTTTATCCAATATTACTTTCTGTACTCCTCTTCTTGAGTTGTTTATATATATATATATATATATATTTCACGAACGCCAATTCTTTTGCCTTTATTTTTTCTGCCACTAGTTTGGAGAACCATATCGGTTTCCTTTTTCTCTTACTTTTATTTATTTTCTTCACATAAAGGTTAGTAGCTCTTTTCATTGCACTTTTCAACTTGAACCACTGTTTTTCCATTTCTCTTGTGTTATGTTTTATGATTTCAAAGGGCGAGCTGACACCGACGTGGGCATGCTGCTCACGCTGGAGAAGTTTATAAGGTACAGGGACTGGGAAGGGGACACGTGCCTGGCAGGGGTGGTGCTGCTCACCCCCCAACCCCCTCCTCCCTGGGTGCCGCTCACCTTTACTGTGCCACTGGCTGTGACCGACATCTTCTGCAGCATGCTTGTGAGCACAGATGGACTAAATCTAGGGTTCAACATAACATCCCTATTGCACTGAAGATAGAAAGACTAGATCAGGAGCAAGCCCGGGGCTATCAAAACCCAATATGGCCACAAAGCCAGGAGCTAGGAAGGCCATCCACTCGCCTGTCAGGAAATGGAAAAAGGACAAAACTGAGGACAACTGGAAAGAGCACAGGAAGTATCAAAAAGAATGTCACCGTGTGGTTCGAAAAGCCAAAAGAGAGTATGAAGAGAGGCTAGCCAGGGAAGCTCGAAATTTCAAACCGTTCTTTAGATATGTTAGAGGGAAGCAGCCAGCCAGGGAGGAGGTGGGACCGCTGGACGATGGAGACAGGAAGGGAGTGGTGAAGGAAGAGAAAGAAGTAGTAGAAATAATTAACATGTTCTTTTCGTCTGTATTTACAAATGAAGACACATCCAACATACCGGAAACTGAGCAAATCTTCAAGGGAGATCAAGCAGAAAAATTAACATCCATGGAAGTGAGCCTGGAAGACGTACATAGGCAGCTAGAAAAACTAAAAACTGACAAATCCCCGGGTCCGGACGGAATCCATCCAAGGGTTCTGAAGGAACTAAAGGATGAGATAGCGGAACTACTGCAGCAAATTTGCAATCTATCCCTGAAAACAGGCGTAATCCCAGAGGACTGGAAGATAGCCAATGTTACGCCCATCTTTAAAAAGGGATCAAGAGGTGACCCGGGAAACTACAGACCGGTGAGTCTGACCTCGGCTCCAGGGAAAATGGTGGAAGCACTTATAAAAGACATCATCGACGAACATTTTGAAAGAAACAAACTTCTGACAACCAGCCAACATGGTTTCAGCAAGGGGAGATCGTGCCTAACTAACTTATTGCACTTCTTCGAAGGAATTAACAAACGGATGGACAGAGGTGACCCCATAGACATCATATATCTAGACTTCCAAAAAGCCTTTGACAAAGTACCCCATGAACGCCTACTTCGGAAACTGAAGAACCATGGGGTGGAAGGAGATGTACATAGATGGATCAGAAACTGGTTGGCGGGTAGGAAACAGAGGGTGGGAGTGAAGGGCCACTACTCGGACTGGAGGAGGGTCACGAGTGGTGTCCCGCAGGGCTCGGTGCTTGGGCCGTTGCTATTTAATATATTCATAAATGATCTAGAAACAGGGACGAAGTGTGAGATAATAAAATTTGCGGACGACACCAAACTATTTAGTGGAGCTCGGACTAAAGAGGACTGCGAAGAATTGCAAAGAGACTTGAACAAACTAGGGGAATGGACGACGAGATGGCAGATGAGGTTCAATGTTGAGAAATGTAAAGTACTACATGTGGGAAGCAGAAACCCGAGGTGCAGCTATACGATGGGAGGGATATTATTGAAGGAGAGTACCCAAGAAAGGGACTTGGGGGTAATGGTGGACATGACAATGAAGCCGACGGCACAGTGTGCAGCAGCCGCTAAGAAGGCAAATAGAATGCTAGGCATAATCAAGAAGGGTATTACAACCAGAACGAAAGAAGTTATCCTGCCGTTGTATCGGGCGATGGTGCGTCCGCATCTGGAGTACTGCGTCCAATATTGGTCGCCGTACCTTAAGAAAGATATGGCGTTACTCGAGAGGGTTCAGAGAAGAGCGATACGTCTGATAAAAGTGATAGAAAACCTTTCATACGCTGAGAGATTAGAAAAACTGGGACTCTTTTCCCTGGAGAAGAGGAGACCTAGAGGGGATATGATAGAGACTTACAAGATCATGAAAGGCATAGAGAGAGTAGAGAGGGACAGATTCTTCAAACTTTCGAATAATAAAAGAACAAGAGGGCACTCGGAAAAGTTGAAAGGGGACAGATTCAAAACGAATGCTAGGAAGTTCTTCTTTACCCAACGTGTGGTGGACACCTGGAATGCGCTTCCAGAGGACATAATAGGGCAGAGTACGGTACTGGGGTTCAAGAAAGGATTGGACAATTTCCTGCTGGAAAAGGGGATAGAGGGGTATAGATAGAGGATTACTGCACAGGTCCTGGACCTGTTGGGCCACCGCGTATGCTGACTGCTGGGCACGATGGACCTCTGGTCTGACCCAGCGGAGGCACTGCTTATGTTCTTATGTTCTTACTGGTGTTTAAGCCCGTTAGATTAACGGGTGCTAGATGACCGCCTCTCCTGCTTTTGAACCTGGGCAGGGGCAGAGGCAGAGCCGGGGCGGGAGGGAGTGACGGTGGGAGAGCAATTTCAAAGCTTCAGCAGCGGCGGCTCCTTGACCAATCCGTGCTTACAACATCCCCACACTTGCGGTTTGGCTGGCTCCCCCACCAAAGCCCTTCGCAGCGGCAGCCCCTCCCGCATCCGTCCCCGCGTCCCAAGCCTCTCCGAAGGCCGGCTCCCACGAAAATGGTACTCCTCTGTCCAAAGCCGCGGCGTCAGCCTCCCTCAAGACACATTTCAAATCTGACATATTGTAATCACAAAACAGAAAATAAAATTATTTTTCTTACCTTTTGTTGTCTGGTCATTATTCATACCATGTAGGGGTCCCAGGCTATGGTTGGCTTTTGATAACTGGCTTGCCAGGGCCCCTTCTTTCTTCTTCCCTCCCTCCATCCTAGAAACTGAAGACAGGCACCTCCCCCCAGTGGTCTGAGACAGGAGGGAGCAGTTAGGAGAGGGTCTGAGGGCAAAGAGGGGCTCAACAGCGCCCAACCACTTTTCCTTCCCTCCCTCCATCAGATGCAGTGAATCCACCAATGTTAAAAGGAGCCGCGTCGAAATCGGAGGCCTGCCACTGCCGTAGCACGTTCCTCTCTGCCTTGGTCCCGCCCCTTCTCTGACATATGGGACCGCGGCAGAGGGAACGTGTTACGGTGGCAGCAGGGCTCCAATTTCAAAGTAGCTCCTTTTAACATAGGCGGAGCTGAACTGACCTGATGGAGGAAGGGAAGGAACGGTGGGGCAAATTTCAGCAACGGCAGGAATTGTTTGGCGGGCCAAGCACCGTGAAACTTTGTTTCGTTAGGCAGCCCCGGGGGGGGGGGGGGGGAGGGAGTCGTCGACGTGCAGGCCGCTGTGAACAGGAGCGGCGGCAGGACCATAAGGCGGGAGTGAGCAGTTCGGCTTCCCCTATTTGGGGAAACCGGGGAAATCGCCTTGCCGAACTCAGCTGCGCGTCGGGAGTGAGTTGTTCGACTTCCCCTATCTGGGGAAACCGCCGTGCCGAACTCAGCTGCGCGTGGGGCCGTAGTAAGCGCGGGGCATGCTGCACTCTTGGCGGCCACGGACCTACTGATCATGGAAGCACGCCAATAAGACTGCGCATGCGCCGCCTACGTTTTTATTATATAGATGTCAGAGACAGAGTATACTAAAGTGCCAGGGAGCTTGCCACTTGGTATCTATCTCCATGTGTTGGCAGATGGACATAACACATCCATCTACTATAGATTAATGGTCCCCAACCCTTTCCTGGAGGACCACTAGCCAGTCGCAGTTTCAGGATAGCCCTAATGAATAGCATGGGACAGATCTGCATCCCTATCATCTTCAGTACATGCAAATCTCTTTCATGCATATTCATTAGGGCTATCCTGAAAACCTGACTGGCTGGTGGTCCTCCAGGACAGGGTTGGGAACCACAGCTGTAGATGACAAGGAAAAAGGCTTAGAGAACCAAGCTCATAGTCTGGCCCAGAAACCACTGTTCTATTTTTAAATCAAAGCCAACTTTATTCATTATAAAAAAAAAAAAATACATAGGTTACAATAGCTGCTGTTATAATGATCCTATATTATAATTAACAGAAGGTCAATTACATAAGCCTGTAAATGCTTTATGTACTCAACTTTTACATTGTTGAGTTAATAATAGTACTAACTGTGCCACAGTTACATAAAATCAAACAATTGTTGTGCAAGGCACAATTAAAAGCAACATTTACATAATGTAGTTTAACATTGTGATTGGTAACAATTGTTGGGGGCCAAGGTTGATGCTAGACTAGTACTAACAGACTATATCAACGCACTGCTTGCTATCATCATTTTCACTCATTTTACCCCTTGGGATATTCATTAGCCCTTTTGTGGTAGGTAGGTAGACAGTGATCTGTCTAGTGAAATTGTTTACACTTTGCCTGTATAATGATTTATTGAAGCATGGCAAATGCAGCTGACAAAGGCATAACCTGCTACGTTTCTTAGCAGTAGATTTGTTACAAACTTTATTTTGTAGCAACTAATAAATCTTCCCTATTGCCAATCAAACCACTAACTTATTCTGTGACCAAGGAAAAATTCTTTAACCTCTGACCTCTAGAATAATAACACACAGCCTGTGAAGTAGCAAAGAAAGTCGACAACCAAGGTGGAGGGAAGATGGTGTCCAGCATTCCCTTCCCCCAGTGACGGGGGAGGTGGGGGTGTCTCGTCTCAAATGCACTCCCTCTCAGTACTTCAAGTCTACCGGCAGCAAGCAAGGTCTCCTACCCTGCTGCTCACGCTGGCTCAATCCTACCCTCTGACGTAACTTCCTAGTTCTACGAACAGTTATGTTAGAGCAGGGGTGTCCAACCTGCGGCCCAAGGGTCGCAAGTGGCCCCGTGAAGTATTTTGTGCAGCCCCGGTCGAGGGCGATGCAGCGTTTTCCTCTGCTGCCCCCGGGTGCTTAACGTCTTGCCGGCTCCCTCCTCTGTCTTGCTGCAGCGTTTGTGCGGCCCCAGAAACATTTTTTTCGGCCAATTCGGCCCAGGGAAGCCAAAAGGTTGGACACCCCTGTGTTAGAGGGAGGGTCTCAGGGCTGGCATGAGCAGCAGGGAGGAATTCCTGCACTCTAAGCTTTAGAGGCCGCGTAGGATAAATTAAAGGCCATAGCATTTTAAAAAGTCCACATTTAGCAGTGGACACATTACAAGGGCATGTCATGTGGTCATGTGCTTAGTATCTAATATAAATATAAGTATGACAAGCTGAATATCAAAAAATCACAAAATTCACCCAAAAATATTCAATAGTTAAACACCAGAAACTATTGCGAAATCTCCACAGTACGAGATACTGATATAGGGGTAACAGAGAAAAAGATTCTGATATAAAGGTAATGGAGAAAAAGACCTCGGTATCTCCCAGGATCACTGTCCCCTGGGAGTCTATATATCAGCTTCAAAGCTAAACAAAACTAAACCTTAAGTTTATATACCGCATCATCTCCACGGATGTGGAGCTCGGCACGGTTTACAAGAACTTAAAATATAGGAAGAGAAGGGAAATAAAAGGTTTACATGAACTTATATATAGAAGAGAAGAGTAAGGGGGGATAGAATTACATTTTAGTGAAAAGCCAGGTTTTCAATTGCTTGCAGAATAATTGGAGGGAGCCCAGGTTCCGCAGCGAGGTAGTAAGGTTGTTCCAAAGACCTGTGATTCTGAAGAGAAGGGATTTTCCCAGTGTGCCTGCATAGCGAATACCGTGTAGAGAGGGGAAAGATAATTTATACCTTTGGGTGGGTCTGGTAAGAGTCAGGACTCGAGGAGTTATAAGATAGTGGGATTAAGGGAGGAAGAATGCTGTGAAAGATCTTAAAAGCCAGGCAGGAGCAAAGCTGCAATAGGAAATACATCCTTGGTCAAAAAACTCCCAAAATTTTCAACTTTATCACAGTTCTCAATAATGTTATACTTTTTATAATACCTTATCCATATGCTTTCAATATTCAGTATTCAAAAATTTATGCAAAAAACAAGCACTTATCTGTGGGGATATCCAATCTCCAGTGATCGTTAAGTCAGAGCAGAGAAGAAAAGCACCCGGTATCAACTATTATTTCCTTAAGGTATACCGGTATGTAAATCAATAGATATATTCTTATGTTCTTATTTCTCAGATCAGTATGCATAAGATCTATTTGTATACAATGGAAGCAGTGTATGCAAATAGCTCTCATGCAAATTCATTGGGGAAATCCTGAAAACCCGACTGGATTGCGGCCCTCGAGGACCAACGTTGGACAACCTCGATATACTCGCACATTTCTATGGTTCCATTGTTCTCTCTCTGCACTTGCTTATGCTGACCTCTGCTTTCAACAATATTAAGAACATAAGAATAGCCTTACTGGGTCAGACCAATGGTCCATCAAGCTCAGTAGACTGTTCTCATGGTGGCCAATCCAGGTCTTGGCCAAATCCAAAGGAGTATCAATATTCCATGCTACCGATTCAGGGCAAGCAGTGGCTTCCCCCATGTCTTTCTCACTAAGAGATTATGGACTTTTCCTCCAGGAACCTGTCCAAACCTTTCTTAAAACCAGCTGCGCTATCCGCTCTTACAACCACCTGTAACAATGTGTTCCAGAGCTTAACTATGCTCCGCGTGAAAAAAAATTTCCTTCTACTGATTTTAAAAGTATTTCCCTGTAACTTCATTGAGTGTCCCCTAGTCTTTGTAATTTTTCTCTGTGTAGTTTATAATGGCAGGTTAAATATACATAAATGAAGATTGCATTTGTAACTACCTTCCAAAGCAGGATGAGTATAGCCCTAGAAGCAGACATGAGAAACTAATAGGGAAATATACAAAAGTATTAACCTTATGTCTTTATTATATTTGATATACTGTTCAAATAGCCTAAAAGGCTTCAAGTCAGTGTACATAAAAGCAAACAAATAAATATTACACTAAAATTCAATAATATGATATAGTGAGTGATATACGAGGGCTGATTGAAAAGGAATGAGACTGCTTCTGTCTTTCTTTCCAAGAAGTAGACATGCCAATGCTGTGCTGGTTCTTGTGAAGCTCATATACCAACCTGCAGTTGGACTGAAGTAGTCGTCATTGTTGGGACACAGCAAGAGGAACTTCACACGTTTCATCATGGTAGATGAGGAAGACATGTTTGAGAGGACACCAGAGGTATGTGATTAACATAAAATTCAAACTTGGAAAGAGCAATAATGAAACTCAATATGGCAAGATACAGCGGTGAACCGATTAGCCGTGCTGACGGTGATGTGCGATGAAAGTGGGAGCCAGTGTTCCGATTTCAGCAGCTGGGCAACATGATCAAATCATCATGCTGAATGAATTAATTTCACAGCTGTAATAGGTAAGGAGAGTCTAAGTGCCTGGTGTGTTGCCTGTAATCAGAAGAACTGCACTTGGGATTAGTTCCAGCTTATCCAACGTCACTACACCATCTGACTTAATAAAGGGCGCCAGTAAAGGCGTGTGGCTTAAGGGGCAAGAAAAGACCCGAGGGGGTTTAGAAAGAATGAAGAAGTGTTATTTGGAGAAATGGGTACGCGTAAAGCTGAAGTACACAACATTCAGACACCCTCCTTGAGAATGACTGGCCCTATGGATAAACATTTGGTAACACCGATTGAAAACATGCAGTTATCCAACCTTTCCTCACCAGAGTCTGGCCCTTCCCTTACTTTGGGAGGTAGGCCCACTCCTCATCCATTAGTCTCTTCTCCCAATACTGAAGCGGTTAGTGGGAATAAAGAAGCTATAAATACTTTATAGAGAAGAAGCAGGGTGAGCTAATTTCTGGTATAGCAGGTTCCAGTGTTTTACCTAAACCTGTTTCTTTGTTGGATTTAATAATAACTTTATTCTTATATACCGCCAGCAATCTTGCGACAACCTGTGAACTCGGCTAAAGCCATGGATTCTGATATTTCTTTGCAAGACGTTTGGTCTATTGTCTCTAGAACTGAATCCATGTTGAAGGATACGGTAACCCAGTTATGCTCCTTCACCAAGGTTGCAGCTGAGAAGCTTGCAGAATTGGATTCTAAATCTAGTAAATTAGAGGAATTTGCTTTTGGTTTAGACATTCAGATTAAGAATTTGAAAATTGTCAGTTAGTTAAGAATATAAGCAATGCCTCCGCTGGGTCAGACCCGAAGTCCATCGTGCCCAGCAGTCCGCGCACGTGGCAGCCCAACAGGTCCAGGACCTGTGCAGTGATCCTCTATCTATACCCCTCTATTCCTTTTTCCAGCAGGAAGTTGTCCAATCCTTTCTTAAACCCCAGTACCATGCTCTGCCCTATTATGTCCTCTGGAAGCGCATTCCAGGTTTCCACCACACGTTGGGTAAAGAAGAACTTCCTGGCATTTGTTTTGAATCTGTCCCCTTTCAACTTTTCTGAATGCCCTCTTGTTCTTTTATTCTTTGAAAGTTTGAAGAATCGGTCCTTCTCTACTCTCTCTATGCCCTTCATGATCTTGTAAGTTTCTATCATATCCCCTCTAAGTCTCCTCTTCTCCAGGGAAAAGAGACCCAGTTTCTCCAATCTCTCAGCGTATGAAAGGTTTTCCATCCCTTTTATCAGACGTGTCACTCTCCTCTGAACCCTTTCGAGTAACGCCATATCCTTCTTAAGGTACGGCGACCAATATTGGACGCAGTACTCCAGATGCGGACGCACCATCGCCCGATACAACGGCGGGATAACTTCTTTCGTTCTTGTTGCGATACCCTTCTTGATTATGCCTAGCATTCTATTTGCCTTCTTAGCGGCCACTGCGCACTGTGCCATCGGCTTCATTGTCATGTCTACCACACCCCCAAGTCCCTTTCTTGGGTACTCTTATTCAATAACATCCCTCTCATCGTATAGTTGTATCTCGGGTTTCTGCTTCCCACATGTAATACTTTACATTTTTCAACGTTGAACTTCATCTGCCATCTCGTCGCCCATTCCCCTAGTTTGTTCAAGTCCCTCTGCAATTCTTCGCAGTCCTCCTTAGTCCGAGCTCCACTAAATAGTTTGTGTCGTCCGCAAATTTTATTATCTCACACTTTGTCCCTGTTTCTAGATCATTTATGAATATATTAAATAGCAGCGACCCAAGCACTGAGCCCTGCGGAACACCACTCGTGACCGTCCTCCAGTCCGAGTAGTGGCCCTTCATCCCAACCCTCTGTTTTCTACCCGCCAACTAGTTTCTGATCCATCTATGTACGTCTCCGTCCACTCCATGGTTCTTCAGTTTCCGGAGTAGACGTTCATGAGGCACCTTGTCAAAGGCTTTTTGGAAATCCAGGTATATGATGACTATGGGGTCTCCCCTGTCCATCCGTTTGTTAATTCCTTCAAAAAAGTGCAATAAGTTAGTTAGGCACGATCTCCCCTTGCAGAAACCATGTTGGCTGGTTATCAGAAGTTTGTTTCTTTCAAAATGTTCATCGATGCTTTCTTTTATCAGTGCTTCCGCCATTTTCCCCGGAACCGAGGTCAGACTCACCGGTCTGTAGTTTCCCCGGTCACCTCTTGATCCCTTTTTAAAAATGGGCGTAACGTTGGCTATCTTCCAATCCTCCGGGATCACGCCTGTTTTCAGGGATAGGTTGCAAATTTGCCGCAGTAGTTCCGCTATCTCCTCCTTTAATTCCTTCAGAACCCTTGGATAGATTCCATCCGGACCCGGGGATTTGTCAGTTTTTAGTTTTTCTATCTGCCTGCACACATCTTCAAGGCTCACTTCCATGGATGTTAATTTTTCTGCTTGATCACCATTGAAGAATTGCTCAGGTTCTGGTACGTTGGTTGTGTCTTCGTTTGCAAATACAGACGAAAAGAACGTGTTTATTAAAGACAGTTTGATTCTTCATAGAAAGCTTGAATTAGTGGAAAATCAACTTCACGCCTCTTCTACTAAACTGCGCTAGCGGTTTTAGCGCGGGGAGCCACGTTGCTCCCGACTCTCATAAGAACTCTGTGAGCGTCAGGAGAAACACAGGCTATTCAGCGTGGGTTCCCACGCTAAAACCGCTAGTGCATTTTAGTAGAAGAGGGGGTTAGAGCCAAGAATTTATGTAGATTTATTTTTAATTTTCCTATGGCACTTTTATTATCACTTGAAACATTATTGAGACAATATTTTTCCTGATATCCTGAAACTTCCAAAAGCTAAAGATACACCCCCCTTTTACAAACCCGTAGCATGGTAGATTACAAAACGGTAGCGTGGTAGAATTCCTATAAGTGTCAAAGCTGTTACCGCCGTGACCGGTGCCAAAAACTACACTACGGTTTTGTAAAAGGAGGGGGATGCTTATTACTAGGGTATGTTATATTTCCTCAAAAACTAAGGTATTGGGCGCTGAAGCTGCGATGGATGTTTTGTGTGATTCAAAAACCCCTAGCCTTACAGCGTTTTTGGAAGATTTCTAAAAGAGCTACACTGTTAACAACCTTTTTGTCTGAGTCAGATAAGAGTCTAATTATGAGAGCTTACTTTAGTAATAAAGACTCTAATTTTTGTGGTTATAAAATTCAGCTTTTTCCTGATTTGACTTGTTCTACTCAGCTGACATAAGGCTTTTTTAGCCTTAAAGTTTCAGTTGATTTCAGTTGGTGGAACGTTCAATTTAAAATTTCTTTGTAAATGTTCAGTTACATTGGAAGGTAAAAAAAAATTTGGGGGAGCCAGATCAGTTGGAGAGTCTTATTGCTGGTAAAAAATTTGGTGACATCAGCTTCATTTGTTTAAATAAATTTTCTTCTCAGCTAATTAAGATGGGAAGGTTTTAGTTAGTGGTGATTGTGGTGTGACATGGGGGGGGGGGGAGGAGAGGGGACAGTGCCCCCACCAAGAAGGCACCCGAGGTAGCCCTGCCCTCCACTGCCACGGGGTGGTACATAGGCTCCTAATCTGGCTCAGCACTCAGTCTTCTCACTAGTATTCAGCAGAAAATAATGTATGCTGTAGCTCTTCCTAAAGCAAGGGGTTCAGATTAAAAGCCACACAGGTAGAGAGAACATTTTATTAAAAAAAAATATATATAAACCCATTTCTTTGACAAAGTGAACACAATGGCTCTGTGAGATGCAAGGAATGTGGCCTATCTGGAATCTGATAAAGCAGTCAGTAGTTATCTACATACTGTATGATAAAATCTAACTAGAACAGCCCATCCTAACTTTTCTGCCTGGAGCTGCATTCTTAGTGGGAGAGGACATTGCATTCCAAAAGAGGCAGTACCTAGCTTCTTCTGGGCAGCTTCACTAAGGTGATACCCTCTTATCAGGTGAATTCTCTCAAAGATACCAAAGTAGTTATCTCCTCTACTATTCTTATACATCGCTTCAATATTGTCTGCCTCAGTGCTTTCAAGCCTGTTAAATCTAGGCTTTCTTTGTACCAAGTGCATCCATATACGATCACTCACCCTAAGTAGAGAGTGGCATGGGGACAAATTTTTCCCCATTCCCGCAGGAACTCATTTTCCTGTCCTAACCCCGCCCCATTCCTGCAAGCTCCATCCTCATTTGCACAAGCCTCAAACACTTTAAAATCATAAGTGTTCGCGACTTCTGCAGTTAAGACAGAGCTTACAGGAATGGGGCAGGGACAGTGCCAAATTTGTTCCCGTGTCATTCTCTAGTAGAAAGGTTTAAATATTCTCTAATGCAGTTTCTTGCAAACTTTTTATGCCATGGCACACTATACTTGGGGCTGTGGCTACAGGTCCCCTGAGCTCGGGGGCTTCCAAAACCTGGACAAACTGCCAGATTTTGGAAATCCCTCCATTAGGGGGGGGGGGGCGAGGAGGAGAGGCGCTAATGCCCCCAATGAGACTTGTCTCTTTGATGGCACACCCGGAATCTCACTGCACCACAAGGTTTGCAATACATTACTCTAATGGGACAAAAGAGGGGGTAAGGCCCTTAAAGATACTAAAAGCCCTTGGACTGCCTCAGTGGACTATATGACTACTGAAGCGCAAATGGAACTACTAATACAGCTAAGCCAAGAAGGGGAGGAAAAGTACATGCAGTACATTAAAAATAAACATAATTGAGAGAGTATGTCCAAAACAAAATTAAAATAAAAACCAAAACCTGTAAGACAAAGGGGATACACATAGAAAACTCTCATCATACTTAGAGAGGTTCTCTATTCTTCTACCCTATCAATATGGCTTTTGTCCTAACTTCAGCACCGAATCCCTACTGTTTTCCCTGATTTCAAGGGTTCAACAACTTCACTCTCGAAACATGTTCGCCGTCCTCCTACAATTTGACCTTTCCGCTGCTTTCGACGTTGTCCACCATGATATTCTTGTTTACCAACTCTCTGAGATTGGCATCAACTCCACAGTCCTAGATTGGTTCTCTAAATTCCTCCACTCTCATTCTTACATTGTTAACATGAATGGCACCTCATCCTCCCCCTGGAAATCGAATTGCGGAGTCCCACAAGGCTCTCCACTATCTCCTATCCTTTTCAACATCTATATGTCCTCCCTAAAACTCCTCCACCTATCCCCCCCTTGAAACAATTTTACACTGATGACGACATCCTCATCCTCTTCGAGACCGATTCGAACCTCGCCAACCTGTCTAAGAACATATCCTCTTGTATAATGAACCTACAATCCTGGGCCCACACTGTGCAAATGAAATTGAGTGAGTCCAAAACAAGACTTCTTTGGCTCGGCCCAAAACTAGACCACCTACCCACCTCCATCCCACTACCCTCTGGCTCCTCTCTGCAGCTTGAGTTCTCGAGCAATGTCTTGGGCGTCATCATCGATTCCACATTGTCCTTCAATGACCACCTCCAATCCTTGGTAAAAAAATGCTTTTTCAGCCTCACATGCTGAGGAAAGTTAGATCCTGCTTCCATCAAAAACATTTTACCCTCCTTGTCCAATCCATCATCCTTTCCAGATTGGACTATTGCAACTCTATCTACTTAAGCCTAACTAAGAAAAACCTTCACAGACTTCAGCGAATTCAGAATGCCGCGGCCAAGCTCATCTTCGCTAAAAGTAAATTTGACCATGTCTCCCCGCTCCTGGCCAAACTTCACTGGCTTCCGATAATTGCCAGGGTCCCCTATAAATGCGCCTGTTTAGCTTTCAAAATCCTACACGGTATCCTCCCTCCCTTTATCCCTCTTTCTTGGAATTCCTCAAACTTTAATACCACCAGATCCTCCCACAAATTAAAACTATCCTTCCCCTTGCTAAAAGGCATTTCCCACACAGGAAAGCTAGGGACCTTCCTCCACTTCAAAATCACTGAGCTCTGGAACAACCTTACCTCCCCTCTTCAGAACTTGAGCTCTCTCCAAGTTTTCCGCAAACATCTGAAAACCTGGCTTTTCTCAAAAAATGCAAGCCTCTCCCCAACTTAGAAATCAAGAAAACTCTTATATCTTGGCACCCCAAGTCCTCTAATATTCTTCACACCTCTACCTCTAACCCTCTGTTGTAGTTCCTTCCTATTTCTTCTACTGTAAACCGGGCCGAGCTCTACGAACGTGGAGATGATGTGGTATACAAACCTAAGGATTAGATTAGAAAATAACACTTCCTCCCACAGGATAACTTTAAAACCAGTATATAAACAAAGAAATTACTATTTATCATTTCTATAGCGCTGAAACGCATGTGCAGCGCTTTAGATTAAATATTCAATAGACAGCCCCTATTCAGAAGAGCTTACAATCTAATTTGGATGGACAGAAAGGGCATCTCAGGGTTGGGGAGTTTCTAAGCTGTTAATACAATTTTAGGACTAAAAATATAGAGTAAAACCTAGGGTTACCATATGGTTCCAGAAAAGGAGGACGGATTGAGACATCAAGGTTTTACTTCCATTGCTTTCAGTGGAAGTAAAACCCAGATGTCTCAATCTGCCCTCCTTACTTCCATTGCTATCAATGGAAGTAAAACCGGGATGTCTTAATCATTCCTCTTTTTTCTGAAGCCATTTGGTAACCCTAGTAAAACCACCATCCTCACCCCTCAAACAATAAACAATACCATCAACTACGACCAATTACTGTACAGTACATTGAATAAGCTTTCAACCGCGTTTGATTCTCGACACCAAAGAACCTGGAGCAGCCAATAGGAAAGAAGCACAGCAACCCTCTTCCCCCCCCCCCCCCCCCCAAGGTACCGCTTAACAATACTTTCAGCTCTAACAACCAATACCTTGAGTCCTCGCGTCTTCAGCGAAGTCATTCGCTAACAATCGGGCGAGATGACACCTTTGATTGGCTTCTATAGCCAGCCAATGGAAGGCCGGAGTAGGCGATTCCCTCCCTCCCACTCGGCCAATTAGGGCGCGGAGCTTGGGAGGCGCATCAGCGGCGCGAGGTAGGTTGATCCCAGGCTGGTGTGCTTGGCTTCAGCCTGGCGTAGCCGCCTTAGTGCAAGAACATTCTAGAGGTAAGCGCGGCGGTGCGGGTAAGCAAAGGTTAACGTTGTTGTACGACCCGACCTTGATTAAAAGTTGAGAAAACCTGTTAGTCTGCTCTCGTTAATTGATTGTTAAGTAATCTGTTTACTAGTAACGTGCGCAACAGCTTAGTTTAATGCAAAAATAATAATAATACAACAAAAATCCAACTGTGTATGTTCGCTAAATGGTGTTTTTCTTCAAGTTTGATTTTCTGCTCCCTTGTTTTTTTTTTTTCAGATTCCCCGGCTGAAGGGTATCTCGTTTTCGCCGAAGGGTTCTTAACCACCCCCTGGCAGGAAATTGGAACAGGCTGGTCGGCACTGCGGTGTGCCGCTCACCCCACGGTCTGTCATTTAAACCCCCCCTACCATACTTAGCACTCCGTTCGTCGCACTTCAGGGCGAGCAGCGTTGGGTTTATGTCTTTATTTGACGAAAACGGTAAGTTTTGTGGTCTTTTTTTTTTTTCAATTGGTAAGCTTAAAAACAAATTGAGTGGGTCGGGGAGCCCGATATCCCGATCGTATACTGGGATTAAAAGAGCTATGGAAGATGCCTGGCATCCGCCCTGCTTCGCTTTTCCTGCATGGCGGAACATGGGGTTCGTGGGTGGACAAGATGGCGCCGGCGCCTCGTGAGGGTTGCGGTGTGACGCATTTTGCGGTAGCTGCGCTTGGGGAGAAGAAACGCGTTGGGGCGTGGGCTTGGAGGAGGCCTCGAGAGGGGAAAAAAAACAACAACAACCCCTCTAATGAAACCGAGAGTAAGCGATTCTCGATGGAGAATTGCTGTTCAGAAACTTGAATGGCATTGCTTTCCTCCCTACACCCCCCCCTTTTTTTTTTTTTTACGTGGACTTCGGAGCGCGAGGTAAATGGCTGCGGGAGGAAGTGCGCATGGGCAACTGGGTTTATTCATCCTGCCTCGATCTGAGGTTTAATTGCTGCAGTTATGACTCATCGTTAGAGAGTGGGGGTGGTCGGGAAGGATGGGCGCTGGAAGGGGTATTCGAAGTGCGTACCGCTTGTGAGGTGACTTCTCGTCTGTAAAAGCCATTGTAGCTTTCTAAATTATTAATGATTAACGGCCATGTTTTAATTAAACAAAATGTTCTGTAGTGTTATAAAACTTTAACCTTTATAAAGTTTTTGATCTTTGATACCTTTTTGATACTCTGGCTTTTGTTGGACAGAGGCCTTCTGCTATTTGGGTGGGAATTGCATAGTGTGTGTGTGTTTAGGGCTTGTAATGTAATAAGTTTCATCTTTCATGTAAATATATGAAAGTTACAAAGTATATAAATATTTGGTGTCTAGCCCAACTCCTTTAAAGCATGGGGGAGAACACCAGCTTTATAAGTTGTCTGGGGGAAATTAGATGTTTCTGTAGGATGAAACTTGTATAAACATTTCTCAACTATATCACATTTAAAATACATTACATCCCCCCCTTTTTTTTTTTTAGTTTTATTGTATTACTGACTTTCTTGGATAACTGTGGTAACTTTGAATTAATATCAAGCTTTGTTTTGCAGAGCTGTTGCGCAGCCATTGGTACCTGTTTTGGGGGATCATAACATACAAGCAAGACGCTCACAGCCTCGTTGGCGAAAATTTTTTCATGTCAGAGACCGAGAACTCTTGCACTCGTTTATGTCATCCCCTTTTCTCCAGACAGAAAATACCAAAAAATTGTAGTCAAAGATCTTTTCATCTTATTAAGGCCACTAATAAACCAAGATGTCTGTCAACGTCAACCGCAGTGTTTCCGATCAGTTCTATCGCTACAAAATGCCCCGTTTGATTGCTAAGGTATCTACAAATATGTATATACATATGTGTATAACTAATTTGTAATAGCACTTGAGTTAATTTGAATACCAGCTTAAATTAATGTACCTGACACTTCTGAGCCCCTATTTAGATTTTGGGAAACGTATCATTGATAAATTACTGTATTTTTTGGACCATAAAATGCACTTTTTCCACTCCCAAAAAGGGGGTGGAAATAAGGGTGCGTCTTATGGAGCGAAAACTCCCTTCCCCCCCCCCAGGTTGTCTTGTCTCAATTCCACTGCCCTCCCTGGCAGAAGAGCGGAACACGGGGCTGCCTGCTAGGTCGGCTGATGTGGCTGCCTCCGTAGCAGCAAAGCGGTGCGCAGAGATGTCTGCTTGGTCCTGCACCGCTTCCCATGAGAACGGGAGTTCTCACGGGAGGCGGCGTGGACTTGTGCGCTGCTCTGCTGCTGGAGAAGAGGAGGCAGCTGACCAGGCAGGCAGACCCGTGCTCTGCTCTACTGCCAGAAAGGCAGCCGTGTCCAGCGAGGGTAGGGCAGTGGAATTGAGATAAGGTAACTGGGACCGGGGCCTGCAGAATTAAAAATAGGGGGGGGGGGCGCCCAAGTTAAAAATAGATACGGAGGGAATTAGGTACAGGGGGGCCGGGGCCTGCTGAATTAAAAAGGTATGGAGGTGGGGCTGCCCGCCTACCAACCACTAGGCCTGCCTGCCAGCCACTAGACCACCAGAGGGAGGGACAGAGCCTGGCAGGGAGAATTTGGTTCAGAATGTTTTTTTTTTTTTCGTTTTCCTTCTCTAAATCTAGGGTGCATCTTATGGTCTGAAAAATACAGTAACTCCTTATCTTATCCTCTCTTGTGGTACAAAAAAAGCAGTTTATGTATTTTATACAGGTACTTTCTCTAACATTTTTGGTACCTGAGGTAGTAAAAAAAGGGTTAGGTGATTTGCCCAGTCCCAAGGAGCCACAGTAGGGATTGAACCGAGGTCCTCTGCCTACTGCACTAACCTTTAGACTATTCCTAGATTTCATTTGTACCAAATCTTTGACAATTGGAATGTGACCTTCCTGTGGTAAGGAATAGTTGAATGAACTCGTACTATAGTACATGACAATTTTGGTGCTTTGAATACATTAATATGCATATATTAAGAACTTTTGGGGGAGGGTTAATGTGTATTATTTAATGAACTCAGTCTGGGTTATGTTTGCACTTGTATAATATGGGATGGTAATCAGACATTGTAGATATTAATCATGAATTTGGTCCCCTTACCTGTTTCTCTCATGCTTGCTTTGCCATATATTTGTTAAAATCCTGAAAACCACTGATCTGGACAATTTGCTGACTTTAAGGCTTGCTGAAATTTTTCATTCAAAACCCAGTTAACAAGTTTATCATGAAAGAGGTCATTTAGCAGTTTAACTACATATTGTATGAAATACAGCTTCATGATCCTTTATCTGAAATTCTAAAAACTGAAGTTCCAAAAATAATCTGTTTTTTGTAATGTTGGTGTATTAACTCATTTGTACCAAAAAAGCTTTTTAAAGTGAAACGTGACATCAGTCACCTTTAAAGGATTCACTCTGCTGATGTTAGTTTAGTTCAGGGGTCTCAAAGTCCCTCCTTGAGGGCCGCAATCCAGTCGGGTTTTCAGGGTTTCTGCAATGAATATGCATTGAAAGCAGTGCATGCACATAGATCTCATGCATATTCATTGCAGAAACCCTGAAAACCCGACTGGATTGCTGCCCTCAAGGAGGGACTTTGAGACCCCTGGTTTAGTTCATCTTACTTCATACTGGTGTACCTCTTAAGGTGTTGTCACAGTGGCCGCAGCAATTCATATTCATTGTCTGCTGCAGCCTCACAGGCTTCTCTTCATATTTAACAAGGAAGGACACGGGAAGTGATGTCAGCAAAGCAGGATGCAGCACTGTGAGGCTGCAGCAGACAACAAATAATCGCTGTGGCCACCGGCAACGCCTCATTCCCAAACTGAAAAATTCTAAATTACAAAATCTATGGTCCCTAGCATTTTGGGGCAAGGATCATGAACCTGTAGAAGCAAGAGGAAAGAATGTTCTGTTGGGCAGTCAAATTGAAAAGTCAGCAAGAATATTTTTCATGAAAGATGTTTACAAGTTACTATGAATTAGCACGTAGTTAAGTATATGCATTTTTTTTTCTCCTCCCAGGTTGAGGGTAAAGGAAATGGAATAAAGACAGTAATAGTCAACATGGTTGACGTTGCAAAGGCACTTAATCGGCCTCCAACGTGTAAGTAAAGGGAAAACAAATCTCCCTTTTGGAAAAGTGGGTAGGATAGGGAAACATGACTAGGTATTGTACACACACATTTCCAGATGAAAAGTACCCAATTAGTAGGACAGATTTTAAGGTGACTAATGAGCAGTGCCTCAGACTTGTATATATCTTTGTTAGTGTAATATTATGAACTATGGCTAAATAAAATAATTTAGACACCTTATGCAGGATAATGACGCATCTATAAAGAGCCCAAATAAGTACAGATTTTGAGACACCTTTTGGTATCCTGATTCTAGTTTGGGAAGCTCTGATCTGGAGTAAGATGTGCCTGTAAACCTTTGTAGGAAAAACTAGTAGATGTTGACCATTTTGGGGGTGGGGTTGGACTTTTGTTTTATTTCCTAATATCATTTCATTGACTAACATGAGCAAAACCTTTTAGTGTGTTCAGAAACATAAAACAAATGTAGCTGTTAGCTCTGTTTTCTATGTTGTCACAGATTTTATATTTGACACTTAATATAAAGTGAACAGCAATACCAGTAGAATTAAAAACTACATAAAAACTTGACTAAAATAGAATTACTGAAAGCAAGCAACTTTTGACCAGTATTTTAACAGGGGTTGCTAGAACTAGTTTATTATGCTCATAAGATGCAAAAAAAAATACAGCCTCTTCCAAAAATTTATTATGTAAACCTACCGTATTTTCTCGCATATAACGCGCGCGTTATACGTGGTTTTTACAAACCGCGCATACCCTTACGTGTGAGCGCGTTGTACAAAATTTTTTTTACATAGTTCCCCCCCCCCCCGACGCCCGATTCATCACCTGGAAGGAGCGCTCGCACCCCCACCCGAAGGACCGCTTGCACCCCCACAGCCTCCCCCCTCCCCCATGGAGAAACTGTCTACCTTGTTTCCGGATGCCAGCCCAGCTGCTTCCTCTGCCGGCGGTCCTGCCCCTTCTCAGAGCCCTGTGCTGCGCTGCTTCCTCTTCAGGCGGTCCCGCCCTTTCTCTGATGTCAGAGAAAGGGCGGGACCGCCGGAAGAAAAAGCAGCGCAGCAGGGCTCAGAAGGGGCGGGACCGCCGGCAGAGGAAACAGCTGGGCTCGCTGGCATCCGGAAACAAGGTAGACAGCTTCTCCATGGGGAGGGGTGGGGGTGCGAGCGGTGCTTCGGGGTGGGGGTGCGGGTGCTTGCGAGCGGTCCTTCGGGGTGGGGGGGTGAGCGGTCCTGTGGGGGGGTGAATGGGGGGGGCATCAGGGTAGGGACAGGACTTCAAGGAGGAAAGGAGAGTCGGGGCGGGCGAAAACAGTCGGGGTCTCCAGAGGAGGGGCGGGCGAAAGGAGAGTCGGGCAGCATGCGCGGTATACGGGTGTGCGCGGTATATAAAAATTTATGTACATAAATATGTGTTTTTTGCGTGCTATACCCGTGTGCGCGTTTTACACGGGTGCGCGTTATCTATGTGAAAATACGGTAGTTCTCTTTCCTGCCTCCACCCTGCAGTCTTGAGCTTAACACCTGATCCCAAGGTCCTTTTTCCATGCCTTGGGTAGTAGTAGGATGCTTAGTAAATTAAGCCCTTTAAATTGCTTTATCCTGTTGGCAGAAAATGGTTCAAACTTGCAGGGGTCCTGTAATACAAAATAGAGAGCAGGTTGTCAGACCCTGTTTGAGCCAGCTGGATCGAATGACCAAAGTTGACAACATTGTGTAGCAGACTGTGTCCTGCAAATGGAAGAATCAAGATTTCTTGAGAGGGGAAGTTTGTTCCAAGAATGACAATTATAGGGGTGGAAGGGGGAGTTAGCTCATTCATGCCAGGTCTTGTAGTAGTGTGGTTCATCATGGCTCCCGATACATTGTTAAACTAGCAAAAGGTTTTACATTTTATTCACTGTACTATCTATTTTGCTTTGAAGATCCCACCAAATATTTTGGTTGTGAGCTGGGAGCACAGACCCAGTTTGATATTAAGAATGACCGTTACATTGTCAATGGATCTCATGAGGCAAATAAGCTGCAAGACATGTTGGATGGGTTCATCAAAAAATTTGTTCTGTGTCCTGAATGTGAGAATCCTGAAACTGATCTGGTGAGTGACCTAGTGTATTTTCAACCTTTGGGCTCTGAAAATCATTGAATGCTCAGATAACACAATATATGCAGAAATCTAGAGCTGTGTTTCTCAACACATGGTACACGTACCCTTGGGGGTACACAGTCTAGCCGCTGCCAGGGATCCTACTTTCCCTATCTGCCGGCCCACTGCACTACCCCCAAAGCTGACCCTGTTACTTCGTTGGAGCCAAACTGGCTCCCTCCTCCCCCAGCAGCACTCGGCAGGGACGCAGGCAGCAACTTGCATCCTGTGTAGTTGACATGGAACCTTCCCTCCAATGTCGGAGGGAAGGCTTGTGGGCCAGCCACAAGCAGCGTGTGAATCCCTGCATGGAGTTGCTGCTAGGGGAGGATGGAGCGAGTCCGGCTTCAACAAGGTCAACTTTGAGGGTAGTGGGTGGTGCAGCGGGCCGGCAGGGAGGGATCCCATTGGCACCTGCAGCTTCGGATGGACAGGCGGAGATCTTGGCAACACCTGCAGCTTCTGTGGATGGGGAGGGGGACAGATTGAAAGGGATGCAAGGGGGAGACATGTTGGACATAGTGATGGAGGGAGAAAGATGGCATGTGCTTGAGAGGGGTGATATAAGGACAAATGTTGGGAATGGGGCTAGTGGGCAGTGGTGAAAGATGCACATGATCTGAGGGATGAGAGGTAGAAATGGTAGAGGGGGTGGGAGGGATGCACCATGGATCTCTTTCCCTTTGCAGCAAGGAAGGGATTGAGAGACAGATGGACAGTGAGAGTGAGGGTGAATGTTGCCAATGGAGTAGAGGAAAGGAAGAAAAGTTGGACATGAGGGACAGATGTTTGGTGAAAGGAATGAGGGCGAGGAAGGGGGTATTTGGCTTGAAGTTGAGAAACACTGTTCTAATCTTTTTATACCAATTCATCCCAACAAGAGGGCTCGACTAACAAAATATTAATAAAATTATACAGGAGATAGAACAGAAACTATCTTAAGCCATAATTTATCTTTTTATGATTGATTGAAAAAGAAGGATCATTAGTAAATTTCTGAAATAAAAATGTCTTCGATTCCATTTTTTTTTTCCAACTGAACAGAAATTGGGGAAATTATACAAAAGGGGTTGACTGAGGCAAAATAATTCTCTAAAAACTTAATGAAACAGGATAAAACATAGGGGGGGAATGGATAAAAGACACAAACCTGAAAATGCATAAGACTGAACTTTTTGTTCCAGAGAAATGAGCCCCAACTTGCAACAAAAATGTCCCTGTATACTTCTGTGGGGAACAGAACTATAGCTTCTGTAGCATAGAAGTTAGGGCCCCATTTACAAGGCCACTGTAGCAATCATGTCATGGCTTTTTAAGCAGTCCTTAGTATGAGATGTAGCAGTCAAAGAGGCAAAGGAGTTCAAAAGATGGAATTTTCTATTCCCAACTCATTGCCCCTATATGTGGGCAGGTCAAGATTAAGCTATTGCCAAACTTTGTGCTCATTGGGGAAGTTGGCAACTTTTCCTCACTTGGTTAGAAGGATGGGTAATATGTCTGGACACACTTTTAGTTGAAATCTCTGTTGGATGGTGTATGTGCCATCCCTCCCTCTCTAGCTCACTTTAAGGTAGGGGTGGAAGGAAGGATGTGGTTTGAGGGGTGGCAGGGCTTTTATGTGTGATTTTGTTTTACAGGGAAATTTATTTAACTACTTCTCTAAAAAGAATGTAACAAAGGTATATGTACACTGCTTCATTGTAACATAAGGAATTGCATCTTTCAAAAACATGCATTAATCTCGTATCCGAGCTGCACACATTCAGGCACATGAATTTCCATGCATTGAGATTGGAAAGAATCTGAACCATGTATATGCTATGCTTTACCAACTTGTTTTTGTAGTTGGGACTGATTTTCTTCTTCCCCCCTCTGTCCTGGGTAGTTTTATGTTCTAAAGCCACACATCCCCTTTCTTTTGGCTCCCTCATTCAAACTGGTCTCCACATACATTGTGGGGGGGGGGGGGGGTATATGAGGCTGCACTGTGTAACCACTTTTTATCCCAGGACAAGCAGGCAGCATATTCTTAACGCATGGGTGACGTCACCGACGGAGCCCCGGTATGGACCTTTTTAACTAGAAAGTTCTAGTTGGCCGCAGTGCCTTCCCGCCCGACAGGAGAGCGTGGTCCCCAGTTTCTTCGTTTCCGCGGAGCGAAGAAGACGCATGTGTTTCAACGGCCGTTGAAATTTCAGATTTTGCCTTCCCGGTCGCGAAATTCTCTTCCTTTTTTGTTCTTTTTCCCTTCGGGTTTCTTTTTCGTTATTTTTTTGTAAAAAAAACAACTTTATTTTATCTTATTTTTCGGGCCGGCCCCGGCGGGGCCTGTTGCCACCATACAGGCCTCCGGTTTTGATTTTGCAGAGGCCGTGTTTCCCTTCATGCCCCCTCAGCCGGGCTTTAAGAAGTGCCAGCGGTGTGCACGCCCGATATCTCTCACTGACCCACACAATTGGTGCCTACAGTGCCTGGGTCCAGAGCATCGGGCCGACACCTGCACCCGCTGTGCTACTCTTAAAAAGCGTACATTGAAAAATAGGCAGATCCAACCGAACATCCTGTTCGGTACCGGGTCTGCCATGGAATCGGCCGCGCCGTCATCGGCACCACAAAAGTCGGCACCGACTACTTCGACGCCTAATCCATCCTCGGGGTCGCTGGCACCAGGTAAGCCGGCTAAGAAGCCTTCCACTTCCCTTGAGCGCCCTCCTGCCACACCGGCGACGCCGGTCCTCCCGGCATCACGCCAACCCCGCAAACGCTCCGCCCCGATCTCGGTGAGTGCCTCGTCATCGGCCTCCTCATCGCCGGGGCATGGAGCGGCACCTATGGTACCGAAAAAGAAAAAAGCGGTACCGGTGCCTCCTCTGGACGACCGCATTGCGGCCATACTCCATAGTCAATTGCAGGAACAACTTCAACAGCAACTCCAGCACTTGTTGCCCGCAATATTGGCCCCGCTCCTTCCGGTACCGGCCCGGCCCGAGCCTCGCACCATACCACCGGTGTCGACACCATCGGTACCGTTGAACACCTCCATGCCGGTACTCGCGGCTGAACCACTTCATCCTCCGGTGCAACTCCGCTCTGATGCAGACCCTCCCCAACATCGAGACCAGGACCGGCACCGGTCTTCTTCCCCCGGTACCGTCTCGATGTGCTCTGGTAAATCTCTCTCTAAGACTCGCCACACTGAGCCGTCCGCACCACCGTCCCGCCCCGTGCACACCGACGTCAGGGACCCGGACTTATGGGAAGAATCCCCACCCGGTACCGATGATGAGGCTTCATCAACAGACGAGGAACCCTCGATGGTCGATACCAGTTCCAAACCTGAACAGTCCTCGTTCACAAAATTTCTAAGGGAAATGTCGGCAGCTCTATCTATCCCTTTAGAGTCCGACTAAGAAATCCCAGGCTTTCCTTGACGCCCTGGACTTCGAACAACCTCCCAAGGAATTTTTAAAGTTACCCGTACACGACATCTTACGGGAAACTTTTTACAAGAATTGGGAAAACCCCCTCACGGTACCGGGTGCCCCTCGAAAACTGGATAGTTTGTACAGGGTCATTCCTATCCCGGGGTTCGATAAACCTCAACTGCCCCATGAATCCCTTCTTGTGGAGTCCACCTTAAAGAAAACCCAGGGTTCAAGTGTCTATGCCTCCACACCTCCTGGCAGAGAAGACAGAACGATGGATAAATTTGGCAAACGCCTTTATCAAAATTCCATGCTTGCCAACAGAGCTAATAATTACACCTTCCACTTCTCCTATCTGAAGCATTTGGTGCAACAACTCTCCTCCATCCAAAAGTACATCCCTGAGCGTAAGATCCTGATTTTTCAACAGCAAATTTCCAGCTTACTCCAACTCCGGAAATTTATGGTGAGATCCATTTATGACTCTTTTGAACTGACCTCTCGAGCTTCTGCCATGGCTGTCGCCATGAGGCGCTTGGCCTGGCTGAGGGTTTCTGACCTTGATATCAATCACCAGGACCGCCTAGCCAACGCACCTTGTCTTGGTGATGAACTCTTTGGGGAGTCCCTGGACTCAACTACCCAGAAACTCTCGGCACACGAGACCAGGTGGGATACCCTGATCAAACCCAAAAAGAAGACTCCACCTGCTCGCCCCTACAAACAGCAGTCTTCCTACCAATGCAGGTTTTTGGCCAGACCCCTCAACCCGCCTCAGCATCAACAGCCTCGCCGACCTCATCAGCAGCACCAATCTCAAGCACGTTCACAGTCTCGCCAACCGGCCAAGCCTCTCCCACAGTCAAAACCATCTCAGCCCTTTTGACTCTTTTCTCCAGAGCATAGCCAGTCTCCAATCCTCGGTGCCTCTTCCTCAACCTATCGGAGGCCGCCTCACAATTTTTCTCAACCGTTGGGAGGTCATCACATCAGACCAGTGGGTACTCAACATCATCCGCCACGGCTACTCCCTCAACTTCCAGACTCTTCCACCAGACAATCCTCCCGTAGAGTCTGCTTCTCATTCCTCCCAAACTCCACTCCTCCTGAGGGAGATCCAATCCCTCCTTCTCAATGCCATCGAAGAAGTTCCCCCAGACCAAAGGGGTCAGGGATTCTACTCCCGCTACTTCCTGGTACCCAAGAAGACGGGAGACCTCCGTCCCATCCTCGATCTCAGGGACCTCAACAAGTGTCTGGTCAAGGAAAAGTTCAGGATGCTCTCCCTGGCCACGCTTTACCCTCTTCTCTCTCAACACGACTGGCTATGTTCCCTAGACCTCAAAGAGGCTTACACTCGCATTCCAATCCATCTGACTTCACGTCGCTACCTCCGATTTCAGGTACAGCACCGCCACTATCAGTACAAAGTGCTACCCTTTGGCCTCGCATCATCGCCCAGGGTGTTCACCAAGTGCCTTATTGTGGTGGCGGCCTTCCTCAGGTCTCACAACCTCCAGGTGTTCCCCTACTTGGACGATTGGTTGGTGAAAGCACCTACGTCTCCGCTTGTGCTACAAGCCACTCATCACACCATCTCTCTCCTCCATCTCCTGGGATTCGAGATCAACTACCCCAAGTCGCATCTGCTTCCCACACAGCGACTTCAGTTCATTGGAGCAGTTCTCGACACCACTCTGATGAGGGCGTTTCTTCCCTCCGACCGCCAACGGACCCTGCTCCATCTCTGCCGTCAGGTGCTCCTTTGTCGCTCTATTCCAGCTCAGCATATGATGATCCTCCTGGGCCACATGGCTTCGACAGTCCATGTGCTTCCTCTGGCACGACTCCACCTCCGGACACCTCGATGGACTCTGGCCAACCAATGGTCACAGACCACGGATCCTCTTTCTCATCCCATCTCTGTGACATCGTCTCTTCAGCAATCTCTTCAATGGTGGTTGAACTCCTCAAATCTTTCCAGGGGTCTCCTCTTTCATCTGCCCCCTCACTCCAGGATCATCACCACGGATGCCTCCCCCTATGCGTGGGGAGCTCACCTGGGAGATCTGCGCACCCAGGGTCTCTGGACCCCTCAGGAGCGTCTACATCACATCAATTTCCTGGAACTGAGAGCCATGTTCTATGCTCTCAAGGCCTTCCAGCATCTTCTCTACCCTCAGGTTCTTCTCCTGTGCACAGACAACCAAGTTGCCATGTATTACATAAACAAGCAAGGCGGCACCAGATCTCCCCTCCTCTGTCAGGAAGCCATCCGCATCTGGACCTGGGCCACGGCCCGCAGTCTCTTCCTCAAGGCCGTCTATATCCATGGCGAACAGAACTCCCTGGCCGACAATCTCAGCCGCATCCTTCAACCTCACGAGTGGACATTGGATCCTCCCACACTCCACTCCATCTTCACTCTGTGGGACACTCCTCAGGTGGACCTCTTTGCAGCTCCTCACAACCATCAGCTGCCCCAGTTCTGCTCCAGACTCTACTCTCCTCATCGTCTGGCCCCAGATGCATTCCTGCTCGACTGGACGGATCGGTTCCTCTATGCCTTTCCTCCACTGCCTCTGATGTTGCAGACGTTATTCAAACTCCGCAGGGACAGAGCCACCATGATTCTCATTGCTCCTCGGTGGCCTCGCCAACACTGGTTCTCCCTCCTGCTCCAGCTCAGCTCCAGGGAGCCCATTCCTCTTCCTGTGTTTCCTACTCTACTTACACAGCAGCATCAGTCTCTACTACATCCCAACCTGTCCTCGCTCCACCTGACAGCTTGGTTTCTCTTGGGCTGACCTCTCCAGAGAATCTGTCTCAGCCTGTCCGTCGCATTTTGGATGCCTCCAGGAAACCGGCCACCCTCCAATGTTACCATCGGAAGTGGACCAGGTTCTCCTCTTGGTGTCTACTGCATCATCACAATCCCACCTCAATTAGCGGTGGAAACTGTACTGGACTATTTGCTCTCTCTGTCCGACGCTGGCCTCAAGTCTACCTCAATCAGAGTCCACCTCAATGCCATCACTGCGTTTCATGAGCCTATCCTCGGAAAACCTCTCACGGCTCATCCACTGGTTTCCCAGTTCATGAGAGGCCTCTTCAATGTCAAACCACCTCTGAAGCCTCCTCCTGTCGTCTGGGACCTGAATGTGGTTTTATCAGCCCTCATGAAACCCCCTTTTGAGCCTCTCCACAACTTCGCTCAAACTTCTAACATGGCAGGTGCTTTTCCTCATTGCCATCACCTCTACCAGGAGGGTTACTGAGATGCACGCACTGGTCGCCGATCCACCGTTCACTGTTTTTCACCATGACAAGGTGGTTCTGCGTTCCCATCCTAAATTCCTTCCCAAGGTGGTCTCTGCTTTTCACCTCAACCAGTCCATTGTGTTGCCTGTCTTTTTCCCTAAACCCCATTCTCATCCTGGGGAACAGGCGTTGCACACGCTGGATTGTAAGCGTGCCCTTGCATACTACCTTGACCGTACCAGGGCTCACAGCTCGTCCCCTCAGCTCTTTCTGACCTTCGATCCTAACCGTCCAGGTCGTCCTGTCTCTAAACGGACGCTTTCCAACTGGCTTGCTGCCTGTAATTGCGTTCTGTTATGCTCGGGGCCGGTCTCTCCCTGGAAGGTGCTGTCACGGCCCACAGGGTCAGAGCTATGGCTGCTTCTGTGGCTTTCCTCCGTTCCACGCCCATCGAGGAAATCTGCAAGGCTGCCACTTGGTCCTCAGTTCACACGTTCACTACTCACTACTGTCTGGATGCCTTCTCCAGACGGGATGGACACTTCGGCCAATCTGTTACAAAATTTATTTTCCTAATGGCCAACCATCCCTCCTCCCTCTCTGTTAGCTTGGAGGTCACCCATGCGTTAAGAATATGCTGCCTGCTTGTCCTGGGATAAAGCACAGTTACTTACCGTAACAGGTGTTATCCAGGGACAGCAGGCAGATATTCTTACGTCCCACCCTCCTCCCCGGGTTGGCTTCTTAGCTGGCTTATCTTAACTGGGGACCACGCTCTCCTCCGTTGGGCGGGAAGGCGCATGCGCGGTGCGGCCAACTAGAACTTTCTAGTTAAACAGGTCCGTACCGGGGCTCCATCAGGTGACGTCACCCATGCGTTACGAATATCTGCCTGCTGTCTCTGGATAACACCTGTTACGGTAAGTAACTGTGCTTTCTTTGTCTCTCTAGATGGGTAATATATTGCTCACTGTGACCAGCAGGTGGAGACTGAGACCAAACTTTGGTTGTAGTATACTAGCTGAGGCTTCTCCTCCTAAACCAGTCTTGCTCAGTCTCCAAGCAGGTAGTAAGCTAGAAAAAAATTTAGGCTTCCCTTTTTAGAGATGTTGAAATTTGTTTAGGGCCCCTGGTCCCTTTTGGTGCCGGACGGAGCTTGGATGGGTCGTATTTGGGGGTCCGTCAAACCTGACGGGTCTCAAGTTTGGGTCCCTTCTTCCACCTTCCCAAGTTCTTGTAGAGGTGCCTCAGCTGGCAGCCTGGCCACCGATACCGGTCAGGCTTCTGGCTTAGAGAGCCAGTGGAGTCTGTTCTGGAAACCCCCGCCCCTCTCCCTCCCCCACCCAAAAAAATCCTTAGGCAGTGCTGGTTTAAAGGGTTCTTTCCCTTTAAATTTGCTGTATGTTTATGCTAACTGGCACTTTTCTCCTACCTAGGTCACTTATTGCGCAATGAACACTTACAGGGGAAAAGGGCTCATTGTGCTCCAGACGCGAGGTACTCGTGGCTGGCCTGTGCAAGTGCTGTTCAGGCCAGAGCTGAGGGGTATTCTCATCAGCATCAGGTGCCAGCAGCCAGGGATAACCTCCAAGTGTCTCACTAGTCGGCAGCAGGGAAGCCTGGGCTTCCCCAGCCGCCGACAGTCAGAGCAAAAGATTCCATTACTACTGCTGCCAGCTTGCCTGCTTTAATGGCTGGGGCGTTTTAGGCCTCAGACGCTGCAGGCAATTTAGCTTTGATTTTTGGCGGGAAGCACCTCCATTTTTTTTTTTTTTTCTTTAGCCTCAGGTGACCTTTCTCCTGTATTGGAGAGACGGGGGCAGGCTTCTGCTGTGGGGTGCCCATGGATTGCCCCCCCCCCCCCCCCAGATTTTGTTTTAGCCCTTTGTAAGGCAGCTGGAGGTCCTGTTTCCTCCCCGGGGTGGGAGGGTTGCCCTCTATGTCCACTGTAATCGGTGCCAGTTTTGTTCCCCTCTACTCTTGTCCAAGCAGCCACGGATTTCTTGGGACGATAACTTTTTATTAGGAGGAGCAAGATTTTGTTGAGGTCCTTGACCTTTGGGTTGACCACCAGGGTCCTTGTGGGGGAACGGATTCTGTTAGCGGCGGATTTGTGCTTCCGTCGACTGGCGAGGACTTGTCCATGGTGTGCATTTTTCAGCAGGACAAGTTAGAGGACACTGATGGAGCTCCCCGCGTGTGGTGGATCCCTTGCTTCGGGGGATCTGCTAGGCTTCCCGCTCTTTTCTTATGCATCTGGATATTTGGGATATCATGCTCGCCCAGTGGCAGGAGCCAGAGGCTCCTTTTCGTTTTGCGGGTTCCATGGCCCACCTATATCGCATCCCGGGGGGGGGGAAACGGGACACCTTAGTTGCCTGTAGTGGTCGTGGTAGTCTCTGCCATCACAAAACGGAATACGGTGCCTGTTGAGGGTGGCTCTGCTTTGAGGGACCCTGAGGAGCGTAAGTTGGAGTCTCTCCTTAAAGAGTTTTGATGATACTTCCCTGGTGGTCCAGGCGGCGATGTGTGGCTGGTTGCTTGGTCTTGTTTTCAGTGGGCTGAGAGTTTCCTTGACTGCGAGTCTAACTGGGACTTAGTAGAGAAAGAAGTAGCTAAGATTGAGATGGGGGTGCTTATCGCTCGGATGCCATGTATGACCTGTTGTGGACTTCGGCCAAATCTATGGTTCGGGGTGGCTGCGCGTCATACGTTGTGGCTTCGGGCATGGTCGGCGGATGTGGCATCCAAGGCTAAGCTGATGAAATTCCCCTTTAGGGGGGTCTTTCTTGTTTGGAGAAGATTTGGACAAGTTGGTTCAGACCATAACTTGTTTGCCTGAAGACAGAGCTAGGCCACTGGCACGGGGTGGCACTGCTTGAGGGTGGTTTCCACCGGCTCCGTCCTGGTCGAGGTGCCACTTCCTTTCTGGCCTCTGGTCCTCTCGGGGCTGTTTCTTTCAGTGCATGCAGTCCTTTCGGGGGGTCCGGTGGGGAGTTGGGAATTCTTCCACGGGTTCCCCCTTGCTGCCCGTCCTGCCCAATGATTCATTGCCGGCACCCCCTGTCCGTCTGGGCAAGGTTATCCAAATTGAGCAGAGATCACACCCGATCAGTGGGTCCTGGAGATGATTGGAGACGGTTATGCTCTGGAGTTTGCCTACATCTAGCTTCTCCTTGTCAGGTGGCGTGGAAGAAGCAGGCTTTTTGCCAGACCCTTCACAGATTGTTAGATCTCAAAGCAATTGTTCCAGTGCCCCCTCGGGAGTGTCGCACCGGCAGATACTCCATTTACTTCATGGTGCCCAAGAAAGGGGGGATTTATCGGCCCATTTTAGATTTGAAAGGAGTCAACAGGGCTCTGAGTTCTTTCTATTCGCATGGAGTCGCTGCGATCTGTCATTCTGGCAGTTCGGCCGGGGAAGTATCTGACTTCTCTTGATCGGATGGATACCTACTTGCATGTTCTGATCTGGGCCTCCCATCACCATGTCTCTTGTTTTGCAATGTTTTGTGGCTGTGGGTTTGCGCAAGGAGGGCATTCTGGTTCATCCCTACCTGGACAACTGGTTGATTTGAACAGGAGAGCACCCGGGTCACAGCTCGAGTGGTAGAGTTCCTACAGCCACTGGGATGGGTTGTCAACCTGTCCAAGAGCCATTTGGCCCCCTCAGTTCCTGGAGTATCTTGGGGTTCTGTTTGACACCTCTTTGAGGAAAGTCTTCCTTGATATTCTGGAAAAATCTTACTGTTACTGATTAGATTTATAAATAACAATAAGATTTTTCCATAACATCAAGGAGGTGACAAGAAGGAGTAAGATTTTTCCCTTTTGATTCTAACAGCAGATCTACTTATGCTGCCCCCTTCTATATAGAATTCACTCAGAAGTGGGTTTATCTATATTTGTGGAAGGTTCCATTTAACATCATCTTTATTCTGAAAGTCTTCCTCCCAGAGGCGTAAATTTGCCTACTCATAGCGTCCCGGTGTCTTCGGGTGCAGGATTTTCTCCAGGTCTTGGGGTTGACGGCAGCTTCCTTGGACATGGTGAGCTGGTCCGGGTTCTCTCAGACAATGCCACTGCGGTAGCCAATGTCAGTCATCGGGGGCACCAAGAGTTGTCTGGTGGTGCAGGAGGCAGATCTTCTGGACGTCTCCGCTTACCACAAAGCGGTAGTGGGGAATATTCAGGAGGACTTACTCGGTCATCATGTGCTAGATCCCGGAGAGTGGTGTTTCAGTTCTGCGGTCTTCCAGTTAATAGTGCAGACTTGGGGTCAGCCCCTCATGGACTGGATGGCCAAAACACCCCACTGTTTCAGGGATGTTCAGGCCGAGGGGCTGGATGCTCTAGTTCAACCATGGTCAGTGGCAAGCCTTTCATGCGTGTTATCTCTGTGGCTGTTAGTGGGCAGAGTTCTTCTTCACATTGTTCAGCATTCCAGCCTCATGATCCTGGTGGCCCCAGACTGGCCCAGGAGTCCGTTGTACGCAGATCTGGTTTGTCAACTTGTGGTGGATCCTCTCGACCGACTACTTGTCAAGGCTCCATTCCAATGTTCGATCTGGATCTCTTTTGTCTTACGGCTTGGCTCTTGGAAGGGCACGCCTAGGTAAGATAAGTTATTCAGATAGTGATCTCCACTCTCTTGGGGTCCCAGGGGCTTTCTACTTCTCGGGCTTATGTTTGCATTTGGCAGATTTTTGAGGAGTGGGGTGGTCTCTTCCCGCTTCTCTGCCTAACATCTTGGCGTTCTTGCAGGATGGTTGGACAGGAGACTGACTTGGTCTTCTTTCCGGGTTTAGCTTGCAGCCTTGTCTACCTTTCGTGGGTTGCTACAGGGTCCATTTGACTGCCATTACCGACGTGGTTCGTTTTTTGCGGGTGGCCAAATTGCTCAAGCCCCCCGTTCGGCCATCTGCTCCATCTAGGGATCTTAATTTGGTCTTATCCGTTCTGGTACACTCACCTTTTGAGCCTTTGAGTGCCTGCTTGTTGAAGGGCCTTATTCCTAAAGCGGTCTTTTTGGCGACTATTAAATCTGCAAGACGTGTGTTTGAGCTGCAAGCGTTTTCTTGTAGGCCTCTTTTTCTAGAGTTTTCTCAGCACGTTGTGCTGTGGCCAGTTCCTTTTCTGCCAAAGGTTTCGCTTTTTCATGTTATGATTGAGGGGTCTTTTCGGAGCAAAGGCAGTTGTGCAAGTTGGATTTCTGTCAAGTCCTTCGCTCTTATGTTCAGCGGACCCAGGAGTTCAGGAAGTCAGATCATCTTTTTGTCCTTTTGGCAGGTCCTCATAAGGGGGATGGTGCTTCCAGGGCTACTATTGTGCAGTAGATTAAGGAGACTATTGCTTCTGCATATCACCTTCAGAAAAAGCCTGTTCTGCATATTCTCAGGGCTCATTCCACTTGGTGTCAGTCAGCTTCTTGGGCTGAGTCTGCTCTTGTGCATCCAGTGGATCTTTGTAAGGCTGCGGTTTGGTCTTCTCTGAAATCTTTTGTTCGACACTTGCCATGTGGACGTTCAGGCACGTTGGGACGTGGTGTTGAGCGGGTTCTGGTGTCAGCCCTTTGGGGGATCCCACCAGTGATGGGTACTGCTTTTGGTACGTCCCATCAGTTAATAACTGTACCCGTCTAGAGAGTGACAAAGAAGGAGGAATTAGGTTCTTACCTGCTAATTTTCTTTTAGTCTCTCTAGACAGGTATGATTCCCCACCCTATCTGTCTTTCTATGGTGATTTCGGTTTTTGTTCACATGCAGATCTTTGTTTTTCTGTGGGTTCTAGTATTTTTCTAGGGCCAGGGAGATACAAGAACAGCGGCGCTGGTGAGCTGTGGTGACATTTCACTGCAGGGTTTTGGTTCTATGCATTTTCCAACAGCGTTACTAGGTATTTGTTGTTTTTTTCCCTCCTGTTTGGAGTGTTGTTGTTTCATATTAGTTTATTCTTAGTTCTGTTTGGCTATTTGGCAGACTGGCTTAAAAAGCCTCAGCTAATATACTACAACCAAAGTTTGGCCTCAGTCTCCACCTGCTGGTCACGGTGAACCCATCAGTTAAGAACTGTACTGTTAGAGAGAGAAAATTAGCAGGTAAGAACCTAATTTCTCTTTTTTTTATCTTACAGCATGTCAATATGAAAAAACAAACCATAGGTAACTCTTGCAAAGCCTGTGGTTATCGAGGCATGCTTGACACACACCATAAACTCTGCACGTTCATTCTCAAAAATCCACCTGGTAAGTGAGTTACTTGCCTGGACTTACAATTTTTTTGTTTTTGAGAGGGGGTGTGAAAGAGCTTCAGTATAACTTTGAACATTTTGCCAGATTAGTTATGGAGCATACCACTTGCAAGCAACACTCTGGGGCAGATATTAATTGTTTGTCTCAATTTGGACTTGCTAAAGTAGAAAAGTCTAGTTCTATTCCAGTATTCTCTGTACCATGGGAAAAACTGTTATATTGACTTGAACAAATATGCTACTTTAAAATCCTGTGTTTTGGTACTTTGTTCAGTTTTGCTTTTAGCTACACAGTTGCAACACTTCTCACAATTGGAGAAACATCCTCTTCCAAGGCGATTTGGCATGGCTTTAAGTAGAAAAATATAGAGCTGTAATTTGGCATATTCCTCTTCCAGAACCCTGCTAGGAATAATTGGCTGTGGAGGTATTGCCACATTCAGATTTGCTTTTTTTCTTTGGGCGATGTCATGCCGTTGTGTTTTGGGTTTTTTGGGGAGGGCATTGATTAACATCTTAATGGCAGTATTTTTGAAGTCTTAATTTTTTTGAGAGCTATTTTTGGAAGACCCATATAAATGATGTAGTAATCCAACTTTGAGATAAAACGTCTTGTGAATCTTTCATTCATGCATTGGTCATCTATATAAGAGCATATTCAAATTTGACATAATGATGCAAAACAAGATCAAACGACAAGTTAATTGCAAGTTAAATGATGAACATCTATCTGAACTCCCAAGTATGTCATATTCAGTAATGTGATAGGTTGAGCACGCAAATAGGGAGCAATGGTAAAAGAACTAGATGTACTGGTAATCCCAAGTCATAGTAGTTTTTTGAGGGTTCAGAACAAGTTTATTATAATCCATTCGAGACAGGATTGTAAGGAAGCTAAATCAAGATTATTTTGATCTTTTGTGGAATGACTAAGATGTCACCTGCATTGAAACGGCTCTTAATTTTGAAATTCTTGAATCCTTTGAGCCAAAGGACTCAAGATGTTGAATAATAACAGAAAGTACCAAACCCTGTGGTACACCACAAGTAAGTTTATTAGAACAAGAAATAGAATATGAGCATGATACTCTTAAATGTTTTATAATCTAAAAAAATTCAAACTGTTTCAAAACAATGCCTGATAGTCCTAAAGATTGTAATCGAGAGAGAATGACTTACTAAATCAAAGGCTGCGGTAGAATCCAAAGATATATTAACAGCATTGCTTTACCCTGATCTACAGAAGTGTAACAATTGTGCATTATGCTGATATTGTCTCTATAGAGTGACATTTCCTAAAACCAGATTGAAAAGGACATAGCATTTGATTTCTTGGGAGTGTCGAGGTAGTTGAAGAAAAACAAGATGTTTCAAAAAACATGAGTTAAATGGAAGGTTAGGATTTAACCTGTGACAAGTCATGGGTATGCTTCTTAGCTATAGGGTGAACTATGGCAATTTTTCCTATCAGTGGGAATAACTCCATCTGTAAAGCTCTTAATCATGTTCAAGAGCAAAGGTGAAAGACCATGTTCATTTTCAAAAAGTCTTCCAGGGATCCTGTCTCGTTTTTGGTTAGCTTGCAAAGTTCATCTCGAGGTATGATGACGTGGTTGTATGTGACCAGATTGCTAGCGCATCTACTATGATGGCTTCTATTCGTCTTGGGTTGAGGTTGGACTTGGTGATAGCAGCTACAACTCCACCTCTAGTGCTCGTGCATGATCAGGCCAGCACTTGGTACCCTGATGGGTAAAGCATACCCAAGGTAGCTCCGTCATTGTCTTTAGACCAGGTTTTGGTAATTAGGAAGATGTCCCAGTTATTGTTTGCGAGGAGATAATTAGTATATCATCTTTGATTAAAGACCTTGCATTTGCTAGTGCAACTTTGAGGGGGGAGGGGGATTGGCCTAAGGTAGTGGGGGGCAGGGGCTCTAAGGATTTGCTGTGGGGAAGGTGACTCGGTCACCATATCTACCATGGCCTGTGATGACTGGTATGGAGTGTAATTATGAAATAGGAGGGCAGAGATTGTCCTTGGTATGATCAAGGAAACTGGCCAGAGTAGTGCTGGGCATTTGGCTAGTAATAAGTGAAAGGCAGTGGTTGCATGGCTTAACATTTTGAACCTTTTTGGAGGGACACCAATACCTTTTTATCAAGGACAGGGTGGGGGAAGGGTAGGGAATTGGTTCTGCTATTCACATTAGAAGGGTTGGCTAGCTAATTCAAACACTATTTGTCTAATTTACCACAATTTTTATTATTGACCAACTTTTAATTTTACTTCCCCAAATTATGCATACTTGTTACTTTCCCTAATTCCCTACCCTGCCTGCAATTTTTCCTCCTTTTACAACTTGGTAGCTTTAGCAAAGGCTTTGATCCCCCAGCTCAAGATTTAGGTGGCTAGATTTTTTTTGAGAATTATTTTTAGTGACATTAAATTACGAAGTATTTTGAATTTTGTATTTGTGTAATGCCTTAAAGTTGCATCAGTATTGGTTCATTCTCTATTCTAGAGAATAGTGACAGTACAGGAAAGAAAGACAAAGAAAAGAAAAACAGAAAAGGTAAAGAAAAAGAGAATGGTTCAGTGTCTAGCAATGATGCAGCACCCCTAAATGAGATCAGCCCTCCTTGTGTGGTTAATAAAGAGGTAAGTTAATGGATGTTTTGTTGTAATATTGTTGTAATTTTGTTTTGTTGTAATATTGCAGCTTGGTATTTCCCTAAAAACAGATTAAAAAACTATTCTATCACAAGTCAGCATGGCCTATAGAAGCATTGGCTGCTAATAAAGTAATTTGCCATGAGGTCATCTCCCTAATAAGTGTGGTGCCTGCATGTATATTCCACACATCCACTCATTGCTTTCAGAACTTGTTAATTTTTAATAAAATATTATCTTATGATACAGTACTATTTGGTAGGTCTCGGCGAGAGGGAGAATTAGAAGGGCTTGAGCATGCGCAGATGCATGCTCAAAGCCGGCAGAGACTGGGAAGAAGATCTTCAAGCGGCACCGGCACTTGTGGGCTGCGTGCTGGTGCCAAAGGGGGGGTTCCTGTTCTCACAGTACGGAGGCCCTTTGCGAGCGGGGGGGGAGCGATGCCGGTTATTGGGGGGTGCTCGCAAATCGAGTCAACACTCGGTTTGTGAGAGACGTTTTGCTCGTCTTGTAAAACACTTGCAAACCGGGTTACTTGCAAATTGAGGTTTGACTGTATAGTTTTAGTTCTGCTTGGCTATTCAGCAGACTGAGGTAATTAGGGAGGGGTCACATGATATGTACAGTTCCAAAGTTTGGTCTGTCTCCACCTGCTGGTCATGATGAGATGTATACCTACTTGTAAGATTAACACTGTGCTGGTCTGGAGAGGCTAAAAAAAATTAGCAGGTAAGAACCTAATTTCTCCTTAATGAAGATAGTTAATTCAGTTGCCATGAAACTTGCTTTCAGACACACTTAAGTAATTACCAAAAAGTAAAATGCTAAAAGAAACCACAAGTACATGTGGAAAGGGCTAAAAATAAATGAGGTTTTCTGTTAAGAACCTAATTATAAATTGCTCATTTTCAAATGTCTAATTCCAGTTTAATTTCCAGTGGTATGAACATTCCAGTTTTGATTTAAAATTCTGTTCATCTGAAATCGGTGATTTGTAGGTCTGTGTAGTGTCGAGCAAATTCCTTCACAGCCACTTGAAAGTCTGGTTTTCAGAACATTTCACTTTTAAGCCTGGAAAAAGGTATTGGTAGCTTGACTATAGTGAAGGAACTTTTTGAAATGGAATCTGTCCTGAAGTTTTGGGGTGGCTAATGGGGCTTCAGTAGACAGGCAAGTTTATAGTGAGGCTTTGATAAGAGTACCTTAGGAGGAACACCAGGGAATATGAACACTTGCATGGCTAGGTTGGAAAGGGCTTTTGAAAGGCCATGGAGACCTAGGATGCTGGATACTTCTGATAAGTATAGGAAGTGGCTATACTCTGGCACCCAGAATTTAGTTTGAAATGTAGATAAGAATGACATGGCCCATATCAGCGTTTCTTACTACCATAATTTCCTATGCTGCCTTAGGAAGAGGAAGATGATGATGATTGGGGTGAAGACACCACAGAAGAAGCTCAGAGGCGTAGAATGGATGAAATAAGTGATCATGCAAAGAACTTGACTCTAAGTGATGATCTGGAAAGAACTGTGGAAGAGAGAGTTAATATACTATTTGACTTTGTAAAGGTAATGTTTCTTCTGAAGCATGGTTTCCTTTATTGGGTGCTTTCTCAGGTCTGGTACCACTTGAAAACTTAGCTTCAGTTTTTAAATTATATTCCTAAACAGGGTCCCAGATCAATCCTCTTATATTAGTGCTAATTTCTGGAATTGGAGGATCATCTATCAACATGCTTCATAACATGCTTTATCTTTGTTGTTATAGAAAAAGAAGGAAGAAGGGGTAATTGATACATCTGATAAGGACATTTTGGCAGAGGCAGAGAGACTGGATGTAAAAGCTATGGGCCCTTTAGTGTTGACCGAGGTTCTCTTTGATGAGAAGATTCGAGAAGAACTAAAGAGATACAGACTCCATTTCCTTCGTGTAAGTATTTCATAAACTTGACTTGCTTCTAATGGCATAGTATAATCAAATCAGTTTGGTGATAGTGGTTCAGTATAACGTGTGTAAGAACATAGCCCATACAGTTAATATCTGCCAAGCACACTTATCAAACAACGTGAGGATATTGTCTTCCAAAATTAAAATGACTTTATAATCATAGGCTAAATTTTTCCATGGAAGTCTAATTGTATATGAAGTAAAATGCATAAAGTTAAATACTTAGACCAGCTGTCTACACTATACAAAGACCTGCTAAAACTCACAAAGACCACCAATCTACATCAGGGATCCTTGAACTGTCTTTAAGCCGTCGTTTAATTATGCATATTTGCATGTAGAAATACTATTCACTGTACAATCGTGTATAATCTTGGGCATGTTCATAGTGTAAATCTCAATGTGATGTGTTGGCAATATGGTATAAATAAAAGTGGACAAACCCACTCCATAAGCATTCCAGCCTACCAGCTCTTAATACTGATTTAATACTTTCACACATGGCATGCATGTTCCACTGACACTAAAAATGAATATGATTTAGGCATTAGTAAACCCACCTCTTTAGATCCTAAGTTGCTGATAATGAGGCAGGTCCTCTTTTTGCTGGAACAGATTTGACTCCTTATTGGCAATATAATTCTTTTTTAATATATTATAGTGGGCCTGAACCAATTTGAATTAGATTTCTAGGACAGCAGGAACTGTATTTCTTTTACAGATACACAAGAGTTCATACTTCAGCTGTTGATTCCTACTAAACTGCAGAAGGGCATCACTTTAAAAACTTGGACTCCTCCCCTTCAGCTGTGGAGAACAGCTCCATCCTCAAAGCAATCAAATGCCACTGAAAAATAAAGAGACATGGGGACCCCAGCTACAAACATTCTTCTCTGAACGTAAGAAATAGAACAATGATCAATAAACAATTTACAAGCAAACAGTTAACAAATCAGTTGAAAAGCCATTCTGCTAAGTGCAACAAGCAGGGGCTAGGGCCCCTACCAAGGAGAAATAAAAGGAAACTGCCTCTTATTATCCTTCCAGACTGGCATAGAACGGAGGGGTTTACGTTCCTCTGTCAGCAGGTGGAGACTGAGACACATTGACTTTTGGCATTAGTACAAGTAGGCTATGCAGTCCCATCTACAGTCAGTCTATTTTCAGATTGAGGTGGTAAGCCTGTGCAGTCTTTCCCTTTGATAGTTGCGGCCTTTTGGATCTGAGTAATGAACTATTGTCCCTTTTCTTTGTCCAGACCCTTTTGGGGGTCCATCTGATCTCAGGGGTGCCACACTCAATGGGTCCTCCCCCACCTTTACAGCGTCTGCCCCCCCCCCCTCAGTTTCCCAAGGTGGTGTCCAGAATTTTTAATGGCTTACCCAGTTTCTCCAGATGAAGACCCTTTTGGGAGGAGGGACGACAGATGATGATGTGGACTTTATTTTTGGGGGGGAGGATATGCATGCGCCAGTGCCTTCCCGCCCGATGGTCCGGGCGTGTCTCCTCAGTTCTTTTTCTTCCACGGAGCTGAGAAGTTTACTTCATTTCTGTGCCCATTGAATTCGATTTTTTGCCTTCTGCATCGCCGCGGATTGAGTTCCTTTTACTCTTGCCGTGTGTTTCTTTCTTTGATTTCTTTTTTTAAAAAAATAAATTTTTTTTTCTTCAGACTCCGGGTCGGCCACGTGGCTTGGGCCCTGCGCCTTCGACCTTGCGGCGGAGCTTTTCCGGCCTATGTCCCGGCCGATCACCGGTTTTAAAAAGTGTAGCAAGTGCCAGCGCGCGATTTTGCTCACGGACTCACATCGACGCTGCCTCCAGTGTCTGGGTCCGGACCACTTTCCGAAATCGTGCCGGCCTTGCTCCACTCTGACAGCGCGAGCGTTTAAGCGTCGCTGTCTTCTGTGGGAGTCCATGTTCAAGATGGAAGCTGCGTTGGATCCTACAGCTTCAACATCGACTGGTGCTTCGACTCCATCTACGAAGCCCTCGGCCTCCCCGGCTGTTTCGAGTCTTCTGAAGCCGGCATCGTTCACGTCGGTTTTGGCCTCGACCTCGGCGCCGGTGCCTTCCTCCGTCTTCTCGGACCAGGCGCCGACCCCTATTGTTCCACCGGTGGTGCTCAAAGTGCCGAAGGCTGGCAAGCAGAAGCACTCGGCACCGAAGGAGCGCGGAGACCGTGCGGAAGGGCCCCCTTTTGGTGCGGATCCCTCCATATCGGCTTCGTTGCGGTCCCTTCTGGAGGCTCAGTTTGTGGAACTCATGAACACCGTGGGACCCCGGCTGATTGCCTCGATCCAGGGTGACCTCCCAGTTCCGATTCCGAGGGGCCTCGATCCAGGGTGACCTCCCAGTTCCGATTCCGAGGGGCGGGCCGCTCCTCCACCGCGCCGCTCGACCTCGTTGCTCGGTGAGGAGGAGCGGCGGTCAGCGTCCCGCGCCTTGAGGTCGGCCTCGGGTAGTGCCATGCCCCCCTTGGAGCCTAGTGCCTCGAGGAAGGCCTCCTTCAGTGACATGCCTCCCTTAGAGCCTATTCCCTCGGAAAGCTTCCCTTAGTGACTTACTTCCTTTGGAGCCTGTTAATCCTCCCAATGAGTCGGTGTGGCGTCCACCTTCGAGGCCTCCCAGTCCTGGGCATAGCCGGGAGCAGGACGAGTTTTTCCGAACCCCCTATCAAGCCGGGGAGGCGACAAATCTTCCGCCTCTCCGATCTACGGCCTCGAGTCCTATCTGCTCTATGGAGACTTCGGGGGATCAGTATTCTACCAGACGGGCTCGATCCCCATCCAGACATCGTGAGGGGCATCGATCCAGGCACTCTTTGAGGCATTCCTCTCGACACTCGACCATCTCTCCTCAGAAGAAATTGCCTCGTATGGGGTACTCTGCTTCGGCTGGGTCTCTTCCTCCGGGACTGGAGTTCGAGGACCCCGAAGTTTTTTACTCACCCTGTTCTCAGGCCTCGGTGGAGCCCGAGGCCTCGACTTCTTCCAGCCCTTCTCGAAGGCCGGCACTGGCGGACCAACTGTCTTTTTCCTCGTTCCTGAGGCAGGTGGCGGATGACCTGGACATTACCCTTGATTCTGGCTCTCGATACTCCAAGGAGTATCTCGATACCATGCATTTGCCTCGTCCTCCAGCCGAGTCCTTACGCCTGCTGCTGCACAAGCTCCTCGACCAGACATTCATGAGGTGTTTCGAGTCTCCGTACTCTATCCCTGCGGTCCCTGGGAAATTGGATGCTCGGCACCGCACGGTGCATCATAAGGGCTTCGAGGGACCTCAGCTTTCACATCAGTCCCTCCTGGTCGAATCCTCGCTCAAGCGGTCCCATCCGGCCCAGGTATATGCTTCGGTGCCTCCAGGCCGCGAGGGCAGAACCATGGATAAGTTTGGACGACGCATCTATCAGAATTCCATGATGGCGTCCTGAGTTCTGAATTATAATTTCCATTTTGCCACCTATTTGGAATTTTTTCTTCCTGTGCTTCGGAGGTTTATGCCCTACGTCGAATCCCAGGCTCGTTTTGAGTTTGAGGAAGTGGTTGCTTCGCTGTCCCAGCTTCGACTTCAGTTGATGCAATCTTCCTATGATGCCTTCGAGCTCTCGGCCCGGGTGGCGGCCTGCTCTGTGGCGATGCGCCAGTTGGCCTGGTTGCGGACCATTGACATGGACCCGAATCTTCAGGACCGCCTGGCGAACGTCCCGTGTGCTGGGGCGGATCTTTTTGACGAATCCATCGACCGTCATGAAGAAACATGAAAAGTCCTTTCAGTCCATTCTTCAGCCGAAGCCTCAGCAGTCTGGACCCTCTCGACCGCCTTTAATATATCAACGGTGTTATCAATCGAGGCAAGCTCCACCTGCGAGGCAACCTGCGAAGCGGCAGCCTCCTCAGAAAGCTCAGCAAAAGCCTCAGCCGTCCACTGTCCCCAATGCTCCTCAGTCTTTTTGATTGTCCCTTCGTGAGCATAACCAGTCTCGTTCTGCCTCCCCCTGTTTTTCCCATCGGGGGGCGGCTCCATCATTTTTGTCATCGATGGGAGGCGATAACAACCGACCTCTGGGTCCTTACTATCATCAGGGAAGGGTACTCTCTTCAATTCCTTCGGTTCCCTCCGGACCACCCTCCAAGAGAGTATCCTTCCAACTTGACTGAGACCGCCCTTCTTCTTCGGGAAGCTCAGGCTTTGCTCCGGCTTCGGGCCGTCGAGCTGGTCCCGGTGGACCAACTCAACCGGGGGTTTTACTCCTGGTACTTCCTTGTCCCGAAGAAGACGGGCGACCTCCGGCCCATTCTGGACCTCAGGGTCCTCAACAAATTCCTGGTCAAGGAGAGATTACGCATGCTGACCCTTGCTTCTCTCTACCCCCTCCTCGAGCAGAACGACTGGTTATGCTCTCTGGAACTCAAGGAGGCCTACACTCACATTCCCATTCATCCGGCCTCTCGCAAATTCCTCAGATTTCGGGTGGGACATCTGCATCTGCAGTATCGAGTGCTTCTTTTCTGCAAAAGGTGGTTTCACCTTTTCATGTCAATCAGTTCGTAGTCCTCTCAGTGTTGAGATGTTGGGAGGGCTCTTCGGAGCTCTTATGTTCAGCGGACCCAGGAGGGCTCTTCGGAGCTCTTATGTTCAGCGGACCCAGGAGTCCATTTTTTAGCAGGTCCTCGTAAGAGGGATGGCGCTTCTAAGGCTACCATTGCACGCTGGATCAAGGAGACTCGCTTCCCCATACCTTCTTCAGAAATCTGTTCTGGAATTTCTCATGGCTCATTCCACTCGAGTCAGGCATCTTCTTGGACTGAGTCTTCTCTTGTGCCTCCAGTGGATACCTGTAAGGCTGCGGTTTGGACTTCTCTGCATTCCTTTGTGCGCCACTACTGTGTGGATAGTCAGGACGTAGTGTTTAGTGAGCGTGTTCTGGTATTGGGCATTTGGGGGTGCCACCCATAATGGGTACTGCTTTGGTATATCCTATCAGTTATACCAGCCTGGAGAGTTTGCTAAAGAAGGAGAAATTAGGTTCATACCTGCTAATTTTCTTTCTTTTTAGACTAGTATAGGACCCCAGAATTGGAGCCTACGCGCAGTCTTGTCATAGACTGAAGGATCAGCGTAGTTTTTTTCTGCTCCATGGTCTAGTCATTGGCCAAAAAACCTGAAATCTATATTCTTAATTTTTTACTTTTTCAATTTTTGTGACTTACCGTATTTTCTCGCATATAACGCATGCGTTATACGTGGTTTTTACGTAACGCGCATACCCTTGCGTGTTATACAAAAATTTTTTTTACATAGTTCCCCCCCCCTCCCGACGTCCAATTCATCCCCCCGCAGGACCGCTCGCACCCCCACCCCGAAGGACCGTTCGCACATCCTTCGGGGTGGGGGTGCGAGCGGTCCTACGGGGGGGTGAATCGGACGTCGGGGGGGGGGGCATCAGGCTTTCAGGGTGGGGACAGGACTTCAAGGGGGAGAGGAGAGTCGGGGTGGCCAGAGGAGAGTCGGGGCGAGCGAAAGGAGAGTCGGGCAGCATGCGTGGTATATAAAAATTTCTGTACATAAATTTGTGTTTTTCGCGTGCTATACCCGTGTGCGCGTTTTACACGGGTGCGTGTTATCTACGTGAAAATACAGTAATCTGTAACTTAAGATATTATTCAACATTTAAAATCACCAGCCTGACTGGGTTCCCTCGAGCGATTCTTCATCCCCCGAGTCACCTGTAACTTTTCAGGGATCCAGGCCAGGGGGCTGTTTTTCCCCCGCTACTTTGTCAAGGTTTGCCACTCCTAAAAAGCCATGGTCTTCTCCGCTCCTTCGGGGCAGGTCTCCGACGGCGAATCTTTCTAGACACATGCTTGTCCTCGAGTTGGACTCTGGGTTGTGTTCCCAATCGAGGCAGCTACTAGCCTCTAAGGGGTCTTCTTTGAAACGGGTGGAGGAATTTTCCTTTACCGAGACATCGCCAGCTAATTCCTTGAACCCCGGGGTCTTCCCCGGCCTACCTAGCACGAGGTCGTTCCTCGATGCTCCCCAGACACTTTAGTAGAGCCTCTTCGGTCTCCCATTCGCAGGACTCCGAGGCCCCTGCTTACTATTCGAGGGAAATGTCTCCCTCTTTCTTGGCTGCCCCAAGATCTCGCTCGGGGTCTTCTCAAAACTCCTCTTACTCGTTTCATCTCTTGACATGGGTAGGGCCTTGAAACTGGACCTCCAGTTTGAGTCCCGTTTATACCCAGGAATATCTGGAGGAGATGGGTGTTGGTCATCCGCCCCATGAGGCGTTGCGTTTGCCATTGCACCAGTTTCTCCGGAGCCTGGAGACCCCCCTATGCGGTCACGGCTATTCCCTCCAAGTTGGAGTCCCATTACTGGACGATTCTGTTTAAGGGGTTTGAAAGTTCTCAGCTTTCTCATCAGTCCTTGGTGGTTGAGTCTTCCTTGAAGTCCAACCCCTCTCAAGTTTATGCTGCCGTCCCTCTGGGCAGGGAGGGCCCTACGATGGACAAATTTGGTCGCCCTCTTTACCAAAACTCAATGATGGTGAATCGTGTCCTTAATTATAACTTTATCTTCACGTCCTACCTCCGGTTCTGTGTGGACACCCTCCGCTCGTTCGGGGAGGACATAACCGGATTCTCAGCGTCGGGAGTTTCGTCTCCTCGGAGACCCTCTCACAACTCCGCCTCTATATGTTTCAGGCAGCCTACGATGCCTTTGAGTTGTCCTCGAGGGTCACGGCCTTTGCGGTCACCAAGCTCTTATCGGACCATGAACGGTCCTTCGCCTCTCTGGTGAAACTTAAACCAAAGGCCCCTCCGGCTCGGCAATACAAAATTCCTCTCCAGAGGTACCCACAGAAATCTACACCTGCCTTCTCTCAGCCTCCTTCGAAGTGGCCGCAGCAGCAACGTCAAACTAAGACCCAGCCGCCGGCTCTGGCGAAGACTGGGCCATCTTTTTGACAATTAGTCTCTGGGGTTTGGTTCCTCGACTGGGTCTCGTGCTCGTCCTCTACTGCGTCTTCGCTTGGTCACTCCGGGCCCTGTGCTCTTGCTGTCCAGTTTCGAGGCGCTCCTCTCCATCGAGGCACTTTTGTTTGTGGCAGGATTCAGATCCCCTTTTTCCTCATGCTTCGCGGCTCTTCGGAGTCTGGTCTGGGTACGGTCTCGTGCTGGAGGTCCTTGTCAGCCTTGTTCCACGCCTCCTCGTTCGTTTTTTTTTTTCGAGGCCCTGGACTCCTCTTTGGAGGCCTGCTTTGGGGGCTCCTAGTTCTCCCGTTCTCCGAGGCTTGTATGAGGGCACTCATTTTCTCATACTCTTCCTGCCTCTTTGACCCTTCTGCTGGAAGTATCTCCTCGCTGTATTAAGCAGCAGATTCTCTTCCCTGACTTTCTCATTGTGCGTTTCTCCCTCATGGTCTTCGTTTCTCTGCAGTCAACCCTGGGAGACTGGGACAGTCCATTTATTCGTTGGGATGTCGTCTTTGGCGTACTTTCCAGGTAGGCATGGGGCTTGCCTTATGCCTTTTCTTTGAAGTAAGGCATATGCCCTATCCCTTGTACCTCCCTCAAGTACACATGGTCCACCTGCCATCGGTTGCTGTGAACTTTTTCCTCAACAGTTGCTACCTTTCTGTGGTACTGGGTCTTTGGGCTTGCTTACAGATTCGGATTTCATCCTTCCGGACTGCCTGGCCAGTCTGCCCGACCTTGGTTATGGTTTGTTGCTGACTCCTTTGCAGACCTATCATCTACACCAGTATTCTTCTATGGCTTGTTCCTGGCCTCCACCTCTGACACAGCCTCTGCAACTCCGTCAGCATACTCCCCCCCCCTCTCCCGCCCAGCCTGGTACTGTGGTTTGCCTTTGCAGTCTCTTCTTTCCAATTTTTCTGTCATCTCTTGGAGCTGTTTCTCCCTCTGGGTTTCTTATCACCGTCGAGTGGGATGATCTGCTTCCAATCCCTCAAGGGCTCAAGGCGATTGGTTCTGCTCTCTTGATCTCCTAGAAGCTTTCTTTTCTTCAAATTCATTTCACCTCACAGATCCCTCAGATTTCAGGTGGGTCCTTTTTGGTCTCGCCCTTCTCATCCAACAGTTTTCTCCCGATGCCTGGTTGTGATGCCGGCAGCCCTGCGAATGCTGGGTGTTCAGGTCTTTTCTTTTTTCAGTGACAGGCTTCTCGTCTCGCCAGGTGGTTCTTCTGGTGCCGTAACAGCCTATGGAGTTTTCGCATTGCGGTGTCTCCTTTCTTGAGACAATCTCTCCACTCATGGAGGCTCTCTTTTACTATTTCCAGAGGTTTGTTGTTTCATGCGCCCCGTCCGCGGAAGGTCCTCACGCCAAATTCTTCCGCTCCGCTTGGGGGGCTCCTTTCGATGGTCTCCATTCTTTTAGCTATTGGGCCAGCACGGATTGACTTGTCATGTCACTGTTGATGCTCAGCCGTTTTCAATGCTCTGCAAGCTTTTTCTCTTCTGCTTCACGACCACAGGGTCCTTTTTCAGATAGACACCCGTGTAGCCTTGTCTTTTGTCAACGTCCAGGGCACCGCGGATTCCCTGTCTCTTTGCCGGAGAGCTCTGGGGATTTGGCCCTGGGCGATGTCTGGCTGACATCTTGAGTCCTCTTTGTCGGTGTTTGCTTGGAGGGAGACTCCGCAGATGGATCTGTTTGCGTCTCCCCTCAATCATATGTTGCCTTGTTTCTGCTCCGGGATTTACTCCCCTTGCCGTCTTGGGGCGGTTGCTTCCATTCTGGATTGGATGAACCTATTTCTATATGTGTTCCCTCTGATTCTCGTTTTCCTCGAGTCAGTTTCTGCCACCGTGCTTCTGATAGATTCTCGGTGGCCCTCTCTGCCTGGATATTCCCTTGTCATTCAACTCAGTGCCAGGGAGCCTCAGCTTCTTCCTGTTTGTCCTTCTCTGCTACCTCAGAGTTTGGGTTCTCTGCTTCCTCTCAACCTGCAGTCTACACTTACAAGCTTGGTTCCTCTCCTGGTTCCTGTTTTAACATTCTGTACAGGATGTTATCCCAGGACAAGCAGGCAGGTATTCTCACTAGTGGGTGATGTCATCCGACAGAGCCCCGATACGGACATCTTGCAAGCATGTCTTGCTTGAAGAAACTCAGAAGTTTCGAGATGCCCGCACCGCGCATCCGCCAGTGCCTTCCCGCCCGATGCTCCAGGCGCGTCTCCTCAGTTCTTTTTCTTCCGCGGAGCTGAGAAGTCTATCTTCAATTTGCACCCATTGAATCTCTTTTTTGCCGCCTTTTTTGCATTTATTTATTTCTTTGATTTCTTTTTTCAAAAAAAAAAAAATTTTTTTCTTTCCGATACTGGGTCGGCCGCGTGGCTGGGGCCCTGCGCCTTCGACCTTGCAGCGGAGCTTTTCCGGCCTATGTCCCAGCCGATTACCGGTTTTAAAAAGTGTAGCAAGTGCCAGCGCGCGATTTCGCTCACGGACCCTCATCGACGCTGCTTACAGTGTCTGGGACCGGATCACTTCCCGAAATCGTGCCAGCCTTGCTCCACTCTGACGGCGAGAGCGTTTAAGCGTCGTTGTCTGCTGTGGGAGTCCATGTTCAAGATGGAAGCTTTCATCGGATCCTGCAGCTTCGACATCGACGGGTGCTTCGACTCTTTCGGCGAAGCCCTCTGCCTCCCCGGCTGCTTCGGGCCTCCTGAAGCCGGCATCGTTCACACCGGTTTCGGCCCCGACTTCGGCGCTGGTGCCTTAATCCGTCTCCTCGGAGCAGGTATCGACCCCAACTGTTCCACCAGTGGTGCTCAAGGTGCCGAAGATTGGCAAGCAGAAGCACGCAGCACCCAAGGAGCGCGGAGACCGTGCGGAAGGGCCCCCTTTGGTGCGGATCCCTCCATATCGGCTTCGTTGCGGTCTATCCTGGAGGCTCAGTTCGTGGAGCTCATGCAGACCATGGGGCCTCGGCTGATTGCCACCATCCAGGGTGACCTTCCAGCTTCGAGGGGCGGACCGCCCCCCTCCTCCTCGAGGAGGTCCTCCGTTAGCGCTGTACCTCCTTTGGAACCGATTCCCTCGGAGGGCTTATGAAACCTCCTTTTGAGCCTCTGAGCAAGGCTCCACTAAAGTTTCTCACTTGGAAAGTGGTTTTTCTGGTGGCCCTCACATCTGCTCGCAGGGTCAGTGAGCTGCAGACCCTGGTGGCGGACCCACTTTTCAGTGTTCCATCATGACAAGGTGGTCCTCCGCACTCACCCGAAATTCCTGCCTAAAGTGGTCTCTGAATTTCACCTCAACCAATCCATTGTACTTCCAGTGTTCTTTCCAAAGCCTCATTCTCATTCTGGAGAATCAACTCTTCACACTCTGGACTGTAAACGTGCTTTGGCTTTCTACTTGGATCGCACCAAACCACACAGAACTGCTCCTCAACTTTTCGTCTCCTTTGATCCAAACAAGTTGGGACGACTTGTATCGAAGCGCACCATCTCCAACTGGATGGCGGCTTGTATCTCTTTCTGCTATGCCCAGGCTGGATTACCCCTTCCCTGTAAGGTCACAGCACATAGGGTCAGAGCAATGGCAGCCTCTGTAGCCTTCCTCAGATAGACGCCGATCGAGGAGATTTGTAGGGCTGCCACTTGGTCCTTGGTTCATACGTTCACCTCTCATTATTGTCTGGATACTTTCTCCAGACGGGATGGGCAGTTTGGCCAAACTGTGTTGCAAAATTTGTTCTCCTGAGTTACCAACTCTCCCTCCATCCCATTGAGGTTAGCTTGGAGGTCACCCACTAGTGAGAATACCTGCCTGCTTGTCCTGGGATAAAGCAATGTTACTTACTGTAACAGTTGTTATCCAGGGACAGCAGGCAGCTATTCTCACGTCCCACCCACCTCCCCTGGGTTGGCTTCTCTGCTAGCTACCTGAACTGAGGAGACGCGCCCGGAGCATCGGGCGGGAAGGCACTGGCGCATGCGCGGTGCGGGCATCTCGAAACTTCTGAGTTTCTTCAAGCAAGACATGCTTGCAAGATGTCCGTATCGGGGCTCTGTCGGATGACATCACCCACTAGTGAGAATAGCTGCCTGCTGTCCCTGGATAACAACTGTTACGGTAAGTAACATTGCTTTCTTGAGGCTTCTCTGGCCCGGTCCACTAGTCGGGTTTGCACTCATGGGTGGACTAGCTTTTCTTCTTGGTGTGCTACGCCTCACAGGGAGCTGCAATCTGCCTCCTTGTCGTCTGTACTGGATTTCCTACTGCACTGATCTGGGGCTGGTCTAAAATCAACATCCATTCGAGTCCACCTCAGTGCCTTTGCTGCTTTTCTTCAGGTTGATGTAGCCTCCCTTTGAGCCACATCGTTCGGGCTCATTTGAGGTGTCTCATTTGGAAGGTTTTCTTGTTGCGCTCACATCTGCTAGCAGGGTTAGTGAGCTGCAGGCTTTGGTTGCAGACCCACCTTTCCCTGTTTTCCATTTTGATGCGGTGGTCCTCCGTTTCTCTCCTGTGTTTCTTCCCTACATTGGTTTCAGATTTTCACCTCGACCAATGTCGTTCTTCCTGGTTTTTTCCTGCGCCTCATTCTCATCATGGAGAAGTGGCACTGCTTATTCTGGGCTGTGTGCGTGCGTTGGCTTCCTACTTGCAACACCCTCATGCTCATCGGCCTGCTCCTCATCTTTTCATATCTTTTTGCTCCCCTTAGGTTGGGGTGTCCTGTTTCTAAGCGAACAATCTCCAGCGGGTTGGCTGCTTGTATCTCTTTCTGCTGCACTCGAGTGCTCTCCCTCTGCAGTGCCTTGTCGGAGCGATTGCGGTGTCTGTTGCTTTCATCATATCAACTCATTGAGGAAATCTACATGGCTGTCAATTGTCCTCGGTTCATACCTTCACGTCTCTCTACTGTCTGAATCCCTTTTCCAGACGTACTCTGTTCTCCTATATTGCCAACTCTCCCTCCATCCCTTTTTGGTTAGCTTGGAGGTCACCCACATGTAGAGAATATGCTGCCTGCTTGTCCTGGGATAAAGCACAGTTACTTACCGTAACAGGTGTTATCCAGGAACATCAGGCAGATATTCTTGCAACCCACCCACCTCCCTGGGGTTGGCTTCTTTGTTAGCTATCTGAACTGAGGCCACGCTGAGGAGACGCACCCCCTAGCTAGGGCGGGAAGGCATACGCGCATGCACGGTATACTTGCAAGCTTGAAGATCTTCAAGAAAGTCACCCACATGCAGAGAATATCTGCCTGCTGTCCCTGGATAACACCTGTTATGGTAAGTAACTGTGCTTTCGAGCCGCTAGCGCAGGCTCACTTGAAGTATCTTACTTGGAAGGTTCTGTTTCTTATTGCTCTCACTTCTGCCCGTCAGGTAGTTGAGCTTCAAGCCTTGGTAGCGGAACCTCCTTTCACTGTCTTGCATCGTGATAAGGTGGTTCTCCGTACCCACCATAAGTTTTTGCCTACGATTGTTTCTGAGTTTCACATCAACCAATCCATTGTTCTTCCTGTGTTTTTTCCGAAGCCCCATTCTCACCCTGGAGAAGTGGCTCTGCATTCTCTTGATTGTAAGTGGGTGCTGGCCTTCTACTTGAAACGCACCGCTCCGCATAGTTCTGTTCCCCAGCTGTTCCTCTCTTTCGATCCTAATCGCTTGGGTCGCTCTGTTTCTAACTGGTTGGCCGCTTGTATCTCCTTTTGTTACACTCAGGTTGGTCTCTCCCTGTCAGGTCGAGTCACAGGCCACAAAGTCAGAGCGATGGTGGCATCAGTTGCTTTCCTCCGCTCGACTCCGCTTGAGGAAATCTAAGGTTGCCACTTGGTCCTCGGTTCATACATTTACCTCACACTACTGTCTGGATACTTTCTCCAGGCGTGATGGCCATTTTGGCCAGTCCATTTTGCAAAATCTGTTCTCCTAAATTGCCAAATCTCCCTCCATCCCATTCTGGTTAGCTTGGAGGTCTCCCACATGTAGAGAATATGCTGCCTGCTTGTCCTGGGATAAAGCATAGTTACTTACCGTAACAGGTGTTATCCAGGGACAGCAGGCAGATATTCTCGCAACCCACCCACCTCCCCGTGGTTGGCTTCTTTGCTAGCAATCTGAACTGAGGCCACCCTGAGGAGACGCATGCCCTAGACCGAGCGGGAAGGGCATGCGCGGGCCAATCGCAAGATTGAAGGTCTTCAAACAAGTCTGCTTGCGAAAACATCTGCTAGGGGGCTCCGGTGACGTCACCCACATGTAGAGAATATCTGCCTGCTGTCCCTGGATAACACCTATTACGGTAAGTAACTGCGCTTACCAGTCTGGAGTGTCTAAAAGAGAAAACCCTAATTTCTCCTCTGTTTTGAAGAGGGCCTCTTGAGCAGGTTATGCAAAGATAACTTTACGATGAGCCACCTAAAGAACTTCTAATCTAATGCCTTTCCCAACTGTCTAATGTATTTTGTGAAACAGTCCTTCGGGAGGAGATCTCCTTCTTAAGGTTGGAGGAGATAAATGATGGTATACCATAGGACTCCAGAGCTGGACATATCACTAACAGTGGGCTCACACTCTTAAGTTGGAGTGATGCTGAGAGTGGTCAAAATCAACTGCAGACCCTCCAGGAGATTCTCTATAGGATGATCAGGAAAATGGTGAGATTGTTAAGACAATGCTCCTGATACCAATCAGATGAAGAGGAGGATTGACGGGAAGCTCTTATACCTCGAAACATGAGAAGGATGCAATATGCATTGCCGGTTTTTAGATCCAGAGTAGAGTGTGACATGGGAACACATTTTTCCTCATTCCTGCGGTACCTCATTTTCCTGTCCCGGCAAGTTTTTATCCTGTCCCTGCCCCATACCTGTAAGCTCTGTCCTCATCTTCACAAGCCTCAAACACTTTAAAATCGTGTTTGCTTGAGGCTTGTGTGGTTAAGGCAGAGCTTAAGGAATGGGGCAGGGGCAGCAAGAAAACTCACAAGGACAGATAAATTGAGTTCCTGTGGGGACAGGGACAAAATTGTTCCCGTGTCATTCTCTAATCCAGAGCATCTAGTTGATGAACATTGATGCATCAAAGATCCTTAGTGTTGATGCTTTTGATAGTGAGTGTCTTCTGGAAGATTGATGCAAAGGAGACTGACTCCTTGATGGAGATCTTGTATCGGTATCCTGTGGCCTTGGAGTGCTGGGCTGGTACTGAGGGAGTCTATATCAACAGTGGTGGTGCATGCAACTTAACATGTCGCTGATCTCTCTCCAAAACTCACTAAGCTGCTGCCTGAAGACCTGCACCAGTACCCTAGGGGTAGGTGACATCGGCAAGGATACATACCCTGGAGACAACATCAGCACAGATGGAAAGCTGCAGCAATGCTTCTTAACTTGCATCGAGGGATTCAATGCTGTTGAGGCATGTGACATTAACTGGGAAGAGGGTGACTTCTTAGCTGGCTTCCCTGATACCAGGATATCCTCCTATGCTGATACTGCAGGCTCTGAATGTCCATAGCCGAACTGAAGAGCTGGGCCTTTAATGAATTCTGCAAGGTGGAACGGCACAAGCAGGAGTCCACACGATGTTCAGGGCCTAAACACTAAATGTTAGCTATGTGTGTCACTTATGGATATAGGGCATTGGCACTGACTGCACTTCTTAACTCTGTCAACAGTTTTGACATGAATATGGTGTCAACAAGGTTAAACTCCAATGTTTTTTAACAAAATGAGGCTAAAAAGCTATACTTAACACCTCAAGCTATCATATATATAGAGAGAGATATAGGCACATGAATGGATGAAGTCCAGAACAACGAAGAACTGAGGTACCACAAGCCTACATTTAGCGGGAAGGCATTCGCACATACGCTGTGCATGCTGTCGCAAAGTTTCTTTAAACTTGGTGACGGTTCACTTTGAATGCTTTCCATACCGGGCTCAGTGGTTGACGTCACCCACATGTGAGAATATACTGCCTGCTTGTCCTAATATAACATTGCTGCTTAATCTTAGATACAGTAGAAGAGGTCTGCAATTGATGCCAGCAATTTCTGAGGCAGAAATCAGATGAATTGCAACAAAATATGTCCTCACAGGGAGGGCAATATGGTCTCCTGTGTATCCTAAGTGTTTCTCAACCTGCGGTATGCAGCCTGGCTGGCAATTCCTGCCTGTCCATCTGCTTCTACCACCCAGAATCTCACATTTTTGCCCCTGCTTGCTCCCACAACAACCTTCTTGGAGCCGCACTCGTTCCTTCAGTCTTTGGCAATGCTCCTTGCGGTGAGCAGTGCACGCAGTTATTCAGGCGCTGTATGTAAGTGGCTGACCCAGAAGCCTTCTCTCCAACGTCAAAAGAGTTGATGTTGGAGAGAGAGCTTCTGGGTCAGCCATGTGCAGCGTGTGGGTTACTGCTTAATCATTGCAGGAGTGCTGCTGGGGGCTGAGAACCGAAGGAGTGAGTGCAGTTCAGACGAAGGGGGATGTGATTTGTGTCCGTTCCGGGTTCAATGATAATTGACAAAGTAGAAATAGAGCTCAGAGCTTTGTGTTAACGCAGCCGAAGTGGTTTACATATTTATATTACTTACAGGTACTTCCTCTGTCGGTAGACTTTATCAATCCAAGTTTTATATCTGGGGCAATGGAGGGTTAAGTGTCTTGCCCAAAGTCGCAAGGATCCACAGTGGAAATCAAACCTGGTTCTGCTGTGATTTAATTGCTTTTTGGGTAGATAATTTGACAAGAAATTCCACAGATTAATTGTTTGAGAAGCAGAGACTTAGAGGGGATATGATAGACTTACAAGATCATGAAGGGCATAGAGAAAGTGGAGAGGGACAGATTCTTCAAACTTTCCAAAACTACAAGAACAAGAGGGCATTAGGAAAAATTAAAAGGGGACATTCAGTACCAGTGCTAGGAAGTTCTTCACCCAACAGGTGGTAGACACCTGGAATGCGCTTCCAGAGAGCGCGATAGGACAGGGTACGGTATTGGAGTTCAAGAAGGGATTGGACAATTTTCTGAAGGAAAAGGGTATAGATAGAGGGTTACTATATAGGTACTTGACCTGATGGGCTGCCGCGTGAGCGGACTGCTGGGCATGATGGACCGCTGGTCTGACCCATCGGAGGCACTGCTTATGTTCTTATATGGTGGTGGAGAGGGAACAGAGGGACCGATTAAAGGGGATGCAAGGTGGGGGAATATTGGCATTACATTTAGTACTGTTCGGAGGGTGGAGTAAGAGGCGGAGCTTGGGCGGGGGTACTCGGTTGGTATTTGTTAGGCTTAAGAGGTACCTGGCTTGAAAAGGTTGAGAAGCACTGACCTAACAGAACCTAATCTTGTTCTGTTGTGGATATAGAGGAGTCCGTGCTTTAGCTGACATACCAAAGTAGTGCTAAACGTCTAGGAAGGGGCAGATGAGCCTGCCCGCAGAACCGAAGATCCAAAAGCAGCATCCTCTCGAGCCACCACATCCACTCTGTAGAACTTGGTAAAAGATGTGAAGAGTAGCCCAAGTAGCTGTACTACAGATTTCCTCAGTCGAAAGCCTGTGTCTCTGGCCAGGAGGTTGCTTCACCTCTTGTGGAATGTGCTGCAAGAGAGGAAGCTGTGGGAAGAGTTCATTTCCCTCAGGAAATGTAGGAAGAAGAAATCACCACGCTGATCCATCTGGCAATGGAGTGGTTTGCTTTGGTACCAACCTAAGATGGGGCTGTTCACTGCAGGAGGGGTGGAGTTCAAGTTTAGTGATACTCTTTTGCAGTTTAGTAGGAATCAACAGCTAAGTATGGACTCCTGTGTATCTTAAAACACAGATAATCAAGGTAAGAACAAAACATATTTGTTAGGTCTCTTTTCTACTCACCCCTATAAGTGTGACATTAAGCAGTAGGTAGCTACGTCAGCCTTTATTTTATAAAGGCTAGTAATGCTAGTTTGTCTGCTCACAATTTAAGGCTTTTTTAAAAAAAAAAAAAAAAGTGCTCGTTTAGTATGGGTCATATGTTTTTCTTCCATTTGTCTTTTGTTTTTTAAACCCCAAAATATTAAAACAATCTTGTATGCAAACCAGTTCAGTATCACATATGCATCAAGCTACTAATGTTAAATATAGCTAAAAGGCAGTGGTCTCAAACTCGCAGCTCGGGGCTACATGCGGCCCGCCAGGTACTATTTTGAAGCCCTCAGTATGTTTATTATGATCATAAAAGTAAAAAAAACTTTTTGATCATGTCTCTTTTTAGCTATAAATGACAATATTATTAAGACTTAGCCAAAAAGAAAGATGAAATTTAATGTAGACAAATGCAAAGTGATGCATCTGGGTACGAAAAACAAGGAACATGATTATATAATGTTAGGTGTGACATTGGGCAAAAGTGAACAAGAAAAGGACCTGGGGGTACTGATAGACAGGACCCTGAAGCCATTGGCACAATGCGCAGCGGCGGCAAAGAAAACAAACAGATTTTAGAGAACACTACAGTACTGAACTAGCATTGATAGGTATGACTACTTCCATCCAATATTTCCTTGACCATCACCAAACGACTTTACTAATCTCACTTGATCTCTGCGGCTTTTGACACGATTGACCACCAACTTCTTATAGACAGACTTCAATCTATTGGGATCACTGATCAAATTCTTGCATGGTTTATATCTTATTTTACAGATCGTTCTTCCTCTGTCTTCTTTAAAGACTCAAAATCTAAACTTACATCAACTACTTTCGTGGTTCCTCAAGGGTCTATTCTTTCTCCATTATTATTTATTATTTTTCTTGCTCCTTTGATTACCTTGTGTCAATCTGTAGGTTTTCAAGTTTTCGCATATGCAGATGATATTCAACTCCTGCATCCAATAGACACTAATAAAATATCTGACATCCAAGAGATCAGCGAGAAACTTGACCAGGTTCATCAATGGCTAAATACAAATAAATTGGCTCTTAATATTAAATAAACAAACATGATGCTCTTTCAATGGAAAGAAAATTCCACACTCATTGCTCCTCTCACCATAAAAAATGTTCCATTACAAATAGTTAATACAAAAATCTTAAGGGTAATTTTTGATTCCAAACTGAATTTCCATGATCATATTAGTAATACCGTTAAAACTACTTTCTACAGATTACGTAGAATTAGGTCCATTTCAAAATTTCTATGTCCAAGATCATTAAATATTCTCATTCACTCTTTAGTGATATCCAAACTAGACTACTGTAATGCTCTTTTTAAAGGTATATCATTAACTGAACTCAAACGTTTACAAATTATCCAAAATGTTTCCATAAAACTTATTACCAAATCCAGAAAATTCGACCATGTTACGCCTCTCTTAAAACGCACATTGGCTTCCTGTTGTCCATCGGATAACATACAAACTTTGTTTGCTTACTTTCAAGTCTCTACTGTATAAGACTCCTGCATTCATATATAAATTATTAATACCATATCACCCAACCAGAACCTTAAGATCTATTGAACAGAATTTACTGACTGTTCCATCACTGAAAATTATAAACACCAGACGGCAGGTTATATTTTCAGTAACTGCACCACAGACCTGGAACGCTCTTCCAATTTTTTTACGAAACGAGCAAGATTTGGTAAAATTTAAAAGTAATTTAAAACATTTCTTTTTAACGATGCTTTTAATACTTAATTTAATAATTTCTTAAAGTCAATAATTTTAATAGTTTACACCTTAGCGCTTAAATGTCTTCCCTATTGTGTTTTTCCTTTGTTTTGCTTTTACTTAACAAATGTATTTCAAAACCCTTCTTACCCTATGTAATGTAAATATGTATTACCCAATGTAATTATAGTTTGTACTGTTTGTTCCTTATTGACTATCTTTTTAATATGTACATCGCTTTGAATTTGTCTTTTTAATATGTACATCGCTTTGAATTTGATTAAGCGATTAATTAAGAAAAATAATAAATTTGAAACTTGATGTTGGGCATGATAAAGAAGGGTTTTACAAGTAGATCGGCGGAAGTCATCATGCCTCTTTACAGAGCAATGGTCAGACCACATCTGGAGTACTGTGTCCAACACTGGTCTCCTTTCCTAAAGAAGGATATAACTCTGCTGGAGAGGGTGCAGAGGCGAGCCACAAAGCTAGTTAAAGGTATTGAGAAATTGAGCTACAAATAACGCCTCGTAAAACTAGGATTGTTCACCCTCGAAGAGAAGGCTGCGAGGGGATATGATAGAGACTTTCAAAATACTAAAAGGTTTTGACATAATAGAACAAGAAGCATCATTATTGACGTTGTCAAATGTGACTCGACGAGAGGCCATAGAGTAAAATTGAGGGGCGACAAGCCCAGGACTAATGTCGGAAAGCTCTGTTTTACACAGCGAGTGGTGGACGCTTGGAATGCTCTCCCGGAGGAGGTAGTGACGGAAATCTCCATTATGGGATTCAAGTGCAAGTTGGACGCACACCTGTTTGCAAATCACATTGAGGGATACGGGAAAACAGGGTCTTCATCAGGGAACACCTAGGACGTAAACAGGGAAAACCTGGATTGGCCTCTGCGTGTGCGGGTCACCGAACTGGATGGACCAATGGTCTGATTCGGTGGAGGCATTTCTTATGTTCTTATAAAGAGTTTTACCTCATGCAAAAATTGTTATTTCTTTAATAAGACATCAACTATTTTTTCTGAGGCCCTCCAAGTACCTACAAATCCAAAATGTGGCCCTGCTAAAGGTTTGAGTTTGAGACCACTGCTATAAGGTTTATATGTTCTGTCTTGATACTTGAATTTGTCTAAACATGACTAGAAATCTGCATAAATTAGGCCATATCTATGCTGCTTGTTTTACCAATAATGTTTTGTTTTGTAGTTTTGCCATAACAACAAAAAAGCACAGAGGTATCTGCTCCATGGCTTTGAGTGTGTAGTAGCTATGCATCAGTCCCACCTCCTTTCTAAAGTTCCACATATTCTAAAGGAGATGTATGATGCAGATCTTCTGGAAGAGGATGTGGTCATTGGCTGGGCAGAAAAGGTTAGTGAAATAGTAATGTTTGGAAACTTTAAATTGGTGAGCATTTATACCATTTGCATTTACTACCACATTAAATGGCATAAAATTGTATAGATTATAACAGTTTATATACCGCAGGACTGAAGTTCTATGCGGTTTATAAAGATTAAAAGAAAGTACAAATTGATTGAACTTAACAGAGGTGAAAGCTAGTGATTAACAGCTCTAGGGATCAGTTATTATGGAGAAAGAATTGTACGGATCAGCTGCCTAGATACTTCAGGAACAGATATGTTTTTAGGCGTTTCCTAAATTCCCCATAAGTAGTAGGCGTAAGCAATTGTTCTAGATCTTTACCCCATAATCCTGCCTGATGTGAAAAGGTGTTAATGGTGTCTTGAGTTTACATCATCTAATTGAAGGGGAAACAAAGTTCAAATGTGAGCTTCTCTTATGTCTGTTGGCTGAGAAGGAGAAAAGTTCAGTGTTTAGGGGCTAGACCGAATAGTACCTTTAAGCAGAAACAGGCGAACTTAAACCTCACATTGTGCCTCCATCGGTAGCCAATGCAGCTGTTGGTAGTAAGGTGTCACATGATCAAACTTCAGCCCGAAAATAAGTAATTACAAAACAAGCCTCAATGACTCAATCGACAGACTCCCCCCATCAATTAGTGCTGCAACAACTGTTTTTCTGTACTTCACGAGAGCAATCATTGGCTTATGAAACCAGAAGAGTAGTAAAGCAAAAACAACTTATGAAAGACACTACCTTCCAATAACAGGAAATGTCTAGTGCAATAGATGTCATTCTTGATGGATGAGTTATATCCCAGTGCTTGTGAGCCTTGCAGAAGGAATCCACTCCGCTTTTTGAATCCCTCCTACTATAGAGGGCTCTTGCCCCCTACAGTTTTTGGTTTGTTTTTTTTGCATGTGATCCAGAAGGAGTTTCTGATTTGCTGTGCTTATTTCTTTTTGTTTGGTATTTTCTTCATATTTCAGTGCTAAGAGCTCCCCTATTTGAGGGTCCAGCTCTGCCTATGTGGAGGAAAAGCAGACTGCAGCTGACAGGCCTATCCCTTGTGGTACTTGTTAGCCAGCCTGCAGAAGTCTTATTTTTATTTTTTTTTTGGAACTCAACCATCCCCTGGCAGCATTGCTCACCTTCTGCTTGCAGGGGTTTGAGCGCAGGCTGTTAGGCATCCATAGGGAGCTCAGCAGGGTGCCGTCTGCGTTTCACCTCTCCTTTTTCTGTGTGTTTGTAGGGGTTGGAAGCTCAAGTCAGACACCAATCATAAGTTCTTGTACAATCCCCCTTTAATCCAATTTATGCATCTTTTGCTGCCAGGCACTGTAGGAAGCCTCAGATTGAAGTATTAGCTCCTCCCTTTGCTAGCATATCCTGGAGCATGCCACTTGGACACCAGTCTGGCTTTCCAACCTGTAGGAGCTTCTCTTCTGCTCCAGTTTCTTTTACTGGTTTTCAGTATTTTGGGGGGTATTAACTTTGTGAGTTTGCCCTCGTGCTGCGGAGGCTCCCTGCAGGGAATGTCTGCATCTGGTGGGGGGGGGGGTCCCCTGCCCTGCCCTGCCCTGAAATAAGCCCCCTGGACAGCCTGCAGGTCAGATCGGGGCTCCAGGATTGGGAGCTAGCTCACCCCAGGTTTGTCCGCTAGTGGGTGTAGCACAGGCTGAGCGATTCTGTGGAGGTGGAATCGGAGCCGGACTGCATGCCTCCGCCAGATGGTTGCATGACATATCTGAGGTCATCGGCTGTGGTGGTCAAGCTGGTAGGGCAGTCAAAAGACTTGAAATCCAACTTTCCATCTTCCTGAGGCTTTAGATCTCTACATGCTGTTAAGCATTTTCTCCCATTCAGCACAATGGAACAGTGAGTAACACTGACACAGCCTGTTTAGCGATTTTGAGGGGGGGGTCTTAAAGGGGGTTTTAGGTGGTTTCTCTGCATACCCTACCCCTCCCCAACTCTAAAATCCCCAAATCGCTGTTTTCCAGAGATTCCTGTTCCTTTCCCAGGCCATTTTATTGCAAAATTGGCACTCATGGTAGCCATCTTGGATTTTTCCTGATTTGAATACTCCTTTTATAGGAGCTTTGTTTTTGCTCCAAACATAACAGATGAGTCAGGAACAGTGCAGGAAGGGACTGATTCATGCCTCATTTGCAGCAGATGGCTGCCAGATGCGCAGTCATGTTCCACATGCGCTGCAGCCTGGGGGGAGAGACCAAGTTTACACAGGTGCAGTGCCACCTCCGCAGAGACCCTCCTTGAGCCTTCTACCCCAATTTCTGCGAAAATCACATTTGGGGGCTTTCAAGAGTGCTAGTGGCGAATCTGTGAAATGCAAGCATAGTTCCGGAGAAAAGCCTCAGTCTTCCAAGCACTCTAAGTCTGAGGTGCACAGGGTGGCTCTTCCCTCTGGAGATCTTTTTCAACCAGAATTTGTGAATATGCTCTATTATTCACAAGCACGAGCAGCGGCCTGTTCTGTGGCGATGCGCCGGTTGGCCTGGTTGCGGACCATCGACATGGACCCGAACCTTCAGGACCGCCTGGCAAACGTCCCGTGTGCTGGGGCGGATCTTTTTGACGAATCCATCGAGACGGTCACGAAGAACTTGTCCGATCATGAAAAGTCCTTTCAGTCTATGCCTCAACAGTCTCGACCCTCTTGTCCACCGTTGATTTATCAGCGACGTTATCAACCGAGGCAAACTCCGCCTGCGAGGCAACCGGCGAAGCGACAGACTCCTCAGAAGGGTCAGCCAAAGTCTCAGTCGCCTGCTGTCCCCTAAGACCACTCAGCCTTTTTGACTGTTTCGTCGAGGGCATAACCAACTTCGTTCTGTCTCTCCCTGTTTTTCCCATTGGAGGGCGCCTCCATCATTTTTATCATCGCTGGGAGGCCGTAACCACCGACCTCTGGGTCCTTACTATCATCAGGGAAGGATACTCTCTTCATTTCCATCGGGTCCCACTGGACCACCCGCCAAGAGAGTATCCTTCCAACTTGACACAGACCGCCCTTCTTCTTCAGGAAGCCCAGGCCTTGCTCCGGGCCGTCGAGTCGGTCCCTGTGGACCAACACAACCAGGGGTTTTACTCCCGGTACTTCCTTGTTCCGAAGAAGACGGGCGACCTGCGACCCATTTTGGACCTCAGGATCTTCAACAAATTCCTAGTCAAAGAGAGGTTTCGCATGCTGACCCTTGCTTCTTTCTACCCCCTCCTCGAGCAGAACGACTGGTTATGCTCTCTGAATCTCAAGGAGGCCTACACTCACATTCCCATTCATCCGGCCTCTCGCAAGTTCCTCAGATTTCGGGTGGGACATCTGCATCTGCAGTATCGAGTGTTTCCCTTCGGCCTGTCCTCGTCTCCCAGAGTCTTCATGAAGTGTCTGGTAGTGGTGGCCGCTGCACTCCGGAACCAGGGTCTTCAGGTTTTTCCCTACCTCGACGACTGGCTCATCAAGGCTCCCTCGGCATCGGGGGTCATCTCGGCGACCCTATCCACGATTCTGTTCCTGCAGAGTTTGGGATTCAAGATCAACTTTCCCAAGTCTCATCTACAGCCTACTCAGTCGCTCCCCTTCATCGGGGCGGTCCTGGATACCATACGTCTCAGAGCATTCCTCCCTCCTCAGCGCATGGAGGCTCTTCTTCATCTCTGCCAGTCTGTGTCTTCTCGCCAGTCCATCTCAGCGAGACACATGATGGTCCTCTTGGGCCACATGGCCTCTACAGTTCATGTGACGCCGTTTGCCAGACTCCATCTCAGAATTCCTCAGTGGACCCTGGCGTCTCAGTGGACTCAGGTGTCGGAGCCGTTGACTCGACACATCGTCGTCACTCCTGCTCTTCGGCAGTCTCTACTTTGGTGGATGACCTCTTCGAATCTATCCAGAGGTTTGCTGTTTCACACTCCTCCCCACCAGAAGGTTCTCACAACCGATTCCTCGACCTATGCCTGGGGAGCACATCTGGATGGTCTTCGCACTCAGGGATTCTGGACCAGTGCGGACCGCCTCCATCAAATCAATCTTCTGGAGCTCAGAGCCATCTTCAATGCTCTTCAAGCTTTTCAACATCTACTTCACGACATGGTGGTCCTCATTCACACGGACAATCAGGTCGCCATGTATTATGTCAACAAGCAGGGGGGCATGGGCTCGGCCTCCCTCTGCCAGGAAGCTCTCAGAGTCTGGGATTGGGCGGTTCGCCACAACGCCTTCCTCAAAGCTGTCTACATTCAGGGGAAGGACAATGTTTTGGAGGGCAACTTAAGTCGTCTCCTTCAGCCTCACGAATGGACACTGCATTCCTCGCCCCTTTGTCAGATCTTTGCACAGTGGGGGACGCCTCAGACCTCTTTACGGCTCCCCACAACTTCAAACTGCCTCACTTTTGCTCCAGGATCTACACTCCTCACCGCCTCGAGGCAGATGCCTTTCTGCTGGATTGGGGGAATCGCTTTCTGTATGCGTTTCCACCATTTCCTCTCATTCAAAAGACTCTGGTCAAGCTGAAGTCGGACCATGCCACCATGATTCCAATAGCTCCTCGGTGGCCCAGGCAACCTTGGTTCTCCCTTCTACTTCAACTCAGCAGCAGGGAGCCATTCCTTCTTCCAGTGTTTCCTTCACTGCTTACTCAGCATCAGGGATCTCTACTTCATCCTAACCTGCAGTCTCTCCACCTGACAGCTTGGTTCCTCTCAACATAACTCCCCACCAGTTTTCCCAGGCGGTGAGGGATGTCTTGGAGGCTTCCAGGAAGCCTGCTACTCGTCAATGCTACTCCCAGAAATGGACTAGATTTTCTTCATGGTGTATTTCCAATTCTAAGGAGCCTCAGCGAGCCTCCCTATCCTCTATGTTGGACTGTCTTCTACACCTGTCTCAGTCCGGTCTCAAGTCGACATCTATACGAGTCCACCTGTGTGCTATTGCGGCTTTCCATCAGCCTCTACAGGGGAAATCTCTCTCTGCTCATCCTGTGGTTTCCAGATTTATGAAAGGACTTTTTCATGTCAATCCTCCTCTCAAACCGCCTCCGGTGGTTTGGGACCTCAATGTTGTCCTTTCTCAGCTTATGAAACCTCCTTTTGAGCCTCTAAGCAAGGCTCCACTAAAGTTTCTCACTTGGAAAGTGGTTTTTCTGGTGGCCCTCACATCTGCTCGCAGGGTCAGTGAGCTTCAGGCCTTGGTGGCGGACCCACCTTTCACAGTTTTCCATCATGACATGGTGGTGCTCCGCACTCATCCGAAATTCCTACCTAAGGTGGTCTCTGAATTTCATCTCAACCAATCCATCGTGCTTCCAGTGTTTTTTCCAAAGCTTCATTCTCATCCTGGAGAATCAGCTCTGCACACTCTGGACTGTAAACGTGCTTTGGCTTTCTACTTGGATCGCACCAAACCACACAGAACTGCTCCCCAACTTTTCGTCTCCTTTGATCCAAACAAGCTGGGACGTCCTGTATCGAAGTGCACCATCTCCAACTGGATGGCAGCTTGTATCTCTTTCTGCTATGCCCAGGCTGGATTACCCCTTCCCTGTAAGGTCACAGCCCATAAGGTCAGAGCAATGGCAGCTTCTGTAGCCTTCCTCAGATCGACACCGATTGAGGAGATTTGTAAGGCTGCCACTTGGTCCTCGGTTCATACATTCACCTCTCATTATTGTCTGGATACTTTCTCCAGAAGGGATGGACAGTTTGGCCAAAGTGTTACAAAATTTATTCTCCTAAGTTGCCAACTCTCCCACCATCCCATTGAGGTTAGCTTGGAGGTCACCCACTAGTGAGAATACCTGCCTGCTTGTCCTGAGATAAAGCAATGTTACTTACCGTAACAGTTGTTATCCAGGGACAGCAGGCAGCTATTCTCGCGTCCCACCCACCTCCCCTGGGTTGGCTTCTCTGCTAGCTACCTGAACTGAGGAGACACGCCCGGACCATCGGGCGGGAAGGCACTGGCGCATGCGCGGTGCGGGCATCTCGAAACTTCTGAGTTTCTTCAAGCAAGACATGCTTGTGAGACGTCCGTATCGGGGCTCTGTCGGATGACATCACCCACTAGTGAGAATAGCTGCCTGCTGTCCCTGGATAACAACTGTTACGGTAAGTAACATTCCTATCTGCTCCCTGGCTCACCCGCCTTATGAACCTCTGGAGCAGGCATCCTAGATGGATCTCACTATCAAGACAGTCGTCTTTGTGGCTGTCACGTCAGCTCGGAGAGTTTTGGAGCTTCAAGCTCTCTTTTGTCGGGATCCTTTCTTGTGTATTACAGATACCGCAGTGTTCTTGCTTACGGTTCCTTCTGAAAGTGGTTTCGGTCTTCCATGTGAATCAGGAAGTTTATCTTCCAGCATTTGTTCCTTCCAGTTCAAAGGACCAGGTTCTGCGGTCCCTGGATATGCACAAGCTTTTGCTGAGGTATTTGGAGGTCACCAATGAACTTTTTTGTATCTGACCACCTGGTGGGTCTTGCCCACAAGGGCAAGCCTGCCTCTAAGGCTACCGTTTTGAGATGGATTAGAGCGTACCATTTCTGCAGCTTATGTAGCGGCAGGAAAGAAGCCTTCCCTCAGGGCGCAGGCTCATTCTACCAGAGGGGTTTCCTCCTCCTGGGCTGAGTCTTTGGTGGTGTCTCCGGAAGAGATTTGCAGGGCTGCTACTTGGTTCTCCTTATGCATTCACCAAGTTTTACAGGCTTGATATGGCTTCCAAGCAGGATGCTACTTTTGGTGCCTCGGTGTTGGCTGCGAGCTCATCAGTCCCACCCTGATTTCAGGACTGCTGCGTTGTATCCCACTGGTCCTGGAATAATGGGATTATACAAGAATGAAAAATTAGGTTCGTACCTTTGCTAATCTTCTTTCTTATAAATCCTCCCTTTATTAGGGGAATCCGCCCTATGCCTGATTCGCCTTGAAGTACTGGTAAACTGGATTTAAGTTTCAGACTACTCTTTATAAAAGAGTGCCATCTGACTAGATTTAGTACTAAATTTGGTGGGGGGGTGTCCCTGGTTTAGTGTCCTTCTGACAGTACAGCCAGGAGAATGGCTGCAGGGCTTTAGGGAAGATAGATTTGGAAGGCGCGCGGCCCCTCCCTCCCTTAAGTTTCAATTTTTTAACGCGCCATGAAGGTGATGGAGATTCTCGGGCCACTAAAGGGCGGTAAAGTGGCGAGAGGGAAGGGTGGATGCTGCAGTGAAGGGGATTGTGGGGACAGGGTGGTGAAGGGGCGGTGGGACGGGGACAGATTTTTTTTTTCCCCGTGTCATTCTCTACTGATGTATCCCACAGATATGACAACTGAAGGAGTTGAATTCTACTATGCAACGGCTCCCCCTTCTGCTTCTATTCCTTTCTCTCCTCTCTTCTACCTTCCAAAGTATTTAGATCAATGCTATCTTGTTAAAATGTTTGTTTTATTTTTATTTTTCCTCTAACTCTACTTTTCACTTCTCTATTACCCTCCAGGTACTTTAGTTAGATTGTGAGCCTTCGGGACAGTAAGGGAATTTTTCAAGTACCTTTCTTATTTCTAATCTTAATGTATATTTTCTGTAAACCGCTTAGAACCTAACGGATGTAGCGGTATATAAGAAATAAATTACATTACATTACATTACAAGACAGGAACCCTTGTGCATGTTCAAATGTTGGAACCTCTGAGCTGAAAGAGCTCTAATTTCACAGGTTCTGTCAGGGAATCATGAGTGTACCAAATCCCCCTGCTTGACTGAAGAGATTCTGGTATTGGCTAATAGAGCACCAGACCCATATGCTGTGACCAGAATCAATACAGAAGTTCCAGATGATTGTTCATGCTTGTACACTATTGTATGTTAGAACTGATTTAGCCAGTATTGCCTTGAGATGTGTTTGTCATGTTTAGTTTCCCTTCACACTCCACCTGCAGCCTAGCGTGAGGGGACAGACACAATGGAATTGTTTACTCCTGGTGGTGTGCCTGAACTGTAGTTAAGTATTTACCTAATCTCTTATCCATAGGCATCAAAAAAGTATGTATCAAAGGAACTTGCCAAAGAGATTCGTGTTAGGGCCGAGCCCTTTATCAAATGGTTGAAAGAAGCAGAAGAAGAGTCTTCTGGCAATGAAGATGAAGAAGAAAATCTTGAGGTATGCTCTTGTTGGTCTGAATATCCAGTTTTGTTTTTGCAGTGCAAGAAGGGCTGCAAAATACAACCCTGGTCACAGATTGACATTATTTTGGGCAACTAGATTTGAGGTAGCAGTGGCATTTGTGTTAAGATTCTGTGGTATAAAGGTTGATTTTTGTTACATATAGGTTCAGTAGCTATCGCATCCTTCTCTCGGCCCTTGCTGCCAGTCTGGAGGGAAGGCAGTGACTCTTAAGAAGCTTTCTTGGTTTGAATGCTGTAGTTTATATTCACAAGCTTTATTTCCTGTCACCCGTTAGTGTCTGACAAACTTTTCAGTGCCACTGCATACTAAACCAGTGTCGCATTTTGGAAGTGTGCTGCATGTGCAGAGGCCCTCTGGCTGCAACTCTGAACCTGTCACTTCACCGGTGGGGGGGGAGGGGAGTCTTTTGGCACTTCTGTTCCTTGCCAGTGTCTTCATGGCACACCTGAAATCTGCCGTGGCACACAGTTTGTGATACACTGCGTTTGATTAACAGTTAAAATGGGAAATCACTTTGTTTCATGAGGTAAAACAAATATTCAGCAATTAATGGATGTTTTGAGGGGGTGAATAATTGGATAGCCTGATTATCTCAGGACAAGCAGGCAGCATATTCTTAACTGATGGGTGACGGCACCGACGGAGCCCCGGTACGGACAATTTTAGAAAGTTCTAGTTAGGCCGCACCGTACATGCGCGAGTGCCTTCCCTACGGAGGCGCGCGGTCCCCAGTTTCTTAGTTTCTGCGGAGCTAAGAAGACGCGTTTTTTCAACGGCTGTTGAAAAGTTTTTCTTCGCCTTCCCGCTCGCGTGTTTTTTTTGTGAAATTGTTCACATTTTTTCCTTTTCTTGTTTTCCATACAAAAAAAAGAAAAAAATATTTTTTTTCTTTATTTTTTGGTCGGCCCCGGCGGGGCCTGTTGGCAACATTGAAGCCTCGACCTCCGATTTTGCAACTGCCGTTTTTCCCTTCATGCCCCCTTCACCGGGCTTTAAGAAGTGTCAGCGGTGTGCATGCCCTATATCTTTATCCGACCCGTACAATTGGTGTCTTCAGTGCTTGGGTCCGAATCATAGGGCTTCGAAGTGCACCCGTTGCGCTTCTCTTCAAAAGAAAACTTTAAAAAATCGCCAAATTCAACAGCTTCTTTTCGGTACCGCTATGGAGGGTCCACCGTCATTGACCCCGACATCGGCGGTGTCCTCAAAATCGGCAACGGCCCTTTTGACACCGCAGGACGTGTCTTCGGTGTCGCATCCCCCAGGTAAGCCGGCTAAGAAGCCATCCCCTGGCCCGCCGGTCGACCCAGCAGTGAGCCAAGTCCTGCAGACCGCGCACCGGGCCCCGTAAACGCTCAGCTCCTATTGAAGTCACTGCCTCGTCATCAGCATCTACTTCTCCTGAGCGTAGAGCTGCACCACAGGTACCGAAAAAGAGAAAAGTGGTACCGGTGCCATCGGGACCATCATTCGATGACCGCATAGCATCCATTCTCCAGGTCCAACTTAAAGAACAGTTGCAACAACTCCTCCCGGCTCTTTTGACACCAAACCTTCCAGTGTCGGTACCCTCTGAGCCTTCGGTGCCGGTTGTCGACCAGCCTATCTTGTCGGCATCGACTTTATCGGCACCGCTGCATTTTACCTCTTCGGTATCCATGCCTATTCTATCAGCGGAACCGAAAACCTTGCCTAGGGCGGTTCACTCGGTCTCTGAGCCGGTACCGCTCTCTGACCAGAATCTCTGTACCGCTTTCCATACTTCCCCAGGTACGGTATCGATGCGATCAGGCAAATCGGTATACAAAACCAGACATGCAGAGGTCTCTACTCCTCTCTCCTAGGGACGACTCCCTTCAGTGCAGGACCCTGATTTATGGGATGATTCCGAGGATCCTCTCGATACCGATGACCTTTCCTCGGATGAGGCTGATCCCTCTGTTCAGGAGCCCGATAGTAAGCCAGAGCAGACTTCCTTCACTAAATTTCTTAAGAGAAATGTCAGACACCCTTTCTATTCCATTGGAGTCTGATTCCAAAAAGTCCAAAGCATTTTCTTGATGCTTTGGACTTTGATCAACCTCCCAGGGAATTCCTAAAATTACCCTTACATGACATCTTGAGGGAAACCTTTTATAACAATCTTGAGATTCCTCTCACCATTCCAGGAGCTCCTAGAAAGTTAGAGTCTCTTTATAAGGTTATCCCTATTCCAGGGTTTGACAAGCTCCCACATGAGTCTTTACTTGTTGAGTCGACCCTGAAGAAAACTGCGGGCTCTAGTGTGTACGCTTCTGTCCCTCCTCCTCTGCCGGAGCTCGAGGACACACTGGGGTCTTTATCACCTTCACGATCCCCGTCCTCATTGGATCCAGAGGCCTCGAGTCCTTCTCGAGGCCCTGCTTTGGCTGTCCAGCTGTCTTTCTCCTTGTTCCGTCGGCAGATGGCAGCTGACTTGGACATTCAACTGGACACGGGTTCCAAATTTTCAAAAGAGTATCTAGAGACTATGCACCTCCCTCAACCACTTGCGGAATCCCTCAAGCTTCCTTTACACAAGCTACTGGGTCAGACATTTGTTTGGTGCCTTGAAACACCTTACTCCATCCCCGCTGTACCGGGCAAGTTGGATACCAGGTACAGCACGGTACACCATAAAGGGTTTGATGGTTCACAACTCTCCCATCAATCCCTGTTGGTGAAGTCCTCACTGAAGCGGTCTCAACCCTCCCAGGTCTACGCCACTGTTCCCACCTGGTAGGGAGGGCAAGACCATGGACCGGTTTGGCAGGAGAATTTATCAGAACTCCATGATGACGTCCAGAGTCCAGAATTACAACTTCCACTTCATCTTCATCACATATTTCGAGCTTTTCCTGTCTGTACTCCAGAAGTTCATGCCCTATATGGACCCTAGAGCACAGTTTGAGTACCAGGAGGTTCTGGCCTCGCTATCCCAGCTCCGGTTACAGTTGATGCAGTCCTCCTACGATGCCTTTGAGCTCTCGGCTTGGGCTACATCATGCTCGGTAGCCATGCGCCGGCTGGCGTGGCTCAGAACCATCGACATGGACTCCAACCTCCAGGACAGGCTTGCCAATCTTCCATGCGCTGGTACAGACCTCTTCGATGAGTCCATTGAAGCAGCGACCAAGAAGCTCTCGGATCACGAAGTCCATCCTGCATCCGAAGCCTAAGCCTGCTCCGACTCATCCATCACACCCTCCGCTGATCTACCAGCAGCGTTACCAGCCAAACAGGCTCCTCATCAGGCAGCCTGTGAAGAGACAACATTCCCAAAAGTAGCAACAGAAGCCTCAACCATCTGCTGGCCCTAAGGCTCCTCAGCCCTTTTGACTGTCTCATAGAGGGCATAACATCTGTCGTTCTGCCATTTTCAGTTGCTCAACCGATTGGAGGTAGTCTCCATCACTTTTACCATCGATGGATGACCATCACCACCGACCTCTGGGTCCTTTCTATCGTCAAGGAGGGATACTCTCTGCAGTTCCATTAAGTTCCTCCAGAACATCCTCCAAGAGAGTATCCTTCTAACTTGACCCAGACCGCTCTTCTTCTTCAGGAAGCTTAGACTTTATTGCAGCTCGGGGCTGACTTCAGTAAAGCATTCAATAGCGTACCACACCGCAGGTTGTTGAGCAAGATGAGTTCTATAGGATTGTGCGACACATTGACGAAATGGGTTGGGAACTGGCTTGAAGGTAGGCTTCAGAGGGTAGTGGTGAACGGCACCCTCTCCGAAATGACGGAGGTAATCAGTAGAGTGCCGCAGGGCTCGGTCCTGGGCCCCATCCTATTCAACATTGTTATAAGAGACTTGGCAGAAGGGCTGTGAGGTAAAACAACATTATTCGCCGATGACGCCAAACTAAACAATCTTTTGGGCAAAAGCACAACAGACAAATTCAATGTCCGACAACATGACGCACGACCTACTCCTACTGGAGCGCTGGTCTAGATCCTGGCAACTCATCTTCAATGCCAAAAAATGCAAAGTCATGCACCTGGGCAGCCAAAATCCATGCAAGACTTACACCCTAAATGGCGAGATCCTAACAAGAACTGAAGCAGAATGAGACTTAGGGGTGATCGTCAGTGAGAACATGAAGACTGCCAATCAAGCGGTGTGGTACGCTATTGAATGCTTTACTAAGTCCAGGTATACGATGTCCAGGGACTCCCCAACATCCAGCTTCCTCGTCACCCAGTCAAAGAAGCTGATCAGGTTGGATTGGCAGGATCTCCCCTTAGTAAATCCATGTTGACGGGGATCCCGTAGATTCTCCTCGTTCAGTATCGTAGCCAATTGGCGTTTGATTAGAGTTTCCATTAGTTTGCCCACTATTGATGTGAGACTCACCGGTCTGTAGTTTGCTGTCTCCATCTTGGAACCTTTCTTGTGGAGTGGAATGACGTTAGCCGTCTTCCAGTCCAACGGGACGTTACCCGTACTAAGGGAGAGATTGAAGAGCGCGGATAGCGGTTCCGTCAAGACATAACACAACTCCCTGAGCACCCTGGGGTGTAGGTTGTCAGGCCCCGTTGCCTTGTTAACCTTAAGCTTTGACAGCTCGCAGTAGACACCGCTGGGTGTAAACTCGAAATTACTAAACAGGTCATCTGCGTCAACCCTTGTCCTGGCGCCTCACGGGTGAAGACTGAGCAGAAGTATTCATTTAACAGTTGGGCTTTTTCCGAGTCCACTTCTACATAGTCTCCGTCTGGTTTCCTAAGACGTACTATCCCGCCTGAGTTCTTATTTCTGTCACTGATATACCTGAAGAAGGATTTATCTCCTTTCTGGATGTTCTTCGCTAGAGACTCCTCCATGCTGTTTTGACGGCTTTTGACTTGGCCAGATAGACTTCCCTAGAGTCCTGTTTCCCTGATTGTTTGTAAGAGATGAATGCTTTTTTCTTCTCCTTGATGAGGTCCGAAATCTCCACAGAGAACCACTGTGGCTTATTGTTCCTTCGCCGTTTACTTATTGATTTAACATAAGCGGTTTGTTGCTTCTTGTATGGTGGCTTTCAAAGTCTGCAACAGTCTCTTCGCTGGTGGATGCTCTCCTCCACTCTATCCAGAGGTTTGCTGTTTCACCTCCCCCCCCCCCCCCATCAGAAAGTACTCACGACCGACTCTTCTATGTTTGGGGGCTCATCTCAGGGTTATTGGACCAGCACAGACCGCCAGTGCCACATCAATCTCCTGGAACTTAGGGCGATTTTCAATGCTCTCAATGCTTTTCAACATCTGCTTCACGACAAGGTTGTCCTCATTCGCACAGACAACCAAGTCGCCATGTATTATGTCAACAAACAGGGAGGAACGGGATCGGCCTCCCTCTGCCAGGAAGCTCTGAAAGTTTGGGATTAGGCAATACGCAACAACACCTTCCTCGGAGCTGTCTACATTCAGGGGGCGGGCAATGCCTTAGCGGACAACTTGAGTCGTCTTCTGCAACCTCACGAGTGGACTCTCAACTCCACGCCCCTTCATCACATCTTCTCTCAGTGGGAAACACCTCAGATAGACCTCTTTGCAGCCCCCCAAAACTTCAAACTGCCTCAGTTCTGCTCCAGGATCTACACTCCTCATCGCCTCGAGGCAGATGCATTTCTTCTGGACTGGACGAATCTCTCTATATGCATTTCTTCTCATTCAAAAGACTCTAGTCAAGCTGAAGTCAGACCGTGCCACCATGATTCTAATTGCTCCATGGTGGCCCAGACAACCTTGGTACTCCCTTCTACTTCAACTCAGCACCAGGGAGCTGTACCTTCTACCAGTTTTTCCCTCGCTACTTACACAGCATCAGGGATCTCTGCTTCATCCCAACCTGCAGTCTCTACACCTGACAGCTTGGTTCCTCTCAACATAACCCCTCTACAGTTTTCTCAGCCTGTGAGGGATGTCCTGGAAGCTTCACAGAAGCCTGCTACTAGACAATGCTATCACCAGAAATGGACTAGATTTTCTGTTTTTCTCGCCATCAGGAGCCTTAACACTCCTCCTTGTCTTCGGTTTTGGACTATCTTTTGCACCTTTCTCATTCTGGCCTCAAGTCTACATCGATTCGAGTCTATCTGAGTGCAATTGCTGCTTTCCATCAGCCGCTTCAGGGGAAACCTCTCTCTGCTCATCCTGTGGTTTCCAGATTCATGAAAGGACTTTTCCATGTCAATCCTCCCCTCAAACCGCCTCCAGTGGTTTGGGACCTCAATGTTGTTCTTTCACAGCTTATGAAACCTCCATTTGAACCCCTTCACAAGGCTCATCTGAAGTATCTCACTTGGCCTCACTTCTGCTCGCTGAGTCAGTGAGCTCCAAACCTTGGTTGCAGATCCACCTTTTACAGTATTCCATCATGACAAGGTGGTTCTCCGCACTCATCCGAAATTACTTCCTAAAGTTGTCTCAGAATTTCATCTCAACCAATATATTGTTCTTCCAATGTTCTTTCCGAAGCCTCATTCTCATCCTGGAGAATCTGCCCTTCATACTCTGGACTGTAAGCATGCTTTGGCTTTCTATCTGGAACGCATCAAACCTCACAGAACTGCTCCTCAATTTTTCATCTCCTTTGATCCGAACAAGTTGGGACGTCCTATATCTAAGCGCACCATCTCCAACTGGATGGCGGCTTGTATCTCATTCTGCTATGCCCAGGCTGGATTACCCCTTCACAGTAAAGTCACAGCCCATAAGGTCAGAGCTATGGCAGCTTCAGTAGCTTTCCTCAGATCGACACCGATTGAGGAGATTTGTAAAGCTGCCACTTGGTCCTCGGTTCATACCTTCACTTCTCACTACTGTCTGGATGTTTTCTCCAGATGGGATCGACAGTTTGGCCAAACAGTATTGCAAAATTTATTCTTCTAAGTTGCAACTCTCCCACCATCCCATTGAGGTTAACTTGGAGGTCACCCATTAGTGAGAATACCTGCCTGCTTGTCCTGGGATAAAGCAATGTTACTTACCATAACAGTTGTTATCCAGGGACAGCAGGCATCTATTCTCACATCCCACCCACCTCCCCTGGGTTGGCTTCTCTGCTAGCTATCTGAAATGAGGAGACGTGCCTTGTGCTGGGCGGGAAGGCACTCGTGCATGTGTGGTGCGGGTGACTCGAAACTTCGAGTTTCTTCAAGCAAGACTGCTTGTGAGCAGTGTTCCCTCTAAGCGGGCGGGTGTTGTGAGCAAACTTTTTTCACTGTGAGCTAAAAATATCGGGCGCCAGCAAGTTATGAGCCAAATAAATATGTTGCTTTCTACCACAGAACTTCCTTACGTTTGTATGGAATCTATCCCCTTTCAACTTTAGAGAGTGCCCTCTCGTTCTCCCTGCCTTAGCTACTAAGTCTATTCCCTTCAGTACCTTGAATGTTTCTATCATGTCCCCTCTCAATCTCCTCTGCTCAAGGGAGAAGAGGCCCAGTTTCTCTAATCTTTCGCTGTACGGCAACTCCTCCAGCCCCTTAACCATTTTAGTTGCTCTTCTCTGGATCCTTTCGAGTAGTACCGTGTCCTTCTTAAAGTACCAGTGCTGGACGCAGTACTCCAGGTGAGGGCGTACCATGGCCCGGTACAGCAGCATGATAACCTTCTCTGTCTCTTCAGTCCAGCATCTGCCCCTTCCATTCACTGTCTGTCTTTCCCTGCCATCTCTCCTCCTGCCCCCCCCCCCACCCCCCAATTTGGTCTAGCATCCATCATCTTCCTTCTGTTCCCCTCATGGTCTGGCATCTCTATCCTTCCCTCCCCCCTGTGGTTTTTAGCATATCTCTCTTCTCATTTCCTCCACTCAGATCTGATCATTCTCTGCTCTCTCTTCCCTTTTCTTCTCTGGTCTTCCTTCTCTATTTTCTGCCTCCATCTAAATTAAATTATTTCTTACTATTTAGTCCCGTTTCCCTCTTTTCACTGTGTCTACACACAGCTTGTCACCCCTTTCCCTCACCCCTCCATTATCTTACTATTTTCTTCCCCCTTTATTTATCTCCTCCTTCCATCCAGTATGTGTTCTTTCCCCACTTCCATTCAGCATCTGCTCTCCCTTCTCAACTGACATCCATCTGCCTTCTGCTCTCTCTCCCTTCTTCTCACTTCCATCATCTGTCCCCTTCTCTCTCTCTCTCTCTCATCTCCTCCATTCCATCATCTGCCCCTTCTCTCTCTCTCTCTCCCCCCCCCAACTTCCATCATCTGCCCCCCTTCCCCTCACCTTTGTGGGTCACTTTCTTTCCCCTGAGTGTGGCTCATGTCACAGGGGAAGCTTTGGCCGAGCAGAACCGCTTGATTGACAGTGGAACTTACTTGATTGATGTCAATGCTGGGGCCCGTTGCCGTTTGAAGGAAAAAAAAAAAAGGTGGAAAAAAGGAACCTGTAAAGGCGAGAGGAAGGGAAACCTCCAGGACAGCTGCTTTTTGCCCTCCTTCAGCGGCCCAAGAGTTCAGACCAGCAGCGGCAGCTCTGTATGCTTTTAACTTCGGCACAGAGCTGCCCCTAATCAATAGTTTAGCGCGGTTTCATGAGGCAGCCTCAGGGCCTTTGATAGCCGGCCCGCTTCGATGATGCGATGTGGGCCGGCCTAGCAAAGGCCCCGAGGCTGCCTTATGAAACCGCGCTAAACTATTGATTAGGGGCAGCTCTGTGCCGAAGTTAAAAGCATACACAGCTGCCGCTGCTGGTCTGGAGGTGCGGAGACAAGGCAGGAGGCAAACGCGGTGGAAGGCAGGAGTCCCGGCGAAGGCAGGAGTCCCGGCACAGCGACTGCAACAGGAAGTTGCAAGTCAGCTGACGCCGGCCTTTCGTTGCGGCGGGGACCGAATCCTTCGCGGACCGGCAAGATTTTGTTTGCGGACCGGCGGTTGAAGAACTGTGCTCTACACTGTGTGCGCTGTGACGAGAAACTTGTGCGCTGCGAGGTAATATTTTGTGCGCCAGCGCACCCCAGCGCAGCTTAGCGGGAACACTGCTTGTGAGGCGTCCGCATCGGGGCTCCGTTGGATCACGTCACCCATATTGAGAATAGCTGCCTGCTGTCCCTGGATAACACCTGTTACGGTAAGTAACTGTGCTTTCTTCCCTTCCTCTTCCTCCAAGTTCATATCTTCCTCTCCACTGCTCGCTCTCAGCGAAAACTTCCTGTTTCCGCTTGGGTGGCCAAATGGTGAGAAGATGCCTGGACTAGTGGCAGGGTAGTGAATTGCATTCGCTACCGCTGCTTTTGCCTGGAATTAAAAGGTAGATGCGGAGAGGAGAGGAGAAATGTTTTTCCAGGAAGGAGGCTAAAAATCACCTGCTCCCTTTGCCAAAGTCCTTTCTTTTGATGAAACTCCTGGTTTCGCAAAACAGGGAAGTTCCATTAGATGGTAGGACTCCAGGAGAGGGAAAGCCCTAGGTTAGAATAGCTCAGATGTGCACTTGGCTTATGAATAGTACTATAGTATTGGCTGTATTCCATGGGTTGGGGGAATTGAGTAGAGCAACACTTCAATTCTTGCCATAAAATCAGGAAACTGTTCATAAACTGAGCTTCAGCATGTTTGTTGGTGACCTGCAGGTGCTTTAAGAATCCCAATCTAGAAATTATTCTTCCCCCCTTTATTTTTCTTTTCCACATGAAAGCTGAGTCAGCTTTTGATGAGGTATATTTCTCAGTAGTACCACTGTTCACCAGCAAGGGCATTAATGGGATGTCTTTTTTTTTTTTTTTTTTTTGGGGGGGGGGGGGTTAAAGTGCCCTGAAAAGTTAGTGTTAACTTGATATAAGGAAAACTGTTGAAAGATGTTTCTGGAGAAGGGGGGTAGTACAGCAATATACTGATCTTATGCTTGTTTTTAAACAGGTTGTGTATTCCAGTTCTGCTAGTGTTCCTAAAGTTGAAACTGTGAAGCCTGCAGCAAACAAAGATGAGGATATAGATATTGATGCCATTTAAGTCAAGCCAGTTTTAAAGATCCATTGTTCTGCATTTTATGCCAGGAGTGCAACATGGATGTTACAAGCTGAAACGACTGACTACACTTTGTATTAAATGTTTATCTTTCTACTGTGATTAGTCTCCTATAGTTAAGCTTTCAGAAATCCAAAATGCAGGCATTGGTATACTAGAATTGAGCCTATTGTAGCATGTTAATTCTTTTTAAAAATACTTGTTGGACACAGTGTGCATTTATGTTTTGTGGAAATAAAGATTTGGGATTAAGTTGGTAGTCTTATTGTTAACAATTTAGCCACATAAGCTTGAAGTTTCTTAAGCAGCTCTGTTTGGTGCAGTGATTAGAGCTATAGCCTAGGAACCCTGAGGTTGTGGTTTCAAATCCTGCAATGCTCCTTGTGACTCTGGGTGGAGTCGCTTAATCCCCCATTGCCCCAGGTACATTATATAGAGTGGGAGTCCGTCAGGACAGTTAGGGAAAAATGCTTGAGTATCTGAATAATTTGTAATCCACACAGAATTGTAGGATATACAGAATATAAATTTATTTAAAAAAACAAACAAACCTAGAAACATTACACCAGCGAGCTGTGATAACTACTGTAGGTTCAAAAAAGTTATGATCATATGAATTTAAAGAATGTAAATGTCATAGAAACATGACAGCAAATAAAGACCAAATGGTCCATCCAGCCTACCTATCAACAGCATCTACTGTTTCTTCTCCCTAAGTGATCCCATAGACTTCTAGAGTATACTGTAAATATTAAAAATTTCTAGGTCTGTCCCCATATGATTTATGACCACTAACCAGTTTTGTAGCAGTTCTCTGGACTGACTCCATCCTATTTATATCTTTTTGAAGATGCAGTCTCCAAAATTGCACACAGTATTCCAAATGGGGCATCAAGAGAGACCTATACAACTGCATTATCCCTTTTCCTACTGGCCATTCCTTCTCTTATGTGCCCAAGCATCTTTATTTAATTAGTTTCCTAGCCTGTTGTCCACGGAGCTAAGAACGAGTTACCGGTTTAACACACAATTTCTGTACAAGTTTTTATCTTAACTTGATAAATCCTAGGGGCTAATAGTAAAATACAGTTTACTGGTTACAATTTGCTGTGGTTGTCCTTGCAATGCAAGATTTCTAGTACAAGTTATACCTAATTTGACACATACTGGTTACAATTTGCTGTGGTTGTCCTTGCAATGCAAGATTTCTAGTACAAGTTATACCTAATTTGACACATACTGGTTCTGGTACCAATATACATATCTTTGTAGTCTTATCAGTCAAGGATAGAGTTTTAGGTGAAGAGGTATGTTCTTAAGGCTTTTCTAAAGCTGAGTCCTTCAAGGGATCTGATCTGCAGAGGCAGTAGAGTCAAGTGACTGTATGAAGTAGGAGTAGAACTGTCACTTTGCAGTTAAAAGGTATGACCAGGGGGTGTTTTGAGGCGTATTCCATCCTGGGAGGAAGCTTATTCATCACGTAGGCTGGCACTGTCATTAAAAGATTTGAACGCTAGCATCAGGCCCTTGACGAGACAACCTTTTGGCTACAGGTAACCAGTGAGCCAACATTAGCACTTGAGGGACTAGGTTTGTGTGGATTTTTTCAAGATCAGTCTGACTGCCGCTTTCCACTTTGTAGACACTACGCCTGTTTGTAAGGAGGTGTTGAGAGGAAGGATGGCGTCTACAAAGGTATCTTCGCCACCACTAGGAGGCATGGCGGACAGGGGTCCAGATTGGAATCAGAAGAGCAAATTGTGCCTAGTATCTCGATGTCGTTGCGGGAGACTGTATTGAAGTTAGGCAAAACTAAAACCATAACTGGGAACCTGAGTCGCAGGGAGACCATGTTTAGTGGAGTCAAGGTGAGGCTGTATTTTGTCTACTTTGTCAGCAAAAGTAATCTGAATGTTTCGCTGTCTCATTGTGACATTGAGTATAATATATTTAGTTTGAAAAGTTCTTTTGATCTATTGATCTTAAGAGTTCAGAATAGTACTTCTTTTTAAGTTCTAGGATGGCTATTTTATATACTCTATGCATCTTTCCATTTGCATCTGACACTATTTAGTCTGGATTTGTACCATTTCTGTTCTCTTTTCTTATTTCTTAAGTCGTCGGTAAACCAGGGGGAGGAATGTTTGCGTGGGTAGTATTTGATCTCTTTGAATGGGACTAGCCCTTCCTGTGGGATTTTACTTCAGTGTGCCAGTACACTGCAGCTTCAACAAATTGAGAATTTGATTTTGGTGTTCCTGTTAGGTTAGAGGCCTGTGGGGAGAGTCTCTAGGGGAGATCCAGAATCCTCACTTCAGGGCCAGGCAAAATGGTAGAAACAATTATAAAACTAAAATTGTGGAACATGTAGACAAACATGATTTAATGCGATGAAGTCAGGTTGAGTTCAGCTGAGGGAGATCTTGCTTCACCAATTTGCTTGACTTCTGTGAAAGTGTGAATAAACGTGGATAATGGTGAACCGGTTGATATAGTGTTTCTAGATTTTCAGAAAGCTTTTGATAAAGTTCCTCACGAATTGCTCCTGAGAAAATGTCATGGGATAGGTGGCAAAGTTCAGTTGTGGATTAGGAATTGGTTATCGGATAGAAAACGGGGTAGGGTTACATGGTCATTTTTCTCAGTGAAGGCAAGTAAACAGTGGAGTGCTGCAGGGGTCTGTACTGGGACCAGTGCTATTTAACTTATTTATAAATGATCTGAAAATTGGAATGACAAGTGAGGTGATTTAAATTTGCAGATGGCACTAAACTGTTCAAAGTTGTTAAACGCATGTGAAAAATTGCAGGCGGACCTTAGAAAATTGGAAGACTGGGTGTCCAATTGGCAGATGAAACAATGTGGACAAATGCAAAGTGGTGCACATTGGTAAGAACAACCTGAATCACAGTTACCGGATGCTAGGGTCCACCTTGGCGGTTAGCGCCCAAGAAAAGGATCTAGGTATTGTAGACCATATGAAACCTTCTGCCCAATGTGTGACGGTGGCCCAAAAAGCAAACGGGATGCTTGGAATTGTTAAAAAAGGGGTGGTTAACAAGACTTAAGAATGTTATAATGCCCCTGTATCACTCCATGGTGCAACCTCATCTGGAGTATTCAATTCTGGTCTCCTTTTCTCAAGAAAGATATAGTGCCACTAGAAAAGCTTCAAAGAAGAGCAATAAAGGGGATGGATCTCCTCATGAGGAAAGACAAACGGCGTTCTGCAGCTTGGAAAAGAGACAGCTGAGGGGAGATAGGATTGAAGTTGAGTGGAGTAGAACTGGTACAAGTGGATTGATTTTTCACTCTCGTTCTGTTCAGTTTGAGGACAACTCATAAGGAGGCCTCTTGGGTGCTTGACCCCCCTTGGGATTCAAGTGGCCTTGCATTCCTTTCCCATGTATCTAGATATCTGAGATTGTGCGCACACAATGGAAAGTCCCAGTTCTGCCTTCTTGTATCTTATGCCGATAGGGACTCCTTGCATTTGCCAATGGTAGATGTGGTTTCAGCCATTGCTAAATGACATGGTGCCAGTGGAAGGGTATTCATCCCTGAGGGATCCCCAGGATCAGTTGATGGAATCTCTTAAGCAGTGTTTGTGTGTGGCAGCCTTGGTGGTTCAAGCGGCTGTTGGCCAGAGCCTGCTTCCGCTGGGCTGAACATGTGCTGGATATTGAGTCCATTGATTGGTTGCTTGTGGAGCAGGTGCTGGTGAACGTTGAGTTAGGATCTTATCTGTTGGATGCCATGTAAAATTTGTTACGGGTTTTGGCTAAGTCTATGGCCGTGGGGGTGACTACAGATGAACTTTTGTGGCTTCATGTTTGGTTGGCAGCCTCTGTCTAAACTGTTGGGCTTTTGGGGTTTTTTTAAGGATTCCTTTCTTTGGGGAGAAACTGGATAAGCTGGTTCATTGTTTAGAGGGGGGTGGAGGGGCAACTTAAGGAGTTCTTCTGTTTATTGCCCTGGTAGAATCTTCCTATGGAGGTCTCCCCCCTTCCCCCCCAGTGAATGCAATCCTTTTGGGGTGTACATAGGGCAGGCTGTAATTCTTGTCCAATGCAATGATGATGTTCGGGTCCTTCCTCTGCTTACAGCAGGAGACAGGTCAAGAGACTTGTTGGGGGGAACCAAGATCACAGCAGATTCTTGATGGTTATGCTCTCACATTCGACTGGCCCTTGCCAGATCTTTTTCTCATATGCTTGTCACTTTGCCTGGAAGGGGTAGTCACTCTACAGAGGTTGATGGATTTTAACGCAGTTATTCTGGTACGTCCCACAAGATCCACACCAGGAGATAAGATCTCTATTCCCTTCTAGAACTCAAGGGGGTGAACTGGGTGCCTTGTAGAGAATGACACAGAAAATTTATCCATGTGAGCTTGGTCCCTGCAAACCATCTGATCCTATCCCCACAACCCTCAAATAGTTTTATACTCAACTCATTTTATTAAAGTATAAAAAGACAATATTCTGTACTATTGTCATTTTATAAATCAAAGTTCTGGCTGCTGAACTAGAGAAAGATGTTCAGCGGGCAGGGCATTGTTTTAATGTTTATCAACACAACTAATATATCAAAGCAAAAATAATTTTTTTCCTACCTTTGTTAACTGATTTCTGCTTTCCTCATCTCATTCAATTCTTTCCATCTCTCCCTCAAACCCCCTTCTCCCCCCCCCTATATTGATGTGGTACTCCCCCCATAGTCTGGCATCCCTCCCCAGTTCCCTTCAGTGTCATCTTCCCACCCCCTTCAACACTTTTCGTGTGGTCCAGCAGCCCCCTTATGGCCATTTGGGCATCTCCCTTCTTTGTGGCAATTTCTAATTTTTGTTCTACAAGCAGCCAGAGCCTTGAAGTAACATGTGGCTGCTGGAAGTTCTCTGATGAAACAGGAAATTGCATCAAGAGGACTTTCCATCCGCCACTCGTGCTTTCAAGGCTCTGGCTGCTTGTAGAAACAAAATTAGAAATTGCCACGAAGAAGGGAGTTGCCCAAATGGCCATAAGGGGGCTGCTGGACTGTATGATTGGTGCCTGTGCTCCCTCCCTTAACTCCAGACACAAGGCCATTCACAGCTCCATGGGGGCTGTGAATGGCCTCCCCATACCCCATGGTAACTTTTTTTTTTTTTGCCACTTTCAGCGGGTTAGCTGTGGGTAACAGCCACCCTGTTATTCTCTAGTGCCTTTTTTGTATGGAGACCATCAGGTCCATGGTTCTCACTATTCAAGTGGGGGAATTCCTAACTTCCCTCACTTGACAGGTGTGTATGCACATTCTGATCTGAGAATCTCACCAGTATTTCCTTCACTTTGTGCTTTTGGGAAGGCAGTAGCAGTTTGTGCGCACTTCTGTTCATCCTCAGCACATACCTTCTCAAAGATAATGGCCACTACTACATCCACCTTGTGCAAAGGGCATTTTGGTTCATCCTTATATTGATGACTGGTTGTTTTGGGTGAAATCCTTCAGGAGCGCATATATCAGGGTGCGGGTAGGGGAGTTGTTCCAGTCAATTAGGCTGGGTAGTCAACCTAGCCAAGTGTCATCTGGCTCTATTCCAAGCGAGAGAATGACACTGACAAAATTCATCACCGTTCCCGTCCCCGCAGATAACCAATCTTCATGTCATTCTTTAAGGAAAGAGGGAAGAATCAGAGTATGAATGGCCACAACCACTGACCCTCAAGCTTTGATTTGAAGAATGCTGGTGTAGAAGGACTGAGGCTGAAATACACTAAAAAATGAAATGGGATTATTTCCTGCGGTTATCCGCGGGGATGGGAACAGTGATGAATTTTGTCACTGTGTCATTCTCTATTCCAAGCCGATATCTTGGAGTTATCTTTGCCAGGCTGGGGAAAGTGTTCATGCCTGAGGCACAGGTGCAGAAGTTAGTCAGATTTGCAGTCTTATGAGCTCATTGTCCTTGAGTACAAGCCTTCAGGTTTGAGAGTGATGGTGTCTGCGGTGGAGGTGTGCAGTGAGCCAGAGCGCAAGTGTCTCTTCAATATATGCTTCTTCAGAGGTGGTGGTCTGCAGTCTCGCAACTTGGACAGGCTTGTTCCTTTACACAGGTTAGCTTGCCATAGCCTACGTTGGTGGCTGCAGGCTCAACATATTCAAGCATTAAGTGTTTATACTGCTTTTCAGACATTGCCACCTTTTTCACATTTGTGTAGAGGTATTTAGAGACTTACCTGCGTGTTTATACTCACCTTGGGTTGTTTACCCTGCCCCAACAATTCTAATTTAATGTCCTCTGCTGTATGTTAATCTGCTGCTGAAGATGCTTCCCTTTGAGATACACCATCCCCTCCACAGCTCTATGAAAATCAGCCTATGCTCTAGGAAGCTCAAAAATGAGAGGGAATGAAATACTAAACAACTTTCCTCAATTGTTATCTGCCTTGTATGACCAGCTAGCAACAGCTACAAGAGAAGCACCAGTTATCCTGGTCACTAATGGACACATTTTGCTAATTTGAGAGAATGGAATTTTATAAAATTAGCATGCAACAATGTTCTGTCTTTATATTGGTTATATGTAGAAATTTTACTATCAAACTTAAAATATTTTATCTTGCTTAGTTGTGAAGTCCCCTTTCAGTCTCCTGCTTGCAAGTTTATTAATGGAATAGAACCAGCCCTGCCTCGGGGTAACTAGGCAGTCACCAAATGCAGCAAGAATACAGCATCTCATTTCAAAAAGCATGGGGTGAACACAGAGGATCTCTAATTAGAATATGAATGGTATAAATTGAAGAACTAAAGCTAGTACTGGGCAGACTTGCAAGATCCATGTCCTGTATATGGCAATTCAATTTCAAATAGGCAGGGGAGGGTTTGATGGGATCCCCAGCAATTTGGTACATGAGGATGATGTTGAGCAGACTTTCTCAGTCAATCCCGCAAACAATGAGATGGTTTGGATAGGCTGGAGTGAGCTTCAATAGCAACTTCAGTTGTTGGAACCTAAGGACAGTACCGGACAGACTTCTAAGGTCTATTGCCCAGAAAAAAAGACAATCATGAATTTGTAATATGTGTAAAGATAGAGCAGATTGGATGGGCCATTCAGGTCTTTATCTGCTGTCATTTATTGTTATGTCTCCCTTTTCCCCTACCATCAACGCTGCCACTGCCCTATCTTTCTGGGCTGAAGGGGCAAGCAGATTCAGCACTCGTGTAGAACATTTAAGCATAGGTTCACACTTAAGTGCTGCCACATCCTGCCCTCCCCATACCCTCAACAGAAAATTCTGTGTTGGAGAGAGATCAGAAGGTGATAGCACTTGAGTGATATCTTATTTTTAAAACACTCGGCCAGTGCTGAATCCCCTTGCAGCTTCTGCCCTGGAAGAAGGATGGTAATGGTACAGGCCTAAAAGGAGGAAGAGGAGCAGATGCTGGATTTGAGATCAATGATGCCATGTGTTGAGTGTAGGGTAGGCCCCAAACCATCAGCAGAGTCCTTTGGTGTTGATAAGGAAAAGAAGGGGGGGATGCTGGATTATGGGGGAAGAATAGGGAAAGGAAGAGGAGATGGTGAATTACAGGGGATGGTTAAGGTCTTGAGCAGCATCGGGGGGGGGGGGGGGGGGACACAGATGAAGGTTCGCCTAGGGCAATAATCTTTTTCATGTAAAGGGCCACAGTAAGAATATGAGAAAGCTCTGAGGGCCACCACAAGATGTCAAGGTTATACATACTCCTAATTTTGCAAACTGCCTTGACATGCTTGTTCAGACTCAATAATAAACATTAAAAATTAATCTTAGTGTTGATTTTATAACACTTCAAGGATATATTTTTTAAAACTCACTTTATTTTGGTTGGTGAACAGTAGCAAATTCCATATATAAGACACCTAAGGAACACACTTAATGTTTGCATTGCTGATAATTGCAGAATTTAAGAAGTATGGTATGATACGGTATCAAGTAGACAAGAATGAAATTAATGCATTCGCAGGATTTGAAAAGCATTTCAGCGAACTGTTTGAGGGCTACATGGAGGACTTTGGGGGTCACACATTGGAGACCCCTGACTTAGGGTGTCATGATATCCCTGACCCAGCCTTGTGAAAGAATATTCAGATTTGACAAAGTAGTCCTGTATAGGTTTGTGTGACCACTAGAGGGAGAACCATCATAGCAGAAACTAGAGGTTTTCTACCATTCCAGAAGGCTTGCTTCTTAAAAATATATATACATCATCCTTAAAAACAATGCTGATCTTCAAAGACTTATGAACAAATCACTATGATATGTTGAGCTTGTTGTCCTGAATGTTAATAGAATTTTCAAGTTACCCAGTTCAAGGATAGATACTTTTTTGGGACAGTCCTGACTTTGAACTTAGAAGCAGTATGGTATTTTGTAGTTCCTGATTCCACACTTTAAAATTCACCCTTCAGGCCCACAAAGCATTAGGATGGGCTTGTCTGAAATCTAGGGCTGACTTAAAATCTCCCTCTATAATCAAGGTTGCTTGGCAACCTATGTGTTAGCATAATGCTACGTAAGAACATTTACAATAAATCCTGATCACAGGGTTAAAGAGTCCTATCAATTCAATCCAGGTCATATCTTGGATTGTATTGGTCTTATTCTTGTTCAGGAAAATACCAATATTGTTTTTGCAATTGTAGAAAATTGCAACAGCCTCAAATCACTCGACTAAAAAATTTTTAGTTTATCAAAACATATTGCACATAATTGAAGGTTTCAAGTCTCAGTGAGAGGATATGTTCCTTTGGGTCAGGAATGGATAGTTTAAGGCTGCCAACTGGATCCAGATTTGCAGGTCAGGCTTGATCTATTCCAGGGTTTACCCCATTGCATTCCCTAAGAAAAGCAATACTACAAGTCCCAGCATGCTCTGGGGTAAAACCAGACCTGGATCAACACTGTCCTGCAAATCTGGAATCAGTATAGTGTAATTATATAAGTAAAATATAATTACAATTGTCATCTAATGGGCAACTAATGTAAGATGTGTTAGCTCCCTGCATTTCTATTTTCGTTGGAATAATTCTCGGGATGCCTTTCGTGATGTTAGGGGGGCCACTATTAAAGCAGCTGACTTAGCATTAATCAGAAAGATCTGCCTGCTGGATTACATCCACTTCCAAAGCATCACTTGAAAACAGACTTCAACTGGGTCTTCTATGCTAAAAAAAGAAAGAAGCATTATCTTAAATATGTCCTAGGTTTCCAGGTTGTTGGTTTTTTTCTTTTGTTATTCAACCAGATCCTAGAGTCTACCTTAGGGGTCAGCACCCAAAAAAAGGTTCTAAATGTCATTGTAAATAATATGCTGAAACCTTCCATCCAATGTGTGGCAGCAGTCAATAAAAGCATACATGATGCTAGGACAGAGCTAGGCAAACGTTTTGACTCGTGGGCCACAATGGGTTCTTAAATTTGACAGAGGGGCCGGACAAAGCATCTTTCTATCCCTCCCATCCCCATGTGCAGTAGAACCCTTGCCCAGCTTCCCTCCCTCCCATCCCTTGTGCAGCAGAGCCCTTGAGCATCCACCACGCAGCCAAACCCACGCTGACCATCTGAACCCCGTCGTGAGCCCTACATACCTACCTCCAGAGCAGCATCAGGCCGGCAGCACTCTAAACAGGCTGCTTCGCGGCCTCTCGTCGGGGCCTTATGTGTATTGTGTTACTGATGACATCAGTGATGTGGCAGAGGGAATTCCCCAATGAGAGAAGGCCACAAAGCAGTCTGTGTAGAGTGCTACCGGCCTGATGCTGCTCTGGAGGAAGGTATGTAGGGCTCACAGTCGGCAGAGTTCAGATGGTCGGCAAGCCAGATTAAAAAACTAAACGGGCCATAGTTTGCCCATGTCTGTGCTAGGATGTATTAGAAAACGAATGGTAGAAACATAGAAAAAAGCGGCAGAAAAGGGCTGTAGCCCACCAAGTCTGCCCATTTCAAGTATCCCCCCCCCTTGAATTTACTCCCTTAAAGATCCCACGTGAGTATCCCATTTTTTCTTAAAATCCGTCATGCTGCTGGCCTTTATCACCTGGAGTGGGAGTCTGTTCCAGTGATCCACCACTCTTTCAGTGAAGAAGTACTTCCTGGAGTCGCCATGAAACTTCCCTCCCCTGATTTTCAGCGGATGCCCTCTGGTGGTCGAGGGTCCCATGAGCCAGAAGATATCATCTTCTGACTTGATGCGTCCCGTGATGTACTTATACGTTTCAATCATATCTCCCCGTTCTCTTCTTTCCTCAAGTGAGTACAGCGGCAATTTCTTTAGTCTTTCTTCATACGTGAGATCCTTGAGCCCCATGACCATCCTGGTGGCCGTCTGCTGAACCGACTCGATCCTCAGCACGTCCTTTCGGTAGTGTGGTCTCCAAAACTGAACACAGTACTCTAAGTGTGGCCTCACCATGGCTCTGTACAATGGCCTCATAACTTCAGGTCTCCTGCTGATGAAACTTCTGCGGATACACCACATCATTTGTCTTGCCCTGTTGGAAGCCTTCTCCACTTGATTGGCAACTTTCATGTCCTCGCTAATGATCACTCCTAGATCGCGTTCCTCCGTGGTCCTAACCAAGGTCTCACCATTTAGTACATAAGTTCTACGCGGGTTTCTCTTGCCCAAGTGCATTATCTTGCATTTTTTAGCATTGAAGCCTAGCTGCCAAGTATTTGACCATTGTTCCAGCAGCAGTAGGTCGTATGTCATATTATCAGGTAATAAGCATCTGCCTACTATGTTGCAAAGTTTGGTGTCGTCGGCGAACAGTGATACCCTTCCTCTAAGTCCTTGCGTCATATCTCTTATGAATAAGTTGAATAGAATCGGGCCCAGGACCGATCCTTGCGGCACTCCACTGATCACGTCCGATGCTTCGGATGGGGTACCGTTCACCACCACCTTCTGAAGTCTACCGCTCAGCCAATCCCCAGCCCATGTAGTTAGAATGTCTCCTAATCCTATCGATTTCAGCTTGTTCAGTAATCTTCGATGAGGGACACTATCAAATGCTTTACTGAAGTCCAAATATACCACGTCCAGTGACTCTCCGGCGTCCAGTTGTCTAGTAACCCAGTCAAAAAAGCTAATCAGATTAGATTGGCAGGATCTACCCTGGGTGAACCCGTGTTGGTGTGGATCACGCAGTTTTTCTTCGTCTAGGATTGTGTCAATATGCTGTTTGATCAGTGTTTCCATGAGTTTACACACTATAGACGTGAGACTCACTGGTCTGTAGTTTGCCGTCTCTGTCCTGCAGCCCTTTTTGTGGAGTGGGATTATGTTGGCGGTTTTCCAGTCCAAGGGGACCCTTCATGTGCTTAGGGAAAGATTGAAAAGAACAGATAATGGTTCTGCCAGGACTTCCCTTAACTCCCTGAGCATTCTGGGGTGTAGGTTATCCGGTCCAATGGCTTTGTTTACTTTGAGTCTTGATAGTTCATTGTAGACACTACTGGGCGTAAATTCGAAATCTTGAAACGGGTCTTTCCAGTTATCTCCCGTCTGAAGCTGTGGACCAGCTCCCGGCGCTTCGCGGGTGAACACTGAACAGAAGTATTGGTTTAGTAATTCTGCCTTCTCAGAGTCTGATTCTGCAAAGTTACCGTCCGATTGCTTCAAGCGTACTATCCCATCTTTGTTTCTTTTCCTGTCACTGATATAGCTGAAGAAAGATTTATCCCCTTTCTTAATTTTCCGTGCTAGCTCTTCCTCCATTCGGAGTTTGGCCTCTCTGACTGCTGTTTTGACAGCTTTGGATCTGTCTAGATAGTCCTCTTTTGCCCCCTCTCTGCCTAAATGTTTGTAGGCGATAAATGCGTCTTTTTTCTGTTTAACTAGGTCTGAAATTTCTTTACTGAACCATTGGGGTCTTTTGTTTCTCCTGCGTTTACTTACTGTCTTTATGTATCGGTCTGTTGCTTCGTGTAGTATGGACTTCAGAGACGACCACATATCCTCCACATTGTCAGTTTGTGCTTGTTTATGTAGTTCCTGATGGACGAAATCTCCCATGCGGTTGAAGTCTGTGCCTCTAAAGTTGAGAACCCTTGTTGCTGTGTTTGTTTTTGGGAATCCTTTCTTGAGGTTGAGCCATACCATATTATGGTCGCTGGAGGCCAGTGTGTCTCCTACTGAGACTTCCGTGACACTATCTCCGTTGGTGAGGACTAGGTCTAGTAACGCCTGGTCCCTGGTGGGCTCCAATGCCAATTGCTTGAGACGTGCACCCTTTATGGAGTTTACTATTCTTTTGCTGCTACACGTAGTCGCGGAGAGTGTGTTCCAATCTGCATCTGGCATGTTGAAGTCTCCTAGCATTACTGAGTCCCCGCGCAGTGTGATATTCTCTATGTCCTCGATTAATTCCATGTCTTTGTCCTCCTGTTGCCTGGGAGGTCTATATATCACACCAAGGTATAGGCATTTTTCATTCCCTCTGGCCAGATTCACCCAGAGGGATTCCCCGGTGTATCTAACATCTGTGATTCTGGTGGTTTTGATGCTTTCCTTAGTGTATAGCGCTACTCCTCCTCCCAATTTACCCACTCGGTCGCAACGAAGTAGGTTGTACCCTGGTATAACAATATCCCACCCATGCGATTCTGTGAACCAGGTTTCGGATATCGCTATCACGTCAAGATCGGCGTTTGTTATCTCAGTCTCTAATTCTAGAATCTTATTGCCCAAGCTGTGTGCATTAATATACATAGCCCTCCATATCTGTGAAGAGTTTACTTTACTAGTTAGTGTGGCTCCTAAAAATTCAGTGATATTTCTCCCTGACTTATTGTGGGTATCATTGGTACTTACCTTAGACTTGGTAGTGTGAGTGCGACTTGCCTCCTCAGAGTGGTTTCTTACTGCTCTGGGATATAAGTATGTACCCTCCCCCAACTTACCTAGTTTAAAGCCCTATGGAGTAGGCGGGCCAATCGATGTCCAAATACGTTTCTACCTCTTCTGGTTAGGTGGAATCCGTCTGGTCCTTGTAGTCCCTGGAGCGTCTCGCCGTGGTTTAGGAATCCAAAGTTCATTTCTATGCACCATTCTCGGAGCCATTCGATAGTCCGTCGAATACGCTCTTCTCTAGCTCTGCCTTTGTTTCTTACTGGAAGAATTGACGAAAAGACCACCTGGGCTCCTATCTGCTTCAACTTCTTTCCCAGCGCTCCAAAATCTCTGGGGATGTTCTCTGTGGCATTCCTAGCAGTGTCGTTTGTGCCTACATGGATGAGAAACATGGGAAAATGATCATTAGGTTTTAGAATTTTGTCTAGGTTAGTGGTAATATCCTGGATCCTGGCTCCAGGGAGACAGCAGACCTCTCTTCACTGCAAATTGGGCCTGCAAATCGGTCCCTCGGTGCCCCTTAGCATGGAGTCACCAATGACTACCACTCTTCGTTGCTTCTGAGGGGGCTGGTCTGCGTGCTCTGGATTTGATGTTGTGAGCTGGGTATCTTCATGAGTCTCTTCTGCTATTTCCTCGGTGGTTCCATCCTGTAAGATCTGAAATCTATTTCTTAGAGTTAGCTGTGGTATTGATGAACGGCTATCCTGTTGAAGAGAAAAAGAAGAAGAAGAGAGTGAGAATGAGGTAGGTTTGTTTCGCTTGCCCGTAGAGGAGGTTACTAATTGCCAGGGGCCAGCATCTCCAATCATCTCCTGTACTCCAATCGTGTTTAGTGCTGTAAGTTTGGGCGTGTCGAGAATGGACCTGTCGTGGGTTCTCTCTGTGATGTGTGACAGTTCCAGGATGGCGTCATCAATGAAGGCCTCGTCATCCCTTATGCTCCTCAGGCGCTTTACCTCCTCCCTGAGGCTCAGTAGTTCCTGCAAGGTATCCTCGCCTAAGTTTCCCAGCTCCTCTGTCTGCGTAGAGACTGTAGTGCACTTTGAGAGGGGGGGGGGGGAGAAGGTCTCGGTCTCAGGTCTCGGTCTGCACTGAGACCTCTGCCCTCTGAACCATGTCGCCCTCTGCCTTCTGTGTACAGACCTCGACCATCCTCGACCATCCCCTGTGTCCCTCCGGATATAAGACTAAGAATCACTATATCACTCCATGGCGCAACCTCACCTTTTATTGCATTCAATTCTGATCACTGTATCTCAGAGAAATGATATAGCAGAAGGTTTAAACAAGAGCAACCAAGATGATAAAAGGGATGGAACTTGTAGATGCAAATATAAAGCAGAAAAATCACTAAGGGCTAGATTCACTAAAATTACCGATCCTGTTTTACTGGTTTTGCGATCGTTCCCCGACCCGATTCACTAAACAGCTTCCTGATCAATCTCTGATCCGATATACCCATGCAAATGAGGGGAAATGGCATGCAAAAGTAGGAAGTGATTGATTCACTAAGCAGAAGAAGGAACACTGATTGAGTTAGCCAATCCGAAAAGAAGCGATTGCAAAGGACCAGTCACTTACTATTCTTGCCGACTCTCCTGCCCAAAAATATCAGTGTCAAGGTTACAACCCCATATAAAACAACCATTAAAATTAAAAATAAAACTGTAAAATAACTACATATGCGTAAGAATTCATTTGTGTGTAAGAATTCATACCTGTTTTATATTCTGTAAAATGCGCATTGCGAGCCTGTGGTTTTAACCCATGGGTTTAAAGCGTGCTATATTCGATAAATGTCCAATAGTCTGGCTACACCAATAATTCACTGTGTTGGTCACAAATCTTTTTTTTTTTAATGTACTAGTAGGGCCAGCAAAGTAAACTGCAGCCACTCCTCCCCCCTTTCTTCAGAGCTTGCTTGTCGCGTGTATATGCTTTGTGGGTGAAGTGACATCTGTTGAGATGTGAAAGAGGACTCTCTTGGAGTATTGTCTGGAGGAATGGTGATAAAATGAAGAGAGTAACCCTCCTGTATGACTTTGAAAATTCAGGTGGCTGTGATAATGAGAGTCCAGCGTTGATGATATAAAAGCAGTTAACCTCCAATGGGTTGGGGAGGTGGCTGAGATGGAGGTATTGCGGCTATGCTCTCTAGAAACATGTCAAAAAGACTGATCTGGTTTTTGAGGAGCTGAAGTATCAGGCTTTTAAAGCTTCTGTGATTTCTGCCTCTTCTGTGGTGGGGGTTTGGAAGAGGACAAGGTGGTTAGATAACACCTCTTATAGGAAAAGGAAGCAGGTCTCTCAGAAGACTTAGATGGCTGAGTCTTAGCCTTGGAACCTGTTAATGTGTTCCAGCTTTGTTCATGTTGCGTAAGTCTTTGGGTAGCATCCTCGACTTTGTCCCCAAAGAGTTATTCACCAAGACAGGGAATATTTTCTAGACAATCTTGAACATTAATGCCCATGTCAGAGACTCAGAGCCATGCAAGACATCTCACAACAACAGACACAGCCGATGCTCTGGATGTCACATCAAATGCATCAAAAGCTGATCTTGCTAGATCTTCTGGTCTGGAATAGGTTATGAGTAGTCTCCTGGAACTCTGGAAGATGCTCAGATGGGATATATTGTTCAAAATCATCCAACTTCTTTATGAGTTGTTTAAGATAGAATGTAGACTATAAGTAGGGGTGGTATTTTAGACTTCCCTTAAATGCCTTCTATTAATAGTTTACTTTTTCCTATTTCTTCATGGCCCTCAGAGATGCCACCAAGGGTTCAATACATGATCATGACCCCTGGCTTTATGCACCCAATCGTCACCGGGTCGATATTAGTGTAAAACTAGTTAAGTCTTGAAGTATGTTTTTTTATGTTATATTTTCTTATATTTTTCCAAAAACTTGTGACTTAAGATTAATATCTTAAATATTTATAAGACGTATTTGAATCAATACTTAGCTTAACCGGGATGGTGGTTGACAAGGGATAAATGAGCCAACATGTTTCACCCGTAGAGGGGGTTTCCTCAGGGCTACTATCCCTAACTGATACTGGCTTCTCACGACGTGACCACCCGATCTAAGTTCTCAATCTTAAGTCACAAGTTTTTGGAAAAATATAAGAAAATATAACATTAAAAAAACATACTTCAAGACTTAACTAGTTTTACACTAATATCGACCCGGTAACGATTGGGTGCATAAAGCCAGGGGTCATGATCATGTATTGAACCCTTGGTGGCATCTCTGAGGGCCGTGAAGAAATAGGAAAAAGTAAACTATTAATAGAAGGCATTTAAGGGAGGTCTAGAATACCACCCCTACTTATAGTCTACATTCTAGCCTTGTACTATTTACCAGCTAAGCCTACTATACAGTTTAAGATAGAATGACATATAGAAGTTGTAAGTGAGAACTCTGCTGGTCATCATAGAGTTCTGGAAGAGGTAGCGCCTAAACTTATCCATGGTGCGGCCTTCATGTCCTGGTGGTGCAGTAGCATATACTATTGTGCTGAAGGATTTTTTAAGAGTGGATTCAACCAGCAAAGACTGATGTGGTAATTGTGGCTTATCAAAGCAGGGACAAGATTGTATTCTGTAGAGAGAGTCAATCCTTTCTTTGAGCTATGGTAAGGGTGAGAGGAGTCTCCCAATTCTTAAACAGAGCTTCCTTAAGTAGATTGTGAAGAGGCAATTTGAGAAGCTCTTTGGGAAGTTCGTCAAAATCTAATGCCTCAAGGAGTTGTGCTCTGGGCTCAATGTCTGACTCAGTTTAACAGGCAAAGCTTTCCCCATCTGCCTGATAAATTTAGTGAAAGAAAGTCCTTCTGGAGGGGGATCTGCGTCATGGTGGTGGAGATGGATCTGACGGGATGCCACACAAGTTGAGTAGATAATATGGGTTCAAGATCAGAATCAGTATTTCATACAGACAGATCAAAATCAACGCCTGCAACTCCAGGAGATTCTCTATAGGAAGAAGGATGTTTCCTAGTCTGAGGAGTACGATGACTGAGAGCATCGAGAAGAGCTTCTTCGATGATGTCAGTACTGGTCCAATGAAGATGACGATGAAGACTGGCATTGAGAATGTCTAGATCTTGATTTACATCGAGATGAACATGAATCAGTATCGTGCAATGCTTACTTGGATGAACAGGAGCAAGCATTGGTACCATGGGATCTGGATGTCTATCGATGCTTCAATGGAGAACTGAATTTGGTACCCTTGGGCCTCGATATTCCATACTCAAGCTGGGCCAGTACTGAGGAGTCATGTAAGCATCGGTGCCGCATGCAACTTAAAGAGGACACTCAGCTCCCTTCGAAAGAACTCCTTCAGTTTGTCCTGGAAGTAATGCACCGGTACCGATGGCTCAACAGCCGGTTCCATCGGTGCTGAAGGGTGTCAAGGGGTGGATGACCTCAATGAGGAAGTAAGCCCCAAAGGAGACGCAACCTGCACAGAAGAAGATTGATGATGGTGTTGACACTTGGCATGCATCGAGGGGCTCGATGTGGAAGATGCCTGTGATGCTTGTTGTAAAGAGGATGGTTCTTTAGCAGGTTTACCCAATGCAGGAACAACGTCCAAAGTCGAGGTGTCCATGCTGGTACCAATAGCATTGATTTGTCTCCGGAGGCCATGGCTGGTCCAGCTTCTCTTGTTGGATGCGTTGAGCTTTAAGAAACCGTTTTTGTAAAGTAGAACAGTAGATACAAGTGTCTACTCGATGCTCAGGCCCTAGACACTGAATGCACCAGTTGTGCAGGTCAGTGATGGAGATGGGCTGTTGGCATCAAGTGCACTTTTTGAACCTACTAGAAGGCCTCAACATGTGAGGAAAAATCTTGATGGCAAGGCTGAAAAATGCAATGGTTGCACCGCAAGGAAAACCAGTGAGAAAAAAAAACAGAGAAAAAGGCCTGAAAGCCTGACTAAGGCAAAGAAAAAAAAAAGAAATTCACTTTTTAATTTTTTTTAAGAGACCGAAGAAAAGATTACTAAAAATAGAATGATAATAAAATAAAACCAAGCCAAAAGGCAAAACATTTGTTGACTGGGAAGGCAACTCGATTTGGACAGAGTCCAAAAAACAACTACTGGTACTTCGCTCTGTGGAAAACAAAGAACTGAGGAACCGCAAGCTGACATCAGGTGGGAAGGAACTCGCGCGTGCACTGTGCGGGCAGTCTCTAAGCTTCTTAACAAGTTTAAAGTGACAGTATACTTTTAGCACTGTCCATATGGGGCTCCGTGGATGATGTCACCCACAGGTGAAAATATGCTGCCTGTATGTGCAAAGATAAGAAATGTATCAAAACATATGTGAGTAGTCAAGGAGTGAAGCAGAGGGGTGGTGGGCCAGAAAAAGCTGTGGGACTGTATGTGGAACTTATTTTCTCATCCAGGTAAGGAATACAATAAGTGAATAGATCTAAAGTAAGTATAATAATAGTCTGAATGTAGAAAAAATGTCATGCTTAACAAATCATGGAGCAGTAACTAAATAGCACTTCTGGCAAAAACACACACCCGAAAAAGGGTGGGTGGGATAGATATCATCAAACATTTGAAACTTTAATACAGAATGTAGATATGCTTTTATTGAATTTTAACCTAAAATATGCAGTTATTGTCTGTTTCTTAGGGTCGTGATGTATGAGCTCTTTGAACTAGTTGAAATGGGTGAAGATGTTTTTGGCCAACCACCCTAGAAATTACGGCATGGTCAATGGTCATATATCAAACCAAAGACACTATAGGAGTCTGTGGTTCTTTGAATATAGTGAGTTACTAGAAAAACACAGTGGCTGCACTAATGACAGGGACAGATGCAGACAGCATGGTAACACCCAGCCAAAAATGTCCAAGCCTTTTCAGAGAAGACTTCATCTAGATAGGGATAACAAAATAGCAAACCCTTTACTAAAGAGAATCAGAGCATTTAATATCATATATCCTTAATAATAAAACCCTTACCACACATGCGCAGTAGAAAATCTGTGATCCCTGCGTCCGTGAGATCTGACTCCATGCCAAATTTGATTTCCAGCATGTGGGGCGGCTTGCGGAATGTGCGAGTTCAGCGGCATTGGTTTGACTGCTGTGCTGCCACTGCCGGGATGCCTCTTCTCACTCCCGGACCAGCAAACGCAGCAGCCGCAGGGCATTTGCTAGGCTGGCCCACTTCTATAATGCAAGGTGAGCCGGCCTAGCAAAAGCCCCAAGGCTGCCCGGGCTAGCAGATGCTGGACAGGGGGAGTAGGGAAAGGAGAAGGGGTACTACTGAACAGGCGGATCAGGTAAGGGGTGCTTCTGGACAGGGGGGGGAGGTAAAAGGGAGAAGGCCTACTGCTGGACAGGGGAGCAGGGAAGAGGTGCTGCTGGACAGGGGGGCGGTAAAAGGAAGGGAGAAGGCCTACTGCTGGACAGGGGAGCAGGGAAGAGGTGCTGCTGGACAGGGGGGAGGTAAAAGGAAGGGAGAAGGCCTACTGCTGGACAGGGGGAGCAGGGAAGGGGTGGTGGTGGACAGCTGAGGAAAGAGAGAGAGAGAAAGAAAGAAAGACAGACAAACAGAAAGCGGCCAAGGGGAGAGAGAGAAAGAAAGACACACACACATCTATTCTAGCACCAGTTAATGTAACGGGCTTAAAGACTAGTACTCAAATAAAAATGAGATTTTTGGGTCAAAAAGGGGGATCTTGGTTTATATTTGGGCCCTCTGGTTTACTCTGCCCCTGCCCGGACCTGTTGCAGGCCTGTAGGCATGAAGCCCTGGTACTCCAGCGGTGAGCCAGGACAAAAGTGATTCTTCCTGCATCCTGTCCTGTCCAACTCTAAACCACCCCACCTCTCTGATCCCTGTATATCTTACCTTTAAAACCCTAGTGGTCTAGCAGTGAAATGAGTCAGGAGTGATCTTCCTATGCTCCTGCCTCATGAGAGCTGTGATCAAAAATGCCTGCCTTGAGCTCCCGTTGCAATCTCAAGAGACCATGGGTAAGATGCTTAATTACACCCCACACCCACCGTACTTACTGCACTTTCCCATTTTATACTTTTTATGCTCTGTACTTCCTCCTGACCTTACCTGACCTGTTTGCCCCTACTAATTCCTCCCCCCATTAAGTTACCTCTCACTTTACCTTGGTCAGTATCCTTCCCCTGCAGGCTATGCTCACCTACTCTCATACCTCCTAAGCAGATTCATTTTACATTTTTTATCTTTATCTTTCCTGGAAAGGATCATATCTAGAACTCAAAGACTGAAATACAATAGCAGCTCCATATACAGAAAGCCCCTATGAACTGCTTCACCATCTGCATGCACAAATTTTGAAAGCTCAGCAATCAGTTGCTCCACAGCCTATAGGGCCACATTTGTATGTGGTACTTCTTGCTCTTATACACAGCTGAACCTGGGAGTCTGACCCGACATGTTTCGCACACACAGTGCTGTCTCAAGGGTCTCCCTGTGTCAAAAAACAAACAATACTTAGGGAAGCTGCAGTGGAATATTTTACACACTACCTCCCCCCGCAGAGTAAGTTTACAACCGATTAGTCCCATCTTCAATGAATGCTTACCGAGGCCGCCTGTACAGGTTGAACAGATAAAGTGACAAGATGCATCCTTGCCTGATGCCATATTTTATTGAAAACCAACCAGTGTTGCCATATTTAGTTTTATCAAAAAACAAGAACTCCTTAGTCCCTTATAAACTTCATCTCTCTCTCTTGTAACCTCTTCCAGCTACTGCCATGCTATTTCTTTGGGACTAAATAGCATAATTAACACACTTAGTCCCATACCATTGTCTCCATAAGATGTGACAAGGGAATGACTGTTTTATTTCTGTGAAAAAGGGATATGGTATTACTCTCTTATTTCCCTTTCAATTTCAATCTCTTTCTCCTCCCCTTTCTGACGTCACTTCTGGTTCGCAGGATCAGGAAGAGACATCAGAGGAAAGTTGAGTCCGGTGTGAGTAGCAAGCAGGAAATACTGCTCACTGCCGGTGAAGTTTGTTGGAGGTATGTTGGGGTGGGCACAGGTGCGATTGGGCAGAGCACAGGACAGGAGTGCTTGGCACTTGAGCGGCAGTAAACCACAGAAAATTGAAACCATGGATACAGAAACCACAAATATAGGGGGACCTCTGTACATTGGAAGTAACTAGTCCTGGTCTAACACCAAAACACGGACCATGTTTGGTCCAGGGTCCAAAGCTTTTCAGCGGACTGTGTCCTAGAGGTTTTTATGTGGTTTGTCAAGTTTTAATATTATTTTAGTATTAATAAAGTCCATCTCAGGAACATCATTTCTCCACATTGTTTTTTGTTTCTACCACCAAAACCAACTGAACACGTAATGTCCCAACAACAAGGTTCTCAAAATCAGGTTTTTCCAATAAGACAGATACATCTAATGAACCCATCACATGACCATTAACAGATTCCTTATCTAAGTGCTTCTTATTAGATGATAGAAAATATATTTTTGCAATAGGAGGAAGAGTTTACTTTGGATTTTTCAACATTTCCACAAGATATCTGCAAAACAAGTACCATAGATGATTTTGGAAAATTTAAGCACTCTCAGGTTCACACCCTAAACAGAATTTTCCAAATTTTATGTTTTCAATCTTAAAACAGAGACATCATTAATAATAATAGATTTGATTTTGTACAGTTTGAATCATTTCTTTAAATTCTTCCAATTCCTCCCAAATCTTAACTGTAGTTCTTTCCAAATTGACAACTGAACTTTTGTCTTAATTTCACTTACTTAAGAACATACTGCAGTCCTCAGAGTCTGTATAGCATCCCAACTGGATTCTAAAAGAAAGTTGTCAGTTGTCATAGGTATACAGGAGGCAGAAATGTAGAAGCTGTAGCAGTCAAGGAAAACATAGGCTCGCCAAAGTCTGCTGCTAAGTTCTCCAAAGGTCTCTCCCCCTCCTCTATGTCTTTTCCAGAAGAATAAATGCCATGGAATCTCTCTGCAGAGGGCCAACCACCACTACACTGTTACCAGACCCTTCTCCTCCTTCTTTTGCATCAGTATTGAGATCTCACAAGGACAGATGAAGAGATTTGGTTCTGTCATCCATACACATTCACCATCTGGTTTGGGAACTAATACAATGGGACTGGTCCAGGGACTTTTAAATTTTTCTCTGACTCCCATCTCTTCCATCTCCCTCACTGACCTTTTGACTTCCTCTTGCTTTGCCTGAGGCAAACAAAAGGTTTCAGCCTCACTATCTGACCAAGTGTGGTGATGTCATGCTCTACCTCTCTGGTTTCCCCCGGGTTAGGTGAAATCACATCCTGAAATTCCTCAACCTGTTTCACTTCCTCCACCTGACTCAAGGATAAATTAGGATTAATTAGTACTTGCCCGGGATCCTGTATCTCCCCAATTTGTGGTCCCAAGTCTTCCTCAGGTTCTTCATCCATGATAAACACCAGAAAGCACAGTTACTTACCGTAACAGGTGTTATCCAGGGACAGCAGGCAGATATTCTTAACGCATGGGGTGATGTCACCGACGGAGCCCCGGTACGGACACTTTTAACTAGAAAGTTCTAGTTGGCCGCACCGCACATGCGCGAGTGCCTTCCCGCTCGACGGAGGAGAGCGTGGTCCCCAGTTAAGATAAGCCAGCTAAGAAGCCAACCCGGGGAGGAGGGTGGGACATAAGAATATCTGCCTGCTGTCCCTGGATAACACCTGTTAGGTAAGTAACTGTGCTTTATCCCAGGACAAGCAGGCAGCATATTCTTAATGCATGGGTGACCTCCAAGCTAACAGAGAGGGAGGAGGGATGGTTGGCCATTAGGAAAATAAATTATGCAACACAGATTGGCCGAAGTGTCCATCCCATCTGGAGAAGGTATCCAGACAGTAGTGAGTAGTGAACGTGTGAACTGAGGACCAAGTGGCAGCCTTGCAGATTTCCTCGATGGGAGTGGAACGGAGGAAAGCCACAGAAGCAGCCATAGCTCTGACCCTGTGGGCCGTGACAGCACCTTCCAGTGAAAGACCGGCCCGAGCATAACAGAACGCAATGCAGGCAGCAAGCCAGTTGGAAAGCGTCCGTTTAGAGACAGGACGACCTAGACGGTTAGGGTCGAAGGACAAAAAGAGCTGAGAGGACGAGCAGTGAGCCCTGGTACGGTCAAGGTAGTATGCAAGGGCACGCTTACAGTCCAGCGTGTGTAACGCCTGTTCCCCAGGATGAGAATGGGGCTTAGGGAAAAAGACAGGTAACACAATGGACTGGTTGAGGTGAAATTCCGAGACCACCTTGGGAAGGAATTTAGGATGGGTACGCAGAACCACCTTGTCATGGTGAAAAACAGTGAAAGGTGGGTCGGCAACCAGTGCATGCAGCTCACTAACCCTCCTGGCAGAGGTGATGGCAATGAGGAAAAGCACCTTCCAGGTTAGAAATTTGAGCGAAGTTGTGGCAAGAGGCTCAAAAGGAGGTTTCATGAGGGTTGATAAAACCACATTCAGGTCCCAGACGACTGGAGGAGGCTTCAGAGGTGGTTTGACATTGAAGAGGCCTCTTATGAATCGGGAAACCAGGGGATGAGCCGTGAGAGGTTTTCCGAGGATAGGCTTATGAAACGCAGTGATGGCACTGAGGTGGACTCTGATTGAGGTAGATTTGAGGCCAGCATCGGACAGAGAGAGCAAATAGTCCAGTACAGTTTCCACCGCCAAAGAGGTGGGATCGTGATGATGTAGGAGACACCAAGAGGAGAACCGGATCCACTTCTGATGGTAACATTGGAGGGTGGCCGGTTTCCTGGAGGCATCCAAAATGCGACGGACAGGCTGAGACAGATTCTCTGGAGAGGTCAGCCCGAGAGAAACCAAGATGTCAGGTGGAGCGAGGACAGGTTGGGATGCAGTAGAGACTGATGCTGCTGTGTAAGTAGAGTAGGAAACACAGGAAGAGGAATGGGTTCTCTGGAGCTGAGCTGGAGCAGGAGGGAGAACCAGTGTTGACGAGGCCACCGAGGGGCGATGAGAATCATGGTGGCTCTGTCCCTGCGGAGTTTGAATAACGTCCGCAACATCAGAGGCAGAGGAGGAAAGGCATAGAGGAACCGATCCGTCCAGTTGAGCAGGAATGCATCCAGGGCCAGACGATGCGGGGAAAAGAGTCTGGAACAGAAGTGGGGCAGCTGATGGTTGTGAGGAGCTGCAAAGAGGTCCACCTGAGGAGTGCCCCACCGAGCAAAGATGGAGCGGAGTGTGAGAGGATCCAGCGTCCACTCGTGAGGTTGAAGGATGCAGCTGAGATTGTCGGCCAGGGAGTTCTGTTCGCCCTGGATGTAGACAGCCTTGAGGAAGAGACTGTGGGCCGTGGCCCAGGTCCAGATGCGGATGGCCTCCTGACAGAGGAGGGGTGATCCGGTGCCGCCCTGCTTGTTTATGTAGTACATGGCGACTTGGTTGTCCGTGCACAGGAGAAGAACCTGAGGGTAGAGAAGGTGCTGGAAGGCCTTGAGAGCATAAAACATGGCTCTGAGTTCCAGGAAATTGATGTGATGATGATCCTGAGGGGTCCAGAGTCCTTGGGTGCGTAGATCTCCCAGGTGAGCTCCCCATGCATAGGGGGAAGCATCCGTGGTTATGATCATGGAGTGAGGGGGTAGATGAAAGAGTAGACCCCTGGAAAGATTGGAGGAGTTCAACCACCATTGAAGAGATCGCTGAAGAGACGATGTCACAGAGATGGGATGAGAAAGAGGATCCGTGGTCTGTGACCATTGATTGGCTAGCGTCCATTGAGGTGTCCTGAGGTGGAGTCGCGCCAGAGGAAGCACATGGACCGTCGAGGCCATGTGGCCCAGGAGGACCATCATCTGCCGAGCTGGAATGGAACGATGAAGGATCACCTGACGACAGAGGTGGAGCAGGGTCCGTTGTCGGTCGGAGGGGAGAAACGCCCTCATCAGAGTAGTGTCGAGAACTGCGCCAATGAACTGAAGTCGCTGTGTGGGAAGTAGGTGCGACTTGGGGTAGTTGATCTCGAACAGCAGGAGATGGAGGAAAGAGATGGTGTGTTGAGTGGCTTGTAGCACAAGTGGAGACGTAGGTGCTTTCACCAACCAATCGTCCAAGTAGGGGAACACCTGGAGGTTGTGAGACCTGAGGAAGGCCGCCACCACAATAAGGCACTTGGTGAACACCCTGGGCGATGATGCGAGGCCAAAGGATAGCACTTTGTACTGATAGTGACGGTGTTGGATCTGAAACCGTAGGTAGCGACGTGAAGTCGGATTGATTGGAATGTGAGTGTAGGCCTCTTTGAGGTCTAGGGAACATAGTCAGTCGTGTTGTGAGAAAAGAGGGTAAAGCGTGGCAAGGGAGAGCATTCTGAACTTTTCCTTGACCAGACACTTGTTGAGGTCCCGGAGATCGAGGATGGGCCGAAGATCTCCTGTCTTCTTGGGAACCAGGAAGTAGCGGGAGTAGAATCCCTGACCCCTTTGGTCTGAAGGCACCTCTTCGATGGCATTGAGAAGAAGGAGGGATTGGACCTCCCTCAGGAGGAGGAGGGATTGGGAGGAGTGAGAAGCAGACTCTATGGGAAGATTGTCTGGTGGAAGAGTCTGGAAGTTGAGAGAGTAGCCGTGGCGAATGATGTTGAGGACCCACTGGTCCGAAGTGATGACCTCCCAACGGCTGAGGAAGAGATGGAGGCGTCCTCCGATAGGCTGAGGAAGTGGCAGCGATGGTGGGAGACTGGCTATGCCCTGGAGAAAAGAGTCAAAAGGGTTGAGATGGTTTTGAGGAAGGAAGAGGCTTGGCAGGTTGATGAGACTGGGACCGAGCCTGAGGTTGATGCTGGTGACGAGGACGGCGAGGTTACTGTTGAGGCGGGTTGAGAGGTCTGGCCGAGAACCTGCGCTGGTAGGAAGACTGCTGTCTGTAGGGGCGAGCAGGTGGAGTCTTCTTTTTAGGTTTGACCAGCGTATCCCACCTGGTCTCGTGCGCTGAGAGTTTCTGGGTTGTCGAGTCCAGGGACTCCCCGAAGAGTTCGTCACCAAGACAAGGTGCGTTAGCCAGGCGGTCTTGGTGGTTAATGTCCAGGTCAGAGACTCTCAGCCAGGCCAAACGGCGCATAGCAACAGCCATGGCAGATGCTCGAGAAGTCAGCTCAAACGAGTCATAAATAGAGGGAACCATGAACTTCCTGAGTTGGAGTAGGCTGGAAATTTGCTGCTGGAAGAGGGGGACCTTACGTTCAGGAAGGTATTTTTGTAAGGAGGAGAGTTGTTGCACCAGATGCTTCATGTAGAAGGAGAAGTGGAAGGTGTAATTGTTTGCTCTATTGGCTAGCATTGCATTTTGGAAAAGGCGCTTACCAAACTTATCCATAGTTTTTCCCTTTCTGCCAGGAGGGGTGGAGGCATAGACACTGGAACCCTGAGTTTTCTTCAAGGTGGACTCCACCAGGAGAGATTCGTGGGGCAATTGAGGCTTGTCAAACCCTGGGATTGGAATGACCCGGTACAAGCTATACAGTTTGCGAGGGGCCCCGGGAACAGTGAGGGGATTCTCCCAGTTTTTATAAAGTTTCCCGTAAGATGTCGTGGACGGGCAACTTCAGAAATTCCTTGGGAGGTTGCTCAAAGTCTAGGGCAGCGAGAAAAGCCTGAGACTTTTTAGAGTCGGACTCTAAGGGGATAGAAAGAGCTGCTGACATCTCCCTAAGGAATTTGGAGAAAGAGGACTGTTCCGGTTTTGACACGGTGTCAGCCATGGAGGGTTCTTCGTCGGTCGACGAAGCGTCCTCCTCGGTACCGTGCGGGGATTCTTCCCATAAGTCCGGGTCCCTGATGTCGGGGTGTGCACGTCGGGACATCGGTGTGGAAGGCTCGGTATGGTGGGTCTTTGAGAGAGACTTGCCTGAGCGCACCGAGGCGGTACCGGGAGAGGAAGACCGGTGTCGTTCCTGGGACCGGGAAGGATCGGCAGCAGCACGGGTATGCACTGTAGGAGGTTCAGCCGAGAGCACCGGCATGGAAGTATTAATCGGTACCGAGGGGGTCGACACCGATGGGACAGTGCGTGGCTCGGACCAGTCCTGTACCGGAAGGTGCGGGGCCAGCAATGCCGGCAACCGTTGTTGTAGTTGTTGCTGCAGCTGCTCCTGTAATTGGGTTTGGAGTATGGCCGCGATGCGGTCATCCAGGGTAGGCACCGGTACCGCTTTTTTCTTCTTCGGTACCATAGGTGCCGCTCTACGCTCCGGCGATGAGGAGGCCGATGACGAGGCACTCACCGATATCGGAGCGGAGCGTTTACGGGGTCGGTGCGGTGCCGGAAGGGTCGGCGTCGCAACCGTGGCAGGAGGGCGTTCTAGGGAAGTGGAAGGCTTCTTAGCCGGCTTACCTGGGCCCAGCGACCCCGAAGAAGGATCCGGTGGTGTCGACGTCGTCGATGCCGACTTTTGAGGTGCTGTCGATGTCGCGGCAGTTTCCATGGCAGATCCGGTACCGAACAGAATATTTTGCTGGATCTGCCTATTTTTTAATGTGCGCTTTTTAAGCGTAGCACAGCGGGTGCAGGTGTCAGCCCGATGCTCTGGACCCAAGCACTGCAGGCACCAATTGTGCGGGTCGGTAAGAGAGATCGGGCATGCACACCGCTGGCACTTCTTAAAGCCCGGTTGAGGGGGCATGAAGGGAAACACGGCCTCCGCAAAATCGAATCCGGAGGCCTGTATGGTGGCAACAGGCCCCGCCGGGGCCGGCCTGAAAAATAAAGAAAACTCGATGATTTTTTTTTTTTTTTTAAAGTAAAAAAGGAATTAGAAAAGAAAAGAGAATAAAACCGAAAAAATTTTACGCAAGCGGGAAGGCAGAAAACTCGTTTTCAACGGCCGTTGAAAAAACATGCGTCTTCTTGCTCCGCGGAAATGAAGAAACTGGGGACCACGCTCTCCTCCGTCGAGCGGGAAGGCACTCACGCATGCGCAGTGCGGCCAACTAGAACTTTCTAGTTAAAAGTGTCCGTACCGGGGCTCCGTCGGTGACGTCACCCCATGCGTTAAGAATATGCTGCCTGCTTGTCCTGGGATAACCTCTCTTTCTTTAAATTCCTTCAACACATGTATGTGGTAGGTTTGTAACGGCCCATGATCATTTCTAACCTCATAATCTACCTGATTTAGTTTGCATATGACCACAAATGGTCCCTTCAAGTGGGCTGTGAACTTATGAGGAAGGGACAAGCCCCAGGACATTATCACCAGGATTTAGACCCCTCTCTTACTTTTTGATTGTAATATAACTTTTGTTTTTCTTTACTTTTCAACAGATTAGATTTACTATCTCTGTGACTTTTTTTTACATGTTCCTTCAATCTTTTCAAATAGGACAACACATTCTGTGGTTTGGATATAGGCTCCTCCCATGATTCCCTCATGATATCTAGAATTACTTGAGGCACCCACCCAAAGAATAATTCATAGGGACTAACACCTAGAGAGGCTTGAATGGACTTCCAGGTAGTGTATAATGTAAACAGAAGGAGGCTATCCCAATCCCAAACATCCCTTAAAATTCCTTTTTTAAATATAATTTTAAGGGTCTAATTATATTGCTCCACTAAACCATTTGTTTGTGGAAGATAGGCGGATAAACGGGTGTATTGAATACCAAATGCCTCCCACAGCTGTCTGATGGTAGTGGACTGGAAATTAGTACCCTGATCTGTCAGAATTTAGGAAACCCAATTTGACAGAATACATTTACTAATTCTGTGGCAATTGCTATACTGGATGTATTTCACAGATCAAGGGAAAAATGGGTGGCATAGTCTATAACAACTAATACCCTCTTTTGATTTTTCCAAGGGGCCAATTATATCCATTCCCAGGCATTCTAAAGGTTCATCTACCATAGGTAGGGGCTTTCAAAATCCTGGGATTAACCACCTTTTGACAGGGGCCACATGTCTCACAGTAAGTTTGAGCTTCTTTATGTATGTCTGGCCAGAAAACTGAGCCACTTGCTGCTTAGCTGTAGCAGCTACTTCTTTATGTCCAGCAGTGGGGTGCTTATGGGTTAAGCATAACAACACTGTACAAAAAGCCTTTGGAATTACCAACTGTGCTTTGATGTCCCTCACATGACCCTCGGATATCTCCCTGTATAAAACACCCCACTTCAGGGTAAATCTGGGGTAGGACTCAGTCTCTTCCTTAACCTGCTCAAAAGCACACTTCAAAGACTCATCCTGTTGTTGTTCGGATGAAAAATGGAGAAACCTTTCTAATACTTCATCAGGAATCCATGGCATCCTACCCTCTTCCCAAATTCTAGCTATCTGTTCATTCCTATTGCTTTTCAGACCTCTTCTTACAGCTCGCAAGACCCTGGGATCGCCTGCCTCTCCCATAAGACCCCCTTGTTCAAAAGGGAAAATGTCACCCAATTAAATGGGACATTGGATATATATCACCCGAGAATATAAAGCCACGCCAATCCCTTCCCAAGATTACATCACAAGGCAACTTATTCAAATGGACCAGAGTGGAGGGGGAAGCAGTATAAAAGGGAGAAGAGGAGGTAAAGCAGGGCTTTAGGTCATCCTGATTCTTCCGCCAGAGCCCTAATACTGAGGAAGACCTATAGCCAGGAAAAGTACTAATAACTTATGGAGGGAAAGTCTGTGTTGGTTTGCTAGAAGAGCAGACAGCAGAGTGTTTCAGCAAGAGGCTAAGAGAGAGTATATTGAGAGCTGAATGGTAAAGACAGGGAGGGAGACTGATGGGGACAAGAAGGGTGAAAGAGTGATTTGTGCATGCAGGGGGACAGAGAGCAAATGTTCAGGTCAGAGATGATGGAGTCAGGCTGGGGGAGGTGACAGTATGGTAAGAAAAGGAACAGGCATTGGCGTAATAGGAGGAGGTGGGGGGGGGCAGACTGCCCTAGACACCGTCTTGGTGGGAGCGCCATCACCTATTCTCCCCGTTCCCCACACCATGCTCATGCCCTCTTTTCCCCCTGGGTACCTCTTTAAATCTTTGCCAGCATGAGCAACTTCTCCAACCTATTGTTCATGCTAGCTTGGCTCCCCTCTGAAATCACTTCTGGGTCATGGGGCCAGGAAGTGATGTCAGAAGGAAAGCCAATGCCGATGCAAGCAGCAGGCCAGAGAAGTCACATTGACTGATACGGGAAGCTGCTCATGCTGGCGAAGATTTAAAGAGGTACAGTGGGAAGGGAGGGCACAAGTGTGGCATGGGGAGCGGGGAACGCCACCACTGCAGGCACCTCCTACCCTCGCTAGGCCACTGGGAACAGGCTTGTCTGGATTTCAGCTAGTTAACTTTAAAGCAAGTAGGGATGAAATGCAGCTACAACCTTATCCAGAGTCAACTGCCCAGGGCCCCCATACCATAGAGGCCCCCAAGTCTGTCTGAAGCTAAAAGCAAAGCACAACATACAAGCACCAATTCACTTTATACAAGTAAACACACTATTAGCACATTCAAGCTTCTACTTTTAAAAAAGTAAGATAGAATGCAGCTAGCTGTCTCTTAAATCATCCATCAGTGAGAGAGTAGGCAGGAAAAAAACCCAGAACAAAGTGAAAACACAGGTAGCAATTCACCTTATAGCAGCAGGCTAACACTTTAAAGCTCTTGAACAGGAAATCTAAAAATTATTCATAACATGGGAAACCCAGCAAAATAGTGGGAAAGCACAAAACACAGTTCTTTCCTTCATTATGTAACAGAAAAGCAACAATTTAAAACTCCATAAATGAACAGAGAAGCAAGCAATATAGTCATACCATTAACTGTCCAGCAAAAGTGAAAACACAAAGGACAGACACCAGGTTCTCTTGTAAAAGCAGACAAAAGGAACAATTGCTGCTCTGTGTTTTAACAGGAAGGAAAGAAATCGATGTCTACCTGTAGCCAGGAAAATTGACATAAAAGACAGTTATTTTGGTTTTGATGTGGTACAATTACCTCAACAATCAGTAGTTGTGAATAGGCACTAAAAAGAGCCAAAAAAAATCAAAGATTAACTCTAATGTTCCACCTGCTAAAGAAACCACTCTGAGATCGCTTTTCAATCGCCAATACTAATCTCCTGTATCATAAAGAAATATTAAAAAAATGAAAACAGATAAAGTCAGCATTTTTTTAAAAAGCTGATCATCACCAGCTTAATTATGCACTGATATTCAGTGCCAGGTCATGTCCCGGTACCAGCACTGAATACTGGGGCTTAATGTCGGGCCACCTGGAGCTTATGCAGGCCAGGCTGATATTCAGCTGGGGCCCACATAATTCTTATGTGGGCTCGGATGAATATCAGACCCGTACTGCATAAATTTTGTACCAGAGCCCTGGAATCCCCTCTTCCCTTCCCTCGCAAATGGCTATATCTTTCTCCCACTGCCAGCACCCCCTTACCCTCAGTCTACCTAAATACCTGGTGATCCAGTGGGGGATCAATGGGGCAGGATCATGGCCCCTTTGATCCTGCCCTTTTGCAGGAGCCTGGGAAAATAGCTGCAATGAGAGGGGGCCTATCTAGACATGGCGGTAGGGATGGGAAGAGAGATTTGGCCATGGGCAGGCGGAAGGGGGCATTATTGGGGAGGTTGGGAGGGAGATTAGGGGCTCCGGGACACTTTCGGGACAGGTTTTTGTGGGTCTGGGCTCAACATTCAGCTTGGGCCCATATAAAGCTAAGCAGGTAAATTTAGGACAGCTCCTTCCCAGCACCCAGCTCTCTGGCCCGCTTAAATCACTCTGAATATTGGCCCCCATATGACCTATCCAGTCTACCCATCCATGCCATCTACTCTTACTTTCACTCCCTTACAAATCCCAAGCTTTCTTGAATTCAGAAACAGTTTTCATCACCACCTCCAACTGGAGGCCATTCAAATTCACCACCCTTTCTGTGAAGAAGTATTTTTTCAGGTAACTTCTGAGTCTATCCCCTCTTACCTTCATCCTATGCTCCCTCATTACAGGGTTTCCTTTCAATTGAAAGAGACATGCCTCCTGTGTAAAGTATTTATGAAATGTAGGTATTTACAGGTCTCTAGCATATCTCCCCTCTCCCATCCTTCTTCCATCAGGGTCAGCTCTCCAATTAGGCAGATAAGGCATCTGCCTAGAATGGCAGAATTTGAGGGCAGTAGCGCCAGCAAAGCCGGCAAAGACAGCAGCAAAGCAGCTCTTGAAAGTTGTTGTCTGCACAGTGGAGGGACTTTGAGCATAATATTGCCATATTTCATTTATTTTAAAATTTTCTTTTACTCCTACAACCTAGGTGGATTACAATAAAACAAACACAGAATATGTCACATAATCTTAACAAAACAAACTGCAACAAGTAACCTACTACATCATTCCCTCTTCTAAAATTTCAAATATAAAATCTCACAAAGACATTTCAATCAAAAAGGAATATTTCACAACATTTCACTTTAGAAAAAAGCTCATACAAATAAATAAATTTTCAATTCCTTTTTACAAGATTTTAACTCCCTACATAATCTCAAATGACCTGGCAACTGGTTCCACAATCATGGACCTGCAACTGAAATTGCTGTTGTTTGGGTCCTTTTATAATGAGTCTCCCCAACTGACTCAATCGACAATCGCATCGCTGATCCAGATCTTAAAGAACATGTTGGCAGGAATGCATGCCAGAGGTTGTGGTAAGAGCGGATAGTGTAGCTGGTTTTAAGAAGGGTTTAGATAATTTCCTGGAGGAAAAGTCCATAGTCTGTTATTAAGAGAGACATGGGGGAAGCCACTGCTTGCCCTGGATCGGTAACATGGAATGTTTGGGTTTTTGCCAGGTCTTAGGGACCACGATTGGCTACCGTGAGAATGGGCTACTGAGCTTGATGGACCATTGGTCTGACCCAGTAAGGCTATTCTTAATCAAAGAAACTACAGTCAGGAAACATTCGCCTCCGCAGGGAATACCAAGTAGTAAGAATCACCTTTAAAATGGATTGCTCACAGACAGCTGAGCTCGAAGCTCAGCAGCTGGGGCCCAGGGAAGTCTCCATAAAGAAATATCTGGGAGAAAAGCCTGCTCTATATTTATCCAGGGCAGATCCGCATACCCTGTCCAAGCTGCTATTTCCTGCAATAATGCAGGCTGATAATACAGTGAGAAATAAGGTACTCCAATGCCTCCACTCAGCTTAGCCTAATACAAAACAGCTCTTTGCACCCTGGGAGGTTTATGCCTCCAAATATAAGCAAAAACTTTGCAAGAGAGGGTATGAAAGAAAACCATGGGAATTGCAGTTGGTAAGGACATAAAATAATATAACAACTTGGGGAAAAGCATCATTTTTATGACCGCAATATGACCCATCCATCCGAGCATCAAGCCCTCCCATCTATCCAATTCCTGGAAGAGCTGGTGCATAAGAGCAGGAAAATTAGTGCTATACAAACTGGTGGCATCCGCTGTGAACTGAATCCCCAAATATTTAATTGATTTACGTGCCCTGTGGAACAGAAACTGTGTTTGTAAAGCCCAAACTCTCGGAGGATCCAAAGTGATATTGAAAAATTTCTGATTTATCCATATTAATACAAAAGCCAAAGGCCTGGCCATATGTTTTCAGAACTTGTGTTAAATTGATCAAGGAGGTTTCCGAGTCATTAATGAACAAAGATCATCATTAGCAAAGAGCAAAACCTTATAAGAGTGATCCCGCAATTAAATTCCCCAGATCCCCTCATGCTGGCAAATCAAACAGGCCAGTGGTTCAATGGATAAAGCAAACAGAAGTGGCGAGAAGGCACACATCCCTGTTTCATACCACGCTGCAGCTCAATGGGGGCTGTCAAGTGACTATTGATTTTAAACCGAGATAAGGGCTCATTATAAAGTAAATAAATCCACTGCAGAAATTGATCACCGAACCCCAATTTAATGAGAACCTGCAATAACAATTTCCAACTGACTTATCAAATGCTTTCTCAGCATCTAAAGAAAGCAGAGAGACGGCAACCTTGTAAACATCATGCCAAATCAAATGCAAGGCGGCTTTAACATTATCAAAGGTCTGGCGCTGGTAAATATAACCAGCTTGATTCACATGTACCAGCTTAGGAAGAACTCGTTGCAGTCTCTGTGCTAGGATTTTAGTAAACTACCTCGGCTTTAGAAAACTACTCAAAACCCGCCTCTTCCAAGACCAGGATCCTAACGCCCCTTCTATCTAAACAACCCCTCTTCCCTCTACATCCTTCCCTCACCCCCCCTCCCCCCCCCGGCAACTTTGATCAATTTGATATTGAACCGCTTGTAACCCCGCTCAATTGATGTAAACCGCCTAGAACTCTCCCGGGTATGGCGGTATACAAAAATAAAGTTATTATTATATTATTATTATTATAAAGATTTTATAATCTGTATTCAAAAACAAAATTGATCTATAGGACTCACAGGCATCTAAATTTTTAGCTGGTTTAGGTAGCAAAGTCACCGTGGTTAAACACAAAGTCTGTGGCAATAAGGGCTCATCCCCCACAGCATTGAAAACCTTTGTTAATAGAAGGGCCAACAGTCCTTTGAAGCTTTTGTAGAAATTATTAGTAAATCCATCCAACCTGAGGGAAGTGCAGGGGGGGGGGGTCCACAGAAGGATTTATATTTAAGAAGTGTCTCTACAAAAGATACAGGCAGAAATATGAATGGAAGAGTGTTATAAGGCATCTCAAGCAAAACATATTGTCTTTCCTGTAAGTGTTTTCTTCTATGACATTTGTGAGGTCAAAGAATTTCACTTGACTAAGTACACATTAAAGCTTACGTCTATTAGTCTTTTGTTAAATATTAACAAGTATTCAACTGATAGCACAGAAATATGTAACACTCTTCAGAAAGTGTCCTTCTTGTGTCAAAAATAACAATGTAAGACATAAACATTTGGGTCACCTCTGTATGAATGATCAGCTCTTTGACAACTTGACTTACTGATTGTAGTTCCTTTTTTCATACTGCTAATTTCTGCAAAGTACAAATGGAATATGAACTTTTGCTTTACTCTTTCAGGAGCTGATAGCATTACACAAGCAACTGGCCTGTATCACCATAGATCTGTAAATTCTGTTAATTCCACAGACAGAGAACATAGCTTACAACCATCACATTTACGGTGTCCTGATGCTGTATGGTATCTCCATCGGTAACAAAGCAGAAATTAACAGAATTCACAAATCCCACAGATAGGAAGACATACCAGCTTCACCTAATCCCCTGCCTTTTGCCATATGGAAAAAAGGAATATATATGCTTCTGTATATGTCATGTTAGGCTGAAACATTGTATTGTAAGCCTAGCAAATTGTAAACTGTTTTGTCTGTATATTAGGTATGTTAATCTGTAACCTGTTCTGAGCTTATGGGAGAGAACGGGATAGAAAATGAGTGAAATAAATAAATGAATTGTAAATTTTGTCATCGGGGGTGGCTTTGGGAGCCAACTAACTAGATAATTGGCTCTGTTCAAGCTCCACTCCATCAGTGACTCGATATGGCCAAGGCAGTCAGAGGACATATTCCATGGAAGCACTGCTGAATATCCTGCTCAACAGCACTTATCTGGGTGTGCCTTTGAATATCGGTCAGAATCCTCATTCTATATAGTGCACCAAAAATTAGGCACCAAATAACATTTTGGTGCTAAAACAGAGGTTAGGTGCCACAATGGGGATAAATGGCAGTTATGTGAGTAGTTGCATTAGATGTCAGAAAATACTTCTTCATGGAGAGGGTGGTGGATGCCTGGAATGCCCTCCCTCTGGAGGTGCTGGAGGCAAAAACAGTGAAGGAGTTAAAAAATGTGTGAGATAAACACACAGGATCCCTAAACAGAAAGGGTAAGTTTTGACATACAACTCGACAGATCAAAAATTGTATCTTTATTTATGATACGTAGGAGTGGTGTTTAAATAGAAACCCAGCAGTGGGGAAGGAAGATGATGCCGGACAGACTTCTACGATCTGTGTCCCGTTTATCGGAAGACGGATCAGGGGGGTGGAGGGGCTTGAGTTAGCTGTTATGGTAACTCCAGCCATGGGGCAGTGTGAGGTGGTGTAGTGAAACAATTATAGTTGCTGATGCTGGGCATACTTCTACGGTCTATGTTATCAATTGTTTTGCTTGTTATGTCATTTAAGGGGATTAGGATGGATATGTTATCTGCATAAATATAATGGTTTAAGCTTAACTTTTTTAATAGGTGGCCTAGAGACGAGATGTAGATGTTGAATAGTGTGGGCGATAGTGGAGAGCCTTGTGGAACTCCTGAGGGGTTTTTCCATGGTTTAGAGTAGTTCCCTTCACTGGCTACTCGGTATGATCTATTGGTTAGGAATTCCTGGAACCATTTCTTTACCTTTCCCGAGAGTTTCATTGCGTCTAAGCATAATTTCGTGGTCTACTAGATTGAACGCACTACTGAGGTCAAGTTGTAAAATCAGTGCACTTTTTCCCTTGCTGAAGAGATCGTATAGGTCAGGGGTGTCCAATGTCGGTCCTCGAGGGCCGCAGTCCAGTCGGATTTTCAGGATTTCCCCAATGAATATACATGAGGTCTATTTGCATGCACTGCTTTCATTGTATGCTAATAGATCTCATGCATATTCATTGGGGAAATCCTGAAAACCCGACTGGATTGCGGCCCTCGAGGACCGACATTGGACATCCCTGGTATAGGTGGTTTAGGATGGAGGCTATAACTGTTTCCGTGCTATATCCTTTTCTGAATCCTGATTGATGCTCACTAAGGGTGTCAAATTTGTCTAGGTAGTTCACTAGTTCCAAGTTGACCAATCCTTCTTGAAGCTTAGTGAATAGGGGGATGTTTGCTATGGGCCTGTAATTGGATGTCTGGGATATTGCGTTTTTCTGATCTTTGGGGATAGGTGTGATCAATATGTGGCCCATGTCCTCATTTAGTGTTCCGTTTATAAGGGTAGTTGAAAGCCAAGTATATAGTTCCTTTTTGAAGTTTAGTGGAGCAACTTTCATGATTTTTGATGGACATTCGTCTAGAGCAGGGATAGGGAACTCCGGTCCTCAAGAGCCGTATTCCAGTCGGGTTTTCAGGATTTCCTCAATGAATATGCATTGAAAGCAGTACATGCAAATAGATCTCATGCATATTCATTGGGGAAATCCTGAAAACCCGACTGGTATACGGCTCTCGAGGACTGGAGTTCCCTACCCCTGGTCTAGAGGGCGGTTTGACTTTGTGTATTTGTTGAATAGAGTTAAGAATTGATGCCAGTTTGGATATTCGAAGTGGTCCCAGATCATGTCTGTTCTGGGTTCCTGATCGTGGGGTCCGAAGTAGAAATCTGTGTTGGTTTTGGGCGTGGGTATTGTTGTTCTTAGGTCAGTGATTTTATTTTTGAAGAAATTGGCTAGGGTTTAAGCAGATGGAGTGCTTTGTTGTCCTTTTTCAGGATTCTAGATGTGTCTGTTATCGTTTTTAATAGTTCTTTACTATTTATTTTTGATGTACCTATTTTCTGTGCATAGTGTTTTGTGCGTTTTTCTTTGAGGAAAAAGAACTGCATGTTATCCGTGTATTACACCTAAGCAGCAGCAGGACCGATCCAGCCAGGCATGTGAGCTCCTCCCTCTGCAGTCCATTGGAGAGATCAATCTACCTGCTTTTAAATATCAGCAACAGTGGGAAATCAACTGCTTTTACACCTCAGCAGCAGCGGAACTATCCGCAACTACCAAGAGCACACAGCCAAGAGTGTGAACTCCTCCCCCTGCAGTCCATTGGAGAGATCAATCTGCCTGCTTTTAAATATCAGCAGCAGTGGAGATCAACTGCTTTTACACCTAAGCAGCAACGAGACCAGCCACAACCACCGAGAGCACACAGACCCGATCCTACCAAGAGTGTGAACTCTTCCCCCCATGCAATCCGCTAAGAAGATCGACTGTCGGCTCCGGGCGGCTTTCCCGCAGAGGAGAGAATCCTGCATTCACAGTGGGCCTCATCTGGGGCAGCCTCCTTGGAGCGGCTGGGGCACGGGCAGTGTGTCTGGGAGGGAATGCATGGATGGGAGAACATCGCAGGGGAGGAGACATAGGCATCCTGGGACTGTCTGCCAAGTCTCTTCCCTGAAGAAGCCCTTTCTGGAAACGTCAATCGCTCCTCCTAAACTTAATTGCTCTACTTAATCACTGACGCTGAAACCGTGGATTGAAGACAAAGTTTTATTTTATTTTTCTTTCCAGCTTATGATTTATCTTTAATCTTATCTATTGTTTTGCCTTTTGTCTTTGTTTTGTTCTATTTCTATCATTTAAATTTCTCCAGAATTTTTTATTTTATTTTTATTTTTCCTCTAACTCAACTTTTCACTTCTCTATTACCCTCCAGGTACTTTAGTTAGATTGTGAGCCTTCGGGACAGTAAGGGAATTTTTCAAGTACCTTTCTTATTTCTAATCTTAATGTATATTTTCTGTAAACCGCTTAGAACCTAACGGATGTAGCGGTATATAAGAAATAAATTACATTACATTACATATTATATGATACAATACACTGGATTCTTGCAATAACTGGCATAACAGTAATAGATACAAATTAAACAGTATAGCAGATAAGGTTCACTGGCTTTTGTCAAAGCTAATTGGCATATTTTGACAGCTGGCCACATCCACTACTGGTAATATGACCAAGTATCAGCCAATCAAAATTGAGGATACAATCAAGTGATGCCCACTCTTTGCCCAAGCCACACCCACTCTCTACCCAAACTCTGCCCTGACCCTTTTGATGATATCACCAAAAGTGACATCATGGCACCATACAAAACTCCACCCTTTGGTGATGTCACAAAAGTGACATCATAACTTCACCTAGACCATGCCCCTTTTTCAAGATGGCAGTGACTATGAATCATACAAATTCAAGATGGTGGCCCCTGTTTTACACTACTTGCCACTATTTTGGACCAGTGACATCACAGGATGTGAAGTCTGTTGCCAGTCATCACTCCCTACAGCTTTGGAGGAGCATGCACAGTTTGCACAGACACTACTGGCAGTAACCCGTGTAGTCCTTTTTATTTTTCCCTGCCCTTAAAGTGTGGTTTTACTTTCACAGTAGACAGTGAATGAACATCTCAGAATAGCAGGCCAATCCTCCCTCTTCCTCCCACCCACCTGTGCATGTTCCCATTAACATACAGTAGGGGGCCATGAACACACACTAAAGGGGGGAAGTTATTAAGCTGCGGTAAAATATGGCATAAAAACCAGAACTACAGAGGACTGACACAGAAGTAAATAAAGGATAGGTAAGCTTATGATTCATGATAAGAGAAAAGTGGGAGGGAAGACCACAAAGGGAGGGCAGTCAAATACCGTGCTGTTCTTGTTCTTCAGGAGACACCAAAGAAATTAGCCATGAAAGAAACTTCTTGATATGTCTGGTTCTATGATTCTCCTATCACAGCATATAATGGTATCAGTTCCAACATTCTAGCCCAGGGGTGGGCAACTCCGGTCCTTGAGGGACGGAATCTAGTTGGGTTTTCAGGATTTCCCCAATGAATATGCATCAGATCTATTTGCATGCACTGCTTTCAATGCATATTCATTGGGGAAATCCTGAAAACCCGACTGGATTCCGGCCCTCGAGGACCGGAGTTGCCCATCCCTGTTCTAGCCCTTCCTCTCCATAACAAGCACCCTTCTTGGTGCCCCCTGCCCCGAAAATCCTCTCCTCTTGAATATAAACTCTCCTCCCAATGTTTCCCTTCCACCAACACTGACCCATCTACTAAAAGCACCCTCACCCTGCCGCAGCCCCCTCCCTCACTGAGCTTAATTTTAGTACTCTCTGGAATTTAATGGGGTCAGAAGCAGGAGTCATCCTCAGTTGCTTCTGACTCTTCCAGATTTGATATTTAAAAACTATATTAAACACAAATACAAAAAGATTTTTATGCGTTCCCATAAAAAACTGGAAAATGTCTGCATATATACCCCCAGATATTTGGGCGCCCAAATTTGGATGCAGATCTGAGCCATTAAAAATCAACTATTGGCCTTAATTAGTGCTAATTTGGACTTACATGTGGAGCTGCCTATGTGTTACTCTATTACACTGTGCGCCCAATGTGTCTCACATGCAACCCAAAAGGGTGTGTGACTATGGGAAAAGCATGGGCAGGTCAGGAGCATAACAATGTTACAGAACCCCGAGGTTACACGCTTAATAGGTACACCAGGTTTCAGCAGTCCTCGTGCTCGTGGAGGGGCATAATTTAAAAAAAAAAAAAAAAATCTAAGTCCCCTATTGGCCTAAGGCCCTAAACGCTGAAAGTAGCAGAAGGGAAAATGTTCATTTTCAAAAAAACATCCAAAATGAGGTATTTTTTGAGAATGGCCTACCTCTACGTTCAGTAGTTTAAACGGCCAGACCACCACTACGTCTAAACTTGAGAAGAGGAGACTACGAGGGGATCTGATCGAGACTTTCAAAATACTGAAAGGATTCGACAAAATGGAGCAGGGAAAGCAGTTATTTACAATGTCCAATGTGACACAGACAAGAGGACATAGACTAAAGCTGAGGGGGGACAGGTCCAGGACGAATATCAGGAAGTTCTGTTTCACGCAGTGAGTGATGGACACCTGGAATGATCTCCCAGAGGAAGTAATTGCAGAATCCACCATTCTAGGATTTAAGGGTAAACTAGATGCACATCTCCTTAAGAGTGACATAGAGTGAAACGGGTAAGGGCAAATTAGATGCACATCTCCCTTGAGAAGCATACGGGGACTAAAACTATGCCAGGGTACACCTGGCGGAGCCTCCGCGTGTGTGGATCATCGGACTTGATGGACCCAGGGTCTGATCCGGAGATGGCAATTCTTATGTTCTAACACATTATCAACCAAAAAACAGCCTAAGTCCCAAATGCCCAAAACTAGACCTTTTAGGCGAAGGAGGGGCCAGTCCTTCGCCTAAAAGCTTGATTCTGTAACAAGTGTATGTCAAAAACAACACCGGTTAGAAAATCCACACACCCCACCCCCTGCAATGATCGTGGCAGGAGAGATGGCTCATCTCCCCTGCCGCGATTGCCCCCCCCAACAGCCACGACCCGTGGCAGGAGAGATGCCCAATCTCTCCTGCCGCAGTTCATGGCAGTTCGGGGGGAGTGGTTATCGTGACCCGACCCCGAACCAAAATAGGCAGGAGGGAGCCCAATCCCTCCTGTCCACGACGAACCCCACCCCCCAAAATCAATATGGGCAGGAGGGAGCCCAAGCCCTCCTGCCCCCCTTAGTATGCCAGTGCACTGAACTAAAGGATCTGAAAAAAATGAAAAAAGAAATGATGTCCAAACTGAACAATATTAGAAAAAATCATCAATTTCTAATAAATCATCATAAATTCTAGAAGAATGTTGATTGAAATTATGAAGATACTTGAACCAGTTTAAGCTCTGATAAAGAGAAAACACTAGAGTTCTGGAATAAATTATACAAAAAACAGAGTTTAATATTTAAATGTATGATGTCCAGTTATGTATTTTTACAGGATAATTGTTAAGTTTCATTATAAATTTTTTTTTGGGGGGAAGGCTAGGGCAGGGGCATCATGAGATATAAGAAGGCAGCTTGCAGAGCACGTAGTGAAAGAGGAGTCAAGTGCATCAACTGACAATAAGTGGAAAAAGAAGGCAGATGTTAATGGGCTTAGAGAAAGGGACTGATGTTGGAAGATGCTAGGAATAGGGATGGGAGAAGGGGGATGATGCTGACATATGCCAGGGGTCAGGGATGGAGAACAGGCTGATTCTGTTGATGGGGATAAAGGCTCATGCCAACAGATATGGAGGAAGGGGCAAGCAGATAGTAGGGTGATAAGAAAAAGAAGGTCTAATAGCAGGGGGGACAGAAGGTATAAGAAGTTTAGGAGGAAAAACAGAATAATTGATACTAGAGAAGGACAAAAGGGGTGGATGCTAGCAAATGGGAGAATCAGAAATGGGGAAAGATGCAGGAGTAGTGGATTCTGGGAATGGGTGAACTGGAGAGAGAATGGATACTTTAGAAACGGGGGAAAAAGTGGTAGAACAGATACTGGGAGTACGCGGAGTGCAGTAGAGCAGGAACTCAGCCAGAGACTTGGGAAATGGGTGCAAGCAGGGTGGGGGTTAAAGGCATAGGCAAAATTAAGCACATCCCTAAAGCCCAAATGTTTAGAAGGGCCCTCTCAAAAGTTCTAATTCAATGGCTCCCAAGGCGGCTTTTGTCCTGAGAAGTCTGCTGCTGGCAGAAAGGAGATTGGGGTGGGACCAAAACCACGACAACCCACAGTATATCTATTCTCTCTACTCCCCTGTGCATTATTCTCTAGTAGGCAGGAAAGACTTCTTACCTGCCGTTTTCTCATCTTCCTGTTTTCCTCTGCAGTTAGAACCGTGTGCAGCCCCCTATGAGAGTTTTAAATGTGTTTTGATGGGCCCAACATGCTTGTTCGCCTAGGGTACACCAAATGTTAATCCTGCACTAAATGTAAGACTTGGACACACCCAGATCCTCTCTCTGGGTTTGGGATTTATGGATTACATAGGTTGGGAGAGTGGAGATTTGTGGATTAGATGGAAGGATAGTGGGAACTATGAAAGAGAATGTTTTATACTTGACAAGTACTGTACCAAGAAAAATTTGACTAGACTGGCCATGGTCCAAAATACAGCTGTAAGAATGATTTATGGCCTGAAGAAGTACGATCATGTCACTCCTTATTATCGTGAGTTGCATTGGCTCCCAGTGGAGGCCCGGGTGATTTTTAAGTTGGGATGTTTATATTACAAAGTAGCTTTGGGTGCCGCTTCTTTATATCTTGCTGAAAGATTTATCATGACTCATGAGGAGTAGAAAATCTCATGCCCTATTTACGTTCCCTAGGGAGACAGAATTCATGGAGCAGCTTGTTAGAGAACCGACGAGAGGAAATGCCACTTTGGATCTAATCCTTAATAGATTAAGGACCCCTGCAAAGGAAGTAGAAGAAGTGGGACCGTTGGGAAATAGCGATCATAGCATGATCAAGTTCAAGGTTGAGGTAGGAATACCGAAAGGAAAGAGAACCAACTTTTAACTTCAGGAAAGGAAATTACGAAGCAATGAGGGAAATGGTAAGGAAGAAACTTAAGAACATTTCCAAAAAATGGCAAACGGTAGAACATGCCTGGTCTTTTTTCAAGGACACAGTGAGCGAGGCGCAAAATCTCTATATCCCCAGATTCAGAAAGGGGTGCAAAAAGAGTCGAACAAAAGACCCAGCGTGGATAACAAAAATAGTGAAGGAAGCGATAGGCAATAAGAAAAATTCATTCAGGAACTGGAAAAAGCACAGGAAGTATCAAAATGAATGTCATCATGTGGTTCGAAAAGCCAAAAGAGAGTATAAAGAGAGGCTAGCCAGGAAAGCACGAAATTTCAAACCGTTCTTTAGATATGTTAAAGAGAAGCAGCCGGCTAGGGAGGAGGTGGGACCGCTGGGCAATGGAGAAAGGAAGGGAGTGGTGAAGGAGGAGAAAGAAGTTGCGGAAAGACTAAACACATTCTTTTCATCTGTATTTACAAATGAAGACAACCAACATACCTGAGCAATTCTTCAATGGAGATCAAACACAAAAATTAACATCCATGGAAGTGAGCCTTGAAGATGTGCGCAGGCAGATAGAAAAACTAAAAACTGACAAATCCCCGGGTCCGGATAGAATCCATCCAAGGATTCTGAAGGAATTAAAGGAGGAGATAGCGGAACTACTGCAGCAAATTTGCAATCTATCCCTGAAAACAGGCGTGATCCCGGAGGATTGGAAGATAGCCAACGTTATGCCCATTTTTAAAAAGGGATCAAGAGGTGACCCGGGAAACTACAGACCGGTGAATCTGACCTCGGTTCCAGGGAAAATGGTGAAAGCACTGATATAAGAAATCATCAATGAACATTTTGAAAGAAACGAACTTCTGATAACCAGCCAACATGGTTTCTGCAAGGGGAGATCGTGCCTAACTAACTTATTGCACTTTTTTGAAGGAATTAACAAACGGATGGACAAAGGAGACCCCACAGAAATCATTTACCTAGATTTCCAAAAAGCCTTCGACAAGGTGCCTCATGAACGTCTACTCCGGAAACTGAAGAACCATGGGGTTGAAGGAGACGTACATAGATGGGTCAGAAACTGGTTGGCGGGTAGGAAACAGAGGGTAGGGGTGAAGGGCCACTACTCGGACTGGAGGAGGGTCACGAGTGGTGTTCCGCAGGGCTCGGTGCTCGGGCCACTGCTATTTAATATATTCATAAATGATCTAGAAACAGGGACGAAGTGTGAGATAATAAAATTTGCGGACAACATAAAATTATTCAGTGGAGCTCGGACTAAAGAGGACTGTGAAGAATTGCAAAGGGACTTGAACAAACTAGAAGAATGGGCGACGAGATGGCAGATGAAGTTCAATGCTGATAAATGTAAAGTATTACATGTGGGAAGCAGAAACTCGAGGTACAACTATACGATGGGAGGGATGTTATTGAATGAGAGTACCCAAGAAAGGGACTTGGGGGCAATGGTGGACATGACAATGAAGCCGAGGCACAGTGCACAGCAGCCGCTAAGAGAGCGAATAGAATGCTATGTATAATCAAGAAGGGTATTACAACCAGAACGAAAGAGGTTATCCTGCCATTGTATCGGGCGATGGTGCGTCCGCATCTGGAGTACTGCGTCCAATATTGGTCGCCGTACCTTAAGAAGGATATGGCATTACTCGAGAGTGTTCAGAGGAGAGCGACACATCTGATAAAAGGGATGGAAAACCTCTCACACGCTGAGAGATTGGAGAAGCTGGGTCTCTTATGATAGAGACATACAAGATCACGAAGGGCATAGAGAGAGTAGAGAGGGACAGATTCTTCAAACTTTCAAAAAATAAAAGATCAAGAGGGCACTCGGAAAAGTTGAAAGGGGACAGATTCAAAACAAATGCCAGGAAGTTCTTCTTTACCCAACACGTGGTGGACACCTGGAATGCGTTTCCAGAGGATGTAATAGGGCAGAGAACGGTACTGGGGTTTAAGAAAGGATTGGACAATTTCCTGCTGGAAAAAGGGATAGAGGGGTATAGATAGAGGATTACTGCACATGTCCTGGACCTGTTGGGCCGCCACGTGAGCGGACTGCTGGGCACGATGGACCTCAGGTCTGACCCAGTGGAGGCATTGCTTATGTTCTTATGTATGGGCATTGTCTTTCTTATCAGGCTGCTTTTATGACAAAGATTTTCATCCATTATTGATCAGATCCATATCCTATAAACACTATAGAAAACTTTTGAAGACTTTTCTTTTCTCCAAATTCCTGACTAGCTAAATTCCTTTGCATCTCATTAATATTGTATTTTCCCATAGCATAATCTTTTGTTAACCGCATTGAACTAACGGCTATGTGGTCTAGAAATTCGCTATTATGTTATATTTATAGGAACCGGGTGACTGGTGAGAAGAACTACCTGTAGGGCTCTGAGACCTAATGCGCAAACATGGGAAGGGTTCCATTGCTTATGGTTTCTTGGGCTTTCCATTTCAATTTTTGTTTACACATTTGTTTCTAATTTGAAATATCATTCTTTATTGGGTGATGGTCTGTTTGTGAGCTGAGGGATCATGATAACATGTAGGTTCTGTGTAGGAATCTGTAGTAGTCCAGTGTGTTCTCTTTTATCAACTGGAGGGGAGTTTTTTAGTGCTGGTATAAGAGGGTTAGCGTAGTTTCATTTATTGGAGTTGGTGCTGGTATAGTATGGTAAGCTTCTGAGTGTCCATTTGCAGGATTTTATGTTTCTTCACACAGTGTCTGACAGAGAAAGGAGTTTGAATTGTTATGAGTATAACACTGGAATCTGATCAGAATTTTTTGTAAGTTGAATTCTAGAAGGCACAGATTTCATTCTCCAGATGCCCCTTTATTGGAAAGTCACTAAAGACCATGTAAGAATTCTAAAGAGAATCATTCTTCTGCTTTGTATCTGTTAGAGGATTTCTAGTGGTTGCTCTGGGAATGATTATACTTTATATGATATTAATTTTAAACAAAATGTATGCAAGAATGACAGGAAACACATGACAAAGTACTGCCAAGCCTTAACAGCATCCAAAAACATTATTATTTTCTCAATGTATGGAAAAGGCTGCCAATTCAACCAAGCACTGATTCAGCATTGTAAACAGCCTGTTGCAGGTTCCACCACAGAATCAGCCTGCCTAGTCAAATCTGAACTGCAATGATTTTGATATATACTTTGCCAACAAAATTAAAAGACACTGCAAGGACTTACTGGTGGTCTTACCCAGTCTCCTGTCAGTTAACCAAGAGCACAGAAGCTTTCCCTCTGCTTACACAGACATAAAGGACTCACAACTTAATATAAAAGGAGGGAATTGCATGGATATAGTTTGGGAGGGCAACAAGCTACCATTTGGTATCTCACCTCCAACCCCATAGGATTTGGTACCTCTCTCTTCTCTCGCTTCCCCCTCCCTGCAGCACTGCACTCCTTCAATCTTCCAGGTTGCCGGAAGTGTCAGGGTCAGTGAGGTAAGCACACTACCTTCAGTCAGTACGCCCTCTTAAGGATTGGCGGGTGTGTGAAGAGCTGGACTTTGGAGAAGAAAATGCAAAAGTAGGTGTGTCAGGCCTAGGAAAGGAGATAGAGAAAGAGTGCTCTCCCCTTGCTAATTCATGTGAATGTGAGAGGGGGCATAATGAGAGAAATTTCCCACTGTTGGCTAATTTTCAGTTAAAAAATTATATACATACATACATAGGCATATATGTTTATGTATGTATATATACTGTATACACTGTTTTGATATACTGGCTTCCTATTCTTTTTTTTTTTTAATAATCATAATACAGTGGTACCTCGGTTTACGAGTGCACCGGTTTGCGAGTGTTTTGCAAGACGAGCAAAACATTTGCAAAATCGGTGCCTCGGAAACCGAGCATGGCTCGATTTACGAGCACCCTCCCCCCCCCCGCAATCCGGCACCCCCCCTGCGATCCGGCACCCACCCTGCCTCGAACCGGCACCCCCCACCCGCCACGATTGGGCACCCCCCCGCCACGATCCGACATCCCCCCCGACACAATTGGGCACCCCCCCGCCGCTTCTTACCCTCATCTGGGCACTCTTGAAAATCGGCTTCCTCCTCTGCTGGGCCTTGAGCATCTGAGCATGCTCAAGGCCTGCGAGTTCACGTTCAGAACGTGAACTGCTCAAGGCCCAGCAGAGGAGAAGGCCGATTTTCAAGAGTGCCCAGATGAGGGTAAGAAGCGGCGGGGGGGGGGGGTTGCCCAATTGTGTTGGGGGGGGTCGGAGCGTGGCGGGGGGGGGTGCCCAATCGTGGCGGGGGGGTCAGATCGTGGCGGGGGGGTGCCGGTTCAAGGCAGGGGGGTGCCTTATCACAGGGGGGGTGCCTGATCGCGGGGGGGCCTTCGAGGGGAGCAATGCCGGTTCTCGGGGGGGGGGGGGGAACGGATCAAAGCGAGTTTCCATTATTTCCTATGGGGAAACTCGCTTTGATAAACGAGCATTTTGGATTACGAGCATGCTCCTGGAACGGATTATGCTCGTAATCCAAGGTACCACTGTAATTTGTATGAGATGTATGTATGAAGAAGCACAGAGTACTAGTCATCAGGGACTCCCTGCTGAGAGGCACCGAGGGACCAATTTGCAGACCAGATATGCAATCCAGAGAGGTTTGTTGTCTACCAGGATCCGGGATGTGACAGCCTGTTTAGAACGAATTATCAAGCCCCAAGACCACTTCCCCATGCTTCTCATCCACGTCGGAACAAACGACACTGCCAGGAACACCCCGGAGAAGATATCTGAAGATTTTAGAGCCCTGGGTGAGAAATTGAGGCAGATGGAAGCGTAGGTGGTCTTCTCCTCGATCCTTCCAGTGAGAGGTAAGGGAAGAGCCAGGGAGAATCGTATCCAGCGGATAAACGAGTGGCTACACAGATGGTGCAGAGAGATGAACTTCGGATTCCTGAACCATGGAGATGCTCTACTAGGACTACAGGGACCAGACGGGCTCCACCTGACCAGAAGGGATAGAACGTCTTTGGACACCGACTAGCACGCCTGATTCGCAGGGCTTTAAACTAGGTAAATTGGGGGAGGGTACCCACTCACGCACTGGCGAGGTAAGTAACCATCCTGGCAAGGTAAGCTGCCACTCCAATTCAGAGTCTGAGGTAAGTACACACATAACAAATAGTACTGTGGGAACCACACTAACTCAGGCTGAAAATTCACCACGGAATCAGAACAAACACAAAGTATGGAGAGCTATGTATGTTAATGCCCACAGTTTAGGTAATAAAATTTTGGAATTAGAAACAGAAATGAGGAACGCCGACCTAGATGTGGTAGCGATATCCGAGACCTGGCTCACGGATTCCCATGGGTGGGATATGGCTATACCGGGATACAACTTACTTCGTCGAGACAGAGAGGGCAAAACAGGGGGGAGGGGGGGTAGCACTTTACACTAAGGAGGACATCAAAGTTACCAGGATCACGGACGTCAAGTACACCGGAGAATCCCTTTGGGTGAACCTGGCCGGGGGAATGACAAATGCCTGTATCTTGGGGTTGTATACTGACCTCCAAGACAACAGGAAAACATAGATATGGAGCTAATCGAAGGTATAGAGACCATCATTTTGCATGGTGACACAGTGTTGCTAGGGGACTTCAATATGCCTGATGCAGATTGGAACAAACCTTCCACTACAACCTGCAGCAGCAGAAGGCTTCTAACCTCCATAAAGGGAGCACAACTCAGACAGATGGTGTTGGAACCCACTAGGGATCAGGCGATACTGGACCTGGTACTCACCAACGGGGAAAGTGTCACAGAGGTCTCGGTAGGCGATAAGTTGGCCTCCAGTGACCACAACATAGTGTGGTTTCACCTCAGGAAAGGATTCACTAGATCCAACACATCCACAAAGGTCCTCAACTTTAGGGGCACTAACTTCGAAAATATGGGTGATTTCGTTTATCGGGCACTGCAAAATCAGGCCCAATTGATAATGTAGAGGCAATGTGGTCAGCTCTGAAATCTACTCTACACGAAGCAACCAACCTATACATAAAAACGGTAAGCAAACGGCGGAGGAACAATAAGCCTCAGTGGTTCTCTGCGGAGATCTCGGACCTCATAAAAAAGAAGAAAAAAGCATTTATCTCCTGCAAACAATCAGGAAAACGAGAGACCAAAGAAGACAATCTGGCTAAGTCTAGAGCCGTCAAAACAGCAGTCAGAGAGGCCAAACTCCGGATGGAAGAGAATCTGGCAGAGAACATTAAAAAGGGGGATAAATCCTTCTTCAGGTATATCAGTGACAGAAAAAGGAATACGGATGGGATTGTGCGCCTTAAGAAATCAGACGGGAACTATGTAGAATCGGACTCCGATAAAGCCGAACTACTAAATGAATACTTCTGCTCAGTCTTTACCTGCGAGGCGCCGGGATCCGGCCCACAGCTGCAGACAAGCGAAAGCTCGGAAGACCCGTTTCGAGATTTTGAGTTTACATCCAGCAGCATCTACTACGAACTTTTAAGGCTCAAGGTGAACAAAGCCATGGGACCTGACAAACTACATCCCAGGGTGCTTAGAGAGTTGAGTGATGTCCTAGCGGAACTGTTATCCGTGCTCTTCAATCTTTCCCTGAGTACAGGAAGAGTCCCATTGGACTGGAAAACAGCTAACGTCATTCCACTCCACAAAAAGGGTTGCAGGACGGAAGCTGAAAATTACAGACCGGTGAGTCTCATATCGATAGTGTGTAAAATTATGGAAACACTAATTAAACACAAATTAGATACGATCATGAATGACGAGAATCTACGAGACCCCCATCAACATGGATTTACAAAGGGTAGGTCATGCCAATCCAATCTGATCAGCTTCTTCGACTGGGTATCAGAAAAGCTGGATATGGAGGAGCCCCTGGATGTCGTATACATGTACTTCAGTAAGGCTTTTTGATAGTGTCCCACAACACAGGTTATTGAGCAAGATGAGTTTGATGGGATTAGGAGAAACGTTAACTGCATGGGTAAAAGACTGGCTCAGTGGTAGACTTCAGAGGGTGGTGGTGAACGGCACTCTCTCCAAAACGTCGGAAGTGATCAGTGGTGTGCCGTAGGGTTCGGTCTTGGGTCCGATCCTGTTTAATATCTTCGTAAGGGACCTGGCTTAAGGGCTTTGAGGGAAAATTGCATTATTCACCAATGACGCCAAACTATGCAACATAGTGGGCAACAGCTCAGTGCCCGATTGCATGATGCAGGACCTACACTTACTGGAACATTGATCCTCAACTTGGCAACTAAGTTTTAATGCCAAAAAGTGTAAGGTCATGCACCTTGGCAACAGAAATCCATGCAGAACTTATACTCTAAATGGCGAGACCTTAGCAAGAACTACTGCAGAACGGGACTTGGGAGTAATCATTAGCGAAGACATGAAGTCTACCAACCAAGTGGAGATAGCTTCATCCAAGGCTAGACAAATGATAGGTTGTATCCGAAGAAGTTTCGTCAGCCGGAAGACCGAAGTTATAATGCCTTTGTACAGATCCTTGGTGAGACCTCATCTGGAATATTGTGTACAATTCTGGAGACCGCATTATCAAAAAGATGTGCAGAGAATGGAGTCGGTTCAGCGAATGGCCACCAGGATGGTCCCAGGACTCAAGGATCTCCCATATGAGGAAATGCTGGGAAAGTTGCAGCTATACTCACTCGAGGAGCGTAGAGAGAGGGGAGATATGATTGAGACGTACAAATATCTCATGGGCCGTATTGAGGTAGAAGAGGATATCTTTTTCTTAAAGGACCTACGGCAACAAGAGGACATCCGTTGAAACTCAAGGATGGGAGATTTCATGGTGACACCAGGAAGTACTTCTTCACCGAGAGGGTGGTTGATCATTGGAATAGTCTTCCACTGCAGGTAATTCAGGCCAGCAGCACGTTGGACTTCAAGAGAAACTGGGATAAGCATGTGGGATCACTTCAGGGAAGAATTTAGGAGGTGGGTCATTAGAGTGGGCAGACTTGTTGGGCCGTGGCCCTTTTCTGCCGTCAACTTCTATGTTTCTATGTATGCAAATGAATATTCTAATATGACATATCTCACTCTTTGCCCCCCCCCCAATGAAACAGTCAAGCTATAACTATGTCCATGGGGTACTGACAAACTCCTGAGGGGCTTTTAACCAAGCACTTGTTCTCTCAACTCCTTCCTATCAACTGTGCAGTAAGAAGAGCCCCATAGAAGGGGCCACAACAATTGTGAACTTCTTTCTTTCTAACGGGCAACTACCAACAGCATTAAAAGGGCTGTAAAAGAATAATACAAATAGAAGAAGGTCAATTTATATGGTTTCCAGTAGTTGGCTTTGACTTAACAGCAATTAATCAATCAATCAAAAGCATAACAATAAGCAAAACAAGCTCGAAAGTTACCAGTCAGTATCTGACATCCCATTTCTAGGAAAACTTGTAGAACAAACAGTCTACACTCAGTTCAACAATTGGCTACATGAGAGAAATTGGCTAAATCTGTGTCAATTTGGATTCAGGCCTGGTTATGGAATGGAGACAGTTCTCATTACATATCCCTATTAGATGATCTTGATTTGTCTCAGTTAGTATGCTGGATTTCTCAGCTGCTTTTGATTCTGTGGATCACAATATCACACTGGCACAATATGAACTGGCAGAAATAGGTATCAGTGGCACAGTTGCCTGATTCAGACCATATCTATCTGAAGGCAACAGTCCATACTGTTCGGCAGCACCTTATTGCCATCATGGGTGCCAACCTGTGGGGTGCCACAAGGATCAATACAGTGGCTTATTTTGTTTAACATCTACATCGAGCCACTAGCCAAACTAAGCTGGTCAATGGATACTAAGTTCTAGATCTATGTGGATTTACCTAGAGCCCTTAATAAACTGACTGCCTGATTAACAGCAGTTCAGGAATGGCCTAAAAACAACAAACTGTGCCTGAATCCAAGTAAAAATGAGCTCCTGTGGGTCTGTAACACAAACACAGGGCCAGTTTAGCCACTGGACCAAGTTAGCAACAGCTTAGGTTGTTGTCAGTAAAGGATGCCAAAATTCACAGCACTTTTCTCTCTTAAGCTGAACAGGAGTCCTCCACCTACAGTCCTGCCAGTGGTGGGTGCTATTTCATCAAGGATCTTTAGATAAAGGATGGTAGAATATAAAAATAATTTAAAACATCAGTGGATAGAATGCCCTTTGATTAATTACTGTGTTAATTTATCTCTCATAGTTCATTAAGATGTTGGATCATTCAGGGCCGCCATCAGAAATTTCTGGGCCCCTTACTGAGCAATCCTATTGGGCCCCCCATGCACCCCTTCCCCCCACCGACCCCTCCCTTCTTCCATGGGCCGAATACACACATACTTTTCTCTGTCGCCGCACTCTTTGACCAAAAGATTTGTAAGCCTGCAACCACGTCAAGGTAGACTCTTTCAGCAGGGCCCTAACCTAACCTAAACTAAACTAATCTATACCTATCTATTCTAAACTAACATATGTCTAATACTGAACTAATAACAAACTAACAAACATCTGCATAATAAATAACTAATAAATAATAGTGCTAGTAGCTATAATTCACTTTTGAATGTAAAATCTCAGTTAAGGATTTCTTTTGACCTTTGTAGGCCAGAAGTAGATCACAATTGCACAATATTTTTTGTAACAAGTATTAAATGTATTTTTATAAATACTGTAAGCTTAATAAATATATCAGAAAAAACTACACATCTGAGCACATATCTGAACATACACATCTGTATGATCCCATCCTCCTCAGCTTGCCTATAGCTGCATCATGCATGTTAAAAATGTACGATATGTTGATATGTGCACCTTCCTTCCTTCCCATCCATCCTCCTCATCCTGTCCTTACACATCCACAGCTGCATGTTAATGATGATGTATATGTTATGATGATAAATAAGTGCATATGAGCACATCATTAACATGCAGCTATGGATGAATATAAAAAAGAAACAATATTCTGTACAATTGTCAATTTATAAATCAGCGTCTTCTCCCCACTCTCTCTTCCCCATTTCTCTTCAGCGTCCTCAGCCCACTCTCTCCACTTTCCTTCAGCGCACGCACATAAAAACAAGCAAGTAATTTATATAATTTTCATTCTATTCATTCATAGAAATTAGAGTCTAAATAATACCAGTCACATAACAAAACATGATTTTACAAAAATAATTCCCTGCACAGTCAAGCCTGCAAGGATTACTAGATGTCTTTCAGCAGCTCCCCTCCCTCCCTCCCCCTTACCTTTGTGGCCAAGTCAAAATGATCTACCAACAATAAAATTTTAAAAACACAAAGCATGCTGTACGCAGAGAAAATGTTAATTATCATTTATATTCCGCGGGTTTTCAAAGAGGTCAAGGCAGATGACTTTATGCAATGTCACTTCAGTAACAACTATACAAAAATAGACAAATATTTCCCCTCCCTTTTTACTAAAACACGATAGCGGTTTTTAGCGCAGGGAGCTGCGCTGAATGCCCCACACTGCTCTCAACGTTCATAGGCTCCCTGCGCTAAAAAACGCTATTGCGGTTTAGTAAAAGGGGCCATAGTGCAAAATATAGACAGCATATATAAATTCTCAAAGCAGACACATTTTGATCACTAAATTGAAAATAAAATCATTTTTCTTACCTTTGATAATTTCATCAGTCTCTGGTTGCACTTTATTCTTCTGACTGTGCATCCAATATTTCTTCCCTTCTTTCAGCCTCCTGTATGCTTCCTCTCCTCCAGACCTCATTCCCTCCCCAAACTTTTTCTTTGTTTCACCCTGCCCCTTCTTTTCTTTTTCTCTCTCTCCATACCCCCTTTCTTTCTGTATGTCTGGATTTCTCTCTCTCTCACCCTGCCCCCTTCTTTCTTTCTCTCTCCACACCCTCTTTTGTTCTGTATGTCTGTCTTTCTCTCTCTCTCCGTGCCCCATTTTTCTTTGTTTCACCCTGCCCCCTTTCTTTCTTTCTGGCTTCCTGTCCCCCCCTTTCTTTCTTTCTCCCTGCCCTCCCCTATGCCACCACCATTGGGAAAATGCTGCCACCGCCACTGGGGAATAGGCTGCCACTGCCGCCATCGGGAACAGGCTGGTGCCGAGTTCGCCCTGCTTCTCTTCCCCGCGGGGCCGACCAACTCTCGCCACCCGACGTCAATTCTAACGTCGGAGAGGACGTTCTAGGCCAGCCAGGCAGCAATTGGCTGGTCCAGAACGTCCTCTCCGACGTCAGAATTGACGCGAGTGGCGAGAGTTGGTCGGCCCCGCAGGGAAGAGAAGCAGGGCGAACTCGGCGCCGGCCTGTTCCCGATGGCGGCGGTGGCACTCAAGTGGCTAAAGAGCCGCAGTTTGCCGGCCTAGAGAGAACACTGGAGGGTGGCTAGCTGTGCACCCCCTTGGGACGTAAACTCGGGGCGGGACGGACCGCCCCCCCCCACCCTCCCCCACCTTGGTATGCCACTATCTGTACCTCACTCCCTCCCTATGACCAAAAATTCTCCTTTCTTCTATTCCCCGTGCACACAACCATCTCTTTCCCTCCCTTCCTCACTCCCAAGTCCATGCCTTCTGTGTCCAAAAACACATTCCCTCCCCCACCTCAGCATCTCTTTCCCTCCCTTCCTCTCTCCCAAGTCCATGCCTTCTGTGTCCAAAAACCCATTCCCTTCCCCACCTCAGCATCCCTTTCCCTCCCTTCCTCTCTCCCAAGTCCATGCCTTCTGTGTCCAAAAACCCATTCCCTCCCCCACCTCAGCATCTCTTTCCCTCCCTTCCTCTCTCCCAAGTCCATGCCTTCTGTGTCCAAAAACCCATTCCATCCCCCACCTCAGCATCTCTTTCCCTCCCTTCCTCTCTCCCAAGTTTATGCCTTGTGTCCAAAACGCACTCCCTCCCCCTTTTGTGTTCCGCGTTTGCCTCCCAGCCCATCTTTGCAACTTTCTCAGCAAAACGAAGCTTGAGCCGAGAGGCTTGTCTCCTGTTTCCTGCCTGCCCTGCCGCGCACAAATAGCCGACCGGAAGTATTCTCTGACATCAGCGCTGACGTCGGAGGGCAGGCTTTGCTTAAGCCCTCCCTCCGACGTCAGCGCTGACATCGGGGAACACTTCCGATTGGCTATATGTGAGCAAAAGGGCAGGAAGGAACAGAAGACAAGCCTCGCGGCTCGAGATGTAAACTCCGCGGGTCCCCCGTCCAGCTCTCTCCTGTGCACCTGGGGCGGACCGCCCCCCCCCCCTAGGTACACCACTGGGACCGGCACCGGTCCGCGGACCGGCGGTTGAAGAACTGTGGCCTAGGACCCTGGGGGAGCCCGGGCCCCCTGTCAGCTCCGGGCCCCTGAATGCAGGACTGGTAGTACTGCCCTGATGGCGGCCCTGGGATCATTGATCAAATCTCTATAACTAAAAAAAGGTGGTAATCAAGACTTATTATTATGCCAAAAAGAATACAGATGAATATAGGTGGAGGGCAATAGATTCAGAAATAACCTCAGAAAATAGTTTTTCACAAAAAGGGTGGTGAATGCTTGGAATCCTGCCAATGGAGGCCCCGCCCTGAACAATCCCCTATCCTTCCCCTCCCCCATCAAAAAAGGCAGGAGAGATGCCCATGCCCTCCTACCAAAGGATGCTCCCCTGAACCACACATCTCGGTACCTTTGTCCATTGGAAGGAGGGAAGCATGGACTCTCCTCCTTCAAGGCCTGCCAATCTTACATGGCGGGCCTTCCCTCCTTGATGCATCATGTGATGCATGGGGCATCCCTCCTGCCAGTTTTCTTTCACTGGGGGAGGTGGGGTCAGCATGGCATTCCTCTTGCTGTTTTCGCTGCTGCGATGGGGGGGGGAGCAGTTCGCAGTGCCTGTTTGTCAGGGAGAGCCATTATCGGTGAGGTATCTGCTTTTTTTTCGTATGGGGCAGATATTGTGTGTGTAACACGCACAGCATCTGTGCCCATTTAAAAAAAAAAAAAGTTTCCTGCCCCAAACAACTGAGTAGCAGGAGGCTTTTTCCCCTGCCTCTCAGCTGTTCGGGCTTCCCCTGCCGTCTCTGCACATGTGTGATGGTCACTCTCACAGCCATCAATCAGACAGGAGAATCAGGGATTATGACAAACCTCCACATGTATCATTTACATGCAAACTTTTTAGTGCATTAATAGCTCTTTTTAAATCGGCCAAAAAACCTGAGCAGACCCACACGGTCTTACCAATCCTCTTAGTGCACATCTTTTCTATTGCTTGGGATGGCCAGTAGAAGTAACCTGCATACATATGCTACTCCCACCTTCTAATTTAAATGCCTGGAAACATATTGCCTGAATTTCTCAGCAAGGATTCTTTTACCTGCCCTAGTAAAATGCAGCCCATTATTATAACATATTCTCTTGTTTTTCTATATATTACCCCATATACCTATGTACCTCAAGTATTCTTGGATTGGAGAACACTGGGCTAAATCATGTTAAATCATGCTGGCCAGTCCAGGAGCAGATATTCAGTAGTACTTAATCAAACCGTACTGCTAAACATCTGCTTTGACCACTGTGGCATTCTCTGGTTAGTGTCAAAACAGTCTGGAAATGGAGTCAGGAGTTATCTGGGCACTGCTGATATTCAATGCCAGTGCCTAGATAACTAATGGGAGATGTGAAACGGGAGTTACGCAAACTAGAAAGACAATGGTTGAAATCAAGGGACAGTGAAGGAAGATCGAATTGGAGACTAAAATTAAAAGAATACAAAAAACTAATAATAAAGAAATGCACTAATTTTTACACCCAAAAAATTGGCTCACCGAACACTAATAGTAGAAATCTCTTTGAACTAGTTAACAATCTCTACGACATACAGGCCTTTTCCTGTTCGACCCTAGATTCCCTACCATCTGCAGACGCTCTGGCTGAATTTTTCAACAACAAAATCAATAATTTGAGATCCAAACTAACGGGCTCCAAAACCAACATTTCGAACTACCCAGTTGCCCAATACAAAGGGTAGATATGTCCTGGAACAATTTTACCACTCCATCCTGGCAACAATTCTGTAAACTATATGAAATACGCAGATTCTTATTGCAGATTAGACTGTTGCCCACCAAACATTATGAAAGTCGCTCCAGTCACCTTCAAAGCCAACCTATACAATTGGCTTTCCTCCCTATTACTAACTGGTACATTTCTTGAGGATCTAGGCCAGATTCTGATCACACCGATCGTAAAAAATCCTAAGGAATCTATCAAGCTAACATCAAATTACAGACCTATTGCGAGCACCCCCTTATTCGTCAAGCTGATGGAAGGCTTGGTCAACCAAGAATTAATAATGTATTTGGACAAATTTAGCATACTACAAGACAATCAGTCAGGTTTTCGATCTGGGTTTAGCACTGATGCGGTCATTGCATCACGGCTAGATTTCCTTCATACCTTATTCAGTCAAGGTACAAGTGCACTAATTCTGCAATTAAACTTAAGTAGTGCCTTCGATTTGGTCGATCATGCTATTCTGACTGACTGTCTGGAGTCAATTGGTCTTTCAGGCAATGTGTTGAAATGGTTCCAGGGTTTTTTTGAGTAAAAGATCATATCAAATCTATATTGACAATAAACATTCCTGCAGCTGGGTAAACCCTTGCAGAGTCCCGCAGGGCTCTCCTATATCCCCTACATTGTTCAACATTTACCTTGCCTCATTGGGGAACTTACTGCAAAACTTAAAAGTTAAATTCTATATCTATGAAGACGATATCATGATAGTTATTCCCCTTACTACCCTGACTTCTGAGACAATGAATCAACTATCATCCATTCTAAAGCAAATCGAATTATGGATGACCGAATTAAAATTGAAACTTAACTCAGACAAAACCAAATTTTTCCTGGCAAGCCCAAACAATAAAATTAAAGACACATCGATCTTCTTGAATGATCAGGTTTTCCCTACTGACCATTCCATAAAAATTCTGGGAGTGATTCTGGACTGCCACCTTACTCTAAACGTTCACACAAATTTACTGGTTAGAAAATGCTTCTCGATACTATGGAAACTCAGAACCATCAGAAAATACTTTGATGCAGCATCATTCCGCCTATTGGTTCAATCTTCCATCTTGAGCATCCTCGATTATTGCAACATCATTTACTTAGGATCCATTAAAAAAAAAACAACATTCTAAGACTCAGAGTTATTTAGAATTCAGCAGTTCGACTGATTTTTGGGCTGAAGAAATGGGAACACATAAGTCCCTATTATCAAAAACTTCATTGGCTGCCCCTGGAAGCACGAGTTCTGTTTAAAGTTTTCTGTCTTTGTTACAAATCAATATTTGGTCTGGCCCCCACGTACCTGGTTTCCCAATTTAATCTGCATAGTTCTGTTAGGCTTACACGTAGAATTCATCTGTTCACCTATCCGACAATAAAGGCCTGCCACTACAAAAGATTCCTAAGTAGAACGCTCGCCTTCCAGGCAGGAAAATGGAACGATTGGCTGGGTAAAATTATCATGCATTCCTCATCCTACCTCAATTTTAGAAAATCTGTAAAAACGAATCTGTTTAATCGATTTGTAACCTAAGCATTTTTATAAACCTTCCTTTTCTTTCTGTAAGCTTGTATTCGATGACTTTGTATTGTGACCACTTCGCTGTTTGTCCAGCTTCTTTCGTTGTAAACTGCCTCGAATCATCATGGCTTATATTTGATAACAATATAGTGTAAACTCTTCGCTGATTGTCCAGCACATCTTGTTGTAAACCACCTCGAACTTTCATGGCTTTGGCGGTATAGAAGAATAAAATTATTATTATTATAAAAAAGCTGTCCTATGTTCAATTAGCTACAGTATGCGAGTACAGCATTGAATATTGACCATACCCGAATAGCTTCCAGGTACTGCCAAACATCTGGATATGGCCCAATACTGAATAACCAATTCTAATTTAGCCATAAAGTACAACCTTCACTGGAGTCTTTCTCTCTCCATTAATTAAATTACTTTTTTTTAGGAACTTTTATTAGGTTCTAGTGATGCCAAATTCTTTCCTTTTGTCTTTGTACATTTTTCATTTGCCTGAAACGGAAGAAGACTAATTTCACCAGAAAATAATAAGCTTTTATTAATTATGACAGGGGTTGCCATTCAACATATAACTAATAATTGGAAAAATTACAACAACCTAAATTACACATTTTGGTGGAATACAATATGTCATATTTTTAAAATGGAAAGAACAATAGCAGTACAAAAGGGGACATATAATAAATTTATAAAAATATGGGGGCCATTGACAAAATACTGTAATGAATAAATAATATGATGTTTTCTTCTTTTCTTCTTTTAAAGATTTTTTTTTTTTTTTTGTGACACACATAAAGGGGGGATAAGAAAAATCAATTTATACAAAGTATGTTATAATATATTATACAAAATGTAACGTATGAATAAAAGGTAATAAAAGGGTGAGGGGAGGGAAATGGGACAAAAATTGTTTTGATTATATTATATTAGATATAAAAAAGTTATTGAATATTTATCAATTGTATTCTAATATGTTGTATACTTTTTATAAAAATTTGAAAATTAAAATATTATATTAAAGTAATGAAAGGGAGGGGGGAGGGTGAGGGGGAAAATCAAATTCAGATATATAATGTATTAGATATAAAAGTGATAATATGCATTTATCAATTGTAATTTATTATTATGTACACTTTATGAAAAATAAGAAAATAAAAAATAATGGAAAAAAAAAAAAAAAAAAAGAAGACTATTGGCTGCTGGCAGGCTTTGAAGACCCTACCAAATTTCTGTCCTGGACTTCAGCCATGTCTAACACTAGCCCTAGTAGACATACATTCCAAAAACTGACATATTCAAATTATAGAAAATAAAATGTTTGTTCTGCCTTTCCTGTCTAGCTATTTTATACTTCTAATTATGTTGGTTCCAGGCTCTGTTTTCTGCTTTCCTTGTCATTTCGTAACTCTATATTTAGGATTGCCTGTCCATTGGAAATTTCTTTATTACCACTACTACTAATCATTTCTATAGTGCTACCAGATATACCCAGCACTGTACATATTTTATGAAGGTACTTTTTCTGTCCCTAATGGGAGCTCTATCTCTAATATTGATCACTTCCTTTCAGATTTCTTCCATTCATTTTTCTACTGCTCTTATCATGATTACACTCTCCTTCTTATCAATCAGTCCCCAATCTCCCTCTTTTACTGCATCTATCTGTAGATTTCCATCTCTTTTCTTCATTCCACACTCCCATTTCTCATTGATCTCATCTTCCCCAGTCTTTCATGGTCTTCCTCTTCTCTTTCCTCCCCCTTCCCCTCGCCCAGCACTTCTCTTCTCTCTTCCCCAGGTCTAGCAGCCACTTTCTCTCTTCTCCTCCATATTTTTAGTTCTCTACCCCCATGTCCCTCTTCCCCTCTGTCTCTTCATCTCATATCCAGTATCCCAGTGGTCTTGCTAGTCCCACTGCTCAGATGGTCCAGTATCTCCCGTGTCACTAGTCTTCCCTTCCTTGTGGTCCAGCATCACTCCCACCTGTGTCCCATGTTCTCCAATGGCTCCATCATATCAGGCATTATCCATCCATATCCTTATTCCCTCTTCCTCAGATTGTCCAGCATCTTCACATCTGTGCCCCTATTTTCCCCTGCACTGTCCCATCATGTCCCTTATATTACTTCCAATCTCATCCCAAAGTCCAACATCTTCTCCACTTCACCTAAATCCAGCATCTCCTTTCCAGTATCATATCATATCCACCACACCTTTCCAACTCCTCTCCTCCCAACATTCAGCATCTCCTTTTCCCACCAATGGCAACTTGATCACAACATTCAGCAGCCACCATACATTTGTAAAAATATGTGGGGAATGCCTTCAACGTCTGTACAGTTAAAACAATGTCTGTCCTGTCATTTCCTTCCCAATGTAGACTTCCTACATCAGAGAGGATAAGACTGGTATTGCAATGAGTATAGAAGGCAGTCCACCTGCAACTTTTAAGTCTAAGGTGGCTGCTTAAAGTTGAACTGGGATGCTGCTGAAGGAAGGGGAACCACACTGGTGGGCTGTCAAACAGCGATAGTTGACCCTTATTTGACAACGACTAGCAGAAAACTAGATACTGGCCAGTTTTCTATCCTGCCAACTGCCAGACTTCCACTAAGAAAACTGGCTGGACTACAGGGCTAGCCCAACCATTAGACATAACTAGGAACTCACTTAGAGACACAGCTTCTTGGGAGTCAACAAAGAGTAGCTGCAGTCAACATAACAGCCCCACTAATCCAAAGAATCATCAGTACATACTTTACCTATTTATAGGATGCTTGTTTAATCGGGGCGGGGGGGGGGGGGGTAATTTTTGTGGGAATGAGGTTCTACCAGTTCTTTTCAGACTCCAGATAAGCAGGGGTGTTGTGTTCTACTTCCTCTCTTCTGGGCAGCCTACATGAGAAAGGAGGGGATGAGCCTGGAATAGAGCAGAGAAGGGGAACTCTGCTCCCTAATCCAGACCCTCCCTCTCCTGTCCCTGTCTGTCTGTCTGTCTGTCCTACATCCTTCCCCAGTTTCACTTCCTTTTTGTCTACAAATGAAGTCCCGAGTTTAAAAGTCTTGGGAATACTGCAGTCTTAGAGGCCTGAAAGTTAACTGAGGGGTATATACCTTTCACCAGTCCGTTGGGTGCTGGAGAATATTAACAGGTACCCAACACACAAGATATTATAGTGATCGGTATGCAAATATTACGATTTTTAAAAAATTATAATGTTTTAAAACAGATTATAAGCAGAAGCTCCTAAAATAATTCAAGGTATGTTTGTCTCTCTTGGATTGTAAAATTTCAGACCTCTACTTTAGCCCGTGGATCTTGACAACTATGATTTAGGAAGTTTTTAATTAGAGAGTAGCAAGAAAAAAAAATCATGCTCAACTAAGGACACGTCGCGTGCTTCTTTTTCCGTTCTTGAGGAAAAGCGTCAGCTGCACTTACAATTCTGTTTGACTCATTCTTCTTTCCCCAATGAAAAAAAAAAAAAAGTCAGAATGAATTGCCTACATTATCTCAATAGTCCACTCGAAAACTATTCACCAGCCTCACTCGCTCCGACACCCGAGAACAAGTTCAGCCGAAGTCGCCCCTAGCAACAACAACAAAAAAAAAGTGTTATGCCTCTCATCAGCAGCCAATTGGCAAGAAGGAGACAGGGAGGCCGCGTGAGAACCGCGGAGGAAACGTCATTTCCGGCGAACAGTGGGCTCGGCTCTTAGGACCCAGCAAAGAGGAAGCGGGTTCGCCATCTTGGATGGTACAGGAGGTTCTAGGGGAGAGTCCGGGCTGGCTAGGAGCAAATAGGTTAACACCCATGGTGAACCGTAACTGGCCTGGCGACGAAGGCTTGCGACGTCGGGAGACCGCTCTGGCTCCGGGTTTTTCCGCTGAAGGAAACTTGGCGCGTGAGACGAGTCCCCGGTGGTACTGCAGCAGACTGAAGTACTTAAGAAGTGGAGGGGCCTGGGTGTGATTGAGTGAATTGTTTCGGAGCTGGGAGACGTTCGCTGCAGCACTACATTTTCCAGCCCCTTTGTTGCACTTCATTTCTCCAACATGTTTGCACTTTATTTATATGCAATGAAACCCGTTATTGAAGAATCCAGTGCGATTCCCTAAGAAGTATAAGCTATCTGTATATAATGAGAGCGGAAGATTTCAAACCAAGGTTGTATTTGATTGGTTAAAGGACTGGAAGATTGTGAACATTAAGAAAACTCTTTGGTCACACTTTATAACCACTAATCACGTCTACGTAGCATTCGATTGTGTTTTACTTTCTTGTATTGCGAACGGTGCTTAAAATAAGTGAGTTAATATGTCTGCTAGAACTCCATTACCTACGGTGATTGAAAGAGATACGGAAAATGTAAGTAATGTGGACAAATGTTAAATAAGCCTTATTAATTGTTAAAAACTTAAATTATCCGTGCTGTGGCAGAAAGTTGATGAACAGCATTTGTGCTTCTGTAACATGTAGCTGTTGTGTGACATTGAAGGTTTGGTATCTGTAATGTTGGGCGTGAAGTCTTCAAAACTACTGGAAAGTTTCAAATTTGAGTGCGTTCTGCCGATTTCCTGTCCATGCAGGAATGGTTTAAAACACTTAGTGTATAAATTACAAATGGGTGAGGAATTCACCTGCTAATTGACTATCTAGAATCTTGTGGGAAGGAATTAAAGGTGGGAAGGAATTAAAGGTGGCTAGGTTAAAAATCAGTGGTGTGAAGGAATGTACTATTTTTTAAAAACTAGGTCAGCTGATCGCTTTAAAGCAAGACATTGCAAACTTCAACAAATACAATAAATAAAACGCAACATAGACTGCATCTTGAATATTGATTACAGTTCTTGTTACCCCATCTCAAGAAAGTGGCATTAGAAAAATTATAGAGAAAATGAAAATGAAAGATTGGAATGGCACTCCTGTGACGAAAAAGGCTAAGCAGGACTCTTCAGCTTAATAGGGATACAGCTGAGAGGGGTTATGGAATGGGTAAATATGGAATACTTTATCTAACCTTTCAAATACTTTATTTGGGTGCCCTCCTCCTTAATACTAATGAGTGGCATATTAAAAGAAGATGAAGTCATTTTTTACTGAACAATTAAGTTGTGGAATTTGTTGCCAGAAGATATGGCCAGGGCATCTAGCATAGTTGGATTTAAAAGGGGTTTGGCCATCTTCCTGGAAGAAAAATCAGTAAGGCATTATGAGTCAGGTAGCCTTTGGGAAAGCTACTGCTTATGCATGGCATGAGTAACAAGGAATTGATCCTGCTTGCTGAATGTAACTCAGGTTGGCCTCTGTTGAAAAACAGTATACTAGACTCTGGTTCTTTGGGCTTACTCAGCATGTTTTGTATCTTCTTGACGACTACATCAAATATAATAAAGGACTTTCTGGAGAGATGAACTGTTGTATGGTTTGTTTGTGCCCAAGTTGGATGATGTAGATAAGGTATAAGGAGGTGTATATGCAGATTGTAAGATCGACTTGTATATTTTATTTTAAAATTTTCTATATTCACATAAATCCAAATTAAAATAACCAAAGTACACCACAAGTTTACAGCTCTTTACAAATACCGGTATATCATTCAGACTTAGCAGGAAAAGAACAGACATCCTGCTTTAATAAAAGCAGAGTATAAATATAGTTTAAATGAACATATCTAAAAGCAGAACTTAGTATAAGCAACTGTTATCAGGAAAAGACAAAGCTACAAATCTAACAACTCGGTAAACATATTGATACCAAATAGAACAAGAATTGGGCCCAATCAGCAACATCGTCAGTGTCCTGCCAACTTGCTAATAAGCTGTGGACTACCAAGAACCCTGGTGACTAGGTTTTCTTCTAAATTCTGGTTTCTTAGTACAATTATGGTTTTTTTCTTATATGCCATTTGCAAGCCTTAAAGGTAACAAAGCAGTGTAGTTCAAGTAAGTATTTTTCTGACCCTAGACTCTGTCTAAAAACTAGTAAACCTTGAGAGGGGGGAGGTTTGTGTTTGCATTTTTCTGCCACATTTCTACATCTGGCACTTGTACATTATGTAATGTTACCTTATCCATTGTGGTGCTTCTTTTACTAGTGGTTCAAATCTTACTGAAGCACCTTGTGCTTTTGGGCAAGTCACTTAACTACAGACTTGGGTCTCGTTTTAATAAATGGTGGTAAAGGTTTCTACCGCAGACCAATGAGGTACTGTCAATACTTTGATGCGCATGAGCATCGGAGCACTTACCTTGCTGGCCCACAGTAGAAACCTCTACCACTGTTTAGTAAAACCCAGGGTTAGATTATAAACTGTGATGATGGGGAAATAACCTACTGTACCCAAATACAAGTGCCTTTGAACTACTACTGTAAATGGAATGAGCTGAATCAAATTTAACTAATGCAGAATTTATGATTTCACTTTAATGTGTTTCTTGTGTGTGTTGTGATCCTAGTAGAGATCTTAAAATTAGAAGCTCCGTGAGAAATAACAGAATTATCTTGCAGTTTAGAGAGAAATCAGTGAGATAACTAGAACTTGATATGTTACTGCCAAGTTAGGCTTGATATGTTACTGCCAAGTAGGTTATTTATGAATTGTGAATAATGGCACACTTTTCTTTGAAATGCTGAATTATGTTAAAGGACTCTAGGGTAAGAAAACATTTCTTATTGTATCAAGTTCCCTTGTGCAGTCTGCAAGATAAGGAGTTTATTTACTATAAAACCACTAAGTCTGGGCTACAAGGCCTAAAGTGAATTCTAAACGGGTTCAGTATGTCAGTCTCGCTTAATGTTTGTTTGTTTGTTTTTTGTTTTCTTTTAGTATCTAAAGTGCTGTACAATTAAAAAAAAAAATATATATATATATATTTTGTTGGTTTGTAATAGGAAAAGAAGAAGTGCCAATGGAAGTATTTCTAGAAAGTTAACATTGGTTAGCCTCTGTGGCTTAGAAATAGTACTGTGCATTGCCGTGTGGATGTCCTGGGTTCAGTTTTCTTGTCAAGTCTTCTGCTTTCTAGCAAAGCCATTTTTTTCTATTCCAGGGTGGGTGATGGAGTCCCTGTAACTTACTGCTGTCAGAAAGATATAGAGAATTGTCCTCATTATATTGAATACCACTGGCCTGATAGAGCAATTTCTAAGAGCACCTTGATATGTTCCCCATATACACCTTTATGAACTCCAGAACAAATCATGTGTTTGAGAAGTATTAGCAATATCTGAAAGCATGAGGTCATCTGTAGCATTCGCTTGGATATGTCATGGCACATGGGACAACTAACCATTTGGAGACATTACAGTTGTGGACCTTATACCGTATTTTCACGCATATAACGCGCGGGAACAAAGCATTTCTGTAAAAAAATTTCTATATAGCACGCACACGCGTATACCGCGCATGCTGCTAAAACATCCTCCCGCCACCCCCGCTTACTCCCTCTTCTGGCTTGCGAACCGGCATCCTCGCCCCCGCTCGCGTAACCCCCCCTCCTCCGCGATCCTACATCCCCCCCAGCACCGCAAAGACATCGCTTACCCGATTGGGCACCAGCACCAATGCACAGGACGTGCCAGTGCCCGAAGATCCTCCCTTGCCTGGGCTGGTCTGGGCTTTGAGCATTTGCGCATGCTCAAAGCTTTCTGGTCTCGCTCTCTCCGAGATTCTCAGATTCAGAATCTCGGAGAGAGTGAGACCAGAAGGCTTTGAGCATGCGCAAATGCTTAAAGCCCAGACCAGCCCAGCACAGGGAAGAGGGAGGATCTCCCTTGCCCAGCCCAGCCCAGGCGAGGGAGGATCTTCGGGCATTGGCACTGGCACGTCCTGTGCATTGGTGCTGGTGCCGGTGCCCAATCGGGTAAGCGATGTCTTTGCGGTGCTGGGGGGGTGACGCGAGCGGGGGGGGGAGGATACCGGTTCGCAGGGGGGATGCCGGATCGCAATGAAAAAAAAAAATTGTATAACGCGCTCACACATATAACGCGCATGGTTATGCTCAGTTTGTAAAATCGTGTATATCGTGCGCGTTAAGTTATATGCGTGAAAATACGGTAGTAGGAGCCTTGTTGAATGGCACCTGCTGAGCACTGTCACTTGAGTTACTAGGTTTAAGTGAATTGGAGGAAAGCATACACACCTCAGGCAATGGGACTCGCAACCCAGCAGACAGTTCAAATACCACTAGGCCAGGAAGAGGCCAGAGTACTCCTATGGTCCATATTAAAAGTTTAAATTAGATTTGCTAAGAAACAATTTCAAGCCTAGTGGTATATTTTAAGCTAATTGTATGTGTTGCAGACAAGAAAGGATTACATTTTTGTGAATAAAAGGTAAGGTTTCTAGAGTGAGGGTAGTGGTGATGTATGTACTTGTGGTGACTTGCTTATTATGATTAGCATAAGTAGAAATATTCCAAATGGAACAGTATTATATTTTAATTTTATATAAGCGTGCATTTTTTTTTTTCTATTATCCCAATGTTTCTGTATTATAGCAGCAGCAGTGGGAAAGCTTTTGCAAATTTGTTTTTTGTTCTCCTTACCAGAAATGTTGGAAAAAGTTAAAGCAGGAGCTAGACTAGTTTATAGTATATTAAAACTTCCTCTGCTTAGCTGACTTACAGAACTGGGCAGTGTACAATCTACTTTAAAAAAAAAATGAAAGGAACTCTACAAAATAAGGACAGGACAGTACCTTCATACGTTCAAAGACCAGTCAATCATAGTAAAAAGAATATGATGCCTATAGTGAAAACTACAAATCTAGCTGTTATTAAAACCTGATATAACCCAAGTTTTTATGGTCATTTTAAAGTTTTTCAAAGAGGGCTCCCTATAAGTGCTTAACGGGATGATATTCCAGGTAAAAGGTGCTACCAAAAAATAGAAGGCACTAAGGGATCCTTTTACTAAGGCGCACCAGCCATTTTAGTGTGCATTAAAACGGCTAGCGTGCCTTAGTAAAAGGACCCCTATGCCTAGTTGTATCAAGTTGAGTAGATCTAGGACCTGGCAGCACTATTTGATAGTTGTTAATGGATCACAAGACAATGTTTGTAAATAAGGAATTTTAAATGCCACTAATCAACCAAGCAGGGGTCCTCATCTTTAAAGGAGATTTAACTGAAGGGAAGAAATAGTAAGTTCTCCCTAATATTGGGATGCCTGATCTCATTATATTGTACTGGGTGAATTGTTTCATGTGTGATTCAATCATCCTGTGTAAGAATTCTTATTTTATAACACTACTGAACATACACAGACAGCACTGTTGGCAATAATTATTCAGTTACAATGTATCTCTGCCCCAAATTGCACATGATGTAAGTGGATGCCTGAGGCAGTGGGAGATATTGACTTGCTCATGGTCAGTTTGTGTTAGAAGTGGCATTTGAACCTGGACTTCCCAGGTTTTTAATCCATTCTAACCATTAGGCCACTTCATTTGCTTCTGTAGTTAACAGCCTCAAACCAATTAGAAAAAACTGCACTTATCTAAAACCTGCAGTTGCTTATGAATGGTCATAGAATATAAAATTAAATCTAGAAGAATAGCAGGGATTGTCTCTGAAAGAATATCAATAATGGCTTGGTAACATTTTTTAATGGATGTATTTTTAAAACAGACAGAAGGGTACTTCTGTTCAAACTATTTAATTTTCATCCTTGACCAACCAGTGTGCAGAATGCTTACTTTTTTATTTCCAGTTTTATGTTTAAATGGTTAGATTACGAAATAATAAATATAAAATCTAAATGGCAAGGGATGCTGACAATACATGTAGACTATAGAATAAGGGTAAGCAAACCCTCTGGTCCAAGAACCACATTAAGAACTTTCCTCCCCACCCCCTCTTTTTTTTTTTTTTTTACAAAAGTGTAATGCGTTTTTTAGCGCCAGCCACAGTGGTAACAGCTCTGGCGCTTATAGAATTCCTACTGCTTTGGCTGGCACTAAAAACCACGCTGTGCTTTTGTAAAAAGGGGAGGGGGATATGTTTAGGAGGGGAGACCCTCTTAAACATTTCAGTGAGGAGCTTGGGAAGGAAGAGTTCTGGTTTCTGTGGAGTTTCCATGATCCAATGAGGTCATATCCAACTGAAAGTTAAATCATTAGCTATGATGTGGCTGTAGCTGAGGCCGTTTCATAAATGTGTTCAGTTTAATGCTATACTATAGAAATTATATATATATATATATATATATATATATATATATACACACACACACACACTAGTCTTTAAGCCTGTTACATTAACGGGTGCTAGAATATGTATGTGTGTGTGTATTTCTTTCTTTCTTTCTCCTTAGCCTGTTTCTGTATTTCTTTCTTTCTGTCTTTTTCCTTGGCGGTCCACCACCACCCCTTGCCTGTTCTCCCTGTCCATTCTCCTTTCCTTTTTCTTCTCCTGTGTCCACCACCACCCCTTCACTGGTCCCCTGATCCAGCAGCAGCCCTTCTCCCTTTGTTTTAACTCCCCCCCCTGTCCAGCAGCACCTCTTTCTTGCTCCCCCTGTCCAACAGTAGGCCTCCCTTCCTTTTTTTGCCCCTCCCCGTCCATCAGCACCTCTTCCCCTGTCCAGCAGTACCTCTTTTCTGTTCCCCCTGTCCAGCAGTAGGCCTCCCTTCCTTTTTTTGCCCCCCCCGGCCCTCCCCTGTCCATCAGCACCTCTTCCCCTGTCCAGCAGTACCTCTTTTCTGTTCCCCCTGTCCAGCAGTAGGCCTCCCTTCCTTCCCCACCCCCCCGTCCATCAGCACCTCTTCCCATGTCCAGCAGCAACCCTTACCTCCACCGACATCTGCCTAAAGCCGCCGCGGCCTTAAGACACCGACAGCCTCTGCAGCCTGCTCCCAGTCCTTCCTTGCCGTCTCCCCCCCCCCCCCCCCCCCCGGGAAGCTTCGTTTCGGGCTTCAGCAGCCTGTCTGCGGGCCGGCCGCCCGCGCCACAGCTCCTCTCTCGATCCCTGCCTGGTGCGGTTCGAGAGAGGAGCCGCGGTGGGTGGGTGAGGAGGGTGAGAAGATCCTGGCAGGTGCGCCTGTGCCCCCCCTCCGAATCAGCGGCAGACTGCAAACCGCGAAATGCTCCACAGTCGCGTGCCTGCATGTGCCTTGAGGTTTAGAATGTTGCCACAGAAGCACACCTCAGGGCGCCAGCGCTCACGAATTTTCAAGAGCGCATGCGCCTCTAGCATTTTATTATTATTGATATATATATATATATATATATTATTTCTGTTTAATGCTATACTACTACATGTCAATAGAACTACATAAATGTGTTCAGTTTAATGCTATAATTTCTGTAGTAAAGCATTAAACTGAACACATTTATGTAGTTCTATTGACATGTAGTATAGCTATACTACAGAAATTATATATATATATATATATATATATATATATATATATATATATATATATATATATATAATTTCTGTAGTATAGCATTAAACTGAACACATTTATGTAGTTCTATTGACATGTATTGCTATTTTGGATACTTTTTTGACTGTAGCTCAGATTTTGAGCAATTATGGTCTATTGACTAATCTGTGTTAGAATTAGTATGTGTGCTAATGCTAGCAGCATACGGCAATAAGAAAAGAAAAAAAACCAAACCCCATGTTCTAACAGTCTTGTTACAATTGGGCTTAGTGTGTAGAAAAGGCTCTTGTAAGAACACTCTTAAGTTCTTAGTGTAGTTTAGTTAAAAAAATAAAAGTCCTTAAAAAGTGAGTACCTTGTGTGTGTGTTTTTTAAAAGCTGTTATCAGTTGTTCATGCATTTTTTAATATTCATTAAGTATTTAATATATATAAAAATAGAATATTGTAGGAACAGGGCTTTAACCCTTTCAGGACCATAAGGATCGTAGGCCAATTTTTGTGGTTTTGACGACATTTTTATGGTAAAAAGGGCTTGCAGATGCCAAAAAATTGATTTTTTTTGTGAAATATCATTATTTTTATTTAAAAAAATCACACTTCTGGCTTATGGACAGTGTGGCAAGTGAATCTTCTCGTCAATCTGGCAACGACGCTAATGAATGAATGTCGTAACCAGTTTGTTTACATAAAGGCAGTATCATATGGAATCCGTACATATCAAATTTAGAACTGTAGACTATCCCAATCAAAATTTATAGGATTTTAAAGTTATGGGACAAATAGGTCCCTTGGTCCTGAAAGGGTTAAAGGCTTGGGAAAACCAACTTATGAACACATTTAACATAATCTTACTTTCACTTGTGTTTGTAGCACACATCTCATGCAGAAGGGCGGCAAGAAGTTTCTTCTCGATCTGGGCGTTTAACAGCTCGCGGTGTAAACTCATCTTGTGCAGATGAACAACCCCATATTGGAAATTACAGGCTTCTTAAAACAATTGGCAAGGGCAACTTTGCAAAAGTCAAACTGGCTAGACATATTCTTACAGGCAGAGAGGTAAATTAGTTTTACAAAGGTTTATAATATTGCTAATGTTTTGCAGTTGATGTGATTTTTCTGTAGTTGCTAAAATGTCATCCTTAAAGTATATGGAACTTCAGTATAAAAATTGGGAGGATGGGTCAAGCCTTACTGCAGTTCATATAATAAAATTTAGCTAAAAATGACTTTTCAGGGGCTGACATGTATTTGGTTATTTTCAAAATATCATCATAAAACCTAATGCTTTTTGCTGTTTAACAGAGTTGATAAAAATATTTTGCAGACTAAGATTTGAGAGCAGATTATGTAAAACTCTGAAAGACTCATTTTTATGAATGTTTGTTTATAAAGGATTTTTTTTAAGAGTACATATTCTAATTTTTCAACTGAAACTTCACATATCGGTAGACGGGCCTGGATTCTATAAAGGGCGCTGTTGTCGGTGGCCACCGATCGTGTGTCAATCACGCAACGGCACTGTTTATAGAGTTGTGGCTTCAGAAAAGGTAGGCGCTGGAAATGTAGGCCAGGGTTTTTAAGGCTTACATTTTCGGCGCCTGTGGAGGTGCTTTACGCTAGATGTCGTAAAGCGCCTCTGTAGGCATGATGCAGGTGCCTAATATTCCCTTTTAAAATTATTTCTGAATTTTTAACGGCACTTTCAATTTAAGTTAGGTGTCTAATTTGAGGCACAGTTTATAGAATATTAGGCCTAAGTGATTGTTGTGAGGAAAAATTAAAAGAGCCTGACTGCTTTCTTTTTGCTTAGCTCTGTGTTGAGACAACCCTTCTCTCCTTCCCCACAACCATTATCTGCAGAGCTGTGGAGTCGGTAAAAATTTGCTAACTGACTCCAGGTTCAAAATAAAACTATTATAATATACTAGTTGTTTAGCCCGTTACATTAACGGGTGCTAGCAGCCCTTCTCCCTTACTTTTACCTCCTCCCTGTCCAGCAGCACCCCACCCATTCCCTGCTCCCCCTATATAGCAGTAGCCCTTCTCCTTTTATCTCCCCTGTTCAGCATCACCCCATTTCCAGCTCCCCATATCCAGCAGTAGCTCTTCTCCTTTGCAGGAGCCCTTCTCCCTTCCTTTTACCTCCTCCCTGTCCAGCAGCACGCCTTCCCTGTTCCCCCTGTGCAGCAGTAGCCCTTCTCCCTTCTTTTTAAGTCTCTCCCTGTCCAGCAGCACCCATTGTCCAGCAGTAGGTATTCTCCCTTCCTTTTACCTTCCCCCCCCGTCTAGCAGCACCTCTTCCCTGCTTCCCCTATCCAGCAGTAGGCCTCCCTTCCTGTTACCTCCCCCCCATCCAGAATCACCTCTTCCCTGCTCCTCCTGTACTGCAGCACCCCCTTACCTGCTCCCCCTGTCCAGTCCGGTGATCTGCAGCCATCGGGCCGGCTCCTGCAGGGAGTCTATTTCCTGCCCGGTCCCTGCCAGGTGTGCGAGCCTGCTCCGCCCCCTCCCGACCTGCCGGGAGTATTTGAATTCGACCCGACGGTTCCTGTTGAGGGAAGCACTCCTCACCGGACTCAGCGGTGAACTCCAGCCATCGGGCCGACATCCTTTTTGTCTTTTTTTTTTTTTTTTAGTTGAAAGACGCGGCGGTGGCTCCTCTCATGATCCCCACCTGCGTCGGAAGTCCGACGCAGGCGGGGATCATGAGAGGAGCCACCGCCGCGTCTTTCAAAGAATGGTAAGCCGCGCATGCGCACTTCCTATGTGTCGCTACAGCTCACGGAAAACCAGCGCACGCATAGGAAGTGTGCATGCGCGGCTTACCATTTTATTATATTAGATGTGGTAAATGTATTATTTTATGTGTGTATTTATATGTATATAATGTGTGTATGTGTGAGGGATCCCTGGCAGCAGCTTCAGGGGTGGGCAGCCAGGGATCCCCAGCATACAACTTAATTTTGGGACGAGGGGGAGGGGCACAAACTCCACACAGAAGGAAGGGAGGAAGGGGGCACTTACTTGGGACATATGAAGGAAGGAGGAAAGGAATAGAAAGGGAGAATTGTTGGAGTGAGAGATGGTGGACATGGGGTAAGGAAGAAAGGAAAATTGGGCTGAGAAAGGAGTGAGGTAGAGATGCATGGGAAATAGAAGGATGAGAGGGAGAAATGTTGGATATGGTGGTGGAGAGGGACCAGAGGGACAGATTGAAGGGGATGCAAGGGAAGCAATGTTGGACATCGTGATAGAAGGAGGGATGTGGCGTTGTCCTGGAGAGGGATGATAGATGGAGAAATAGGAATGAGGCTGCTGGGCAGTGATGAAATGAGTGAGAAGTGTTGGATGTGACGGTAGAGGGGGTGGGAGAGATGCCTGGATCTCTCAAGACAGATGGACAGTGAGAGAAAGGGAGACTTGTTGCCAATAGGAGTTGGAGGAGAGAGGAAGAAAAGTTGGATTCATGGAGGGACAGAGAGACATGTTGGTTGGGGGACAGAATGAGGTCTGGAGGAGAGGAAACAAGCAGGAGTCAGAAAGTGTTGGACTCTCTCATGGGGAGAGAGAGTGAGAGATGGATGGGGAGGGAAGGAGAAAATGTCACACTCAGGGGAAAAAGGAAGTGCAACCAGAGACTCATGAAACCACCAGACAGCAAAGGTAGGAAAAATGATTTTATTTTCAATTTAGTGATCGAAATGTCAGTTTTGAGAATTTATATCTGCTGTCTATATTTTGCACTATATTTGTCTATTTTTCTAGAGTTATTACTGAGGTGAGGTTACATTGCATATTTTAAAGCCTTTAAGACCTCTTTGAACACCCCCTCCCCGGATTATAAATGTTAATTAACATTTTCTCTGCATACAGTGCGCTTTGTGGTGGTTTTTTAAAATTTTGTGGTTACCATTATATATTAATAAGATTATGTTATGTATATATGAAAAATGAATGGAAGAAATTGCATTACAATTAGTACTGTTATTATGGGGGTAGAGGCGGGGGTATTCTGTTGGTATTTGTTAGGCTTAGGTACACTTGCACTTCCAGTTCCTTCCTTTTGAGTTATGGAACGAATCTTTGAGTTTCCATTATGTCCTATGGGGAAACTTGCTTGATATGAGTGCTTTGGATTACAAGCATGCTTATGCTCGTAAACCAAGGTACCACTGTACTTGGCTTGAAGAAGTTGAGAAACACTGGTCTAAAGGGTGCCCAAATTTCTATGCCAAAATTTGGGTGTGATCCCGAGATGCTCATGCAACTTAATTGCTAAACGTTCATCTAAGAGCAATAATTGAGTGCTAACAATTATTGATGCATGCACAAATACAGTAGTTTGACCAGAGGTGTCAGGTTTTTGCATCATACTGTATATAAAGCCATCTCTATGTAATGGAATTAAATATTTGGAATTCTGTGTCTTTCTGAATGCAGCTATTTGAAATAACTTGCAAATATCAAAAGTATTTGAAATACTATTTGTTAAATGGTTATTTAATTTTGCAATTTCATACCAGAGGGTTATGTCTAAGATTTGTTGCATAGATCATAATAATCGCAACTTTATTTATTTTGTTAACTTTAAGGATTATGTGTTCATTTTTTATATCCTTTTTTATTCAGGTGGCAATAAAAATAATTGACAAAACACAATTGAATCCAACCAGCCTGCAAAAGGTAGGGGTGTTCAAAATGTATTTCAGTTCTAAAGATATAGGGTTATTGTTAATGGAATTAAATGATATCCGAGGTGCCTGACCTTGAATTATTAATTATATATGAAATATGGTTTTAATACTTGAGGCTTCTATTAAGAGCAGCACAGTACGTATGGTATGCTTACATAAGATACATCAAACTTTGAAATCCCTTAAAAAGAGAGGCAGAGCTTATAGGTATTCTAGGCCAGTGGTTCCCAACCCAGGCCAATCAGGTTTTCAGGATATCCCTAATGAATATGCATGGAGCAGATTTGCATGCATATTCATTAGGGCTAGCCTGAAAACCCAATTGGCCTGGTGGTCCTCCAGGATAGGGTTGGGAACCACTGTTCTAGGCTGCGCTGGCACCTTTTGCAAACTCCTACTCCATTAAAGTTGTTGTTTTTTTCAGCATAAAAAATAGATTTAATATTCCATGATTCATCTAAATCTAAGTAGCCAGTAACTTGAATGTAAATCAGTGCAGACTGATCTGAGTTGTTCTGACAATTTTTTAAAAAATGGATTATTACTTGACATTTTATGATTTGGAATAAGTTGTTTTATCCTTAGCCAAAGGGTTTCTGTACTATGAATTGCCTGTTATGGTTTTCACTTGTTGTTTTCTCTGGCTGTTGTATTTTTCTAATCTTTTCCTACTCCTGGTTGTATGTTCCCTTTTCTAAAAAAAAAAAAAAGGAATCTACATTTCTATGTGGAGATAATTTTAATTATGGATGAGTATCTCGCAACTTGAATCTTAAAAATGGAGCTTTATAAGCTGTTTTTCTGGTTAATTGAGAGTGTTAGAAACCTTGTCTAACACACTCTCCATTACCCTCCCCCCATCTTTTCTGCCCTGAAGCAATAGCATGGCAGCAGTCCTGAGCCACAAAGCCCTCCTTTCTTCCTCAAGTCCCAAAGTGGCAAAAGCAGGTGGCGGTCCTGAGCCTCCAACTCCCTCGCTTTCTCCCTTCCTTACCTGAGTACAGCTGCAAACTCCCTCGCTCTCTTCCTTGATTACCTCAGTGCAGCCGGGCCTGGCAGGGCCTTTTCTCTGATGTTTTGAGGCTGCCTCCTGGTGACTGACTGCGCTTGGGTAAGGAAGGGAGAGAAGGAGGGAACAAGGAAGTTTGCAGCTCCTGCTTCTGTCATTTCGGGGCTTGAGGAAGGGAGGAGGGCTTTGCGACTCAGGATTGCTGCCAAGCTGGTGCTTCAGGGCGAGAGGGAGGGGGTTTGTAGCTGCATCGGGGCTTGAGGGAGGATTTGCAGCTCAGGACGCTGCCGCTGGTGTTTCAGGGGACTTTTTTTTTTTTGTTGTTGTTGTTGTTAACACCGGCAAATTTTTTTTTTTGGATGATTGTGTGAGACCTGGTTAACTGACTCTACTACTGTATTATGATTTTATAAACCACAGCTATTTGAAAATACAATGCAATACAGTGTCCTTATATACTGCAATTATCTACAAGGAATCTGGTTCACAAAATGATTTAGATAAAGTTCTTGAGGTTACTTTGTTAGAAGGAAGAGTTGAAGGATAAGAGAGTGACTGTAGAGAGAACAGATATGTCTTAAGTTTCTTCCGGAAGTGGTGGGTTGTCTTAGGTATGTTAGCAGTTTATTCCAAATGAGAGATCCTTGGTATTCAAAGGTAGCCTCAAACAACATCTTTTGCTGAACTTGTTGAGGTGATGGGAAGGATAGTTTGAAGTGTTTCAGATACACGTGAGTTGAAGGAGGAGTGTGGGACTTTAATATCAGAAGTTTGTCAGAGTTTTCTCTGTAGATAGCCTGTGTGGTTCACAAAGCGATCTTGAACTGGATCCACTTTTTCATCGGCAGCCAGTGCAGTTGTTTTAATAGTGGACTTGCCCTCTTGTATCGATTCCGTTTGAGAAATAGTGTTGTGGTCGTGTTTTGTAGTAGTTGTAGTCTCTTTTCTGTAATGCCACTCACTATACAAAGAGTTGCAATAGTTCAGGTATGGTATTGGGACAGATTATGCTACTGTCTTGAAACTGGTCTGGGTCAGGACTTGTCTAATTGTCCTCAACTGTCTCATCTTAAAGATAATTTTTTTCACTAGAGAGGTGATATGTGTTGAAAGTTAAGTTTGAATCTAGTGTAACTTCCAGTACTTTGGAGGCATTTTCTATGTTTAGTCTCTCACCTATGGATAGTTCTAGTTCTGTGCTAAGTAGTGAGTTGGAGTCTCTGAACCATCATCTTACTTTTTATTTTAGTTTGAGGAAGTTTTTCATTGTCCATGTACTCAAGTTGTTAGATAGTATTTTTCAAGTAATTTAGGGTGTTATTGAATGATTGGCTATACAGAGAATGAAGATATCATCTGCATAAGAGAGGATGTGATCCTGGGTCAAGGACAGATTATTTCTCAGAGCTCTCAAATATATGTTAAATAGGTGATAGTGGTGAGCCTTGTGGAAAAATGGTTTAAAAAAATGTTCCTACTGCGGAGTGTGGTGCACTTCCATGGGGAGGTACAGCGAGTGCATGCTGGGTACTATGTGAGAAGTGGCTGAGATCATTGATTCCAGCGCATCCAGTGCCAGGTTACAAATATATAGAGCAGGGATAGGGAACTCCGGTCCTCGAGAGCCGTATTCCAGTCGGGTTTTCAGGATTTCCCCAATGAATATGCATGAGATCTATGTGCATGCACTGCTTTCAATGCATATTCATTGGGGAAATCCTGAAAACCCGACTGGAATACGGTTCTCGAGGACCGGAGTTCCCTACCCCTGATATAGAGCTAACGAGTTAGACTGTGTTCTGTGTAAGCTGTGTTCTGTTTTTGTGAAAAGCAGCTTTCTAAATACGACCCCGGAAGAAGCAGTTTCTACAGGCGAAACGGGTCTTGGGACAGGGCTGAACGTTAAGTGTTGCTGAATATATATAAATAAGGATTGATAAATGCAGGCAGTCCCTGGGTCCACATAAGTTCGATCGTAAAAACCTGCTTTTTTAAACTTCGTATTATTCGATCACTCTGTCCTATCCTAGATACTGATTCAATCGTTATCTTGACTCATTCACTAGTCATTTCCCACCTAGACTACTGTAATTCCCTCCTTAATGGACTCCCCCAAAAAGAATTACGACGACTGCAATTAATACAAAATTCTGCAATAAAATTAATATACAAAAAAGGTAAATTTGATCATGTTACTCCTCTCCTTAAAGAAGCTCATTGGCTTCCTATCACGCATCGCATCACCTACAAAATCATCTTACTCTCCTTTAAAATTAAACTTTTCCATCAACCACTATTCCTTGACAAACTACTAATTCCACAATGTTCCCCTCGTACTTTAAGATCCTCTGACCAAAAACTCCTCTTTATTCCCTCTTTAAAAGAATTCTATTACACCCGAAAAACCAATTTCGCAGTAACTGCACCTACACTATGGAATTCTCTTCCACAACATTTACGGGACGAACAAAATTTAAATAAATTCAAGACCGGCTTAAAGACTTTCTTATTTCAAGATGCCTTCGGTTAAATCTAAATCTCTCTCCTTCTTCTCTTTAATCTCTCTCTTTTTTGTTTCCCACTCTCCCTCTTTCTGACTATTACAGAGAATAAGTATATGCTCCAACAATGTTATCCTAATCCTCACGTTCTATCCCCTCCCCATTTTCTCCTTCTTTACTAAATTATGTAACTTCTCCCTTCCTCCCATTATCTCCCTCACTCTCCAGTTTGTCTAGTCTACGACATATATGTTCACATTATTTTATAACATTTTTAGCCTTTACAAAACACTGTTAACCGGCCAGACATTTGCTTGATGGTCGGGATATTAAAAAACTAATAAACTTGGAAACTTAAGAACGAGTTCTGTTTTTTTTTTTTTTTTTTAAACCTTTCTTAAGTTGAATTTGTATGTAGCTCATGCTATACAGTACGCAGTCTATAAAAACATTAAACATTAAAGAAACAGTTCTCAAAATAAAGTACTGTAGTTTAAATAGAAAGAAAAGATAGGTGGCTTATACTTATTTTTGTTCATCAGCCCCACTGTTCCCTCTCCACCACCGCATCCAACATTTCTCCCTCATCTCTCTTCCCCTTTCATCTGTACCTTATGCCTCTCCCACCACCATGTCCAATGTTGCCTTCTCCCTCTCTATGCCCAACAGTTCACCTGCTTTCTTCATTTCCCCATGTGCACCATCTTTCTCAGACATCCTTCTTGGACTCGGTCCAGAGGTTTTTTCCTTGGAGGAGTTTTGTCTCGCGGCTACTTGATCTTCCGAGAGTGCTTATCTCAGCATTACTGGTTGGATGTGGGGGCGCATGCGGTGGATGCGTTTAGTGCTTCGGTTGTTGCGGAGGCGGCGTTTGCTTCCCATCGAGATTGAAGATTGCTTTGCTACATCCCATTGAGGATTGCTTTGCTACATCCCATTGGTCTCTGGATTCATCTGCTGCTTTTGCTAAGGAAAGAAAAATTATGTTCTTTGTTAGTATTGATGGTTGTATTCTGTATTATTACCTTTTGAGATTTGTTATGGGAAAGAAGTTTTTTATATGCTATGCCTATTGATGGTTGCGGATGCTTGGGTAAGGAGCTATACTGAAGATACAGGAGGAGTGCCAGGCAACTGGACCAGCGCTGCCTTCCGAATGGTGCCTTCAGCTCTCGCGAGAGGAGAGACTTGCGAAAACTGAAAGCACCATTCGGAAGGCAGCGCTGGCCCAGGCAGGCGGGCAGAAAGCTCATGCCTGCTGGCCGACGCTAAAAACACCATTCAGAGGGTGGCGCTGACACCGCTGGACCACCAGGCAATGGGAGAAGCTTAAGGAGGTGCGGAACATGACAGAAGAGACGGCATGGGCGAGCAGAGGGCTCGCGCCTGCTGGCCGATGCACTGCTGGACCACCAGGAAATGGGGGAGATTTGAAGAGGGATGGGACTGGATGGGGGGTGTTTTAAAAAGGGATGAGGGTTAAAAAAAGGTACTGGGGGTGTTTTTAAAAGGCCCAACTGGGGGGGTGTTAAAAATTTATATCTTTGCAATGGGACAGGTTTTTTTTAAAAAGGCCCAACTGGGGGGGGGGGGTTAAAAATTTATATCTTTGCAATGGGACAGGGGTGTTTTAAAAAGGAACAAGGGTTAAAAAAAGGTACTGGGGGTGTTTTTAAAAGGCCCAACTGGGGGGGGGGGGTGTTAAAAATTTATATCTTCGCTACTGGACGGGACAGGGATGTTTTAAAAAAGGGACGGGGGTTAAAAAAGGTTGTTGTTAATTTTTGTTTCATTGTTCTGCATACTGGAGGTTGCTCCTTGCTTTAGAAAGGGGTTTCCAAGTTTATTATATAGTTTGATTAATCGCCTATTCAACATTCTAGGCGATGTACAAATTGTTAAAAATATAAAACAATGGGTAACATAATACACAAACATACAATTTTTCATATTGAGTTTCTAACACATAGCTTAAAACATTTAAGTTAAATAATTTATAAATACAATATTGAAACACCAGGGAAATTATTTAAAGGTTACAATTAATATAAATTTCATATAATAAAGGTAAAAACATTAGGAGGGAAGACAAATTGAAAAAAGGAAATATGAGATAAAAAGAGATAAAAGAATTAATTATTCACTAAAAGCATCATTAAAAAGGAAACTTTTATGTTTAGTCTTGAATTTATCTAAATTCTTTTCCTGTCTAATATATAGTGGGAGATCATTCCAAGACTGAGGAGCAGTCACTGAGAAAATAGTATGACGCCTTGTATTAACGACTTTCAGTGTGGGAATAGCCAATAAATGTTGATCTTGTGATCTCAATGTTCTAGAAGTAGTATAAGGAATTAACTCCCTCGCTTTCTCCCTTCCTTACCTGAGTACAGCTGCAAACTCCCTCGCTCTCTCCCTTGATTACCTCAGTGCAGCTGGGCCTGGCAGAGCCTTTTCTCTGATGTTTTGAGGCTGCCTCCTGCTGACTGACTGCGCTTGGGTAAGGAAGGGAGAGAAGGAGGGAACAAGGAAGTTTGCAGCTCCTGCTTCTGTCATTTCGGGGCTTGAGGAAGGGAGGAGGGCTTTGCGACTCAGGATTGCTGCCAAGCTGGTGCTTCAGGGCGAGAGGGAGGGGGTTTGTAGCTGCATCGGGGCTTGAGGGAGGATTTGCAGCTCAGGACGCTGCCGCTGGTGTTTCAGGGGACTTTAAAAATAAAAGCGGAAGTTTGAAATATTAAAGATTTAAAAGTAAGTAAACATAGTTTAAACAAAATACGATGTGCAACAGGTAACCAGTGTGCCTCTTTAAGTAATGGTGAAACATGATCAAATTTTTTAGCTTTGTAAATTATTTTAATAGAGGCATTCTGAATAATTTGAAGACATCTAACTTCTTTTTGTGGCAGGCCTTTAAATAAGGCGTTACAATAATCGATTTTGGAGATCACTAAAGAATGTATTAGGATATTCAGGGATTTTTTACATAAAAATTTGGCCATGGAACAAATTTGGCGAAGTCTGTAAAACGTGGATCTAACCACTTGACTTATATGATCGTGGTATGATAATTTATTGTCAAATATTATTCCTAAGATCCTAATATTTTGGGTTATCTGCAATGGGATGCCTTTAATAGAAATTGGAATAGGAAGTGTGCTACAGTCCTTCCATGGAAAGAGCATGACTTTAGTTTTATGAATATTTAGGGCTAGTTTATTAGTGTCGAGCCAATAATGTATTTGGTCCAATTTATCATTTATTGCTACTATTTCTTGTGGATTATTGGGATCAATTGGATGTAATAATTGTATATCATCTGTGTAAGCGAATACCGAAAATCCGATGGACTGACATAATGTCATAAGAGGAGCAAGGAAGATGTTAAATAACATAGGAGAGAGTATTGATCCTTGAGGGATACCATAGGGTAAAGAGACGCTGGTTGAGGTCATATTATTAAAAAAGACATTGGAGGAACGATTTTCAAAGTAAGATTTAAACCAGCGCAGAACTTGATCAGATGGGGGTTCATTGCTGTGGTATTCTTGATTATTGTTCCAGTTTTGTTTGGGACTTGTTTCTATTTTGGGCTATGCCCTGTTTGTAATTTATTTTGGAAACCAATAAAAAAATGTACCGTAAAAAAGAGAGGGGGGATTAAAAATAGGTACTGGGGGGGGCAGGTGACAGGGCAGTGCAGTGGGACAGGGTAGAGCCTGGCAAGGAGTGTAGGGTTGGGTGCAGAGCCTGGCAGGTAGAATTTGGTTCAGAATGTGTTTTTTCTTGTTTTCCGCCTCTAAATTTAGGGTGCGTCTTATAGTCAGGTGCGTCTCATGGAGCGAAAAATATTATAACTGTTTGTCCAGTTGGTACAAATTCATAATGAACAATCCCTCCGATATCAAAAAAGGTTAGCAACATCGTTTTTACTCTTGATTTGGACTGGCGGAACTATTTTGGTTGTGGAGAACTGACTGACTTCCAGTGATAATATGGCCCAAAACATCGTCTTGCCTTTCCAAAAGATCTTGGCAAACTTTGACTCTCCTTTGCTTTTGTTCAACGGTGAGCTCCTTTGGGACCATTTTTGCACACACCTTTCTCTGTCAAGATTTTCAGTTAAGAGTTTCCTGTTTCTCTATCTGCTATGCTTCTCACAGTCAGCTGATTTTGATGCACAACTTGACAAATTTTTGCAGTATTTTCATAAGTTCTGTTTTACTGGCCGCCCTGACCCTTTTTTTTTTTTAATCAGCGACACTTTCTCCCTCCTCAGAAAAATATTTAATTAATTAGTACCTTGCTGTTTCTTCATGGCATTATACCCATAAACTTAGACTAACATGTACTTGATTTCACTTCCACTCTTGCCAAGTTTAAAGAGAAATTTGTTTGTTCGTTGCTCTAATTCAAGCTCTGACATTCTTGCGACGGCACACAAAAACATGAAACGCCAATAACGAATGCTTCTCGCCAAGACATCAATACACGTTGACACGAACACAACTGTGATTCGCTGATATACCAAGGTTATGAAACCTTACTGAGTTGGTTGTAAAGTGCTGCCAACATAAGCACACGGAGGTAGGTTCGCAAGCTTAATTGTCAGATCTCGTAGACACACACAACTATTGGAAGCACAAAGATTACCTCTTGGATTAAAAAATGCTCAATTTAGTGGTAAATTGATGACCGTGTTTGTATAAGATTTTTAAAGCTTGCTTGGGGGTGGGGGATAGCAATGTAATAAGCTGTACAATGAAGTGTTTGTGTACAATTCCCTAGTGTACGTTTTAAAAATAGTGTTCATTGTGGTAACCAAATCATAATGCAAATTGTACATGAATATGTGCAAACATGAGAGAATGTTGCATACTGGTGTGTGCTCATAGCAAAATCCAATATTTTGTACACAAAATGGTATGGGTACTTGAAGTTGCATATGCATGTCTGAATTGCTGTTTCTGACATAATTGGATGGTATTTACATGGCATCACTCCAGCACCTCCCCTGCATTTGGCAATGCAGTCACCTCAGCTGTTTATCCCATTATACCTTTTGACTCGTCCCCTTCTAGAAAGCAGGAAAAAAGTTGCGAGACTAGGCGTCAAAATGGCAGATGACGTTTAATGTGAGCAAGTGATGCTTGTGGGAAAAGGAACCTAAACTAAAGACAATTAAAAAAAAAAAGGGTCTGGGTGTCATTGTTGAGGATACATTGGAACCCTCAGCTCATTGTGTGGTGATGGCTAAAAAAGCAAATGGAATGTTGGGAATTATCAGGAAAGGAATGGAAAACAAAGATGAAAATGTTATAATGCCCTTGTATCGCTCTATGTTATGGGCGCACCTCGAATACTGTGTACAATTCTGGTGGCTGTATATCAAAAAAGATATAGCAGAATTAGAAAAGGTACAGAGAAGGGCAACAAAGATGATAAAAGGGATAAGACAGCTTCCCTGTGAGAAAAGGCTAAAGCAGCTTGGGCTCTTCAGCCTTGGAGAAGAGATGGCCAAGGGTTGATATGATAGAGGTCTATAAAATACTGAGTGGAGTGGAAAGGGTAGATGTGAATCACTTGTTCACGTTCACTCTTTCAAAAAATACTAGAACAGGATAGAGGAGGGGACATGGATCTTGCACTGCAGGTAGGGGGAGAGATGGTGACACAGATGGTGATCCTGCAGGGAGAGGAGGAGGGCGGGGAACACACAGATGCTGGACCACTAAGTAGAGGAGAAAGGGCTATCAAGAAAAAACAGTTGTTTTGATGCCCTGCCTTTCTTTGGCAGTAAGAGAGAACTGCTGCTGGAACAGAAATATATTAATGCTGTTGATGGCCATTCCCAGCCACCTTGCATGGTGAAAGGCTGCACTTTATCTGCATCTGGGCAGCCACCAAGAAAAATTAAACATTGCTCAAGAAGCTCCTTGAATGAGGGGTGTTCAATAACTTATCTACCTGAGTATGAAAAAAAAGTAGCAAGCATGTTGAAACAAGTCTGTGCATATTGTGACATGTCTCAAGGTTACTCATGCACAGTTGTAGCTTAGTACGATTCTACCATTCTAAGAAACGGGATGTAATGAGAGTCCTTGTGCGAACCAAGTAAGAGCACCGTTCAGTGATAACATTTCTCACAAAAGAAGAGAAAAAGCCAAAGGCGATCCATGAATGCATGTCTGCAGTTTATAGTGAGTCTGCCCCATCATCATACAAAGTAAAATTTTTAAGCAAGCAGTTTAAGTGGGGTAGAGTCTGAAGATAACCCTCACACTGGATGGCCTGTGGAAGCAACTTCCACAGAAATGTGCAAGAAAGTTGAGGATTTAACTTTGTCATACGAACTAAGATTTCCAGAATAGCTGATGAAATGGGCATCTCGGCAGGTACAGTTTGGAACATTCATTCATGAAAAGTTGGGCATGTCCAAGGTTAGTGCAAGATGGGTTCTAAGAATGCTAATGCCACATCAGAAGACCACAATGCTCCAGTGCTGTCAGGAGAACTTGAAGATGCTCTGCGAAGATCACCGTCTGATTCCATACGCACAAGCCTCGAATAGTTATGGTTTTATACTGAACTTATTTTATTAAAGTATAAAAAGAAACAATGTTCTATATAATTGTCATTATATAAACACAAATAATATACAACAAGGAGCAACAAAACCCCTGTCTCCTGTCCCCTTCACAAATATCCCCTCCATGATCAAGAAAACTGAATAAACCAAATTACTGCAGTACTACACAGAAAAATCATGCTAACAAAATACCACAGTCACACATAACAGGAATAATGTTAGGGGAGTGCAACTAGGGCAAATGCCCCTGTTCAGAGAGAACCTTAAGCCAGCTGGAAGCTATGGAAGTATGGCCTGGCTTTGCAATTCCCAGTTATGTCTAACACCAGCTCTAGCAGGATACATATTTCAAATATGATACAGTGGTACCTTGGTTTGCGAGCATAATTTGTTCCTGAAGCGTGCTCGTATATCAAAGCGAGTTTCCCCATAGGAAATAAGGGAAACTCGATTGATTGTTCCCCCCTCCCCGAGGCCACTGCACGCTTCTACCACCCCCACTCAAGAACCGGCATCGCCCCCCCCCCCCTCCTGGCGAGAACCGGCATTGCACCCTTACCCCGATCTGGCACCAGCACGCAGCACCAACCCACAGGACGTGCCGGTGCCTGCAGATCCTGCCTCTTGCCGCTGGGCTGGGCCTTGAGCATCTCCGACAATCTCAGAGAGAGCGAGAGCCAGAAGGCCTTGAGCATGCGTAGATGCTCAAGGCCCAGCCCAGCGGCAAGAGGCAGGATCTTCAGGCACCGGCACGTCCTGTGGGTTGGTGCTGTATGCCGGTGCCAGATTGGGGTATGGGTTTGGATGGGCAGGCGATGCTGGTTCTCGTGGGGGGGGGGGGCATTGCAAAATTGAGTCAAATCGTGCCTTGCAAACCAAGCATTGTTTGCATGTTTTGCTCGTCTTGTAAAACACTCGCAAAACACATTACTCGCAAACTAAGGTTTGACTATATTCTAATCACAAAGTAGAAAATAAAATTTTTTCTACCTTTTTTATTGTCTCATTTTATTCTTAAAATCGTGTTGGTCTGAGGCGCTGGTCTCTGTTTTTTTCTTTTGTCTTCTATAACTCACTTGCCAAGGTCTCCTGACCATTTGACATTTTTTCTTTCTCCATGTTCACCATCCATCTTCTATCTCTGTATGTATTGGTCCCCATGTTCAGCATCTCCCTTCTGTATGTCTCCTATATGTCCCTTTCTAGTATTTCCCCTATGCCCATCTCCCTGCCTTCATCATCTCACCATTCTATGATCCCCTCCCCCTGTGTATAGTATCACTTCTTTATATCCCTATGCCTCCCTGTCCATCATCTTCCCTCTGCATTCTTATTCTCCACCATGTCTAGCCATCTTCTCTCTGTGTCCATATACCCTCCCATGTCTAGCATTACCCTTCTATGTCCCTATACCACCCCCATGCAGCATTCTACTTTTATTCCCTGTTCTTTTAAAAAAAAAAAAAAATTCTTAAGTTTTTCAACTACAATTGTGCAACAAATGATTCACAAATATGGATACTTAAAAACAAGCACAATGGAACTTAGACTTCAATGTACAATTATATTATCCCCACCCTCCCACCTGATATACAAGTAAAATAAAACCTTAATAAAACTATTCATGAAATCCCTAAATCAAGTTCCCATTCCATTTCCTCCCCCCTCCCTGGATGTGTATGTTTACATGTCTATAAAATAAAACTCATTTATTCCTCCTTACAAAATTTAGCCAATGGCTCCCAAACATCCATAAAACTTTTGTAACATCCCCATTGTATGGCCATGCTACGTTCCATTTTAAAGGTATAACATAGAGATTCCCAGCAGAATGTGTAGCTCAACCTATCCTAGTTTTTCCAGTTTCTTAAAATGAATTGCATGGCAACCCCTGTCATTACAAAAAGTAGCTGCTTATTTCTCGCAGATAATTGACTTAGCTTTCATAAGTATACCAAATAAAATAGTATCATACGATAAAGCCACTGGATTCTCTAATAAATTATTTACTTTATCCCAAATAGACCTCCAAAACTGTAGTATCAAGGGACAATAGTATAATAAATGATCCAACGTCCCAGCTTCGAGATGATAGTGCCAGCATCTATTAGACTTGGAGCTATCTAATTTATTTAATTGAACAGGGGTCCAAAAAGCTCTATGTAATAAGAAAAACCAAGATTGTCTCATAGATGCAGACACATACATCTTATCCTCCAAGCCCAAATTCGTGGCCATTGAGACACAGTAATCTGATGCTTTATCTCAATGCTCCAAATGTCATGAAGACCAGTTTTGGTTTTTTATTAAAAAATCCAGATACTAACTTATACCACTTAGCGGCCTGGTGCCCCAAGAAGTCCACCTGAAAACATAAAATCGGCAAGCTATACTGATTTGTAAGATTTTTCCACTCGGGGAACCCCCTCATGAATGGCTTGCTTCAACTGCAACCATCTGTAATTTTGTGATTTTTTTTTTAAGGCCAAATTTGTGTTGCAATCGTGAAAAGTCAAGCAGTTTACCATCAGATATTACATCCTCCAAAGTGCGTATACCTGCCTTCATCCAATGCTTCCAGGTGACCTTAAATCCGCCAATTTGAATCTTAGAGTTTAGCCAGAGGGACTGACAGGTGGATTTAAGTATTGGAATAGGTGTCAAATTATTTATATATTTCAATGTCTGCCATGTGTCTAGTAAAATCCTATTGTTCTTGTATAATCTTGGAAAGTTGATACTCAGAACATGACAGTCTCATTGGAGATAGGAGTTGCCATTCCAACCACAACCAATCTGGCAGATTTTCCATAAGCTGAGTGAGGACCCAATACATACCATGACGCATAATATAGGCTTGATGGTACCTATAAAAATTAGGAAAATTTACCCCACCCTCCTCAATTGGCTTTTGTAAAGATACAAAGCAATTCTCACAGCTTTCCCCAGCCAAATAAATTTAGAGAGAATACTATTTATTTATTTTTTTTGTAAAAGGAGCCCTGAAAATAAACCGGCAACATATCCATTTGGTAACAAACTACAGGTAGGATCATCATCTTGACAGTTTGTACTTTCCCCCACCAAGACAAATGCAATGGGTTCCATTGCTCACACATTTCTGAGACCTTTAGCAATAAGGATTTTTCATTTACTTTCATCGTTTCCTCCAATGTACTTTTTATCCAAATACCTAAATATTTTATACCCTCTTCCTTCCAAAGAAAGGGGAATGAATCAAATAATCCTTTTGTACAATGCACATTCAATGGAAGAACCTCCGGTTTACTCCAATTTAGTTTATAACCTGAAAATTTACCAAATCAGTCAATCAAATCCAGTAAATGCGGAATAGTAGATTCGGGATTCCTCAAATGAAGCAAAATATCATTTTCATGTGCAGAGACTTTATATTCCCGACCTGCATAAGGAATACCCTGAATCTCCTTTGCCTGCTGAATAGCCAATAACGGGTTCCAAAACAATATCAAAAAGCAAAGAAGGTAATGGACACCCTTGCCTAACTCCCCTCTCCAGACAAATGTTTTATTCCCTGTTCTTATGCTCCCATCCATACCCACCATCTCCCTCCTCTCGTTTTGTATATCTCCCTATGTCCAGCTTCTCCCCTCTTACTCATTACACCAATGTGTGTTTTTCACACTTTTTTTTTCCTCCCTTTGCTATGTTCAAGATTTTACTCACTCTTCTTTCATCCCCTTAGATCAGCTTTTCTCTTTCCCTTCTCTATCTTCCTCCCTGCAGGTCCTGCATAAGAACATAAGAATTGCCGCTGCTGGGTCAGAATAGTAGTCCATTGTGCCCTTGTGCCGCGGTGGCCTCTAGATCAAGGACCAGTGCCCTAACTGAGACCAGCCCTACTTGCGTATGTTCCGGTTCAGCAGGAACTTGTCTAACTTTGTTGAATCCTTGGAGAGTGTTTTCCCCTATTACAGCCTCCGGAAGAGCGTTCCAGTTTTCCACCACTCTCTGGGTGAAGAACTTTCTTACATTTGTACGGAATCTATCCCCTTTTAACTTTAGAGAGTGCTCTCTCGTTCTCCCTACTTTGGAGAGGGTGAACCCATCTTTATCTACTAAGTCTATTTCCTTCAGTATCTTGAATGTTTCGATCATGTCTCCTCTTTTCAAGGGAGAAGAGGCCCAGTTTCTCTAATCTCTCGCTGTACAGCAAATCCTCTAGCCCCTCAACCATTTTAGTTGCTCTTCTCTGGACCTTTTCGAGAAGTACCGTGTCCTTCTGGGTTTTTTTTCTTAGCCCCCCCCCCCCACCCCCCAATTTAATTAAAGTGAAACAAAACTGTCCTATTTAAAAAAAAAAAAAAAAAGTCCTATTCATCAAGTAGCTGACTTAGGCACTCTTTTCCCCTGTTGCACCACTGTTTGCCATGCTCCATTTGTCTGAGGATCCGTTGGGGCTTCATCGACATCTCCGCCTCTGGAACATTATGACAGCTCAGCTCCCGTAACACAGTCCAAGGTTCTGTCAGCTTGAATTTTCTTAGATTTTCCATTTATTATAACCCATTACTACACTAAATGGAGCAAATATTTTTCAAGGTACATTATAATTGAAATTATAAAATCGCAAAACCAGTAAAAATTACATTTGAGTGTTTAAGTTCTTTAAGCTATGTATGGGTAATTGTAACGGTGACGGGACTAAATTGCGCGAGACAACGGCGCGCCGACAACTGAGCGCAGACAACTGACATTATACTTAAAACTGAACTTTTTCCCTAAAAAACAGGCAAAAAGTTCGGTTTCAAGTATAATGAGGGGGGTTACAACCCCCCAAACCCCCCACAACGCCAGCACGATGTCTATTAAGTAAAATAGGGGGGTTCCCCACCAACACCCCCCGTCGGAACCCTTTAAAATAGTGCTTTTCTTCAGCGTGCCGTCAACCTTGCGCTCAGTTGTCTGCGCGCCGTTGTCTCGCGCGATTTTGTCTATGAACCAATTGTAACAATGGTAAAACTAAAGTAGATAGAATAAACTTGCTAATCATTGCAATGGATGTGCTTGTTTTTGAGTGCAAGTTAACTCAAAATGCAGCTCGATAGTGGACAAGCCAATACGCATTTCATCATCCATCATCTGTAATCGTTCTCTTTTTTTAATTTAATTTCTGTCAGAGCTGAAAATCCAAGTTTGCTAAGATAAGATCCAAACAGTAACAAAGCCTTGATTTCTTTGTTGCTCAAGTTACATAGAAACATAGAGTATGACGGCAGAAATGGGCCGACGGCCCAACAAGACTGCCTACTAGTGCTGCCCGATTCAGGAAAAAAAAATTTCAATTCGATTCAGCCTATTGAATTGGTTTTTCAATTCGATTCAATTTTCCTGCCTTACTATTCAGCATAATCTAGGAGCTGGGGCTTCAGAAAATTCCTTCTTGACAGACGGATGTTTTTGTGCCCTTGCTGCCTGTGCACCCCTCCTTCCTGTCCTTCCTTACATCTTTTGAACAGCTGCACTTAAATTTGGCATGCAGTTCGGTCATTAGAGGGTGTGGAATTCAATTTGAAAGGGGCAAGAGCCATAGGAAATGCATTGAGTCTCCAAACCGAAGCTGTACATAATGTCACATCTTAATTGTTTAAGGTAATTCATAGTAGCAAAAGTGTCCACATGTAAATTGAAACTTCTTAAGCCATATGAGGAAGGAAACAAAAATCAAAATAGCTTCCAACTTTGTCTCCCAATGCTGACAGCTTTATTTTTGTTTTGTTTTTAGAGTACATCAAATTTGCCTTGAGAAAATTTTGCATGTGAATAGTCTGTAAGTTTTCAACCATGAGTTAAGAGGCTGATAGTTTGGTGAATCTGGTCAGAGAGCACCACTAGACACATACAACAGGGAAAAATAAACAGCTATAATTTCTGCTAAGAACTCCTTTCAATAAAGTGTTACAAAGGTTTGCAGTTGCTTTATAGTAATTGCCCAAATTACCATTTGGTAACTGCAAAGCCTCTTTGTTAACTGGCAGGATGTTTTTAGCATATGCCTGAAAGGTTAATACAGAAATTATGGTTACTGTGTGTTAAGTGGATGATAGAACACAGATGCACTTAAGGCAAAATATGGAAGTGGTGGTAAGAGATCTGTGCTAGTACTGCAGTAATATTTAATGTGAATTTGTTTTCCTGTAATAATTAATGCACAAATTATTATGCACATGCTAAGTGTCATGCCAGTATGTTAATGTGTGAATTAGCACATGGTGCTGTTAATTGTTTAACTGTGCCCTAATAAAAGGGCCTTAAGAGCATCTAACTGACTGTCACTGGAAGCCTAAATGATGAAGTTATAACTGTCTTATTTTGGTCACACTGTTAGAAGAGAGAGATCCATTGGAGAAGGATATTGTTTGGGAAGATCGAAGGAACCAAGCAAAGAGAATGACCTGCAATAAGATGGCTACAAACGTTGAAACAACCATGGGGGATGACTCTGGAGGACCTTACCAGACTGGCACAAAACCATCTCTTTTTAGATCTGTAATTCATCAAGTCGCTAGGACTTGAACATGAGTCAAAGGCACTTTAACTAACTAACTAAGAGTGTCCATGAAACAGAATGGTCTTCAGAATGGAGTAGAAGAGTAAGCTAATGGTTAGTGGAGTAAACTGAGACCCAAGGGAACTGGGATCAATTCCCAGTGCAGTTCCATGTGACTCTGGGCAAGTCGCTTAACCCTCCATTGTCCCAGGTACAAAATAAGTGCTCATATAGAATATTTTTAATAATTAGTTATCTAAGGGATTTTGGTGACTTTACCCCACTTAAATTAGCTTCATAATGCTAAATGTTACTAGGAGCAGCTCCCAAAACTTTCCAGAACCAAATTCATGAATAAAAATGTAAATTGCAACATAGAGCTGATTGTAATATTTAATTTAGCCAATCCTTGTTATTTTTGGAAAGGATGTACAGTGATAAAGGCTGAGAGGAAAGCAGAGTGAATAAACCCAAGTAAAGCAGAAAGCAGTTTGTCCCCCAAAATGTGTAAAATGAAGGGCATAAAAAAAATCTCATTTTCCCCCATCTTCTAAATAATTTTGAAGAGAGACAAACACAGAAGGAAGAGGAAAGACAAAAGTGTTGCAAGAAAGAAGGGGAAAACAACAAAACCCTTTATATCCATTTACGGATAAGATATGAATATGAGCTTTTTTTATAATTAAATGCTTTATTGAATTTATCAACTAAAACACAACAATGATGCCAGCTGACAATACAGCAGAAGTTGAAAGATGTTTAAGGTTCCTTCAAAACATTCCTCCCTATACACAATAAGTTTTTATCACCCTTAACTACAAAATCCCCTTCCGACCCAAACTTCCTTACCCATCTTCAGCCCTCACAAATCCTGAGCCCACCTCCAAGTTTCAAATCGTTCCATTTCCTAGAGAAATTCCCCATTTTCTTATATTTCACAGCAGTAAATTTATATAACACCCACTAATCATCCAGTTTATGAGCTACCATTTTTTGACCAGGCAATGCAGGCAACCACCATGCAGCCACTATCACCAATATGGCATTAGTCAAACAGTCTTTTACATAAAAATACCTCTCTCCTCCATATTCAACTCATATGGATGTAAAAATGCCTATTCTATTTTAGGGCACTTCAATAAAAAAACCCCACCCAGAAGCCCTGTACCACCCTGCAATCCCACTACATATGCAAGTAATTCCCCTCCTTCCCACATCCTCTCCAGCAATGTCCAGGATGCCCATCTCTGATCCTTGCTAAGACCACTGGGATGTAATACCACCTCATCAGGATTTTATACCCATTTTCTATTTGAGCAGTAGCCATGCCTAAAGTTTTAATGTGATGCCACACAATCTCTCATTCCAGCACAGATAATGGTCACCTCCCCTCCCCCCCCCCCCCCCCCCCCCCGATTGGCCTCGCAGGCTTTTGTATATTTCAGGACCTTTCCCCTCCTGCATTCAAGCATTTATAGATAGCTGAAATGAGTCCCTTTGACAAGGCAGGTTCCAAAAAGATGCTCAAACTCTGTTTTCCCAGGGAGCAATTCTTTCAATATACCAGAACTATAAATATTATACTTAGCTTGCAGATAGGGGAAAAGATCCCTTGAAGAAAGGCCGTTTTGATTCTGTAGCTCCCCCGAAGACCTTAACCTCCCCCCTTACCAGATTCAGCAATTGACCCACACATACCAGGTCTTTCATTTCCAAAGAAACAAATACACTTGCCCCCGCCTACCCAGACAAAAATCTGTATTAAATTGAAATGGGGTATACCAAGCGTGCTTTCTCCCGGCAATCTTTCCCTAACTCCTTGCCACAACCGCAAGGCAATTTGAACATGCTGGGCTATCCATAAAGCAGGTATGTAATAAATGGGCCTCTGGCACTCTGGCTGCCTTCTCAATATCCAACCAATGCTTAGGGTCTTGAGCTTGCCATTCTAACAGTGCTCTCAGTTGTGCCACCTAGTAGTATCTGAGCAGATGGGAAACTGCAAATCTTTCTTTCCTTTTACTAAGACATAGAACTTAATGCCCAATCCAGGGCCACCTACGCTTCCAGATAAAACACAGAATTTTCCACTGCAGATTTTCTAACACATTCCTTCCCACCCATATTGGAAGGGCTTGAAATAGAAGCATGAGCTGCAGCAGTATCATCATTTTGACTATTTCAATCCATCCTACCCAGGAGAACCAAATATCCTGCCATCTATCCAGCTCCTTCTGAATCCTCCATAGCACGGGAAATATAATTAGTCATACAATGAAATACGAAAGGGTCCCAGATCGATTCCTAAGTACTATTGCTGCTAATAATTTCTGTAGTTCTACTAAACATACGCAGCACTGTACATCAAAACAGAAGAGACAGTCCCTGCTCAAAAGAGCTTACAGTCTGGTCAAGACAGACAAACTGGACAAGAAGGTGCATCAATACACTCTGCTCTGGGAGAATTACAGAGGAAATAAGACAAATATTGGTGCTTAGAAGGTGGGTTGGAGTTTGGAATTGAAAGCATCTTCAAAGAAGTGGGCTTTGAGTCAATTTGAATACTGCAATAGATACCTCATAGATATACTCGCCCAGTGAAATGAGAAAGCTACCTGCAAGGCTCGCTCTCTTTCTTGCAGCAAGTTTACAGTGAGAATTTGAAACCCTGATAACTGGCTTGCTTTTTCTCTTTCTCTCTATCCAGTTCTCTCCAAAGAGCTCAGAATGGGTCACAGGTTAAACATACTATACAGTTAACAAGTTATGATTTGCCATAATTACATTACAAGTTTATGATACAAGTTTTTATCCTAACATGACACACAACTCCCCAACCACCTTTGCCAGTGAGTTTTCTGGCTTAGTCAAAGTAAACAATAAGTTCTGCTATGTCTAAACCAAATGTATTTCTTCATACATAACCTGTTCAGTTCTGGATCTTCAGAATATTTCATGAAAATACAAGATACCTGGTTACTTTTGTATTACTTTGGGAGTAGATGTTCTGTTTTTAGTATCTCTAACTTGTTCTTTCTTATGCATCTGTCTTGTTAGTGTTTTGTATTACTTTATTGTTAATTTGGGGGTTTGATATATTTTGGGGGTAAATAGCCTATCTATTTATTTTATTGTATCTATACTTTTGAGAATTTGTATGATATTTTGATAACCAGTTTTGAACCTGATATCTGTTATATAAATAGATAGCCTCGAAACTTTCAGATTTTAGTATTAACATTTAATGTTTGGCAAATGGCAGTTTTATCAAATAAATCTATGGTGTTGTACAAAATCTGAATATGCAAAACCTGTAATATAACAAATAAAAAAACATATCATACAAAATGGACTCTGAAAAAAAAAAAAAGACTGAAACAAAGGAATGTATGTGTGTGTGTACAACAGAAATAAAGTGTTTGCTGTTTTTACATGCTCTTAAAGTAGTGCTGCCCAATTCGCCTATTCGAATCGATTCACTTAAGTGAATAGATTTGTTTTCCCCAAAAATCGGACTCACTGATTCAGTGAACAGAAGCTCCCCCCCCGCCCCCCAGTGGTGAGACCTGACATACATCCAGGGCCTCCTAAAGCTGCAGCAACGCGGTGGTGGACGGCTAGCAGACGCAGGCTTTGAACAGGCTTGTTTGTGGCCTGCTCTGCTGTGGCCTTCCCTCTGCCACAACACTGATGACTTCACTGATGACGCAGCAGAAGGAAGCTCTGGTGGGGCAGGCCGTGAAGAAGCCTGTTCAGAGCCTGCATCTGCTAGCCGTCTGCTGCTGCTGCATTAGGAGACTTGACAGTATGCCAGATCTTTTTTTTTTTTTTTTTGGAGGGGGGGAGAGGGAGACGTTTGGGATGTGCTGCACAGGGGGATAGGGAAGGATGGAAAGCTGGCGAACAGGGGGATAGGGAGGGATGGAAAGCTGCTGTACAGAGAGGGGGAGAGGAATTGTTGGACATGGGTTGGAAGAGAGGAAGGGAGTGCAACAAAGAGGTACAAAGGGGTGAGAGGGAGAAATCTTGCATATGTTGGAGGGGAGGCATGCATGGAGAAATGTTGGACATAGGGTGGAAGGTAGGGAGAGAAATATTTCACATGATAATGGAGGGGAGGAGGGGAGAGATTCTGCCTGGAGGGGAATAGAGAGGTTTGACCCAGGGCACAAGGCAGGGTGAGAGAAAGACGGTTAGAAATGTTAGAAATGGGGAAAGAAATGTTAGATATGGCAGGGGAAAGAAAGGTACAGAGATGGAAGATGGATGGTGAGCACAGAGAGAGAAGAAAATGTCAAATGGTCAGGAGACCCTGGTGGATGAGTTAACAGAAGACAAATAGAAACCAGAGCCTGGGAACAACATGATTTGAATAATAAAATGACCAGACAACAAAGGTAGAGAAAAATAATTTTATTTTCTATTTTGTTATTACAATACAGCAGATTTGAAATGTGTATCCTGCCACAGCTGGTGTTAGGTCCTAGCTCACGCTCGCTGTCTAACAGAGAGAGGAAAAGTATTTTTTATTGTTTTTGTTTACACCACAGCGCTGACATGGGATTGGAGAGGGCAAAGGGTGGGTGGGTGAAGAGGCTACAAAATAAACCCATCAGGATGTTTGAAAAAATACCCAATTGGGTAGGAAAATCAAATCGAAAAATTAAATCAAAAATTTTCCCTGAAATCGGGCAGCACTACTCCTAAAGTTGTAGACAATCTATCATTTATGATGAAATTTTAGACTAGGTTATTTCAGTTGTTTCCTACTTTTGTTAATAGTAATGTCTTGTTGATTATTGATACCAATATGTTTTTTTTTCTTCTAGCTTTTCAGGGAAGTAAAAATAATGAAGATTTTAAATCACCCAAATATAGGTAAAGAAGTTTTCTTTAATTATGTTTATAGTTACCATGATAGAACTGAATAGTTTTCAGTATTCAGTTTTTGGAGTATGTGATCACCTGAAATTTGGATTAAAGCATATCAAATAGTTATTTCTGATCTTCCCAAGCCCTTGAAAACTTAATCTTCTTTCTTTACTCCTTAAAAAAATGTTTCCAGTATCAGAAAGTGTCAGCTGGGAAATCTGTTTTCTTGGCAGGAGTATTTCTTAGCTAATGTCATCAAAGTGAATGTAAATGAACTTTGGAAAAACTCTTCTCCGAGGACAAGCATGATGAAGAATATTCTTTCTAGTGCAATAGGCACATCATTCCTGAACTCTTAGTACTCAGTCCTTTCTCATGAGATTCTTTGTAGAGAGCTTTATTAACATTTTTTTGCTCCACCTCCCATCACTCTGTGCTGTCCTGCAGTTACTCAGTTTCTTTCTTTACATGCGAGATGGTAGAAACTTGTCCTGCTCATTTTTATTTTTCCTTTAATACAGGTTTTTAAAAAAATCTGATCATGAGGCTTTTCGGTGCTGCAGAGGCTTCCAGCTTCAGGACATCTCTCTGAGCCAAGGGGGGACTGTTTGGCAGTGCACCCACTTGGTCAGCCTGCACTAACATTTTGGGTGCTCAGGGACCAGTCCTTTGGGAGCAAGGCTCACCCAAGGTTCTGTCCGCAGAGGGCTTTGAGCGCAGGCTGAGTGGCCCCATGGCATTTTTTCCAGGATTGCAGCCGACTGTTTCTTTCCCTGACTATGTATGTGAGTTACGTTGGGGGTTGAGCTCTGAAAGGCTTCAGAAGAAGCAAGCAGTACAGTTTCCAGTCTTGTTTGAGACAGAAGCTTTCCAATTTCTCTGGCTGCAGTTTCAGCCCAGCACAAGCATGGTACAGCCTATGAGAAAAGATTAAGGGGGGGGGCGTGTCTTTTAAAAGTGAATTTTTTGAGATTCTTGGGCTAGGGACCCCTATCTCTAAAAATCCTAATTTCAGAATTTTTTTCACTCCTAGTGTAGCTCCCACAGGCCATTTTTGGCATTAAAATTGCTGCTGTGGCAACCATCTTGGATTTCCTGATTTTTACAATAAAAGCCTCTATCTGCCTCAAACACCTCAATTTGACTTAAAATCAGGTGGGATGGACTCTGTAGGCCAAGATATCTTGGATTAATTGCAGATTTGTGCTGGATGGTAGGCTGAGAACAGTCCATGTCCCAAGTGCCACGCAGCATCTGAGGGGGGGCAAGAACCACAAACTTAGCCTTCTTTAGTTCCCCTGCTGGTGTGGAATTCCAGATGGCTCGAGTTCCAGGTCAAAAGTCTTGGTTAGAGCTGGGAAAGAGTGAAACTGCATCACTGGGAAAGCACAGCTATACACCTGTCCCACAAAGGGACATGGGAGCGGCCACAAGGGACCTTGGGATGTCTTGGGCATGATTTTGCTCAAAGTATATTAGTGAAAGGGGGAAGACAAAAAATGCTTACTCCAAGTATATTAGTGAAAGGGGGAAGACAAAAAATGGAATTACAAGACTGAAAGAAGGTATGAACCGCTATGTGGAGAGTGATGAGGAAAAAACAAATGTGCTAAACAAATACTTCTGTTCGGTGTTCACAGAAGATAGGTCTCTAAAATACCGAGTGGTGTGGAATGGGTTAGATGTAAATCGATTGTTTACTCTTTCCAAAAATAAGGTTCAATTTATTTGATATGCTGCATATTTTCAGAAAAGAAATCCTAGATGATTTCGGGAGAAGGAAAAACTTACAGGATAAACCAACACAACTTCTAGTTGATGGGGAGCACCTTTAATAGTAAAAACATGGAGGACTTGCAACAGGAGTCCAAGAATTGAATATCAAAGCCACAAACTCTGGAATTTATTGCTAGAGAATGTGGTAAAAGCAGTTATATTAGCAGGGTTTATTAAAAAAAAAAAGGTTTGAACAAGTTCCTAAAAGAAGTGTCCATATAGTAAGATGGGACTTTGAAAAAAATCCGCTACGTATTTCTAGAATAAGCAACCTAAAATTTGTTTTGTTCATTTTGGAGCTTGCTAGGTACTCGGATCTGGATTGGCCAGTTTTGTAAACTAGATATTGGGCTTGATGGACCTGTTGGTATGTCCTACAATGGCATTGCTTATGTTCTTATTTGGAATGCTAAAAGCTTTCAGAGACTGTCTAACAAACCAAACTGTTTTAATTCAGACAGACAGCCGGGCTGTGATGTTTTATGTCAACAAGCAGGGAGGTACAGGCTCTAGTCTTCTGTGACAGGAAGCATTCAGGATATGGTGTTGGGCTGCTTACCTGGCAAGGAAGAACTGTCTGGCAGACACCCTGAGCAGATCATGCAGGCATAGGAGTGGTCCCAGAATATGGATGTTGTCAAGAAGATTTTTTGAGTGGAGCACTCCCTCAGGGGATCTTTTTGCCACTCTCCACAATACCAAAGTCCTTCAATTTTGCTCAAGAACAGAATCCCATAATAGCCTAGCCTCGCAAGCTTTCTCCTTAGTTGGAGAAGGGGGGTCTTCTGTATACATATCTCCCAATGCTTCTCAAAGTAAAACTTTCTTGAAACTCAAGCAGGGACTATGATCCTCATTTCGCTGTACTGGCCACAGCAGATATGATTCTCCCTACTTCCGGAGTCAGTCTCAGATCCATGGAGACTGGAATGCTTTCTGATTGCCATCACCCTCTTACATCCCAACTTCCAGTTCCTGGTCCTCATGGATTGAATGTCAATGCTAGAGATTGTCTCTTTGAGTCTACTGGAGGGTGCTTCTCAGTTGCTTGCTTCCAGGAGAGGAGGTACTTGGTTTCAAGTGGAGGTGGTTTGTCTGGTTTGAGGGCAAGACCCTATATCCATTTTCCTTTCCTACTCAATTACTTGAGAGGAAGGGCTGTGGCTCACTGCTGAGCAGCTGCCTCTGCACCCAGAGGTTGTGAGATCAAATCCCGGTGCTGCTCCTTGTGACCCTGGGCAAGTCACTTAATCCTCCAGTGCCCACTGCTTTGAATGTTAGCTTTGAAATGCCAAAAGGCGGTATACAAGTCCCCATTTCCTTCCCCTTCTATAAGTTGAGTTTCAAGGTCAACTCTGTAAGGGTTCTCTGCAGTGCATTTGGAGCTTATCACCCTGTAGAAGGTAAGCTCATCTCTGCTCAACATTTTGCTGCTCACTTCATTAAGGAGCTTGTTGAAACCTATCAACCCCCCCCACCATGTCATCAGATCTTAACATTGTCCATACCTGGCTGATGAAAGCTTTCTTTGAATCACTTGATACCAGTCACCTGAAATTACTGATCTAGAAGGTCTTATTCCTGGTGATGATCACTTCTGTACACAGGCCTTAGCACAGGCTTGTCCAAGTTTAGTCCTCAGGCTGTAAAAAGGGCAGATTTTCAGGATATCTATAATGAGTATTAAAAAAAATTATGCATGAGAAAGATTTGCATGACCACTAAATTCATTGTATACAGGTCTCTTTCATGCATATTCATTAAGGATGTTCTAAAAACCTAGTCTGCTTTCAGCCCATCAGGATTAAACTTAGGCAAGCCTGCTCCAACGGAGCAGAATGATCCTGTGCACACATCCTAAATTCCTTCTGAAGGTAGTGTCAGAATCTGGGCCAGCTCACCCAGTGGACCAGGTGAGGCCCAGGGTGCTGCTATTAAAGGGTATCATAATCCAGGTCCATTCTGCTTTCAAACTTCTAGAGCAGCGGTCTCAAACACATGGCCCGTGGGCCGCATGCGGCTCTTCAGGTGCTATTTTGCGGCCCACAGTCTGGAAGCGATAATCAACTGCTCCCTTGCTGCAGTTGATTTTTCCGATCAAAGCTGCGGCCGGCAGCTTCTTACAGCAGCTTCAATACTCCAGCTGCTGTAAGAAGGTAATTTAGATTCGCGGCTACAGGGCAGGGAGGTTTGTCCGACAGGGCCTGTTCTGTTGTCGGGGATTCAAGCGCCACAAAGGTAAGGGGCAGGGAGGGAGAAAGAGAGGAAAGGTGGAGTGGAGAAGAAAAGACGCTTAAGGGAAATGGGTAAAACTGAGGGGGGAGAAGGCTGCTGAAAGCACATGGGGAAGACAAAGGGGTGGAGAAGGACGCTGAAAGGACATGGGAAGACAGGGGGGAGAAGGACGCTGAAAGGACATGGGGAAGACGGGGGGAGAAGGACGCTGAAAGGACATGGGGAAGACAGGGGGAAGAAAGACGCTGAAAGGACATGGGGAAGACGGGGGAGAAGGACGCTGAAAGGACATGGGGAAGACAGGGGGGGAGAAGGACACTGAAAGCACATGTGGAAGGCAGAGGGGGGAGAAGGATGCTGACAGGACATGGGGAAGATGGGGGGGAGAAGGACGCTGAAAGGAAACGGGGAAGAGAGAGTGGGGAGAAGACGCTGGCAGGGAAGAAGACAGAGATGCCAGACTGTGGGGGGAGCGGAGGGAAGAAGATGGGTGCCAGACCAATTTGGGAGGGGGGAGAAAGGGAGAGGCACAGTAACAGAGCAAATGGAAGACGCAGAGAGAAGAGAGACAGTGGATGGAAGGAATTGAATGAGAACATGAGGAAAGCAGAAACCAGGCAACAAAGGTAGGAAAAAAATGTTTTGGTTTTTTTTTTTGCTTCAGGATAAAGTAGTATATTAGTTGTGTTGATAAAAATTTATAAACATTAGAGGTTCTGGTAGAAACCCATTTACAAAGTATGTATTCTTCCCAATTAATATTTCCAAATTAATAAAGTCTTTTTGCTTATTTTTAAATGGGTTTCTACCAGAGCCTTTAATTCAGTAGCATAATTAAATGAAATAACTATTTCTGTAGTTTATAGGAATGGGCGGGGACATAGGGGATTCCTCGCAGGGACGGGTGGGATTTCTGTCCCCGCGCAACTCTCTACACCAGTGTTCTTCAACCTTTTTACACCTATGGACCGGAGGAAATAAAATAATTATTTTGTGGACCGGCAAACTATTAAGACTGAAATTTTTTTTTAAAAAACCATCGCCGCCCCGTCCCTGCGAGCTCGGTCCCACAAACCATCTGATCCCATCCGCACAAACCTCAAATAGTTATGATTTTATATTGAACATATTTTATTAAAGTATAAAAAGAAACAATATTCTATACAATTGTCATTTTATAAATACAAATAATACGGAGCAAAGATCAACAAAACCCTTGTCTCCCCTCCCCTTCACATATATCCCCTCTACTATCAAGAAAACTGAATAAGCCAAATTATTACAGAATGCTACACAAATATCATGTAACAGAATATCACAGTCACACATGACAGGAATGGTGTTATGGGGAGTGCAACTAGGGCAACTGCCCCCTGGTCAGAGCCCTAAGCCAGCTGGAAGCTAAAGAAGCACTGCCTGGGCTTTGCACTCGGGTTATTCCATGTCAAGTGATCAAGGGCTCCCTGCATGACCATCACGGATTTTGATAAAACTTTATGCACAAAGTCCCACATGTATCAAACGAACTTTGGTAAAGTTTTAGTTTCGCCTGTGGAATATTCGTGGAGATATAGCCATTTGTTTGACCCCATACTGCAATGACATACAGTCCAAAAAATAGAACCCTAAATGGAGGAGGTACAACAACAAGCTAACAAATGAAAGAACCTCCCTCACCCCAAGAAGTCTACAAAGATTAAGGAAAAGAGATGAAGTCCAACTCCAAACTGAACAAAGAATGAAAATAATTCTATAATTTAATTTAAGAGTATTAACCGGACAATTTTAAATCGTCAACAACATGCAGGTCTAACTTGGTGATATATGTCATTCTGTGCCCTTGTGACATGCTATATGTTGGGCGCACTCAGAGACCGATTAGGACCCGTCTCATAGAACACAGGTCACGTATACACACGAGGTCCACGACTGCTCCCATGGTCCCTCATTGCATACTAGCCGACCACTCCTTTCAAGATCTCAGGTGGTTTGTTATGGAGCAAGTTTTTGAGGATTTCCAGGGAGACAGACTGACTCGACTTCAACACAGAGAACAATTTTGGATATTCGAGCTTCAATCTTTAACCCCCAATGGTCTGAATGACTATATAGAGTGGCAACACACTTTTCAAGTGTGAATGTTCCTTTAAAGGATTTGCTTCAAGTTCCTTTGCAAGCTGCCTTGGTCAGGTGCTTGATCACCTGGCTCTTTCATTTCACCTGTTTCTGTTTCTGCGAGTTAAAAAGAGGGCGTCCTCTCCAAACCAGTGCCATTTCTTTCCTGTTTCATTCACGAACTTGAGAGTCATCGAGCAGTGCGGTTCCTGAGTAAGGGGGTTCACCCCCGAAACGGAGTCCGTTGGACATTTACTTCATTTACTGCTTACGGATCACCATTTCCATTACACACGGAGAAGCTAAGTTCTTACAGCCTGTGTATTTTTGAGCTTGGTTGGATTTGGACACTAACTTTCCAGTTTGGCCCCCAGCTTAGGGGTAAGAGATGAATTCCTTCTTTATTTTGATAATGTGTGTTTTTTTCATTTGAGTTTTTTCACACATTGCACATTTTGCACTAGTTAAGCACCACAAATATTATCCGGAGCAAGCCCGGGGATGTTTCGCAGTTAACACCTTCCTGGGTGTAAATCCGCGACAGCTTTTCCCTGGAGTTTCCAGAGGTTGCTGTGTGACTGAGGGCTTGTCCGGTTAATACTCTTAAATTAAATTATAGAATTATTTTCATTCTTTGTTCAGTTTGGAGTTGGACTTCATCTCTTTTCCTTAATCTTTGTAGACTTCTTGGGGTGAGGGAGGTTCTTTCATTTGTATGACATACAGTCCGACAGTGACATTCTGACAACTTTGAGACACAATATCTCACGAGCTATGTTTCCAAAAAAACTGAAACTTAGCTACCCTGCACAACTTTTGGAGCTCTATTCAGTGCTACCAATAATAATTTTTGTTGAGCACTGAGTGAATGGCTGAATTACAGTAAACTTGGCCGAAAAAATTAGTGCTCCAAAAAAAGTCAAAGTTTGACATTACTTAGCTCCCACAATAATTGAGTAATAAATGCGAAATTTGGCGCATAATGTCTCAGTTCAACGTTGTTTTCAAAAGTACAATTTCAACCTCCAAGCTCTTTCCATTAGTTTACAAATTAAGTGTAAAGTTGCTAATTTGTGTAAAAAGGCCAAAAATAGGGTATTTTCAGCCTGCTTTTACAGAAAAATACCTTTCAGAAACTCTTTCAAATCAGTCTCATTAGAAAGAGCATATTTCAAACCCCCTAGAAAAGTGGGCTTTATTTTTCAACGCAGGTTAACAATGCCCGAAAAAGGGGGACAAAGTTGGGAGATGTCACCATGGCAACGGCCTACGTTTCAACTTACAATTATGTCACTTTTCACACTGTTTTCCCCTGTTTATTTTTACTCAAGCTTTGGGTACAATTATAGTGTTCTTAATTAATGATTATTCCTAACTAGAAATGGAGGTGATAATTTTGTTGCATGCAGATCACAAATTACAACTTGTTTTCTTTTTCAGATCCACATTATTATTAATTCAGTTTAAAATGGATACCAACGAATCGATGCCAACAAAGTGGACTTCACTTCGGCTTGGGAACCATATAAGATACCCAATTTAGGCTTGGGAACCTAGGATAAGACACCCTAATCATTGGCTTTGGAACCAGAAAGATACCAACAAAAGGCTTTGGAACCTTGACAAAGAAACCAAATGCGAGGCTTGGGAACCTGGACGAAGTGGCCCACCCGTGGCTGGTATAGCACAGCTATGGGGCGTGACCCCTATGGCTATGGGGTTGCCAGTTCAAACTCTTGAACTGGTAGTGACAATGTCACCATGGACCAACGCAATAGAGTAGTAGTAATACTACGTCAATACAAAACTGTAACTTTAAAAATGACAGAACTATGTTGAAATAGAGGTTGTTGCCGTGGCAACGTCTCCCAACTTTGTCCCCCTTTTTCAGCCATTGTTAACCTGCGTTGAAAAATGAAGTCCACTTTTCTAGGGGGTTTGAAATATGCTCTTTCTAATGAGACTGATTTGAAAGAGTTTCTAAAAGGTATTTTTCTGTAAAAGCAGGCTGAAAATACCCTATTTTTGGCCTTTTTACACAAATTAGTAACTTTACACTTAATTTGTAAACTAATGGAAAGAGCTTGGAGGTTGAAATTGTACTTTTGAAAACAACGTTGTACTGAGACATTATGCGCCAAATTTCACATTTATTACTCAATTATTGTGGGAGCTAAGTAATGTCAAACTTCGACTTTTTTTGGAGCACTAATTTTTTCGGCCAAGTTTACTGTAATTCAGCCATTCACTCAGTGCTCGACAAAAATTATTATTGGTAGCACTGAATAGAGCTCCAAAAGTTGTGCAGGGTAGCTAAGTTTCAGTTTTTTTGGAAACATAGCTCGTGAGATATTGTGTCTCAAAGTTGTCAGAATGTCATCGTCGTACTGTATTTCATTGCGGTATGGGGTCAAACAAATGGCTATATCTCCACAAATATTCCACAGGCGAAACTAAAACTTTACCAAAGTTCGTTTGAGACATGGTGGACTCTGCATATGAAGTTTCATCAAAATCCGTGATGGTCATGCAGGGCACTTTCCAAGAATCTGATCACTTGACATGGAATGACCCACTCCCCAGTTATGTCTAGCAAGATACATATTTCAAATCTGATATATTTGAATCACAAGATAGAAATAAAATTATTTTTTTTCTACCTTTTGTCGTCTCTGGTTTCTGCTTTCATTGCCTTTTCACTCTCTTCCAGCCAGTGTCTGCCCTAAGAACATAAGAATTGCCACTGCTGGGTCAGACCAGAGGTCCATCATGACCAGCAGTCCGCTCAAGCGGCGACCCTCTGGTCTAAGACCAGCACCCTAACTGAGACTAGCCCTACCAGCGCACATTCTTGTTCAGCAGGAACTTGTCTAACTTTGTCTTGAATCCTTGGAGGGTGTTTTCCCCTATAACAGCCTCTGGAAGAGCGTTCCAGCTTTCCACTACAGAACTTCCTTACGTTTGTACGGAATCTATCCCCTTTCAACTTTAGAGAGTGCCCTCTTGTTCTCCCTGCCTTGCAGAGGGTGAACAACCTGTCCTTAGCTACTAAGTCTATTCCCTTCAGTACCTTGAATGTTTCTATCATGTCCCCTCTCAATCTCCTCTGCTCAAGGGAGAAGAGGCCCAGTTTCTCTAATCTTTCGCTGTACGGCAACTCCTCCAGCCCCTTAACCATTTTAGTCGCTCTTCTCTGGACCCTTTTGAGTAGTACCGTGTCCTTCTTCATGTACGGTGACCAATGCTGGACGCAGTACTCCAGATGAGGGCGTACCATGGCCCGGTACAGCGGCATGATAACCTTCTCTGTCTCTTCAGTCCAGCATCTCCCCCTTCCATTCACTGTCTGTCTTTCCCTTGCATCTCTCCTCCTGCCCCCCCCCCCCCCCCCCAATTTGGTCTGGCATCCATCATCTTCCTTCTGTTCCCCTCATGGTCTGGCATCTTGCTGTTCAGAAAACAATGTAAAACAGAACACCCCCCCCCCCCACACACACACACGCACTAACTTGTGGGCCTTGATTGTTGCAGGTTACCTCTTCTCCATCCCTCCCCCCCCCCCCATATTTTAGAGCAGCCTGGTAGCTAGGCATGCCCAACAGTAAGAATTTTCTTTATCTTGTTTGTCCTCTGAGAACAGCTGCTACAAGTAAGTAACTTTGTTTTCTCTGAGGACAGCAAGATGCACATTCTTATTGCCATGACCATCTCCCCTTGGGATTGTGAAGCAGGATTTTGTTTGTCACCATTTGGTCACTGCTTTATGGGTGCTACCTTTTGAATGCCCAAATGATGATGTCCAGTTCATTCCCCTCCTTTCTCACATTACTGGAACTCATGACTTTTGGGCACCCAAAACACTGCTGTTAGATGCTCCATCTACAAAAAAGTACTATAGAACACCAGGTTATATCAACCAGTGTAATTAATGTCGATCACCTTAACTTTAGATGCCTAAATTGAGTGTTCTTTATTGAATTTGATCTGGACACCATCCCCAAAAGGTTAGGCAACCAAAACATTAGGGTGCCTAAATGTTGGTGCCCAAAAGTCATGAATTCTTGGAGTTGCATTCTATTAGCTATTATACTAAACCAGTGGTTCCCAAACCTGTCCTGGGGGACCCCCAGCCAGTCAGGTTTTCAAGATATCCCTAATGAATATGCATGAGAGAGATTTGCATACCTGTCACTTCCATTATATGCAAATCTCTCTCATGCATATTCATTAGGGATATCTTGAAAACCTGACTGGCTGGGGGTCCCCCAGGACAGGTTTGGGAACCACTGTACTAAACTGACTTGGTCCCGTGTGATGTCGATAGGCAGGAAGGCACGTGCATGCTCAATGAGGTGCTTCCAAGCATTTCTAGAAAACAATGCTGGGCAGCATCTCCTTGCTGAGCTCATTCGGTGAAGTTACCCAACAGTAAAGATATTCATCCTATTATTCTCGAACACCCACTACAGGTGAGTAGTTTTGCTTTCCTTCATTTACATATTCAGGGTTCGCAGCATATGAGATCAATTTTTATTTTATGAAGTGAATGCTAACTTTTTTTTGAATAATGCAGTAAATACTTTAGAAGTTAAGTTTTAGTAATAAACAGTCACGTACTCAGAGTGAAATGGAATTGAATGTCAATGTTTGTCTTTTATTTTTAGTTAAATTATTTGAAGTAATTGAAACTGAAAAAACACTGTACTTGATAATGGAATATGCAAGTGGAGGTAAGTAACTTGTTTTTGAACAAAAAAATAAGGCAAGATTTTACTGAATTTCTACCATATTACTGTGTTCTTATACTAATGTTCTTTATCACAGGTTTCATTTTATGTACTGTAACTTATTTACTAATGTATGTTAATGGCACATTTTAGTGTATCTGGCCCTAAATAGTATGGAAATTGCAAATTAATCAAGTGAAAGTACTAATGTGAACTATTGCATTAGTGTGCACTAATGCCATTTAACCTGTACTATTAGTAACTAGGTCTTACTGCATAACACGTTAATGGTGGTGCATATTTGTAGCTATATATTCGCTAGAGTCACTATCTGGTCAACCTGTAACTAACGCCTAACTTGTAAACCACTTTTCTGATGCTGATCTATTATAATAATATTTACCTAAATATTTCTGAAATACTTTACCATCCAGCTCTTTTTGAGGGAGAATGTGGTACTGATTTTACATTGTTTGCTGTATTAACTACTTAGATTTATAGTACTAGTTTTATTTGATTTATTTTTTAAGTTGCATTGCTGTTCAAATCATAATGCAATCAGGGCCAGCTCAAGGCATTGTGGTGCCCTGAACCAGTTTGCATTGGGCCACAATCTTCCTCCCCTCTTCCCTTCTAGGTCTGGTATCTCTCCTTTCACCCTGACTTGGTCTCTATCTTCTCTGCACAGCTCTTCCCTCATGGCTGGTATCGTTCATTCTCCCCCTCCCCGATCTTCACTTCCAGTTCTATAAACCTCATGCCAGTTACTAGCAGTGGGCTGAATACAGGCTTCTTTCAACCAGGTCTTGGGTCTTTCATATACAGCAGTGGTCTCAAACTCAAACCCTTTGCAGAGCCCCATTTTGGATTTGTAGGTACTTGGAGGGCCTTGGAAAAAATAGTTAATGTCTTATTAAAGAAATGAATTTTGCATGAGGTAAAACTCTTTATAGTTTATAAATCTTTCCTTTTGGCTAAGTCTTAATAATAATATTGTAACTTATAGCTAGAGAGACATATGATCAAGAAACTGTTTTATTTTACTTTTGTGATTATGATAAACATACTGAGGGCCTCAAAATAGTATCTGGTGGGTCGCATGAGTTTGAGACCACTGATCTACAGCCATGTCCTTCCCACAGAAAATTGATTTTGGCCAGGTGCTGCATCTTCTTTCTACCACCTCATCTTCTCTTGATGCAGTCTCTTTTCATAAAGTGCCGAGGTCATCTATAAAACTTGTATGCACTACAGCAGTGTTTGGGGGTATGTGACACTTCACGGATCTCTCGCCCACTTTCCTCCTTAATGGCTGCTGCCGCCGAGAATCCCATGCCCTTTTTATTGCCTGCCCCCCTCCACTGAAGCCACTGCTGCTGGGAATCCCATGCCCTCCTTCCTGCCCACCCCCCTCCAGCGAAGCAGACCCAGAAGGTTTCCCTCCGATGTCAGAGCTGACATTGGAGGGAAGGGTCAGCGGGGGGTTCCCAGATATCTCCTTCCAGGTGGGCTGTTCTGCCTGCCTTCAGCGGCACTTGTTGCAGGGATGCGTCAGCAGCTCTTTCATGCTGCATATGGCTGACCCGGATGCTTTCTCTCCGACGTCAGAGGGAAGGCTTGTGGGTCAGCCATGTGCAGCGTGTAAGAGCCACTGCCCACACATCTCTGCAACAAGTGCCGCTGAAGGCAGAAGGAGCAGCCCATCTGGATGGCCCTGAAGGAAGCGAGTGCAGCCTTGGAGAGAGCAAGTAAGGGAGAAGAGGGGACATGATCTGGGAGAAAAGAGGGGGGAAGGAGCACATTGCAATATGGGAGGGGCACAATTTTTGGACAAAGGCTAGAAGGCAGGGAGGGGGGCACAAACTCGGGACACAGAAAGAAGGGAGGGGGCATGAACATAGAACATAAAAACAGAGGGAGGAAGGGAACACTAACTTAAAACATAGGAGGGAGGGAATAGAAAGGGAGAATTGTTGGGCATAAGTTTGTGAGTGAGAGGGAAAGAGATGGTGCACATGGGGAAAGGAAGAAAGAGAAAAATTGGACAGAGAGAGGAGTGAGGTAGAGATGCATGGGGAAGAGAGTGCGGATCGCCGGACTTGATGGACCGAAGGTCTGATCCGGAGATGGCAGTTCTTATGTTATGAGCAGAACAGACTTATTTTCTCGGGGAGAGTCCCCATACCCCTCCCTTTTTTAGTTTATTCTCCAGGGCTAATCACCTGTTTTGGAACTGTGGAGTACAAGACAGCCCAGGGAGAAGGGAGGTGGAGCGGACAAATACAAATGAGGCTATCTATACACACACACCCCATGAGTCGAGGTGCATAAACCTAGTCGTTTAAAACTGATGTTCCTATTTCCTATAAAGTAGATTAACAAGATAGGTACATAATCTTCCCTTATTCCGCCAGAGCCACCATATTTACATTATCCCTCTCCTTAAGTCACTTCATTGATTTCCCTTCCATTTCCAAATACATTTCAAGATCCTCTCACTCCTACAGGCCCTCAATATCTCTCCTCGCTTATTTCCTTCTATGTCTTCTCCCCCCCCCGCCCCGTGAACTCTGTTCATTGGATAAGTCCTTCCTATCTGTACCCTTCTCAACCATTGCCAACTCCAGATTCTATCACTTCTGTCTTGATGCACCGTATGCCTGGAACAGACTGCCTGAGTCATTACATCAGGCTCCACCTCTAGCAGTATTCAAATCTGAGCTAAAAGCCCACTTTTTTTAGGCTGCTTTCAACTGTTGGAGAGAGCGGAAGCCAGAAGGCCTTTAGCATGCACAGATGCTCAAGGTCCAGCAGAGTCAGCGGCAGGCTCTTTGGGCACCGGCACATCCTGTGGGTTGGTGCCGGTGCCCGATCGCGATAAGGGTTTGGGTGGGGGCGATGCCGGTTCAAGGGAGGTGATGGCGGTTCGCGGGGTGATGCCTCGCATATAGAGTCAACGTTCTGTTTGCGAGGCAAGATTTGTGAGAATGTTTTGCTCGTCTTACAAAAACACTCGCAAACCGCGTTACTCGCAAACCGAGGTTTGACCTTATATTTATATTTCACGAAAGCCAACTCTTTTGCCGTTATTTTCTCCGCCACTAGTGTGGAGAACCATATTGGCTTCCTTTTTTGTCTTATTTTTATTTATTTTCCTCACATAAAGGTTTATAGCCATTTTTATTGCTCCTTTCAGCTTGGACCACTGCTTTTTTCACTTCCTTTATGTTGTCTCATTTTATTAACTCTTTCTTCAGATATTCCCCCATGCACTAAAGTCTGCACATTTGAAATCCAGGACTTGAGTTTTGTGTGGCTGCCTTCCACATTAGCTGTTATATATAGTCTCATAACTATGAAAAATTGAGTACTCAAAAAATAATGGTATAGCAATACCAAACTAATGATTCTGTTATAATTTTGTATGTATCTGTATGGGTCACAGTTTCAGATAAATTTCTGCTTTTATAAACTCCAGCCTGTTCCAGAAAGAAACATTTCCACTAGCACATGCAACTCCAAATTCCCATTCTTTTATCATAAAAGCTCTGTGCCACCTAAAAGCATTTAAATTTACAGCTTAGCTCTTCCTAAGGCTAAATGCAAAAGACTGTACATTAAAGCTAAAGTCACATGGGTGAGAAAATGTGCACAGACTTAGTTCTTGCAATATTCTTCTATTGTTATGGTCAGCTTATCACTTCTTGAAAATCTAAATGTTAAAATGCCAACATATTTTCTTAATTTTTGAGAGTAGAGGAGTAGCCTAATAGTGCAGCAGCCTGAGAACCAGGAAAACTGGGTTCAATTCCCACTGCTGCTTGCTATGACTGAGCAAGTCACTTAGCTCTCCATTGTCCCAGGTATAAATTAAGTACAGTGGTACCTAGGTTTACGAGTGCACTGGTTTGCGAGTGTTTTGCAAGACGAGCAAAACATTTGCAAACTTGGTGCCTCGTAAACCGAGCTTGCCTCGCAGTACGAGCGCCCCCCTCCCCGCAATCCGGCATCCCCCCTCCGCTCGCGTTGCCCCCCCCTCCACCGCGATCCTACTTCCCCCCCTCGAGCACGTCAATGACACTAACTTTACCCCGTCTTGGCACCAGTGCAGGTGCCCGAAGATCTTCCCTCTTCTGGCGCGGCCTGGGCTGGGCGGTGTGTCGGAGATCCTCCCTCTTCTGGGCTGGGCTGGGCTGGACTGGCTTTGAGCATTTGCGCATGCTCAAAGCCTTCTGGTCTCGCTCTCAATCTCGGAGAGAGCGAGACCAGAAGGCTTTGAGCATGCGCAAATGCTCAAAGCCAGTCCAGCCCAGCCCAGACCAGAAGAGGGAGGATCTCCAACGCACCGCCCAGCCCAGGCCGCGCCAGAAGAGGGAGGATCTTCGGGCATCGGCACTGGTGCCAAGTCGGGTAAAGGAAGTGTCATTGACGTGCTCGGGGGGGGGGAGGGAAGTAGGATCGCGGTGGAGGGGGGGCAACGTGAGTGGGGGGAGGATGCTGGTTCGCAGGGGGGGGGGGAAGCCGGATCGCGGGGAGGGGTTTGGAACAGCGTCTGATTCCTCAAGGGGGGGAGAATGGAACAGTGCCGGTAGCCTGGGGGGGGGGGGGAGGAGGTGGAACCAATCAAAGAAGTTTCCCTTACTTCCTATGGGGAAACTTGCTTTGATATACGAGCAATTTGGTTTACGAGCATGCTTCTGGAACAAATTATGCTCGTAAACCAAGGTTCCACTGTATCTGTATATACTCAAGGTAAATTGCCTTGATTGTAACCACAGAAAAGCAATATATCAAATCCCATTCCCTTTCCCTTTTATAATGGCCTATGGTATACATTTATTTATTTGGATCTTGAAATGTCTATGGTTCGTGTGTTGTTGCTGGGTTTGTTTGTTTTTTTTGGGGGGGGGCTGGGGGGGGGGTTAATATGATGCATCATTGACCCATTTGTCTACTGGTATCTAAGAACAGTAGTGTTTAGCTTGCTTTAGTTTGGACAGTAAGCAGTTTATCCCAGGACAAGCAGGCAGCATATTCTCACACCTGGGTGACATCACTGATGGTGCCCCAGTACGGACACTTTAAAAGTGCTTTGCCACCTTAAGACTTTCAGAAAATTCACGAAAGCCCGCATCGCACATGCGTGAGTGCCTTCTCACTCGACGTAGGCGCACGGTCCCTCAGTTTCTTAGTTTCTGTGGAGCTAAGAAGTCACATTTCAACGGCCGTTGAAATTTTTCTACCTTCATGCTCTCGCGGTTTGTGACTTTTCAGTCATTCTCTTTTTTTTCTTTTCCATTAGTTAAATAGAAGTTTTTTTTAAACCCAAAACTTTATTTTTTCTTCTTTCGCCATTAGCGGGTTTTTGGCTCAGCAGGTTTTTGGCCCAGCGGGACCTCTTCGTCCACCTCAGCCATCGTGCTCAATTTAGCTGAGGCAGTGTTCCCTTCCATATCATGCCCGCCAACGGGTTTTAAAAAGTGTGGGCGTTGTGCTCAGGCTATTTCTGTGACTGACCCTCACCGTTGGTGTCTCCAGTGTTTGGGGCCCAAGCACCGTCTTGAAACTTGCATGTGCTGCTTTTCTTTGCAGAAAAGAACTCTAATCGTCTTCTACAGCAGCGCCAGCTTTTCGGTGTCACTATGGAAGGGGAGCCGACATCGTCACCAACACTAACCGCACCAACAAAAACAACACCAAACAATAGTGCTTAGCTTGCTTTAGTTTGGACAGTTTGGTACTGGAATCCTGTTGGATTAGTTTTAACCTTTTTCATTTCCTTAATTGCAGGGGAGGTTTTTGACTATTTGGTTGCACATGGAAGAATGAAGGAAAAGGAAGCAAGAGCTAAATTTAGACAGGTATGTAGGAAACATTTTCAATCCTGAACTCCTTTAACAAATGTGAACAATTGTAATTGTTAAAACCAGGACAGTGTAACACTGAGATATGCCACTATTCCAAAATCTCTAATTTGTAGTATCATTTGACACAATACAGAATATGCTTTGTGTTTTAGTGTGCTTAATATTGATCTAGAAAAATGAGTCCGTGGAAGTAGTCTTTAGGGCTTTTATATTTTTATGTCCTGGCATTCTTATTTTAGCTCCAGTTGTTAAGAGAAGGCAAGAGGTTGACCAGCATGCACTGTGTGTATTAATAACTTTAGACTCGGATTTGATCTGTTCTATGAATCTGTTTCAAAGGTTAAAAGCTAATTCTTTCATAATATACTAAAGTGCATTACTATATAAGCATGCATTGTTGGTAAATAGGTCTAATTGCTTAAAATGGGACCTGCTGTAAATGGTGTACTACGTAGCATGGTAGTGTACTTTAGTAAATCTAGTCCAAAGTTGCTATAGAAGTTACATTTGTGTGATTTGGTAAGTGTTCCTTGTCACAGATTATGTAAAGGTCCTTATATAATGAATCCAGGAGAAAATTCATGCTTAGAAATCCCTCAGGAAATTTGGCAGATAAATATACATTAAGCAGGAGCCCTCCACTTACATTTATGGCTCTTGACATAAAGGGACCTTCTGTATGTCTGAATTCAAGAAAGCTTGGGGCAAATATATTGGATCTCTAAGGGAAAGAAAGGGATAGTAGGTAGCATAGATAGGCAGACTAGATGAGTCATTTAGTCTTTATCCACAATCATTTTTCTGTGTTTTTTACATCACTGTATTTCAGATATCGTTTATTTTTATTTGAGTAAGTCTCATCTAGTCATCTTTATTTCCTTCAGTGACTAAACCTACTGTTACTGTTCCTGTGCTGAGAATTCATGACATGTTAGTAAAAGCTAACTATCCTAGGACAAGCAGGCAGCCTATTCTCACATATGGGTGATGTCATTGACGGAGCCCCGATGCAGAAGCCTCGCAAGCAAACTTGCTTGTAGAAACTAGAAGTTTCGAGTCGGCCGCACCACGCATGTGCGAGTACCTTCTGCCCAGCACAGGGCGCGTCTCCTCAGTTTTCCGTGGAGCCGAGAAGTCCCTCTTTGACTCTCTGCGTTCAACTTAATTACTTCGTGCCTTCTCTCACCGCGGTTTGTGTTATTTTTCTTCACGAATCGCTGTATTTAGTTTATTTCTTTTATTTCTCATTTAAAAAAAAAAAAAAAAAAATTATTCCGTTCGGCTGCCAGGGTAGGCCGCTTGGCCGCAGCCCAGGGGCTTCGACCTTGCAGCGGCTATTTTTCCTCCTATGTCCCGGCCAACAACAGGCTTCAAGAAGTGTAGCCAGTGTCGATGTGCGATTTGTCTTACGGACCCACACAGTAAGTGCCTCAAATGCCTTGGGCCAGACCATCACCCGAAGTCATGCAAGCACTGTGCTTTTCTTCAACCTCGAGCCCTTAAACATCTTCTGCTTTCAGTGGAGAAGCTCTTCGGGATGAATTTGACCACTTCCTCAACTCCGAAGCCAACCTCAGTCTCACCTTCGACCGAGACTCCTCCTGCTTCTATTGCTTCCACCTCAAGCCTCATCAGACCTTCGTTGTTTGCAGCGGCTCTCTCTTAGACGACACCTGCTGTATCTTCCCCTGTTTCCTCAGGTCAGATAGCTCAGCAGCAAGTTCCAGCGGCGGTGCTTAAAGTGCCTAAGACTTCCAAGTTGAAGCACATTTACACTGCCTCGGTGGAACCTCCAGCCAAAGCAGGTGGTCCGGTTTCAGACGCGGATCCATCCTTGCCGGCTTCTTTCCAGACCATGTTGGAGAAGCAATTCATTCAGTTCCTTACTAATATGGGACTGAAGCTTCTTCCTCTCATCCAGCCTGGGCATTCAGCAGACTCCCGCGAGGTCGAGCCGCTTCCTTTGCCTCAGTCTGAGCTTACACACTCTTTGCAGGGAGCAGAGTCTCTGCGAGTGTCTTGTCTGGCATCCAAGCACGTGAAGCAAGGAGCAGAATCTATGCAAGTGCCTCGGCAGGAATCTTCACACTCTATATACAAGGAGCAGAGTCTTTGGGAGTGTATCGAGGTTCCTCCATCAAGCCTCTGGAGCTTCGATCTACAGCCTCCAGTCCTATCCATTCTTTGGTGGCATCGGCTGCTTTGTCTCCGAGACGAAGTCTTCTCGAACTTCAAGATCTGCTTCCACCAACGTTTGAGGCCTTCATCGAGGCATTCTTCCAGGCATAGCTCTTCTTCCAAAGAGCGTCCTTCTTCAAGTAAGCCTCAATCTACACCTTCCAGGTTTACTAGACCACCGACTCCTTGATCGAGGTCTCCACTTCCAAACTTCAAGGACTCGGCGCCTTCGATTGCTTCGTCCAAGTCTCCCTATTCTTTTGATGCCTTTTTTCCGGCCGAAGCTTCATCTTCGACCCAGGCTGCCTCAACGACCTCGAGTCCTTCTCGAAGCACAGCATTGGCAGATCAGCTGTCTTTCTCCTCTTTTCTTCGTCAGATTGCTATCGACTTGAACCTTCAATTGGATGCTGGTTCCAAATACTCTAAGGAGTATCTCGAAGTCATGCATCTTCCTCAACCTCCGGCAGAGTCACTTAAGCTTCCTCTTCACAAGCTTTTGTCTCAGATGCCTGGAGATTCCTTATGCAATTCCAGCTGTTCCAGGTAAATTGGACTCTAGATATAAAACTCTAGATAGAAAAAGGATTTGAGAATTCACAATTATCTCACCAATCCCTACTTGTGGAGTCATCCTTGAAGAGGTCCCATCCTTCCAAGGTTTATGCTACCGTTCCCCCTGGAAGGTAAGGGAAAACTATGGACAAATTCGGATGTCGCATCTATCAAAATGCCATGATATCCTCTAAAGTCCTTAATTACAATTTTCATTTTATAACTTATTTTGAGTTCCTCATTGCTCTTTTGCCTAAATTTATCAGTTATTTAGATACTCAAAAGCACTTTGAATTTCAAGAAGTTATAGCTTCTTTATCACAACTCAGATTACATCTACTTCAGTCTTTTTACAATGCCTCTGAGTTGTCTGTCAGGACGGCTGCTTGTTCTGTAGCAATGTGCCGCCTTGCTTGGCTTCGTACCATTGACATGGATCCTAATCTTCAGGACCGCTTGGCTAATATTCCTTTATTCAGGCAATGACCTCTTCGATGAATCTATTCAGGCAGCCACCAAGAAATCGTCTGAGCATGAAAATCCTTTGCGTCTATTGTCAGACCTAAGCCAAAGCCAGCTTCTGCCAAGCCTGCACGCCCTCCTCCTATTTATCAGAGGCGGTTTGCTCCAAGAGCGGCTCCTTATACTCGCCCTCCTCTTAAGAAACAGCAGAATCAGAAGCAACAGAAACCTCATTCTTCTGCTTCACCTAAGGCTACGCAGCCTTTTTGACTTTTTAAAACAGAGCATAACCTCCACCGTTCTGTCTCTGTCCTATCTTCCCCCTATTGGAGGTCGTCTCCATCATTTTTACCACCGATGGGAGACAATCACATCCGACTTCTGGGTGCTGTCAACATCAGGGACGGATTCTCTTTTCATTTCTATCAGGTTCCACCAAAGCTTCCTCCAAGAGAATATCCTTCCAGTCCATCCCAGACCGCCCTTCTTCAGGAAGCTCAAGCTCTGCTTCGTCTCCATGCCATCGAACCAGTTCCTTTGGAACAGCAGAACAGGGGGTTTTACTCCCGTTTCTTCCTTCTTCCAAAGAACATGGGTGATCTGCGGCCCATTCTGGATCTCAGGGCTCTCAACAAATTTTTAGTCAAAGAAAAATTTGGCATCCCTTTATCCCCTCCTAGATCAGAACGACTGGTTATGCTCTCTGGATCTCAAGGAGGCTTATACTCATATTCCCATTCATCCAGCCTCCCGCCAATATCTCAGATTTTGGGTGGGGAATCTGCATTATCAATACAGAGTGCTGCCCTTTGGCCTGGCTTCATCTACCAGAGTGTTCACCAAGTGCCTGGTAGTGGTGCCTGGTGGTCTTCAGGTATTTCCCTATTGTTATTGTAGCAACCCAACGGACTGCGTGGTTCCTACAAAGTTTGGGATTCGAAATCAACTTTCCCAAATCCCAACTTCAACCCTCTCAGAATCTACAATTCATCGGAGCTGTTCTGGATATATCCAACTCAGAGCATTCCTTCCGCAACAACGTCTTGAAGTCCTCCTTCAACTCTGTCATACAGTGTCTTCCCGCTCCTCCATATCTGCAAGACACATGATTGTACTCCTGGGTCACATGGCCTCCACAGTACACGTGACTCCTTTTGTCAGACTTCACCTCAGAATTCCTCAGTGAACCCTGGCATCTCAGTGGACACAGGTTTGCGACCCACTTTCTCGACACATTGCAGTCTCTCCTTCATTGAGACAGTCTCTCCGCTGGTGGATGCTCTCTTTCTTCCAATCTCTCCAGAGGCTTGCTGTTTCAAATGCCCCCTCATCAGAATGTCTTCACAACAGATTCATCGACCTACGCTTGGGGCGCTCATCCCGATGGTCTCCGTACTCAAGGCCACTGGACCAGTACGGATCGTCAGTGTCGCATCAATCTGTTGGAACTCAGAGCAATTTTCAAGGCTCTCAAAGCTTTTCAACATCTTCTTCACGACCAGGTAGTCCTCATTTGGAAGGACAACCAAGTCACCATGTATTATGTCAACAAACAGGGAGGGACGGGATCTTACTCCCTTTGTCAAGAAGCTCTGAAGGTTTGGGACTGGGCAATCTGCCATAACACCTTCCTCAAAGCTGTCTACATCTAAGGGAAGAAAAATTGTTTGGCGGACAACTTGAGTTGTCTTCTGCAACCTCACGAATGGACACTCCATTCCTCGCCTCTTCATCACATTTTTTTCACAGTGGGGAATGCCTCAGATAGATCTCTTGCAGCTCCCCACAACTACAAACTGCCTCAGTTCTGCTCCAGGATCTATTCTCCTCATCGCCTCGAGGCAGATGCTTTTCTTCTGGAATGGACGAATCTCTTCCTGTATGTATTCCCTCCATTCCCTCTCATTCTGAAGACTCTTGTCAAGTTAAAGAACGACCATGCCACCATGATTCTGATCGCTCCTCGGTGGCTGAGACAACCTTGGTACTCCCTTCTACTTCAACTCAGCAGCAGGGAGCCATGCCTTCTACCAGTTTTTCCATCTCTGCTTACACAGAGTCAGGGATCTCTGCTTCATCCCAACCTGCAGTCTCTACACCTGACAGCTTTGTACCTCTCAACATAACTCCTCTTCAGTTCTCTCAATCTGTACGAGACATTTTAGAGGCTTCTAGGAAACCTACCACTAGACAATGCTATCACCAAAAATGGACTAGATTTTCTTTGTGATGTTTTTCTCACGATAAGGAACCTCAACATTCCTCCTTGTCTTCTGTTTTAGACTACCTTTTGCACTTATCCACCTCTGGCCTCAAGTCTACATCGATCCGAGTCCATCTTAGTGCAATTGTTCTTTCCATCAGCCTGTTGAAGGAAAACCCCTTTTTGCTCATCCGGTGGTTTACAGATTCATGAAAGGACTTTTCAATGTCAAACCTCCTCTCAAGCCGCTTCCAGTTGTTTGGGACCTCAATGTTGTTCTTGCTCAATTGATGAAGCCTCCATTTGAACCAATGTCTATGGCTCATCTGAAGTCTCTCACTTGGAAAGTGGTGTTTCTCATTGTCCTCACTTCTGCTAGACAAGTCAGTGAGCTGCAAGCTTAGTTGTTGATCCACCTTTTACTTTGTTCCATCATGACAAGGTGGTTCTACGTACTCATCCTAAATTCCTACCTAAAGTGGTTTCGGAATTTCATCTCAACCAATCCATTTTTCTTCCAGTGTTTTTTCCAAAGCCTCATTCTCATCCTGGAGAATCAGCTCTTCATACTCTGGATTGTAAACATGCTTTGGCCTTCTCTTTGGAACGCACTAAACCTCACAGAACTGCTCCTCAACTTTTTGTCTCTTTCAATCCCAATAAGTTGGGACATCCTATCTCTAAGCGTACCATCTCTAACTGGACGGCTGCTTATTTCTCCTTCTGATATGCCCAGGTTGGATTACCTCTACAGAGTAGAGTCGCAGCCCATAAGGTCAGAGCAATGGCAGCTTCAGTAGCTTTCCTCAGATCTACATCTATTGAGGAAATTTGCAAGGCTGCTACTTGGTCCTCGGTTCATACTTTCACTTCTCATTATTGTCTGGATGTTTTCTCCAGACGGGATGGCCATTTTGGCCAGACAGTATTACAAAATTTATTCTTCTAAACTCCCACCATCCCATTCTGGTTAGCTTGGAGGTCACGCATATAATAATAATAATAATAACTTTATTCTTATATACCGCCAACAATCTTGTGACTTCTAGGCGGTTTACAATGAAGAGAAACTGTACAGACAGCGAATTACAGAGTATAGCATTGAACATCTGGTGATAGTAACAGGAGAGTTACAGGGTCTGTGTATTACACGGTTTCACAATGAGTAGCATTATACAGTCGACGATATTCAGAGCATAAGTAGGAGAAGAGAAAGGAGATTGCGCTTTGAGTTACAAAGATGCAAGACTGCAAAGGTGAAAAAGTTAACATAAGATGTTGATGAGAAGTAAGTTGTTAACTTGGTACATTTGAACGAAGGACGGGCACCAGTGGGAAAAACTGGTAACAATTAAAGATAGAAATTTTGGCAGAAGAGGGTAGACGGACTCCTTGGGATGGGAGGAGGCTCCGATTTTAGGGGAGAAGTCTGGTTAGGTTATAAATTTCTTAAACAAGGTGATTTTTAGTTCTTTCCTAAAGATACTATGAGATTCTCTGTGAGAATAGGCTGCCTGTTTGTCCTAGGATAAGAACATAAGAACATAAGCAGTGCCTCTGCCGGGTCAGACCAGAGGTCCATCCCGCCCAGCAGTCCGCCCCCGCGGCGTCCCAACAGGTCATGACCTGCCTTAATCACCAGAAGGGGCCCCCTTGCCCCCTAGGTTTCTCATCGAAGTCCTATCTTCCCATCAATGTCCTAACCCTCCGGCCTTGCACCTGCACGACCTGGTGAGCTGTCTATACTTATGCAACATCCCAGCACCTCCCTCAGTACCCCACGATCCCCTTTTCCCTCAGGAATCTGTCCAATCCCTGTTTGAATCCCTGTACTGTACTCTGCCGGATCACTTCCTCCGGGAGCGCATTCCATTTGTCCACGACCCTTTGGGTGAAGAAAAACTTCCTTGCATTTGATTTGAACCTATCTCCCTTCAGTTTCTCTGAGTGCCCCCTCGTACCTGTCTTCCCTTTTAGTCTGAAGAACCTGTCCCTGTCCACCCTCTCTATGCCCCTAAGTATTTTGAAGGTCTCTATCATATCCCCCCCTGAGCCTCCTCTTTTCCAGAGAGAAGAGCCCCAGTTTATCCAGCCTCTCAGCATATGGGAAGTTTTCCAGCCCTCTTACCAGTTTCGTTGCCCTCCTTTGGACTCTCTCAAGAACTGCCATGTCCTTCTTGAGGTGCGGCGACCAATATTGAACGCAGTATTCCAGATGTGGGTGCACCATCGCTCGATACAGCGGCATGATGACTTCCCGCGTCCTGGTTGATATGCCCCTCTTGATGATGCCCAGCATCCTGTTGGCTTTCTTCGAGGCTGCTACACACTGTGCGGATGGTTTCATGGATGGATCCACTAGCACACCCAAGTCTCTCTCAAGTCCGGTGTCTTCCAGCAATCTCCCCCCCATTTTATACTCGAACAACGGGTTCTTTTTCCCTATGTGCATGACCTTGCATTTATCTACGTTAAAGCGCATTTGCCATTTGTTTGCCCAGTCCTCCAGCTTATCGAGGTCCCTTTGCAGTTCCTCACACTCCTCCCTGGTCCTAACTCTGGCGCAGAGCTTGGTATCGTCTGCAGATTTTATAACCTCACACTTTGCCTCCGTTTCCAGGTCATTGATAAATATGTTGAAGAGTAGCGGCCCCAGCACCGATCCCTGCGGCACACCGCTCGTGACTCCCCGCCAGTCAGAATATTGGCCCTTTACTCCGACCCTCTGTAGTCTACCTGACAGCCAGTGCTTGATCCATCTGTGTACATCCCCGCCCATCCCGTGGTTCCACAGCTTCCTAAGCAGCCTTTCATGTGGCACCTTGTCAAAGGCCTTTTGAAAATCGAGGTAAATGATGTCTATGGGTTCCCCTTTGTCCACCTGACTGCTTATTCCCTCAAAGAAGTACAGAAGGTTTGTCAGGCACGACCTTCCCTTACAGAATCTGTGCTGGCTTGTCCGCGTAGGCCATTTTTCTCGATGTGCTCGCAAATGCTGTCCTTGATCATTGCTTCCACCATCTTCCCTATAACTGAAGTCAGGCTCACCAGCCTGTAGTTCCCGGGGTCACCTCTCGATCCCTTCTTAAAGATAGGTGTGACATTCGCCAGTTTCCAGTCCTCTGGTACCTCTCCAGTTTTCAAGGATAGGTTGCAAACATGCTGGATTGCGCCCGCTATTTCCTGACTTAGTTCCTTTAGAACCCTTGGGTGGATCCCGTCCGGTCCCGGTGATTTGCCGCTTTTCAGTCTGTCAATCTGCTTGAGGACATCCTCCCGACTTACCTCTATATGCCCCAATCTTTTGGCCTGCTCCCCACTCATGAGCTCCTCTGAGTCCGGTATATTGGACGTGTCCTCGCTCGTGAAGACCGACGAGAAGAACGTGTTCAACCTCTCAGCTACCTCTTTATTCTCCTTAATCACTCCCTTCCTATCCCCATCGTCCAATGGCCCCACCTCCTCTCTCACTGGTTGCTTCCCCTTTACGTAACTGAAGAATGCTTTGAAGTTTTTCGCCTCCCTGGCCAGCCCCTCTTCGTATTTCCCTTTTGCTTTTCTAATCTCTCGGTGGCATTCCTTTTGGCATTTCCTGTGCTCCTGGTGATTTTCCTCCGTTGGATCCCTTTTCCATTTGCGGAAGGACACTTTCTTGTCACTGATTACCCTCTTTACTTCAGGTGTCATCCAAACCGGGTCTTTTGACCGCTTGTTCTTGCGGCCTTTCCTGAAACTGGGGATGTACAGTTTTTGCGCTTCCTGCAGTGTGTCCCTGAGAAGGGTCCAGGCGCTCCCTACAGTCTCCATCCTAAAGCCGTTCCTGAGCTTCCTCCCCACCATTTTCCTCATAGCAACATAGTTCCCTTTCCTGAAGTTGAGCGCAGTCGTTGCGGTCCTCCCCACTATGGGTGACCCCCTTTCTAATGTGAATCTGATCACGTTGTGATCACTGTTGCCTAGTGTTCCTCCCACTTCTACCCCTCTTGCAGGCCCCCCTAATCCGTTAAGGATGAGGTCAAGAGTAGCATCCCATCCCGTCGGTTCCTTGACTAGTTGCTCCATGAAGCAGTCCCTCACAGCTTCTACGAATCCTGCTTCCCTCGTGGAGTTGGAGTGTCCCGTACTCCAGTCTATCCCCGGGTAGTTGAAGTCCCCCATCACTGTTACACTTCCAGTCCTGCATTCCTGTCTCAGTTCTGCTTCCAAGTCTTGTCCTATTGTTTCTGACGCACCAGGCGGGCGATAATACAGCCCCAGCTTTATGTCTGCACTCTTCTTTCCCGGCAATTTGACCCATAGCGATTCTAGCTCCTCTGCCTTTGTTGCCGTATCGATCCCAATCGATTAGATATAGTCCTTTATATACAGCGCTATGCCTCCCCCCTTCTTGTGGGTCCTGTCCCTCCTGTAGAGCTTGTACCCTGGCAGCGCCACATCCCATTGATTTTCCTCTGTCCACCAGGTTTCTGTAATTCCTATTATATTCAGGTCCTCCCCCTTGGCCATGACTTCCAGTTCACCCATCTTAGCCATGAGGCTTCTTGCATTTGCGTATAAGCACTGTAGGTCCCGGTGTTTGTCCTCTACCTCTGCCTTTACCTGGGCTGCCTTCCCTTGGGTCTCGGGCTGTTTTCCTGCTCCCGGTGCCTCTGCTGTGCCCTCCGCCTTTACCCTCGCAACTCTCTTCCTCCCCATGTCCCCTCCATCCCACCTCCCCGCTTTTCCCCGGGGAGTACCAGCCCCCTCCTGTGCTATCGTCCCCTGGGCCTTGGTTTGTTCCCCCTTGCCTTGTGTCTCCCCTTTGCCCTGTGGCTCCACCTTATTGCCTTCTGTTTGCACCCTGGTGCCATCTTGTCCTCCTGAATCCCCTGTTTTCCCCTTCCCCTTAGACTTCTCCCAGCAAGTTGCTGTTACCTGGTGTTTCCCTCGCTGTCTGATCGCGAGTTCCATCGGACCCCCGTCCTCCTCCCTGCAGTCAGCCCATTCAGCATCTTTTCTTGATACTGCTGTCCGAAGCGTCATCAGGTCAGCTGTCGGCTTTCCCCCTCTCTGTAGTTTAAAGCCCTCTCGATCTCCTTCTTTACGTTGGCTGCTAGTATTCTTGTTCCCGCCGTGCTCAGGTGCAGGCCATCCCGCCTGTAGAGCTTGCTCTTTCCCCAGAAGGACGACCCTCCTCCTTGCACCACCTCCTCAGCCACGCATTCACCTCCAGGAGCTCAGCCTGCCTCCTTGCATCTGCCCTCGGGACCGGCAGGATCTCCGAGAATGCTATCCTCTGTGACCTCCGTTTCAGCTTCCTTCCCAGGACCCTGAACTGGTCTGTTAGCGCAGGCATGCTGAAATTCCTCCGGCTCACATCATTTGTTCCGACGTGGACAATTACTGCTGTCTCCTCCGTTTCGGCTCCGTCCAAGATCCTCTCGATTCTGTCGGCAATGTCCTTTGTCCTGGCCCCAGGGAGACATGTCACCAGCCGGTCCTCTCGACCTCCGGCTACGTGACTGTCCACCTCCCTCAGGATCGAGTCTCCCACAACAATTGCAGTCTTTCCCTTCCTTAAGAGCCTCCTCTGCCTCAGGTCCGTGTCCATGGTGAATCTGGGCGCTCCTCCCTCGGGGTCCTTGGCCTCCTCTGGCCTCTCCACTAGGTCCATCCTCCGGTGGGTCCTGGCTCTCGTCTGATGACACCTGTCTGAGTTGCTGCTGGTTCTGCTCCTCGACCCTCCTGTAGCTCTCCTCGATGAATCTCTCAAGGTCCCTCACCTGATCTTCAATGGAGCTGTTTCTGTCTGGATCCTCAGACGCCTGGCTTGGCTCCTCTGAAGCGTGCAGCCCCTCCAGGTCCTGAACCCTGGCCTGCAATCTCGCGACCTCATACTTCAGGCCTTCCAGCTCCCGGCACCGACCGCATATGTACTCCCGCCTTCCCGAGGGGAGGTAGTCGTACATATGGCACCCCATGCAGTACACTGGAAAGCTCTGGTGTATTCCGGCTGCCTCCATTTCCATCTTATCCGCTCCGCTCTCCGGTCTCCCTCAGCTCTCTGCTCTGCTCCTTTGGTCCGTCTATTTGCTCTCCGCTCTCTCGTCTGCCTGTTCTGCTCTCTCCTCTCTGCTTTCTCCTCTGGCTCTCACCACTCTGGTCTCCTCTGATCTGTTGGTGTCCTCACTCCCTCGCTCTCCCTCCGCCTGCTGCTGCTGTGTCCTCTCTCCCTCTGCCTGGTGCTGCTGTGTCCCCTCTCCCACTCTCACTCTCCGCCTGCTGCTGCCGTGTCCTCTCTCCCTCTGCCTGGTGCTGCTGTGTCCCCTCTCCCACTCTCACTCTCCGCCTGCTGCTGCTGTGTCCTCTCTCCCTCTGCCTGATGCTGCTGTGTCCCCTCCCCCACTCTCACTCTCCGCCTGCTGCTGCTGTGTCCTCTCTCCCTCTGCCTGCTGCTGCTGTGACCTCTCACCCACACTCACTCTCTGCCTCTGGTTGTGTGCTGACCTTGGTGTAGTGCCCTGGCCCTTCTCCAAGGCCCTTCGCAAAGGCGATCTCGCTAAGGCGAGCGCCTTTGCCGCTCGCCTTTGCCGCGCGCTGTTGGCTCCTCCCCTTTTAAGGCGGAGCTCCAAGGTCCGACGTCGGAGGGGTGGGTGGAGCTACCTCTCGCCGCTATCCCTCGCTCTGCACTCTCCCTGTGCCTCCTGGCTCTCATCCTCTCCTAACCCCTGCCTTCCAAGTCTCTCTCTTGCCTCTCTCCCTCTGTGGCTGCTTGCAGGCAAGCTGGACTGTTCGGCGTTGGCTCCGCCCCTTTTAAGGCGGAGCTCCGAGGTCCGACGTCGGAGGGGTGGGCGGAGCTACCTCTCACCGCTACCCCTCGCTCTGCACTCTCCCTGTGCCCTACTGGCTCTCCTCCTCTCCTAACCCCTGCCTTCCAAGTCTCTCTCTTGCCTCTCTCCCTCTGTGGCTGCTTGCAGGCAAGCTGGACTGTTCGGCGTTGGCTCCGCCCCTTTTATGGCGGAGCTCCGAGGTCCGACGTCGGAGGGGTGGGCGGAGCTACCTCTCGCCGCTACCCCTCGCTCTGCACTCTCCCTGTGCCCTCCTGGCTCTCCTCCTCTCCTAACCCCTGCCTTCCAAGTCTCTCTCTTGCCTCTCTCCCTCTGTGGCTGCTTGCAGGCAAGCTGGACTGTTCGGCGTTGGCTCCGCCCCTTTTAAGGCGGAGCTCCGAGGTCCGACGTCAGAGGGGTGGGCGGAGCTACCTCTCGCCGCTACCCCTCGCTCTGCACTCTCCCTGTGCCCTACTGGCTCTCCTCCTCTCCTAACCCCTGCCTTCCAAGTCTCTCTCTTGCCTCTCTCCCTCTGTGGCTGCTTGCAGGCAAGCTGGACTGTTCGGCGTTGGCTCCGCCCCTTTTATGGCGGAGGTCCGACGTCGGAGGGGTGGGCGGAGCTACCTCTCGCCGCTACCCCTCGCTCTGCACTCTCCCTGTGCCCTCCTGGCTCTCCTCCTCTCCTAACCCCTGCCTTCCAAGTCTCTCTCTTGCCTCTCTCCCTCTGTGGCTGCTTGCAGGCAAGCTGGACTGTTCGGCGTTGGCTCTGCCCCTTTTAAGGCGGAGCTCCGAGGTCTGACGTCGGAGGGGTGGGCGGAGCTACCTCTCGCCGCTACCCCTCGCTCTGCACTCTCCCTGTGCCCTCCTGGCTCTCCTCCTCTCCTAACCTCTGCCTTCCAAGTCTCTCTCTTGCCTCTCTCCCTCTGTGGCTGCTTTACACCGTAACAGGTGTAAACCAGGGACAGCAGGCAGCTATTCTCGCAACCAACCCACCTCCCCTGGTTGGCTTCTCTGCTAGCTATCTGAACTGAGGAGATGCGCCCTGTGCTGGGCGGGAAGGCACTTGCGCATGCGTGGTGCGGCTGACTTGAAACTTCTAGTTTCTACAAGCAAGTCTGCTTGCGAGGTTTCCGCATCAGGGCTCCGTCAATGACGTCACCCATATGTGAGAATAACTGCCTGCTGTCCCTGGATAACACCTGTTACAGTAAGTAACTGTGCTTTACTAAAGAAATGGTATAGGTGCACCAAGCAAGAACTACCATGTAACATCCTTGATAGAGATCCTGTATGTGGGACATTTGTTTCCTTAGATCTTTCTTGGGAAGATCAACTAATATGTAAACTCTTTTGATACTTTGTTTTAAAAGATTGGCAAGAAAGAAATTGAAAATAACATCAGACTGAATTAGTAGTTCTGAGTTTTATATACTACTTTTCTTTTACATGTCATGCTAATGTCTATATATTAAACTTCAGAAATTTTTGTAACACCAAAAGCAAGTACAGTAGAAGTTAATACATTCTAATATGGCCTCTGTTCTCCACTTGTTGCCAGGAATGGGATCATAGGAATAGCCTCACTAGGTCAGACCAATGGTCCATCTAGCCCAGAATCCCATCTTCACGGTGGCCAATCCAGATAACAAGTTCCTGGCAAAAACCCAAATAGTAGCAACATTCCATGCTACTGATTCATGACAAACAGTAGCTTCCCCCATGGCTGTCTCAGTAGCAGACTATGGACTTTTCCTCCAGGAACTTGTTCAAATCTTCTTTTTTAAAACCAGCTAGGTTAACCACATCCTCTGGCAATGCGTTCCAGAGCTTAACTATTCTCTGAGTGAAAATATATTTCCTCCTGTTGCTTTTAGAAGTATTTCCCTGCAGTTTCATCGAATGTCCCATAGTCTTTGTAATTTTTGACGGAGTGAAAAATCGATCCACTTATACCTGTTTTACTCCACTCAGGATTTTGTAGACTTCAATCAATCATATCTCCCCTCATTTGTCTCTTTTCTAAGCTGAAGAACCCTAACCTTTTTAGTCTTTCCTCATATGAGAGGCGTTCCATCCCCTTTATCATCTTGGTCACTCTTCCTTGAACCTTTTCTAGTGCCGCTATATCTTTTTTGAGATAAAATGACCAGAATTGAATGCAGTAGTCAAAGTGAGGTCACACCATGAAGCGATACAGAGACATAACATTCTTAGTCTTGTTTACTATTCATTTTCTAATAATTCCTAGCATCTAGTTTGCATTTTTGGCCACTACCGCACATTGAGTGGAATGTTTATTTAGTTAGTTTTATAGCCCTTCCTCTCCAATAGTCCTGAAAGAGTTACAAAGATATGCAGATAGACGTCATCACCATCAATAACATATGCTACAGAGCATTGAAGATGGGTATCAATAACACATGCTATGAAGAAACTAAGGAAAAACAAAAAACAAACTGCAGGCAACTATGTAGGAGATGCAGGCAATGTTTATTATACCAAATATTTCATTTATGCAGTTAAAAATAGCAAACCAAAGGACCTGACATGGTCCATGTTTCGGAAAACACTCCTTCCTCAGAGGTCCTAATAAAAATAAATATGAAAGCTAAGGGGATATGTATAATAACATAAATCATATGAAATGGTGTGCAAAATTAAGATAAAAATCCATGTGAACAAATATATTAGATCGTGAACAGTGAAGAGAAAATTTTAATATTGCATGCATAAAAAAATTTTTAATAAGTAATACCAGAAATGTTGATGAATGTGAACGTGACACTGAGACTTGTAAGAGGTACAAACGTGTGCTTAAATGTGATGTGACAAAAATATCTTGAGAAAGTGACTGGAAAAAATGCGTGTACATATACTAAACTTAAAACAAAGAGAGACCACAAAAGATTGAGTGAAAACAAAACTAAAGAAGACTATGAAAACAAATCCTAAAGGACTACCAATAAATAAGTAAAAGGATGAAAGGGGAAAGAAAGATGAAACAGATAATGACCTACCATGGTTGCTAAGGTATAAAATAAGCTGCATAAAAGGTATAAAACTAAAAGAAAAGAATCGAATGAATAAAATACAACTTTAATTCTTGTAAAAGGTTAAAAAAATAATAAGAAGAAATGGTTAAAACATTAAAAAAAAGGGGTTAGTTAAAAAAGTTAGAAGGGGGTAAGTAAAAAAAGAAGCATAACCCATCACGTTAGCCCAAACGTATTACATCCTAAGCACAGAAGGGGAAAGAAATGAAGAGAAGTGATGAGCACTGCTACACATTCTAGGTGCCATAAAAGGAAAACTATCGCTGCATTACATCGTATTTATAAAAACACTTCTATGGGTGGCGTATGCCGTTTATATTGTTATAAATATAAATGAGCCTGCTGGGGCTCACCCAACCTGCAATCTAAAAGACTCATTTTTATTAGGACCTCTGAGGAAGGAGTGTTTTCCGAAACACGGACCGTGTCAGGTCCTTTGGTTTGTTATAAGGTGGTATTTTTAACTTCATAAATGAAATATTTGGTATAATAAACATTGCTTGCACCTCGTACATAGTTGCCTGCAGTTTGTTTTTTGTTTTTGCTTTGGCTTTCAGTACTGCAGTTTTTGTTGGATTTATTTTATGGAGAAACTAAGAACACACTTGCTATATAGAATCTAAGAAGGTATCAACATGGCTGTGGTAGATAATAGAACAAGTATTGGTTGATGGAAAGACTCTGATGCCCTGAGTTACAAATGTGCTAAGTCTTGGTCGGTTAAAGTTTGAGACTAGGAGCATGCTGGTTTGTGAACAGTAGTGTTTTTACTTCCTTCTGGAAGGGCAGAAGGTTGTTGGTTGTCCTGAGGGCAGGAAGGAGCTGGTTCTATAGTTTAGGCATGCTGTGGGAGTATGATCACTTCTGGGCTATTTCCAGGTGGTAGCGATTTGCTGGTGGGTTGTACAGCCCGAGTTCAAGTTGAGATTGGAGAGGTCATTGAGAGTGGTAGATTAGAAGCTTCCTCACTATGTAGTCGGGGGTCATGCCTTGGACACATTTAAAGGCCAACATTAGTTGTTTGAAAATGGTGTGCTGGTGTATTGGAAGCCAATGGACCTGATTCGGTGCAGGGGAGATGTGGTTGAAAGGGTTAAGGTTCTTTACGAGTCTCACTGCTGCATTCTGGACTCTCTGTAGTTGGTGTTGCTTCTTGGCCAGTATACCGATGTAGAGACCATTGCAGTAAACCAGTTGGGACAAAACAAAGGCATACAACAGCTGGGTGAAGTCAGTGTCGGAGAAGTAGCAGTGGATGGGTTTTAGTTGTAGGTAGTAGGAGGATAGTACCTTGGAGATTTGGGCTGATAGTGTCAGGCTAGCATCCAGTGTGATGCCCAAGCTGGACACTTAGTTGAAGTGTATTATCTACAATGACACCCAGATCTTTTTCTTGGGCACTGACTCCCAAGATGGACCTAGCATCTGGTAACTATGATTTGGGTTATTCTTCCTAATGTGTGTCCCTTTGCATGTGTCCACATTAAATTTCATCTGCCATTTGGACGCCCAATCTTCCAAGTTCCTAAGGTCGGCCTGCAATATTTCATAGTCTGTATGCATTTTAACAACTTTGAACAGTTGGGAATGTCTGGCTTCATCATTTCTACACAATATCTTGCCTTCTACATTAACATATAAATAAAACAGTTAAACACAAAATCATAAAAGCAAAAATAGAAACACTTTACAGAGAATTAAGTGCATCTCGATAAAAGAAAAGTCTTAATTGCTATCCTAAACTCCAATAAATCAATTGATCTGCAAGAAGAAGGGGCTTAATTATATTAAAAAAATGATAGAATAAGCACAAGAACGCCCTTATTATGGACACATGTATAGGCACCAGAACATCAAATGATTGGGGACTATCAGGCAATGAAGTGTGCTCAATATTGGGGGTGCTAAGCACGCACTGGCACTTATAGAACTGGCTCCTGTGGTCACCTAGTAATCCAAATGCTTTCTCTTCTTCCGCTATAACTTGCAACTCAGTCCTGTCACTAAGCTCTCATATTAATTATTTCCAAACTAAATTATAGCCATACTTAAATGCTTTTGTGTCCCTAACATTTTCATAATCCTTTAGCTACTTCTCAGTTATGAAGGGGTGGGTGGGGGGCACAAACGGTTACAGAAAATGAAACCTTCACTGATATTTATATGTTGTGAGAAGCCTATATTATATGTTAAAGCCATGGCTGATAACTGTGTTTGAGCTATGTAATGAATTTGAGTACCGTATTTCCCCATGTATGGGCTGCGGCTTATATATGGGTTTTACAAATCTCTGCAGTGGATGTGGCTTGCTTAAATGGGGCGGCTTATATAAAGACATTAAAACTCGCAGTTAGATAAGCCGCCCCATTAGAGGACTACCAAAACTGAACTTCCCCCCTTAAATACCTGAGCAAACTGTGAATGCTGGTGGAAGGTGCGGACCCAACAAATTCATCACTCTGCTGGCAGGCCCCTTTGCGTGCGCAGAAGACATCTCTGCTGGCAGGCGCTGAATATCCTGTTATGGAAACTATCTTCAATTTTCGGCTCCGAGCCCATTCAACCACAGTCGCGCTGTGCAGGGCAGGAGCGATGTTTGTAATCTCAAGCCTCGCCCCATACTGCTTCCTGATTGGCTGCTGTTGCAAGAACTGACGGCAGCCAATAAGGAAGCAGTGCGGGGCAAAGCTTGAGACTGCAAACATCGCTCCTGCCCTGCACAGCATGGTTGGAGGAGGCAGCCTTCCAGTAGGTATTTACCGGCAGGGAGGTATTTAAGGGGGGAGAAGAAAATAACTTAGATAAATTTAAAAGTAAACTTAAGAGCTTTCTTTTTAAAGATGCCTATGATGATTAGGAGTCCGAACCCACCACTATAAACTCTTACAAGGTTACTATCTTATTCCCCTCCTATTGTTTTCTACCATAATTGTTCCTTTTTCTATCATCAGTATTATATTTCCTTACCCATTCATTCCTTCTGTTTCTTCTGTTATTGTTTATATTGTTAGTTACTAACCTGTTATGTTTGCTTAGTGTCTACTTGTTTTTATTAACCCCAGTTTTAATCTGTAATTTGAAAGATTTGTTCATCGCTTAGAAATTTGAGTAAGCGATTAATCAAATACACAATAAACTTGAAACTTGAACTTGGTGTATAGGCCGCCCCGATGTACAGTATAGGCCAATTTAGGTTTAAAACTCTTAGATAAGCCGCGGCTAGTAACATGGGGCGATTTATCTAAGAGTTTTTAAACCTAAACCAGCATTTCCTGCGGCCTATATATGGGGGGAAACGGTAGTAATTTGGTGTAGTTCCTAAATTTTCAGAACTGAAATGTCTAAATTATGTGGCTTGGAGGTAATGAGGCCTGTTTTCTCTCCAGATAGTATCTGCAGTGCAGTATTGCCATCAGAAGCGTATTGTTCATAGAGATCTTAAGGTAAGTAGAAATTCCCTTCTGTATAAAAATGGAGTCTAATGGTTACTGAGTGTCAGCTTTGTACAACATTCACCATTTTTTATATAATATATTAACAGCATATTAATAATATGTCAAAGTTTGCTTTTAAACCAAGAACTGAAAATTCAATAAATGGAACTGATTATATTTTGAAAAATATTACTAGCTGCTTGCCATATTAGTGCATTTGCACAGAATCGTGTGAAAGAATTAGGACACCCCATGAAATATTCAGTTCTTTCTTAAGAAATATTCACTTATTGATGTCAAATCATTTTTTAAATTTATCTCTGAAAAATAAAGTACAATTTCAGGTAAACAGCAAAAATTTCCCTTGATTTACTCATGAAACAAAAGGTATAAATAAAAAAAAGATTTTACTTTGATATGTGAACATTTCTTAAGAAAGAACTGAATATTTCATGGGGTGTCCTAATTTTTTCACATGACTGTATACTTGCATACTTCAGTGGTGTCCAAACAAGCCACTAATTTCTCTTCCCCTTCAATTCACTCTTTAATATAGATTTTCCAGTTAGCAGTACAGAAATAAAAATTCCAGGGGAGAGCCCTACAGAAAATCTTAACCAACTAGCCAACTGTGCTGGGTAGAGAGAAAAATATTGTAAGACTGCTTTTTAAATTATGCTTTCTTTTAAAGAAATCCTGAAATTCAACAGGTAAAAATATAATAAAAATCTGTATTGTGTTTTTGTATACCCAAAGGAAGTTGTTGTCCTTATCTGTCTGGAAAGCCCTATAATGCATTCACATTTGTTTTCACTTACTATTTTTGTTAGGTGCCATCGACTTATTCTCGAGTCCTAGCAGTCCAATTCGCCCGCATTTTTCGACAAACTTCTTATTCCATATGCCCCTTCTCAGAATCTGCGGTCCACTACTCAAAATCTATTTTCTGTCCCCTCGATTCATGAACTATTTCTTGATTCTACCCGCAAAACCATTAGTCACTGCCCCCACGTTATGGAACTCCCTTCCGTCAGATCTTAGACAAGAAACATCTCTTGAAAAATTCAAATATAAACTAAAAACATTCCTTTTTAAAGACACCTACTCTGTTTGATTCCATTCACTTAGAGCCCTAACAGCTTTTACACAGTCGGCAGTACCGAACTGAAACGCTTCTTTTGAAGCGACCCCTAACCTAGTATGCTAAAGCCCCTCCCTTTCTTCTCTCCCTTTTTAAGATTTTATTTTTTCATTGTATTTAAGCTCTTACCTTTTCCCATTTTTCCTTTTTGTTCCAGTAAGTCAATTTGTTCTGTCGTCCCCTCCACTTTTTACTTTTAAGTTTTTGTTTTATCTTAACAAAATTCTGATAATTGTAAACAGTGTAGGTATGTTTTTGATAAATAGTATATCAAAGGTTAAATAAACTCGGAAACAAGAATTGCGGAACTAAAAAGAAATCAGTTTTGTGCTAGTCTGGAAAGGTTCTCCAGCATCATCCCCATCATTGTTTTCAACGTGTCCAGTTATCTGATTGCAGGTCGCCCTCTTCGCCTGGTTCCTGCGATCTTCCCAAACTTGATGCCCTTCTCCAGTGATCTTTCTCTTCTGATGATGTTACCAAAATAAAATAGTTGTAACTTTAACATTTGGGCTTCGAGTGACATAGCCAGCTTGATCTCTTCCAGAATTGATTTGTTAGTTCTTCTGGCATGCTTGCAATCCTCCTTTAAAAGATACAAAAAGGAGGCAAAAATGTCAATAAGGACTCTATGAGTGTGTCTGTCAGCTAATCACTCCTAACAAACCAAACCACACAGGTACCAAATATCAATTGAAGGAAAGGGGCGCTCTCAGTGTGAGGTTGTTAGCGACGGGAGAACAAACTCCAGCGCTTCCACTTACAAAGACGGAGGTGAATCACCCCGCCTGCACACCATCATCGGGCATCCCTAGTGTGCAAAATCAACTGTGCAGAATTAATAACAATAAATAAGTCACAAACAGTGAACTAGTGAGAGAGTGAATCAAACTGAAAACCCACTCATAGAGTCCTCCCCAGCCTAATCCCCAAGATACAAAATGAAACCACAGCCAACTTAACTTTTTAAAGCGAGCCAAATGAAGTCAATGAGCATTGCGGGAGACCAGAATAGTCATAGGATCAACCGGTTTCGGGTGAAACCCTTCATCAGGATCTTAAGGCTGGAGCAGAACCGGCTGGGAGGGAAGCAGGCTTCGATCTACAGCCTCCAGTCCTATCCATTCTTTGGTGGCATCGGCTGCTTCTGTTTCTGAGACGGTCTCCTCGATCTTCGAAATCTGCTTCCAAGCACCGTTCTCACCGACGATCGAGGCCTTCATCGAGGCATACTTCCAGGCATAGTTCTTCTTCTAAAGAACGTCCCATTTCAACTAAGCCTCGCTCTACTCCTACTTCGACTAGACCACCGATTCCTTGCTCGAGGTCTCCACTTCCGAACCTCGAGGATGCAGCGGTTTCGATTGCTTCGTTCAAGTCTCCATATTCTTTTGATGCCTTTTTTCCTGCCGAAGCTTCATCTTTGACCCAGGCTGCCTCGACGTCCTCGAGTCCTTCTCGAGGCAAAGCATTGGGGGATCAGCTATCTTTCTCATTTTTTCTTCGTCAGATGGCTGTTGACTTGGATCTTCAATTAGATGCTGGTTCCTTATACCATACCGGCTGTTCCAGGCAAATTGGACTCTAGGTATAAAACTGTACATCGCAAAGGGTTTGACAACTCACAGTTATCTCATCAGTCCCTGCTAGTCGAGTCCTCCTTGAAGCGGTCCCATCCTTCCAAGGTTTATGCTACCGTTCCCCCTGGAAGGGAAGGGAAAACTGGACAAATTCAGACATCGCATCTAAGAAAATGCCATGATATGCACTAAAGTCCTTAATTACAATTTTCATTTTATAACTTATTTTGAGTTCCTCATTGCTCTTTTGCCTAAATTTATCAGTTATTTAGATACTCAAAAGCACTTTGAATTTCAAGAAATCCTTGCTTCTTTATCACAACTCCGATTACATCTCCTCCAGTCATCTTATGATGCCTTCGAGTTATCTGCCCGGGTAGCTGCTTGCTCTGTAGCCATGCGTCACCTTGCCTGGCTTCGTACCATTGGCATGGACCCTAATCTTCAGGATCGCTTAGTTAATATTCCTTGTGCAGGCAATGACCTCTTTGATGAATCTATCGAGGCAGCCACCAAGAAATTGTCTGAACATGAAAAATCCTTTGCTTCTATTGTCAGACCTAAGCCAAAGCCAGCTCCTGCCAAACCTACACGCCCTGCTCCAAGGATGGCTCCTTACAATCGCCCTCCTCTTAAAAAAACAGCAGCCTCAGAAGCAACAAAAACCTCAACCTTCACCTAAGGCTATTCAGCCTTTTTGACTGTTTAAAACAGAGCATAACCTCCACCGTTCTGACTGCCATCTTTTCCCCCTATAGGAGGTCGTCTCCATCTTTTTTTACCACTGATGGATGTCAATTACATCCGACCTCTGGGTACTGACCATCATCAGGAAGGATACTCTCTTCATTTCACTCAGGTTCTACCAGAGCTTCCTCCAAGAGAGTATCCTTCCAATCCTTCCCAGACCACCCTTCTTTTTCAGGAAGCTCAAGCCCTGCTTCGTCTCCATGCCATCGAACCAGTTCCTCTGGACCAGCAGAACAGGGGGGTTTTATTCCCGTTACTTCCTTGTTCTGAAGAAGACGGGCGATCTGCGGCCCATTCTGGATCTCAGGGCTCTCAACAAATTTTTGGTCAAAGAAAAATTTTGAATGTTCTCCCTGGCATCTCTTTATCCCCTTCTCGAGCAGAACGACTGGTTATGCTCTCTGGATCTCAAGGAGGCCTATACTCGCATTCCCATTCATCCGGCCTCCCGTCAATACCTCAGATTTCAGGTGGGGAATCTGCAGAGTGCTGCCCTTCGGCCTGGCTTCATCTCCCAGAGTGTTCACCAAGTGCCTGGTTGTGGTAGCAGCAGCTCTAAGGAACCATGGTCTTCAGGTATTTCCCTACCCGACCACTGGCTCATCTAAGATTCAACATCTCAGGGGGTTATTGTAGCGACCCAACGGACTACCTGGTTCCTACAAAGTTTGGGATTCAAAATCAATTTTCCCAAATCCCATCTTCAGCCCTCACAGAATCTATAATTCATCGGAGCTGTTCTGGATACTATACAACTCAGAGCATTCCTTCCACAACAACGTCTGGAAGCTCTTCTTCAACTCTGTCATACAGTGTCTTCCCGCTCTTCCATCTCAGCGAGACACATGATGGTACTTCTGGGTCACATGACCTCCACAGTACACGTGACTCCTTTTGCCAGACTTCACCTCAGAATTCCTCAGTGGACCCTGGCATCTCAATGGATGCAGGTTTGCAACCCACTTTCTCGACACATAACAGTCACTCCTTCATTGAAGCAGTCTTTCCATTGGTGGATGCTCTCTTCCAATCTCTCCAGAGGCTTGCTTTTTCAAATGCCCCCCCCCCCCATCAGAATGTCCTCACAACAGATTCTTCGACCTACGCTTGGGCGCTCATCTCGTTGGTCTCCGTATCCAAATACAGATCGTCGGTGTCATATCAATCTATTAGAACTCAGAGCGATCCTCAAGGCTCTCAACGCTTCCAACATCTTCACGACCAGGCAGTCCTCATTCGGACTGATAACCAAGTTGCCATGTATTATATCAACAAACAGGGAGGGACGGGATCTGCCTTCCTTTGTCAAGAAGCTCTGAAGGTTTGGGACTGGGCAATCCGCCGCAACACCTTCCTCATAGCTGTCTATATCCAAGGGGTGAAAAATTGCTTGGCGGACAAATTGAGTCGTCTTCTGCAACCTCATGAATGGACACTCCATTCCTCGCCTCTTCACTCCATTCCTCGCATTTTTTCACAGTGGGGAATGCCTCAGATCTTTTGCAGCTCCCTACAACTACAAACTGCCTAAGTTCTGCTCCAGGATCTATTCTCCTCATCGTCTCGAGGCCGATGCTTTTCTTCTGGAATAGACGAATCTCTTCCTCTGTGCATTCCCTCCATTCCCTCTCATTCTCAAAACTCTGGTCAAATTAAAGAACGATCATGCCACCATGATTCTGATTGCTCCTCGGTGGCCGAGACAATCTTGGTACTCCCTTCTACTTCAGCTCGGCAGCAGGGAGCCATACCTTCTACCAGTTTTTCCATCTCTGCTTACACAGTCAGGGATCTCTGCGCCATCCCAACCTGCAGTCTCTACATCTGACAGCTTCGTACCTCTCAACTTGATGCCTCTGCAGTTTTCTCAGCCTGTCAGAGACATTTTGGAGGCTTCTTCAACTCTTCAACTAAAGGTCTCCCTCAGTCTACACCCCCCCCCCCCTTAAACCCCACCTCTCTCTTCTCTCCCCTGTTTAACTTCTCCCTAAATTTCAGTATAGTCCTCTCTTAGTCTGTACTCTGATAAATTGTATTTAAATTCAAATAACTTGTACTAAACTAATCTACTTATACTAAACTAAACGACTTATCTAAACTAAACTGCTTATACTTAAGATCTACTCCTAATTTGCCGTATACCCCCTGTATTTAAATACTGCACAGTCTTGTATGTCCAAACATTTAAACCTATTGTACATCTTATTTGTCTAATTATTTCCATTGTGTATGTTTACTTATAGACCGTTCTGAGCTACTGGGAGGATGGGATATAAATCTAAATAAATAAATAAATTCTAGGAAACCTACCACTAGACAATGCTATCACCAAAAATGGACTAGATTTTCTACGTGGTGCTTTTCTCATGATAAGGAGCCCCAACATTCCTCCTTATCTTCTGTTTTGGATTATCTTTTGCACTTATCGACTTCTGGCCTCAAGTCTACATCGATCCGAGTCCATCTCAGTGCAATTGCAACTTTTCATAAGCCTATTGAAGGGAAACCCCTCTCTGCTCATCCGGTGGTTTCCAGATTCATGAAAGGACTTTTCAATGTCAAACCTCCTCTCAAACTGCCTGCTGTGGCTTGGGGCCTCAATGTTGTCCTTGCTCAGCTGATGAAGCCTCCATTTGAACCAATTGACAAGCTTCTTGGAAATGGTCTTTCTCATTGCCCTCACTTCTGCTCGAATCAGTGAGCTGCAAGCTTTAGTTGCTAATCCACCTTTCACGGTATTTCATCATGACAAGGTGGTCTTTCGCACTCATCCTAAATTCCTCCCTAAAGTGGTCTCGGAATTTCATCTCAACCAATCCATTGTTCTTCCAGTCCTCTTTCCAAAGCCTATTTCTCATCCTGGAGAAATAGCTCTTCATACTCTGGACTGTAAACGTGCTTTGGCCTTCTATTTGGAACGCATCAAATCACACAGAACTGCTCCTCAACTTTTTGTCTCCTTCGATCCCAATAAGTTGGGACATACTATCTCTAAGCGTACCATCTCCAACTAGATGGCTGCTTGTATCTCATTCTGCTATGCCCATGCTGGATTACCCCTACACTGTAGAGTCACAGCCCATAAAGTTAGAGCAATGGCAGCTTCGGTAGCTTTCCTCAGATCTACACCTATTGAGGAAATTTGCAAGGTTGCTACTTGGTCGTCGGTTCATACTTTAACTTCTCACTATTGTCTGGATACTTTCTCCAGACGGGATGGACAGTTTGGCCAAACAGTATTACAAAATTTATTCTCTTAAATTACCAACACTCCCCCACCATCCCATTTTGGTTAGCTTGGAGGTCACCCATATGTGAGAATAGCTGCCTGCTGTCCCTGGATAACACCTGTTACTGTAAGTAACTGTGCTTTTTGGCCACCAACTTTGAAACAAACATTCTCTTTCTTCCAAATTTGCTTTTCTGAAGATGGTTTCACCGTACAGGTAAGGTGACCTTGCCTGATGCCACATTTTATTTGAAACCAATCAGTGTTGCCATATTCATTTCTTACTGCAGCTTGTACTATTATTTAATTAGTTTTCTATCCGATTGTCTCCAAAGAGCTCAGAATGGGTTACAGGTTAAACAAATATAATGTGCAGTAAACAGGTTACGATTTGCACTGGATTTGCCATAACTTCAGTACAAGTTTACGATACAAGTATTTATCCTAACTTAACACATACTAGGAATCTAATACATAATATACAGTTTACAATTTGCCATAGGATAAATCTTGCACTATAAGGATTATGAACTTAACACACAGACAGTTTACAGATTAGATTTGCATTGTTACAGTGCAAGATTTTACAATACAAGTTTTCCATAAGTGACACACACTGTTTCTGGTACCAATACACATTTCTTTGTAGTCAAGGGCAGGGGTAGGTGAAGAGGTTTGTTTTTATTGCTTTCCTAAAGTTGAGGATTCCTTCAAGGTATTTGATCTGCGGGGGCAGTCAGTTCCAGTGGCTCGGTATAAAGTGGGAGTAGAACGTCATTTGACGGTTTACAGTTGAAAGGCACAACAGGGGGCATTTTGAGATATATTTCATTCTGGTAGCGGAGGGACCTGTTTGGCATGTACGGAGGAACTTAGCTGTCACGAGGCCTGGCACCATGTTGTGCAAAGATTTGAACACTAGCATCAGGCCATTGAAGACACAATATTTTGGCTACGATCAGCAGGGAGAAGATGCTGAAGGGAACTGGGGGGAGAGAGATGCCAGACCAGTGGGAGTGGAGGAAGAGAGAAGGTAGACAGTGGATGGAAGGAATTGAATGAGGAGAAGATGAGGAAAGCAGAAACTAGACAACAAAGGTAGAAAACAAATTTCTATTTATTCTTTTTTTTTTTTTTTTTTTTTGCTTTAGGATAAAGTAGTATATTAGTCGTGTTGATAAACATTTATAAACAAAGCCCTGCCAGCTGAACATCTTTCTCTAGTTCAGCAGCCTGAACTTTGATTTATAAAATGACAATTATACAGAATATCATTTCCTTTTATACTTTAATAAAATAAGTTCAGTATAAAATTATTCGAAGCTTGTGTGGATAGGATCAAATGGTTTATGTGGCGGTGACAGGGACCGAGCTCGTGGTGACGGGGCAGAGATGGGGACAAATTTTTCACCCTGTGTCATTCTCTAGTCACAGTACAGACACCTGGGGAAATCCCACTATCTATCCTTCTCCATTGAGAATACTGACCATTTAACCCTACTCTCTGTTTTATATTTTTAATCAGCTCTTAATCCATAATAGAACATTACCTCCTATCCAATGACTTTCTGAATTCCTCAGGAGTCTTTCATGAGGTACTTTGTCAAATGGCTTTTGAAAATCTAGATGTGCATTATTGATCCCCTCATCTTTATCCACATGTTTATTCATCACTTCTAAGAAACGTAGTAGATTAGTGAGGCAAGATTTCCCTTAACTAAATCCATGTTGGCTTTGTCTCATTAATCCATGCTTATGTATATGATCTGTAATTTTGTTCTTTACAAGTTTCTACCATTTTGCCTGGCATCGATGTCTGGCTCACCAGTCTATAATTTCCCAGATCACCTCTAAAATCCTTTTTAAAAACTGGAGTTACATTGGCCACCTTCCAATACAATGTTGGATTTTAAAGATAAATTATATGTAATTACCAATATCTGTGTAAGTTCATTTATCCCAGGACCAGCAGGCAGCATATTCTTAACGCATGGGTGACGTCACCGACGGAGCCCCGGTACGGACCTTTTTAACTAGAAAGTTCTAGTTGGCCGCACCGCGCATGCGCGAGTGCCTTCCCGCCCGACGGAGGAGAGCGTGGTCCCCAGTTTCTTCGTTACCGCGGAGCGAAGAAGACGCATGTGTTTTCAACGGCCGTTGAAAAAGTAATTTTTGCGTTCCCGCTCGCGTATTTCTTCACTTTTTTTTCCTTTTTCTTATTGGATTCCCTTTATTTTTGTTTTAAAAAAAAAACCAAAAAAAAAACTCATCGAGTTTTCTTTATTTTTTCAGGCCGGCCCCAGCGGGGCCTGTTGCCACCATACAGGCCTCCGGGTTCGATTTTGCGGAGGCCGTGTTTCCATTCATGCCCCCTCAACCAGGTTTTAAGAAGTGCCAGCGGTGTGCACGCCCGATCTCCCTCACCGACCCACACAATTGGTGCCTCCAGTGCTTGGGTCCAGAGCATCGGGCTGACACCTGCACCCGCTGTGCTACGCTTAAAAAGCGTACTTTGAAAAATCGGCAGATCCAACAAAATATTTTGTTTGGTATCGGATCTGCCATGGAACCGTTTGCGACGTCGACGGCACCACAAAAGTCGGCACCGACGACATCGACACCACCGGACCCTTCCTCGGGGTCGTTGGGCCCAGGTAAGCCGGCTAAGAAGCCTCCCACTTCCCTTGAGCGCCCTCCTGCCACGGTTGCGACACCGGCCCTCCCGGCACCGCACCGGCCCCGCAAACGCTCCGCTCCGATCTCGGTGAGTGCCTCATCATCGGCCTCCTCATCGCCGGAGCGTAGAGCGGCACCTATGGTACCGAAGAAGAAAAAAGCGGTACCGGTGCCTCCCCTGGACGACCGCATCGCGGCCATACTCCAAACACAGTTACAGGAGCAGCTGCAACAACAGCTCCAACAACTGTTGCCGGCGTTGCTGGCACCGCACCTTCCGGTACGGGACCGGTCCGAGCCTCACACTGTCCCATCGGTGTCGACCCCCTCGGTACCAATTAATACTTCCATGCCGGTGCTCTTGGCAGAAACACCTGCAGAACATACCCGTGATGCTGCCGACCCTGTCCGGTCCCAGGAACGACATCGGTCTTCCTCACCCGGTACAGCCTCGGTGCGCTCAGGCAACTCTCCTTCAAAGACCCGCCATGCCGAGCCCTCCACACCGATGTCCAAACGTACGCACCCCGACGTTAGGGACCCAGATTTGTGGGAAGACTCCCCTCACGGTACCGAGGAGGACGCTTCGTCAACCGACGAAGAACCCTCCATGACCGACACCGTCTCCAAACCAGAGCAATCCTCTTTCTCCAAATTCCTTAGGGAGATGCCAGCAGCTCTTTCCATTCCCTTAGAGTCCGACTCTAAAAAGTCTCAGGCTTTCCTCGATGCCCTAGACTTTGAGCAACCTCCCAAAGAATTTCTGAAGTTGCCCGTCCACGACATCTTACGGGAAACTTTCTATAAAAACTGGGAAGCTCCCCTCACGGTTCCTGAAGCCCCTCGTAAATTGGATAGCTTGTACCGGGTTATTCCAATCCCAGGATTTGATAAGCCTCAATTGCCCCACGAGTCCCTCCTGGTGGAATCTACTTTGAAAAAATCTCAGGGTTCCAGTGTATATGCCTCCACCCCTCCTGGCAGAGAGGGAAAAACCATGGATAAATTTGGTAAGCGCCTTTTCCAAAATGCCATGTTAGCCAATAGAGCCAACAACTACACCTTCCACTTCTCCTTCTACATGAAGCATCTGGTGCAACAGCTCTCCTCCTTACAGAAATACCTTCCTGAACGTAAGGTCCCTCTTTTCCAGCAACATATTTCCAGCCTCCTCCAACTCAGGAAATTCATGGTTCGCTCCATCTACGACTCATTTGAGCTGACCTCTCGTGCATCTGCCATGGCGGTGGCCATGCGACGTTTGGCATGGCTGAGAGTCTCTGACCTGGACATTAACCACCAGGACCGCCTGGCTAACGCACCTTGTCTGGGTGATGAACTCTTCGGAGAGTCCCTGGACTCAACAACCCAGAAACTCTCAGCACATGAGACCAGGTGGGACACTCTGATTAAACCTAAAAAGAAGACTCCACCTGCTCGCACCTACAGACAGCAGTCTTCCTACCAGCGCAGGTTCTCGGCCAGACCTCTCAACCCGCCTCAACAGCAGCCTCGCCGACCTCGTCAACAGCATCAATCTCAGGCTCGCTCACAGTCTCACCAACCTGCCAAGCCTCTCCCTCCGTCAAAACCATCTCAGCCCTTTTGACTTTTTCCTCCAGGGCTTAGCCAGTCTCCCATCATCATTGCCTCTTCCTCAGCCTATCGGAGGTCGCCTCCAAATCTTCCTCAGCCATTGGGAGGTCATCACATCAGACCAATGGGTCCTTAACATCATTCGCCACGGCTACTCTCTCAACTTCCAGACTCTTCCACCAGACAATCCTCCCGTAGAGTCTGTTTCTCACTCCTCCCAAACCCCCCTCCTCCTGAGGGAGGTCCAATCCCTCCTTCTTCTCAATGCCATCGAAGAGGTGCCTCCGGCCCAAAGGGGTCAGGGATTCTACTCCCGCTACTTCCTGGTTCCCAAGAAGACAGGAGACCTTCGTCCCATCCTCGATCTCAGGGACCTCAACAAGTGTCTGGTCAAGGAGAAGTTCAGAATGCTCTCCCTTGCCACGCTTTACCCTCTTCTCTCTCAACACGACTGGCTATGTTCCCTGGACCTCAAAGAGGCCTACACTCACATCCCAATCAATCCGACTTCACGTCGCTACCTACGGTTTCAGATACAGCACCGTCACTATCAGTACAAAGTGCTACCTTTTGGCCTCGCTTCATCGCCCAGGGTGTTCACCAAGTGCCTTATTGTGGTGGCGGCCTTCCTCAAGTCTCACAACCTCCAGGTGTTCCCCTACTTGGACGATTGGTTGGTGAAAGCACCTACGTCTCCACTTGTGCTACAAGCCACTCATCACACCATCTCTCTCCTCCATCTCCTGGGGTTCGATATCAACTACTCCAAGTCGCATCTGCTTCCCACACAGCGACTTCAGTTCATTGGAGCAGTTCTCGACACCACACTAATGAGGGCGTTTCTCCCCTCCGACCGTCAACGGACCCTGCTCCACCTCTGTCGTCAGGTGCTCCTTCATCACTCCATTCCTGCCCGACAGATGATGGTCCTCCTGGGCCACATGGCCTCGACGGTCCATGTGCTTCCTCTGGCGCGACTCCACCTCAGGACACCTCAATGGACTCTTGCCAACCAATAGTCACAGACCACGGATCTTCTTTCTCATCCCATCTCTGTGACATCGTCTCTTCAGCAATCTCTTCAATGGTGGTTGAACTCCTCAAATCTTTCCAGGGGTCTACTCTTTCATCTACCCCCTCACTCCATGATCGTAACTACGGATGCCTCCCCCTATGCTTGGGGAGCTCACCTGGGAGATCTACGCACCCAGGGACTCTGGACCCCTCAGGAGCGTCAACATCACATCAATTTCCTTGAACTCAGAGCCATGTTCTATGCTCTCAAGGCCTTCCAGCACCTTCTCTGCCCTCAGGTTCTTCTCCTGTGCACAGACAATCAAGTCGCCATGTACTACATAAACAAGCAAGGCGGCACCGGATCTAGCCTCCTTTGTCAGGAGGCTCTCCGCATCTGGACCTGGGCCACGGCCCGCAATCTCTTCCTCAAGGCTGTCTATATCCAGGGCGAACAGAACTCCCTGGCCGACAGTCTCAGCCGCATCCTTCAACCTCACGAGTGGACTCTGGACCCTTCAACACTCCACTCCATCTTTGCTCGCTGGGGCACTCCGCAGTTGGACCTCTTTGCAGCACCTCACAACCATCAGCTGCCCCAGTTCTGTTCCAGACTCTTCTCTCCTCATCGTCTGACCCCAGATGCATTCCTGCTCGACTGGACGGATCGGTTCCTCTATGCCTTTCCTCCACTACCTCTGATGTTGCGGACGTTATCCAAACTCCGCAGGGACAGGGCCACCATGATTCTCATCGCTCCTCGGTGGCCTCGCCAACACTGGTTCTCCCTCCTGCTTCAGCTCAGCTCCAGGGAGCCCATTCCTCTTCCTGTGTTTCCTACTCTACTTACGCAGCAACGTCAGTCTCTACTGCATCCCAATCTGTCTTCGCACCACCTGACAGCTTGGTTTCTCTCGGGCTGACCTCTCCAGAGAATCTGTCTCAGCCTGTCCGTCGCATTTTGGATGCCTCCAGGAAACTGGCCACCCTCCAATGTTACCATCAGAAGTGGACCAGGTTCTCCTCTTGGTGTCTACTGCATCATCACGATCCCACCTCATTAGCGGTGGAAACTGTACTGGACTATTTGCTCTCTCTGTCCGATGCTGGCCTCAAGTCTACCTCAATCAGAGTCCACCTCAGTGCCATCACTGCGTTTCATGAGCCTATCCTCGGAAAACCTCTCACGGCTCATTCACTGGTTTCCCGGTTCATGAGAGGCCTCTTCAATGTCAAACCGCCTCTGAAGTCTTCTCCTGTCGTCTGGGACCTGAATGTGGTTTTATCAGCCCTCATGAAACCCCCTTTTGAGCCTCTTGCCACAACTTCGCTCAAACTTCTAACCTGGAAGGTGCTTTTCCTCATTGCCATCACCTCTGCCAGGAGGGTTAGTGAGATGCATGCACTGGTCGCCGATCCACCGTTCACTGTTTTTCACCATGACAAGGTGGTTCTGCGTACCCATCCTAAATTCCTTCCCAAGGTGGTCTCGGCTTTTCACCTCAACCAGTCCATTGTGTTGCCTGTCTTTTTCCCTAAACCCCATTCTCATCCTGGGGAACAGGCGTTGCACATGCTGGATTGTAAGCGTGCCCTTGCATACTACCTTGACCGTACCAGGGCTCACCGCTCGTCCCCTCAGCTCTTTCTGACCTTCGATCCTAACCGTCTAGGTCGTCCTGTCTCTAAACGGACGCTTTCCAACTGGCTTGCTGCCTGTATCGCGTTCTGTTATGCTCGGGCCGGTCTCTCACTGGAAGGTGCTGTCACGGCCCACAGGGTCAGAGCTATGGCTGCTTCTGTGGCTTTCCTCCGTTCCACGCCCATCGAGGAAATCTGCAAGGCTGCCACTTGGTCCTCAGTTCACACGTTCACTACTCACTACTGTCTGGATGCCTTCTCCAGACGGGATGGACACTTCGGCCAATCTGTGTTACAAAATTTATTTTCCTAATGGCCAACCATCCCTCCTCCCTCTCTGTTAGCTTGGAGGTCACCCATGCGTTAAGAATATGCTGCCTGCTTGTCCTGGGATAAAGCACAGTTACTTCCGTAACAGGTGTTATCCAGGGACAGCAGGCAGATATTCTTACGTCCCACCCTCCTCTCCGGGTTGGCTTCTTAGCTGGCTTATCTTAACTGGGGACCACGCTCTCCTCCGTCGGGCGGGAAGGCACTCGCGCATGCGCGGTGCGGCCAACTAGAACTTTCTAGTTAAAAAGGTCCGTACCGGGGCTCCGTCGGTGACGTCACCCATGCGTTAAGAATATCTGCCTGCTGTCCCTGGATAACACCTTTTACGGTAAGTAACTGTGCTTTTTCAGTTTTATCAGTACTCTGGGATGTATACTATCTGGTCCGGGTGATTGCTACATGCTCTTGAATTTGTCAAATTGCCTCATTACATAACAACATAAGAATAGCCTTACTGGGTCAGACCCATGGTCCATTTAGCCCAGTAGCCTGTCCTCACAGTGACCAATCCAGATCGCTAGTACCTGGCCAAAAACCAAAAAGTAGCAACATTCCTTGCTAGCGATCCAGGGCAAGCAGTGGCTTCCCCCATGTCTGTCTCAATAACAGACTATGGACTTTTCCTCCAGGAAATTGTCCAAACCTTCCTTAAAATCAGCTATGCTATGCACTCTTACCACATCCTCTGGCAATGCGTTCCAGAGCTTAACTATTCTCTGAGTAAAAAATATTTCCTCCTATTGGTTTTAAAAGTATTTCTCTGTAAATTCCAATGTCCCCTAGTGTTTGTAATTTTTGACGGAGTGAAAAATCGATCCACTTGTACTCGTTCTACTCCACTCAGGATTTTGTAGACTTCAATCATATCTCCCTTCAACCGTGTCTTTTCCAAGGTGAAGAGCCCTAACCTTTTTAGTCTTTCCTCATACGAGAGGAGTTCCATCCCCTTTATCATCTTGATTACTGTTCTTTAAACCTTTTTTACTGCCGCTATATCTTTTTTGCGATAAGGAGACCAGAACTGAACACATTACTCTAGATGAGGTCGCACCATGGAGCAATAGAGTCATTATAACATTCTTAGTCTTGTTAACCTTCCCTTTTTAAATAATTCCTAGCATCTTGTTTGCTTATTTGGCCACTGTCACACACTGGGCAGAAGGTTTCATTGTATTATCTACAATGACACCCAGATCTTTTTCTTGGGTACTAACCCCCAGGTGGACCCTAGCATCCAGTAACTGTGACTTGGGTTATTCTTCCAATGTGCATCACTTTGCATTTGTCCACATAAATTTCATCTCCCACTTGGACACCCAGTCTTCCAATTTCCTAAGGTATACCTGCAATTTTTCACAATCTGCATGTGGGTTTTTTTTTTCCAGATATGTTTTATTGATTTTGCAAGAAAATACATAATACTCAAATATACATGGTGTACAACAAAGTGCCTGGAAACCAGAACTCATCCAAACTTCACCGTATACCTATCTGCATGCGTTTTAACAACTTTGAACAGTTTAGTGTCATCTGCAAATTTAATCACTTTGCTCCTTATCCCAATTTCCAGCTCATTTATAAATAAGTTAAATAAGCACAGATCCCAGTACAGATCCCTGTGACACTCCACTGTTTACTCTTGTCCATTGTCAAAAATTACCATTTAACCCAACCCTCTGTTTTCTATCTGATAACCAATTTCTAACCCACAGCTGAACTTAGTCACCTATCCCGTGACTCTTTAATTTTCTCGTCATCATTGAAAACCATTTTTGGCATTGGTATCTCTTCTACATATTCCCAGAGAATGCAGTAAAAGCAGTTAGCTTTGCAGGTTTTAAAAACAGTTTGGATAATTTCCTAAAAGAAAAGTCCAAAAGCCATTATTAAGATGGGACTTGCTTATTTCTAGGATAAGCAGCATTAAATCTGTTTTACTCTCTTTAGATCTTGTCCAGGTACCTGTGACCTGGATTGGCCACTGTTAGAAGCAGGATACTGGGGTTTATAGATCTTCTGTATGTTCCAGTTTGGCAGCTCTTATGTTCTTATGAAATATTGAAAGATACCTATAATAATCTCTCTCTCCTCTTTTGACTGAGTATTTAATCTAAGAGAAGTGGTTTTATATTTTTGTCTTCATTTTCCAATAAAAATTTGTGTTAGAAAAGATGACAGCCATGGTTTAAATTTATTCTTTTATATTTCAAGCTTTAATCGTTACTGATTTTTACAACTTTTCTTACATTATTGCTTGCATCGGTGGATCTTTTAGTTTTACATTTAAGTAATTGCTGGCTTTCTGAGAACTTTAAGAATACTTTGATTTTTATTATTTGTAGTGCAGACTGTTTTGACGTGTTTCTCTAAAAACGTTTTTTTTCTTGTCTTGCAGGCTGAAAATCTGCTACTAGATGCAGATATGAATATTAAAATAGCAGACTTTGGTTTTAGCAATGAATTTACAGTTGGTAATAAACTGGATACATTTTGTGGGAGTCCCCCATATGCTGCTCCAGAGCTCTTCCAAGGAAAGAAATACGATGGACCTGAAGTAGATGTTTGGAGCTTAGGTGTTATTCTTTACACTCTAGTGAGTGGATCTCTACCTTTTGATGGACAGAACTTAAAGGTATATTTCTAATTAAACCTAAGTTTCTTATGTACACAATATTTTGCTGTACAAGATCACGTTTTTGTAATTTTAAGGAAAATGACAAAACTTGGTTTGATAACACATGTCTTTGCCATCCCAAAGGAACTAAGGGAAAGAGTATTAAGAGGAAAGTACAGGATTCCTTTCTATATGTCAACTGACTGTGAAAACCTTCTGAAACGTTTCCTGGTGCTAAACCCAATCAAAAGAGGCACGCTAGAGGTAAAGCATAAAAGATGCATGCAGTTTATTATCCTAATTAATTCAGTAGTACTATTATGAGTAATCCAGTTATCAATTAGAAATATTCCCATCTGTTGGCTGACCCGAGTCTGCCTATTCATATATCATAGAACTGCTGCAATCAAATAACTGAATGGGGAATGACTTCAGTGATCTACTGTGTGGGACTGAGTGGGTCAAAAGTAGTTTATTGCTGTTTAAAGGATGATTTTTATGCTAGGTAAAATTTTATTGGGAGTTTACTATGGTTTTGATGTCTGATAGCACCTTAGTTTGTAGTATCATTTGTAATTTGATATACCTCCTATACCTGAAATGTAATTCTAAACAGTCATTGAAAAAGTGTGGGATAAATACAATTTAATTTAAATTTCTGTATCACTCTATCAGTACAAGCTGAAGCGATTTACAAGTGAAGAAGCCCATCTAATATAATAAAGCCCTAAGCGCGCATGCGCACTCCCACCTGCGTGCTCCTGTTTTCCGTGCGCTGTAGGGACCCACAGGTAGGAGCGTGCATGCGCGTGGCGGCGCGGAGCCTTGCGGCCGCCGCGGCTCTTGCCGTCTGAAGGATAAAGCCAAGAAGCACAAAATCTATAAGGAGCACATCTGAAGATCTTATGAGTAGGCTGTAAGTTGCAGTATATAGTACTCCCTCCCTCCCTTCCTGTAAGTTTGCTGCTGCCGTCCTTCCCCAGAACCCACGCTCGCGACAGCAGAAAGAAGAGGCCATACAGCGCCGCGTCTCCCGCGGCTTCGGAGTGTGAACTGGCCAGGGCGACGTCAGCGGGGGCCGGACCAGAGCTGGAAGGGAGAGGAGCTGCTCTCCTTCCTCCCCCAATGGACTTTAATTCCTGGCTCCCAGGCTTCTCCTCCTCCGGCTGGGCCCGCGTAAAAAACCCAAAAACCCTCAGAGCTCGCTTCGGGTCCGGCAAGGGCTGCAGGTCCTGAAACCTTCCGAAAGCAGCGTCTGCAGCACTCTACACACGCTGCTTCGGGGCCTTCTACTGCCCTGATTTGCTGGGCAGTAGAAGGCCCCGAAGCAGCGTGTGTAGAGTGTTGTAGACGCTGCTGGAATCGGAAGGTTTGTCGGGTCCGCGGGAAGGGAAGGGGGGGGGGTGGTAAGGAACTAAGGGAGCCGGCCAGACCGCGGGAAGGGTAAGGGGGGTAGGGGAAACGCTGCTGCAGCACAGGGAAGTGGTGTGGGGGGAGGGAAATTGAGGGGGAGGGAATGCTGCTGTGGCTGCTGCACAGGGAAGTGGTGGGAGAGAAATGCTGCTGCATAGGAGGCAGGGAGAGAGACAGATAGATAGAAAGAAAAGAAGAAAGACATAGGGGCAGGGAGAGACACAGAAAGACAGACAGACAAAGGGGGCCAAGTAGAGAGACAGACAGCAGGAGGGAGAGAGAGACAGAAATAAAGACACACAGACATATATTCTAGCACCCGTTAATGTAACGGGCTAAAATACTAGTACAGTAATAATGGGGATTTACAGATAAGGGCCACGGCCCAACTAGTCTGCCCACCTCAATAACCCTCCCCTACTTAACTCTGTGAAGAGATCCCACGTGACAATCCCATTTCTTCTTAAAATCAGGCACGCTGCTTGCCTCGATCACCTGCAGTGGAAGATTATTCCAGTGATCAACCACTCTCTCAGTGCAAAAGTATTTCCTGGTGTCACCGTGCAATTTCTCAGGGGTGGGAAATTGCAAGGTGACACCAGGAAATACTTTTTCACCGAGAGAGTGGTTGATCACTGGAATAATCTTCCACTGCAGGTCCGCGCATGCCCGAGTGCCTTCCCGCCTTATGTAGGCGCGTGGTCCCTCAGTTTCTTAGTTTCCGCAGAGCTAAGACGACACGTTTCTCAACACTTGTTGAAATTTTTTCATTCGCTGTCTTCCCACTCTCGTGGAATTTTGACTTTCTTGTCATTTCTTTTTTCTTTTACTTTGTTTTATTCATTTGAGTTAAAAAAAAAAAATCGTAAAGATTTTTGTTTTTTCCCTCTTGCGGGTTCGGCCTTGCATGGCCAGTTCAACCACCTTGGCCTCAGATTTCAATCTAGCTGGGGCCGTTTTTCCGTCGATGTCCCGCCCACAGACAGATTTTAAAAAGTGCGGTCGCTGTGCTCGGCCCAGTTCAGTTACTGACCCGCATCGCTGGTGCCTCCAGTGCATGGGGCCTGAGCACCATCTGGAAACTTGTTCCCGCTGTTCTTCCCTTCAAAAAAGAACATTGAAGAACCGCCTGATTCAGTGAAAGCTACTCTTCGGTGTTGCAAGTTTACATAATCTGAGTCCAGCTGTCTTCTTTCAGCATAGCCTCCTCTTCCCCACTGCTGGAAATCTTTGATGCCTCATGAACCATTTCATCGATGTGCCTCTCTTTCGCATGGATGCTTCTCAGTCTTGCCATCTTCTCTCTGTTTCTTTACTTCCTTCATGAGGGATTCACTGAAGACAGCTTGCACATGGAACCACTCCCTTTGCTTGAGTAACATTTTCTGTCTGCACAAGAGACAGAAGCTGTAACCTGGGTAGCAGCTTTGGTGACACATTTCTCAGCTATACTATGTTTGCAGAAGTACTTAACACCTGGAAGAAAAAAGAAAGAGCAGAAAAATCCTGTCAAAGCAATTCCCTGTTCCTGGGTGGGGGGGAATTAGCACCAAACAGAAGAGACTTTCCTCAACAGCTATTTGTGCCCTAATCTGATCTTATGCCCTGAAATGCAACCTTAAATACTGATCTAGACTAAAACACTTTTTTGCATGAAACCCTAACAGAGACTCTAAAGCAGGGGTGATCAACCTTTTGGCTTCCCTGGGCCGCATTGTAAGAAAAAATTTGTCTGGGGCAACACAAACACTAACGCTAGCTGATGAGCAAAAAAAGGTTAAGCAGGTCCCAAATTTGCAATCACTAATATAGAAGATGTACATATCTAATAATAAACCTTCTTCATTAAAGGGACACCATGGAGAGGAACCCAAAAAGCAGTAATACTTACCCTGACTGAGCGATCCTTCATGTGCGCCACTGACAGTGGAAGCCTGGTTTTCCTATTAGAGCTACGGTGAGCCTCATCAGAGGCAAGCCTCATCAAAGCGAGCATGCTGAAGCAGCAGTCAGCGGCACACGTGGAGGATTGCCCGGTCAGGGTAAGTACTCTTCTTTTTTGGGTTCCTCTCTACAGATATGATACATAACTGAGGTGCAAACCAAATGGCAATTTCATGTTATTAAAAATGACCTTTCTTTCTCAGTCTGCAGCAATCCAAAATGTGGAAAATCAACCACTCGTCTACCTGTCTCTTTCAGTCTCTACATCTTAGCTCCAATTCAAGAAAATTTACTTGCTGCTTTTGGCTTTCCATGAACTAGGAAGTTTTTAATTACACTGCTGTGTTGAGTGGATCATCACTTGTTGCATATTAATTGCATGTAGCAGGGGGTCCAAAAATCAGATTTGGTCACTTCCATGGCCCTCTCTAGCTCACTCATAATTTATTAAGATTTGAAGAGGGCATGAGAGCTGAGTTTGGAGAGCCTTGGTGAACCTAACACCCAATAAAGTGCAAAAAAGGAATTTATAATAAAAATAAATCTCCTGCAGCTGATTGATTTGTGATGGGGAAGTTTCGCAGGTGAGGGGTAGACCATTTTTTTTTTAAAAATAAATTTGTAAATAACAGCAGCCTATGATATATTCAATAACGCTAGAGCCATCATCGTGTTGACCCTCAGCATTTTAATGAATATCTCATTGGCTTCTTAGCTTGCTGATTAGCTTCTTAGTTTGGACACCTTGCTGGGCTGTGGGTTGGACACCCCTGCTCTAAAGGCTACACTATTGCCTAACTGATTTTGCTGAACTAAAAAAAGAGAACTGCAATGAAATAACCTACTGAAACCCAAGTTTACCTTTCTGAAGTTTGAATACCAGCGCAAGGTATTCCAATGGATGTTTCTTTTCCTTAGCAGAGCAGATCTTCCCTCAGAGGCAGACAGTAGTTCACAGGTTGCTGTGAAAACTATCTTTAATGCTGAGCCTCTACAATCTCTTAGAACTAGACTTATTGAGGGTTAGGCACTAGGCCAGCAGTCCTCCCCTCAAGGGTCACCTTGTGGAGTCTGATCTCTTAAGAAAATCCTCACTGGGAAAGGAGGCGGAGTTGAAAGATGTAGATGGCATCGTTCTGCAGTCAGTTCATGACCAGAATCAGTCCAAAATCCTTTGCCCTTCTAAAAAGAAAATTATCAAGGTAAGAACCTAATTTTCCCTTATCTTTTATTTAAGTATCTATATACCACTTATAGCCTAAGTGGTTTACATGCAGGTACTCAAGCATGTTTCCCTGTCTGTCCCGATGGGCTCACATTCTATCTAATGTACCTGGGACAGTGAGGGATTAGGTGACTTGCCCAGGGTCACAGGGAACAGTGTGGGATTTGAACCCACAACCTTGGCTGTAGCTCTAACCACTGTGCCACACACTCCCCAGTGTTATGGAGGAGCAGTGTTAAATTTTTGCAAATTGGGCAACTACTTTTTTACATGAATTAGTGAGATTTTGTTTTTATTCTGTCTTCACCTTTCCCTTACTTATACATACAATTTGATGTTCTGGTTTGTACTATTGTCACATGAATATTTTGTTAACTTTTAGATTTATCCTCAAAGATGCTTATTCTTATAAAGAGTACTTTTGTCTGACAGAAGAAATGTCTTCTTTGAGATAGAACTAAGATAAGGATTTGAACAAGGGTTTAATTGAAATGCACTGTTTTTCTGAATAATCCTCACCATATGTGTGTATGTATTAAAGTCCTCAATTAGCCCATTATAGCTTCTTAATTTGGAAGAGCTGATGCTGCTGACTCTTTCGTTTCATTGTGCATTCAAGACATACAATATCTCCTTGTTCCTGGTGAAGGAAATATTGTTAAGTTTGTTTTGGTTTTTTCCCTTTGTTATTTTGAAGTCTGCAGTAGGCGGTAAGTCTGTTCAGTAGCACAGTGTACCCCATTTGCTGAGCCTTATGTGTGTCGGTGCTACCAAATTTTCACCCCAACCCCCACCCCCAAACAGATTATTGAAGTTGGTTTGGTGTTGGGGAGGGGGCTCCCTGGCAGTGTGCCAAACAGAAAAAACTCTGGGTTTAAACAGGACAATTCCTTTTTAAGTTCAGTATACTCTCACTAATAGACCTAGGAGTTGATGAGTTAAAATGCTATCACCTTTTTGTTAAATTCTCTGGTGCGTTGAATAAACCCCAGTCCAGTATAACTAGTATGTATGCTCTAATCACAGAGCAAAAAACCTAGGTGACGGAAAAAGTCTCAGAAGGTACACAAAATCATCTCTAATACACCCAATGAAGTGAGCTGAAATTCTCTAGCTCTACTTCATACCGTTAATCTTAGGCAAAAAAACCCCTTCACCATGCTTATTCAAACCAGCAAACAAAAATAACAGTCCTAAACAGTACTTACCGTATATAATCAAATATAAAGCGGAATTTTGGGGCCCAAAAATGGGGATCCCGGTTTATATTCAAGCCAACAATACATCCCCTCCCAGAATTATTGCAGACAGGCTCTGCCCCCTGCCCCCTTCTTTCCCTAGCCTCATACCTCATCTTGTTGAAACCCCGGTGGAGGCGCAGCGGGCAGGAGCGAACTTTCCAAGTTTCTGCCCTGCTGCTAACCGGTTGCCGTGAGTTTCTTCATCCGCTGAGCGGCACGATCAGGAGCACTCCTGCTCATACCACTCAGCGGCCGAAGAAACTCGCAGCAGCCGGTTAGCAGCAGGGCAGGAACTTGGAAAGTTCACTCCTGCCCGCTGCGCCTCCACTGGGGATCGGCAAGATGAGGTATGAGGCTAGGGCAGAGCCTGGGAGGGAGGATGCAGAGTCTGATGGGGGAAGGAAGGAAGGGTGCTGGGTGAAGAGCCTGATAGGGGAGGGAGGGAAGGAAGGGGGCTGGTGCAATGCCTGACAGGGGAAAGAGGGAAGGGTGCTGGGTGCAGTGCCTGGCAGGAAGGGAGCTGGGTGAAGTGCCTGACAGGGGTAGGGGGAAGGGGTTAGGTGCAGAGCTTGGCTGGGTATAGAGCTTGACAGGGCAGGGCACTTGAATATTAAGCCACCCGACTTATATTCGAGTCAACCATTTTTATTTTTTATTTTTTTTCTCCTTTTGAGGAGGAAAAAGGAGGTCTTGACTTATATTCAGATCGACTTGTATTCAAGTATATACAGTATATGCCTTAAACTGTTAGTGTTGCCTTAAGCTACTGGTGCTTCACTCCAGCAGTGAAAAGAGCAATCAAAAACAGTACTCATATGCTTTAAGTTGTTATACTATAGAAAACTGCTGGTATTACTTGAAATAACATTAAGCTCAGGATCCCCCAGTAGTGGCTGTCGTTTCGTGGCTGTATTGCCGCTGCTTCAGGGCTTAAGATCCTCTAAAAAAATAAATAAATAAATAAAATAAGAAGCGTCTTCAATGTGTATCTCTATCCTTGCTTTACTCAAAAAGAAGCACAACTGCAACAGAGCAAACAAAGCACATATACCTGGAACAAGAAATGTTCTCACTCAATGCTGTAAGGCAGTTTGGCGTCACGGCACTCAAATCTGCAGTCAAGCCTAATTACTGTCGAGAGGCTGAAGCTAGAGAATGACACGGATATAAAATATGTCCCCGTGAGCCCTTCCCCATCCCGTAACTGCAAGCTCAGTCCCTGCCCCCAAATATATTCCCCACCAAAGTGTACAGTGTCTGTTCCTCTCCACTCCCCTTCGCCTGGTCCAGCAGCCCCGTCTCGCCCCACTGCCGCAGTCCAGCAGCTCCTGCCCTCCCTTCCTTCCCCTTACCTTTGCTGGCTTACTTTCATTTTCATCTTAATGAGCCGCCGTAGCCTTGAAGTCGCTTGCGGCTGCCGGAAAGTCCTCTGACGCAACCGGAAACTTGAAGTTGCGTCAGAGGACTTTCCGGCAGCCGCACATGGCTTCAAAGCTCCAGCGGCTTGTTAAGATGAAAATTAAAGTAAGCCAGGGAAGGAAGGAGGGAGAGAGATGCCTGGACCGCGATTGGGAGGAAGGTGGGAGGGGGCTGCTGGACCGCACGATCTTCAGTGCGATTCTCAGTTAACTGCGGGGAGAAGGTCACCTTCTATCTTAAAAGTTGTGTAATGTGACATTTTATTTGAAGGAAGGAAGCCTTTTACTACAACACCTTTTGGATAGATTAGTGCACTATTAGTGACTTCACAGACAGACAGGTTTTCAGATAAATAAGCATGAAGGAAAAATGTATACACTGAATAAATTTTAGCTCATGCATATTTATATTGCAGAAGACTTTGGGGGTTACCAGGACATTTGTAGCTTTCTTAAGCATAATCAGATAAAACAACTTGCACGGTTTAGTGTTTACTCTTTTGGCTTTGTATTGGTGTGGTTTAGTATTTATGTTTAATTTATAACAGTTTGATTTATGGATCTGATATCTACAGATACTAATAAACATCTCTTTTCTAGCAAATTATGAAGGATAGATGGATCAATGCAGGTTATGAGGAAGATGAACTTAAACCTTTCGTTGAACCAGAACTAGACATCTCAGACCAGAAGAGAATAGGTAATTTGTTGCTGGTATATTGATCAATAAGCATGCAGTATATGCTAAAACACAACTCTTAATTCAGAGCTGTATTGCTACTCAAAATACAGAAAACAGCATCCTATATTGGATTTCCTATCTGGAATATGTATAACTCTGCAATAGTCTATAGATATTTTGGCCTAAATAGATAAGAAATACTTTTTAAACATCTGATGCATATATAAGCAACAATTTTGTTGCATATATATATATATATATACGAACACTGAATTTTGAAATACTGTACGTCCTACGGGAATTAATTCAGGAGCCTAGTTCTACAACTCAATTTTTTTGCATTTTAAGTTGTGTTTTAACCCCAGAGAAGTTAGCAGGGAGTGTGTGGTGCAGTGGTTAGAGCTACAGCCTTGGCACCCTGAGGTTGTGGGTTCAAATCTCGCACTGCTCCTTGTGACCCTGGGCAAGTCACTTAATCCCCATTGCCCCAGGTACATTAGATACAGTGGAAGCCCATCGGGACAGTTAGGGAAGAATGCTTGAGTACCTGATTAATTTGTAATCTGCATAGAATTTTAGGATATGCAGAATATAAATTATTTAAAATAAAGCAAAGCTCTCATCCAGAACCTATGTCCCAAACAAGAAGTTAATTGGCAGTTATGAATGACTTAGAATTGATATAAATGCTAAAGTTGACTTTGTGTAGTGCCATCATAGCACACCACATTAAATCTGTGCGTTCTGCCTACATATATTTATATATACATGTAGAAGTAGCTTTTTAAAATGCTATGCCAATGTATAAAAAGGGGCTTTTTTCCCTTTACTCATTATAACCCTTATAAAATGACCACCTTTATTGCTAATCTAATGGAGATGCAACTTTCTCATTTAGGTCCTAATTCACTTCATCCGTTTGGAGGAGGGAGAGCTTAGTGATTCATGCCCTTAAGCACTGTACACTCAGTTAATACATGTATGTAGAGCAGGGGTGCCCACACTTTTTTTGCTTGCGAGCTACTTTTTAAAATGACTAAGTCAAAATGATCTACCAACAATAACATTTTTTAAAATACAAAGCACACCGTATGCATAGAAAATGTTAATTATCATTTATATTTGGGGGTTTTTTCCAAGAGGTCAAGGCAGATTTCTCCCTGCTTTTTCGATGCTAGGCGCGTAGAAGCGCCAGACCCACAAGCCTCCCCCCCCCTCCGACGTCAAAGAGGAAGTTCCGGGCCAGCCAGGCAGCGATTGGCTGGCCAGGAAATTTCCTCTCAGACGTCAAAATTGACATCAGGGGGGCAGGAAGGCTGTGGGACCGATGCTTGTACATGCCTGGCCTGACTTCAGGGAAGCAGAGAGAATAGAACGCAAAGGCAACACGAGTCCATCATGGAGCTTAAGATGGGCTCCATGATCGACTCGCGTGCCTTTGCAATCTACTGGTCGATCGCGATCAACCTTTTGAGCACCCTTGATGTAGAGTATACAAAACCAGGAAACTTGCGTTTGCTTTTTTCTAGATGTTATGGTGGGAATGGGATACTCAAGAGAAGAAATCCATGATTCGCTTAGCAAAATGAAATATGATGAGATCACAGCTACATATTTATTGTTGGGGAGGAAGTCCTCAGAGGTAAGACAAGAATTGTATTAGTAAACATTACACTTTTTTATAATGCAGAACTTACAAAACAGAAATAAATTACTCTGTTAATTTTAATTGGTGAAACTAGACAGGCATAATGATTTGATCTTTACTTTTCCTTAGTCAGTATGTTCATCAGCTCTTCACCTGATGATTTCCCTCTTTGGGACAGATTGATACCTAGCTCATCCATTTTCAGGCTTCATTTTCTAAACATGTTCTAAATTTGTTTAGAGCAGGGATTAAAAGCTTGCAAGTCAAATAAGGAGACTTAGATCTTTTTATTTATTAAGATTAATTTACCCTACCGCCTTTTTGAAGAAATTTATCCAAGGCAGTGTACAGCAGAATAAGCCAGACAATAGACATTTACAGTAGTGAAAAGTATTAAAATACTAGTACAATGTCAGCATGATGCACAGTTAAACACCTTAATAGACAAAATAAGATATAAACAAGGGTGCAGCATAGACATATGTTAGCCATTCTTATTTTCTCCCATTACTCAAACTTAAGAAAGAATTGAGCATGCAGTTAGGAAAGGTATATGAAAATGATAGGGGAATGGAAAGATGTTAGTGAAAACAGTGTTTCCAGTGCAAAAGGTGAGACATTATAGACAATAGGGTTATTTCCCCATACTCACATGCTCTGTGGAAGGAATCCACTCTGGACATTTCACTCTGCCTTCCCTGATTGGTTTGGCACCCTCTACAGTCAGTGCCTAAGCACCGAGAGGCACCATCTGTTTGTGCTGACTCATTTGAATAAGCAGGGTGCTCCTGTTTCTAGGGCCCAGATATCCAGATGGATCCGTAGGGCTATTTCGTTAGCCTACATTCTTTCTTGGTCCCCTGTTTCTGTTAAGGCACTTTCTACCAGGAAGTGTGGCTTTTTTGTGGTCCAAAGCTAGATCTGTCCCTCCTGAAGAGATTTGCAGGGCAGCAACGTGGTTTTTTCTTCCCATGTTTCCAAGTTTTACAGAGTGGATGTTGCTGCAAGGCAGAAGAAAAGCCTTCTCAGATTTCAGCGGATTCAGAACACCGCAGCTAAACTAATCTTCAAAAAAAGCAAATTCGATCATGTCTCCCCGCTTCTGTCTAAGCTTCATTGGCTCCCAATCATCCTCAGGGTTCACTACAAATGTGCCTGTCTAGCCTTCAAATCTCTCCACGGCATCCTTCCTCCTCTCTTTCCACTATCCTGGCTCTTCTCGAGTCCTGACTCCTCCAGATCCTCTCAAAATTTCAAACTATCCTTCCCCTCCTTAAAAGGCATATCCCAAACAGGAAAACTTGGAACATCCGTCCTCTTCAGGATCACCGAGCTGTGGAACAGCTTTACTGCCCATCTTCGGAGTTCGTCCTCCCTCCAACACTTCAGAAAACATCTGAAAACCTGGCTTTTCTCCAAAATGTAACTCCCTCCCTCTCCATTATTCTAAGTCCCCCTTTTCCTTTCTGTTCACCAATTCTCTCCCTCCTTCCATTGTAGTTCCCTTATTGTTTTATTCTGTAAACCGTGTCGAGCTCCACTCCTGTGGAGATGACGCGGTATATAAACTTAAGGTTTAGTTTAGTTTAGGACTCGGCCTTCGAGTCCTCAATCTTAGGGGCCGGCGTAGCAAGCCCACCCTAGCTGTTTGGGGGGGCCTGCTTTTGTACGTCCCTGTTGTCTAGAATATCTCACCTATTGCACTAGAAAAAGAGATTATGTACTTACCCTGGTAAGCTTTTTTCCAGTAGATAGGTGAGACATTCTAGACTCCCCGCCCTGGCTTTTCTGCACCTATTTACAGTTTGACTGTTTATGCTTCTCCAAGCTATTTCTTGGAGGCCTTTCAGCCCTTGAGGATTGGGAAGAATTTATTTCTGTGTTCATTTTCTTGGGGAATTGTGCTTCGTTCCTATGGTGTCTGTGTTAGTGGTTAATGGTTAGTGGTTAATGACAAATTTCTCTGACCTCACTTCAACCTGATGTACTTCCAAAACACTTCCAGATAAACCTGACTAAACTTAGCATGCCAATGTAATTTCAAAAGTTCTCTGTAAAGTCGCTGTCTGAATACAGGCTCTTCCCTTGAAAACCGCTTAGAACTGTTTGTGGTATGGCGGTATATAAAAAATAAAGTTATAATTATTATTTCATTACTTTCAGCAGAACTCTTTGTTTAGCCTGTTATTACAGGTGCCTCTACTTCACATAAGTGGGTGCCTCTCGGTGCTTGGGTACTGACTGTAGAGGGCGCTAAACTGATCAATGAAGTACTACAGAGGCATTGTGAAAAATCTGGAGTGGATTCCTTCTGCAGAGCATGTGAGTATGGGGAAATAACCCTATTGTCTAGAACAGTGTTTTCACAACCCTGTCCTGGAGAACCACCAGCCAGTCGGGTTTTTGGGACAGCCCTAATAAATATGCATGAGAGAGATTTGAATATAATGGAGGTGACAGGCATGCAAATCTACTCCTTGCATATTCATTAGGGCTATCCTGGAAATCTGATTGGCTGGTGGTCCTCCAGGACAGGGTTGGGAACCACTGGTCTAGAATGTCTCGCCTATCTACTGGAAAAGAGCTTACCAGGGTAAGTACATAATTTCTTTTTAAGGGCACTTAAGACGATGTTTGTTTTCAGAATGCAAATGCTATAGTTGCATTTATTTTGAAATTCTTTTCCTCAGAGTAGCATTTTTTTTTGCAATACTGAAATCTGAAATTTTAGGGGTTGTATTTGATAAAAAACTAACCTTCCATAACCATATAAGTTCTGTAATTAAATCATGTTTTTTCAAGCTGCAACTGATCCGCTCAATCTCTTAAGTTCTTAGAACCAAAATCCATTAACATTCTGGTACATTCATTAATCATTGCGAAATTAGATTACTGCAATAGCTTATTTACAGGAGTACCCCAGAAAGAATTAAAATGTTTACAAATAATTCAAAATGCCGAAATAAAATTAATAACAAAATCTAAAAAAATGATCGTTATCCCCCCTACTTCAAAATGCCCATTAACTGCCAATTAATCAAAGAATTTCTTACAAAATCTCTCTCATTACATTTAAAACAATTCATTCTAAACTGCCCCAATTTATTGATAAATATCTTATACCATATGACCCACCCCGCAGTCTTAGATAATCTAATCATAAATTGCTAACGGTTCCCTCCCTTCATATAATAGGAACCAAAAGGCATGACATTTTCTCAGTCATAGCCCCTCAACTTTAGAATACCCTACCAGCTCTTATTAGAGAAAAAGCTAATCTCGAACGTTTCAAAAGCCTACTCAAGTCATTTATTTAAAGAAGCTTTTAACATTTGATTTAAATTTTACAGTATCCTTTTTAACTCCCTTAAGGAATTAAGCAGCAACGAGCCCTTTCCTTTTGTTTTTTTTCCTTATTTGTCTTTCGTTCCTATCCAAATTTTATTTTTAACTATTTTCTTTTGTCTCCCGTCTGTCTGTCTCATTTATCCCTTTTTAATATGCCAATTATTAGTTGATGTTTCTTTGTAATTTGTTTTTTTGTTGTGTTGGGGTTTTTTTTGTAAATATTAATGGTATTGTTAATGGCATTTTTATTATGCTCATGCTCATGTTGTGGCCCTCAAGGACTACATTTAGAAAGACTTATACTCATTTGTATAATTTGGAGGCAGAACTACATTTTTAAATCCTTTTCATACTTTGCATGAGAAATTGATAATAAAGAATATATATAAAATGGCACTTACATCTTCGGTTGTAACTGTATCTGTATTCTGTTTAGCTGGATGCAAGTGACTCAAGTTCTAGCAGCAATCTGTCACTTGCTAAAGTTAGACCAAGTAGTGATCTCAACAATAGTACTGGACAATCTCCTCATCACAAAGTACAGCGAAGCACCTCTTCCACACACAAACAGCGGCGGTACAGTGATCACGGTGAGTGAAAAGGATTCAGTAATGACTCCTGAAAGTATGTAGTTTTCATCATAGGCAAAATATCAGCTTTTTAAAGATCACTTTAATACACAACTTTCGGCTGGGAGAAGAAATTCCAACTACAGCCCAGACAAATGGAATTTAGATCGCCCTTATACTTTAGTTCTTAAGGGACTGATGGTCTATGATAACAGGGTTGTAAAGAGAAAAGGAGAAGAAAATGAAAGGGGAGAGTATTTACTAGCTGCAAATGAAGTAAAATGGTGCCATAATCCCAGCAGGAGCCAGTTCTCATTGAGCTAAAAGTCTGTTAATCTGTTATGAGACAGGTAGACCAGGGTCAGTATAGGTCTGGAGATGGGAAGTGGGAAGATATCAGTTTTTTGTTTTTTTTTAGAAATCATGAAGCATAGTTTTTTTAATGGTTTTTTTTTTTCCCCTATGTACCGTATGTATTATAATTTGTATGTGTAATAGAAAATAGACTAGATTTCATGGTCCATGATTACTGAGAAATTGACTCAATTATAAAAACTAAGAGTATGGCTTAAATAGATTTTATAAAATAGATTTAGATATCACAATCGTAAATTTCTTCAGGAGCCTCAGTAATGCCACCCCTACTGATTCAACTTCTCAATATTGACAGGGATTTAAACATCATGTCGTCACTGTTTCTTTACCACCAAACTTATATATTTCTCTATTTCATATTCTTAATATTTCATTTATAAACGATACATTTCACTTCAGTATATTTCACTTAACAACCAGATCAAATGGGATTCAGCGACTGACATGCATGTTTCGCTTGCTGTATCAAGGTCTCACCTCTTTCACATCATGCTGCTGACATCTTTCCCAGTGGAAACTGAAAGTTTGTAGTGGAAAGACGTCAGCAGCATGATGTGAAAGGGATGAGACCTTGATAAAGCAATCCAACGAAACATGCATGTAAGTCACAGAATCCCCTGTTTGATCTGGGTGAAGATGAGTGAAATGTACTGTTTATAAATGAAATATTAAGAATATGAAATAGAGAAATATATAAGTTTGGTAAAGTGGGGCGGGTGAGACATGTTTAAAACCCTGCCAATGGTGATAAGTTGAATCAGTAGGGGTGGCATCGCTGAGGTTCCTTAAGAAATTGAAGATTGTGATATCTGAATCTGTATTATAAAATCTATTAAGCAGTACACTTAGTTTTTATAACTGAGTGAATATACTGTTTTGAATATTTTATGAGTTGCCTTCTTTGTGGATTACTGAGAAATTGAGGCATAAATAATTATGCAAATGGATCATTCCATGTGAAGTGGACCAAGAGCCCACGCTCAACCCCCATGAAATCCAACCAGATTTTACAGGGGTGTTGTCTAGAGTCTCAAATGAAACTCTGCAAATTTTTTTGGATCTGTCTCAATTTGGTCAGGAGCTAAGGGTGGTTGAACAAAAGCAATGGATCCACTCCCATGCCTCGTGTGACCTAAAACGCCAACTTTGCTTAAGCACTGCGACAGAAGGAAACTACCTAGGAGTCTGAGATTTTGCAGTTTGGTACACCACTTTGGGGCAAGTTTCTGTGCCAAGTTTGAAATCTTTTGCAAACATGCTTCCATTTCTACAGGTCAGCAAAGTAGGCAAAAAAATTCACGAATGAAAATTTTTAATAGTTTGGCTCCATACTGCTGCTGGTAGGTAAGTCAGTTGAGGGTACAACTTTACCAGCAGACATGTACCATGAGGTACTGCCAAGATTTGCAATATGAGCTTTTACAGTCAAGTGAATATGAAGATATGACCATCCCCAAAATGGCTTTATGCATTTATGCAAATTTTCACCGTTTTTCAGATTCAAATATCTCTAATGTGTAGGGTTGTTTTTTTAAAAAATATCATTTGAAAGAGCATGTGTGTTTTTTTTTTTTTGCTACAGAGGCTATCTTGTTTCATCTTGAACCCGACCTTTCTTTGGTGAGAATTGATGGTTTAAAGATAAGCATTATTTGCTTACGTAAACATGTTAAGTTGAAGGGTCATTGGCACTTCATTGTAAATGTGCAGTGGAACTATATTGATCTGAAAACTCATAACCAAGCTTTGCCAGCCACAAGTACTCGTCTCATACTATGCTCAGCGTTTAACAACTTACTGTGCACTTTTACAAGATGACGGTCAAAACATGCATTGGCTTGCACAAACTACTTACTGAGTGCAAGCCCAAACACAATCATGTGATTCTCAAGAATGTACGCATAGCTGTAGTAGTATGGCTGATACATGCAGCTTTTCTGAACATGTTCTGACTTGCAACTATCACAGCACAGTGGCTGTATGAACAAGTCTGGCTTTCAGGTTCATCATGACCTTATAACACCATATAAATCTGAAAAACATTGAAAATTTGCTTAAATGCATAAAGCCATATTTTTGGATGGTCATATCTTCAGCTTCACTTGACTGTAAAAGCTCATATTGCAAACCTTGGAAGTACCTCATGGTACATGTCTGCTGGCAAAGTTGTGTCCTCAGCTGACTTACCTACTAGTGCCAAAAATTTTCATTCGTGAATCTTTTTGCCTACTTTGCTGACCTGTAGAAATGGAAGCACATTCACAAAAGATTTCAAACTTGGCACAGAAACTTGCCCCAAGGTGTTGTATCAAACTGCAAAATTTCAGACTCCTAGGTAGTTTCCTTCTGCCGCAGTGCTTAAGCAAAGTTGGCATTTTAGGTCACACGAGGCATGGGAGTGGATCGATTGCTTTTGTTCAACCACCCCTAGCTCCTGACCAAATTGAGATCCAAAAACTTTTGCAGAATTTCATTTGAGACCCTAGACAACACCTCTGTAAAATTTGGTTGGATTTCAAGGGGGTTGAGCGTGGGTGGTTTTCAGTATTGGTCCACTTGACATGGAATGACCCAAAAGATAGACGTTATGAATACAGTCATAAGATATATTAAAGAATTAGAATTAGTGCAGGATACTTAAGTGTTGTCTTTGTTCATCTAGTTGTAGCTATTAAGTTTTTTACTTCATCAAGAGATTAACAGTTTTTTCCTCTTTAGCTGGACCATCAATCCCTCCAGTTGTGGCTTATCCAAAAAGAAGCCAGACTAGCACCACAGACAATGACCTCAAGGAAGAAAGCATTCAGTCCAGGAAATCTAGCACTAATGCTACTGGAGGAAAAGGAGTAACTCCACCTAGCCCTATGCTAGGAAATGCTAATAACCCAAATAAGGCAGATATTCCTGAGCGCAAAAGGAATTCTCTTGTCCCCAGTGTAAGTACAAAAACCCTCATTAACTGTACAACTTTCACCATTAAGAGATCACCATGTCATAAAAAGAAATCCCTTCTAAATTATAAGGGTTCTTACAACTGGCAGCAATCTGAGAGTTTTTATATCTTCTCAGTGCTGTATCTTTTTAGCATTGTGTGTAAACCTTCCTGTGTGAGAATGGTAAAGAGCTATTATGAAGTAATTTACATTTCTGTAAGGCTCCTTTTAGTTGTAAGAACCATAGTAAGCAAAATCCATTCTTCTCTTTAAAAAAGAGTTCTTTTCAGGATATGTGCTTAAGGGGTGAAAGAAAAAATGTGTGTGTTTTTGTGGGCAAGAAAGATCACAACAGCCATATATAGGGTGATATCGCCACCTGATAGAGCCAAGCTACTCCCTTGTCCCAAAGTTTGAGCATGTGCATGAGTTAATATTCAGCATTTCTTCTCAGAATGGCTCAATTTGTTTTCAACTGCTTTAGCAATCTGCATGTTTGAATCCTGTCTTATTGATATTTACCAATCAAAGATTGAATGTTATCTATTGTATGGAGAAGAAATCAAATTTTAAATGCTGCTCAGGCTGTAAAAATAAAAATGTCTATCACTGACCTGCAGTTTGTGTTTTGCTGTCTTGGGACCATTTCATGATAAACTATATTCAATACACTGGTATGTCACTGACAGCCTGAAAAAATGATTAGCCAGGACAAAAATATAAAACAGCCCATATAGGCCCTATACAGAAGAGATCAAAACAATATTCTTGCTCATTGGTAAATCATCTGCACAGGATGATTTCCTCAAACAATCTTGAAAACTGAAGCAAGAAAATCTTTTCAAATGCTTTCCCCTTTGGCATGTCTTGGACTGCAGCATTAAGCAGCTTCACTCCCCAATATATATGGTGGAGGCATAGCATTATATGTTAAGAAGGGCCTTGAATCAAATAGACTAAAATACTACAGGAACTGAAACACACTTTGAAATCCCTATGGGTAGAAATTCCATGTGTAAAAAGGAAAAGGATAGTGATAGTAATGTACTACCGTCTGCCTGACCAGGATGAACAGACAGATGCAGAAATGTTATCAGAAATTAAAGAGACTAGCAAACTGGGTAACACAATATTAATGGGTGATTTTAATTACCTTGATATTGACTAGGTAAATGTAACAGGACATCCTAGGAAGGTAAAAGTCCTTGATAAATTCAAGGCCTGCTTTATGGAGCAGCTGGTTCAGGAATTGACAAGAGGTAAAACAATTGGAGACCTAGGGTCAGATTCTCAAAAATAAAATCAGCATTTAACACAGTTGCTAAACTGGTTTCCAACTATTTAGCCTGCGTGCATTTTAGCGGCGGATTATCAAAACGACTTATGGCGGTCTTTTGTGAGCTTTCTAGCAGTCTCCAACACTGCCATGCAAATTGGCTCTTCAGTATTCAAACGAACACTCCAGTGGATTCTTAAACATAGCTGAGCCATTCTCCAAGAGCGGTGTCGGCTTTTGGCGACAAAAATCAGCGACTGGTCCGGGGGTGCCAGTACACATCTCTGACGTGTTTTGAAAAAAAAAATCCCAAATTGAAGTTCTGCAGAAGAGATGCCCTTTCTCTCCTGCTTCGTCGCCACCAACCAACACCTCCACCAACTCCCCTCGGCAGTGGGAGAGTTGACCATGCTCTCCCATCAAAACGACCTTCCTTCCTGCAGCAGGAGAGATAGTGTATGACCTATATTGGACCTCGAAGTCCTAGACGACTTTGTGATGAAAAAATTAGGGTGAACACATTGGCATCTATTCTCCTCCTTCTAGAAAAGGACAATTGATCTCAAAGGTTTGTGCGTACTTTCCTATACATCTAGATCACTGCATGTTTTGGTGCTTCAAATTCCTCAGGCAATGCTACCAATGCAAAGCTTGCTCTTTCAGGCTTTCATCAGTTACACGTTTACTAAACTTTAGCAGCTGTTGCTGCTCACCTATGTTGCAAAAGAGTGCACATATTTTTGTACCTTGATATTTGGCCTCAAATTGGTGTTCAGTTGACTGTGGACATGAAAAATTGACACTGTCTCCCATGCAAACCTTGGAATATATAGGAATAGTAATCTATACTCCAACCTCTGCCTTTTTCCATCCAGAGCAGAACTCATTTTCAGACTGGTAACCAAGGCAGTATCTATGCATGAGATCATGGAAAGATAAATTCTGAGACTATTGGGTCACATGGCAGCAATGTCATGTTTGTTTTGCCTGTCTGCACATGACAGAAGCACAGTTGGAATTGAAATCCTATTGGAACCAACATTCTCATCCTCCTTACCTAAAGCGTTTAAATGATGGAAATCTACAGAAAGCCCTTGAGTGGTAAAGATCCCTAACAATCTGCCCATAGGGAAATTGTTTCCTCCTTCCCTAAATAAGTTAACAGATGCCGCCAATCTATGACACCTGCAAGGTAGTGGCGTGTTCTCCTTTCTTCCTATAGGGCTCATGGTCATACATAGAGATGAAACTCAATATCATGAAGGGCATAGAAAAAATAGACAGGGACAGATTTTTCAAATTAAGGGGATCAATAAGTACAAGGAGGCACTCAGAGAAATTGAAAGGGGAGAGGTTTAGAACAAACGCCAGGAAGTTCTTTTTCACACAGAGGGTGGTGGATACATGGAACGTGCTACCAGAGGATGTGATAAACAGGAGCACGCTACAGGGGTTCAAAGAAGCTTTGGATAGGTACTTGGAAGACAAAGGGATTGAGGGGTACAGATAAGAGTAAAGGTAGATTATAGGGATGGGATTAGAGGTAAGTTACAAAATTAATCAGGGACCACTGTTCAGGCACTAGGCCTGATGGGCCGCCACGGGAGCGGACCGCTGAGCAAGATGGACCTCTGGTCTGACTCAGCGGGGGCAACTTCTTATGTTCTTATCAAATGACTGAAGCTCCAAGCAATTTTTTTTACACAGTTCAAGCCTTTGCAGACAGAATTGCAGGCCATGTAGTTCAGTCCAGTCAGTCAATGTTACAGGATCTGCACAGCAACTGAATTTTTATGGTTGCAAAACAACCTACGTGACATCTTAAGTCATCAGTTGGATCCTCACAAATGGTCTTTAGATGAAGAAATAGTCCCAAGGCTGTTTCAATGGTGGAGACCTCCTCAAATAGATCTTTCTTTGGCACAAGAGAACAAGAACTCCTCAGCCTACTGTTCTTGACAACTCAGCAGCAGTTATCCCTTGATGGGAGATGTCTTTGCAGTATCATGAAAGCAAGGCCTCTCATGTATATCCCCCAATTTCTCTGATAAGTAAAACACTTTAAAAGTTACAGAGACTTGGCTCATCTAATTCTAATTGTATGATACTTCACTGACCCATACAGGTTTGGTTTAATTTCCTCCTTCAACTAAATTGTGAACCAATAACTCTGACAAGGCAAGTTCATTCATCCCAACTGCTGGTATCTTGCTTTGTCAGCATGGATGTTGAAAGGGAACATTTATAAATCTCAGTTTGTTGAGTGAAGTCAATGATGCTCTACTAGCATCTAGAAGAGAGAAAATACAATGAAATCTAATCTAATCTAATCTAAACCTTAAATTTATATACCGCATCATCTCCATGAGAATGGAGCTCGACACGGTTTACAAGAACTTAAAATAGTGGGTAGAGAAGAAGAAAAAGGATTACATGAACTTATGTGTAGAGGGGGGAGAGAAAGGGGGGAAGGATAGAGCTACAATTTGCTGAAAAGCCAGGTTTTCAGTTGTTTGCGGAATAACTGAAGGCCTGGTGTATAGGATGAAGAGAGGACTCCTTCAGTTATTTCATATCCAACCTCATTCAATATATCCTGATCTTTTTGGATTTACGGTAGGTCTTAGTATCAACTGAGTACACCTCAGTCCCACAGCCACATTCCATGAATATGTGGACAAACCTCTCTAAATATCATCTGGTAGCTTGAGTGTAAGCATGTACTGTACTTCAGATATATTTGAAGAGGACTGCATCACAAAAAGACCTGCTTAGCTCTTTTGTCACAGTCCAAATAACAAAAGTATATCAATTATAGAGAGAACATTTTGATATACCTAGGTTACATATTGCATTTTTCTGTTACCTTGGGTGAGGGCACATAATCTCTTAGTGTTATCAGCAAACCAGTAGAGGGCCATTGCAGTACTGATATCACATTTGCACTACATACCAGAGGACACCTGCAAGGTAGTGATATGTTCTCCTTTCTTCCATATGTAATTTAACAAAGCTCTTTTGAATAGACCTGACATCTGGACACATCTTTTGGGAGAATAGTCTTGCACACCGTACACAGTTAATATTTCAACAGTCCTCCATCTCCAGAATTATCCAGGTTGCAAGCAAAAAAAAAATGGATGAACAAAAGAAGTTTGTTCTTCTTTTGCAACCCTAAGCTTGGGAGTCTCCACACATGTGGCTGTTGTGATCCTGCTTGTCTGTTGAGAAAGCAAAGTTGCACACCTGTGACAGGTGTTTTGGGATCAACAGGATAGAACTACACTACCTCACCTACTCTGCCTAAGGTTGGAACACATTTTTGAATGAACTGGGGAGAGTTGCTGGTTGGGAACTCTAGCACATTCTCAAACTTTTTTTCCCTCAATGGTTTCTGAGCTTTAGGACAAGAGACCAGCTCGGTTCCTTAAGGCAGTGTTTTTCAACCTTTTTTGGGCAAAGGCACACTTGTTTCATGAAAAAAATCACGAGGCACACCACCATTAGAAAATGTTAAAAAATTTAACTCTCTGCCTATATTGACTATATATAAAGTAATTCTCTTGAATAGGAATCAAATAAACACAAAGAAAGTATTTTATAATTACTTTATTACGAAATAAAAATTATAAAATACTTTATTCAGTGCGAAACCTGGGCCTGTTTGGCTGAACACAAAGCTGATATTCTGGCTGGAATCGAAGAAAGACACACACGTAGCTCTTCGTCAACAGCTCTCAGTCTCTCTCTGTATTTGGTTTTTATAGCATACAAAAATAGACAAATATACCCTCCATCCTTTTTATTAAACCACAATAGCAGTTTTTAGCGCAGGGAGCTGCGCTGAATGCCCAGCGCTGCTCTTGACGCTCATAGGCTCCCTGCGCTAAAAACCACTATTGCGGTTTAGTAAAAGGTGACCATATTGTAAAATATAGACAGCAGATATAAATTCAGAACTGTGCATAGTAAGTGAAGGGAAGTTTTCATCTCTGGGAATTTACCCAGTTAACTATTAAGTTATTTGGGCAAATTCCTTTGAAAACTGTGGTAATACTGCCTCCACTTTGCTAAATTTAAAATAAAATCATTTTTCCTACCTTGTCTGGTGATTTCTGGTTGCACTTTCTTCTTCTGACTGTGCATCCAATCTTTCTTCCCTTCTATCAGCCTGTATGCTTTCTCTCCTCCACACCTCATTCCCTCCCCCAACTTTTTCTTCCTCTCTCCCTGACCTTTCTTTCTTTTTTTCTGTTTCTCTTCTTTCCTTCTGTTTCCCTGCCTGCCCCCTTTCTTTCTTTCTCCCTGCCGTTCCCCAAGCCACTGCCGCTGCCATCGGGGAACAGGACCCACCAATGGATAACAGGCCCCAAAGCCGATGCCGACGCATGCTCTCCCTGACGTCAATTCTACAATCGGAGAGGAAGTTCCGCCCAGCCAGGCAGCGATTGGCTGGCCCGAACTTCCTCTCCGACTGCAGAATTGACGTCGGGGAGAAGAAGACTTATCGGCTCGATAGATTAGATCGCCAAGACAAAGTGAGTCCTGGGTGATCGACTCACTTTGCCTTGGCGAGCTACTGGCGCCCCTGCCTCGGGCCCCCTGTCAGCTCCGGGCCCGGCGGCCCTGCGGCACACCAGGCAACATCTCGCGACACACTAGTTGAAAAACACTGCCTTAAGGTGTTATCACCCACATGATTGGCTGTTAAATCCTATTGTCCATTTAGAGTACTTGTTACAGGTATACCACTTCACTGAACCTGTCCTGTACTAGCAGCAGACTCATCTGTCTTGTCCTAAACTCGGGGGGACTGCATTGGTATGTCCCATTGGTTCAAAACTCATATGCCTTTTGAACTAGAAGGGAAGAGTAAGTTTTTTTTTAAAAACAATTCTTTATTCAAAATTTTCAATAGCAAAGGAATTACATTAATCATAATTTTATATAAAAAGAGCAATTACAATAGTTATATAATGAACACATTAATAATCAATGCAGAATCACTATATATAACCTTTCACTCATTTATGCTGTCTTTCCATGTAATCCCTATTTCCCTCTCTTCACCCAATTTAAACGTACCATATTTCCCCATGTATAGACCGCAGGGAAATGCCAATGTAGGTTTAAAAACTTAGATAAGCTGCCTCATGTTACTAGCCGCAGCTTATCTAAGAGTTTTAAAACCTACATCAGCCAATACAGTGGGGTGGCCTATACATTATTCCCCCCTTAAATATCTCCCTCCCTGCCGGTAAATACCTCCTGGATGGCTGCCTCCTCCAATCATGCAACGTGACGGATTTTAAGAGAAAATGGGATGCTCACGTGGGATCTTTAAGGGAGTAAATTCAGGGGGCGGATACTTGGCAGCGGCAGACTCGATGGGCTATGGCCCGTTTCTGCCACCATTTTCTATGTTTCTATGCTGTGCAGGGCAGGAGCAATGTTTGCGATCTCAAGCCTCGCCCTGCATTGCTTCCTGATTGGCTGTCGTCAGTTCTCGCGATGGCAGCCATTCAAGAAGTAGTGTGCAGGGCAAGGCTTGAGATTGCAAACATTGCTCCTGCCCTGCACAGCGTGATTGGAGGAGGCAGCGCCTTCCAGCGGAGATGTCTTCAGTGCATGAAGAAGGGCCTGCCAGCAGAGATGTCTTCGGTGCACACAGAGGAGCCTGTCAGGTATTTAAGGGGGAAGTTCAGTTACGGTACTCTAATGGGATGGCTTATCTAAAGACATTAAAACTCGCTGTTAGATAAGCCACACCCATTGCACAGATTTGTAAAACCCATGTATAGGCCACGGCCTATATATGGGAAAATACAGTAATCCCTCCCCCCCCCCCTTTATTTCTTTTGGGAACCATCTATGTATCTGATCACTTAATCTTTAAAATCAGTCAAATTTTAATACGTCTCCAACTGATGTACATGTCCACACTTTCCCAAATTTTTGCAAATATTTGAAGATTAGGTTCTTACCTCAATAATCATCTTTCTAGTAGAGAAGCATACAAGTCTTGAAGGCCCGCCCTGTCAGATTTCATTTAGCCTGCTTACTGTCTCAGACAAGTTTGTATTTCCAGATGTTTGGTTCCCTGTCAAATAGGTCTGAAGAGTGATGAGATACCTCTCTTTTGTGAAGAGCCAAGCTCTGTCCTCATCTGCACAAGCCTCAGACACTTAAAATCATAAGTGTTCAAGGCTTGTGAAGTTAAGGCAGAGCTTACAGGAATTGGACAGGGACAGCGACAAAACTTGTAGGGACAGGATGGGGAAATTGAGTTCCTGCGGGGACAGGGACAAATATGTCCCCAGTCATTCTCTAGCTGTAAGTATTACATAAGTGTTTGTGTTAGTTGCACTCAAGCAGGTGGCTTATTTCCACCTTGTTTTAATAATAATAATAATAATAAATTTATTCTTTTATACCGCCATTACCAAATGTTCTAGGCGGTTTACACCATAAGAAACTGAGCAATCAATGAAGTACATACCAATCATAAAATAAAATCAAAATAAAAGGTTAAAAAGGAATTACAATCTTAAAAAGATCTAATTAAGTGATAAATTTGTCGAACAGAGCAGACTTCACTAATTTTCGAAAAGAACAGTAAGACATAGCTTGAGGAATACATTCACCAAGCCAACATTGTAATTTGCCTGCCTGAAACGCTAAGATCCTTTCAAAAAAGGTTTTGTATCTGACACTATTTGGCTTAGGATAGGTAAATAAGCTAGAACTTCTTGTAATCCTTGATGGTCTATAAAATTCAAAGTGAGGAGACAAATTGGAGACTGTCCTGAAATCAACTTAAAACAAATACAGGAAAACTTAAATATTATTCTTGCTTACAACGCTAGCCAATGCAATAAACGATAATATGGATTAATGTGGTCTTTCTTCTTCAGACCAAATATCAGTCGAACCGCAGTATTCTGGATTATTCTCAGTCTTCTTAAAATCTTTTGGGAAGATTCCAAATAAATGATGTTACAGTAATCCAAATGGGTAAGATCAATGATTGTACCAATAATCTAAACCAGTTGTTCCCAACCCTGTCCTAGAGGACCACCAAGCCAGTTAGGTTTTCAGGATAGCTCTAATGAATATGCATGGAGCAGATTTGTATGCCTGGCACCTCCATTATATGCAGATCTGGCTCATGTATATTCATTAGGGCTACCTGAAAACCCGACTAACCTGGTGGTCCTCCAGGACAAGGTTGGGAACCAATGATCTAAACAACACTGGATCAAAGTATTTTTTAATGGTCCGTAATTTCCATAATATATAGAAACATTTTTGTATCACCAAATCTGTATGATTGATCCAAATCAGTTGACGGTCAAGCGTGATTCTCAGAATTTTAATGGAATTGGTTATTGGATAAACCTGTCCATTAATACAAAGTGATGTTTCTGTTATTTTATCATTGGGACTGGCTAAAAAAATTTTTCTCTTTTCTGTATTGAATTTTATGATATGTTTCTATTGAAATTGATTTGTTGTAATTGTCAGAGTAGAACAGACTTTCCTTTGTCAAGGAACTCCCTGTACCCCTCTTGTATTTTTCTTTCTCTGCTTATAATGAGCCTACAGTACAGCCCAGGAGTCAGAGATGAAAAATATAGATGAGGCCTTGTGTACAACTTGCAATTAAAAGAGAATAATCCATTGGTTCAAGACTCATGTCTTTCTATTAGAATTAAGATTATTGTGGTAAGAACCTAATCTTCCCATATAACAGCTAATTAGAGCCAAGCTCCTAAAGACAAATTTTTACACTTTGAGTCACTTTAAAATAGAGGGCTAAGTACACTCTGCTAAAATTCTGACTGAAATGAGCAATTTTGCTCTCTGAAGCATGCGCTGGAGGAAGTTTAAAAGCCAACAGGGAGTTTATTTAAAAGTACAGTGGGTTCCTCTGCAAGACTGAGAATGCAAGTATAGCATGTTCTTTTTTTCCTGTGTGTCCCATAGCAATTACATGCATAAACAGCATTATCCCAGGACAAGCAGGCAGCATATTCTTGACTGATGGGTGACGGCACGGACGGAGCCCCGGTATAGACAATTTTAGAGTGATTGCACTCTAAGAACTTGGAAAGTTCTAGCAGGCCGCACCGCGCATGCGCGAGTGCCCTCCCGCCCGACGGAGGCGCGCGGTCCCCAGTTTCTTAGTTTCCGCGGAGCTAAGAAGACGCGTTTCTTTCAACGGCCGTTGAAAGAGTTTTTTGTAATCGCCCTTCCTGCTCGCGTAAACCCCTTTTGGAAATAAAGTTTTCTTTATTTCTCTTCTTTTCTTTAGTTAAAAAAAAAAAAAAAAACTTTCGTTTTTTTCTTCATTTCTTTCGCTTCGCCCCGGCGGGGCCTGTTGCCATCATCGAGGCCTCGGTCTTCGATTTGGCAGAAGCCGTTTTCACTTTCATGCCCCCTCAACCCGGGTTTAAAAAGTGCCAGCGGTGCGCTCGACCAATTTCACTGACAGACCCGCACAACTGGTGTCTGCAGTGTCTTGGTCCTGACCATCGAGCGTCCACCTGCACCCGCTGTGCGACTTTAAAGAAGAGAACTCTAAAAAATCGCCAGATCCAACAGCGGTTGTTATTCGGCGCCGAGATGTCTGATTCCACAGCACCGGCACCGACATCGGCCCCCATCTCAGTCGGCACCTACTTTGTCGACACCGCGCCGGTGTCGCACCCTACAGGTAAGCCGGCTAAGAAGCCTTCCCCGTTGGAGCGTCCTCCGGTCTCAGTAGCAGCGAGTCCAGTCCTGCCGACCTCGAGGCGTCCACGGAAGCGCTCCGCTCCTATTGAGGTGAGCTCATTGACATCAGGGTCCTCATCCTCGGAGTGTAGAGCGGCACCACAGGTACCACAGAAGAAAAAAGCGGTACCGGTGCCTTCGCTGGACGAGCGGATTGCTGCTGTCCTGCAAGTGCAACTTAAGGAGCAGTTGCAACAACTCCTTCCCGCACATTTGACACCGAGCCTTCCAGTCCCGGTCCGGTCTGAGCCACCGGTACTGACAGTGGAGCGCCCTCTTTTATCGGCATCCACTTTGTCGGTACCGGGTCACATTACCTCCTCGACTTCGATGCCAATCTTAGCACCGGAACCGAGAGCTCAACACCAGGCGGTGCAGACCTCGGTACCAACACAGCAGGTCACGTCTCCTGGTACCGTATCTATGAGGTCGGGTAAGTCGGCGCGCAAAACCCGATACCTGGAACCCTCCACTCCGGAGTCTCGAGACCGTGGCTCTCAGATTCGTGACTCTGAAAAGCCCTTTCTGTCTGAGGGTGAGTGTTCCTCTGATGAAGAGGATCAACTTGTTGCTGATCCCTCTTCTAAGCAGGATTCCACATCTTTTACCTCTTTCTTAAAAGAGATGTGTGAATCTCTTTCTATTCCCTTGGAGGCTGAGTCGAAGAAATCCAAGGCATTCCTTGATGCTCTGGACTTTGACCAGCCTCCAAGGGAATTTCTCAAACTTCCTCTCCATGACATCTTAAGAGAGACTTTTTATAAAAATTTAGAGACTCCCCTGACTGTACCGGGAGCTCCTCGTAAATTGGACTCCTTATACAAGGTTATCCCTATTCCTGGTTTTGACAAACCTCAGCTCCCGCATGAGTCTCTTTTGGTAGAATCCACACTTAAGAAATCAGCGGGAGCTAGTGTGTATGCCTCAGTCCCTCCTGGCAGAGAAGGAAAAGCCATGGACAAATTTGGCAAATGTTTATATCAGAATGCCATGTTAGCCAATAGGTCAGGGAACTACGCTTTTCATTTTTCATTTTATTTAAAGCGCCTCATTCAAAACATGGCTGCTTTTGAAAAGTACCTCCCTGACCGCAAGAAATCTGCATTTCATGCCTGCTCTTCCTCTCTTCTCCAGTTACGCAAGTTCCTAGTTCGGTCAATTTATGACACATTTGAATTGACTTCTAGGGCCACGGCTATGTCTGTTGCCATGCATCGGTTGGCATGGTTCAGAGTCTCAGAGCTCGATGTAAATCATCAGGACCGCCTAGCAAATGCTCCCTGCTTGGGTGATGAGCTCTTCAGAGAGTCCATGGATTCCACTACACAAAAGCTGTCTGCCCATGAGACTCGGTGGGATACTCTCCTGAAGACTAAGAAAAAGACTCCACCTGCTCGGCCTTTTCGCCAACAATCTGCCTACCAGCGCCGCTATGCTGCCCGTCCCTTGCCACCGGCTACTCAACAGCCTAGACGTCAGCGTCAGCAACAGCGACAACCACCTAGGCCAGCCCAGCAGCAACAGGTGAAGCCTCCTCCACCACAAAAGTCTACCCAACCCTTTTGACGTGGTTCTCCAAAGCATAGCCAGTATTCCACCATCTGCCAATCTCCCTCGACCCATAGGAGGACGTCTTTCTTGTTACACTAGCCGTTGGAAGAACATCACATCGGATCAGTGGGTCCTCAACATCATCCGCCACGGCTACTCTCTCAACTTTCAGACACGTCCTGCACAAAGTCTGCCAAGAGAGTCTGCTTTGAACACCTCTCAGTCTTCTCTCCTTCTTCAGGAGGTTCAATCCCTCCTCCTCCTGAACGCCATAGAGGAAGTTCCTCTAGATCAGAAGGGGCAGGGATTCTACTCCCGTTATTTTCTGGTCCCCAAAAAAACAGGGGATCTCAGACCCATCCCAGATCTTCGTGATCTCAACAAATGCTTGGTCAAGGAGAAATTCAAGATGCTTTCTCTGGCAACTCTTTATCCTCTTCTCCATCAAAGCGACTGGCTATGCTCCCTCGATCTCAAAGAGGCATACACTCACATTCCGGTCAATCTGGCCTCCAGACAGTACCTCCGCTTCATGATCAATCATTGTCATTACCAATACAAGGTGCTGCCCTTCGGTCTTGCCTCCTCTCCAAGAGTGTTCACCAAATGTCTGATTGTGGTGGCTGCCTTTCTACGCTCTCACCATCTTCAAGTCTTTCTTTATCTGGACGATTGGTTAATCAAGGCCAATTCATCTCAAACAGTGCTCCTGGCCACCAACCAAACCATCCTGTTTCTACAGCTTCTGGGGTTCGAGATCAATCTACCCAAATCTCATCTCATCCCCACTCAGAGACTTCAATTCATTGGAGCGGTGCTGGACACAGTCCTCATGAGAGCATTCCTGCCGTCCAACCGTCTTCAAACTCTTCAATCTCTATGTCAGCAGGTGCTTCCACAACGTTCCATCTCTGCCAAGCAAATGATGATACTCTTGGGTCACATGGCCTCCACAGTTCATGTCACACCCCTCGCACGTCTTCACCTGCGCACTCCTCAATGGACCCTAGCTACCCAGTGGTCCCAAGCGACTGATCCTTGCTCACGACATATCTGTGACATCATCTCTTCGTCAGTCTCTACAATGGTGGTTGATATCCTCAAATCTCTCCAGAGGTCTTCTGTTTCATCTACCTCCTCATCAACTTGTCATCACCACCGACGCCTTCCCTTATGCCTGGGGAGCTCATTTGAACGAATTCCAAACTCAAGGACTTTGGACAGCCCAGGAAATGAAACATCACATCAATTTCCTGGAACTCAGAGCGATGTTTTATGCCCTCAAGGCCTTCCAACATCTTCTCTTTCCTCAGGTCCTCCTGCTGTGCACAGACAATCAAGTTGCGATGTACTACATCAACAAGCAGGGTGGGACAGGCTCTCGCCTCTTGTGCCAGGAAGCCCAGAAGATTTGGGCTTGGGCCACAGATCACCAACTATTCCTGAAAGCTATCTACATTCAGGGAGAACAGAATTCCTTAGCGGACAAGCTCAGCAGAATTCTCCAGCCTCACGAGTGGACACTCGATCCTTTAACTCTACAGTCCATCTTCGCTCAGTGGGGCACTCCTCAGATAGACCTCTTTGCAGTTCCTCACAATCACCAGCTGCCCCTATTCTGCTCCAGACTCTACTCCCCTCACCGTCTGGCAGCAGATGCATTTCTCCTCGATTGGTCCAATCTGTTCCTATACGCTTTCCCTCCTCTGCCTCTCATGTTACGAACCTTGTTCAAGCTCAAGAGGGAACGAGCCACCATGATTCTGATTGCTCCACAGTGGCCCAGGCAACATTGGTTCTCCCTTCTACTTCAACTCAGTTCCAGGGAGCCTTTCCTTCTTCCACTGTTTCCTTCTCTGCTTACGCAACATCAGGAGACCCTTTTGCATCCCAACCTTCCATCTCTGCACCTGACAGCTTGGTTTCTCTCGGGCTGACTTCTCATGATACTCTTTTGTCTCAGCCCGTTCGTTCCATTCTGGATGCCTCCAGGAAACCGGCCACTCTGCAATGTTACCATCAGAAGTGGACACGGTTTTCTTCCTGGTGTCTTCTTCATCATCATGATCCCACTTCCCTTGCAGTGGAGACCTTATTGGATTATCTTCTTTCTTTGTCTGACTCTGGCCTCAAGTCTACTTCCATCAGAGTCCACCTCAGTGCTATTGCTGCTTTTCATGAGCCAGTTCATGGAAAACTTCTCTCGGCTCATCCCTTGGTGTCCAGATTCATGCGGGGTCTTTTCAATGTGAAACCACCTCTCAAAGCCCCTCCGGTAATCTGGGATCTCAATGTGGTTCTTTCCGCCTTAATGAAGCCTCCTTTTGAACCTTTGGCTACCGCTCCTTTCAAGTTTCTCACTTGGAAGGTACTTTTCCTTATTGCTCTTACCTCTGCCAGGAGGGTCAGTGAGCTACATGCACTAGTTGCTGATCCACCTTTTACAGTCTTTCATCATGACAAGGTGGTTCTGCGTACACATCCAAAGTTTCTCCCTAAGGTTGTCTCGGAATTCCATCTCAACCAATCCATTGTTCTGCCTGTCTTCTTTCCGAAACCTCACTCTCATTCTGGAGAACAAGCTCTGCATACTTTGGACTGTAAGCGGGCTCTGGCTTACTATTTAGAGCGTACTAAGCCCCACAGATCAGCTCCCCAACTCTTTCTGTCCTTTGATCCGAATAAATTGGGACGTCCTGTTTCTAAACGTACGTTGTCTAATTGGCTGGCAGAGTGCATTTCTTTCTGTTATGCTCAGACCGGACTGACACTGGAAGGTTCTGTCACGGCCCATAGAGTTCGAGCTATGGCAGCATCTGTGGCTTTCCTCCGCTCCACGCCTATTCAGGAAATCTGCAAGGCTGCTACTTGGTCCTCAGTTCATACTTTTACATCTCATTATTGTCTGGATGCTTTCTCCAGACGGGATGGACACTTCGGCCAATCTGTTTTGCAAAATTTGTTTTCCTAATGGCCAACCTTCCCACCATCCCTCTTTTTGTTAGCTTGGAGGTCACCCATCAGTCAAGAATATGCTGCCTGCTTGTCCTGGGATAAAGCAAAGTTACTTACCGTAACAGGTGTTATCCAGGGACAGCAGGCAGATATTCTTGCGTCCCACCCACCTCCCCGGGTTAGCTTCTTAGCTGGCTTATCCTAACTGGGGACCGCGTGCCTCCGTCGGGCGGGAGGGCACTCGCACGTGCGCGGTGCGGCCTGCTAGAACTTTCCAAGTTCTTAGAGTGCAATCACTCTAAAATTGTCCGTACCGGGGCTCCGTCAGTGCCGTCACCCATCAGTCAAGAATATCTGCCTGCTGTCCCTGGATAACACCTGTTACGGTAAGTAACTGTGCTCTATGAAACTTACAAGTATGTTATTTACAGGGTTTTAAAATAATTGTTGTGTGACTGTCATTCAGTGTGAATGCATATACATTAAATTGTAATAATGGGTTTTTTATAGAATAATTCTACGTCAGGGGGTATGACACGTCGAAATACATATGTCTGCAGTGAGAGGACAGCCACAGACAGGCATTCAGTAATTCAGAATGGGAAAGAAAACAGGTATGACATTGTCATTGTTGCATAATAAATTTCTTTTCCTTCAGTTTTTTGTTTGCAATACAGCTATACACTTGCAAAGAAGCAAATGAAAAAAGCAAGATAATTTGTTAGACCTAACTTAATAAAGTTCTACTTAAGTAATCTTTAATAAAACATGGGCCTTGGTTTATTTAAATCTAATCTAATCTAATCTAAACCTTAAGTTTATATACCGCATCATCTCCATGAGAATGGAGCTCGACACGGTTTACAAGAACTTAAAATAGTGGGTAGAGAAGAAGAAAAAGGATTACATGAACTTATGTGTAGAAGGGGGGAGAGAAAGTTATGAAAGTTAGATTTAGGAACTTCAGACAAGCATGCCCAAATAGCCCTTATGCATGCATTTCTTTCTCATTATTTTTTTTCAAGTATTTATATGCTGTTTATATGCCCCCACAAGGATCCTAAGCAGTTAACGTTATATGGTGTCAGGTACTCTTGAGTTTCTTCTCTAACTGTTCCAGTAGGCTCACAATGTAACTATGGTACCTGGAGCAATGGAGGGTTAAGTGACTTGGCTAGGGTCACAAGGAGCAGTGCTGGGAATAATATCTGCAACCTCAGGGTGCTGAGCCTGCAGCTGTTACCACTAAGCCATGAGTAGAGAACTGTAAACTTTGGACAGCTCTTTCTTTTCAATGTGGTTCTGCCCATGTAATAATGCTGCTAGTTATATTTTGCAGGTGGGAAGGGGGGTCTGTTTCTCATGCTTCTCTGAGCTTTCAGCTTATCTTAAACAGGTTAGAATTAGATGCTAACAGCCTTCACTTCACAAGTATCAGGGATTCAGTTCTTCTGTTTTATAACCTAATCTAGGGCTAGATTCACTAAACCTTCCGATCCTGTACCGATGATCGCAAAACCAGTTTTACTAGTTTTGCGATCATTCCTCGACCCCCCCCCCCCCCCCAACCTGATTCACTAATCTGCTGCCCGATCAATCTCTTCTCCGATCCGATCCACCCATGCAAATTAGTAAAACCCCATGCAAAATAGCCAAGCGATTGATTCACTAACAATTGCTTGGCTATTTTGAATTGGGTTTTACTATCCTAAAACCTGACTTCTGCAGACCGGTCAGTAACTGTGGTACCAACAGGTCTGCCTGTCTTTTTAATTTGTTTTTGGTTTTACTATCCTAAAACCCGGGTTTTTGACAGGTCTGCCTGTTACACACACAAAATATCTGCCCCATAAAAAAGAAATGAATAAAAGACAGGCACAGACCTGTCAAAAAACCTGAGATGAACTGGGATACAATTACTGTATATACTCAAATACAAATCGATCCAAATATATAAACCAATGTAACCTTTTTCTCCAAAATAAGGGAGAAAAAAGGTTGACTCAAATCTAAACAGAAGTTAGAAATTTGGGTTATCACTGTGAACCAATCTACAAGACTAGATATTCTTGCCATAAGTTTTAATACATTATTTAAATGTCTTCTTTTAACCTCTTTGCTTCCCTGGCATAAACCTTAAAAACAGAAAAGTTTTTCTTTATAACACTAAACAAAAGACTGAGATGTAAAATTGGATAAAATCATAAAGATAAATTCAAACAGTATGGCACTTCAGGAAATCTCTCAAATCTTACCTCTATGATAAATTTCTCGAACCCCTCCCCTCCAAATAACCAAACCCTTCCACCTCTCCTCCCCCAATCTCTCGTACTGTTTCTTTCACTGTATAAATATCGCTGCTGTAGAAGTACAGACTCCTGCACTGTAATTCTGCTTTGCTTTCCGCAGTATTAACACCTATGCTAAATATGTACAGTCCCTGCATTGTAATTTGCTCTCAACTGCATAGTACATTCCCTTACATTGTATCTTCGCTATATATGTACAGTCTCTTACATTGTAACGGCTCTGAACTGTTTGTGGTATTGCGGTATACAAAAATAAAGTTATTTATTATTATTATTATTATTTATTATTATTATTATTATTAATGTATAGCATAGCTGAAACATAAATTAAAAATAATAGTATTACAAGGTATATAATAAATACAAGAATAACCACAATACTAACAGATAAATACTAAAATGTAAATAACAAATGAATAACTCAATATATCATAAAAATGTTCATACAGAGTAAAATATACATATTAGTGGAAAATAAATCATAAATGAATAAAAACAGATTATGCAATGTTAAAAATGAATGAGCTGATAAGATCAATGTTGACAAGACCATATCATGGTTAATGAGCAATAACATAAATATCACAATAACATACAGTAACAAAGACAACAATAATTATCCTGTAAACATACTGTATGTAGTTCAATACTCCAACCCCAGAGTCCAACCCTCTGAACCCTTTTTTTCCCCCTATACTATGCTAACAATATAAATCAAAATACTCTTGTCCAAAAATTAAATCCCCGCCTTAACCAGCACTTTAGTTCTCGATCCCGCCTGCCCTGCACTTCAGTCCTACCACCTCCTCACCTGATGACTAGCACATCTATCCCTCTTCCCAGCCAGCCAGCACTGCTCTTACTGATGCTACTGTTTTCCTGTCTCAATTGCCATTTTGAACCAATCAGGACCTTTGGCTGCTCCCACTGCATTAGGAAGTGGAAGCCTCATCATTTGCAGCACACGGCTTTGTATGCAGGAGGGAATGGGCTTCCCTTCCACCGTTTTCTCATCCAGAGGTATGGGGTGGGGGGCAGAGATGTCGAGGGAGATCCGGGGATGTCAGGAGGAGGGGTGTAGGGCTCCTTGGCTCAGCTGATCCTGGCAGGGGGAATCCCCATCAGCTGAGCCACCAGGAATCCCCAAACTGGCTCGACTGATGTGGATTCTTCTGCCGCAATCAGTTGATGGGAAGCCTACTGTTTTTTGTGTTTTTTCGTTCTTTGGGTGTTGGGAGGAGTTCATGACCACTGGGGGAGTAAGGGAGGGGGTGATGCCTTAAATCCTTCAGTGGTCTTCTTGTCAGTTTGGGCACCTTTGTGGAACTTAGATGCAACTCAAACAGATCTAACTGCCGGCGTCTAAGTTCCTACTAGGAAAGCTTTGAATTTTGGCTGAAGTATGTCCAGGTTGAAGCCCACCTGATTCCCGCCCATAGCGCACCTCCCCTTTGATCTCTGGACTAGAGAGTTGCGCAGGGACAGAAATCCCACCCATCCCCACCAAAGTCTCACCCGTCCCCACCTGTCTCCGTGAGGAATCCCACCCGTCCCCGCGAGGAATCCCCTCCGTCCCCGCCCGTCCCTATAAACTTCAGAAATAGTTATTTCATTTAATTATGCTACTGAATTAAAGGCTCTGGTAGAAACCCATTTACAAATAAGCAAAAAGACTTTATTAATTTGGAAATATTAATTGGGAAGAATACATACTTTGTAAACGGGTTTCTACCAGAGCCTCTTTTGTTTATACATTTTTATCAACACAACTAATATACTACTTTATCCTGAAGCAAAAAAAAAAAAAAATAGAATTCTTTTCCTTCCTTTGTTGCCTGGTTTCTGCTTTCCTCATGTTCTCATTCAGTTCCTTCCATCCACTGTCTCTCTTCTCTCTGCGTCTTCCATTTGCTCTGTTACTGTGCCTCTCCCTTTCTTCCCCCTTCCAAATTGGTCTGGCACCCATCTTCTTCCCTCCACTCCCCCCATAGTCTGGCATCTCTGTCTTCTTCCCTGCCAGCGTCTTCTCCCCACTCTCTCTTCCCCATTTCCTTTCAGCGTCCTTCTCCCCCCCCCATCTTCCCCATGTCCTGTCAGCGTCCTCCCCCCCCCATCTTCCCCATGGCCTTTCAGCGTCCTTCTCCACCCCTTTGTCTTCCCCAGTGCTTTCAGCGTCCTTCTCCCCCCTCCTTCTCTCCTGCCCCGGGTGCAGCACAGCCGGCCAGGTCCCCTTACTTTTGTGGCGCTTCCCCGACCGACCGACAACAGCCCCCGTCTGACAAACCTCCCTGCCCTTAACCGCAAATCTAAATTTCCTTCTTACAGCTGCTGTAAGAAGGTAATTTAGATTCGCGGTTAAGGGCAGGGAGGTTTGTCGGACCAGGGCTTTTGTCGGTCGGTCGGTCGGGGAAGCGCCACAAAAGTAAGGGGACCTGGCCGGCTGTGCTGCACCCGGGGCGGGGCAGACTGCCCCCCTCCCTTGGTAGCCACTCGAGCCGCGAGGCTACTCCTCCTTACCTACCCTGCCTGCAGCACAGAGCCGAACGGAAGTCTTCCCGACGTCAGCAAGACTTCCGTTCGGCTCTGTGCTGCAAGCAGAGCAGGTAGGGAGAAAAGCTGCGCGACTTCGTACATCCAGCCCCGCAGGAACCCCGCGACCCTCGGAGGCTTCCCCATGGGATTCCCGCGACCCTAGGGGGTGTCCCCACAGGATCCCCGTGACCCGAAGGGGGAATCCGCGGGATGCCCGCGGATCCCGCGGGATTCCCGTCGTCCCCATTCCCGTGCAGCTCTCTACTCTGGACGCACAGCAGCTTAGAAGTGCTGCTGCACGTTCAGAAAGTTGGTTTTGATTATAGGCACTTGGACATCCCTGCTATTAGGACTTTCAAGTGCCGACAGGCTGGTTTTTGGATGTTTTAAAGTTTTGATTATGAGCCCCATAGTTACTACACTAGTCATCAGTGGTGAATTAGGATTAGAGCATAGGCACCGGGTGGGCAGGGCTTCAGAACCAGCAACTTGCTCTCTCATTGGGGTATGGAGGGACTTTGGTGGAAAACTTCCTCCTTATCCTGCCGATCCGACAGAGAGAGGCCCACCTGGTCTGTTGTGTTTTTAAAGTAGAAGCACCATTGATCCTTGATGGGTGGGCGGGGCTTCAGGACCAGCAATATGCTTTCTCAGTGGGGTAAGGAGGGATTTGGTGGAAAATTTCCTCCTTATCCTGATGATCCAACGGAGAGAAGTGATGCCTGCCTGGTCCTTTGTGTTTTTAAAGCAGCAACAGCTCCGTCGATCCTTGCTGGGTGGACAGGGCATCAGGACCAGCAAAGTGCTCCCTCAGTAGAGGAGTATGCAGCAAGAATGGCACCCAGATCATAATTGGTGCCAATTAAACGCTTGTTAACTCCAATAATAAATCATTAGAGCCCTTTAATAATGTTGGGTGTACAAATTTGTTAAGTGCCATTGACTCATTTTCGAGTCCTAGCAACTTGATGAACATCAAGTTTTTGTAGCAGAATACAGAAGTAGATTGCCAGGTCTTCTACACAGTATAAATTTGATGATGTTACATCAAATGCGATCCTCTGCCTCCAACACTGCCCATCTGCTGCTGCCCAAATGGGTGATACATCGTTAGTCTGACATCTCTGCTGAAGCCTGTCTGCCTTGGGAGGCCCTGCTGGTAGTGAAACTATTGATGGCATAGCTTTGTCCAAATTTAGGCACCCTTAATAGAATATGGAAGAAAGTGCATCTCTGTGTGTGACTGTTGGATATATGGATTAAAGAGTAATGGGTTAGTCTTTGGGCCAGGAATGTGTGGTGGCAGGGGATGGTGGCAAAATGTTTTGGAAAAAAGTGACGGGGTCAGGTTGGGTAGAGAATAGTGGGAAGGGAGTCATCAGGTTCCTCTGAATTTAATCTGGTATCAGTATTTATTTGCTTGCATTTAGGACAGATGTTTGGTTTCCCAGAGTCCCAAGAAGTCTGGTTTATTTAATATGAACTGAGGCATTTAGTTTGGCAGAATGCTGCGTACATCTGGTAGAGCTATTTAAATAGTAGTAGTAGTACTTTTGTTTATCCCAGGACAAGCAGGCAGCATATTCTCACATATGGGTGATGTCACCAACAGAGCCCCAGTACGGACCACTTTAAAAGTGCATTGCCACTTTAAGTCTTTAGAAAGTTCACGATAGCCTGAATCACGCAGGCATGTGTGCCTTCCCGCCTGATGTAGGGTGCGCGGTTCCTCAGTTTTCTAGTTTCCGCGGAGCTAGTAAGACGCGCTTCAGCTTCGGTTGAAGTAATTTTTTTTTCGCGTACCTTCCTGCTGTCGCGGTTTGTGACTTAGTCATAATTACATTAGTGATTTCTATTTCGCTGTTACCTTGCGGTTCAAGGCGGATTACATAAAGGATCTATCTGGCCATTTCCAGAGGAATTATAGAATAGATAGATTGGTTCGTAGAGATGAGGTGGTTTTTATGGGCGTTAGGTTGTTTTAGAGAGTAGAGAGGCTTTAGGTTGGTTTCAATTGTTGGGTATCAGGGTTTTTTTTTTTAATAGTATGGTTTTTATTTCTTTTCTAAATGTTCTGTAGTCTGGGGTCGTTATCAGTAAAGTAGAGAGTTGGTGATCTAATCTCGCTGGTTGTGTAGCTAGGAGGCCACTTTACAGTTTTTTTCCGTTTGACTTCTCTGATTGGGGGGTATGTGAATGGAGTATGGGTTCTCCTCTGTCTGGTTGAGGTGGTTCGGATTAGGCGGTTGGGTAAGATATATTGGACTGTTGCCATTCATGGTTTTAAATAGAAGACAGTAGAACTTGAATTGGTAGTCAGTGTGAGTGGAGGAATGCCTTGGTGATGTGGTCATGTTTCCTCAGTGAGTAGATGAGTTCAGGGCTGTGTTCTAGACTGTTTGGAGTTGTTTAATCATGGTTGCGGGGCAGGGGAGATAGAGAATGTTGCAATAGTCTAGGAGACCTAGCATTAGGGCCTGGACTAGGATCCGGAATTATGTTTAGTCGAAGAATTTTTGCACTTGTCTTAAGTTTCTCATGATTGCGAAGGATTTCTGTATTTTATTGATTTGTGGTTGCATGGTACAGCACCTGTCAATCGTCATTCCCAGTAGTTTTAGGGTGGGTTGCATGGGGAATGTAATTGAGTTGATTTGTTGAATTTTTTATTTTTCCGTTGCGGGCTCTGGCCCTTTTGTGCCTTATGGACCCTTCTAGCAATAGTTCGATTTATCAAAGACTGTCTTCCTGTCCATGTCCTGCCCGTCGACGGGTTTCAAAAAGTGCGGTCACTGTGCTCAGGCCATCTCGTTAACCGACCCTCACTGTTGGTGCTTGTAGTGTCTGGGACTCTTGCTCCAGCTGCTCGTCCCTTCAGAAGCACACCCTCAAAAATCGGTTTCTTCATCAAAGACAACTGTTTAGTGCCGCAATGAGACACGGAGCCCAGCTCATCTCAGACACCGTCCGCACTTCCCAAGATCGCACCTCCCAAGATAACACCGAGAGTGGATCCTCCAACATTGGCTCCGGTGTCGCAACTCACAGTGGGTAAGCCGGCTAAGAAGCCTTCCCCAACCCCTTCTGGGCTTCAGGTCAAACCGGCAGTGAGCCAAGTCCTGTCGACCTCAAGGAGACCAAAAAAACGCTTGGCTCCCATTTTGGTGAGAGCCTCGACATCGGCCTCCTCATCGCTGGAGCATAGAGCTGCACTTAGAAACATAGAAACATAGAAAGATGACGGCAGAAAAGGGCTATAGCCCATCAAGTCTGCCCACTCTAATGACCCATCCCATTAAGTCTGAGTGCTAATGACCTAGTTCCTTAACTCGACTCTCGTAGGGATCCCACATGGATGTCCCATTTATTCTTAAAGTCAAGCACGCTGGTGGCCTTTATCACCTGCACTGGAAGCTTGTTCCAGTGATCTACTACCCTTTCTGTGAAGAAATACCTCCTGGTGTCACCATTAAATTTCCCTCCTCTGAGTTTGAGCGGGTGCCCCCTTGTGACTGAGGGTCCTTTGAGAAAGAAGATGTCGTCTTCCACCTCAACACGTCCTGTGATGTATTTAAATGTCTCAATCATGTCCCCCCTTTCCCTTTCACTTGAAGGTACTGGCAAAAAAGCTAGCAGTATCGGTGCATTCCATTAAGCAGTAGATTAAAGAATTGCTGCACAAAGAATTACGGGAGCAATTACAACTTCTCCTTCCTGTTAATGGCAACGCCAGCTCCTCCAGTGCCAGTCAGGTCTGAGCCCTTGACAACGGCACCGACTTTTCAGGAGACTACATCGGTATTGCCTCGTCTGGTTAAGGAACCGATGTCAGGACAGATCCGGCACTGCTCTTCTTCTCAGACATCTCCCGAGATGATGTCAGTCAGATCAGGCAAGGTGTTAACGAAAATTAAACATCTAGAGTCCTCGACACCCAGTACCCGGCACCGACCTACACCAACCCGAGATTCAGATCTGTGGGGTGATTCTGATCAAGAACCTCTTGTATCTGATGATGAGGTCTCGTCAGATGAGGATTCCCATTTTCCATCTTCTCAAGAGCCTACTCAGAAATCTGACAAGTCATCTTTTTCCAGATTTTTAAAGGAAATGTCTGAGGCTCTCGCTCTTACACTGGAAGCCGACTCCAAGAGATCTAAGTAGTTCTTAGATGCCTTAGATTATGATCAGCCGCCCAAGGAATTTCTGAAGCTACCTCTTCACGACATCTTAAGAGACTTTTTATAAAAATTTAGAAAAGCCTTTATCCATCCCAGTGGCTCCTCGTAAACTCGATTAACTTTATAAAGTTGTTCCCATTCTAGGATTTGACAAATCCCAGCTTCCACATGAATCATTATTGGTGGAGTTGACCCTGAAGAAGTCTGCGGGGACTAGCGTCTATGCCTCAGTACCTCATGGCAGAGAAGGGAAGACCATGGACAAGTTTGGCAAAAGATTGTTTTAGAACACTATGTTGGCCAATCGGTCTGGCAACTATGCTTTTCATTTTTCTTTTTATTTAAAGTACTTAGTCAACCAATTTGCTAAATTTTATAAATATTTGCCTGACCGAAAATTACCTGCTTTCCAGCATTTCATCTCTGACTTACTTCAACTTCGTAAGTACCTAGTCCGCTCTATTAATGATACCTTTGAGCTCTCCTCATGCGCTGCAGCCATATCTGTGGCCATGTGGCGTCTAGCCTGGCTGAGAGTTTCAGAACTTGATGTCAACCATCAGGATCGGTTGGCTAATGCTCCTTGCTTAGGAGACGAGCTTTGGGGGCCTCTTTGGACACAACTACCCAAAAACTATTGGCTCATGAGACTAGGTGGGATACTCTTGTAAAACCTAAGTAAAAACCTCCACTTTCTCGTCCTTTCAGGCAATCCTCCTATTGGAGACGATTTACTGCAAAACCTATGACCCCAGCTCCCTCTCAACCCAGGAGACAGCGGCCACAACAACAGCAAGCACATCAACAGAAGCAGCAGGCTGCCCCTCCGAAATCCATACAGCCTTTTTGACTTGTTTCTCTGGAGCATAGTCAATGTCACCATTTTACAGCCTTTACCTCAGCCCATCGGAGGACATCTTCAGTTTTTCATAGGTCGTTGGGAACTCATAACATTGGACTTTTGGGTCTTCAACATCATTCGTCAGGGTTACTCTTTCAACTTTCAAACACTGCCACCAGACCATCTGCCAAGAGAGTATGCTTTGGACTCGGCACAGTCCTCCATTCTTCTGCAGGAGGTTCAATCCCTTCTCCTGCTGCATGCCATCAAGGAAGTTCCCCTCAATCAGCAGAAGCAGAGATTCTCCTCCTGTTACGTCTTAGTCCCCAAGAAGACCGCAGGACTGAGACCCATTCTGGATCTCAGAGCTCTCAACAAATTTCTAGTCGAGGAGAAATTCAGGATGCTATCCCTCTCCTCAATCAGAATGACTGGCTATGCTCCCTAGACCTCAAGGAAGCCTACACCCACATCCCAATTCATCCAGCTTCCAGGAAGTACCTTCGCTTCCAAATCAATTGATGTTATTATCAGTACAAGGTACTTCCCTTCGGCCCAGCATGTTCTCCCAGAGTCTTCACAAAGTGCCTGATTGTGGTGGCCACATCTCTCCAATCACACAGCCTTCAAGTCTTTCCTTATCTGGACGACTGGTTAATCAAGGCTCTCTCATCTCAGGAAGTGGTCCAAGCAACATCTCAGACCATTTCTTTTCTCCAGATTCTAGGATTCAAAGACAACTTATCCAAATCACATCTCATTCTGACTCGACGTCTGCAGTTCATTGGGCACTCCTAGACACCACTCTCATGAGAGTGTTTCTTCCTCCAGATTGCCTTCAGGTTCTCATCCGTCTGTGTCAGCAACTGCTTCCTCTTCAATCCATCTCTTCCAGACACAAGATGGTTCTTCTAGGTCACATGGCCTCAACTGTCCATGTAACACTATTGGCAAGGCTGCAACTTCGCACTCCTCAGTGGACCCTTGCTTCTCAGTGATCTAAAGCGGCGGATCGTCCCTCACAACATATATTTGTGACATCATCTCTTCTGCAGTCGCTTCAATGGTGGATGACCTCTTCCAATCTTTCCAGAGGTCTCCTTTTTCACTTGCCCCCTCATCACAAGGTCATCATGACGGACGCATCCCCTTATGCCTGAGGGGCTCATATGGACGATCTTCAGTCTCAGGGTCTTTGGACCGCCAGGAAGCGGAAATTTCACATCAGTTTCCTGGAACTCAGAGCAATGTTTTATGCACTCATCGCTTTTCATCATCTCTTCTGCCCTCAAGTCTTCCTCCTTCACACAGACAATCAAGTAGCAATGTACTACATAAACAAGCAAGGAAGCACGGGCTCTCTCCTGTTGTGTCAGGAAGCCCCAAAAATCTGGACTTGGGCGACAGCTCGCAATTTCTTCTTGAAGGTTGTTTACATTCAAGGGCAAAAGAATTCCCTAGCAGTCAACCTCAGCAGAATTCCTCAGCCTCACGAATAGACACTCAACTCTGCAACTCTCCAGTTCATCTTTGCTCAATGGAGCACTCCTCAAGTGGACTTGTTTGCGGCTCCTCACAATCACCAGTTGCTCCAGTTTTGCTCCAGACTTTACTCTCCTCTCTGTCTGGAAGCAGATGCGTTTCTCCTGGATTGGACGGGCCTGTTTCTATATGCATTCCCTCCAATTCCACTCATGTTGAGAACTCTGTTCAAGCTCGAGAGAAGCAGCCACCATGATTCTCATTGCTCCACAGTGGCCCTGGCAACATTGGTTTTCCCTTCTATTTCAACTCAGCTCCAGGGAGACATCTTAAACACCTTAGTATTAGATAAGATATAGGGGGGGTGGGAGTGGGAAATACAATAATTAATAATTGTTTATTATTAATATATGGGTGGGTGGGAAGGGATTTCTTTTATATTTATATATTTTAAGGATTATAAGTAAGATTGTCAAGTGATTTGTTAAAATTCTGATTGACTATTATATACTTGTTGTAATATATGAAAATGAATAAAGATTTACAAAAAAAAAAATTAACCCCTCCCTCTCCCGACAAGAGCCCCGCCGTAGCCCTTTAAAATTATGGCAGAAGGGTTCTCACTCCCTCCAGCCATCAGGCCCACTCCTGACTTCCCCCCCTCCAAAAAAAAAAAAAAAAAAAAGCAGCAGGGAGGCAAATTCCCTTCTGCCACCCATCGGATGCCCCGCTCCCGGTCCCCTCCCTACCCCCCTACCTGTACCTTTAACAGAGCAGGAGGGGGTGCTCAATCCCTCCTGCTCCAATGCCTCCCGTGACAAATGATGCCCCGGTGCATCATGTAATAATGCGCAGGGCCTAAGGCCCTGATTGGCTCAGGTGCCTCAGGCTCCTCCCTTGGTTGAAAATTTATTAAAAATAAAAGTTGTTTTTTTATTTTTTACAAAAGGATAGATAATTCCATTCCTGTTAATAAAGGTAAATTATTCCCAAAATTTGCCACTTGGTGTGCCAAGGAGCTTTCCAGTCTTTATTACAATCAAAGGAAATTTTATTAAAACACAATCTTGTCAGTGAAGACTGGCCACAAGTTGGTCTTTCTCATAAGCCAGTTACATGCTCGGATGCCTGGGCATAAATGAGATGGCCTTTTGCTTTTCATTCATTGGTTTACTTATATGCTTTGTCTGCCTGAACCCATTCCCCATTTCAGCCCAACAGAAAAAAAAGTTTGTGTACCTAGACCCTATATTTATTTGTGACATGCTCATATTTAATCGGCTAAGGTATCCAAAATCATTTGGCATGTCAACTTTAAGACATAGTGAGAGCAGGATGCACAAAGCTCTGACACTACAGTAAAAAATACCACGGTGGGAGTATTTTGTGTTTGTTTGGTTTTTTTTGTTTGTTTTTTTATTTAATCTGCCGATGCTCAACACAATAAATAGCATGCAAATTATATGCATGCTATTCGTGCAGAGAATCACCGGTAAAAGTGGGAGGAACTGTGCCTGGCACTTGCTCAGAAGAACAATAGTTAGGCACAGCTCCTCCCTCCTATCAGGCAAGCTGTTCTCCCTGTCCCACTGAATTGCAGGACTCCCTGAAACTACTGGCTGTTTCAGGGCTTCTGCCTCTCAGCTGTTCGGGGCCTTACATGCCAGCTCAGCTGTTATCAAATGAGCCTGCAAGAGAATCCCTGAACCAACTGAGTGGCAGGAGAAACCCTGAAGCTGCCAGTTGGTGGCTTTAGGTGGCCCTGCTGGCATAGATGATCAGCCAGCAGGGAAAGCAGCAAAAAAAAGATAACCACTGGGACTCTCCCCCCCCCTCACCACCAAGCAGGGCTGGGCTGTGAATGGGAACTTCCCCCCCCCCAATGCCATGATCCCCGACCCCTATATCTTTAAGTTGATCAGCAGGAGGGATGCCCACTCTCTCCTGCCTCGGGCCAACAACCTGCCCCAATCAGGGGCCAACCTCCTTCCCCCCTGTATGTTTTGAAATCAGCAGGAGAGATGCCGACTCCCTCCTGCCCCAGATCGACCACCTCCCAAAACAAAACTTGGTGATCTAGTGGGCCATCCCCTCGCCCACCTACACCCCCCCCATACCTTTTAGAAGTTAAGCAGAAGGGATGCTGCCTTTCTTCTGCCTCAGCCTGCCTCTTTAAATGGCCTCCTTCCCAGTGCATCCTGGGGTGCACTGGGAGGGACCTAAAGCTCTAATTGGCCCAGGCACATCAGGCCACTCCTCCCTGCCAACTTCAAAATAAGATATGTTGGGGAGTCCTTCCATCAGGGAAAGTGGTCAGTCGGTTGGCCCTATCAGCTGGAGAGTGGGGCCGATCAACGGTATGGGGGGGGGGGGCGAGGATCCCCTGACTTTTTTTTTTTTTTTTTTTAATGTAGTGCACATCAGCTACAAGCAGTTCCAGATATGCTTGAAAATTTCAGCACCTGTTAGTCAGTGCCCTGTTCCCTTTAGTACAGTGGTTCTCAACCTTCCTAATGCCTCGACCCTTTAATACAGTTTCTCATGTTGTGGTGACCCCCGCAGCCATATGCTATTTCATAACTGTAATTTTGCTACTGTTATGAATCGTAATGTAAATATCTGATATGCAGGATGTATTTTCATTGTAACAAATTGAACATAATTAAAGCATAGTGATTAATCACAAAAACAAAATGTAATTATATATTATGAAATATTTATTTCTAATTACAAATAAATGTATGTGGGCGAATCTGCATGTGGGCAGACCTGCCTGGAGACGGATAGAGGAGCGGTGTCAGTTCCTAAGACCAGTGTTCGTTAACCTTTTGACACCTATGGACCGGCGGAAATAAAATAATTATTTTGTGGACCAGCACCAGTTCACAGACCAGCAGTTGAAGAACACTGGGTTAAGTCGTGCCCATCTCCACTCAATCTTCGCCCCCATAATAGTACTAATTGTAACACTATTTTTTCCATTCATTATTCATATATACACATACAATATACAGTCAAACCTCGGATTACGAGTAACCCAGTTTGCGAGTGTTTTGCAAGATGAGCAAAACACTCAGCAAACTTTTGACTCGCAAACCGAGCATTGACTCGATTTGCGAGCCCCCACCCGACCCAACTGCGGGAACCAACAGTATTGCTCCCCCCACGGCCACCGGCGCTGCTCCCTCCCTTCACGATCGTCTCCTCCCCATCTACCGACCGGCCCTATCCTTACCCATGTGCGGAGTTAGAAAGGGCCTGCCGCCAGTCTGCTGCTGTGCCTTGAGCATCTGCGCATGCTCAAGGCCTTCTGGATCTCATCCTCACCGAGATTCTCATGAGGCTCGAGATCTCATGAGAATCTCGGAGAGGATGAGATCCAGAAAGCCTGAGCATGCGCAGATGCTCAAGGCTAAGGAGCAGACCGGCGGCAGGCACTTTCTATCACCGGTGCAGGGGTAAGGACAGGGCCAGTCGGGGAGGGGAGGAAGTGGCGATAGCAGCACTGGTGGCCTCGGGTAGAGCATGAGAGTCGGGGTGCATCCAGCAGGAGTGAGCCAGCACATGAGAGTCCCAGCAGAAGGGGTAGTGGCATCCGGGGGTTGGGGGGCAGCGTCCAGGAGCAGCAGAGCCAACAGTGTCCAGTCAGGCTCTGTGGCGGCGGTTTGCTTAGCCAGCACCACCCGCAGTGAGAGGCAGCGAACAGCAGCAGAAGAGGAGAATTGGAGGAGCCGCGTGGATGGGTCTGTGGCAGAGGCGGCGGTGGAGGCGTCCCTAATGGTAATTAAGTTTTTGGGGATGTGGAACGAATTGTTCAAGTTTACACTAACTCTTATGGGAAAAGTTGCTTTGATATACGAGTGTTTTGGTTTAAGAGCATGCTTCTGGAACGAATTATGCTCGTAAACCAAGGTACCACTGTAATTGTATTAACATCGCATAATGGTTAACCACAAAATTAAAATACACAAAGCACACTGTATGCTTTTTAACATTCATTCCTACCAGAAAACAGATAACCCCATGCAAATGCAGGACCAAAAACTAAAAGTACTAATATTTACAAACAAACACTAAGATGCAAGACTCTGGAAGCAGTACAACCCCAGAGGAAAAGAAACAAATGAATTTCTTCCTGAACAAATAAATTAAAAAATAAAAGCATTTCCCCCACCGTTGTTGTCTCTCTCCCTCCAGGTGCCTTGCCTTCTGGCCTGCCCTCCCGGTGTTATCTTTGGGCCAGTCCACTGTGCGATTAACGCAGTGTCTTCGGGCCGGCTCCCTGAGTGCTGCATTGCACAAAGCTGTGGGCAGTGGTTCCTCGCGCGCATCCCGCGCCTCATCTGGAAGCCTTCCCTCTGATGTTGCAACGGCATAAGGCTTCCGATTCAGGCGCAGGCCGTGCATAGGAGCCTTTTCCCATGGCTTTGTGCACTGCAGCACTCAGAGAGCCGGCCCGAAGACGCATTGATTGCACCATGGACCAGCGGCTGAAGGACGCTGTCTTGGGCCCGATGGACGTGCCGGCCCTGTGGACCGGCAGTTGAAGAACACTGCCTAAGCCCATCGGAAATGCGTTTTCCAATGGTCTTAGGCAACCCCTGTGAAAGGGTCGTTCGACCCCCTCCCCCCCAAAGGGGTCGTGACCCACAGGTTGAGAACCGCTGCTTTAGTACATCAGAAGGAGAGCTTATTAGAATACTAATAAGATCCTTATTTGCACAGGGTTTTACAATGATTGGTAGCAGCAACAGAGAACCCTTTTGAACGACTATTACTGTCACGGAAAGCTTTAAAACATGAGGGCCTGAGAAACTCATGTCTGAACAGTGAAAAATAATTTTAAGCCAAAAGTGTTTATACACATATGGTTGATTGTGTTTAATTTTGTAAGAATTGTATTGTAAAGATGCTGCATTATATTCATATAAAAAAATTATATAATAGAATGTGTGTTTTTTTTACCAGAAGAGGTTTTACAGTAGGAAAGCGTATATTCCAATCTTTGAAATTTCAAGATGGGCTTGTGTTCCCTTTTTTTTTTTTTTCCATCTCTGTAAATTAACCTGGGCTTTGTTGGAATTGGTAGATAATATATATTAAGGAAGAGTTAAGTGGCAGTGGACGTACAAAGTGGGCAAGAACAACATTTTAATAGGTTGATGAGGGACACAATCTAAAAAGAACACAACTTATATTAAAATACCACTATAAAGAGATTCTTTCAATATATTCATAATTAGAAAATAGCATCAAGATTTACCATCAAAAGACAGCTACCTTATCCCAGGACAAGCAGGCAGCATATTCTTGATTGATGGGTGACGGCACCGACGGAGCCCCGGTACGGACAATTTTAGAGTGATTGCACTCTAAGAACTTGGAAAGTTCTAGCAGGCCGCACCGCGCACGCACGAGTGCTTTCCTGCCCGACAGAGGCACGCGGTCCCCAGTTTCTTAGTTTCCGCGGAGCTAAGAAGACGCGTTCTTTTCAACGGCCGTTGAAAAGTACTTTTTTCGCCTTCCCGCTCGCGAAAATTCTGTGAGGAAGAGTTTCTTCCTTCTTTTGTTTTCTTTTATTAGTTTTTCTTTCGTTTTAAAAAAAAAAGCAAACAACTTTATTTTTTTCTTTCGGGTTCGCCCCGGCGGGGCCTGTTGCCATCATTGAGGCCTCGGCCTTCGATTTGGCAGAGGCCGTCTTCACTTTCATGCCCCCTCAGCCAGGGTTTAAGAAGTGCCAGCGGTGTGCACGGCCCATTTCTCTGACCGACCCGCACAACTGGTGTTTACAGTGCCTGGGTCCAGATCATAGGGCTTCCACCTGCTTTTCGGTGCCGACATGGCTGATTCTGCGGCATCAACACCGGCGTCGGCTCCTTCGCAATCGGCACCCACTTCTTCTACGCCACGCGACTCCGCGCCGGCGTCGCACCAATCAAGTAAGCCGGCTAAGAAGCCTTCCCCGCTGGAGCGCCCTCCGGTCGCTGTGGCAGCGAGTCCAGTCCTGCAAACCACGAGGCACCTGCGCAAACGCTCCGCCCCCATAGAGGTGAGTGCCTTGTCCTCGGGCTCCTCATCCCTGGGCGTCAAGCGGCACCACAGGTACCGCAGAAAAAGAAAGCGGTACCGGTGCCTTCGCTGGACGAGGTGCAACTTAAGGAGCAGTTGCAGCAACTCCTTCCTGCTCTATTGGCACCGAACCTTCCAGTCCCGGTCCGGTCTGAGCCACCGGTACCGACAGTGGGGCAGCCTATATTGTCCGCTTCCACTCTATCGGTACCGGTCCATTCAGCTTCCTCGGTGTCCATGCCAGTTCTGGCGCCGGAACCGAGAGCTTTGCATCAGGCTGTCCAAACTTCGGCACCGATACAGCCTTTAACTTCTCCTGGTACCGCTTCTTTGAGGTTGGGTAAGTCACTACGTAAATCCTGACACCTTGAACCCTCGACACCGTAGTCTCGGGATCGAAGTTTCCAAATCAGAGATCCTGATCTGTGGGGTGACTCCGAAGAGCCTCTTCTCTCTGAGGGTGAATGTTCATCTGGTGAAGAGGATCCTTTGGTTCAAGATCCATCCTCTAAACCAGACACTGCCTCTTTCACCTCTTTCTTGAAAGAAATGTGCGAGTCTCTTTCTATTCCCTTGGAGGCTGAGTCCAAGAAATCAAAAGCCTTCCTTGATGCACTGGACTTCGACCAGCCTCCCAGGGAATTTCTCAAGTTACCCCTCCATGATATTTTGAGGGAGACTTTTTATAAAAATCTTGAGACTCCCTTGACTATTCCAGGAGCTCCTCGTAAATTGGACTTCTTATACAAGGTCATCCCCATCCCTGGATTCGATAAACCTCAGCTTCCACACGAGTCTCTTTTGGTGGAATCTACTCTAAAAAAGTCTGCGGGAGCTAGTGTGTACGCCTCAGTCCCTCCTGGCAGAGAAGGGAAGGCCATGGACAAATTTGGTAAGAGGTTATACCAAAATGCTATGTTAGCTAACCGGTCCGGTAATTATGCTTTTCATTTCTCTTTTTATTTGAAGCATCTCATTCAGAATCTGGCTTCTTTTGAAAAATACCTACCTGACCGCAAAAGATCTGCTTTTCATCAATGTTCTTCCTCTCTGCTCCAGCTTCGGAAGTTCATGGTCCGTTCTATATATGATACATTCGAACTGACCTCCAGAGCCACGGCCATGTCTGTTGCCAAGCGTTGTCTGGCATGGCTTAGAGTATCAGAACTTGATGTTAACCATCAGGATCGTCTAGCTAATGCCCCGTGTCTCGGAGATGAGCTTTTTGGTGACTCTCTGGACTCCACCACCCAAAAGTTGTCCGCACATGAGACTTGCTGGGACACTCTTCTTAAAACCTTTTCGGCAGCAATCAGCCTATCAACACCGTTATGTGGCTAGACCCTTACCACCAGCTCCTCAGTAGCCTAGGCGTCAGCGCCAGCAACAACGGCAACCTCCTAGGACTCAACAGCAGCAACAGGTGAAGCCTCCACAAGAGAAGTCCACGCAACCCTTTTGACTTCGTTCTCCAGGGCATAGCCAGTGTTCTACCATCCGCCCATCTTCCTCAACCCATAGGAGGACGTCTTTCTCTATTCATCAGCCGTTGGGAGATCATCACCTCGGATCAGTGGGTCCTCAACATCATCCGCCATGGCTACTCTCTCAACTTTCAGACTCTTCCTACCCAAAGTCTGCCAAGAGCGTCTGCTTTGAACACTCCGCAGTCCTCCCTTCTTCTACAAGAAGTTCAATCCCTCCTTCTTCTGAACGCCAAAGAGGAAGTTCCTCTAGATCAGAAGGGGCAGGGATTCTACTCACGTTACTTTCTGGTCCCCAAAAAAACAGGAGATCTCAGACCCATTTTAGATCTTCGCGATCTCAACAAATGCTTGATCAAAGAAAAATTCAGAATGCTTTCTCTGGCCACTCTTTACCCTCTTCTCAATCAAGGCGACTAGCTATGCTCCCTCGATCTCAAAGAGGCTTACACTCATATACCGATCAATCTGGCCTCTAGACAGTACCTCCACTTCATGATCAATCACTGTCATTACCAGAACAAGGTATTGCCCTTCGGTCTTGCCTCCTTTCCCAGAGTGTTCACCAAATGTCTAATTGTGGTGGCTGCTTTTCTCCGCTCTCATCATCTTCAAGTCTTCCCTTACCTGGACGACTGGTTAATCAAAGCCACTTCTTCTCAGGCAGTACTCCTTGCCACCAACCAGACCATCCTTTTTCTACGACTACTGGGGTTCGAGATCAATCTACCCAAATCTCATCTCATCCCCACTCAGAGACTTCAATTCATAGGGGCGGTCTTGGACACAGTCCTCATGAGAGCATTCCTGCCGTCCAACCGTCTTCAGACTCTTCAATCTCTATGTCAGCAGGTGCTTCCACAACACTCCATCTCTGCAAAACAAATGATGATACTCTTGGGTCACATGGCCTCGACAGTACATGTCACCCCCTTCGCACGTCTTCACCTGCGCACTCCTCAATGGACCCTAGCTACCCAGTGGTCCCAAGCGACGGATCTTTCCTCACGACACATATTTGTGACATCATCTCTTCGTCAATCTCTTCAATGGTGGTTGATATCTTCCAATCTCTCCAGAGGTCTTCTGTTCCATCTACCTCCTCTACCTCCTCATCAACTAGTCATCACCACCGACACCTCCCCTTATGCCTGGGGGGGCTCATTTGAACAAATTTCCAAACTCAGGACGGCTCAGGAAAAGAAACATCACATCAATTTCCTGGAACTTTGGGTGATGTTTTATGCCCTCAAGGCTTTCCAACATCTTCTCTTTCCTCAAGTTCTACTACTGTGCACAGACAATCAAGTTGCAATGTACTACATCAACAAACAGGGGGGGACAGGCTCTCGCCTCTTATGTCAGGAGGCCCAGAAGATTTGGTCTTGGGCGATAGATCACCACTTGTTCCTGAAGGCCATCTACATTCAGGGAGAGCAGAATTCCTTAGCAGACAGTCTCAGCAGGATTCTCCAGCCCCATGAATGGACTCTCGATCCGTTGACTCTCCAGTCTATTTTTGCTCAATGGGGCACTCCTCAGATAGACCTCTTTGCAGCTCCTCACAATCATCAGCTGCCCCACTTCTGCTCCAGACTCTACTCTCCTCACCGTCTGAAAGCGGATGCATTTCTCCTGGATTGGTCCAATCTGTTCCTGTATGCTTTCCCTCCTCTGCCTTTCATGTTACGAACCTTGTTCAAGCTCAAGAGGGAACAAGCCACCATGATTCTCATAGCTCCACGATGGCCCAGGCAACATTGGTTCTCCCTTCTACTTCAACTCAGTTCCAGGGAGCCCATTCTTCTTCCACTATTTCTTTCTCTGCTTACACAGCATCAGGAGACCCTTCTGCATCCCAACCTCCAGTCTCTGCACCTGACAGCTTGGTATCTCTCGGGCTGACCTCAACTGATTCTCTTCTGTCTCAGCCTGTTCGTTCTATTCTGGATTCTTCCAGGAAACCGGCCACTCTGCAATGTTACCATCAGAAGTGGACACGGTTTTCTTCTTGGTATCTTCTTCATCATCATAATCCCACTTCCCTTGCAGTGGAGACCTTGTTAGATTATCTTCTTTCTTTGTCTGACTCTGGTCTCAAGTCTACTTCCATCAGAGTCCACCTCAGTGCTATTGCTGCTTTTCATGAGCCAGTTCATGGAAAACTTCTCTCAGCTCATCCTTTGGTTTCCAGATTCATGCGGGGCCTTTTCAATGTGAAACCACCTCTTAAGCCCCCTCCTGTAGTCTGGGATCTCAATGTGGTTCTTTCCGCCTTAATGAAGCCTCCGTTTGAACCTTTGGCTACAGCTCCTTTCAAGTTTCTCACTTGGAAAGTGGTCTTCCTTATTGCTCTTACCTCTGCCAGGAGGGTCAGTGAGCTCCATGCACTAGTTGCTGATCCACCTTTTACAGTCTTCCATCATGACAAGGTGGTTCTGCGTACACATCCGAAGTTTCTCCCTAAGGTTGTCTCTGAATTTCATCTCAACCAATCAATTGTTCTGCCTGTATTCTTTCCAAAACCTCACTCTCATTCTGGAGAACAGGCTTTACATACTTTGGACTGTAAACAGGTTTTAGCTTACTATTTACAGCGTACTAAGCCCCACAGATCAACTCCACAACTCTTTCTGTCCTTTGATCCGAATAAATTGGGACACCCTGTTTCTAAACGTACGTTGTCAAATTGGCTTGCAGCGTGCATTTCTTTCTGTTATGCTCAGTCCGGACTGACATTAGAAGGTTCTGTCACGGCCCATAGAGTTCGAGCTATGGCAGCATCTGTAGCTTTCCTCCGTTCCACTCCTATTGAGGAAATCTGCAAGGCTGCTACTTGGTCCTCAGTTCATACTTTTACATCTCATTATTGTCTGGATGCTTTCTCCAGACGGGATGAACACTTCGGCCAGTCTGTTTTGCAACATTTATTTTCCTAATGGCCAACCTTCCCTCCATCCCTCTTTTTGTTAGCTTAGAGGTCACCCATCAGTCAAGAATATGCTGCCTGCTTGTCCTGGGATAAAGCACAGTTACTTACCGTAACAGGTGTTATCCAGAGACAGCAGGCAGATATTCTTGCGTCCCACCCATCTCCCCGGGTTGGCTTCTTAGTTGGCTTATCCTAACTGGGGACCGCGCACCTCCGTCGGGCGGGAAGGCACTCGCGCGTGCGCGGTGCGGCCTGCTAGAACTTTCCAAGTTCTTAGAGTGCAATCACTCTAAAATTGTCCGTACCAGGGCTCCGTCGGTGCCGTCACCCATCAGTCAAGAATATCTGCCTGCTGTCCCTGGATAACACCTGTTACGGTAAGTAACTGTGCTATCTTGGAGAAGGTGTTAACAAAAGAAGGGGAAGGCTCACTTTCTGAGACAGTGTGTGGAACATACAAATCCAATTGCCTAGTTAGTAGGTGCTACAGCAAACCGAACAGATGTTTTCCTACTTTAACACTGGAAAGTTATATTCAAGTTTATTTGAGTCTTGATATACCGCTTTTATAAGCAAAGCGGTTTCCAATTTATAGAAAGTATTAAAATTTTTAAAATATGAAATAGAGGGAACAAATTCACAGTTACGATATGGGCATAACATTGGTAAATGGAGAGGATACATTGCTTAAAATAAAAGAAAGGGGAAGCAAAAAAAAGGAGTAAAGGGGATCTTTAATGTAAGGCCTGATGTCTGAGGTTTTTAAATAAAGAAGACTAAGTATAAATCTCAAAAGCATCTCTGAAAATAAATGTTTTGAAATTAGATTTAAAGTTGTCGGGAAGGATTAGAATCTGTGAGAGAGACTATGGCGGAAGAGAAAGAGAAGCTGGAATCCCTCTGGATCAGGATTCCCAGACACAACGATACTGACATAAAGATTGGCCTTTACTACTGACCGCCGGGACAGAGGAAGGAGACAGACTCAGAAATGATGGAGGAAATTAAACAAGAATGTAACACAGGTAATGTCATAATCTTGGGGGATTTCAATTTTCCGGGTATAGACTGGGACCTGGGAACCTCCAACTGTGGCAAGGAGGCAAAGTTCCTGGAAGTGCTAGGGGACTGCTTCCTGGAACAGATGGTAGGAGAGCCGACGAGAGGAAACGTCACCTTGGACTTGGTCCTCAATGGCATTACGGGTTCGGCAAAGGAAGTAGAAGTCACGGTCCCACTGGGGACGAGCGATCACAACATGATTAACTTCAAACTTGATGTTGGGAAAGGGAAAGGTACCAAAACCTCAACCACGACTTTAAACTTTAAAAAGGGAAGGTACGACAGCATGAGAGCCATGGTAAAAAAACGGATCAAGAAAAAGATGGGCAAAGTCATAATGGTGGAACAGGCATGGTCCCTACTGAAAAAATACTATCACAGAAGCACAAAGCCTCTACATTCCGCAGCTGTCCAAAGTAAAGAAAACCAAAGGCAAAAGAGAGCCGACGTGGTTTACCAAAGAGGTGAAGGAAGCCATAAATGAAAAGAAGGACTCCTTTAAGATGTGGAAACGCATGAAAACATCCGAAGCTTGGAACAAACATAGAGATGATCAGAAAAAATGTCACAAGGTGGTGAGGATTGCCAGATAGGTCTACGAGGAGAAAATAGCGCAAGAGGCCAAAAATTTAAAGCCCTTTTTTAGATACGTATAAGGGAAAAAACCCGCACAGGAGGCGGTGGGACCGCTGGACAACCTGGGAGGAAAAGGGTGTGTCAAGGATGACATACAAATTGCAGACAGACTGAATTCCTTCTTTGCGTCTGTCTTTACAAAGGAAGACACCGCAGCAATACCTGACACAGTGAAAGTGTTCAAGGGAGTCATACAGGACAGCCTCACCACAGTAGAAGTGGACTTGGACCCGATTTACCACCAGATTGACAAACTTAAAAGTGAATTCATTGTTCAACAAATGACCCTAGTGATCATCTGATACCTCTCACCCAAGGAAATGATACACCGGCAGACATGATCTGGAGCTCCTTTCAAGATTTAGAGTGGAACAATTACAACAGACTATATAACAAATACTCTAAATCCTATTGCGTTCTGGACAAATGCCCCCCAGAAATCATGAAAGCGGCACCTTTAGTATTTAAACTATCGTTTATGCAATATTTGGCTCATAATCTAAAAACTGGGAAGTTCCTCTCTAATAATGGTCACATAATAATAACCCCAATTCTAAAAAATCGAAAAGAATCTTAAGCTATAATATCCAACTACAGACCAGTAGCATCCATTCCATTTATTGTAAAAATTATGGAGGGATTGGTACACACCCAACTGATGGATTATCTGGATCAGTTCTCTCTCCTACATGAAACTCAATCCGGTTTTAGACCGTTATTTAGTACTGAGAGAGTAATTGCGGTATTTTAGACAATCTGCACCTACTGCTTAGTAAGGGCCTTAATGCCCTGGTTATGCAATTCGATATGAGTTCTGCCTTTGATCTAGTAGACCACGGGAAACTGCTGCAATGCCTAGACGCCATTGGTATCAGGGACAAGGTGCTGAATTGGTTCCGTGGCTTCCTTACGTCCCGCACTTATCAAGTACGTTTTAATTATGAACTTTCAGATACCTGGAGCAATCCATCTGGTGTGCCACAAGGGTCTACGCTATCTCCATTGCTCTTCAACGTCTACATGTCCTCACTATGCACGCAGCTAACCCAGTTAGAGATAAAACTATTTAGTTATGCAGATGATTTTACGATCATCATCCCATTCGTTAATTCTATCTCTGAAACTATTCCTAAAGCTTCAGAAGCCATAAACGTGATGAACCTTTAGGCTCAAACTTAATTCAGAAAAGACAACTTTCTTCGTTGCTTCGCCACATCCGCTTGACACCAAATCACCACTTGTATCAATAATCTTAATTACCCTATCCAACCTACCATAAAGATACTAGGTGTAACTTTGGATCAGTGCCTAACCATGAGAGACCAGGTGGACTCCTTGATCAGAAAGGGATTTTTCACTCTCTGGAAACTCAGATCCATTAAAGCTTATTTCGATACAGCGGCATTCAGAACCCTAGTCCAATCCCTCGTACTGAGTCTACTTGACTACTGTAACATCACCTATTTAGCAATTTCCCAAAAGAACATGCAGCGTTTACAATTGATGCAAAATGCAGTGGTCAAACTGATCTTTGGGCTGAGGAAGTTTGACCACGTGACATCCTACTACCGGCAGCTGCATTGGCTGCCAATGGAGGTGCGCGTAAAGTTTAAATTTGCCTGCTTCTGCTTCAAAGCACTACACGGACTTGCCCCTAAATATATAACTGACCTTTTCGTCTTCTCAGCCAACAGACACAAGAGAAGCTCACATTCCAACTTCGTTTCCCCCCCAGTGAGAGGTTGTAAACTGAAAAAACACCATGAACATCTTCTCGCACCAAGCAGCATCATGGGGTAAAGACCTAGAACAATTGCTTTCACCCACTACTTATGAGGAATTTAGGAAACACACCTGTTCCTAAAGTATCTAGACAACTGATCCTCTCTTCTCTCTCCCCTCTATAGCGATTAACTTGTTCTATTGATCACTCTCTCCTCAAAAATGGATTTCTTGTCCTATTAACCCTCTTTCTTCCTCCCCTCTTAAAGTCAATCAATTTGTACCTTTGCTTAATCTTTGTAAACCGCATAGAACTTCACGGTATTGCGGTATATAAGCTGTTGTTATTATTATTATTATTATTATAAATCTCCTGGACCGGACAGAATTCATCCGAGAGTACTAAAAGAACTGAAATTTGAAATTGGAGAACCATTGCAAAAACTTGCCAACCTGCCAATCAAAACAGGACAGATACCGGATGACTGGAAGATAGTGAACGTCACGCCGATATTTAAAAAAGGATCGAGAGGAGTGCCAGGCAACTACAGATCTGTAAGTCTCACGTCTGTCCCTGGAAAGAGGCGCTAATCAAAGATAGCATAGTCCGGCACCTAGACACACACGACCTGATGAGAGCCAGTCAACATGGCTTCAGGAAAGGGAAATCATGTTTGACGAACCTACTTCAATTTTTTGAGACAGTGAACAGACAAATTGATAGTGGAGAACCGGTGGATATTGTATACTTGGACTTTCAGAAAGCGTTCGACAAGGTTCCACATGTAAGACTTCTCAGGAAATTACAAGGCCATGGAATAGAGGGTGATATACTAAGATGGATAGGCAAATGGCTAGAGAACAGAAAACAGAGAGTGGGCATAAATGGGAAGTTCTCAGAATGGGAAAAAGTGATTAGCGGGCTCAGTACTTGGACCCATCTTGAAGGAACATCCAGTGAAATGATCAAGTTTGCAGACGACACAAAGCTATGCCGGGGAATCAGATCGCAGAAGGACAGCGAGGGACTCCAGAGCGACTTGAATCAATTGGAGAAGTGGGCAGATGAATTTTAATGTGGAAAAATGCAAAGTGATGCATTTAGGCAGAAAAAAATAAAGATCACAAGTATAGTATGTCAGGTGTAACTCTGGGAAAGACCGAACAGGAAAAGGACCTGGGTGTACTGATAGATAGGACCCTGAAACCGTTGGCGCAATATGTGGCAGCAGCGAAGAAAGCAAATAGAATGCTAGGCATGATAAAGAAGGGAATTACGAGTAGATCAGAGAAAGTTATAATACCGCTCTATAGAGCCATGGTCAGACCGCACCTGGAATACTGCGTCCAGCATTGGTCTCCATACCTAAAGAAGGATATAAAACTGCTAGAGAGGGTGAAGAGACAAGCAACGAAGCTAGTGAAAGGTATGGAGAACCTGGACTGCGAGGAATAACTTAGGAGACTGGGGTTGTTCTCCCTTGAGAAGAGGAGACTGCGAGGGGATCTGATCGAGACTTTCAAAATACTGAAAGGATTCGACAAAATGGAGCAGGGAAAGCAGTTGTTTACAATGTCCAGTGTGACACGGACAAGAGGACATAAACTGAAGCTGAGGGGGGACAAGTCCAGGACAAATATCAGGAAGTTCTGTTTCACACAGCGAATGGTGGACACCTGGAATGCTCTCCCAGAGGAAGTAATTGCAGAATCCACCGTTCTAGGATTTAAGGGTAAACTAGATGCACATCTCCTTAAGAGTGGCATAGAGTGATATGGGGACTAAAACTATGCCAGGGGCACTTGACGGGGCCTCCGCGTGTGCGGATCACCGGACTTGATGGACCCAGGGTCTGACCTGGAGATGGCAATTCTTATGTTTTCTTGTCTCAGTTTCAGAGGTAAAGCATTCCACAGTGTGGGTGTGGTTACTGAAAAGTGGTCTCAAACTCGCGGCCCGGGAGCCACATGCCGCCAGGTACTATTTTGAGGCCCTCGGAATGTTTATCATAATCACAAAAGTAAAATAAAACAGTTTCTTGATCATATGTCTCTTTAGCTATAAATTACAATATTATTATTAAAGACAGCCAAAATGAAAGATTTATAAACTATAAAGAGTTTTACCTAATGCAAAATTGTCATTTCTTTAATAAGACATTAACTATGTTTTGTGAGGCCCTCCAAGTACCTACAAATCCAAAATGTGGCCCTGCAAATGGCTTGAGTTTGAGACCACTGTTTTACGTGTTGTATCATAAAATAATTGGCGAACTGAAGGGACCGCTAAAAGATATTGGGAAGAGCGTAGTGTCCTATGTGCATCATAAGGGATTAGCAACCTTTCTATAAATGATGGATGTGATTAGATTGGACTTTGAAAGCAAGAAGTAGTATTTTGAAAGTACAGTGGTACCTTGGATTACGAGCATAATCCGTTCCAGGAGCATGCTCGTAATCCAAAATGCTCGTTTATCAAAGCGAGTTTCACCATAGGCGCGCTCGGTTTACGAGGCACCAACTTTGCAAATGTTTTGCTCGTCTTGCAAAACACTCGCAAATAGGTGCACTCGTAAACCGAGATACCACTGTTATCCTATGTGAAATAGATAGCCAGTGAGCTTTTCTGAGGAAAGGGGTTACATGTTTAGTGTTAAAAATGATTTTTACAGCAGTGTTTTGAATGACTTGTAATCTCCTGATCTCTTTTTGAGTGATGCCCTATAAAGCAAATTGCAATAATCTAAAGTTGAAATTACTAATGAATGGATAAGAATATTGATTGAATTGGGGTTAAGTAGTGACTTGAGAGATCTGATCATTTTTAGTTTAAAGAAACATTTTTGTACCACAGAGCTGATCTGAGATTAAAGGACAGCGTGTTATCAAGGATCACTCCTAGAATTTTAATGTATTAATTGAATTGGGATTGAAGAGACACATATTGGGGATACCAGGGTTTCATTTTGATCTTGGGAAAAAAGCATACATTTGCTTTTTGATATAATGCAAACTCGTAGACCATACTCATGTATTAAACTCTTTCTGTTTATGCTCTTTAGATGCAGGTCTTTATGCTACATCTCTCCTGCTATTAATGTAAAACTGAGTGCATTATCTGTCATTATAGTGTTAATAAATGGAGAATTTGTTCGTTTTACATGGTTGTAAGAAAAAAAGTGCTGTTTTCTGCTAAATTTGGGAATATTTTTTTTTCTACGTGTAGTTTTGATGTAATTTTTGGTGTTTTCTTCATCACAGTACTATTCCTGAACAAAGAACTTCTGTCGCTTCAACCCATAGCATTAGCAGTGCAACAACGCCAGATAGAATTCGCTTCTCTAGAGGATCCACCAATCGCAACACTTTCCACGGGCAGGTTAGAGAGCGGCGTACTGCTACTTATAATGGACCACCTGCATCACCCAGTTTATCCCACGAAGCCACCCCACTTTCTCAGACACGAACTAGAGGCTCCACTAATCTGTTTAGTAAATTAACTTCAAAGCTAACAAGAAGGTTAGTTTCTTTATTTTACTATTTTAAATCCATTGGCACTACTATTTTATTTCAAATTCTAAGTTAAAACAGAAAGGTCATTTAGGATTTTTTTAAATTTGAAGGAAACTAATTGTGATCTGAAAAGATTTCATAATTGAATGTTGAGAATTTTTGAACTTCTCTTCAAAAGTCTTTATGAATCTCTCTTTTAGTTTTAGAAAATTGCTCAAGACGCAGTTATTTGTAGACATCTTTTTCTAGTCAATAATTTTTTTAGTGTTGTTGATGAATCATTCATGACCCTTTGTATAAGCCTTTGGTGTTACTTTGTAGATATGTTCTCTGAGGATTATTTGTTTGTCTAATGTTTTTTACAATTTTATGTATGTAAATTATGTAAACCATTCAGTTTTAAATGGTATAGAAATTTAAAAAATATATAATGGTCTATCAAAATGCATAGCCAAAATCTAAGGAAGAGATATCGGTCAAAGAAGCAAATTCCAACAAATCTGCAGTGAAGGCACAGTGAATACAGAACAAAGAAAAAAACTGCAGACCACTGTACAAGATGAAGATAATGCTTATTTTAATAAAAAATTTGTTGCGTCAAATAGACCAGTCTATTTCAGTGGTTCCCAATCCAGGCCAATCGGGTTTTCAGGATAGCCCTAATGAATATGCATGAGAGAGATTTGCATATAATGGAAGTGAGAGGCATGCAAATCTGCTCCATGCATATTCATTAGGGCTATCCTGAAAACCCGATTGGCCTGGGTTGGGAACCACTGAAATAGACCACCTTTTAACAGGTAACGTGGCCCTACAAGGTCCATGTTTCGATCAACACGTCTTCATTAGGGGTCCCTAGGGTGGTTGAAAAAGATACACGCTCGCAACAATTTTGCCTGATTTATGGGCTGCGGTGTTTGTGGTGGCGTGTCACTGTCTAACCATCTTGGTTTGGTGTTTTGTTAATTATCACTAACTGTTTATTGTCTATTGTTTCATTTAGGCCCCCTTTTATTAAGCCGCGCTAGAGGGTTTTTTTTTATCGCCGGCCACTACAGTAAAAGCTCTGAGACTCATAGAATTCCTATGAGCATCAGAGCTTTTACCGCAGCGACCGGCAATAAAGAACCCTAGGTGCAGCTTGATAAAAGGGGGCCTTAATGTCTGTCGTAATCTGTTAAGAACTTTGGGTAATGCAGAATAGAAATGTAGAAAAAAAAATAAAAGTCCAAAATTGGAGAGAAAAAAGCTCCCTCTGAGTTCAGTAGGGAGAGAATTTAAAAGTGAAGGTGTGGTTAAAAAAAAAAAGGAGAAATGTGTGTTAGATTTTAGATGTGAACAAAGGACAGAAGGGATAGATAATTGGTTACTTAAAGAGGAACAAAGTGTATAAGCAGAATTATGTAGGACAATAAAAGAGGAGAAAGATGTTGGGACTCCGAAATTAAGATCTTATGTGTCAAGGTCAGTATATTATGCTTAATCCTAAAAGGAATTGAAAGCCAGTGGTGTTGCTTCAGGAAAGGAGTAACATGGTCAAAGTGGTGGGCATGATCGGAAGACAGATAGGTGTTTTAAACAGATTGGAGTTTTTTCATAAGGGAGGATGAAAGACCAGAATTAATGATGTTGCAGTAATCCAATTTGGATGATATAAGGGAATAAAGAAGCATGGCACAAGACTTATCAGGATATGGGATGCAGAGAACCGATAGTGCGTAATGAAAGAAAGCAAGATCTGGCAATAGAGAAAACATGAGAATTGAATGAAAGGGTTTTTTTAAATCTAAATGATATTTAAATATTTCAAAGACAATGGGAACCAGCGGATCTGATTAAATAGTGACATCTGATCTAACCTTGGCGATACGTCTCACCAGAATTAAGTTTAAATCTAATTTATTATAGATAATATTTAAACAAGGATAAAGAGAGGAAGTATCTGAATTAAGAATGAGACGAATTTCATCTATTCAACCAGTTTATTTGATTGAAAATATTGTCACCTGCATAGATATAACAGATATGAGAGTCCTGAATGAGGGTGGACTGAAACAGATTTTAAAAAGTAAAGGGAAAGTGAGGAATGGGATTGGGACTTGTATACTGCCTTTTTGTAGTTTTATAACCACATTCAAGGCTGTTTACATACAGGTACTTCAAACATTTTCCCTATCTGTCCCAGTGGACTCACAATCTATCTAATGTACCTGGGGCAGTGGAGGATTAAGTGGCTTGCCCAGGCTCACAAAGAGCAGCATGGGGTGCTGAGGCTGTAGTTCTGACCACTGCGCCCCGGAGGACTCCACAGTAAAAGAGTGTGGGGGGGGGGGGGGAGGCGATGACGAGGTAAAAACTGTACATGTGTGTGTAGTGTACCAGAGATGAGTTGGGAGAGAAGAAGAAAATGACTGATAAGGTCAAAGGCCACAGAAAAGCAAGAGATATCAAAAGAACTGCATCTCCATAGTCAAATACAGTAATGAGGCAAGTATTGTTTCTGTAGAGAGGCCTTGACAGAAACCTGATTAGCAGGGATGCAGGAAATTCGATGATTTGGTATGCTGTAGCTGTGAGAAAACTACCCATTCAGTAAGTTTTTAGTGAGAAAAGGGAGGTTGGAGATAGGTCTATAGTTACATGCAGCAGAAGTATCAAGGGAGGCCGCCAGGCAGAGGGGATAGGGACAAAGGGGCAAGTGGTTTTCAAGAGGAGTCATAAATTTTAGTAAAGGATGTTAAGGAGAGTAAATTAAAGTTTGACCATCTTATTCCAAGAGTGGGCAGCTGTCCAGCATCAGCGGAGAGTTGGGGGCTAGGGAAAATGGCAGGTAATTATTAATGGAAAAGAATGTGGTTGAGGGTGGAAAAAAGCTTAAAGGGTCTCAAATTTTTTGATAGAAAATAATCTGCAAGATCAGAGGATCTTAAATCAGGGGAATCGGTGAAAAAGTGGTTGTAGCTGTAAGGAAACCAGTGCCTGGTTAATAGAGGGTGAGAGACTTCACAGTTCCAGAATATTTACTGCTATTTGTAGCTGATTAAGATGGAAAGCTTTTCCAAATGCCTTTAATTTTCTTCTGAACTGAACAATGATTGAAAGGAGGAGGAACAAAACGCCTCCTTCCCTTTTCCCTTTCATTCTATATTGATGAGCTTAATAGATCTTTTTAATGAAAAGCATGGGTATTTTGCCCAATTTACTCAATTCCTGTGAATGAAGGTTTAAAAAAACACCATAAAAATTCCAAGCTGTTTGATTCCTCTTTATAAAATGCAATGGTGTTTCTTCATTGATGGTACCCCAGCTTTTTCAGTAGGGTTTGGCACATGTGAGAGTTCTTCCAAGCTGATGTTTTAAGTTTCATAACAATTAGTTTTTCCTTGAACACTGCTGATAAACCTGAGTACCAAGTTACAGCTAGACTCTTATCTTTCGTAATTTCCCTAATGTTGGAGTTCTTTTCATGTGTTTTGGGATAACTGATCATTTGCCGACAAACCTATTCCTTCTTATCTTTGTCAAAGTTCAGCATCTGTTCCTCCAATCAGAACCTCCCATACTATAGCAGTGCTGACCTTGCAGTTACTAGAGTGTATACATTTCTAATAGAAACTGATTGGAGAGGAGGGTAAGCTACTACTACTAATCATTTCTATAGCACTACTAGACATATGCAACGCTGTACATCAAAACATAGAAGAGATGGTCTCTGCTCAAAAGAGCTTACAATCTAGCCAAGACAGAAAAACTGCTCAGGTGGATTTACAGAGGGAATGATAAGACAGATTCTGGTGCTTAGCAAGTGGGTTGGAGTTTAGAATTGAAAGCAGTTTCAAAGAAGTGGGCTTTGAGTCTGAATTTGAATACTGCCAGAGACAGAGTTTGATGTACTGAGGCAGTTTGTTCTAGGCATATGGTGCTTCAAAGTAGAAGAGACGGAATCTGGAGTTGGCCGTAGAGGAGAAGGGTACCGATAAGAGAGATTTATCTAATGAGCGGAAAGCTTGGAGGAGGGGGGGGGGGGCGGCGGCAGTGAAAGATAAGCTCATTTTCATTTTAGATGGTGGTAAGATATTCAGGTAGCAATGTCAGAAAAGCAGTTGAAACCCGAGATCAAATGTCTGTCGAGATTTCAGGTGTAGAAAGATGGATCTGTGAGCTGTTGGCATAGAGATGATACCAAAAGCTATGGGAGGAGATTAGAGCACCAAGGGAAGATGTGTAGATGGGGGGGGGAAAAAAGGAAGTGTTTCCAGGACAGCCCTAAGGTACACCGATAGGAGGATCCAGACAGATGGAGACTGCAGAAAAAGACATGTGACTTAACCATGCAGATTCTAAGTTGTGTCTAGCTTTTTGTTTTGATTTTGAATAAACTTTAACAAGGGGCTCACTACAGACTAGTAGAGGTTGCTGTGGAAGAGCCCTTCAAAGTGTCAGGTATTTCAATGAGACGGTACATCTTTTTTTAAATCGACTTTTGATTTGCATTGCCTGGATTCATCTGTTCCAGTTAAGAATAACTTATATGAAGTTCTAATTTTCTTAAATCCAAAGGCAAATGAGACTTTAGATTATTTTTTTAACTTTAGTATTCTATAGCCTGCGTTAATTAATTGATTTTCAAAATGGTGGCATAGATTTTGTACATAAACATAATTTTAATGAATTTCTGTACCATCAGCTCTAGTCATAAACTTGTGTCAAAATTATTGACTCCATTAAAGCTCTAAATGTACCACAAATTAACTTACCAATATGATGTGTGACTACTTTTAAAAGACCTGTATATGCCTTTGAAGAAATTGGTGAATGCCTAAGATGACTAACAAAAATTGCTGTGTTTTGCATTATGAACAAAGAATTAATTCTTTGTGCCTTCTTGGGATCTTACTTCATAAAGGTGTGTTTTCCATTGATTAACTTAAGAAATCCTTATATATATGAATAGGTCCAACGAGCAGTCATTCATGTGCACCAAAATACCATACTCTGTGAAGTAATCCTTTCTTAGTATGGTGTTTTTGTGCATGTAATTAATGCTGTGTAGCCAAATGTCTGTTTGGATTGAGTTCTTAATGGACAAAGATTTCTCCTTAACCACTGGCCATAGTATTGTATGCTTGTTCTGCAGAAGATAATAAGAATACTAAAATGAAGACAGAAAAATCTTTTCCCAATTTCAACTCCTCAGAATCCAGATAGAATTGAAATTGTGTTTTTATTCCTTAATGATAGTTGTTTTAATTTGATATATTTGATGAGACATCAAGAACTGATTAGTCTTTTTTGCTTAATTTCTTTTAGAAACATGTCATTCAGATTTATCAAAAGGTAGGATTGAATTGGCTCATACAATTAACTTTTAAACATGGCTTTCTAGCCTTGATTTTCCGAAAACTAAACTTCTTGCTGAAACTAAATACTGGTACTTTGGAGTGGGAAATGATTGAAAATAAAATGATTTAAAGGACCAAGGCACATGCATAACAAGCTGCTTGGCATGCCCTGTGCACTTTGCTTTCTGTCTTAGAGCCATTGACATAAAATAATTTTGTCCTTACTTTATACTAATATACTTGGCATGCTTATGTCTGAAGAATTGAGGTGCTTGGTTAACATTAATAAATAATTGTTACATTTGTATAAAAGGTAAGTGATTCATCCTATCTGTTAATTGGCCATATTCAAGAGTGAGTAAATTGCTAAAAATGTATTAATCAAATTTTTGAAATGGTAACCACTAGTAGTTCTAATCAGTATGTTTCTAGTGTTAATTGCAATATGTACTGCTAGTCTTGACTAGACTTTTGTGGGTTACATGTTATAGCCAGTAAAAACATAAGAAAGCTTGATTGAATAAACAACACTGTCATTGTACAAATCAGTTGTTAAAGGGGGTGCAAAAACTACTGTTCCTCACTTGGGAAATAAGTTTCTAGAATCCTATTTCTAGTGTAGTAGATGTGTCATTCTGGACAGATGGGTAATATCCCCATCCTTGCAAGCGGTGCAGAAGGAATCCACTCCAGCTTTTGAATCACTATAAGGCTTTGATGCCCCTTTAGTTTTTCTTTCTGCATGTGAACCAGAAGGAGTCTTTCTGATCTGCTTTATTTTTTTTTAGTCTTTTTCGGGGGGGGGGGGGGGGTCTCCACAAATTTTTGACAGCTTTCAGTGCTCAGAGCTCCCCTTGTTAAGTTTTGTTGTTTTTTTTTTTTTTTTGCAAGGCCTCAGGCTGAAGGAAACATCCTTGATGGATCTGACATTCAAGATGGTTTTTCATGTGGCTATTACCTCAGTGAGAAGAGTCTCAGAGCTACAGGCTCAATTTTGCAGAGCCTTTCCTCAAGTTCAGAGGTTGGAGTTTCTTTGCACATAGTTATGTCCTTTTTCCGAAGGTTGTTTCAGTTTTCCATGTCAATCAGGAGGTCAGATTGCCAGCTTTCTAGTCCACATGTTCAAGGAAGAAAGACCATATTCTGAAAAAGTTGGATGTGAGAAGGGTGCTTCTGCGATATGTATCTTGAGGTCTCCAACGTGTTCAGGTTATCTGACCATTTTTTTGTGCTCACTAAGGCTAGATGTGATCCACCGGCTTCGAAGGCCACGATTTCCATATGGATCCAAAGGGCCATTTCATCAGCATATATTGCCTGTGGAAAGCAGTCCATAAAGGCCCCAAAGTGACGGGCTGGAAGATGACAGACGGTAGTGGTCATTGAAGATCACTCTGAGGAAAGGGATATTACCAGTGGTGTTCCTCAAGGTTCTGTTCTTGGGCCTGTTCTTTTTAACATTATAGAAAATATTGCTGAAGGGCTGTCGGGTAAGATTTGCCTCTTTGCGGATGATACCAAAATCAGCAATAGAGTAGACACCCCAGATGGTGTGAATAACATGAAGAAAGACCTAGTGAAGCTTGAAGAATGATCTGAAATTTGGCAGCTAAAATTTTAATGTTAAGAAATGCAAGGTCATGCATTTAGGCAGCAAAAACCCAAAGGAACGGTACAGTTTAGGGGTGAAGAACTTAACATGCACGACAAAAGAGCGGGATTTGGATGTTATGATCTTAAGATGGCCAAACAGGTTGAAAAGGTGACAGCAAAAGCTAGAAGGATGCTAGGATTCATAAGAAGAGGTATGGCCAGTAGGAAAAAGGAGGTATTGATGCGTCTGTATATGACTGGTGAGACCTCAATTAGAATATTGTGTACAGTTCTGGAGACCGCACCTTCAAAAAGATATAAATAGGATGGAGTCTATCCGGAGGAAGGCTACTACAATGGTGCATGGTCTTCGTCGTAAGGCGTTTGGGGACAGATTTAAAGATCTCAATCTGTATACTTTGGAGGAAAGGAGGGAGAGGGGAGATATGAGATGTTTAAATACTTACATGAAGTAAATGCACATGAGTCAAGTCTCTTTCATTTGAAAAGAAGCTCTGGAATGAGAGGGAATAGGATGAAGTTAAGAGGTGATAGGCTCAGGAGCAATCTAAGGAAATACTTTTTTACAGAAAGGGTGGTAAATGCATGGAACAGTCTCCCAGAAGAGGTGATGGAGTCTATCCGGAGGAAGGCTACTACAATGGTGCATGGTCTTCGTCGTAAGGCGTTTGGGGACAGATTTAAAGATCTCAATCTGTATACTTTGGAGGAAAGGAGGGAGAGGGGAGATATGAGATGTTTAAATACTTACATGAAGTAAATGCACATGAGTCAAGTCTCTTTCATTTGAAAAGAAGCTCTGGAATGAGAGGGAATAGGATGAAGTTAAGAGGTGATAGGCTCAGGAGTAATCTAAGGAAATACCTTTTTACAGAAAAGATGGTAGATGTGTGGAATAGTCTTCTGGAAGAGGTGGTGGAGATGAGACACTCTGAATTCAAGAAAGTAAGGGACAGGCACATGGGATCTCTTAAAGAGAGGAAGAGATAATGGTTACTGTGAATGGGCAGACTGGATGGGTCATTTGGCCTTTATCTGCCGTCATGTTTCTATGTTAGGAGCGTGGCTTGGTGGGCGGAAGCTCAGGCAGCTTCTCCTGAGGAGATGTGTAGAGCATTGACATGGTGCATTCCACATACATTTTCAAAGTTTTACAGGGTTGGATATAGCAGCAAGGAAGGACTCTACCTTGGGTCCTTGGTGTTAAGAGCTGGCGCACGACACTATTGCACTAGAAAAAGAGATTAGGTTCTTAACCTTGCTAATATCTTTCTAATAGATAGGTGAGTCATTCTGGAGCGCTGCCCTGTCAGTTCTCTCCTGCATACTCTCTCAATCACGAAGCTTGAGTCCAAACTAAAATTTGGATGAGTCAAACCTTATGGATATAAAGCATAATCTATTGCCGTAACGCATTGTTTGTGTGGCATAATTTTTTTTTATAATTCTTTATTCATTTTCATATTTTACATGAAGTGTACAAAATATTGAGTTACAACTAATGAATACACAATATCACTTTTATATCTATTACATAATATTCTGAACAAATTTTTTTATCCCCTCTCCCACCCCCCACCCTTCAAGTACTTTCCAATCACCTTATACATATTGTATACCATATTATAACATGTTATGTAAAATTATTTTCACTACCCCCCCTCCATGTGTGCCATAAAGAAGACAAGAAAAAGAAGAAAAGAAGAAGATAAATCCTATTATTCATTCAGTACAATACTTTGTCAATGGCCCCCATATTTTTATAAATTTAGGATATGTCCCTCTTTGTATTGCTATTACTCTTTCCATTTTGAATATATGACAAATTGTATTCCACCAAAATGTATAATTAAGGTTACTATGATTCTTCCAGTTATTGGTTATATGCTGAATGGCAACCCCTGTCATGACTAGTAAAAAAGCTTGTTATTTTCTGGTGAAATTTGACTTTTTTTTCTCATCATCATCATTTGTGTGGCATAATTTTTTTGATGTTTCACCTGTTCAATGACAATATTTGACATGTTTGTTTTCAGAGTAGGACAGAGTTGTAGTTCGGGGAGCTTCCCCATATCCCTCCTTCACATGTGTTTCTATATTTGGCTATCGCCTGCTTTAGTACAAACTGAAGGGGGCAGCAGAGCCCTCTAGTGAAGGAAGAAGATTTCAAAAGCTGGAGTGGATTCCTTCTGCACGGTTTGCGAGCATGGGTATATTGCCTATTCGTCCAGAATGACACACCTATCTACTAGAAAAGATATTAGCAAGGTAAGAACTTAATCCTTTTATAATAAGTCTGTCCCCTTAAAAAAGCCTCTTGTATTTTGGTCCACTTTTGAACTAGTTGCCAAGCAAATAGGAAGCCACAATGCTACTGAAGTCCATGTTGTTTTTCTCTTTGCGTAGCTGAAAACTATATGTGCACATTAAGGCTGAAAAAAAGGGTTTGTTGGATAGGAAATTGTCAACCCATTCTGCTGAGTCAAGGAAATGACCTGCAAAAGGAAATAAAACAGGTGGATTGTGAGGAGTGCCTTAAGCCAGTGGCTCCCAAACCTGTCCTGAATATGCATGAGAAAAATTTCCATGCAAATCGGTCTCGTGAATATTCATTGTAGATATCCAGAAAACCTTATTGGCTGTGGTTCCCCCAGGACAGATTTGGGATCCACTGACTTAGGCCCAGAGGAGACTCCTGGAAATTAAGGACAGCAAGGTGAATGATTGATCTTCATAAGAATTGTCGTGATGGAACAGAGCAAAGGTCTATCAACAGTGGCGTACCTAGCATATGTGACACCCGGGGCCCATCATTTTTTGACACCCCCCTCAACTGTATGAAAACATGATTTTTATTAACAATCCACACATCACACATGAGTGAGTACCTAGGAAAAGGCAGCATCTTACATACTGCAACATCAATACACCCATTGTAAAACTAAACAAGCCAGACTAGTACAGATCAATCCTAACAAAAAAACATGTCTTTCGAACACACAGAAAACACCTTCACCTAGCATGGAATATGTAATCACAAACTAACCCCTCTGTCTTTTACAAAACTGTAGTGTGGATTTTAGCTACGGAGGTAACAACTCTGACGCTCATAGAATTCTGAGCATCAGAGCTGATACCATCACGGCTAGTGCTAAAAAACGCTCCACAGTTTTGTAAAAGGGGGGATAAAATAGAAATACATAGACAAAGGTTAAATTAAACCAGCAAGAAGCTGGACTCTGCATACAATGCTCCACAGAAACAGTGACGCATGTCTCCTAAAGCAATAAATAAATAGAAAATTTTTTTCTACCTTTATCTTCTGTGGTTTCTGCTTTCCTCATCTTCTTGTAACTCTCTTCCTTTCATCCACTGTCTGCCGTCTCTCTTCCCCTATATGGCATCTTCTCTCCTTCTATGCCCCTTCCATCTCTCCTTTCACCCCCATTGGTCTGGCATCTCTCTCCTCTGCAATCCCTTTCCCTTTTTCCATCATTTCCTTTTCAATTTATTTTCTGCATCTGTCTAGATTACGTTCTTACTACCCTCTCATCAATGTTCTTTTTTACTATCTACCTAATGCTTGCCACCTCTTTCCCTCACCCCTCCAGTGTTTCCCTAACTCAATCCTTTTCTCCCCATCATGTGCCCTCCTTTTATTTATCCCCCTCCTTCCATCATGTACCCTCTTTCTCCAACCCTTCCATCTAGTACCTTCTCCTCTCTCTGTCCACTTCCATTAAGCGTCTGCTCCCTTCTTTCTCTCCTCCCATTTCCTTCCTGCATTTGCTCCCCTATCTCTCCCATCTGCACTTCCATCCAGCATAGGCTCCCCACTACCATCCAATGTCTGTCCTTTCTCTCTCCATCACCCCTCTTCAATCAGCATTTGCCCCCTTTTTTCCCTCCAATATCCTTCCCCCTTATGTCTCTCCCCTTTCTCTGTACATCAATTCCATCAGCACCACCCTTCCATACCACCCTGCCCCATTCTTTCCCTACACCACTCTTCCATTCCAGCAGTCCTGCTCCTTTCTCTCCCTTCATGCAGTAAGGTCCCACGATGACTGTAGCTGCCGGCTGCCAGTCCACCCCTCTCTGACGTACTTGCTCTGGAGCAGACTCGGCAGCCGCATGCTGGAAGGTCCCGCGATGACTCGTCTGCTGGCTCTGCTCCAGAAGAAGTAAGTTACCCAACAATTGTCCCTTTCTATTACCTCCCTCCCTTCCCATGTCCTTAGTGTCCCCAGTGCCTCCTTCCCATGTCCTTAGTGCCCCCAGTGCCTCCTTCCCGTGTCCTTAGTGCCCCCAGTGCCTCTGTCCTGTGTCCTTAGTGCCCTCAATGCCTCCGTCCTGTGTCCTTAGTGCCCCCAGAGCCTTCCAGATTTTGTCCACCCCCAAAGCCAGCCAGCCTGCCTGCCTGCCTACCTATCTATCTTCCTCCCTGCTATGCTAAAGCCACTGTCTATCAAGCCCAGTATCCTGTTTCTAACAGTGGCAAACGCAGATCCCTAGTACCTAGCTAGACCCAAGTAATAAAACAGATTTTATACTGCTTATCCTAAGAATAAGCAGTGGATTTTCCCAAGCCATCTCAGTAATAGCCTAAGGGACTTCTTTTTTTAGGAATCTTTCCAAACATTTTTTTAAACCCCACTAAGCTAACTGATTTCACCACATTCTCCAGCAACAAATTCTAGAGTTTAATTACACGTTGTGTGAAGAAATATTTTCTCCAGTTTGTTTTAAATCTACTACTTAAGTAGCTTCATTGCATGTCTCCTAGTCCTAATATTTTTAGAAAGAGTAAATAAGCAATTCACATCTACACTTTCCACTTTTTATAGACCTCTGTCATATCAGTTCTGAGCTGTCTCTTCTCCAAGCTGAAGAGCCTTGGCCGCTTTAGCCTTTCCTCATAGGGAAGTCGTCCTATCCCTTTTATCATTTTTGTTGCCCTTCTCTGTACCTTTTCTAATTCCGCTAATCTTTTTTGAGATTCAGCGACCAGAATTGTGTACAGTATTCGAGGTGCGGCTGTACTGTAGAGTGATGTAAGGGCATTATCACATTTTCATCTTTGTTTTCCATTTCTTTCTTGATAATTCCTAACATTCTATTTGCTTTGTTAGCCGTCGCTGCACATTGTTCTGAGGGTTTTAACATATCCTCAACAATGACACCTAGATCCTTTTCCTGGGCAGTAACGCCTAACATAGAGCCTTGCTTCACGTAGCTATAATTAGGGTTCCTCTTTCCCACATGCATTATTATGCACTTGCTCACATTGAAAGCCATCTGCCATTTTGATACCCAGTCTCCCAATTTCACAAGGCCCTCTTACAATTTTTCACAAATCTTGTGCAATTTAACAACTTTGTGTCATCAGCAAATTTAATTATCTCACTAGCTATTCCCATCTTTAGATTATTGATAAATATGTTAAAAAGCAGTGGTCCCAACTAGAGAATGACACGGTGGTTGTTACCCACGGCTAGCCGTGGGTAACCCGCCAAAACGGGGAAAGAAAAAATAGTGGTTGCTGCGAGGATGGGGACAAGGCCATTCATCGCCCCGTGGAGCGGTGAATGGTCATGTCTCCGCAGTGAGGCAATCAAGGATCGCACGGTCCAGCAGCCCCCACCCGCCCGATCGCAGCGTTCCGCCATCTCCCTCCACCTCACCTTAGATGCAGAGTTTGCCGGCTTTCTTTTTCACCCAGCCGCACGCTTTCAAAAAGCCGCACATGCGCGGCTGCTCGAGTTGTTCAATCTTCTCCTCTGCTGCAACTTCCTGTTTCTGGTTGCGTCAGAGGAGAAGATTGAACAACTGAGCAGCTGCGCGTGCACAGCTTTTTGAACGCGGTCCCACCCCTCCTCTGATGTCAGAGGAGAGGCGGGACCGCAGTGGGAAGCCCGACGTAGCACTTCCCAACTTACCTTCCCTCCTCGCCCTCTTAAACAGGTGTGGCAGCAGCCAGCAAGAGCAGCGCTGCCGCTCCTGCTGTAGGGGGCAATGGAAGAAGGTCCGAATCGGGAAGCCAATTTTTTTTTTTTTTTTTTTTTTTAAATCGATTCGAATCGATTCACCCGAAGTGAATCGGTGAACCGATTTGAATCGTGAATCGGGCAGCACTAGTGTTCACTACTCTTAAAGGACTAGGCTCTCTCCTTCACCCCATCCTCAGCAACAGGTCTAGCTTCCCTGCTCCTATCCTCAGTGGCATAGGCCACAAAAGCCCCAAACAAGTTGCCAATCTAAGGGGACAAGCTTTTGGCTTGCTCCTGCAGAGCATAGATCTAGATGATCTACCTGTAGGAGGGAGGCTGAATTTTTTTCTAAGAAAGTTGACCCCTTGTAACCTCAGACTGATGAGTTCTGCAAATAGTCCAGGAAGATTACATTCAGTTGGTTTCAACCTCCTCCAAATTGACAAAGCAGCAAAATTCAGCTCTCGGCATCAGACACTGTTTGCAGAGGAACTCTCCTCCCTAATAAAGGCTCAAATGGTCTAACCCAGTGGTTCCCAACCCTTTCCTGGAGGACCACCAGACCAATCGGGTTTTCAGGATAGCCCTAATGAATATGCATGGAGCAGATTTGCATGCCTGTCATTTCCATTATATGCAAATCTCTCTCATGCATATTCATTAGGACTAGCCTGAAAACCAGATTGGCCTGGTGGTCCTCCAGGACAGAGTTGGGAACCACTGGTCTAACCCGTTCCCCCAGGTGGAAGAAAGGAAGAGATTCTATTCCAAGTACTTCCTCATACTATCCTAGACCTAAGGGCCCTGAACAAATATCTTGTCGGAGAAGTTCAGGAAGATTTCACTAGGCATCCTTCTTGTCATGATTCAGGAAACTGATTGGCTATGTTTTTTGGACTTAAAAGATGCTTATACCCACATCCAGAAACGTCCCAGTCACAGAAGGTAGTTTGGATTTCAAGTAGGGAAATTACAGTACTAATATCGTGTTCTGCCATTTGGCCTCATGTCCATGCTCACAATATTAACAAAATGCCTTGCAGTAGTCACAGCATCACTAAGCAGACTGGGAGCATTTCCCTACCTGGACCATTAGCAGATCAAAGAACACTTCAGAAGAAAGTGCTCATAAATCCCTGTGTCCTACCTACTCTCAATACAGCAATTAGAGTACATTGGAGCCTTGCTAGATACTGTTCAGGTTGAAGCCTACCTGCCTCAGATACGGGCAGATGCACTCATTTCCATCACCACTCAGGTTCAGTGCAGCAAACAGGTCTCAGCTCAGCAAATGCTATGGTGGTTGTACCATATGGCTTCCACATTGCAAATCACACCCATGATTTGCCTCCACTTGAGAGATTCCCAGTGGACCTTAGCTTTCCCAGTGGTGTTAGGCTATAGAGAATCTAGTGTGGCACTGCCTAAAGATTTAAAGTGACAATGCACTTAGTAGTGTCTGTACTGGATTCCATGGATGACATCACCCATATGTGAGAATATATGCCTTCTGTCCTCTGAGAACACTTGCTACAGGTATCTTTGCATTTTCAGAGCATCACTCCTACTGTCTTATGGATTCAACAGAAAAACATCTCTCCATATAAAAGCAGTAGTTCATGCCTTATAAGAATTCAGAGCTTTTACATACATGTTGAGGTAAACATGATGAAAAGCAACTAGGAGAAAACATTTGAAATGGGTAACCAATTCATTAATGTGTCTGCTTTTTTAAACATATGTACATTTTAGAAGTTTCTCTTAAAACATTTTCAAAACAAGAGAGCTATTAAATACAGGGTATGGTTCACAAATGTTAGACTATTTCTGTTCAAATAACAGTACAAAAAACTATTTATAAAACCATTTTTATATGTCTGAATCCATATTAGGTAAAGATGCCAATATCTAGTTCAGCTGTTGGACATAAACATAGAAGAGCTATTTAATTCCTCTGGAACATATCTTGCACTGAGAAAGCAGTTTTGTGTCAGAAGGATTGTAAACTGTCTTGCTTCTAAAACACGGGGAACAGTACAGTAGACATCTGATCTACCTTCCAAAATACAGGAATATTAACACCTTTACTGCATGGGCAAGGTTTTGATAAGAGATTAAAAATCTAGTCGTGGTAGAATTAATAAGGTGACCATTTAATGTCTCGTCTCTAGTTTTGCCAACATTTACTTAATACTCTTTTCTACAAATGTTTGAAGTACAGTATTAAAAGGAGCGTGAGGTAGTGACATCAGAGTACTCCAATTGTATCTCCTACCTTACTAAGCAAATTCATTTGATTCCAGATTTGCTTAGCAGTAGTCTGGTCTTTTAATGTGCAGTGTTATAAAATGCTATGCCATGGTAGTGAAGTTTAGAGGAGAGAAATTGTTCAATTGAAATGAATGAAGTAGCTTTGCAGTATTACTTCTAGTAACAAGTTTTAAATTTGTTCACAAGTGTTTGCCGCCTTCATTGTCTTAATGCATTTTGGGGATAATTCTGTAAAGAACTGCCTAGTCCTTTAGGCAGCAAGAAGGCATGCAAATGGTCTCTCAGAATACTGATTCTAGTGTGACAGACACTCCATTCCTGAACATGTAGGTAGTCAATCCCTTCTCACAAGAATTCTTGTAGGGAGATCCATAAACGTTCTTTTGCTCCGCCTCCTTCCCAGCTGTCCTCCAATTTCTCAATTGTCTCTCTACAAGCAAAATAGTAGGCGCTTGTCTTTTCTCCTCATTTTTGTTTTCATTTAAATTCAGTCTTTTTTGCTAACCATTTGCAAGGCTTTTCGGTGCTGCAGAGGAACCCTGTTTTGGGACAGCTCTGACTGCGGGAGAGTTCAGACTCTGAGGTCGAAGGTCTGCTTCCAAGGGGCAGACTGCTTTGCAGTGCACCCATTTGGATAGCCTGTACTAAAGGTTCGGGGGCTCAGGACCATTCCATTGAGAGCAAGACTTGCCCCAGGTTTGTCCACAATGGACTTGAGTGCAGACTGAATGGCTCTGTAGTGGTATTTCCAGGATCAGGGCCAACTGCTTTCCTCTCTTCGTTTGAACATGCGTGATCCTGTAAGGGTCAAGGTCTACGGCTGGTTCGTTGGGCCTGAGAGGCAATCGGAAAACACAAGCAGTCCAGATTCCAGGTTTGTTGAGGCAAAGGTTCTCCCTGTAAGCTGTTTGCAGCTTCCATACTTGCAGCTCCCCGTATACAGCATGGCAGAGGAGGAGGAGGGGGTGGAAATTGTTTTTATTTTATTTTTTTAAGGTTCTGGGGTTAGTTAGGTTCCCCTACCTCTAAAATCCAAAAATTGCTAATTTTTAATCCCCATTGTAGCTCCGGATGTAGGCCGCTGTCCAGGCCTACCTCGGTAATGAGACCTCGAACGCTATATACTGGTTTCAATAAGTATATATTTATTTAGCCAATCAATAACAGCTTACAGGAATAAATCATTTAGCATATAGCGTAACAGAAGGTGATCTCCAGGCCTAGAGATCCTCTGATGTCTGTTCTGACCTCTCCCTTCTAAAGGCCTGGTTTTTATACATTTCTTAGTGGCCAACACCACGTTGGCCTACATCACATGATATATCCTTATTGGCTACTTTCCTATGCATTACTGCCTAACTACATTCATTTATTGGCTGGTTCACCTGCGTCATGTTATATGTTCACTCTGTTTCCCGTAAGACCTAACCTATTCCCCGAAATGTCTGTTTCTTTACCATATTAGCATTTCCGAGCACAAGACCTCCTCCCAACTGCAAATATCTCTGACACTTTCTATTAGATGATATCTTCGGACCATGGTCTGTTTATCTCTTCATGGTATCTGGCTGGGCGGGCCTTGGTGTAAAACCACAGCATACCCACAGCCTCAGGACCTGTTGCTTTTTCTCTAGTTTTACTGCTACAGAAGCTAATTGAACTTAAAAACAGCGCATTTCCCCATCTTTGCATGCTTTTTAGTCAATGATGTGAAATATCTTTTCACAGCTAATTTACTGTTTCCATCAGCTGCAGAGATAAGATACTAGTTGCAGGGGGAGAGAAAGGTTTTTGTAGAGAGAACAGTTTCTGTGAGCTTATGGTTTTTCCTTATCCCACTTCACCTGGCTGGTTTAATAATGTCAGGACTTACAGGGATCCTTCAGAACTCCCATGCTTTTTCTTCTTTCCATCTCCCTCCTTCTCTCACTCCCCCAGGCCGTTTTTGGCACTAAAATCACTGATGAGATTGCCATCTTGGATTTGAAAATGAAAACCTCTATCTGCCTCAAAACAACTTGATTTTGCTTAAAAACAGGTGTGATGGACTCAGGCCAGGATACCTTGGTTCATGCCAAGTTTGCAGTGTATGGCCATCTGAGAATTGCCTGTGTTCCATATGCTGCATGGCACGTGAAAGGGAGATGGAAGCGCGAGTCGCAGGATATGTCTCCTCTGGTCCCTCGGGGGTGTTAGTGCCCAGTTGGTTCAAAGGGAACAGAATGCTAGGAATGATTAAGAAGGGGATCACAAACACATTAGAAAACAGATCAAAAACTCTTCTTTGCAACAGATCAAATCCTTAACCCTCCCCTCCCTCTCCTCAACGCTTCCCACCTCTTCCTTTACTTTTTCACCCTCCTCCCCCCCACCCTTCCAAGATTGTTGCTCCCCCCTCTCATGTAATATGCTTTGTTCCCCCTTCTCATAAATTCAATTGTATTCTCTTACAGTACATACTGTATGTGCTCTGTATTAGCCCTTCCCTCGCCTAAATTGTTAATGTAAACTAGTTTTGACCTTTCGATTGCATTGTTATGTTCTTCTTTTTTCAATCGCACTGTATGTAATTCATCTATTTGTTGTGAACCGCCTAGAACTCCCTGGGTATGGCGGTATACAAAAAAATAAATTATTATTATTATTATTATCATTCTACTACACCAGGCTATGGTACGCCTCCACCTGAAATCCTGCGTCCAGCACTGGTCTCCGTACATGAAGAAGGGCACAGTACTACTCAAAAGGGTCCAGAGAAGAGGGATTAAAATGGTTAAGGGGCTGGAGGAGTTGCCGTACAGTGAGAGATTGGAGAAACTGGGCCTCTTCTCCTTTGAAAAGAGGAGACTGAGAGGGGACATGATCGAAACATTCAAGATAATAAAGGGAATAGACTTAGTAGATAAAGACAGGTTGTTCACCCTCTCCAAGGTAAAGAGAACGAGAGGGCACTCTCTAAAGTTAAAAGGGGATAGATTCCATGCTAACGTAAGGAAGTTCTTCTTTACCCAGAGAGTGGTAGAAAACTGGAACGCTCTTCCGGAGGCTGTTATAGGGAAAAACACCCTCCAGGGATTCAAGACAAAGTTAGACAAGTTCCTGCTGAACCAGAACGTACACAGGTAAGATTAGTCTTAGTTAAGGCACTGGTCTTTGACCTAAGGGCCGCCGCATGAGCGGACTGCTGGGCACGATGGACCACTGGTCTGACCCAGCAGCGGCAATTCTTATGTTCTTATGGATTGTGAATTGCTGGGAGCCCAACATTCGATCTGATGGCATCAACAGCCAAAAGAAGGTGGTTTGGTTTTTCAGTCAAAGATATGAGCCAGGAAACGAAGGCCTGGACGCCCTGGTGCATCCCTGTCCAAAAGCAGGTCTTCATGCCTTCCCTTCATGACCCATGATAGGCCAACTTCTGCACAGGATCATAGCACACCAGGGGCTGACCAAGGTGACCGTGGTATGCCTGAAATGGATCAAAGTTTCAGATTTCTCTGTCATCCCTGGCTGCTCACGCAGGGTCCAGTTTCCCTGCAGGATTCAGAACACTTTGGTCTTTACGTCATAGCCCTTGACTGCACAGAGCTAACACATAAAGACTATTTAGATGGAGTGGTCTCCACCTTTCTAAGTTGTAGGAAGAAGGCAACTATAGCAGCATATGTGAAAACCTGGCAGTGCTTCCAAACTTTGTGTACTTGGAGTGAGGACCCGAGCTCAGCACCAATTTCTGTGGTATTAGCGTTCCTGTAGGAAGGTCTAGAAAAAGGCCTAGCAGTTGACACCCTGAAATTTCAGATTGTAGGGGCTCTCCTGTTTGGGTCTAGGAGCACTGATCTCCACACACAGCTTCCAGTATCACCTCTATGCTGACTTTGGGTCTAGGAGCACTGATCTCCACACACAGCTTCCAGTATCACCTCTATGCTGACAGCTCCCAGATCTACCTCTCTGTGCCAAATATCTCTACTGAAACCCAGACCAGAGTCTCAGCCTGCCTGTCTGACATTGCTGCCTGGATGTCTTGCCACCATCTAAAATTGAATATGGCTAAAACAGAGCTGCTCATGTTCCCTCTAAACCCACCTCTCCGATTCCCTTTTCTCTTTCTCTGTGGACAACACTCTCATCCTTCATATTTTGTCTGCTCGTAATTACATTACATTACGGATTTCTATTCCGCTTGTACCTTGCGGTTCTAAGCGGATTACATTGGAAGATAGCTGGACATTTCCATGAAATTACATTACATTAGAAGGTAGTTGGTTTCAAGTTACATTGGAAGATAACTGAGCATTTCCAGGAAGTTACATTACATTGGGAGATAGCTGGACATTTCCATGAAATTATATTACATTAGAAGATAGTTGGTTTCAAGTTACATAGTGAGGTTTCAGGTTATTTTGTGACATAGAGAAGAAGATTCCAGCATGATGGGATTCATGTTAGGTTAGGTTAACCGAATATGTTTTTTGAATAGTAGTGCTTTTATTTCTTTTCGGAATGCTTTAAAGTCTGTTGTTGTAGTCAATAGGTTGTATGGAGAGGTCAAGTTTCGCTGCTTTAGTAGCTAGGAGGCTGTCATATAGTTTTTTGCGTTGGGTACCTTTGAGTGGTGGATAGGAGAATGGTGTCTGAATTCTCCTAATTCTGGGTGAAAGGTTTCGATTTAGGCGATTGTTTAGGTAGGTAGGCGCAGTTCCGTTTATTACTTTGTATAATAGAACGAATAATTTGAATTGGATTCTGGCTTGTATGGGTAGCCAGTGTGAGTCTAGGTAGGCATTGGTGATGTGGTCAAATTTTCCAAGTGAATAGATTAGTCTGAGAACTGTGTTATGAACGGACTGTAGTTGTTTAATTAAGTTTATTGGACAAGGTAGGTAGAGGATGTTGCAGTAGTCCAATAGTCCTAGTACAAGGGATTGGACTATGATCCTGTATTGTTCTTTGTTGAAGAATTTTCTTATTTTTCGTAGGTTACGCATGGTGAAATTGTAATCTTGGGGTCATCTTTGACTCCTCTCTCCTTCACCGCCCAGATACAACATATCGCTAAAACCTGCCTCTTCTTCCTCTGTAATATTACTAAAATTCAACCCTTCCTCTCTGAGCACATTGCCAAAACATTTATCCATATCCTCATCACCTTGCGCTTAGATTACTGCAACTCGCTACTCTCAGGCCTTCCGCTTAGTCATCTCGCTCCCCTCCAATCCGTCCAGAATTCGGCTGCACTACTCATATTCCAGGAGAGTCGCTATACTCGTATTACCCCTCTCCTAAAGTCACTTCATTGGCTTCCCATCCGTTTCAGACTACAATTCAAACTCCTCTCACTGACCTACAAATGCACTCACTCAGCTGCCCCTCACTATCTCTCTTTATTTATCTCCTCCTATGATCCCGCCCATGAGCTCTGTTCAGCTGGTAAGTCCCTCCTATGTGTGCTTTTCTCTTCCACTTCCAATTCCAGACTGTCCTTTCTGCGCTGTGTGCTTGGAACAAGTTGCCTGAATCCCTATGGTGTGCTCCGTCTCTGGCAGTGTTCAAGGCCCAGTTAAAAGCCCACCTCTTTGAGATTGCTTTCAACTCCTAACTTCTTTCACCTTGGGTTCTGCATCCCCAACCCTATATTTTGTTTCTGTTCAAGTTAGATTGTAAGCTCTTCTGAGCAGGGACTATATAAATGTCAAAATGTACATTGCTGCGTATGTCTTTCAACGCTATATAAGTGATTAGTAGTAGTAGGATTAATAAGAGCACCGTAGCCTCATATCCAGATGTGGCAAGGCTTTTGAAGGGTACATTACACCTCCGTCCTCCGGTGTGACAGTTTTTTCCAACATGGAATCTTAATCTGGTCCTCCGTGCACTGGCAAGAGTGCCCTGTGAACCTCTGGAGCAAGCTTTCCTGATGGACATCACCATCAAGACGGTGTCTTTGGTAGCAATTACCTCCGCCCAACTAGTGTCTGAACTTCGGGCTTTGTACTACAGAGATCCATTTCTCATAATTTCAGATTTCTTACCAAAAATGGTTTCCATCTTTCACATCAATCAAGAATGTGGCTTGCCTGCCTTCACTCCTTCAGGATCGAGAGAGAGTGATCAGGTATTGAAATTGTTAGATGTGTGCTGACTCTTATTGCGGGATCAACGAAAAACGCAGTAAACATTACTCCCAACTAATTAACTCCCCTTCTCTAAACAATAAAGCACTGTTTAGAATAGTCAACTCCCTGCTAGAAACAGATTCACACAAACGTTCCAGCTCAGACTTCCCGCCCTCCGCCACAACCCTAGCAGACTATTTTGCCAACAAAATTCACACCTTAAAATCGTCTCTCATAACTCCCAGCCCCGAGCCAATATTCAACCTTCCTGCAGCAGACACAGTAGGTTCAACAACAGACATGATCTGGAGTTCCTTCAAAAGCCCAGACTGGAACCTTTTTCTCAAACTCTACTCAAAATACGCTAACTCCAACTGCCTATTAGACAATTGCCCACCCACCATCATGAAATCCGCCCCTCCCCCCCTCTTTTAAAGTCGAACTCTTCAGCTGGGTCTCACTATGCCTGTCCACTGGTCACTTCCCGACCAATCTTGGCCACATTCTTGTATCCCCTATCCCCAAAAATAACAAGGAACCCATCTCCGCCACCGCCAACTACAGACCCATCGCCAACATCCCACTCTTCCAAAAACTCATGGAAGGCCTAATTAACCATGACCTCATGAACTACCTAGAAAAGTTCAACATCCTTCATGACTCCCAATCCGGCTTCCGCACAAACCACAGCACAGAAACTGTTTTAGCTACCCTGACCAATTACCTCCTCCACCTGTTCTCACTGGGCAAAAGTGCCCTAGTACTCCAATTCGACCTGAGCAGCGCCTTCGACCTGGTCAACCACAATATTCTGCTCAGCTGCCTTGACTCCATCGGCATCACCGGCCAAGTTCTAAACTGGTTCTCAAGCTTCCTTACTAACCGTACTTACCAGGTCCACAGCAACGGAACCTTCTCCCATCACTGGCGCAATCCCTGTGGAGTCCCACAAGGCTCCCCCCTTTCCCCCTTCCTTTTCAACATTTACTTGGCCCCTCTGGCACGGACACTAGCCAACTCAAACTTAAAATCATTCATATACGCAGACAACATCACAATTATCATTCCCCTAACTTCATTCACACAACAGACGGAACAACTCACCTCTTCTATCCTCACCAAGCTAGAACTATGGACCTCACAATTCAAATTAAAATTGAACACCGAAAAAACCAAAATTTTTCTGGCAAGTCCTACCCACAAACTAACAAACACTTCCCTGAAATTGAACGGCCTAGACTACCCAATCAACCCCACCATAAAAATCCTTGGAGTCCTCCTAGACAGAAGCTTGACCTTCGAAGACCATACCAGTGCCTAGGTCAAAAAATGCTTCTGCTTCCCTCTGGAAACTGCGCATCATTAAACGCCACTTCGACCACCTTTCCTTTCGTCTTCTGGTCCAATCACTAATCTTAAGCATACTGGACTATTGTAACATCATATACCTGGGATCCTATAAAAACACCATCAAACGTCTAAGAATAGTCCAAAACGCTGCCGTCCGCCTCATCTTTGACCTCAAAAAACATGACCATGTCAGCCCCTACTACATTAAACTCCACTCTCTGCCGGTAGAGGCAAGGATCATCTTTAAATTCGCCTGCCTCTGCTTCAAAACCCTAGCAGGCTCTTCACCAATCTACCTATCTGAGCATCTCGAAATTGCAGGCCCCTCTCGCACACGAAACACTTACCTGTTTTCCTTCCCTTCCCTGAAGGGCTGCCTCTACAAGAAATTCCTCGATAGATCCCTAGCATTCCAAGCGGGCAAATGGAACAAATGCCTTACAACCCTCATTTCCAATTCCCCCACCTATCTAATGTTCAGAAAGTCAATCAAAACTTACCTATTTGACAAATTCCTCTAACTTCTCCCCCCTCTTCCCTGCCACCTCCTCTAATCCCAACTTACCCAAGTCTCTCCGACTCCCCCTATCTTTTTAGCCACTAAATGGCCTAGCAAAAGGATCACTCAATCCAGCTAACCTTCTCCTCTTCGTTACCCCTCATTCTAAATGCCTCTGCTCTACCTTATTGAATATCGCTGTATGTAACACCGCCATATGTAACACTGCCTTATGTTTCACCGCTGTATGTAACTCACAGCAAATGTATCTTCATCTCAAATGTAACTTTGCTGTAATAATAACTTCACTGTAAATGTAGCATTGCTGAAAATGTAACTTCGCTGTAAATGTACACTCTCTTCATCTGTTAACCGCATAGAACGTCCATGGTAATGCGGTATACAAGAATAAAGTTATTATTATTATTATTTCAGTTGTCGGATCATCTGTTTGTATTGGCTGGAGCCTTCCCATAAAAGTCAACTAGCCTCAAAAATAACCATTTTAAGATGTATCTATATGACCATTTCTTCAGCCTATATCGGAAGTGAAAAATGTCTGCCTATATCCGTAAAAGCGCACACTACTAGAAGTGTAACTTCCTTATGGGTGGACTCTTCATCAGTGTCCCCAGAAGAAATCTGTAGAGCTGCCATTTGGTCTTCTTTCCAAACATTCACACGAAGTTTTGCAGGATGGACATGGCAGCCAAAAAGGACTCCATATTTGGATCTCCAGTTCTGACAGCAGGCTCATCTGTCTCATCCTAAATTTGGGGGACTGCTTTGATATGTCCCACACATTCAGAAATGGAGTCTGTCGCACTAGAAGGAAAGATTAGGTTCTTACGTACCTCGATAATCTTATTTATGATATACTGACATTATATTCCTGAAGCCCACCCTGTCAGATGGTCATTTGCCTGCTTACTGCCTCAGAGATGCTAGGGCATCTGTACATCTTGTTTCTTTGTCAGCCTTGACGAGGATAGAGGACATGACTTCCACATTGAAGAGGCTAGGGGGTACCTATAAAATCTTCCACACTCATTGCAGGTTTGCGCTCAAGTTGGTGACTTGTTTATTTTTCACCTTATGAATTAGAAATAGTTACTTTTGGTTATGTTTAATGATATGAGCAGAACAGATATATCTCTCAGGGAGTGTCCCTGAATCTCTCTCTATTTCCTCTCCAGGACTGACCATTTGCTTTAGTATGAACTGAGAAATTAGAGGACAGCCCAGAAGGATAGAAGACGGAGCAAAACAATGCTAATAAAGCTCCCTACAAGAATTCTCACAAGAAGGGATTGACTACCCCCACGTTCAGGAATAGAGTGTCTGTCTACCAGAAAGAAGATTATCAGAGTAAGAACCTAATCTTTCCTTACTGTGAAAGTACATGCCATGATTTGATGGCATATATTTTGCTGCTGGGCTAAGTATGGTAGAGCAAGGGCAGAACACATAAGTGCATGTTTAGATTATAAAATTCTATCTTAATTCATATCCTAAAATTTAGGTGCAGATATTTAAACCAGTGTAAGTGATCACACCTTAGATATAAGTGTATTATCCCAGGACAAGCAGGCAGCATATTCTCACATGTGGGTGACATCATCTACGGAGCCCCGACGCGGACAGCTTTTCAAGCAAACTTGATTGAAGCTTTCAAGTTTGCTAGTGCTGCACCACGCATGTGTGTGCCTTCCTGATCCACTAGAGGGCGCATACCCTCCTCATGGTCCTCAGTTCTTAGTTTTCCGCGGAGTCAGAAAGCCCTGTCTCTCTTCTCTCCGTTCTTTAAGTGCCTTTCTAGCACCGCGACTTCTTTATTTTGTTAGGGAGTCGCTGTGCGCTGTTACTTGATCGTGTGTTTCTTTGTTTTCAAAAAAAAAAAAGGACTTTTTATTGTGTTTCTATCCGGCCGGCCCTTCTTGGGCCTCAGCCATGCGGCTAGGCCTCATTTGGCTGCAGCTGTATTTTCTTCTTCCCTGGCCTCTCTCTGGGCTCACCTCGTGTGAGCAGGATGGCCGGGACCCTTGTTCCTTCGTGGGAATCGGACTGAGTAGCTTCGATCCTTGGTAAGTCTTCTTGCTTTCTTTTTGTCTTCTAGCTGCATTACCTCGGTAATGCCATCGGCTGAGTCTCAGGCATTCCAGGCATCGAGTGCAGTCGTGCCCGCCTCTACGAGACCTTCAAAGCGTGCCTCCTCCCATGGGAATACTCATATCGAGGTTGCCCTTATGGAGCGCACTGCTGCACCTTTCTTACCTGTTCATGGGTACGGTGCTGACTTCGGAACCTCGATGTGCCTCGACGTCGGCGGGAGCTTCGTGCCTCGGCGTCGACTGAGGCTTCGTACATCAGTGTCGACTGAGGCTTCGTGCCTCGACGTCGATCGAGGCTTCGTGCCTCGACGTCGACAGGCTTCGTACCTCGACGTCGACTGAGACTTCGTGCCTCGACGTCGATGAGGGTTTCCTGCCTCGACTTCAACTGAGGCTTCGTGCCTCGGCGTCGACTGAGGCTTCGTACATCAGTGTCGACTGAGGCTTCGTGCCTCGACGTCGATCGAGGCTTCGTGCCTCGACGTCGACAGGCTTCGTACCTCGACGTCGACTGAGGCTTCGGGCCTCGACGTTGACTGTGGCTTCGTGCCGCGAGGTCGTCTGAGGCTGCGTGCCTCGACGTCGGCTGAGGCTTCGTGCCTCGACGTCGACTGAGGCTTCGTACGTCGACTGAGGCTTCGTGCCTCGACGTCGACTGGGGCTTCGTGCCTCGGCGTCGACCGGGCTTCGTGCCTCGGCGTCGACTGAGGCTTAATGCCTCGACGTCGACTGAGGCTTAATGCCTCGACGTCGACTGAGGCTTCGTGCCTCGACGTCGACTGGGGCTTCGTGCCTCGAGGTCGACTGAGGCTTCGTGCCTCGAGGTCGACTGGGGCTTCGTGCCTCGGCGTCGACCGGGCTTCGTGCCTCGGCGTCAACTGAGGCTTCGTGCCTTGACCTTGACTGGGGCTTCGTGCCCCGACGTCGACTGAGGCTTCGTGCCTCGACGTCGACTGAGGCATCGAGGGCAGTCGTGCCCGCCTCTACGAGACCTTCTGAGCGTGCCTCCTTCCATGGGAATACTCAGATCGAGGTTGCCCTTATGGAGCACACTGCTGCTCCTTTCTTACCAGTTCATTGGTACGGTGCTGCCTTCTGACCCTCGATGTGCCTCGACATCGCCTGGAGCTTCGTTCCTCGACGTCGACTGGAGCTTCGTGCCTCAAACTTGACGGAGGCTTCGTGCCTCGACGTCGATGGAGGCTTCATGCCTCGACGTAGCATGAGGTTGCGGGCCTCCACGTCGACCGGGCTTCGTGCCTCGCAGTCGACTGGGGCTTGGTGCCGCGCCGTCGCGTGGGGCTTGGTGCCTCGCCGCCGCCTGGGGCTTCGTGCCTTGAAGGCGTCTATGGCTTTGTGCAGGATTTTCTGCCTCAATGTTGACTGGGGCTTGAGGTCTCGAAGTCGACGGAGGCTGGCTGCGACCGTGTGCTCCGCGCCCCTTGACGCTTGTGCTTCGACGTCGCCTGAGGCTTGTGCCTCTTCGCCGCCTGAGGCCTTGCGCCTCGATGTAGAAGGCGGCTGGGTGCCTCGACATCGTCTAAGGCTTTGTGCTTGGATTTTCTGCCTCAATGTCGACTGGGGCTTGAGGTCTCGACGTCGACGGAGGCTGGGTGTCTCGGCGGATGCTTTGTGCCTTCGACGTCGGCTGCGGCCGTGTGCTCCGCGTCCCTTGACGCTTGTGCTTCGACGTCGCCTGAGGCTTGTGCCTCGACGTCGACTGAGGCTCGGGGCCTCATCGTCGGCTGGAGCTCTGTGCCTCGTCGTTGCTGAGGCTTCGTACCGTCGACGGGGGCTTTGTGACTTGACGTCGCTTGGGGCTTTGTGCCCTGTGGTTGACTATGGCCTTGTGTTTCGAAGTCGACTGTGGCTTGATGCAGCAACGTCGCTGGGGGCTTTCTCCCACGGCAGCGGCTGGGTTTTGGGCCTCGGTGTTGACTGCGGGTTTGCACCTGGGCGTCTCCGGCTCCGGTTCGAGAGGGTTCAGACTCTCTCCCTGCTCCGGTTCTATTGCTCCCGCCATGCGGCCTCTCGCTTGGCGCCGAGTGTGGCTGAGGTTCCGAGCCTCCAGGCTCGTCTCGCCGTTTTTACTTGCGTGAGTTCAGCGCTTATTGAGGCCTCTCTTGCGGTGGCCACTAACCGCCTCTCAGATCGCGACCTATCGGGACGCCTTCAGCTGAATCCTGTCTGCCCCGGGGGTTTGGACTCCTCCGGAGGGGGCCTCCGAATACCTTCCTTGTGTTACCTCGGCCTCCTTCGCAGCAGCCGCAATAGCTGCTGCAGCGCCGGGGTTGGGGTTAGCCGCCGGCTTCGGCGACTCCTGGTCGTCTTTTTGTCTATTCTCGCATAGCCTCTGGGCGGCTCTCCTTCTGGGGATTCCTCCCCTCCCTTCGGGAGGGGTGTCTCCGTGTCTACGCACCGGGAGTATAGCCTCCCTTCTGTCGGTCGGGCATTTCCTTCCTCCCATCTGCGTCTGGCCCTTCGAGGCCTGCACTAGTTCTAGTACGGGAGTGGGTCTGACTCAGCCCGCCCCAGTCTCGGGTATCCGTCGGGGCGGACCTGGATCTTTGTCTCGGCCTCACAGGAGGCCCTTGTTTGTTTATGCCGGAGGGTAGGCCCTCTGTCATCGGTCCGCCTCCGGTCTTTTCTGCCTCTGCCTCGGCAGGCTGCCGGTGGGCGCTTGTGTCGGCTGGTGTCTCAGCGGTCTTCGGCCTCGGCCGAGCTGATGCTGATCCTTTTGGGATCAGGGGTCTCCACGGTGAATGTCCCGAGGTTCGCCTGGTTTCATCTTCGTGTTCCCCGCTGGACACGAGCATCTTAGTGATGGCAGGATCGGGATCCCGCTTCCCAGCACATTGAGGTGCCTCCCTCCTTGACACACTTGTTTCGTTGGTGGGCCACCTCTTCGTATTCCCGCATCAAAAGGTTCTGCCGATGGACTCCTCGGCATGGGCGACGGCCTTCGGACTCAGGGTCCTTGGCCGAGTGCGGACTGTCGCAGCCACATCAATCTGCTGGAGCTCCAGGCCATTTGCATTGTCGGGGTATTGGTTGCAAGATAGTGGGGTCCTGGTGCGTCCCGACATCTCGGTGGCGATGTATTCGGTGACCTAGCCAGGGTGTAGAGGTTCCCTGTCACCTTGCAGGGAAGCCCTTTGTCAATGGCAGTGGGCGTTACATCACTGCTTCTTTCTTGGGGCGGTGTATTTCCGAGGCGTGCAGCATTGTCTGCTGGACGCGTTGAGTCGCCCTTTTAAGCCGCATGAATGGTGGTTCCATTCTCAGACTCTGCGGCAGGGGGTTGTTCGATGGGGAACCCAACTGGTAGTGCTGTTCGCTTGACCCCTCACTCACTGGGCGATTTTGCTCGAGGATGTTCTACCGAGTTCGCATCGAGGTGGATGCTTTCTTCTCGATGGAATGGGCGGGTTCTATGCGTTCCCTCCCTTTACTCTAAATCTCGGGTCTTTGATGCACCTCCTGTCGGTCTGCGCCACCAGGATCTTGATGGCTCCTCTGTGGCCTTCGCAGCCATGGTTCTCCCTGTTCCTCCAGCGTGTCAGGGAGACTCAGCTTCTACCGATGTTCCCGTCTCTGCTGTCTCAGTGGTACGGTTTCTGTTGCATTCCAATCTGCAGTCTCTACACTTATCAGCTTGGTTCCTCGCAACATGCCTCCCTCCTTCTATTTCTCTCAGTCGGTGGGGGTGTTCTCGAGACCTCTCGAAGGATCTCCACTCGGCAAGGCTTTTCCCAGATATGGGCCTGAATTGCTGAGTGGTGGGCTGAGCACCGCATGGATTCTTTCTCTGCCATCCTTGCCTTTGGTGCTGGATTATTTGTTGCCCTTGTCTCGGTCTGGTCTCTCATCTACATCTATTCGAGAACTCTGTGCATTTGCTGACTTTCATCGGCCGATGAATGGGACTCCGTCCTTTCGACGGTTTCCCGCTTTATGAGGTATCTCTTCATTGTACATCCTCCGCTCAAAGCCCCTCCGGTGGTTGGGATCTTTGTGTGTTCCTGGCTCAATTGGTGGTATCTCCATTTGATGGAGCTCTTTTGAATTCCTTCACCTGGCAGGTGGTATTCCTGGTTGCTCTCACGTCTGCTCGCAGAATCGGCAAGCTGTTAGCTCTGATTGTGGACCCGTCTTTTCCTGTATTTCTTCATGACTCGGTGGTCATGCGATCTTTCCATTGTTCTTTCGGCCTTTTTTCCGAAGCCCCACTCGTCTCCTGGCGAGGTGGCGCTTCGCACTCTTGAATGTAAGAGGGCGTTGGTTTTTTGTCTTCAACGCACATCAGTCTCCTTGGACGGTTCCTCATTCTTTTTGTCCTTCGTCCTAATTGATCGGGACGCCCAGTTTCCAAGCGCCCCTTGTCCAACTGGTTGGCTGCTTGTTTTTCCTTTTCATATGCTCGGGCTGGGTCTCGCACTGTATGGTCGAGTCACAGGACATAGAGTCCGAGCGATGGCGGCCTCTGTAGCTTTCCTCAGGTCGACGCCTGTCGAGGAGTTTGGCAAGGCTGCCACTTGGTCTTCGGTTCAGACTTTCACCTACTACTGCCTGGATACTCTGTCCAGGAGCGACGGCCGGTTTGGCCAGTCGGTTTTGTATAATCTGTTTTCTTGGATTGCCAACTTCCCTCCGTCCCTTTTTGGTTAGCTTGGAGGTCACCCACATGTGAGAATATGCTGCCTGCTTGTCCTGGGATAAAGCACAGTTACTTACCGTAACAGGTGTTATCCAGGGACAGCAGGCAGATATTCTCACAACCCACCCGCCTCCCCGGGGTTGGCTTCTTTGCTAGCTATCTGTACTGAGGACCATGAGGAGGATATGCGCCCTCTAGTGGATCAGGAAGGCACACACATGCGTGGTGCAGTACTAGCAAACTTGAAAGCTTCAATCAAGTTTGCTTGAAAAGCTGTCCGCGTCGGGGCTCCGTAGATGACGTCACCCACATGTGAGAATATCTGCCTGCTGTCCCTGGATAACACCTGTTACGGTAAGTAACTGTGCTTTATCAGCCACTTGCACTGCTATTGTATAAAAAAAAAAATAGACACCTACCTACCTTCTTTTATAGCAGTGTTTCTCAACTCGGTCCTAGGGTTACCCTCCTTACAGTCAGGTTTTCAGGATATCCACAATGAATATGCATGAAAGAAATTTCTATATAATGGAGGCAGTGTATGCAAATCAAGTTTATGCATATTCATTGTGAATATCCTGAAAACCTGACTGGCAGGAGGTACCCTAGGACCAAGTTAAGAAACAGCTTTATAGAATAAGCTTAAAATAGGCACCCTCTTATAGAATTACCCTCTGTGTGTGCTTTTAGGATGCTGTAGTTCAGAATCTCATGCTGGAGTGGACTTTGTATGACACATTTCTACAAACTGATACATTCCCACACTTACCATTTTTGTTAAGTCGTATCTTTTTGCCAAAATTTACTACATTTGCTTATTCTGTACTTTTAATAATTAGTCAGCAATCTCAGCACTTCTGATATCAGGGCAAGAACATAAATATGTAGTTGTGGTATTTTTTTATGTATAATGATAAATAACAAACTCTTGTCTGCTTTGGATTATTTTGATTTAAATTATTCAAAACAATTCTAATGCTTTTAGCAAATTTCTGGAAAACTTAGGTGATGGAAAATAATCATTTAGTACTACTATTTTGTGTAATAATTATCAGATAAGCAGATAATCCATATTATAGCGCTATTATTTTATGCAATCCTATTGCATAGTTAATTCTATTTTATAACTATGTCAAATTGAAATTTAGATGGCATTGTTTAGTAAATATTAAGCAAAAATGATTTAACGTGCAATTCTGGTGGTCATTTAACTTACCAAATTATGGCATGTTTTGGGCAATAGTGCACTAGTGTAAGATTTCTCTTCTCTTTCCCACTTGCTTTTGCTTCTGCATTCTTTTCAATGAGGCTGCCATCTGAATCTGAGAGAAACGGGAGGTATGAGGGCTCAAGGTGAGGGTAATCATTTTTGTTTAAAAATGTCTACTGGTGTCATTTTGTACTCAATTTTGTTTTATATAATATGTATGTAGTAGTCTGCTTGAGTAGGGGGACAATTTTCTGTTATGAATTGTCTGTACTACAGCATAGGCTGTTCATTCAGGGGTCGATTCACTCAGAGGTTTTGATCTCCAGGAGGCCAGTAGCAGCCAAATATCAGGTTTTAAACTATTGTAGGTATATAGTCTGCTGCTATTTGTGTGTTCAAACTCTGTTGTTCAGAAAATGTCCTTGGGGCCTGAGCACATAAGCACAGCCTTCCTAGATATTTCTGCTCATGGCTAAGTAAATTCAAGTCAATCCAGTTTCCTTTTTACTTTCCTAACTTCCATTATTTACTTTGGGAAAAAATGTGATCTTTGCTTTCTTCTATTAAAACTCGTGGGAGCTAGCCTTTGTTGTATTATTATGCATTCTTTTCATCTATCTTTAAACATTTTTATTCTATCCCACCATATATCCACGCTGAACAGGTCTTTCCAAAGTTTAAATCCTTATTCATAGCACATTTTATTCAGCTAGTCTTTAATGTTCCGTTGTCATAACAATTTTTTTTCATTTTTTTGAACTGCGAAGGGACCGTTATAAGCGATACAGCGCTTGAATTTTTGATGAGTGTTTCTGTTGTGTGAGTGAAGTAAACCTTTTCCTATCTTTTATGATTTGGTATTCCTTTCTATGCTTTGTTATTATATTTATTCTGTAAACCGCTTTGACCTTCAGTAATTGTGGGATATCGAATAAAAAATAAACATAAAAAGGTATTGGAAAATGGTTGCCAAAAAAATCTGTAAAAGCAAGAAACTTCTCTGAATGGGAAAATATCACAGTGAAGTTATTTGTCTGGAACCTGCATTGAACATCATACCTACTGCATAACCATCTAAGCACACTATCCTCACACATCTTTCATCTCATTCTCCACCCCCTTCAAATTCATATCTTTCTCATAAGAACTCTTGCAAGTATTCACATTGTAGACTAGTGATGGGCAAACTTTTTGATTCGTGGGCCACAATGGCTTCTTAAATTTGACAGAGGGGCCGGACCAAGAGCATCCTTCTATCTCCCATCCCTCCTATCCCCCTGTGCAGCAGAACCTTTTCCCATCTATCCCTCCTATCCCCCTGTGCAGCAGAACCCTTGCCCATCATCTGTCCTTCCCTCCCTCCCATCGCTTGTGCAGCAGAACCCTCGCCCAGCTTCAATCCTTCCCTCCCTCCATCCCTCCCATCCCTTGTGCAGCAGAACCCTTGAGCACCCACCCTCATCATGCAGCTGAACCCCTGCATACCCACCATCCTTCCTTACCATCTGAACCCCGCTGACCACGAACCCTACATACCTCCTTCCAGAGCAGCATAGGGCCGACAGCACTCTAAACAGGCTGCTTTGTGGCCTTCTCTCGTCTGGGCCTTCCGTGTGCCGCGTTACTGATGATATCATCAGTGATGCGGCACTTGAGAGAAGGCCGCGAAGCAGCCTGTTAGAGTGCTGCCGGCCTCAAGCTTCTCTGGAGGGAGGTATATAGGGCTTGTGGTCGGCAGAGTTTGGATGGTCGGCGGACAGGATTAAAAAACTAAATGGGCCGTAGTTTGCCCATGTGTGTTGTAGACTAACCCTATATCCTTGCACTTTCAGTCCCGCCATATACAGCTAAACCTATGGAAAAACAAAAAGGACACAAATGATCACCAAAAAATGAACAGTACTTTTCAAGTCTTCTCACCCTTATATATTTGTCACATTCTGTCTAAAATATACAATTCAGAATAAGTAGGACACAAATAGGAATGTGAGTGAAGTAGACCTTGAATGATTTTCAGAAGACTGCTTTGGTGAAGCGCTAGCTAAACTAAGGATAGTCATACTGACAAGGCTGGATGGAACACATCCAAGGATACTGAACATAAGAATTGCCATACTGGGAGAGACAGAAGGTCCATCAAGCCCAGTATCTTGTTTCAACAGTGGCTAACCCAGATCACAGGTACCTGGCACGATTCCCAGGAGTAAAACAGATTTTATCCTAGGGATTTATACTAGGGATAAGCAGTTGATTTGCCCAAGCCATCTCAGTAATGGCCTATGAACTTCTCTTTTAGGAAATTATCCAAACCTGGGAAAGTTCTAGAAGTTCCACTGTCTGACCTTTTCAATGCTGCTTTAGAGAGAGATCCTGAAGGACCGAAGAAAGGCAGACGTCTTTTTACAAAAGCAGAATTAAAGAGGAGATTAGGATCTTCATATTTCTTGGCCTGCTCTCCATGGTGACGAAATTAATGGAAATACTTCTAAAACAGAGGATAATGTGTGTTCTGGAATCCAGTGGATTACAGGACCCAAGGTAGCATGATTTTACAAGAGGTAGGCTTTTGATTGTTGACCAAAGAGATGGATCAAGGGATAAAGGTCAACATAGAGTACTTAGATTTAAGCAAAGCCTTTGATGTGATTCCACATAAGCAATTTATAAACAAATTGAGCACACTTGAATGGGCCCTAAAGTGACTGACTGACGGACTGTGGAAGGCGACAAAGGATAATTGTAAACAACGGATATAGGATGAAGATGAAAGTGAAGGGATAGTCTTAAGGCTAATGTAAAGAAATTCAACTTTATGGATGCATGAAATTGTCTCCTGGTGGAGGTGGATACGTGAAGACTCTGAATTAAAGAATGACACGGACAAATTTGTCCCCATCTCTGCAGGAACTCAATTTCTCCGTTCAGTCCCCGTGAGTTTTGTTGCTGTCCCTGCCCCATTCCTGTAAGCTCTGCCTTAACTGCACAAGCCTCGAACACTTATTTGAGGTCCATGCATTGAGAAATGAAGCTGCTAATATTAGTCAAGAGGATGAGGAACCTATTTAGAGCAGTGGGCTGAGACCCAGAGAAGCCCAGTTTGAATTCCATAGCAACTTCTTGTGCTCTTAGGCAAGTCATTTAACCCTTCATAACCTCAGGTACAAGCTTAGATTGTAAGTGCTCTGGAGACAGGAAAGTACCTACTGCACCTGGATATAATTTGCCTTGTGTGAATTAAATCTAAAGTCTCTTCTCCTTACAGCTTAGGTCACATGTGCCTGAAATGCTGTCTTTGCCACCTTCATTCTTATTCAGCTTCCTTGGTGCTGCTTCTCCAGCTTTGCATAGCAAATAGTTTTCTATATAGACAAGTAGGATTGAATTGAGCACACAAGTGGATGACAACATCCAATGCCAGGGTGGGACATTGTTCCCAAAACTCAGAGCACTTTTAAAGATCTAAGCTTGCATAGACAGAGTTTCATGTTTTCAGTATCCACTTGTCTCCATGTTCTTGAAACCTCCATTACAGTAACTACCAGTTCATTGCATATGATTTTTTCTGCTCATGAACTGATGGAATCCTTGCCTCTAAAGTGTGTTACTTGGAGGCTACCTTTTATTTGTGGTAGTTACCTCAGCCAAAAGAATCTGTTATACATGAACCTTCTGCAATTCCATCACAAAGTCGTTAACAGATAACCCAAAGTTTCTACCAGATGTAATCATGTTCTTTCATACCAGAGAAGATTAGTGTTGCTTGCCATTTTGACCTATGCCTCAGGCATCTATATGAGGAAACTTTACACTCTGGGCTGGAAAGACCAGTCCTTTTCATCTTAGTTTATTTGTTTGGTGGCAAAGTATGTGCCTGCTAATTAGCTAACATTATGTATTCAAATCATTATTATTCCCTTGCAAATGGTGTCGAACCTCTTCAGAATACAACCAAACTGCTTATAGCTCGTGAAATAATTTACTTCACTAGAATGTATCTGCAAAGCATCTACCTGGTCCTTGCATCCTACTTCACAATCTTTCCTTATAAGTTTTTCTATTAATAAAACCTCATACAGCAGTAGAACATTTCTCTTAAATTAGAGAACAAACCTGAACTTGTGTGAATCGCCACACTTGTGTACTTGTATTCAGTCCTGTTTGTTGACAGAAAAGGCAAAGTTGCATTACCTGTACCAGATGTCATCATAGATGGCAGGATTAATCAGGCACAACCTCCTTCCTGAGAGTGAATCCTAAACTTTAAATTTAGGAAACTAAGAGGATGCTGTATGTGGCAAGGGCTGGGCATGCAAAGAACTTTATAGCAGTTTTGAGCTCTGGGAAAGATGTTCATCTTGACTTCATTAGATGTCACCCACTTGTATGCCTGATCTTACCATCTGCAGAAAATATCTGTTACGGGAAAGCAGATTTCCTTTGTTGTTCAGCTTATCTAAATTCAGTCACGTTTCTGATATCAAAATAGGTGAATCGACCCTTGAGATGATAACTTACCAAAACAACTGATTTATTTGCAGACCATATATAGTAAACCATTAGTAATTCACTCATATATACTTTGTTACATTTTAGATCCACTGTTTTACCTATCTTAAATTTCAGCTGAAAGATACTATTATGCTGTTGCCAATACAGGCAGTCCCCGAGTTACAGACACCCAACTTAAGTACGACTCGTACTTAAGAACATGGTTGCATCTTCATTTGATTTCACTAAGCAGTATTTCCAGTGGCATAGATTCCTACACTTCTCCTATAGCAGATTCAGAAATGATGCATGGCCACATTAAAAATAGTGTGTGGTTGTATATGCTGTACCTTAGAGGGAACACTGGGGGACAGTTGGCCCTTGTGTCAGCTGGGAGCAAAGATAAGCGGGATAATTAAAATCTACATGTTCTGAGTAACATACAAAACCGACTTAAGAACAGCCTTAAAAATTTAACTTGTTCTTAACCCGGAGACTGCCTGTAGCACTATTGGACAATTAAATATATAATTGGTGCAGTATGGCCTGGGTGCAACTGTGGCTTAATGGTTAGAGTTGCTGCCTCAGCACCCTAAGATTGTGGTTTTGATCTTAGTACCACTCCTTATGACCTTGGACAAGTCACTTAGCCCTCCATTGCCCCATAGGTAGGTTGAGAGCTTGCCAGGACAGATGGGGGAAAAACACCTAGAGTGTATGATAAAATTACTCGGTTGTACACTGTACAGATGCCAAAATACTGGATATGTTGGGATATATTAAGAATTAGAAATAATACCTCTATTTTAACTTTACAGTAAAGTTTTAAAAATGTAGGCTTGATGCATTATAAATGACAGCAGTTGAAAAGCAAAGTGCTTTATCGGTATGATAATTTGATCATTGACAAGTGAATTTAAGGAAATTAAACATAGTAATGTGGGTGCTTCTTTTATAATTTTTTTTTTCAGCCGTAATGTCTCTGGGGAACACAAAGATGAAAACAAGGAGGCAAAGCCTCGTTCACTGCGGTTCACCTGGAGCATGAAGACCACCAGTTCCATGGATCCAAATGACATGATGCGAGAGATTCGCAAGGTCCTGGATGCCAATAATTGTGACTATGAACAAAGGGAACGTTTCTTGCTTTTCTGTGTCCATGGAGACGGACATGCTGAAAACCTTGTTCAGTGGGAAATGGAGGTGTGCAAGCTGCCAAGACTATCACTTAATGGAGTTCGCTTTAAGCGAATATCGGGAACATCCATAGCTTTTAAAAACATTGCTTCCAAAATCGCCAATGAATTAAAGCTGTAAACCTAATTTAAAAATTATATTGTACACTTAAGTAGCCGTTACAAGTGTTTTTCAGCAGCACTGGTTGACATGTATAAAATATTTAGGCAATAATTTCTGCATCTTCGGAATCATGATATGAAAACAAAACACGCTGCTGAGCTGGGAGGGAGAGATGGACATTTTTTTTATAAGTGCACTACAGCATTAAAGTTGCCTCCTATGTAAATTATTTACCCCTTCTGCTTATTTCCATTTGTCTGGCTGGCACTGGTTTGAAACCAACATAAAATGTATCCATTTGTTAATATGCGTCAAGTATGCATGGTGGGACGTATGCGTGTATACATTTTAGGGGCAGTTCTATAACTAGAGACACAGTATAAGCATGTTCTATAAAGGAACATAGGTGCCTAGGTTCTATGATTAATATTCAGGTGTTTGCAAGTATGAACACCTAAATGCACCTAATTCATTGTGTGCTGTAAGTTACACATGTAGTAGGAGCCCCGCCTACTTCAGCACATGCTTTTTTTGCCCTTTGTACACCCCTTGCAAAAACATACTATGTAAGTTATGCAAATATTCATAGAATAGTACTTGGGCAGAATTTTTGCTTTTATGCACATATGTAAAGCGTATATGCCATCATTATGAATATTTAAGTGTGTGCCATGTGTAAATGGGGGTCCCTAGTTATAGAATTAGCCTTTTTATGTAGCGTTGATGTGTGTAGATAGTAAAACGATAGGACCTTTGTTTAAATTTTGATACCAAATGGGGAGGAAACAATTTTAATCTTAAAATATGTTGCATTTTAAATGTAAACTGAATACAGATTTGCAGTGTTAAAAAGGGTGAGCTTTCTGTAAAGAACTGTAGATACTTTGTTTAATAGTATGAGAAAATTGCACAGGCTCTTCACTGCTTACCATGCTTTGGACTGTATTCCTCCTAGGACCTTCCATATTAAAAGGCATTTCAACTTAGCCAACTCAGGGATCGATGCAGTAAAGTGTGCTAGACTTCTAGACACAATTTTGTGTGAATCCTATGTAGAAATGAGTTTTGCATGCGAGCCTACTGCACAAAACCTTGGTAGATGTTAGCACACCACACATGTAAATCTGTGATATTAAAGCTTTTAGAAGACAAGAAGGTTAAGTGCAATATTGAGGTTTAACACAAGGTCTGAGGAGGGGCAAAAAGTTTGCTCATTGTTCTTTGATAGTGTTAGTGGGGATTTCATGCCTGTTTCTTCCCTATACTGCGAGCATAAGAACTCTGGGGAGGGAGGGGGGGGTTGTTTTTTGTTTTTTCTGGCTTCCATGAAGAGCAAGGATTAAAAAAGACAGCTATAGGGAGATATGCAGAATAAAAAATAAAGTACTGTTGATGGATGTATTTGACCTTGGCCCGGATGCACAAAAATCCTTATCCAAACCTTGTGGGTCACTGTGGGGCCATTTAATTGTCCAATTTGAAAACGGTGATCGATCTTTAAATGACTTTACGAGTAAATTAGTTTCACAGAGGTCAAGTTTCAAGTTTATTTTGATTTGATATATCCTAAGCAGCTTACATAAAGCATTGCTAAAAATTATTTAAAACAGGGAGGCAAGAATAGACAATTTAAATAATCCCACCCCATCAGTCTTTGGAAAAGCAATTTTTACACATGCACAGAACCGGCAGGGGAACCCTTAAGCAGCTTCCTGCCACTCAACTGGGGCAAAAAGACTTTTTTTTAATGGGCACTGGTATTGTTTAATACATGCACTGGTATTGTGCATGTATTACACAAACACACAACATCTGTTCCTATTAAAAAAAAGTAGTGCCTGCCCCTGAAAAAAAGAGGGGTGTCCACTCGGAAACCCGGACCACCCCTCCTGCTTGCAAAGATCAGGGCCACCCATACCCCTCATGCTCCTGATTCTCCCCCACCTTCCCGCGAAGATCGTGGCCACCCAGACCCCCCTCCTGTGAAGATTGTTGGCAGGAGGGATAACAACTCCCTCCTGCCTCAGCCACCTTGAAGCCCCTGACCAAACCCTGTACCTTATACTGAAGAAGACAGCAGGAGGGATGCCCAGTTCCTCCTGCCCAGCAGGCCCACTTCTACAAAATGGCAGACCTTTCCGGTGCATCCTGGGATGTACTGTAAGGGGCCTAAGGCTCTGATTGACTCAGTTGCTTAAGGCCCCCTCCCCTCTAGGCCTGTTGGTAATCTCAGGTCAATAGGAGTTGATGCTAGATTTAGTGCATGACTAAGTGATAGGGCATCAATCGGAGCGCTCATTTTAATATTAATGCCCTTGTTTTAATACTAATGAGGTCATTTGCATAGCAGAGTTGGAGGCTGCGATGAACACACGGAAAAGCCTGCGGTGAGCCATTGTGTGCATCAGTTGGTAAATTAGGTCAACCTGGTTTAGCGACAATTGTTAGACGCACAGCGAGTTTAGTGCATCTGTTAGCACAGGGATAGGGAACTCCGGTCCTCGAGAGCCGTATTCCAGTTAGGTTTTCAGGATTTCCCCAATGAATATGCATTGAAAGTGCATGCAAATAGATCTCATGCATATTCATTGGGGAAATCCTGAAAACCCGACTGGGATACGACTCGAGGACCGGAGTTCCCTACCCCTGTGTTAGCACGTGCACAGATTTGCTAGAGTGCTATTCTCTGCATAAATATTATTTGATGCATAGAATAACATTTGTGCTCATTGGAATTGGGATAAGTGCTGATACAGTTTGTGTGCAAGACACAGTTGCCACTAGCATAGAGCCATGTGCGCATGTGTTGAGTGTACTCTTCCATATAAGAAGACACTTTTTTGCTCTCAGCCTATTTGCAAGCTGTTAGCTTACAGCAGGGGTAGAGAACTCCGGTCGAGAGCCGTATAACAGTCCAGTTTTCAGGATTTCCCCAATGAATATGCATGAGATCTATTTGCATGCACTGCTTTCAATGCATATTCATTGGGGAAATCCTGAAAACCCGACTGGAATACGGCTCACGACCGGAGTTCCCTACCCCTGGCTTACAGCACTGGGGAGCAAAGTTCTTTGTTGCGCATGATATGCAGTACAGTTTCCTATGACTGCAATGTAAGATAATTGCAACAACCCTCAGAAGTTAGTGCCTCCCTTACTCTTTACCCATCCCTAATTATGTACAAGTCTACATGCTTCTCTGCAAAACTAGGTCTAATTTCAGCATATTTTCTCTGCAGTTATTGCCTGCTTTTGAACAGTTGGCTGTTCTGTAACTGCTTTTGCCAAGCCTATTGGAGGGTAGAGAAAGCAGGAAATTCTGTGAGGCTCAAATAGTGATTTTCAACCCAGTCCTCTGGGCACACTCATCCAGTCAGGTTTTCAGGTTATCCAAAATTAATATGCATGAAAGACTTACTACCCCCTTAACGTGCAAATCTATTTCATGCATATTCATTATGGATCTTCTGAAAATCTGACTGGCTGGATGTACCCCAAAGACTGGTTTCAGAAGCATTGGCTCAAAGGGATATTAGACCTCCAGCAAGAGTTCCAGACTATGGAGAAAATATTTGAAGATTTTCTCTTTCCAAGTGATAAATAACCCACTTTACCTGTGGGTTTATGGTGCTGCATTATTATGTATGTAATGCAAGGATATTAAGTGCTAGTCTAGGCAAATTTTCAGCCTTGCACTCTCCCCCCTTCAGGCCCCCCAACCCTGAGATATTGATAATGAAAGTCAATCATGGTTACTCCTTTCAATCCTGTAAAAATATAATTGGTAAAGCTTTCTTATGTAAATAAGGGCTATTTCCTAAAGCCATTTACTAGGGTAAATGGTTTAATGAAAATTAACCACCTTTCCTGCAGCTAGAAATATGCTCTGGTTTCTTGTCTTAGGACCTCTTGTTTTGACTGCAGCTTCTCTTTGCTTCCAAGTGTGCCTGATGGTTGAGCCCACTTTGGGTAAACCTGCAGAAAACAAGGTTTTAAACAACCCCTTTGCAAGCATGCTGCATTGAAAGGGTGTGCTGGAGGTAGTATTGGGGCATGCACAGGAAAGTGTTCAAGGTGATTTAATTTTGAGATTCTTGCACATTACTTTGCACCTTTTATGAGTGCCAGCCCCTGTTTTTAAAGGAAAGGTCCATAGGGAGCTTACCTTTGAAAATCGGCTTTTATAAACTGAACCTGCAAGGATTTAATTATAGCCCCTCCCCAACAGCATTTCAGCATAGCTGACTTTTAAGATCATGTATTTTGAACTATCTGAGAAATTCTTGAATGGCATCTAGACTCTCCTCTTTTGCATTTTAAAATATTCTCCGTTTGGGACCTGGATTAAAATATAATGACTTAAATTGCCAGCATCTTATGAAGTTCAGATCACATGTGAGTAAAATTTGGCACCCTTTTTATAAATCTGAGAAGAGGACCCAGAGAAGTTTAATCTTTAGTTCAAACATTGTGGTAATATTTGCTCTTAATTTATGATGTGCATGTTTTTGTGGGAAAAAGGAAAGCTTAAATTTCTAAGGCTGCAAGGCTTGCACTTTGAGTTCGTCATATCCATTTTTATGTTTTTAAAATATAGATCAGGGACTGCTCAGTTTTTATTTCAGCTTTGTTCCAACCATTTTGAATAAAATGTTTGGATAGTAATTATCAATATTAATGTCTTAGCTGGATTTTTACAGTGCCTTGTAAAGATTTCATACCCTTTTAAGTAGATTTTATTTCACTGATCTATACAATATGCTATACCAGGTGTGGGCAACCACGGTCCTCAAGGTCCACAACCCAGTTGGATTTTCAAGATTTCCATAATGAATATGCATGAGATTGATTTGCATATATTGCTTCCATTGTATGCAAATAGATCTCCTCATGTTTATTCATTGTGGAAATCTTGAAAACTCAACTGTGCAACATGAAAGAACAATTGTAAAATTATTCAAGAAGTAATTAAGCAAAAAAAGTCTTGATTGCATAAGCCTTAGTTCAATCCTGTTGATTCAATACTTGGTGGAAGCCTTTTTTTCAATAACTGTTATGATTCATTTAGAAAAAGTACTTTTCAGCTTTGCATAGAAGGATAGCACTGTTTTGTTCCTGTTGGCAAAATAATTCCAGCTATTTTAGGTTGACTGGAATTATCTGTGGACTGATAGCTCCAAGGATTTAGGTCCATTGTTTTGTGCATAATATATTATCCTGTTGAAAGACGAATGTTCTGTCCAGTTCCAAGTCTGTAGCTGACTTGGAACAGGTTTTCCTTCAGAATATGGCTTGTACTTTAAGCCATTCATCTTTCCCTTGATCTTTACAAGCCTCACCACTGCAATATGCTGCTGCCGCCAACACCACCATTTCATATTGCAACTTAAATATTACTATAAATAAACCAGGCTTGTCCAACCTATGGCCCATGGGCCAGAACCAAGTGCTGCTATCCAGCCCGCACTTGGCTGACCTCAGTTTCATCAAAACCCCACAACGCCAGCTTCCCTGCTGTGATTCTGGCTCTCTTCAAGCTTGATCCATGTGGCACAGGAAGTTCAGAAGCTCTCACAAGACTTGAAAACAAGATCAATCTGAACTTTTCTGAGCCATTTAGAGAAGGACATGGGGACAGGTACCCATGGATAACCGTGGAATGGAGATGGGGACAGAGCCCATGAGGATGGTGGACACGGGGACTTAGCCTTTAGGGACAGGGACAAATTGTGTCCCCATGTCATTATCCAAGAGACTAACCTTAAACAGGTTGTTCCATCTAGATGGAACAGCATCTATACAATGCTAGTTTTAATATGTAAAAAGTTAACACATCTTAGGCAACTGAATTCAATAATTTAAAAAACCTGCAGATCTGCTTTTGGATTTAAATGAACTACTGTTAAATGACATTTGTGTCTTTGCTGCTGATGTAGCAACATGAGTCTTGTCCACTGATTAGGCTCCTAGCACCTGCAACGTCCTTCCATCAAGCATCTTACTGCAACAGATTCATCCATTGTTGCTGGCATCAAGGAGCGTTTCCAACATTTAATAAGGGTTAGGGAAAGGGATTGGGACTTGTATACCATCTTTTTGTAGTTTTACAACCACACTCAAAGCGATTTACATACAGATACTTTCAAGCATTTTCCCAGTCTGTCCCGGTGGGCTCAATCTTAATATACTTGGAGCAGTGGAAGATTAAATGACTTGCCCAGGGTCACAGGAGCAGCACAGGGTTTTGAACCCACAACCTCTTATTTTTCTGTTCATTTTTCAGTTCATACACTACACAGTGTTCTCTTCTATGCCCATATCTGAAAACCAATTCAATTATCTTCACAGATGATGTAAAAACACAGGCAATTGAATCTTTGAGAAGGTTGTACCAAAGCCAAATCGAAATGGAGGGCACATTTGTGATTTATAAACAGTTGTACAGAATATTGTCCCTTTTTATACTTTAATGAAATATTTAAATATAAAATCACAAATGTTCGAGGGGATAGGGACAAATTTTGTCCCCCTGTCATTCTCCACCTCTCAAGTTTGCAAAGATCTAGAATCACAGCAGGGAAGCTGGAGTTGTGTGGTTATTGATGCATCCAGGTGGGAGGGGAGGGTGCATGAAAGACACATGGTGAAGGCTGGGGAGAGGATGATGCACTGTTGTATTTCATCACTATTCGGCAAAGAATGCGGCAAAATCTGATGGTGCATGGTTTGGCCCTCCGAATATTACAAAATATAAAATGTGGCCCCAATAGAAAAAGGTTAGTTGAGCCTGATCTAAACAGTTTATAAAAGTTAAAGCAATGTTAGAGAATGAAATGGAGCAAGGGGCATAAGTGTGATTCTGTGAAAAAGGTGCTTTTTGGGTTTTTTTAACACGAAAGGATAAACATCAAACAGTGAAGCGGGTATACAATCTTCCCAAAATGATTTAAAAATGTGTTTTAAATATACAATCCTAAATATTTCAAACACGTCAAACTTATGTTGACTGTAGGATGTCTCATGAATATCTGAAAAATATTTAAGGAAGGTGGAATATTTTTGAGATATTCATGAGACATCCTACAGTCAACATAAGTTTGATGTGTTTGAAATATTTAGGATTGTATATTTAAAACACATTTTTAAATCATTTTGGGAAGATTGTATACCCACTCCACTGTTTGATGTTTATGCTTTGATGACTATTCGGTGGAGTAGTTTGTCTTGTTTGCATTTTAGGGATTTGAATTTAGCTCGCAGCTTTCTCATTAGCTTAAGGTGAGTTGCATTTGGGTACAGTAGGTATTTATCTCCAGTGAGAATACAATCTGTTTGTACTTGAGGCAATAGAGGGTTAAGTGATGTGCCAAAGATTACAAGAAGTGGTGGTGGCATTTGAACCCTGTCTCTCCTGGTTCTCAGCCCGCTGTTCTAACCATTAGTCATTTACTCTTCTCGGCGGTGATTAGCATTGAGATCAAAGAAGTTCTAGTTTGGTCTTATAAAACCACAATACTCATATCATGTAGTTTTTCAGCAGTGCCTTTCTTGCCATCCTCCCTCACAGCCATGTTTTGGGAAGTAAACTTGAAATTTTTTAACAAGACATTTTCCTCAGTCTCAGCCAGAGACCTCTGCAGTCACTTAATCTTAGGCCTTCAGTAGTTCCCTTAATCCACTATCTTGGTACCAGACTGTTTCTAATTTACAATGATAGACATAACAATGTCCCAAGGGATATTCAAAAACACTGATATTTGTATAGCTGTCCCCAATCTGTACCTTTGAATAACGTTATCAAGGAGTTCTTTAAACATGTTTAGATCTTGACTTAAAATTCACTTACAACAGGAGCAACTTGACTATCTGCCCTAGAGTATTCAAATTAATTTAGCTATTGTGAGTACTTGTGAGCTCCTTTTGTCTTAATAAGGGCCTAGATAAGTTAATTTGGGTATGGATATGAGGTTTGCTATGATAGTGTGAATACTTATGCAATCAAGACTTTGATTTCCTAGTACCATTAGAATATTTCTTTTAATTCTTTCATCTTGAAAGTAGAACGTTATGTAGATCATTGAAATAAATTACTACTTTTAGACTGGAGAAAGCAAAAAAAATGTACAAGTATATGAAGATGTGGCATAGTCACATGAATTGACATAGCTGTAGTAGTGATTTAAGGAGCTATTAAGACAAACTAAGGGCTCCTTTTAAAAAGGCGCGCTAGGGCCTTAACGCGCGGAATAGCGCATGCTAGCCGCTACCGCCTCCTTTTAAGCAGGCGGTAGATTTTTGGCTAGTGTGCGCTAATCCGGTGCGTGCGCTAAAACGCTTAGCGCACCTTCGTAAAAGGAGCCCTAAGTAACCAAAATGAGCAAGATAGCATGTCTTCCTTGTCACTGTAATATTTTAATTTTGGAACTGCTTTTGAACTTTAATGAATCATACTTAAGAACATAAGCAGTGCCTCTGCTGGGTCAGACCAGAGGTCCATCTTGCCCAGCAGCCCGCTCACGCGGCGGCCCATCCAGTCCAGAACCTGTATAGTAATCCTCTATCCCCTTTTCCTTCAGGAAATCATCTAATCCCTTCTTGAACCCCAATACCGTACTCTGTCCTATCACACCCTCTGGAAGCGCATTCTAGGTGTCCACCACCCTCTGGGTGAAGAAGAACTTCCTAGCATTGGTTCTGAATCTGTCCCCTCCTAATTTTTCCGAATCCCCTCTCCTAGTTTTCGAATGTTTGAAGAATCTGTTCCTCTCCACTTTCTCCATGATCTTAGAAACATAGAAACATAGAAAGATGATGGCAGAAAAGGTCTACAGCCCATCAAGTCTGGCCACTCTATTGACCCACCCCATTAAGTCTGAATGCTAATGACCTAGTTCCTTAACTCGACCCTCGTAGGGATCCCACGTGGATGTCCCATTTATTCTTAAAGTCGAGCACGCTGGTGGCCTTGATCACCTGCACCGGAAGCCTGTTCCAGTGATCTACCACCCTTTCTGTGAAGAAATACTTCCTGGTGTCACCACTAAATTTCCCTCCTCTGAGTTTGAGCGGGTGCCCCCTTGTGACCGAGGGTCCCTTGGGAAAGAATATATCGTTTTCCACCTCGACAAGACCCGTGACGTACTTAAATGTCTCAATCATGTCACCCCTTTCCCTGCGCTTCTCTAGGGTATAGAGCTGCAGTTTGCCCAGTCTTTCTTCGTATGAGAGACCCTTGAGCCCCGCGACCATCCTAGTGGCCATCCGCTGGACCGACTCAGCTCGAAGCACATCTTTCCGGTAATGTGGCCTCCAGAATTGCACACAGTATTCCAGTCTCATCATGGTTCTGTAGAGTGGCATTATGACTTCAGGTTTACAGCTGATAAAGCTTCTATTGATACATCCCATCATTTGCCTTGCCTTTGATGAGGCCTTCTCTACTTGTTTGGCAGCCTTCATGTCTGCACTGATGATTACCCCCAAGTCCCGTTCCTCTGAAGTCCTAGCTAGCGTTTCTCCATTCAAGGAGTATGTTCTGCATGGATTTCTGCTGCCGAGATGCATGACCTTACATTTTTTAGCGTTGAAGCCTAGCTGCCATGTCAAGGACCAGTTTTCCAACGTGATCAGATCTTGTGTCATACTATCCTGGAGGTTGCTTTCACTTACTATGTTACACAGTTTGGCATCGTCGGCGAACAGTGCTACTTTACCCTGAAGCCCCCGGGTCAAGTCCCCTATGAATATGTTGAAAAGGGATGGTCCCAGGACTGAGCCCTGCGGCACTCCGCTAGTCACCTCCGATGTCTCAGAGAGGGTGCCGTTGACCACCACCCTCTGAAGTCTTCCACTCAGCCAATCACTGACCCATGCAGTTAGTTTCTCACCCAAACCCATCGATTTCATCTTGTTTAATAGTCTACGGTGTGGGACACTGTTGAAAGCTTTACTGAAATCCAAGTACACTATGTCCAGAGACTCTCCCGAGTCTAGCTTTCCTGTCACCCAATCGAAGAAGCTTATAAGATTGGATTGGCATGACCTGCCTCTGGTGAATCCATGTTGACAGGGATCCCTTAGATTCCCTTCATCCATTATCGTGTCTAATTTACCTTTAAGTAGAGTTTCCATGAGTTTACACACTATTGATGTGAGACTCACTGGTCTGTAATTTGCAGCCTCTGCTCTGCAACCCTTTTTGTGCAGAGGAACGACGTTAGCTGTTTTCCAGTCCAGGGGGACTCTCCCCGTACTTAGGGAGAGATTGAAGAGCATGGCTAACGGTTCCGCCAGAACATCGCACAGCTCTCTGAGCACTCTTGGGTGCAAATTGTCCGGTCCCATGGCTTTGTTCACCTTGAGTTTTGAAAGTTCTCTGTAAACATCAGCTGGTGTGAACTCAAAATTCAGAAATGGGTCTTCCTTGCTTTCCTTTGCTTCCAGCCGTGGCCTTGTAAGTCTCTATCATGTCCCCTCTAAGTCTTCGCTTCTCCAGGGAAAAGAGCCCCAGTTTCTCTAATCTTTCAGCATATGAAAGGTTTTCAATACCTTTTATCAATCGTGTCGCTCTTTTCTTAGAGAACTCCATTTTCCTATGAAAAGGAAAGAATATTTTTGTTTGAGAGGGGAAATAAAAATTAGTCAAGTCTTCATGGTTTTGTCCAGGTCCCTTAGAAAGGAACTACAAAAACAGACCTGTGGAATTTCCTTAAAGTTCAAAAGTAGTCAGAGTATTAAAACTACAGAAAATTGTTTCAAGTGACAAATGAAAATGGAGGTGCTGAAAGAAAAGCCAAGTGTTCATTAAGAGAAAACCACCATGTTTTCCAGTATAGTAAACCTGTTTTGTTTTGTTTTTTATTGTATATATTGGTCTCCCTTCAGTTCATAGGATACTCTTGTGTAAAGTGTAATCATTTGTAATGCTTAAGGGGACTTTACTAGGGTTAGTGTAATGCAGTGGTCTCAAACTCGTGCGCCAGGTACTATTTTGAGGCCCTCAGTATGTTTATCATAATCACAAAAGTAAAATAAAAGTTTCTTAATCATATGTCTTTTTAATTATAAATGACAATATTATTATTAAGACTTAGCCAAAAGGAAAGATTTATAAACTATAAAGAGTTTTACCTCATGCAAAATTGTCATTTCTTTAATAAGACATTAACTATTTTTTTTCTGAGGCCCTCCAAGTACCTACAAATCCAAAATGTGGCCTTGCAAAGGGTTGGAGTTTGAGACCACTGGTGTAATGGAAGATGTTTTGATAAAGATTTTGTGTAAATAGCTGGGATGCTGTTTTTTAAACATTTAAAGGTTTTATCTATGCCTGTTATAAATTTGAAAGCACTGGAGACTTGGTGTATTATGCAGTAATTTTTGGCATTTGTTGGTAGGTCTGGATTTACCTTCAAGGTGCCACTTAGAATGCTGGGGGAGGAGGGATTTCAGAGATGTAACACTTATCAGTGCCTTTCTCAAGATGCACTGCAATTAAGTGGTGTAACTCCCTGGCAGCATTTGCTGAGGAGCCTTAAATGATAGAACAAGCTGGCATCATTACATTTTATGTTGCTTTTTTTTTTGGGGGGGGGGGGCAGGTAATGATTCAGCAGGACAGCCTTTCTCAATAAAGCGCTACCAGGATATAGAAGGTACTGCATTCTTCAGCCTGGTGTCTCTAGGCGCTTGCCTACAGAAATAGTGGGAAAGTTGGGTCTGAGTGTTAGACCATCAATCCTGTTACTTCAGTCTGCATGCCTTTGCTGCTGCATCACAAAGGAAAATTATAGTAAAAATTTGCAGAAGTAGACTCGCATTCTAACATGTTCAAATCGCAGATTCCTGTACCAGTTTAATCCTGATTCTGCCTAAGTCTCCCTTGTGATGCAGCATCAGAGAGCAATAAATGAACAAGACTGGCCCAGATTAATTCTTCATTGCTCCAATTTAATTATTTGCTGCTATTCCCTTTTCACTTAAAGCAGTGAGCCAAATGGCGTACACTAAGGTGAAGGGTTTGTTTGGCTTAGCCCAACCCTTCGTGGGTTACAGTAAACATTTTTGGTTAAGAGCATGCTTAAAATTCAAGGGTAGAAACATAGAAACATAGAAGATGACGGCAGAAAAGGGCTACAGCCCATCAGGTCTGCCCACTCTGCTTACCCACCCCCTGTCTATGCCCTAATGACCCAATTTCCTTATCTTGACCCTCGTAGGGATCCCACATGGGTATCCAATTTATTCTTAAAGCCTAGCACGCTGGGTAAGTAGTATATGCTCAAATAAACTCTCATCTTTATTTTTGAAAGTTCTGTGTGTTCATTTTTAATATTAACCGGCTGTAACATTCAAGGACTATCATTGCCAACTCTGGTGTTTAAATACTTAGGGGATCTTTTACTAATGGACACTAAGCAGTTTAGGGTATGAATTAGTGCATTGTAACTTAGCACAAGGCTGCAGTAACTGTTACTTCACTGGAAGAATAGCATGCACTAAGTCACACGCTAACTATATACCTTGTTAATGGTGCAGGGAATGAATGGGCATGGACTGCACATTGCAGTTACAGTATTTCTGGAGGCGCTAACTCTTGTGCTGTCAAAGGTTTGATTTCTGTGCGATAACTGGGAGCATATTCCAGCATTCTCTGTTTTTTTTTAAGGCACATGGATATCAGCATAACACCTAAGTCCAGGTGGTTTACGATGCCTAACAATGTCTACCTGAAATGTAGGCATGGTTAGGGGCAGAGATTAGGCATGGTAAACTTAAGAGTCACTAGGTGTGCGAGTTAGGTGCTGGTAAAACTTGGCTTATTATACCAGTGCCTACCTTAATTGCACCTAAGTCTACTTAGATGCCAGTAGGCGTGATTCTATAAAGGATGCTTAGTGGTTATGTTAAACCACCACCTACAAGTTAACATAGAAACATAGAAAATGACGGCAGAAAAGGGCCATAGCCCATCAAGTCTGCCCACTCCAACAACCCTCCCCTAATCTACACTCTATCATTCGTCCCCAAGCTGCCCTCCTTTATGCTACCCTCGTAGGGATCCGACGTGGGCATCCCATTTATTCTTAAAATCTTGTATGCTGCTGGCCACGATCACCTGCTCCGGGAGCTCGTTCCAATGGTCCACCACTCTTTCAGTAAAGAAGTACTTCCTGGTATCCCCATGAAATTTCCCCCCCCCCCCCTGATTTTCAACGGATGTCCCCTTGTGGACGAGGGTCCTTTTAGAAGGAAAACGTTGTCTTCCACCTCTATGCGACCAGTGATGTACTTAAACGTCTCTATCATATCTCCCCTCTCCCTACGTTCCTCGAGAGAGTATAGCCCCAACTTGCGCAGCCTGTCTTCATATGAGAGATCCTTGAGCCCCAGGATCATCCCTGGTGGCCATTCGCTGAACCGACTCAACTCTCAGCACATCCTTACGGTAGTGCGGTCTCCAGAATTGCACACAGTACTCCAGATGAGGTCTCACCATGCTTCTGTACAGCGGCATAATGACCTCTGACTTCCGGCTAACAAAGTTAAGCACCATTTATAGAATCGGGCCCTAACTGTTTAGTGCAGGAATGCTCACTCTGCCCCTTGACATAAACCCTTAAAGTATATGTTATTTTAGCATGTAGGACACGTGAGCACGTCCCACAGTAGCACTATTTTAAGCTGCATAAAGCGTGTGTTAGCAATTAGTAAAAGGGACCCTTAGATTTCACCATACAAATAGTTCAATCCAAAGTTTGGCACTGGCAAATGGTGTTAAAAGTTGCTGTCCTTGGATGGAATTAAACAGCATTTTACCTTTTCTGTTTTTTTTTTGTAAAAGTAATGTTAAGCAAAATGTGTACAACTTCTATAGTTTACCATTTTCTGAGAAATGTTTTAAATATTGCTTTAGTACCTGGGTAAGTGACTAGTATGCTGGCTGAAGAATTGTCTTTTGACTATTCATGTTGAATCAAACTCATTCTTTTAACATGCATGTATAGTCTTACCTCTGCCATTTTGTTTTCTGATTCATGAAAGGTCAACTAATGCAAATGTGAGAGCTTAAACACTTGTGTGATTGGGATGGGAAAACCCCCCCCAAAAGGTATTCTTCTTTAGGGTGTTATTAAATAACAGGTAGCCTCAGTAATACTGGAAAAGCAAATTATTTTTACTGTAAATAAGTTTAAGAAACTATTTTTGTGTAGAGTTTAGAAATAAGAACAGATACTATCATATTGTTAAATATTCTATTCAAGAGCCCATTATACAGAAATTGTAGCTTTTGACGCATTTAAAAAGTATCTTTGCAGAAAGGATTTTGTCCTTGCTATTTAAAAGTACCATAAAAGCATCTAAAACCAAGAACAGCAGGTTCTGGATAGCTTGCCTTCCAAAGTACCAAAGCTGACAGTTGCAAGCCAAAGAAACCTTTGTCCGGCCTGGGGTTCAAGCAATACTTAAGTTCTTAGGTTTTATGCTTTGAACACTTGCCATTAAGGAAACCAGTAGTAGTAGGGCATATTTATTTTCTGTATTTTTAATGAATGTGTACAGTATAATGAAACATCACACCTGCATAGTTATTATCTGCACAGTTTGTACAGTATTTAAGTAATTTGGATACATCTGTATTACTGCAGTGTCATGTGGATGATTTTGTAAATTATGTAAATACAGACCCAGAAATGTTTATTCTGTTCTCTTACCATGTATATTGTAATACAAAAAAAATTAATCTCCTATGGTATAAATAGTTTCCACAGAAAAAGAAAACCCCAGTGCAGCAGTGTTATTTCCCATATGTTTGCGTTCTTTGTATGTTAATTTATCATTGTTCGATTTTTGTATAAAGAGAGGAAATGTTTCTTGAAATACTGGCATAGAAGGCTTCATGTATTCTGAAGGCACCAAGCCTGCTTTGTTCTTCATGTCTGCAGTTGTAGAAATGTATTCTGTGGCAGCCATGTGGGTAACATAATGGATGATGGCAGGTAAGGCCCAAAGTGGCCCATCTAATCTGCCCAACAAGATTACGCCCCCCTCCCCCATGCTTAAATTTAGGATTATAAAATGCCATTTTGTATGGCTTATCTCCCATTTTTTTTCTTTAAAGTGAAATAACTTATTTGCTCTTCAGATGAGTACAGTTGTGAAAGACATCTTTGCATTTGAAAGAAGCAGTGGGGAAGATCTAAATGAAGCCTTTACCATCTTACTGAAGGGACAATTTTGGTCTCTTATCTGCTATCAATAGGGTTGCTTCAGAATACTCTAGTAGAGCGGTCAGCATCAAAAACAACCACCCTTATTGTCTTCAATATTTTAAGCATTATGAGGGTAATTATATAATGAATCACGTGCATATAGCACAAATCCTACAGAAATAGATTAAAACTGCAGACAGTACAAGTATATTTATTCTGTTACATAAACACAAGAGTCAGTAAGATGATCAATCCATGCTCACGAACTGTTTGTAGAAAGGTGTCAATCACATTTCAGCTCCTACTTCACCAGTGGAGTATAGTACCTTCTCCAGTTTTTCCTTCTGCAAGCAAACTGAGAAGTTGTGTTCTGATCTGCTCTGTTCGGTTTTTATTATTTTCAGGCATTTTTCTTGTGTTTCTGGAGGCTTTGGTACCAGAGGATCCTATTTTGGGGGCTACTCTGCCTGGGAGAGGGGGCAGGCTGCAGATTGCAGAGCAACCCCCAGGAGTACCTTTTGAGCCAGCCTCTTTGTCATTCTTCGAGGCTCGGGGGTTGTTCTCCTAGGAATCATCTCACCTTCTCATTTATCAGAGACTTGAGCACAGGCAATGGGGCTCCTGTGTGAATCCCTTTGGATTTCAGGGAGCCAGCTGCATTTTAATCTCCCCCCCCCCCCCCCCATTGTACTATGAGGATCTGTGGGGTGGAGACCTCCGCATTTATCTGTGGCAGCCTGAAAATCTCCTGTTGTGGACTTTCCTGCAAGGATTTGAGGCAGAAAGTCCTCCCCATTCAGTCGGGCTGCAGCAAAGCTAACACAGTCAGGCATCATCAAAGCACAGTACAGCTCATAATTCTCTATGGGGAAAATTGGGGGTCTGATAAAGTTGAATTAAGGGTTTCTGGGGCAAGAGGTAGGGTTCCCCAACCTCCAAAACCCCTTTCTCTGAGTTTTTTAAACTTCAGGGGAGTTCCCCATGGGCCATTTTTGATGTGAATTTACTGGCGACTTCCATCTTGGATTTTAAACTATCTTTTTTTCTACAACCTCCATCTTCCTCAAAACCTCTTGATTTGGCTCAAAATTGACTGAGATGGACTCAGGCTGTTCTGCTCTTATATCATGCCAGTTTTGTGCTGGATGGTTGGCTGAGGAGTGTCCATATACTGCATGCATAGAGCATGTGAGGGAGGGGCAGGAGACTCGGGCTTAGCCTCCTCTGAGTCCTCTAGGGCTGAAGAACCACAGGGAGTCCAAGTGGTAGGCAGAAAATCAAACTTCAAAGACTTCAAACAGTGAAGGTGAAAAACACTAGTGCATGGACACTGAGGTCTTGCAGGGTGTATGGGACCACCTGTTCAAGGATTTACCCCAGAGTTTGTGAATCTCATGTGGAGAGCTTATTTGATGGGCCGAGGATGCGCTGCATTACTTGAGGGTCTCCACTGTGGATTAAGCTGGATCCCAGTCTTAATGACCTGAAAGTGGCAAAAACTGTGTCCAAACTTTACCCTATGTCTCCAGAGTTTTAGCAATTGTTTAGTCACCCAAAGGTGGTTTTGCAGTGGCTCAAGTGACTAAATGTACCTCCCTCCCTAATGAGGGGGGGGGTTATGTTAAAAGATGCACAAAATTGCAAGGTGGACATGGTGCTTTAGAGGCGATTTGAAGCAGTGGCTTGGGGGGGATCAAAGCTGCAGTGATAACCTCGTTTATGCCATATGTCTGCCATACCAGGTTAAGGCAGATTCCTAATATGGAGGAGGACGTCTGCCCCCAACTAGTGCTGGAGGGGGTGGATTACATGGCAGATGCTCTATATCAGTGGTTCCCAACCCTGTCCTGGAGGACCACCAGGCCAATCGGGTTTTTGGGATAGCCCTAATGAATATGCATGGGGCAGATTTGCATGCCTGCCACCTCAATTATATGCAAATCTCTCTCATGCATATTCATTAGGACAATCCCAAAAACCCGACTGGCCTGGTGGTCCTCCAGGACAGGGTTGGGAACCACTGCTCTATATGACATCAGATTCATGAGCAAGGTTTTGGACAGGGGAACCGAGAAACATCTTGCGTTGGTGGCTTCAGGGGATCTCCTTATTGAAGGGCATGCCCCTTCAAAACTCCTCTTGGGTGACATTGACTGCCAGCCTGTTTAGTTGGGGGGCCCCTTAAGAAGGTCATCCAGTGCAAGGCCAGCGGACCCTCCCACAAAGAATGTGGTCCATAAATCATCTGGAGTTTTGAGCCATCCATCTAGCATTGAGGCCACTGGAGAAGCACTTGGAAGGAAAAGCAGTCAGAGTGTTCTTGGACAATGCCACCATGATAGCTTATGTGAACAGATAGGGAGGCACTAGAAGTTTTCCATTATGTCTGGAGGCCTAGCTGTTCAAGTGGGCAGGGTGGGATTAGGTGAAACGTTAACTGCATGGGTTAAGGACTGGCTTAGAGGTAGACTTCAGAGGGTAGTGATAAATGGTACCCTCTCCGATACGACAGAGGTGATCAGCGGAGTACCGCAGGGCTCGGTCTTAGGCCCGATCCTATTTAACATCTTCGTTAGAGACTTGGCTAAAGGGCTTCGAGGTAAAATTACATTATTCACCGATGAGGCCAAACTATGCAACATAGTAGACAAAAGCACAGTGCCCGACAAAAGCTCAATGCCCGACAGTATGACGCAGGACCTACTCCTACTGGAGCATTGGTCAAAGACTTGGCAACTAAGTTTCAATGCCAAAAAATGCAAGGTCATGCCCCTTGGCGGCAAAAATCCATGCAGGACTTACACCCCAAATGGTGAGATCTTAGCAAGGACTGTAGCAGAACGTGACTTGGGGGTGATCATTAGCGAAGACATGAAGACTGCCAATCAAGTGGAGAAAGCTTCATCCAAGGCCAGACAAATCATGGGTTATATCTGTAGAAGTTTCGTCAGCCATAAGCCCGAGGTCATAATGCGGTTGTACAGATCCATGATGAGACCCCATCTGGAATATTGTGTACAATTCTGGAGGCCACATTATCAAAAAGACATGCTGAGAGTTGAGTCGGTTCAGCGAATGGCCACCGGGATGGTCTCAGGACTCAAGGATCTCCCATATGAGGAACAGCTGGGTAAGTTGCAGCTTTACTCACTCGAGGAACACAGAGAGAGGGGAGACATGATCGAGATGTTCAAATATGTCACGAGCCGTATCGAGGTGGAAGATCATCTCTTTTTTTCTTAAGGGACCCATGGCAACAAGAAGGCATCCGTTGAAACTCAGTGGAGGGAAATTTCATGGCGACACCAGAAAATATTTTTTCACTGAATAATCTTCCACTACAGGTAATTGAGGCCAGCAGTGTGCCAGATTTTAAGAAAAGATGGGATTGGCATGTGGGATCTCTTCATGGAGGAAGTTAGGGGGTGGGCAGACTAGATGGGCCGTGGCCCTTTTCTGCCATCATTTTCTATGTTTCTAAGCTCATCTTCAGGAGCTCTTTACAACACACATAGCAGAATGGAAAATGTACAGGCTGACTTTCTCATCTGGCAGACTCTAGACCCAGGGGAGTGGTCACTGTCTCAAAGAGCACTCAACCTCATTGTCCAGCGTTGGGGAAGACCAGCAATGGACTTAATAGCATCAGCCAAGAATGCAAAGGCAGCTGAAGAGAGAAACCAGGAAGTTCAGGGCTGGACGAGTTCAGTCCTGGCCAGAAGAGTCTTCTCTATGCATTTCCACCTTGGCCCATTGTGGACCAGGTCATCTGCTGAACTGCAAATCACCCAGGACTTGTGATCCTGGTAACTCCAGATTGGCCTTGACAGCCCTGGCATGTGGATCTAAAGCATTTTCAATGCGAAAGGTGCATCAAACTTCTGGTGCACATAGGACTCCTCTGGGACTAATTCCTATGGAGAACCCAGAGTGCTTTGTCTTATAGCATTGCTCTTGAGCACATGTCCTTAACCCATAAGCGTTATTTGGAGGTAGTCATTTCAATTGTACTTTGAGAAAAAAATCCATCAATGTTTGTGGCTTACTCTAAGACCTGGAAGGCTTTCCAGCTATGGTGCACCAAAGATCAGGTAGAACTTTTTTAAGGTGCCAATTCCTGTGATCCTGGCATTTACAGTGATATTTCTCATGGTTCAGGTGATGGGCCTCTCATGCTTCTGAGCTCGAGGGGGAAAGCTATTGCTGGCATCTCATCTGGATGTGACCCAGTTTTTGAAAGGGTCACTCAAATTGTGGCTTCTATTGTGCCAGCCTTTTCCATCCTGGAATCTTAATATAGTCTTGAAAGGTCTTTTTAAGCCTCCATATGAGCCCCTCTGAGGTGTCTCTTCTGGATCTTACAGTGAAGATGGTATTTCTGTTGGCAATAGTCTCAGCGAGAAGGATTTTGGAATTGCAGGCTCTTTCCTGCAGAGAGCCTTGTCTCATGATCACAGAGGCTGAGATTTCACTGCATACAGTACCTTCTTTCCTACCAAAGGTTGTCTCAGCCTTCCACATCAACCAAGAGGTTCAGTTGCCTGCCTTTCAGTCTATGGGTTCAACTAAACAAAATAAGATATTGCAAACTGGATGTGCGAAGAATTTTACTTCACTACTTGGAAAGGACAATGATTCTTGACCTTTACTTTAACAATCCTTTCTTGTTCTAACCAAACAGTCCAGAAGAGGCAGACCAGCATTCATGGCTTCTATCGCCAGATGGATTCGCATGGCAATTTCATCGACATACATTGGCTATGGCAAACAGCCACCTATTTCTATCATAGCTCATTCAGCTAGAAGTGTGGCATCCTCCCATGCAATTTTGCCTGAAGAGATCTGTAGAGCAGCCACTTGGTCTACTCTCCATACCTTTACAAGGTTCTACAGAGTGGAAAGAAGAGGAAAAGAAACAGCTGAGGGGAGATATGATTGAAATCTACAAAATCCTGAGTGGAGTAGAATGGGTACAAGTGGATCGATTTTTCATTCACTCAATGAAATTGCAGGGAAATACTTTAAAAACCAATAGGAGGAAATCTTGTTTTTACTCAGAGAATAGTTAAGCTCTGGAACGCATTGCCAGAGGTTGTGATAAGAGCAGATAGCGTAGCTGGTTTTAAGAAGGGTTTGGACAATTTCCTGAAGGAAAGTCAATAGTCTGTTAATGAGAGAGACATGGGGCAAGCCACTGCTTGCCCTGGATCAGTAACATGGAATGTTGCTACACTGTGGGTTTTGGCCAGGTACTAGTGACCTGGCTTGGCCACCATGAGAATGGGCTACTGGGCTTGATGGATCTTTGGTCTGACCCAGTAAGGCTATTCTTATGTTCTTATGTGGCAGTTTGAGAGGAAACCACTTTTTGGGTCCTCAGTTATGCAGGCAGGCTTATCTGTCCCACTCTAGACATCTGACACAGCTTTGGTACGTCACCTAACATATAGACTCCTGTGTTTATGTAACAGAGTGAAAGATTAGTTTCTTACCTGGCTAATCCTTTTATTAATGCACACAAGAGTCTGTACAGCCCGCCCTGTGGATTTTGCAATTCACTTGCTTTGTGCCTCAGACAGCCCTATAGTTTGGAACTGGTAGTGGTCTCCTGGATGAACATGTATGAATAAATTACTAATAAAGTAATGAATTTGTTGAGCTTTGCAGCTCCTTATATGTTAGTGCTAGTTGGACCTCAGCTTCGTTCATTGATTCATCGATGTTGCGAGTTCATGATGGTTTTTTTAATGAGTTACAGAGCAGAACAGAAAATGGAGATTGCTTTGGTACAAACCGAAGAGGGCACCATACTGGTGAAGGAAGAGGAGCTGAAAGATGTAATTGACACCCTTCTGCAAGCAGCGTGCAAGAACAAATTGATCACCTAATGTACAGACTCCTGGGAAGAATCTAATCTTTCAATAAACTACATGTGGAAATCACAACTGCACACACATGCTCTGCCCAAACTTCTTTCCTGAATGCATCTACTCTAAAGTCTCATATAAGTAGGTGCCTAATTGCACCATGCTCAGTTTTAAATGTGAGGTTATGAGGCCTGTTAAAAGTGTTCACTCGCATATACTGTATATGCAAAAACTCCTTTGAAATTATTTCCTACATGTATACATTTCAAGAAATTTGCAATATTATATTTCAGTGATATGTAAACATTTTTCAATGCTTTTTTTGTATTTTGAAATCATGAGGGAATTCATCAAAGAGCACTAATCATGTTAGCATGTGCTAAACGCTAAAGACACTCATTCATATTCCTATAGGTGTCTTTAACATGTAACACACACCAACACAGTAGCTCTCAAATTCCCCCATTACTGTACTAGTTATAGACATCGTGCATAAACATTCAATTTTAGTAGGGGGAGGGTTGATAATGGTAACTACTAACTTAAGGAATTCAATATTATGTTTCCTAGAAGAGTGAGGTTGAAATCTTGGGTGGGGGGCAGGAAGCAGCACAGATAAGTGCATATGAGCCCAATTAAATTAGAAGCTTTGAGGAGGAGGAGGCAGCTTTTGGAAAAACTATTATAAAAATTATTGAACACACACTTTGTGTTAATTAAACTTTGGAATTCCAGCCTCCCAAGGGCCTCCTGCGGTTTCATGGAATTTGTGTACCATTTAACAACTATGAATACTTTTGTGTCTTTGTCATGTTTGTTGAAGGTACATTCTGCAGGCATAGGCAGTCATTAACAATGACAGGACATGTTCATTTGCCTATGATAGGAAAGGACATGGAGTTTTGTTTGCCAACTGCAGGTTTAGCAAACAGACCCCCCCACACACACCCCTTAAAGTAAGGCCCCCGGGCTTGCCTAAATCCCTGGTGGTTTAGCAGAAGTGTGTCAGAACAGGAGCCTTGCCCATTTGCTCACTTGGCTATGGCCACAGCCTTTCACCATAGTGTTGCAGTATTGAGAATAGGTTATGTTTGGACTGCTATTACCCTGACCCTTTGACCAAGGCCTGTCTGGCATGGAAGGCCCTTCTGGTAGCTATAGTACCATCAGCAAAGCTCTTGGTCTTACTGAGGTACACAAGATCCCTCACTGCATCAAAGTGGTAATCCATGAGCGGGCTTGTAGAACAGTAAAAGTTAATCCTTTTTTTCTTTTTTTAATCTATAGGAGGCATTCTTCCTCCCCTAATTCCACTATCCTGGAATTCTTCGAGACCTGACACTACCAGATCCGCCCACATACTCAAACTATCTTTCCCCTCGTTAAAAGGCGTCATGTATGCAGGTAAAGTAGGGAAATCCCTTTTCTACAAATTCACTGAGCTTTGGAATAACCTCCCTGCCCTGCTGCGGAACCTAGGCTCATTCCAATTATTCCGAAAGCATCTGAAAATCTGGCTTTTTTCCAAAACGTAAAGCTATCTATTTAAAATGTAAAGCTAGCTATCCTCTTCATAAGCTCTAATTTCTTATTATATCCTTCCCTCGTTTATTGAATTTACCTGTAAACCGTGCCGAGCTCTATCTTTATGGAGATGATGCGGTATACAAACTTAAGGTTTAGTTTAGTACGAAACTAAGGGCTCCTTTTACAAAGCTGCGATAGCGTTTTTAGCGCATGCAGAATTTTAGCACGCGCTAAACCTGTGCTATGTGGCTAAAACTCGCAATTTAGTGCGCGCTAAAACCGCTAGCGCAGCTGTGTAAAAGGAGCCCTAAGTCCCTTCTTTAGGACTCCAGTTTCATTTTGAGTTAAACTCGCATCTGAAAGGTTGAAAGTGGAGATATCTAATTCCGTTCCCAATAGCGACTGTAAGGATACATTCTGTTCTGAGACAGTGTACGCCTCTGTTGAAACTGTCTGCCTTTCCCTCTGTAGTAGGCTTGTTTCCACGTTCTGTGCTTGAACTGGTATGCTTATAGTTCTCTGCTGATTTCTTACAGGAGAAGGGCAGACCTTAAAAAAAGAATAGATCAGGGCTGCCCAAGTCTGGTCCTCGAGATCTACTGGCAGGCCAGGTTTTCAGGATATCCACAATGAATATGCATGAGAGAGATTTGCCTGCACTGCCTTCTTGGTATGCAAATCTCTCTCTCATGCATATTCATTGTGGATATCCTGAAAACCTGGCCTGCTAGTAGATCTCGAGGACCGGACTTGGGCAGCCCTGGAATAGATGGTACTCTTATTATAATCACCTTCATCCCCCTTGAATTTATGGGTTTTGTCTTCTTTAAGTGTTTGAATATATCTAGTCATTGGTTTCTGTGAGAACCATCTCAAAATCGGGATCAATAGTTTTTAAACAATTCATTTTATCTTCTGCAAGTAAGCTTAACATCTCACAGTTACTTTTATCAGTTTCTGCCCAAAGGACCATGAGATCTAAGGAGCATTTATTGAGGATAGCACCCTTCCTTCTTCCGTAAGAAATCATCAGAGAGCCATATGCATGCTATGACCCATATTGTCAAACCAGTACCAACAACAACTATACAGGAGGAAAGAGGGAGAAAAAGAATAAGGAGCTGAAACAATTAGAGATGATCAACAAGAACAACCAGTCAGTCCCTCTTTTTTACGAGTGTGTCTGGGGAAAAGAATTACATCATCCTCAAGAATGGATGGAGCCCCAGTTCAAGTACAGAACATGGAAAACAAGCCTATTACAGAGGGAGAGGCATACACCATCTCAGAACATAAGGTTTCCTTACCGTCGCAACTGAGAATGGAATTAGATATCCCCAATTTCAAACCAGTACCAACAACAACTATACAGGAGGAAAGAGGGAGAAAAAGAATAAGGAGCTGAAACAATTAGAGATGATCAACAAGAACAACCAGTCAGTCCCTCTTTTTTACGAGTGTGTCTGGGGAAAAGAATTACATCATCCTCAAGAATGGATGGAGCCCCAGTTCAAGTACAGAACATGGAAAACAAGCCTATTACAGAGGGAGAGGCATACACCATCTCAGAACATAAGGTTTCCTTACCGTCGCAACTGAGAATGGAATTAGATATCCCCAATTTCAAACCAGTACCAACAACAACTATACAGGAGGAAAGAGGGAGAAAAAGAATAAGGAGCTGAAACAATTAGAGATGATCAACAAGAACAACCAGTCAGTCCCTCTTTTTTACGAGTGTGTCTGGGGAAAAGAATTACATCATCCTCAAGAATGGATGGAGCCCCAGTTCAAGTACAGAACATGGAAAACAAGCCTATTACAGAGGGAGAGGCATACACCATCTCAGAACATAAGGTTTCCTTACCGTCGCAACTGAGAATGGAATTAGATATCCCCAATTTCAAACCAGTACCAACAACAACTATACAGGAGGAAAGAGGGAGAAAAAGAATAAGGAGCTGAAACAATTAGAGATGATCAACAAGAACAACCAGTCAGTCCCTCTTTTTTACGAGTGTGTCTGGGGAAAAGAATTACATCATCCTCAAGAATGGATGGAGCCCCAGTTCAAGTACAGAACATGGAAAACAAGCCTATTACAGAGGGAGAGGCATACACCATCTCAGAACATAAGGTTTCCTTACCGTCGCAACTGAGAATGGAATTAGATATCCCCAATTTCAAACCAGTACCAACAACAACTATACAGGAGGAAAGAGGGAGAAAAAGAATAAGGAGCTGAAACAATTAGAGATGATCAACAAGAACAACCAGTCAGTCCCTCTTTTTTACGAGTGCGTCTGGGGAAAAGAATTACATCATCCTCAAGAATGGATGGAGCCCCAGTTCAAGCACAGAACATGGAAAACAAGCCTATTACAGAGGGAGAGGCATACACCATCTCAGAACATAATGTTTCCTTACCGTCGCAACTGAGAATGGAATTAGATATCCCCATTTTCAACCTTTCACGTGCGACTTTAGCTCAAAAATGAGATTGGAGTCCTAAAGAAGGGACTTGGTTTCGTACCCTCCTGTAGATATAATGCTTTTCAGACCAAAATTGACTTATTCTGAAGTTGCAGATAATACAGGCCTTTTCCAACACATGTAGCTGCTACACAGATCACTCTGTAGTGAAAAAAACATCAAAATGGCTTCCCCCCCAGGTACTAAAGCCTCTTTAATAGATGCCTTCTCAACATGCTTTCTAAATGACATCATTAAATTTGGAAAAAAAGAAGAAACAGAAGTACTTCAATTTTACTAAAGAAGAATTTAGTGCTGTATGGACCCTTTCCAACAATCAAGATATCGTCAACAAGTTTTTAAGTTTTATTTAATTTGATATACTGTACTGCCTATCGTACTTCTAAGTGGTTTTACATAATAAACTAATTAAAGAGGGTGACAAAAATGAGACAGACAGGACTAACTGGAACAACAGGGTTAAAAGTAGGAAATTCATCTTTAAAATAGTAAAGCAGGGGTGTCCAACCTGCGGCCCAGTGAAGTATTTTGTGCAACCCTGGTCGAGGGCGATGCAGTATTTTACTCTGCTGCCCCTGAGTGTTTACCGTCTTGCCGGTTCCCTTCTCTGTCTTGCTGCAGTGTTTGCGCATTTGTGCAGCCCCAGAAACATTTTTTTCAGCCAATGCGGCCCAGGGAAGCCAAAAGGTTGGACACCCCTATAGTAAAGCAAACCAAGAAGGTGAAGTATAAATGGGCGGGTAATCTCATCTGAGAGCCAGAGCGAGAAGGTCTCTTAATGATTTAAGAGAAAGCGAGAGGTTTTAGAGATTAAAGGCATCTTTGAAGAGAAATGTTTTAGGTATACCTTTAAATTTTTCTAGAGAATTTTTGTTGTGTAATTCAGGGGGTAATGAATTTCAGAGAGATGGGGCAGTAACAGCAAAATTTGATGTACATGTGATGTTCAAAACACAGAACGAGGGAATGGTAAGAAGGTTTTGTGATTGAGACCTAAGTATTCTGGACATGGTATATGGAATTAGAATATTATTTAGTAAATCTGGTTGATTATTGTGAATCACTTGAACATTAAGAGTGTGATTTTAAAGGTTATTCTATGTGGTGGCATTGTCATCCTCAACCAGACAGATTACATACAAGAGGTACTTAGACAACTTAGTGATATGCGTTATCTACCCTTGAATGAAGATCCTATAGTTCGGCACAAAGAAGAAATTGCAGAAATGGTTGACATATCTGTAGGGGCTGGGTTCCTTATTCAAAGAGAGAGATTTTCTAAAGATTCAATACCCAATAAGACCAACCATTTATGTTACAAAAAATCCACAGATTTATAAGAAGCCCTCCGGGCAGGCCTATCATCTCACCAAATGGAACAGTAATGGAACCCTTATTGATTTTTGTTGATTATTTTCTTATGCCATATATACCCAAAATAGTAATATATACGTGATTCAGCACATTTGCTAATCTATTAGACACGTTTTCTACTCGTTACTTTGACCATTTAAACCCTTTACATGAACACCTCCCCCAAATCAATGCATTGGCGATCATTGGAAACACATTGGATGGCAGAAACTTTGATCAAAGGATCCCTAACCACCTAATTCTAGCCCTGGCCTCTATAGCACTCCCCGAGAACTATGAATATTTTGAGTTTCAAGAGAAATTTTTCAACAGACTATAGGCACATCAATGGGTGCCACAATTGTACCAGACAAAGCCAATTTGTACGTTGCCAACTTTGAGACTATTTACTTAGGAAACCACCCTTTTCAAGAGAGCATATGCTTTTTATAAGCGTTATATTGATGACATTTTTATTCTTTGGCGAGGGGACCGAGTACGATTGAATTTGTTTTTTGAATGGTTGAATGACAGAAATCCCCATCTTACTTTTAAAATGAGTTCCCATAATACTGAAACTAATTTCCTAGATCTTTTTTTCTGATTAGAAAAGAATATTGTCTGTCCACCACCGTGTAGAAAGCCTACCGATCGGAATGCATACCTTCATTATACAAACAATCACAATCCATCCCTCAAAAGAAATCTACCCTATTCACAATTTTTGAGGCTCAAACGGATTTGTACACATTCTGAAGATTTTGAGAGGAATGCATTGGAATTGGTGGAAAGATTCCAGAAGAGAGATTATCTTATTTGACAAATACAGACAGGCTATAACAAAGCTCAAATGAAAGAGAGAGCAGATTTACTCCAAACTTCACTAAAAACACAATCCCAATATTGTTTGCATGTTAAGATATATATATTTATCGAAGGGCATTCAAAAGATTATTGGGTCCAATTGGAAGATATTAGAAAGCCATGAATGTTTCAGGAATAAAAGACTTGTGGTTGCATATAGAAGAGATAAAGATTTCATCTTCCGACAGCACATGCTGGACATAAGGGATGTGGCAAAAGTAGCGTTTGCCCTTTGAGTTTAGAAATTGGCCAATTTGTACATCGCCACACAAAGATGCTACAATTTACAACGTACATCTGATTGCAATTTGACCAATGTTGTCTATATCATACAGTGCCCTTGTAAACTCATTTATGTTGGCAAAACAAGAAGATTGATTAAAGCTCGCAGTAACATTAAGGGCTCCTTTTACTAAGCTGCGCAAGAGGTTTTAGCGTGCGCTCCATTGCCGTGCGTGCTACATGCTAACGCCTCCATAGAGCAGGTGTTAGTATTTTCTGCGTAGCGCGGGGGTTAGCGTGCGCTAATCTTTAGCGTGCGCTAAAACCGCTAGCGCGCCTTCGTAAAAGGAGACCTAAGAGATGTGGCCTTACAGCAACCTCCGGCATCACACTGGGTTGAAGCACGCCACGACGTGAATGACATGAGGTTTTTTTTGTTTGTTTTCAAAATTGTTAAGATTAATCCAAGAGGAGGTGATACTGGTTCCGTCCATTTGCATGTTGAACAAGAAGCTAATCATGAGCTAATCGCAAGCAGCGAAACTGGACCACAAGCGATTTCAAATCTTTTCGCAAAGAAATCAAAACCCATCTATTCAAAAAATTTATACAGAAGTCATAACTCCAACCTGGATTCCACCTCAGTGTGACTCCCCCATCCTCCCTTCTTCACCAGTTACCCTTCCCCTCAAAGCCCAAGCTTGTCAACTGCTTCCCTAACCGTATATATACTGAAATTGCACTATATCCTATTTATACAGCATCTCGAATTGTATATCCACTGGAATAGTCCAATCCTCCTTGCCGTATCCCATTCCCTAAACTATACTACACCATTCTTCTTGTAACTCCTCTGGAAATGTTCTTCTTCTTGTAACTCTTCTGGAAATGTCCAGTTGTCTCTTTTGCAATCCGCCCAGAACTGCAAGATTGAGGCGGAATAGAAATCAGTAATGTAATGTAATTTGTGTGCTCGTCACACCAGTGATCTTAATACTGGAGTTGGTTACAATATTTTTCTTTAAAGGTTACTTCAGTACATTTTGCTTTTTTCTGGTTGGAGATGAATATATTTATATTTTGTTTTTAATATTTTCTGTCTGGAGATAAATGGGTTCTCTTAGCATGGTTATCGCAAAGTAATATTGTGATTTACCTTTTTTTTTTTTTTTTAGAAAAGTTATTTCTCTTATTTGAGTGTGTACTCTGTGTATTTTATTGGTCTGACGATAAAGGGGGGGTCCTTTTACAAAGGCGCGGTAGCAGTCTAATGCGTGGAATACCGTGCGTTAAACCACCTGCCACGCTAGTACCTAACACCTCCATTGACGAGGCGTTAGGATTTTAGGCTGCCGCGGGGGGGGTGATGAAATGTCCAACGCGCTAACCCCCATAGCGCGCCTTGATAAAAGGAGACCTTGGTGTTTCCTTGGTAATGTTTCTGTTATGTAATGCTCTATTCCTTTTCTCCTTTCAATGTACTAGCTCAGTATAGTTTTATTTACCTGTTGCATTTACAGCAGGTCGTAGTACTCTTTTTGCAATTAGAGTCTTTTTATTTTATATGCTGCATTAGTCTGTGAGCCTTTCCTTTTTCCTTTTTCCGCCATACAAGTCTGTGGGTTTCTTTATCAACTTGTATTTAGAGCTCCTTTTACGAAGGCGCGTTAGGGCCTTAACATGCGGAATAGCGCACGCTAGCTGCTACCGCCTCCTCTTGAGCAGGCGGTAGTTTTTCAGCTAGTGCGCGCTATAGCGTGCGCTAATCCGGTACGTGCGCTAAAAATGCTAGCGCACCTTCGTAAAAGGAGCCCTTGGTTTGCGGTTGCCTTTCTTAACCCCCCCTCTTTCTTAACCCCTCATTTACAGGTTTTAGCACCGGCAGCAGCGGTAACTGCTCCGACGCTCACCGGAATTCTATGAGCATCGGAGCAGTTACCGCCGCTGCTGGCACTAAAACCCACGCTACGCGTCTGCGAAAGAGGGGGGTTAGTGTGCAGTGATGGCTACCATAATTTTAGAGGAGGACCCCTTTAAGCCTAATTTTTCCCTTTTTGAACTACCATTGTTTTTTCCTATCTTCATGTGATCCTCCCTCCTCTTCTTTTTTTTTTTTTTTTTTTTTTTTAGATTTTAGCCGTTTTGAGTTTGTTTGTTTATTTTTACAGATGCTACGAGCCAGCTCATGAATATTCAATGTACATAAGAACTGCCATCTCCGGATCAGAACTTCAGTCCAACAAGTCCGGCGATCCGCTCACGCGGAGGCCCAGCCAGGTGTACACCTGGTGTAATTTTTAGTCACCCATATCCCTCTATGCTTCTCAAAAGGAGATGTGCATCTAGTTTGTTTTTAAATCCTAGAACGGTGGATTCCGCAATAACCTCCTCTGGGAGAGCATTCCAGGCGTCCACCACTCGTTGCGTGAAGTAGAACTTCCTGATATTTGTCCTGGACTTGTCCCCCCTTAGCTTCAGTCCATGTCTTCTTGTCCGTGTCACATTGGACATTGTAAATAATTTTTTTTCCTGCTCTATTTTGTCGATTCCTTTCAGTATTTTGAAAGTCTCGATCATATCCCCTTGCAGTCTCCTTTTCTCAAGGGAGAACAATCCCAGCCTCTTAAGTCGTTCCTCGTATTCCAAGTTCTCCATACCTTTTATTAGCTTCGTTGCTCGTCTCTGCACCCTCTCCAGCAGTTTTATATCCTTCTTTAGTTTGGGATACCAATGTTGGACACAGTATTCCAAGTGTGGTCTGACCATTGCCCTATAAAGCGGCATTATAACTTTCTCCGATCTACTCGTGATTCTTTTTATATCATGCCTATCATTCTATTTGCTTTCTTTGCCGCTGCCGCTCATTGTGCAGACGGTTTCAGGGTCCTATCTATCAGTGCACCCAGGTCCTTTTCTTGTTCGCTCTTACCCAGAGTTGCACCTGACATTCTATACTCACTGCATCTTTTTTGAATTGCTCAGTTTGTACATGTTCCGTTTCTTGGCATATTCAGCTTATAAGGGCGCCGGAGTGGTAAGACACCATGCTTGCGTGCTTTAATCATTCCACTTTAATTTATAACATTTTATTGAAGAAATCCAGTAAATATACAATAATATAATACAATAAAATAGTCATTACATTAAAATTCATCATATTAATTTCCATCAAATGTCTTTCATTTCTTCAAAATACATTTCCAAATTACCCATTACATCTTTCAATACCCTCCCCCTATTTCCTTCCCCCCTTCCTTTTTCCCTATTCACCTCTTCCTCCTATCCCGCCCCCCATAATTTTAATCGTAAAGTTGCTCTTATTTGGCATATAAGGAGCTATTTTATATTTAGGTTTTTATATTTGTATTTTGATGCGATTGCGATCATCTCATCTGCACCCTATCGGTAGGAACCTTTATATTGTCAGTCTGAGCTATTTCTTCCATTTCCATAGATGTTTGCTGTAGTTTTGTTTTTTTCCCCACTGTTGACCTGTTTAGTTTTCTTCTTTTCTTCTCTTTTCTATTGTATCTTACTGGTTGTTATGGGGTCAACGATTACTCGGTCTATTTTTACAATACACTGATTGGTTTACAGTTCATTTTTATCTTTTCACATATTTGTGTGCACATTATTGTATGGGATCTATTTGTTGTATTATGCTTTTGTATTTACTTACCATATGGACATTTAGGTCACTATTGTAGTTATTATGCTTCTCTTTTGTGTGTCTTTGCAATATGCTTTATATGTTCCCTTGTGGATGTCATTCATTTTTTACTAATTTATATGTTATTTTTTATGATACATACACTGATGTTTTATATGTTTGTATTTTTCAATCTATGGCGGTTTTTTGAGCTTTCAAGAACTAACCAACCGATTTTCCAGCAGAGAACTATTACTTATTCACGAGTGCTTAACCACCAACTGCATGTAACCAGGAACCTGTCTGAACACCCTCATTCGGGTCCCCTGAGACAGGGAACGAAACGGGGCCACGTTGGGACCCCCAAGTCCTGCTTAAAGCTAAGTGCTATATATTTTTGCATACGTTGCCAGCTACAGTGACTTCTAAAGATATTTGAATTCTCAAGTGTTAGAGTTTTTTGAAACAGCTTTCAGCAATATTCTGTGGAGTCAGTGATCAAAGTTTTTTTATAAAACTACAATGACTGGAAGGTGAACTCTTCACCCATGGGAGGTTTTCAAGCCTTCCTTATAGAGTTCCATATCTCTGAGCAATTTTATAAACCTTATTTTGATCACTCCCCATGAATTTTGTAATATCTTCAGGTCAGTTGTACAATTTATAAAAAAAGATGGATGAAGACGAAGAGAAAAACAGTCAAAGGACAAGAAGGCCCTGGAAACATAGTTAAAAGCACAGAAAAATAAAGTCACCAGACAATAAAGGTAGGGAAAATGATTTTATTTTCAATATAGTGATTGAAATGTGTCAGTTTTGAGAAAGGAAAGATATTAAACTTTAAATGTGAGGGCTGAAGAAAAAAATAGGGTACTTGGAGGGCCGCAGAAAAAAATAAATGACAATTTTGCATAAGGTAAAACTCTTTACAGCTAAAGGAAAGATTTATAAACTATAAAGAGTGCTACCACATGCAAAATTTTCATTTCTTTAATAAGACATTAACTATTTTTTTTGCGGCCCTCCAAGTACCTACAAATCCAAAATGTGGCCCCACTAAGGGTTTGAGTTTGAGACCACTGGTCCAGAGGAATGCTACTAAAATGAGCAGTGGTCTTGTGAAGCTTATGAAACTTTTGATAAAGTTCTTCACGAGAGGCTCCTGGGAAAATTAAAGTATCATGGGATAGGTGGCAAAGTTCAGTTGTGGATTAGAAATTGGTTATCGGATAGAAAACAGAGGGTGGGGTTAAATGGTAATTTTTCTCAATGGAGGAGAGAAAACAGTGGAGTGCCGCAGGGGTCTGTACTGGGAGTGGTGCTATTTAACTTATTTATAAATGATCTGGAAATTGGAACGACGAGTGAGGTGATTAAATTTTCAGATGACACTAAACTGTTCAAAGTTGTTAAAACGCATGCAGATTGTGAAAAATTGCAGGCCAACCTTAGGAAATTGGAAGACTGGGCATCCAAATGGCAGATGAAATTTAATATGGACAAATGCAAAGTGATGCACATTGGGAAGAATAACCTGAATTACAGTTACCGGATGCTAGGGTCCATCTTGGGGATTAGCACCCATGAAAAGGGTCTAGGTATCATCATAGACAATATGATGAAACCTTCTGCCCAATGTGCGGCAGCGGCCAAAAAAGCATACAGGATACTAGGAATTATTAAAAAATGGATGGTTAACAAGACTAAGCAAAACCAGAACATGCAGACGATCAGACCAATGGTTCGACGAAGAATTACTCCTACTCAAGAGACTATGTAGACGTCTGGAAAGAAAATGGAGAAAAACCAACCAAGATCACACGAAAACCGCCTGGAAAAAAAATTAACAAGCAATACAAACTTCTATTAAAAGAAAAGAGAAAAAAACATTACACCAACCTAATAGGCACGGAAACCCAAGACACCAAAAAACTATTCCAAATATTAAAAGATCTAACTAACACCATACCCTATTTGACCACTAACAATAACTCCTCCCCTTCAGCCTCCCTCCTAGCTGAACACTTCAAGAATAAAATTACAAACACCAGAGCTACTCTCATTAGTAACCCAACCCACCTGCTCGAAGTCACAATACTCCCCACAGAAAATGAATCTTGTGCTGCAGACAGATCTTGATCCCAATTCCCTAAGATACATTGGACCGAATTCAACAAACTCTACAATAAGTACAGCCACGCATCATGTGAACTAAACCACTGCCCGCCATATCTCCTGTCATCAGCGAGCACTAAGTTCCGTACCTTACTCCTACACTGGATACAAACCATGCTCACAGATGGCATTTTCCCGAATGACCTCAGCGAAATCATCATCACCCCAATCTTAAAAGACCCAAAAGGACCAACAGACCTCTCATCCAACTACAGACCAATAGCCTCAATACCTCTATATATCAAACTAACAGAAGGATTAGTAGCCAAATTCCTCACCAACTATCTCGAGGACCATAACTTACTCCATCCCACGCAATCCGGCTTCAGAACTAACTTCAGCACAGAGACACTACTAGGCTCCCTTATCGCCACAGCAAGACAACACCTCAGCATTGGAAAAAAAATGCTGCTCATACAGTTGGACCTGACGGTGGCATTTGACCTGGTAGACCATAACATCCTACTGCAAATCCTGGACTCAATAGGCATCTCAGATAAAGTATACTCATGGTTTGAAGGTTTCTTAAAATCCAGAACATACAAAGTAAAATCAGACAAAGAAAAATCCAAACCTTGGTCCAACCCCTGCGGCGTTCCACAAGGGTCCTCACTGTCCCCTACTCTCTTCAACCTATATACGGCCTCTCATGGCGTTTACCTGAACAAACAAGGCCTATCCTCTTATAGCTATGCTGATGACATCACCATCCTCATTCCTTTCGACCAACCAATGCTCCTAATGTCAGACACACTACACAGAACTCTAGCTACAGTTACGACTTGGATGGAAGACCACAAACTGAAACTCAACCCAGACAAAACTAAATTCATCCTCCTAGAAAATAACAAAATCCCAACCATAACCAACTTAGAAATCAACTCTATCAACTACCCTTTGCAAACCACCCTAAAACTTCTAGGTATGACTATTGACAAAGGCTGCACCATGCAACCACAAATTAACAAAACAATCCAAAATCTTTCGCAGTTATGAGAAACCTTAGACAAGTCCGAAAATTCTTCAAAAAAACACAATTTCAACTCATAGTACAATCTCTAATCCTAAGTATCCTAGACTATTGCAACATCCTCTACCTTCTCTGCCCTGCAATAATGATTAAACAACTACAGACAATTCAGAATACAGCTCTGAGACTCGTCTATTCATTGAAAAAACATGATCACATTACTGAGGCATTCATCAATTCTCATTGGCTTCCAATCCAGGAAAGAATACAATTTAAATTCTACTGTATACTATTTAAAACTATAAATGGAGACAGCCCAACCTACCTAAACGACCGCCTCATCCAAACCACCTCTACCAGGCATAGAAAAACACACACCCCTTCACTTACCCCCCCAATCAAAGAAGTAAAAAGGAAAAAACTATACAACGGACTACTGGCCACTCAGGCAGCGAAGATAGACAACCAAGTTTCCAACCTATTGACAACAACCCCAGACTACAAGATGTTCAGAAAGGAAATAAAAACTATACTCTTCAAGAAATCCCTTAATAAAGCTTAATACCATGATAAAGCTTAACCCCCCTCTTACCATCCCCTCCCTAACCCCAGATCCTACTTTTCCCTCTCTTGGAAACCTTCTTTGATCTAACGTTGTAACCCTTCTTCCATAACTCTTTTTGTAATCCGCTTTGAACCGAAAGGTAATGGCGGAATAGAAATCTGTAATGTAATGTAATGTAATAATGCTGCTGTATCACTCCATGATGCAACCTCATCTGGAGTACTGTATTGCCTTCAATTCTGGTCTCCTTATCTCAAGAAAGATATAGTGGTGCTAGAAAAGGTTCAAAGAAGAGCGACCAAGATGATAAAGCGGATGGAATTCCTCTCATATGAGGAAAGACTAAAATGGTTAGGGCTCTTCAGCTTTGAAAAGAGATGGCTGAGGGGAGATATGATTGAAGCCTACAAAATCCTGAGTGGAGTAGAACGTGTAGAAGTGGATCGATTTTTCACTCTGTCAAAAATTACAAAGGCTAGGGGACACTTGATGAAGTTACAGGGAAATACTTTTAAAACCAATAGGAGGAAATTTTTTTTCACTCAGAGAATAATTAGGCTCTGGAACACATTGCCTGAGGAAGTGGTAAGAGTGGATAGCGTAGCTGGTTTTAAGAAAGGTTTGGATAATTTTCTGGAGGAAAAGTCCATAGTCTGTTATTGAGAAAGACATGGGGGAAGCCACTGCTTGCCCTGGATCATTAGCATGGAATATTGCTACTCCTTGGGTTTTGGCCAGGTACTAGTGACCTGGATTGGCCACCGTGAGGACAGGCTACTGGGCTTTATGGACCACTGGTCTGACCCAGTAAGACTAATCTTATGTTGTTATGTTCTTATCATAAGATATATGGGGACAGACTTAAAGAGGAAAAGCGGGAAAGGGGAGATATGATAGAGACATTTAAAAACCTACTTATCATTAATGCACATGAGGCAAGTCTTTCATTTGAGTAGAATCTCCAGAATGTGAGGGCATAGGATGACATTTAAGAGATAATAGGTTCAGGAGTAATCTTAGGAAATACTTTTTTTTATAGAAAGGGTGGTAGATACGTGGTTGAGACAAAGACTATGTCTGAATTCAGGAAAGTGTGGGACAGGCAAGTAGGATCTCATAAGGAGAGGAGGAGATAGTGGGTGCAGACTGGTTGGGGTATTTGGTATTTATCTGCCATCATGTTTCTCTTTTTCTGAATGATCCCAATGACTGACAAAATAATTGGAGCAACAAAGTGTAACACTAACCATATATAATTGCAAATTCAAAACACTTTCAACTGTACGCCCCATCACTGCTTGTCTTTTTAGTTTATCTTGGCATTTCCCATTGTTCTGCTTGTCTTCCATTGCTTCGACTGCTTTTTCTCAACGGCTCGCTCTTCATGTTTTCCTGCTTTCTCTTTGTTAGATATATTTTCTTTCCTACTGTTGGTTTCCTTGCTTTTCTTTACTAGCAGTAAAGCCATACTTCTTATAGGTAGGGGCCCAGGTACCTACCTGTTCACCAGCCCATGCTACCTTTTACCCTGCTCCTAAAATATGGGAAAGGTTGGGGATGCTATTGTGACAGCATTCACATCTCCCAGGAAGGGAGAAAATCATAGTACAATAAAACCTTGGTTTACGAGCATAATTCATTCTGAAAACATGCTTGTAATCCCAAAAACTCGTATATCAAAATGAATTTCCCCATAAGAAATAATGGAAACTCAGATGATTCGTTCCACCACCCAAAAGCTTTAATACAAAATACTATACGTACTTGTATTGCAAGACCTCGCTCGTTTAGAACAGTCACTATACTCCCACAGCGTCAAAAAGAGAATCATCAGCTCAGCTGTGATGATGTGACGTGTGTATGCTGTATGTACTTGTATTGCAAGACCTTGCTTGTATATCAAGTTAAAATTTAATAAAATGTTTTGCTTGTCTTGCAAAACACTTGCATACCAAGTTACTTGCAATCCAAGATTTTACTGTAATTACTTTTGTACTGACTGATTTATATATGAATTTATTATTAACCCATTAATTGGCAGATGGTGAAATGGCCTGATGTTGAATGAGAGCAACAGTGCCGAGGTAATAGGCATTTGGAGATACAGATCTCCCATAAGAACCATAGAAACACATATTGCTTCTGAGCAACAATGACAAATAAAGGGTTAATTTTCATAGAATTATTCACAAAAACTAGTAGGTGATATCTGGCAGCACTGAGACTGGGGAGCGTTCCCAGAGCTCAGACTTGGGATATACATTTCTGAAAATGGATGAAATGGTGTTTACGGTCTCCTCAGGTTTTTGCTCTGCCAAATGAAAATGAAACAAAATCCCCCATATTTGTTACATGGCTTTTGTGATTTTTTTTTTTTTTTACATTTTAGCTTTATGTTCTCTATATAGTTACACTATGAGCATTGGTTGGAAAGCAATATCTAGACAGCAAATTTAAATTAAGGGTGACATCTAGTGGCTGGATGGAAAGTCCAATTGCAGAGTAGTAAAAGAAACTATCGCTCCCCTAGCCAAGGACTCTCACTGAAGAATGGCTGAAGAAGATACATTGAGAGAATATTAAATAAGAGGGAAAATCTTTAAGTAGTTAAAAAAAAACCCAAAAAGCCTTAATCCAGCTTTAATTCTGATCCAGCTAGACATTCAAAGGTAAAGAATTCTATTGACTCTCCAGAAGAAAAAATACATAGTTCAGCTATTCTGTGATTTTCCTCACTGTTTAATTGTAAATCCAACTTGTTTTTCTACAAAAACTCTTGATTTTGTATATAACAGAGAAATATGTATTAGCATGATTGATTAAAGGTACTTTTCCTTCTCCCTCAACAGTTAATTATCAAGCATATCACTTAATATGGATAAAAAAAATAGTGAATGCCCCTAGGGAAGAGTCAGAGTGAATGAATGAGCACAGCCATTGACCCTCAAGCCTTGCATTGAAGAATGCTGGTATAGAAGGACAGAGTTTGAGAAAGACACTAAGGAATGACAGTCTCTGATATCCAGAGCTGAGATTGTGATGTCATAATGCCTCAGTCCATCAATGCCTCAGAGCCAAACTCATCAGTGATGTCACAATGGCTTCATTATCCTATACTTGGCTCACATAAGAATCAGAGTATGAATGGGCACAACCACTGACCCTCAAGCCTTGATTTAAAGAATGCTGGTGTAGAAGGACTGAGGTTGAGACACACTAAAGAATGACATAAGAACATAAGAATAGCCTTATTGGGTCATTCTAGTGATCCATCAAGCCCAGTAGCCCGTTCTCACGGTGGCCAATCCAGGTCACTAGTACCTGGCCAAAACCCAAGGTGTAGCAATATTCCATGCTACCAATACAGGGCAAGCAGTGGCTTCCCCCTTGTCTTTCTCAGTAACAGACTATGGACTTTTCCTCCAGGAACTTGTCCAAACCTTTCTTAAATGCAGCTACGCTATCTGCTCTTACCACTTCCTCTGGCAACGCATTCCAGAGCTTAACTATTCTCTGAGTAGAAAAAAAAGTTTCCTCCTATTGGTTTTAAAAGTATTTCCTTCATCCAGTGTCCCCTAGTCTTTGTAATTTTTGATGGAGTGACAAATCGATCCACTTATACCCATTCTACTCCACTCAGGATTTTGTAGATTTCAATCATATCTTCCCTCAGCCATCTCTTTTCCAAGCTGAAGAGCCCTAAACGTTTTAGTCTTTCCTCATACGAGAGGAGTTCCATACGAGAGGAGTCGCTCTTTTTTGAACCTTTTCTAGCGCCACTATATCTTTCTTGAGATAAGGAGATCAGAATTGAACGCAATACTCCAGATGAGGCTGCACCATAGAGCGATACAGGGGCATTATAACATTCTTAGTCTTGTTAACCATCCCTTTTTTAAATAATTTCCAGCACCCTGGTCCCATTGCTTTATCCTCCTTTAGTTTAGCGAGCTCCTCACAAACACAATCCTCTGAAAATTGATCAGGCTCTACCACACCTAGGTATTTGCTTTTGTTTTCTGCAGTCCTGCTCTCAGCGCTTCAGTTATGAACACAGAAATATTTGTTAAGCAATTCTGCCTTATCTTTATCAGCTTCTACATATTCCTCCCCTTCACCTTTGAGTCTCACAATGTCATTTTTGCACTTCTTCCTATCACTAATGTTATATCTAAAACATGTCTTTGATTCTTTACCCTCATCCACAAATTTGAAGGGGAGTTTGTTCAGTTTTAACTTTCTTCCACTCAATATGACCACTCAGTATGACCACGTTACTCCTCTGTTAAAAGATGCCCACTGGTTACCTATCTCACATAGGATAACTTACAAAATTGCCCTTTTGACATTTAAAACTATGCAGACTAATTCCCCAGCTTTTATTGATCGAATATTGATTCCCTATGATCCACCTAGATCTTTAAGATCCATAACCCAATCCAATTTAAATATCCCCTCCTTAAAAATAATTGGTACACGTCGAACCTCTATTTTCTCTGTAACAGCTCCTACGATTTGGAATGCTCTTCCGCTTTATCTAAAAACAGAAAATAATTTAAAAACGTTTAAAAGTAGCTTAAAATGTTTCCTTTTTAAAGATGCTTTTAATTGAAGTTGTTATTTCTTTATTTTTATTTTTATTTTTTTTATTTTTTCTTTTTCTTTTTTCTCTTTTTTTCTTCTTTTCTTTTCTCTTTTCTCTCCTTCTTTTTTCTCCATTAAGTTCTGCCCTTTTGTTATTTCCCTTAATGTCTCTCTCATTTACTATAATTATTGTATTTCCTCCCTTTTTCCTTCATGTATCTTTTGTTAGTGCGTCCTTATTTAACCTAGTACGTGTTGTAGTTCGTCTAACAGTTTTGTATTTTCATTTTTTAAAAGTTTGTTTTAATGGTAATTCTGTTTGTTGCAATGTTATTTTATCTAGTGCTTTGTACAACGCTTTGCAGAATCGATAAAGCGTTTAATCAAGAAACTAATTAAACAATAAACAATAAGAGGTACCTGTTGAAATACCTCATCCATCACTTTATAATTAAATTCCACAGCTGTTTTATATGGGAAAAACCAAACCAAAGTTATCAGCATAAGAGTAATATGATACCTCATTTTGCAGAAACATTGTACCCGAAGAATGGAGATATACATGAAATAAAATTGGTGGAAGAGGAGAACCCTGTGGGACCCCCCCCCCCCAAAAAAAAATAAATGCCAGGGATGTGAAAAAGTACTCTGCCACGTTATTTTCATTTCCTGAAGCTTAAGAATATCTGCACACCAACTAGGAACAGGTCAGCAATCCCTTTCTGACCTAATTCTGCAAGCAGAGTATATTATGATTCACCAGGTCAAATGCAGCTGTAAGATCCAGTTGCATCACATAATCCCCTGGTGCTAATTCCTGTAGAAGGGTAAACAAAAATGACTTGATGCTTTGTTGACTCCAGAAGGCCGATTAGGCAGGATCTAAGAACTCAAATTTCATATGAGGTTGCTGAATTTATCTGCTAAAATTGCTTCTGACAATTTTGCCTCCATAGGTGATTGGAATCTGTGCCTTTGGCCTATAGTTCAAACCAGGGTTGATGTCCTGAGATTTCAATAGTGGTGTGACTACAATATCTCCAAAATATTAGGGTAACAACCTTCCTTAAATTTAAAAAAAAAAAAAAAAAAAAAAAAGTATCATCATGGTCAACCACAATAAGATCTCCCCTGGAGGATCTTTATAGAAACCCCCAGGACAGTGATCCAACAGACAATTCCCTTCCTTAAATGGTTAACAAGCTGTGCAATTTCAGATGAAGAAACGTCTAATATATCCCAAAGGCAATTGGCAAATACTGAATTTACCATATTGTTCACTCCATAAGATGCACTTTTTTCACCCAAAAAGTGGGTGGAAATAAGAGTGTGTCTTATGAAGCGAATATACCAACCCCGGGCGGTGACTGGACTAAATTGCGCGAGACAACGGCGCACCGACAACTGAGCGCAAGGTTGACGGCACGCTGAAGAAAAGCACTATTTTAAAGGGCTCTGATGGGGGGTGTGGGGGGAACCCCCCCACTTTACTTAACAGACATTGCGCTGGCGTTGTGGGGGGGTTTCGGGGGTTGTAACCCCCCACATTATACTTAAAACTGAACATTTTCCCTAAAAAACAGGCAAAAAGTTCGGTTTCAAGTATAATGAGGGGGGTTACAACCCCCCAAACCACCCACAACGCCAGCGCGATGTCTGTTAAGTAAAATAGGGGTTTCCCCACCAACACCCCCCGTCGGAACCCTTTAAAATAGTGCTTTTCTTCGGCGTGCCGTCAACCTTGCGCTCAGTTGTCTGCGCTCAGTTGTCGGCACGCCGTTGTCTCACGCAATTTTGTCTATGAACCCCCCCAGGTGGTACCTTTAAATTGTGGAGGTCGGTGGATGGCTGCCTGCTGCTTGTCGGGGCCCGCGGCGCACAAGCGCGCTAATGCCTGGGCCCGTGACACTCCCTAATTGTGGCAGTCGCTGGTGCTTCGCTGGATGGCTTCCTGCTGTTTACCGGCATGTTGGGGCCAGTGGCACACAAGCGAGCTGCTGCAGGGCACGCGCCACTTCTGAATGGCTGCCTCGGTTCTCGCTAGCTCCTCACGAGAACTGAGGCAGCCATTCAGAAGTGGCGTGTGGCCACATGCTAGTAATCAGCAGCCATCCAGCGAAGCACCAGTGACGGGCACAATTAGGAAGTGGTGCAGGCCCCGACAAGCAGCAGGCAGCCATCCACCGATCTCCAGGGGGGCTGGGATGGAATTTAAAGGTGCTGGGGGTATGTAAAAGTGATGATTGATTGTGGGGGGCTGGGATGGAATTTAAAGGTGCTGGGGGTATGCAAAAGTGATGATTGATTGATGGGGGGCTGGGACGGAATATAAATGGTGCTGGGGGGCTGGGACGGAATTTAAAGGAATCGGGTATATATTAGTATACAATTTGGTTCAGAATGGGTTTTTTTTCTTGTTTTCTTTCTCTAAATCTGTGGTGCGTCTTATGGTGAGGTGCATCTTATGGAGCGAAAAATACGGTATATCATCCTCTGACAATACAAATTCTCCTGACCTTGCTGCTGGAGGCCAGCATATAGTCGCCCCCTTCTGAGAACCCACAGCTGCCACAATCGCCTTTTCCTCAAAAAAGCAATGTGCAAAATCATTTAGCCACCAAAGCCCCTTGCAGTGAGTCTGCTGGGGAAGATGGTTTTTCTGTCAAATGCTCAACCAACTTAAATAAACCTCTAGACAGGTCCTGTCTCTCAAATGTTTTTGCCAACAACCTCTGCCGTTTGATAGATAGAATGGAGTTGAAGATATGAGGATGCAAGGAGTAATGGAGATGTCTGCAGAGTATATATTTTTTTGCTGATGGAGCATGAAAGCATGTGCACTGATTTAAATGACTAATGGGGCTCAACTATTTGTGAGAACTGAAAAGCAGCAGTTCCAGAGATTTGCAACGGATGGATTTTTACTGAAATATATATATATATATAATAAAAGGAAATGTATCTGAAATAAGTGAGAAGGTGAAAGTAAGAATTGAATAAGTAGAAGAGGAATGGGAGAGGATTAAATTTCTTAGGCCTCTTTCTTCCAATATATAGGGTAAGATCACTTTGTAGACCTATGGTAAGGAAGTAAGGCCTTTCGTGGGAAAAGGCAGGAAAGAGGAAAAAAAAAAGATTGGATAATAAATTCCTCATACAGGTCTTCTGCATGTAGCTCATGGGGTCACAAATATTTGTTCTCAGATAATTTTACAGTTTTGAGAGGATTCAGTTGCAAAAATTGGAAAATGTGTAGTGTCTGTTGGCTGCTGATGCTAAAACAAAGTTGCACGGACTTGAGTTTATTCAAAATAAATATTATTCCAGATGATGAGCATGTTTGGAAACTTCATCTTTGTGGGAATAATGTCCGAGTCTAAAAATTAAAAGCTGTGGCTCTGGCTGTGAATGGAATGAATCAACCCATCAGAAAAGATGTTAATAAGGAGAATTGTGACAGATGCAGATCATATCAAGGATCTAAATTTGAAAAGGGAAGGGAGTGGGTCACAAAAAGTGGCTCGGACCAGACAGAACAAGGCTGGCTGCCGATGTGTGAGCTGTGTGCTGGCAAGCTCTGCACTTACCCACAATGGTGAAGCAGAAGGACCAATGTAAGAGCACTTTGTCTTCAACTGTTGCTCCATGGACTTTGCAGATGGTACAGTCTAACCACCTCCTGTTATGTGATAACTACCACACACCAATAGTGATTAAACTACCCGTAGACGCTGCGCTGGGAGAGTGTCTCTTTCAGCAGTGGGAGATCATCGCATCCGGGCTGTCGAGTTCTACTAAAGCAGACCTCAGGGATTAATGTATTTGGCCTTCAGACTGGTTTAATCAGTACTGATCAGGTAATTCCTTAGTCATAGGGCTGAACTTGAGCCTTAAAATATCACTCCCAGCTGGGATCATCCTCCACACTGATATTTAGGAAGGCATTTGCCCTACCATCCTTGAAGCAACAACTGAGAGAGTCTTCATCAGGAATCTGAAGTGGCTTAAAGACCATAATGAATACACTGAATGCTCCCTGTAGATAATAAGGTTGAAGATTTGCGGTATTCTGTTCAGCTTGTAAGATCACTTAATTGCATGATGGGCATCTATGCAATATTGGCTGAATTTTTAGATAGCTTTTCTACAGAGAATTGTGAATATTCAGTGCATCCGTTATTGACTTTAAGCTACTTCAGACTCCTGATGCAGCACTCAAGCCAAAACATAGGCCCATGTTGTTAGTGAAGTGAACTACTGAACTATATAATAAAACTACTTCAAAATTTATCCTTTTGTCTACATTGGGGTTTTTTCCCCCAACAGTAGATTCTTCAGAATTCAATTTAGCAAATACAACATTTCTTCTTCAGCAGATATACGAGGTCTGACAAATAAGCAAACTCATCCTAGAAAAAGTGCTATATACCTCATTGCTGAATATCACTAAGGTAACCTTTGAAGTACTCCCCTTGGGAAACTATATAGACACCAGTGCCTAATCCACCCTTCAAAACAATTTTGGAACTCTTTAACTGGAATGTCCATCAGAGCTGTCATCATATTACCCTTGATGTCCTGAATGTCATCAAAATGTCTTTCTTTCAATATTTCCTTTATCTTCTGGTAAAGAAAAAAGTCAACGGGGGCCATATCAGATGAGAAGAGAGGGTATTCCAATACAGTTATTTGTTTTCTGGCTAAAAACTCCCTCATGGACAGTGCAGTGTGAGCTGGTGCATTGTTGGGATGCAAGAGCCTTGAGTTGTTGGTGAAAGATTCAGGTTGTTTTCGTCTAACTTTTCCACGCAGTCTTTTCAGCACTTTCAAATAGTAAATGTGGTTAACTGTTTGTTCAGTTGGTACAAATTCATAATAAACGATCCCTCTGATATCCAAAAAGTTTAGCAACATCATCTTGACTCTTGATTTGGACTGGCGGAACTTCTTTGGTTGTGGAGAATTGGCTGACTTCCATTGTGCACTTTGACGCTTTGTTTCATCACCAGTGATAACATGGCCCAAATTATCGTCTTGCCTCTCCAAAAAGTCTTGGCAAACTTCGATTCTTCCTTGCATTTGTTCATCAGTGAACTCCTTCGGGACCATTTTTGCACACACCTTTCTCATGCCGAGATTTTCAGTTAAGATTTGCCTATTTGATGTTTACTTAGTCTTCTATGCTTCTCACAGTCAACCGATGATTTTGACGCACAATTCAACAAATTTTTGCAATATTTTCATCAGTTCTACTCGTTAGTGGTCACCCTAATCTTTTTTCATCAGTGACGCTTTCTCTCCCCTCAGAAAAACGTTTCATCCATTTGAACACTGCCTTTTTCTTCATGGCATTATCCCCATAAACTTGGACTAACATGTCCCTTGATTTCACTTCCACTCTTGCCAAGTTTAACAAGAAATTTAATGTTCGTTCTAATTCAAGCTCCGACATTCTTGCGATGGCACTCAAAATCACGCAACAGCAATAATGAATGCCACTCAACAAAACACCTCCACACGTCACGATGAACACAGTTATACTGATATACCAAGATCATGAAACCTTATTGAGTAGCTTGTACAGTGCTGCCAACATAAGCGCAAGGAGACAAGTTCACAAATTTAATTGTCAGACCTTGTAAATTACAGATTTATTTAACTTCAATACAAAAGCAATCTATGCAATTTACAATTAAAATACACACACTCACCATGCTATTATAGGAAGAGAACTTTTGTTCTTCCAGAGCCCAGCAAAGGAGAGGAAGCGTGGGAGCCCTGCTCCGCCCCTCCCCCCGACCAGCCAGGGACCCGATTTCACCCCCTGCAGCAGCGGACTTGTTTCTTACAGAGCCCAGCAGAGGAGAGGAAGCGTGGGAGCCCTGCTCCGCCCCTCCCCCGACCAGCAAAAGACCCGATTTCCCCTGCAGCAACGGACTTTTGTTCCTCCAGAGCCCAGCGTGGGAGCCCTGCTCCGCCCCTCCCCCCGACCAGCCAGGGACCCGATTTCACCCCCTGCAGCAGCGGACTTGTTTCTTACAGAGCCCAGCAGAGGAGAGGAAGCGTGGGAGCCCTGCTCCGCCCCTCCCCCGACCAGCAAAAGACCCGATTTCCCCTGCAGCAGCGGACTTTTGTTCTTCCAGAGCCCAGCAAAGGAGAGGAAGCGTGGGAGCCCTGCTCCGCCCCTCCCCCCGACCAGCCAGGGACCCGATTTCACCCCCTGCAGCAGCGAACTTGTTTCTTACAGAGCCCAGCAGAGGAGAGGAAGCGTGGGAGCCCTGCTCCGCCCCTCCCCCGACCAGCAAAAGACCCGATTTCCCCTGCAGCAGCGGACTTTTGTTCTTCCAGAGCCCAGCAAAGGAGAGGAAGCGTGGGAGCCCTGCTCCGCCCCTCCCCCCGACCAGTGAGGGACCCAATTCCACCCCCGCAGCGCTGTCATTAGTTTTTAGAGTCCAGCCACGCCGCCCCTCTCCCCAACCTGCGAGGGACCAGACTCATCATACGCCACCACAAGTTAGAGTCTAAACACATAGGCGATTACCTTCACCAGAGAGGAGAGCGATCAGAATCTCCCTCCTCTTCAGAAATCCCTATCATAAACTATAACACCATTGCCTCAACTCTAACCAAAGAGTTACTAGGTCCAAAGAATCTTCCACCACACAAACAAAATGGAAAATCACGCATACAAAATCACACTTGCACTCCTAATACTCTCACTACTCACTTCAAACTGGCAAACCACAGGATATCACATATCACCCATCCCAATTCTGACATCAACCTTCAGACAACCACATCCACCCAGAAAAATCCACACCACCAGAACCCTAACATCCTGCCCACTGACCAGCCTAGACCACATCCCCACGATCTGGGGAAAACGACCTCCACCAAAACATAAGACCACCACGCAAAAACAACAAGCACCAGCAAATAACATCCTCTACCTCAATCGCAACCTTAACTCCAACACAAAATACACCTCGCTAACCTGTGCCTACATGAACATAAGATCAATAAACCCAAAAGCAAATCTAATCAAAGACTGGATAATTAAAGAACAACTAAACTGTCTCTTCCTAGCCGAAACCTGGCTAACATCCAACACGGACCCATGCATAACCGAATTCTGCCCCATAGGTTACAAAGTGGAAATGGTATGTCGAGAAAACAAACGAGGGGGTGGCCTAGCGATTCTAGTAAAAAACAATCTCAACATAAAAGTGCTACACAAACAATCGACCCCTCACTTAGACCTCCTTGCATGCCAACTATCCGACAACACACTCACAGGCACCTTGAACTGTCTACTATGCTACATCACTCCAGGAAAATGGCACACCTCAAAACATGATCTTGAAGAATTCATATTCCAGAACTCTCTTTCCTCCTCATACAACTTGCTCCTAGGAGACATTAATCTCCACCTCGAAGACCACACATCCAAACAAGCAAACGAAATACTCTCATACCTCGACGCCCTATCCTTCCAGGTCCTCAATCAGGAACCCACGCACAATAAAGGCCACCAACTTGACATTGCAGCATTCACACCTCATAACCTACACTCCCCAAATATTCACATCACCAATGGTACATGGCATCCCTCTCTTTGGTCAGACCACCACAAATACACCTTCACTATCAACTGGCTTCAAAACAACATAAAATCTATGCCCCAAAAAACAACCTTCAAATCTAGACAGAAAATTGAACCAGCCACATTCTGGGACAAAGTGGACCCTGCATTTGACACCATAGACCCTTCAGACTTCACAAAACACTGGCGCACCCTAAGTGAAACAACCTTGAATGAGCTAGCCCCAGAAAAAACCAAACACAGAACCTGCAGACCATCAGACAAGTGGTTCGACTCAGAACTCCACCTACTAAAAAGGCATTGCAGACAACTTGAAAGATCTTGGAGAAAAAAGAGAAATGACCAAACCAAATCCGCTTGGAGAACCCAAATCAAACTATATAACAACAAACTTAAGGAAAAGCGCAAAACATACTACACTAAACTAATTGGCACAAACAACCCCGATACAAAAACACTCTTCAACTTAGTAAAAAAACTTACAGACACAAACCCATACCTTGCCACTCAAGGCAACAAAACTCCAACAGCTTCCCAACTAGCTGACCATTTCAAACTCAAGATCATCAAAATCAGAACTACCTTCAACAATTCAACCACCATACTCAACGAGTTAATAACTACCCCCACAACAGAAGAAGCCATAACAGCAGACAGAACATGGGCCACCTTCCCAACTCTACAATGGCCTGAACTGAACCGACTATATAAAAAATACAGCCACACCTCATGCGACTTGAACTACTGCCCATCGTATCTACTCACAAATGCCTCCCCTAAATTCAAAACCAGCCTCATGCAGTGGATACAAAGCACTCTCATAGAAGGCCAATTCCCACAAGATCTAGGAGAGATCATAATCACACCCATACTGAAAGACCAAAAAGGTCCAGTAGACACACCTACCAACTATAGACCGATCGCTTCGATCCCACTCTATGTCAAGCTGATTGAAGGACTTGTGGCTCAATACCTCTCTAACTACTTAGCTGACCACAATATACTTCACTCATCCCAATCAGGATTTAGATCTTACCACAGCACGGAAACACTACTAGCAACACTACTGGACATAGCCCGACAACACCTCAGTAAAGGTCACAGGATCCTAATTATCCAACTAGATCTCTCCGCAGCCTTTGATCTAGTTGATCATACCATACTACTCCAGATACTTGATGCAATAGGGATCTCAGGGGTGGTGTACAACTGGTTCCAAGGATACCTTAAAACAAGAACTTATAGAGTTAAGATAAACAATACGAAATCCAACAAATGGTCTAATCCATGTGGAGTCCCTCAGGGATCTCCACTTTCACCCATTCTATTCAACCTCTACATCTCTTCCCTTGGTACCACTCTAGACAACCTAAATGTAACATCCTTCAGTTATGCAGACGACATAACTATCCTCCTCCCCATCGAAACCCAAGACAACTCCGCAACTGGACACTTGGAAACAATACTGGACGAAGTAGAAAAATGGATGACAAACCACAAATTAAAACTAAACTCGGACAAAACCAAATTCTTAATGCTTGAAACGGACAAAATCCCATCCATAACAGACCTGGAAATTAAAACTATCAAATACCCAATCCAGACCTCCCTCAAAATCCTGGGAGTGCTGATAGATAGATGCTGCACTATGCAGACTCAAATCAACAAAACTACCCAAAAAGCATTCTTCACAATGCGCAACTTAAGAAAAATAAGAAAATTCTTCGACAAAGAACACTACAGGATCATTGTTCAATCCCTGGTACTAGGACTTGTGGACTACTGCAATATCCTATATCTACCATGTCCTACAAAAATGATCAAAAAACTACAGACCATTCAGAACACAGCTCTCAGACTAATCTATTCCCTCGAAAAATATGACCACATAACTAACGCCTACCTAGACTCACATTGGCTACCGATTAGAGCCAGAATCCAATTCAAACTATACTGTCTAATCTTCAAAGTACTCAACGGTACAGCACCTGCCTATCTAATCGATCGTCTAAACCGTAACCTTCCACCCAGAATAAGAAGAACACTGACACCATTCTCATACCCACCACTCAACGGCACTCATCGCAAAAAGCTTTATGATAACCTCATAGCAACACATGCAGCAAAACTCGAACCCTCCATAACCAGATTGTTAACCTCAACATCTGACTTCAAAGCATTCCGTAAAGAAATCAAAACACTACTTTTCAAAAAGCATATTCAAAACACCTAATCACTCTCCTCTTCCACGTACACCGACCAGGTTTACCCACTCCCTGGCACCATACCCTCAACCGACCAAAAAAAAAAAAAATCATATTACCTACCAACGCCTGGAAAAGATTTGATATGTAATGTAATATAACTACTTTCATCCAATGTTACTAAGACTATACTCATTCTGTTACTATGTCTTACCCTAAATGTCATGTACCCTCCTGGAAATGTCCAGCTTCTTCTTATGTAATCCGCTTTGAACCGCAAGGTACAAGCGGAATAGAAATCACTAATGTAATGTAATGTAATGTAACTAGATTTGTTATTAAATAGATGGCCTTTTTGTATGCTTTTATCATTAGATTTAAGAATAAATTAAAGACGTATTTATTTGATAAAGTCACTAGTGAACTGCATTGAGGTAGACCAGTCTGTTTCTCTTTATTTTTTAATGCTTTATTACTTTGTGATGATTCATTTATGATATGCAAATACAGCTGGGAGGTGTTACCTCATGCTCCCTACAGTCCAGACATGAGTCCACCAGACTTCAACCTTTTTCCAAAGTTGAAACAACCTATACATGAACACCCTTTTGCATCTCTGGAAGAGCTTTCTCCACTGGTACCCGAGCCATTTGGCAACTGAACAAAAACGAAGTCTTTGATGGAATAATGAAGCTTCCCGGACATTGAGACTCGGTCATTGCAAAGCAGGGAGGCTATATTGAAGGATTGTAAATAAATACTTGGAGAAAAAAATAAAAGGTAAATTTTAAAAAAATAGTGCGCATTATTTATGAAATGATCCTCATAGAATTAAAAACAACAATACAAAAGGAAATAAAAGAAATAAGAAAAGTAGGAAGAGAAGGAAGCTTTCCTTTAGGAACTTGAACTCACAGTTTCTAGGATCTAAAATAAGGGCTTTTCCTGATTTAGCAAGGGATACACAGAAAAGGCATAAAGCCATCCTAGCCCTTAAGGTTTGGGTTAAGGCAAAATCTGCTAATTTTGGGTTGAGATTTCCTTGTAATTGCTATATAGTTCTGGAGGGTCAACAGTATCAGTTCTTTGAAACCTAGGCAACTTGAGGAATTTTTATTTGCTAGGGATGGAATTAATGTTATGATGTAAATCCTACATGTTTGCTGTTTGACTGGCTGGGAGGGAGGTCTCAATGTGCCCTTTCAAAGTTGGGTCCTCTAAGTATTATTGAGATTTCTTTTATTTTTGCTAAATCTTGGACCACAATTACTTTATTTATAGTGGACATAAATAGTATAAATGTTTTTTTTTTTTCTCCTTTGGATTGTAAACTGATGTTTAAGATATTTCTGTTAAATCTCCAAATTTTTGTTGGTGGTGTAAATTTGAAAATTTAATAAAAATAAAGTGAAAAAAAAAAAAGTAAGAAGAAGATATATTGGATGTTTCAATATAAGAGGGAGGTTTTTATGACTAATGATGGCTCAATAATGTGTGAGTGGGTCAGGAATGTTTTTAATGTTTCAAAGTCCTATCTCCTTGAGCACTTGAACTACAGTCAAACCTCGGTTTGTGTGTATCACGGTTTGCGAGTGTTTTGCAAAATGAGCAAAACACTCAAGCAAACTTTAACTCGCAAAAACGAGTGTTGACTCGATAAATGAGAGCGTCACTCCCCAAACTGAGCAGCCACCACACTGGCACCGCCACCTTGCCCATGCTGCATCCAGCTCTGCCGGAAACAGGAAGTGGAATCAAAAGGGGGTGGAGCTTGGCCGAGGGAATGGCACGCAATGGTGTACTGGGATAGAGAGAGCGATGAGGAGTTTTGGAGGAAGCCGCTGTCCGCACTCCTTGAGTGGGAACCTGGGCACTGGGGGTTCTCTGCGGGAGAGACCTCTTCGTCATCTGTCTGGAGAGGCAGTGAACAGTGGCAGAGTCCTCCCCAAGAGAACTGGAGGAGCCGCGCGGATAGGTCCAGTGTCCGAGGCAGCGGTGGAGGCATCACCTGCAAGTGTCGGAGGAGCCGAGAGCAGGGCTCAGTGCTGCTCTGCTTCCACCTGGATAATTCAATCATTTGGGACTGTAATAGGTGAGGAGCCATGGTACAGAGATCTGCTACAGAGCTTTTAAAGATACAACTCTGGTAATTAATGAGATGAGTTTTTGGGATGTGGAACAAATCAGCCAAGTTTTCCATTAAATCCTCTGAGGAAATTCGCTTTAATATACGAGCATGCTTCTGGAACGAATTATGCTCGCAAACCAAGGTGCCTCTGTATTTTCCTCCCTAATATAAGTTGTTACATCTCATATATTGGATGGATACAATTTAACCTTTCTGGTTACTTTGAGTCTTTTTTTGTAGACTCTTCTACAATAAACATAAAGTCTCCAATTCGAGGACCATGTTGCTGTGATTCAGGGATCTCAAAGTCCCTCCTTGAGGGCCGCAATCCATTCGGGTTTTCAGGATTTCCCCAATGAATATGCATTGAAAGCAGTGCTTGCACATAGATCTCCTGCATAGTCATTGGGGAAATCCTGAAAACCCGACTGGATTGCGGCCCTCGAGGAGGGACTTTGAGACCCCTGCTGTGATTGGTCTGCCACTGACCTAGTCCACAAATTCTGTTCCAGCTACACTTTAAACATGCTTGGCAAAAATTACGTCCTTGAAAAAGAATGCAAACAATAAGAAAATCTTAGCAAATCCACAACAGATTGCAAGATATAAACTGGTGCATGTAGTAATTACATTTTTTATTTATATTTGTTTACTTGGCAAGATTTTAACTACACATAAACAATTCCTGGCCCCATGCAAATCTGTCGCCACTAAAAATACTTCGGAATGTAAACTTTTTTTTACTGAAATTATTTTCTATTACTAAACACAAGAACATCAAGCCCAGTAGTCCATTCCCATGGTGGCCAATCCAAGTCACTAGTACCTGGCCAAAACCCAAAAAGTAGCAACATTCCATGCTACTGATCCAGAGCAAGCAGAGGCTTCCCCCATGTCTTAATAACAGACTATGGACTTTTCCTCCAGGAATTTGTCCAAACCTTTCTCAAAAGCATTATCTGCTTTTCCCACAACCTCTGGCAACGCATTCTTGGACTCAGGGCTACTGCCCACCCTCTACCTATCCCCTGCTGGGACAGAAGCAATCCCCAGTCACTCCTTCCCATGTTGGTTCTGCTGACAGAATGGCTGCTAGGACCTCCTGTGGGAGTCAAGCAAGGCTGTTACAGGGAATCTTAGTAGCCATTTTGAAATTGCTCCTGCCCATACCAGCTCCAGTCTGCAGTGCTACTACCCCAATAGGCTCCAATTTCAAAATGGCTGCCAGGACCTCCAGTGGCAACCTCAGCAGCCATTTTGTCAGCACAGCCAGAAAGGGCAGGAGTGACTGGGGCTCGTTACTGTCCTGATTGATGTGGAAACCCTCAAAAGAGCTTGTGGTATCCAGTTTGGGAATCACTGCAGTATTCCTTTGTTGCAGTGGTTCTCAACCCAGGGACAGTTTTAAACATACTGGGGTCCAGGGCAGAAGTTTAGGAGGAGGGCCTCTGATCCCCCCCCCCTTTTCCTCTGATCTCCCTGAGCTGCTACTACTACTACTATTGATTATTTCTATAGCACTACTAGATGTATGCAGTGCTGTACAGAGTCACAAAGAAGAAAACCAGTCCCTGCTCGAAAGAGCTTACAATCTAAACAGACAAACAGGATGTCATGGATACAGTTAAGGGGAATGGTTAATCAGCTGGCTGGGTTGGAAGGCAGAGGGGAGTACAGGACAATGAAGCCATTGTGACATCACTGATGAGGTTGGCTCTTATTGGTGGAATGAGGCATTATGACATCACAAGCTCAGCTCTGCTTCCCAAACACTGAAACTCTTCACACTACTACTACTACTATTAATTATTTCTATAGCACAACCAGATGTACACAGCGCTGTACAGAGTCACAAAGAAGACAGTCCCTGCTCGAAAGAGCTCACAATCTAAACAGACAAGACAGACAAACAGGATGTCAAGGATACAGTTAAGGGGAACGAGTGAGGTGTAGGGTTATGGATTGAAGGCTATATCAAAAAGGTGGGTTTTTAGTCTGCTGCAGAGCTTGGAGAGTTCTGGATAATGGAATGGAGGAAGCTGACAGGGTTTGGGATTCCCCATCAGTTTAGGTATTTATATTTTGCGTTTGGGCAAGGGGCTTGGGGGGAAGGCAGGGGGAAAATTTGGTGCTCACCCTATTTGGACTTGGGGCCGAAATGCTAAAGGGTATAGAACTCCTCTCATATGAGGAAAGGCTGAAGAGGGCTCTTCAGTTAAAGACAGCTGATGGGAGATATGATTGTAGTCTACACAATCCTGAGTGGTGTAGAATGGGTACAAGTGGATTGAGTTTTTGTTTTTTAACTCCATCAGAAATGACAAAGACTAGGGTCACTCAATGAAGTTGCAGAGAAATACTTTCAAAACCAATAGAAGGAAATATATTTTTTTCACTCAAAGAATCATTAAGTTCTGGAATGTTTTGCCAGAAGATGTGGTATGAGCAATTAAAGTAGCTGGGTTAAAAAAAAGATTCGGACAAGTTCCTGGAGGAAAAGTTATCCTATCGAACTAAACTTGGAGAAATCACTTCTTGCCCTGGGATCGGTAGCATGGAATATTGCTATTATTTGGGTTTTTGCCATGTACCGGAGACTGGGATTGGCCACTGTGGAAACAGGATACTGGGCTAGATGGATGATTGGTCTAACCCAGCATGGCTATTCTTGTGACCTTTGAATCAGGAGTCACGGCAGCCCAGAGCACCGCAGGTCTCTCTGTAAGACACCTGCTCAGGCCCTGGCCCTGATCCCCCCTCCCCCCCCCCACACACATACATATGAGTACCAGCCAAACAGAACCAATAGCTATGGCTTCCTTAAGTAGCAAAATACCCTTCTCACAAACTGGTTTTCTGTTTGTGGGCTGGCATTGCATGGCACTAAACTGTGGTAGTGCAACACCAGCATTCTGGTGCTTCTGCCTGACCAAACGCAAAGGGTGGTGGCCGCTACAACGACTCTTGCTGCTTCCTCAAAAATGTTAATCCCCGAGTCAATGATTCCTAGCAGACGAATGTGGGATATATGAAACAATATGGTACGGTATATTTCCACTAAGCTGGCAGTTTAGATAGTGGGAGCATCAAGTTTCAAGTTTTATTAAGGTTTGTTAACTACGCAATATCATATACTTCCAGTGGCGTACCAAGGGGGGGGGGCGGTGCGCCCCGGGTGCCTGAAGGGGTGCTCCCGGCCTTGCCGTTCAGTCCCCCCCCACCCCCGAAGGACCGCTCGCCCCACTGACCTTCCTGCACCATCTGTGAAGCAGCCCGCAGCAGGATCGCGACGTCAGCGATCCCTGAGTTGCTTGGGCGCTGCTTCCTGCACCACGGTCCCGCCCCTCCTCTGATGTCAGAGGAGGAGTGGGACCGCGGCGCAGGAAGCAGCGCCTAAGCAGCGCAGGGATCGCTGATGTTGCGATCCTGCTGTGGCTGCTTCATAGGTGGTGCGGGGAGGCCAGGGGGGCGAGCGGTCCTTCGGGGTGGGTCGGGGCATCAGGCCTTCAGGGTGGGGCGGGCGGGCAGGAGGCAGGCTTTCAAGGGGGAGGGGGGTGACAGGCAGGCAGGCAGGCCTTCAAGGGGGGTAGGCCTTCAAGGGGGGGACAGGCCTTTGGGGGTGTGTGCAGACCTTCAAGGGGTGCAGGCCTTCAAGGGGGGGACAGACCTACAAGGGGGTGGGACAGGCCTACAAGGGGGTGGGACAGGCCTTCAAGGGGGGGACAGGCCTTCAGGGGGGGTGCAGACCTTCAAGGGGGTGCAGGCCTTCAAGGGGGGGACAGGCTTTCAAGGGGGGAAAGGCAGGCAGGCCTTCAAGGGGGGACAGGCCTACAAGGGGGGGACAGGCCTACAAGAGGGTGGGGACAGGCCTTCAAGGGGGGCAGGCCTTCGGGGAGGGTGCAGACCTTCAAGGGGGTGCAGGCCTTCGGGGGGGTGCAGACCTTCAAGGGGGTGCAGGCCTTCAAGGGGGGACAGGCAGGCATGCCTTCAAGGGGGGACAGGCCTACAAGGGGGGACAAGCTACAAGGGGGTGGGACAGGCCTTCAAGGGGGGTGCAGGCCTTCGGGGGGTGCAGGCCTTCAGGGGGGGGTGCAGGCCTTCGGAGGGGTGCAAACCTTCAAGGGGGTGCAGGGCCTTCAAGGGGGTGACAGGCAGGCAGGCCTTCAAGGTGGAACAGGCCTACAAGGGGGTGGGGACAAGCTACAAGAGGGTGGGACAGGCCTTCAAGGGGGGGACAGGCCTACAAGGGGGGGGGACAGGCCTTTGGGGGGGACCCTGGTTTAGAAGTACACTGAGGGAAGGGGGTGTTCAAAGAGACGTGCATATGCCAAACTTTTGGGGGAGGGAAGAAATAATGGGTCTGAAAATAGAGGAGACGGAGAGAGATGATGGACCATGGGATTTAGGGAGGGAAGGAACAGAAAGGGAGAGAAATTGGACACAAGGGATGGTGTGGAGGAGGGATAGAGATACTGGATAGGAGGGTAATTAGGAAAAGAAAGGGAGAGATGGTGGACTCTGGGGTGGTGGGGAAGGAAGGAGAGATGCCGGATGAAAGGGTAGTTAAGAAAAGGTGGATCTGTGGAGGGAGATGAAAAAAAGGAAAGATACCAGACTTCCTGGGAAGGGAAGGGAAATGGAAAGGGAGAACAGAGTTGGCAGATGGATGGTTAGCATGCAGAAAGAAGGAGACCCTGGCAAGCAAGTTATCAGAAGAAAACCAGAGCCTTGGACCAACAAGATTTGAAATATAACCAGCCAACAAAAGGTAGGAAAATTAATTTTATTTTCTGTTTTGTGATTATAATATGTCAGATTTGAAATGTGTATCCTGCCAGAGCTGGTGTTGGACTGCAAACGTGAGCTAGGATTTAACAGAGAGAGGAAAAGTCCTTTTTGTTTCTTTATTTTATTTACACCACAGCGCCAGTGTGGTTAGGAGAAGCCAAAGGGGGTGAAAAAGCTATAAAACCTACCAGGAGTTTTGAAAAAAATCACCCAACTGGGCAGGAAAATCGAATTGAAAAACCAATTCAATAGGCTGAATCGAATCGAAATTTTTTTCCTGAATCTGGCAGCATTAGTTTGCGCTACTGTCTTAGACTTTAGGACCTGGGATTGGGGAGAGATGGCATCCTCAGTACTTTATAATGCAAGTGAAACGAGGATTTGGTCAGACTTTTGAAGGGTCTGCAGAAAAAAAATATTGTATAGGCCGGGGACATGAGACAGCAGGAAATGGGAACTTTTCTTCCTTCTATTTTTGAGAATAGAAAGGCTGAGGATGTCAGAGAGTTCAGTTAAAATATGTGCTTTATAATAAAATATAATAATGTGTTTTATAAAGTTTATAGCATAGCTGGCCTACCCAGTGAGGTGTTCCTAGTGGTGATGGTGGCAGCATGTCAATGTGTTGAGAGGAAGAGGTGGTCTGGGAAATTCTGCTGAGCAAACTCCGGGCCCATTTCCACCCCCCAGTTAGTCCACTCCACTCAACTGGTTCACACACTGAGTGGGTCTTTGGGTGTTGTTTTGGGATCTCTTCCAGTGGTTTATCAGTATCTCCTTCTGGTCCAAGGAAGGAAACTTTGTTATCCTTAGCATTAACCTACAGAATATGTTTGTAACAGCGCTGCTTGTGTGGCATTAGGCTATGTAGTGATCGAAAGAAAAAAACAGACCTTTGCACATTTTTGCACTATATGGTGGGTGTATGAGGAGATTCACATTTCCTGCACAACTAAGTCCATGTGAAGTTACCTTGTGCTATATTTGACATCTAGCAAGGACTCTGTTTGAAAGGAAAGATCTAAACTTAAAAATGAAGTGGCCAGAAGTTATGGTAAAAGCAGATAGTGTAGCTGGTTTTAAGAAAGATTTGGACAAATTCCTGGAGGAAAAGTCCATAATCTGTTATTAAGACATGGGGGAAGAGTCTGCTTGCCCTGGATCGGTAGCATGGAATGTTGCTACTCTTTGGGTTTTGACCAGGTATTAGTGTCCTGGATTGGCTACCATGACAATGGGCTACTGGGCATGATGGACCATTGGTCTGACCCAGTTAGGCTATTCTTATGTTATGTTCTCATCTGTAGGGGCCTTTGTTTTCACTTCTTATTTTAATGTATTTTTTTTTCTGGGAACTTATCAGTGTTTTTTATAATGGGAACAAAAATGGAAGAGAATTAATGTGTGTGGAATGGGGGGGGTAACTAATTTCTTCAGCTAAATAATTCAATCCACTTCAAACAGACATAGGAGAACTCACGCACCATTCACACACCCTCCAACCAAAAACGTCAAAAGAAATAAACTGTTTGACAACCTCCTAGCCATTCGAGCTGCAACACTCGACCCCCAACTCTACAACCAATTGACATCGACCACAGACTGCAAAACCTTCAAAAAGAAATAAAAACCCTTCTATTCAAAAAACACATAAAACCGAACTAACACAATCAGAACTGTCCCAAGCATCACCTGCAACTACTCCATATGTACTTCTGATGTCATGACAATTCAGACATAATTTATGTTATGTTATGTTTGGAATATAAGAAAATTTTCACTGCCTGTTTCTATTCTGACCATTTATTCCATTTCATGGTCATTACAAAAAATATTTTTTTACATGGGGGGGGTGTCAAAAAATGATGGGCCCCGGGTGCCACATACCTTAGGTACGCCACTATATACTTCAATGCGTATAACATAAAAAGGAGGACAAAACAAAACGTTTTTATACAATTGAATACAAATTATATACGTTCTAATACATAACTGGTACAGAAGGCAAGAGGGATGAACTACAATCTTTAAAGAAAGAGAAGAAACATTTAGGGAAGAACACATAAGAAGAAGAAAAAAAAGGAAATATAAAGGCAGAAATAATCATAGAGAAAAAAAAAAGGATAAGTTTGCGACCTACTCGTAGGTCTGATTAAGGTCTAAAAGGTTTAGTGATTGGTGAGTTATGTTGTCCTTATACAGGAAACTTTTTAAGGAACGCTTGGATTTTTCTAAAGAAGGTTCATTGCATAAGTATAATGGGAAATTGTTCCAAAGCTGGGGTGCTATAACCAAAAAAATGGTATATCTCCTGGTCCCTATTACTTTTAAAAAAGGAATAGCCAATATTATGCCCTATGCAACATGCCCCTTCCACACCCACTGCACCCTGGACACTGCAGGGAAGATGATGCAGTGGCGTAGCAAGGGTGAGAGGCGCCCAAGGCCACCACCCACTCCTTCCCCGCCCCCTCGCCTCTTCCCTTCCCCCGTACCTCTGGAACATTCCCAGCGCGAGCAGCAACTCCAAGCTGCTGCTCACGCCATTGTCTGCTCTTCCTCTGATGCCACTTCCTTGGCACGGGTCCAGGAACTGACATCAGAGGAAAGAGCCAACACTGGCGTGAGCAGCAGGTTGGTGATGCTGCTCGCACTGGGAACATTAAAAAGGTACAGGGGAAGGAAAGGGGCGCATGCACGTGGTACATAGAGAATAGGACGAGGACAAATTTTTCCCCTTCCCCGTGGGAACTCATTGTCCTGTCCTGTCCCGACGAGTTCTTTCACTGTCCCTGCCCCAATCCTGCAAGCTCCGTCCTCATCTGCACAAACACTTTCAAATCATAAGTAGCAACATTCTAGAGCTCAGTCTGTGATGTCATAATGCCTCATTCCACCAATGCCTAAGCTTCATCCTCATCTGCACAAGCCTCAAACACTTTCAAATCATAAGTAGCAACATTCTAGAGCTCAATCTGTGATGTCATAATGCTTCATTCCACCAATGCCTAAGCTCCGTCCTCATCTGCACAAGCCTCAAACACTTACAGGACTGGGACAGGGTCTGCGACAAAATTCTTAGGGACGGGACAGAGAAATTGAGTTCCTGCAAGGACAGGGACAAATTTGTCTCCATGTCATTTTCTATGCAGTAGTAGGGGGTGGGATAGGAGCCGGGGGGAGGGGGGAAGAAAGGTGGGTAGGTGCCAATGCCTCCACCAAGATGGCAGAGTGGATCACCCCTTCCCCTTACCACACCACTGAGAGGGTGTTTGAATTTTGCCTTCACCACACCTGTCTCCCTTGCATCCTGTGTGGCTGCACCACTCGTACGTCTCTGGAGCTGGCTCTGGGACGCAAATGGCTAAAAGAAGAACCTATGAAATCGATGAAACCCCCACCAGCGAGAGGGAAGAGATACGCATTCACTCGTCACCAGAGTAGCTATTTTTACATACATAGGGAGAGTGTGGCACAGAGGTTAAAGCTACAGCCTCGGCATCCTGAGGTTGTGGGTTCAAACCCTGTCTTGGTGGAGGCGCCCCCCCCCCCCACTCCTTCCCTGCCCCCTTCCCACCACTGCGTGCACGCTCTTTCCCTTCCCACATACCTCTTTAACGTGAGCATCAACCCCCAACCTGCTGCTTACATCAGCTCTTCCTCTCTCTTCACTTCCTGGACCCGCACCTAGGAAGTGACATCAGAGGAAGAGCCAAGGCTGGCACGAGCAGCAGGTGGGGGTTGCTGCTCGTGACAGGAGTGTTATAGAAACACCGGGGAAGGGGAAGGGTGTGAGCTCAGCAGGAGAGGGCAGGGAAGGAGTGGATGGGGGGGGAAGGGAGAAGAGGGTGGTGGAGAGGTATCACCTTTGCTACCCCACCACATGAGAGAACAGTATAGAAAACTGAATGAATAAATAAATACAGGAGTGTTTGGTGTGAACATCTAGCTTCCTTCTGTATTCGCGGTTTCGATTATTTGTGGGTTTTAGCTTGCTAGCTCCTCCCCCCCTCCCCCCCTGCATAGAGAAATCACTGATTCCTAATCATAGAAACATAGAAAGTGACGGCAGAAAAAGGCCGAGGCCCATTGAGTCTGCCCACACCACTGACCCACCCCCCTATTTAATCGCTCTTTGATGACCTTTCCCTCATAGAGATCCGACATGAGCATCCCATCTGTTCTTGAAATCCGGCACACTGCTGGCCTCGATCACCTGCACTGGGAGCTTATTCCAGCTGTCAACCACTCTCTCGGTGAAGAAGTATTTCCTGGTGTCGCCATGAAACTTCCCGCCCTTTATTTTCAGCGGGTGTCTTCTTGTGGCGGAGGGTCCCCTAAGAAGGAAAATATCATCTTCTACCTCGATACGACCAGTGACATACTTAAACGTCTCAATCATGTCTCCTCTCTCCCTACGTTCCTCGAGAGAGTATAGCTGCAATTCTTTCAGCCTTTCTTCGTATGATAGATCCTTAAGCCCCGAGACCATCCTGGTGGCCATTCGCTGCACCGACTCGACTCTCAGCACATCCTTACGGTAATGTGGCCTCCAGAATTGTACGCAGTACTCCAGATGAGGCCTGTTCTGTACAAGGGCATTAGGACGTCGGGCTTTCAACTAACAAAGCTTCTCCGGATACAACCCAGCATTTGCCTAGCCCTGGATGAGGCCTTCTCCACTTGATTGGCCGTTTTCATGTCTTCACTGATGATCACCCCCAAATCCCGTTCTGCTGTAGTCCTTGTTAAGGTTTCACCATTTAATGTGTACGTTCTGCACGGATTATTGTTGCCCAGGTGCATGACCTTGCATTTGTTAGCGTTGAAGCTAAGCTGCCAGGTCGAGGACCAAAGCTCCAATAAAACCAGGTCTTGCGTCATGCTGTCGGACGGACTGCCGTTACTCACAATGTTACATAGTTTGGCATCGTCGGCGAATAATGCTATTTTACCTTGAAGCCCCTGAGTCATGTCTCTTACGAATATGTTAAAAAGGATCGGGCCCAAGACCGAGCCCTGTGGCACCCCACTGGTCACCTCCGACGTTTTAGAGATGGTACCATTAACCACCACCCTCTGAAGTCTTCCACTCAGCCAATCTTGAACCCATGCTGTAAGTGTTTCACCTAATCCCATCGACTTCATCTTGCCCAATAGCCTGCGGTGGGGGACGCTATCAAAGGCTTTGCTGAAGTCCAAGTACACGACGTCCAGGGATTCCCCCATATCTAGTTTCCTTGTTACCCAGTCAAAGAAACTGATGAGACTGGATTGACAGGACCTACCCTTGGTGAATCCATGTTGGTGGGGATCGCGTAGTTCCTCCTCGTCTAGTATCATGTCTAATTTGCGTTTGATGAGTGTTTCCATGAGTTTACTCACTACCGATGTGAGACTCACCGGTCTTTAATTCACTATATTCCTTCAAAGAAACAGATAGGAGCCACTCCTGAATTAGGAGCAGCTGTGGAACAATTAAATCTTATAGAAATAATTGAGTCATCAATTACAGATTCCACAGAGAGAGCTACACTATTAGTTTCTTTTGTTTTCGAGCAAGACGCAAATTCACTTTTGAGATTATATTTTCGGAATTCTCAAGTACCATTTCTGGGGCAAAGGGTTTGGATATACCCAGATGTTGCAAGACAAACACAAGAGCGGTGTAAACTTTTTCTAGCAATGAGAACTGAGACAGTGACACTGGGCGCATCCTTTCTGCTTGCCTATCCATGTAAATGTTTAGTTAGATACCTTGCAGCTAAATATGTTTTCTATTTACCTGAACACTTGCACGCATTTTTGGATTGGAAGAAGTTGTCTACTGGTAGTGTTAATTAATGTAATATAGGGAACCTTCTGTTAAGCCTATTCCGGATTACTTATTACGTTATTATTGTTGTTTCTCTTCACATTTTTCAGGAACTCTCCAATCATGGTTTGTGGTCTAAGACGGTTTTAATAATTTTCTATTTTTCTCTCGAGATTTACTTTGTATTGTAATGCAGCTGTTTTTCTTAAGCAAGGTTATCTTGTGTTAATTTTGAAAATTCAATAAAGATAAAGTTAAAAAAAAAAAAGAAATCATTGATTCCAAGCATTTGCGGAGAAAATCGCCGATTCCCAGCACTTTCTTCACCATGTTTTGCCTCTCCTTCAGGAACAGGCCTGTTTTCCCACCATGGTATTTGCGGTTTCACTATATTCACAATGGTTTTTAATAGAAAACAGCGAACAACATATGACAAAGTTATTTGCGTTTTTTCTATATTCGCGGGTCTGTTAACCCCCTATCACGGCAAATATGGAGGGAGAAGGGTAGTTTATTTATTTATTAGGATTTATTTGTTGCCTTTTTGAAGAAATTCACCCAAGGCAGTGTACCACAAGAATAAGTCAGACACAGACAGCAATAAAAATATTCAAAAATAATATGTAGAATGGTATAGTATATTACATTACAATAAAACATTTGAATAAGCAGTTTAGGGTGTTGTTACGAATGTGTTAAAGGACTAACACATTTGTGGCTAATAATGTACATTTTTGCCACTTAATATCTTTTCTTTAAAAAAAATTAATTCCATAAAATGCTGGTAAATAAGCTGTAAGATTAGCAGGCACCTTTGGTGAAATGGGGACCCTAATGCAGTGTTTCTCAACTCGGTCCTGGAGCACCCCCTTGCCAGTCAGGTTTCCAGGATGCCCACATTAAATTTGCATCGACTTGATTTGCCTACACTGCCTCCATTATGTGCAGATGTCTTTCAGGCATATTCATTGTGGATATCTTGAAAACCTGACTGGCAAGGGGGGGGACTCCAGGACCGAGTGGAGAAACACTGCGCTAACGCACGCCGGTGCCAGACACTAGCTCTTACACTGAAAATTTGGACTTTGAGAGGGGGATATTCAAAAGCACCTGCTCTCTGGATGGTGGCGATAGTCTCTCTGCTATCTTAGAACAGAGTGCTGTCAGGTTGTTTTTTTAAATGAATAAATCCCAGTATCAGACTTACACGTTGTCACTATCCGGATAAGTTCTAGCACGGAGTGCCTTATCCGGATATTGAACACCTGCTGCTGTCGACATACAGCCTCTTTTACAAAGCCGTGCTAGCGGCTGCCACGCGGCAGACAGGCCCGAAGCCCTTTAAATCTCTATGGGCTTCGGGGCCATTAGTGCGGCTTTGTAAAAGAGGCCGTTAGTGGCACCGAATATCCAGCTATGTTTTGACCACTGTAGCAGAGATTTAAAACAAAAGCAAAAAAACAAAAACAACAACAACACAGGGGCAGAATTTTGACCAGGACACAGTTAATGGCTGCTGCTTTTCTTTACTTTAGGAATTGTGCTCTTGAATTGGCTTTGCTTTCCCTTCCATTCCAGGCGTTCACTTTGCTCCCTGATGAGATCTGGCCGGCCATGGTGCCTTTACGTCTCTCTGAGCTTTGCATACCATTGCTACAGTTTGTCATTCGCTTCAGCTCCCGGCCCTTCCTGCTCCCGGGAGCTCCAACCTGTTTGGAATGTCAAACATCATTTGCGCAGAAAACCGTCAGAGGGCTGAATAAACATTAACAGTTGAATTCAACAAACTCCCCGCACTGTGTTCCAGAAGCCTGGCTGTTTCAGGGCTGCAATGCTGTTGCTGTAGAAACCAGAGAAAGAAAATCTTCCTGAGTAGGAATAAATTCACACAACGCCACGCTGCATTTCCTCTTTGGAGCATTGTGCAATTCTTTTCCAGCCCTCTCCTCCACTATCTTCCATGGGCCTAACTGGAGTTGGTTAGCTGCCAACCCAAAGGAGATGCACTTGAGATCACACACCCACAAAGGTAGTGCAAACAACTGGATCACCTTTTGTTTAGAATCCAGTTCCTGAGAGCATAAAGCAGGGATGGGCATAAAGGTCAGTACTAATTCTACCAGGCTGTGACATTACATAACATTGGAACCTGAAATGCACAGAATGCCATAGACCAGTGTTCTTCAACCACCGGTCCATGGACCTGTGCCGGTCCACAGAAATTTCCTGCCGGTCCACAGGGCCAGCACGTGCATCAGGCCCAAAACAGTGTTCTTCAACCGCTGGTCGATCGATGCGACGTTATCTTCGAGCCAGCTCCCTCTTCTTAACTGATTCAGTGCACAAAGCCACGGGCAGTGGCTCCTACGGGCATCCTGCGCCTGAACCGGAAGCCTTCTCTCTGACGTTGCAACGTCAGAGGGAAGGCTTCCAGATGAGGCACGGGACGTGCAAGGTGCAATTAGTACTATTATGGGGGCGGGGTCTGGGGTGGAGATTGTGTAGAGATGGGCGGGGTCTGGCCCACGACGTAGCCCAGTGTTCTTCAACCGCCGGTCCACGAACTGATGCCGGTCCACAGGTGTAAAAAGGTTGAAAAACACTGCCATAGACCACCGATGCTAAATAAATAAATGCAAATCTTACTACAAGTGATGGAAACAAACTGCAGAGTGGCTATTCTCAACATATATGTGAAATACAATATTTAACATTGCCCAAATTCTCGTTAATGACATTCTCTGTGTACGCTTCCCATGGTCTTCCAGGCCACATACAATTCAATGGCAGGCCGCAGGTAGCCTACCCCTGGTATGACCACTTGCCAGAGAACCACAAGTGAACGAACTCCCTCGGGAGTGGTCAATGCTGAGAGCTGGTGCAAGGACCCCCAAATAATTGTGAACCATTCCCAAGCTGTGGTTCCAGCTGGTCTCCCTTTTATCATTTACGTGAAATATTTGACCAGCCACTTCATGGCCCAAACGTGAAATATTTGACCAGCCACTTCATGGCCCAAACGTGAAATATTTGACCAGCCACTTCATGGCCCAAATTTGAGCTGAGCGAATGCCTGCAAAGTTCCAGTGCAGAGATCATATGATTTACATCACACTCTTTCTTATGGAAAATGGGAGGATACCAAAAACACGTTATTTCTTCCAGCCTTTCTCAGATCATAAATCTTACAATTATTTCGATCTTCAGGGTAACCTTCCTTCTCCTAAGGATTTTGACTTGATGCTCAAGATCTAATCTGATCTTGACATTTATAATGTGCATGTTGGGAGTTTTCTCTTTTATCTATTCCATATCCTTACTGCTCAGACACTTTTACAGGTTGGCCTATGTCATTAATGGATTGGCTTCTAGGCTACTAGATGTTTGGCTACATCAACTCTATGCAGGCTTGAGATGTGCACAGACAAAATATTTAATTTTCTTTTGGAATTTTCAGAATTTTCCCCACATTTTAGGTAGTTCATCCCCCCCTTTTACAAAACTGGAAAAGTGTTTTTTATTGCCAGCCAGTGTGCTGAATGCTCGGCGCAGCTCCCGACGCTCATAGAGCATTCACCACACCGGCCAGCACTAAAAATTGCTTTCACAGTGTTGTAAAAGGATTTTTAAAAAATTAAACATAGATTATTACTTTTAAATATATGCTAATAAACTTTTAAAAATGATTATGTGCTAAATCAATTCAATGCAGATTAACCTACAAATCAATGCATATAAAGGCCTGCTAATAAACTGAACTTGTCCTAATGAATGCAGACAAGAAATGTTTTAAACTGTTTTGCTCCATGGTGCGACCTCATCTGGAGTATTGCATTCCGTTCTGGTCTTCTTATCTCAAGAAAGATATAACAGCACTAGAAAAGTTTCAAAGAAGAGCGACCAAGATGGTAAAGGGGATGGAATTCCTCTTGTATGAGGAAAGACTAAAATGGTTAGGGCTCTTCAGCTTGGAAAAGAGACGGCTGAGGGGAGATATGATTGAATTCTACAAAATCATGAGTGGAGTAGAACGTGTAGAAGTGGATCGATTTTTCACTCTGTCAAAAATTACAAAGACTAGGGGGCACTCGATGAAGTTACAGGGAAATACTTTTAAAACCAATAAGAGGAAATTTTTTTCACTCAGAGAATAGTTAAGCTTTGGAACACATTGCCAGAAGTTGTGGTAAGAGCGGATAGCGTAGCTGGTTTTAAGAAAAGTTTGGACAAGTTCCTGGAGGAAAAGTCCATAGTCTGTTATTGAGAAAGACCTGGGGGAAGCCACTGCTTGCCCTGGATCAGTAGCATGAAATGTTGCTACTCCTTGGATTTTGGCCAGGTACTAGGGACATGGATTGGCCCCTGTGAGAATGGGCTACTGGGCTTGATGGACCATTGGTCTGACCCAGTAAGGCTATTCTTATGTTCTTAAGGGCTCTCCGAAGTATATATCTCATACTTCTTATGTTATATTAAATTTATCCCCTCCTTTACAAAGCCGTGCTAGCATTTTTAGCGCCTGCCGCTATTGTAACAGCTCCAATGCTCACAGAATTCTTATGAGTGTCTGAGTTGTTACCACCGCAGCCAGCACTAAAAATGCTAACACGGCTTTGTAAAGGAAGGGATAAATTTAATATAACATAAGAACATAAGAATTGCCCCTGTCGGGTCAGACCGGAGGTCCATCGTGCCCAGCAGTCCGCTCACGCGTCGGCCCCTCAGGTCCAGGACCTGATAGTGCTCCTACCCTAAAACTGTCATACGCTTTTCGCTTATGTCCTGTAGAGTAACCTTCTATCTATACCCTGCAATCCCCTTCGCTTCCAGGAAGCCATCCAGTCCCTCTTTGAAACCCAGTATTGTACTCTGTCCTATTACCTCATTTGGAAGCGTGTTCCAGGTGTCCACCACCCTCTGAGTGAAGAAAAACTTCCTTGCATTCGTTTTGAATCTGTCCCCTCTCAGTTTTTCTGAATGACCTCTTGTTTTTGTTGTCCCCGCTAGTCTGAAGAATCTGCCCCTCTCCACCTTCTCTATGCCTTTCATGATTTTATACGTCTGTATCATGTCTCCTCTCAGTCTCCACTTTTCCAGAGTAAAGAGCCCCAGTTTGTCTAACCTTTCGGAATATGAAAGGTTCTCCATTCCTTTTATCATCCTAGTTGCTCTCCTCTGGACCCTCTCAAGCATCGCCATGTCTTTCTTAAGGTACGGTGACCAGTATTGGACACAGTATTCCAGATGTGGTCGCACCATTGCTCGATACAATGGCAGGATAACTTCCTTCGTTCTGGTAGTGATACCTTTTATGATAATGCCCAGCATTCTGTTTGCTTTCTTTGAGACCGCTGCACATTGCGCCGCTGGTTTCATTGTTGTATCCACCAATACCCCCAGGTCTTTTTCTAGGGTGCCTTTCCCCAGCACCCTTCCTCCCATCGTATAGCTGTACATGGGGTTCCCTTTCCCCATGTGCAAGACCTTACATTTCTCCACGTTGAAGCTCATCTGCCATCTTTTTGCCCATTCACACAGTTTGTTCAGGTCGCTCTGTAATTCTTTGCATTCCTCAACAGTTTCGACTCTGTTGGAGAGTTTTGTATCGTCCGCGAACTTGATAACTTCACACTTCGTGCCCGTTTCCAGATCATTAATGAATATATTGAACAGCAGCGGTCCCAGCACAGACCCCTGTGGGACACCACTCTTGAGTACTTCAGGAAATGTTATATCAAAACTATATTAAATACTACACAAATGCTGATGATATAAAAATTGCATATACCTATATCTATTAATCAAGGAGATTTTGCTTCTTTGGTTCAGGAATGTGTCATGACTGTAGAGAGTTGGGCTATTAATCTTTCTTGATATTAAATGTGGATAAAACAGAAATTGTTTGATTTGGTTGTTCAACATAAAATCCTGTAAAGGAGAAAATTGCATTAAAGCATAAGAGCATTGAATATGAGCCATTCTTCAAGGTCTTAGGTTTAATTCTGGATAAAAAAAAATCTTTTGAACTTCATATAAATACATTATAGCAAACAGATTTATTTATTGGAAATATCATTCATTGAGACATATTAGAAAATTCTCTGTTCAGAATCACTTTAGACTAATAACTCAAACTATAATGGCATCACAGTTAGATTATTGTAATTTTGTACTCTGGTCATGAAAACAGTTTCAAACACTACAAGATTAATATACTCAGGATATTTGCAGAAAATAAATCATGTAAAACTCCCTGAAGTGACATATTGTGCAGCATAGACTGAAATAATTTTAAAATGTTATAATAAATTACTTATCCTCCTAGTTGAAAAAAAAATGCATGGGGGTTAAGTTCTGGCACCCTGTCTCTGAGGTAATTAGAGTATTTAAACAGTGATCCTGGGGGGTACATACCTATCATGATTTAATTTTATTGCTCAGCTGAAAGTTGAACCAGTGCTCATGCTGAGATACACGGACAAGAAAGGACATGTTAAGATTTATAGAGCAAGACAAAAACATAGTGGTTTACTTATTACTTCATGGAAGCCTGGCCTTGGTCACTTCTAGCTGATCTACTTACAGATACTGAGTGACAGAGCTTGAAAATGCAGGCTTTAATGGTAGCTGAACTATTTCTCCCCATTCCCCATGTTTTGTGCTCTAAAATGATATTTTGACTAGCTTCGCCAAAATCTAAGAAATGGAGTAGGACTCAGAAGTCAGGTTTTTTTCTAAACAGAAAGATAAAGAGTGGTGGGTCCTTTTTGGGACTAGGGCTTTCTAATGCATAAATTTTAGTTATGCAGATGATTTTATGATCATTATTCCATTTGCTATTTCTCTTTCGGAAGTTATTCCTAAAGCAACAGAAGTATTAGGCCTAATGGAACAATGGCTGACTGGATTTAGACTGAAGCTTAACTAAAAAAAATGAAGTTTTTTGTAGCTTCACCACGCCCGTTTGATACTGAAACATCATTGTGTATAAATAAATTCAGCTATCCTATTCAATCTACCATTAAGGTTTTGGGAATAATACTGGACCAGGGCTTGACTATGAAGAACCAGGTGGACTCTTTGGTCAGAAAGGGTTTCTTTATTCTTTGGAAGCTTCGGTCCGTTAGGGCATATTTTGATGTTTCATCATTTAGAGTTTTGGTACATTCTCTTATACTAAGCCAGCTTGATTACTGCAATATTGCCTATTTGGCAATTTCCCAGAAGCATATGCAATGCGGCGGTCAGGCTGATTTTTAAGTTGAAGAAATTTGATCACGTAACACCCTCCTATCGAGTACTGCATTGATTGCCAATGGAGGCGCGGGTGAAGTTTAAGTTTGGCTGCTTCTGTTTTAAGGCTTTGTTTGGTTTAGCTCCCAAATATATAATTGAGCTTTTCTCTTTTGCAACCAACAGACATAAGAGAAACTCCCATCTGAATTTTGTTTTTCCGCCTGTTAGAGGATGTCAACTTAAAAAACATCATCAAAACCTTTTTTCATATCAAGCAGCGTTATGGGGTAAGGATTTAGAACAATTGCTTTTGCTTACTGATACTTATGGGGAATTTAGGAGACATCTAAAAACATATCTGTTTTCGAAGTATTTAGGCAGCTAATTTGTAAAAATTTTATTATGCACTATTTTGATCATTTAGTGTCTCTAATTATTGGCTTTTTTTTTTAAGTTCAATCTTTTTATTAAGTTTTTGTAAATGGTACAAAATAGAAAAACAAACATAACATAGAACTGTGTATTGCAGTGGTATAAACAGTATGTCCATACATGTACAGTAATAAACTGCAAAAGACTGAATGTTGACATGCAAAAAGTCAGTAATAAACATTCTAAGTATAAATAACAGTATCAGGCATACCATACTATGGAAAGGATTCCAACATACTAAGCTAGCTAGATTTGCAATATGCTAAGACAGGAGACCATACTTTGTGATAAGTAGAAGTTGAGTTTGTCTTGTCGGCCGCTACTAGTTCAAATTTAGAAAATAAACAGACAGTGTTCCACCATTCAGTATGATGTATAGACGAAAAGTCTTTCCAGCTAGACAGAATAAGTTTAAAAGCTATGAGGATCAAGCCTCTAAGTAGTCGAGTTTCATATTTGTCAAGCTGGCGTTGCTGTAAGGCACTGGACCCATAAAGGACAATGGCTAACGATAAATCCTCTTCGATATGCAATATTTGAGAGATGGTGGTCCACACATTTGTCCAGAATGGTTTCAATAAAGAGCAGTGATAAATCATATGTTCTAGAGTCCCTACATCAGACATGCAGGACCAACATTTGTTTGAGTTAGAAGCGTCTATTTTGGATAATTTCAATGGTGTCCAGTAGGCACGATGATAGATGAATAAGACAATATGTAGCATAGTAGATGACTTTAAGGCTTTAAATGACTGCAGCCATATTTCCTCCCATTCCTGTCGATCCATAGGTACAGAAGTATCCTGGGCCCATATGTCATAGAGTGTCAGCGGAGGCTTGAATTTGTGTTCATGTAACAGCTTGTACCAAGCTGATGCTTGACCACTTTTAGACATGATCAGAGTAGCCCATTTAAGTATGGTGGGATTGTCTGTTAATAATATATTTGACTTGGAATGAGCCAGTAAACAGTGCTTTAGTTGCAGCCATTCATAGTGTTGGTTGGAGGCTAAACCATAAGATTGAACTAGAATAGAAAAGTCTAGGTAGGTAAGTTCAGACAATAATTGGCCAACATACCAGATGCCCTTCTTTCGCCATGACTTCCATTCCATGTACCTTCCTTGAATCAAGAAACAGGGATTGCGCCATAGAGGTGATCTAGTGGTATCATTCCAGCGTATTGGGGCGATGGAATCCACTTCTTGAATAGCAGTCATGGTAGATGAGATAATAATGTTATCTTGTATCTTCTTTCCTTTTTGAGCAAATGGCATATAAGTGAGGTGCTCTTCAGAAAGTAAAGCAACCTCCAATCTCAACCAAGCTGGCATATTTGAGACTTCTGGTGTCACTAGCCATTTCGATCCCTGTCTGCATAGAAATGCCAAATGATAGTCGTAAAGACTAGGGAAGTTGACACCCCCATGTTCCTTAGTGCATTTTAACTTTTTCAAGGCGATACGAGGTGTCTTGGAGTTCCATAGGAATTTTACCATGGCAGATTCAAACTTTTTGTAAGCAGCCATTGGAAAGAGGAACGGAATCATAGAGAGAATGTAGGTAATTTTTGGGGCTAAAACCATTTTAATAGAGTCCAAACGGCCCCACCAAGATAACTTCAAAGGTGACCATCTGGAGGTATTAGCAGTGATAATGTCTATGATATGTGAGATGTTATAATCTTGAGTATCTTCAATAGTAGTGCCAAAGTAGACTCCCAGGTATTTCAACTTAGCCGTGTTGTATTTGAGTTGTAGCGCTCTGACTTCCTCTCCGCATGGCACTCCAGATAGAGACATTACTTCGGACTTTGTTGAATTAAGCTTGTATCCAGATACAACAGAATATTTGTTGATGGTGGACAACAGATTCGGTATCGATTCCAGTAAAGTATACACTTGAACATCATCTGCGTAGGCCGATAGCTTAATTGATAGACTATCCAGTTGGAATCCATGAATTGAGAGGTTGGATCTAATGTCTATCAACAGAGGTTCTAGGGCTAAATTGAACAAGAGGGGGGAGAGCGGACAGCCCTGCCTCGTGCCTCTGGACGGATTAAACATTTCTGAGAGAGTCCCATTGATACGGAGTTTAGTAGCTGGATGAGAATACAGGACTTTCACCATTTGAATAAAGGAGTCACAGAAACCAAACCAAGCCAGTGCCTTGAACATAAAAGACCATTCCACACGGTCAAACGCCTTCTCAGCATCCAAAGCTACAGCAACAAGAGAAGAGACGGACCCGGAAGCCTGCTGTATAATATGGGAGAAAAGTTGTGTGTTGTCGCTGGCGAGTCTATCTCTCATAAAACCATTTTGATCAGTGTGAATAACTCGTGGCAACACTACTTGTAGTCTGGATGCTAATATCTTTGCGTATAACTTAGCGTCTACATTTATCAGCGACAGAGGTCTGTAATGCTGTACATACAAGGGATCTTTATCCGGTTTTGGCAACACAATAATCATAGCTTCTGTAAATGTTCCAGTAGCCTTGCCCTGGTGTATAAGGTGAGACAAATAAGATAGCAAGATTGGTAATAGTTTATCTTGGAATGCCATGTAAAACTCGACTGATAATCCATCAGGCCCTGGGGCCTTACGTTTAGCCATGGACTTCAAGACGTCTTTTAGATTATCTAATTCCAGTGGTGAGGTCAAGAATACATTATCACTCTCATTTAATTTGGGGCCAGTGATGCAATTAAGGTATTCATCAATGGTCAAAGGAGAGGGATGTTCCGATTTGTATAGATTTCGGTAATAGTTATGGAATTGACCACAAATCTCTTTGTCAGCTGTTAGTACCTCATCCGTCACAGACTTTATTGCTGCTATGGTTGTTTTTTCTGTCTTCAACTTTAGATACTGTGCTAGTTGATGACCAGCTTTGTTATTCGTGGCATAATAATGAGAGGATTGAAGAAGGACCTCTGATGCAGCAGCAGTACTAAGACGCAAGTTGTATTCATACCGTAACTTATTTAATTCAGTCAGTATGGTGATGTTATTGAGATCCTTTGTATGAGATGCCTCTAACATCGCTATCTGCGATTCCAGCTGTTGTAGTTGTCTTCTGTTGTTTGCCTTTAGTTTTGCAGCGTAGGAAATAATGATTCCTCTAATATAACATTTAAAGGTGTCCCATGTGATTTGCCAAGATGTCTCTTCAACTTTGTTGAGAAGGAAAAAGTCTTCAATATGTTTGTTAATGTGGTCAATGAAAAGCTGATCCGACAATAAAGAAGAGTTAAATCTCCAGACTCCAGAAGTTTTCGGCAAAGCGACATCATGAAGTGTGAGAGTGATTGATGAATGATCTGAGATAGTAATAGGTTGAATTTCAGCAGCATCTACTTTATGTATAAGAGAGTAGCTGAGAAGAAAAAAGTCAATTCTCGAGTAGGATGCATGCGGTGGAGAGAAGAAAGTGAACTTCTCCTCATTTTGATGTAGTAATCTCCAAGGTTCCACTAATTTCAGCTGACACATTAGATCCTGTAAACAGTGCCATGACTTGGATTTTTTATAAGAAGCTTTGGATTTCCTGTCCACTTCCGGATTTAGGATAAGATTGAAGTCACCTCCTATCAACACAGGCGATTCTGCTGCCAAGCAGATATCCTCCGCTAGTGTTTCAAAAAAGATAGGGCAATCTTGATTTGGCGCATATATGTTGTATGCATGTATAAGATGGCGTGACACATTCAATGTAACTCTGAGCCATCTCCCTTCCGTGTCTTGGGAGGTAGATACTATGCTGACATCAGCACGTTTTCTTATCAGTGTAAGAACCCCATTTTTTCTCCCTACTGCAGGAGAAAACAGTGGTTGATAAGCCCATTTGGGAGCGACTTTAAGTGCTTCAGTTGCACACAAATGTGTTTCTTGATAGAATATAATGTCAGGATGAAATTGTTCAGTGTGGCGTAGAATTTTAAGTCTCTTTACTGGATTTTGAAACCCTTTCACATTAAGGGAAAAACACGTTAAGGACATAACACTTTTAAATATATAATATATATTGAGACACTAATGTAAATATTTTTCAGAGGTAATGCATGTCTAGAAGAGAAAAGAGAGTCACATACTGCATGTAACTGGAACAGCAAAATCTGCAATAACACAAAAAACTGTAACAAACAGGTTAACATTTCTATGGGTCAGAAAGCTGACAAGAAAGAAAAGACTAACCAGCAAGGCTTCCTCAGCTCATGTTGATACTAGAAGGCATCTTTAGTTTTTTTCTCCTATAACTTATTAGGAGGTCTGTAAGTAATAACAAGGCAGCATATATATTGTGAACTGCATAAATCAACTAGAAACGATTTAAGCAATAAAAGACAGTGATAACCATTGTTCTAAAAGTGCAATTATCAAGTTTTATCAATGGAAGTCGGCTTCACGCTTTCAATGAAATCAGCCAATTCTACTGGGTTGAGATAGTCTTTAGTTGAGTTATTAAAAGTAACCCTCAGGCGTGCTGGATACAGCATTCCATATTTAGCTCCCATGTTCTTAAGCTGAGGTCTATATGAGAGTAATAATTTCCTTCTCTTTGCTGTCTCTTTTGCCAAATCTGGAACAATCAAGATTTTATTACCTTCAAATGTGATGGGAGAGTGTAGTTTAGCTTGTTGCATTATCTTAAGGACCTGTTGGTGTCTTAATAGGGTGACAAGCACAGGCCTGGGGTACTTTTTGTGGAACACATTGGATTGCTGTAAACGATGGGCACAATCAAAGTCTAATTTAATATCATCCTGTAGTTTGAGGATTTGTGGAAGGAGTACTGCAAGGAAATCAACTAAGTCACACGCTTCTCTCCCCTCCGGGAGGCCTAACAGACGGAAGCTGGTTCTCCTCGCGCGGTTGTCCGCGTCCTCGAGGGCGCGCTCCAGCGCAGCCACGCGGTTTGTTTGTTTTAGGAGAGACTTGATTGAAGACTCAGCGGCCGTCGTTCTGGTTTCCAGGTTCGCTGTTGTTGCTTGTATGCTTATGATTTCCTCTTTCATAGTTGCAAATTCAGCTTTTAAATCATTGGTGTCTTGTTTCGTTTCCACCAGTAATTCTCTAATCGATCGCAGCTCACTTAAAATGGCCGCCGAAGCAGCGTCTTCATTTTTGTTCGACTCGGTTTTTGAAGGCGAGACGGGTTCTGTGCTTTTGCGCTTGTTTGACTTACCCGCAGACATTTCAGCGGTGAAGAGTTTATATTTGCGCTGCCGGTATAATCGATAAGTAAGCCTTTTTGATTTAAAATTGAGGCAGGGCTGACGGAGCTCGAGCGGTTCGCTGCCTATCTCATCGGGCTCACTAGCGCCCCCCTCTAATTATTGGCTTTTAACTTTTTTAGTTCTATTCAACTTCTTTTATTGTTTTTTTAAATTAACTATTGTAAACTGCATAGAACTTTACGGCCTTGCGGTATATAAACTGATTATTATTATTATTAAATTATTTGCAAAAGTAAGCAACGAATGATATGATTAAAATTGTGGATGACAAAAAATTATTCTATGTTGCTAAATAATAAGCAGATTATGAGTTGCAACAGGAGATGGAATTTTTAATGTGGAGAAGAGCAAAGTGATGCATTAATAATTTGGACCATGGGTACACTGGAAAAGATCTTGGAGATGTCACGGTTGAAATCCTCATCTTGGTGTAGGAGAGCAGTCAAAAAAGGCAAAGTTAGTAACTATACAGAAAGGAATGGCATATGAGGCGAGTCTCTTCCATGTGAAAGGAAAGGGCATAGGATGAAGTTAAGAGGGGACAGGCTCCAGAGTAATCTAAGGAAATACTTTTTTACAGAAAGGGTGATAGAATATGCTCCCAGTAGAGGTGGTGGAGAAAAAAGACTGTCTGAATTCATGAAAGCATAGGACAGCACGTGGGATCTCTTAGGGAAAGGAGGAGATAGTGGATTCTGTGGATGGGCTATTTGGCCTTTATCTACCATCATATTTTCTCTGTTTTCTAAGAAACTGAACTGGAAATCTCAAGCTGTGCAAACAACAATAACAAGAGAAATAGAAACTGAAACTGAAATGCAAAATACCAGAGATGTGCATTTTCAAACATAGTACCATTTGAATTTTTGTTGTTATTACAACATTTTCAAACACTGACATACGATATTCTAATTAATAAATTTACAATAAAATACTTTTTATCTAGTTTTGTTGTCTATTTTATTTTTCTATTTGCTTTGGTCACAGTGTCTCTCTTCTGCTTTTTTCCTATCTTCGCAGAATTTCCAGTTCATTTTACTTTCATACGCTGAGAGATTGGAGAAACTGGGTCTCTTTTCCCTGGAGAAGAGGAGACTTAGAGGGGATATGATAGAGACTTATAAGATCATGAAGGGCATAGAGAGAGTAGAGAGGGACAGATTCTTCAAACTTTCTAAAAATAAAAGAACAAGAGGGCACTCGGAAAAGTTGAAAGGGGACAGATTCAAAACGAATGCTAGGAAGTTCTTCTTTACCCAACGAGTGGTGGACACCTGGAATGCGCTTCCAGAGGGAGTAATAGGGCAGAGTACAGTACTGGGGTTTAAGAAAGGATTGGACAATTTCCTGCTGGAAAAGGGGATAGAAGGGTATAAATAGAGGACTACTGCACAGGTCCTGGACCTGTTGTGCCGCCGTGTGAGCGGACTTCTGGGCATGATGGACCTCAGGTCTGACCCAGGAGAGGCATTGCTTATGTTCTTATGTTCTTTTCTTCTCTTTCCATGGCCACCATCCAGATTCCCTCTCTGTCCTGTCCAGCATTTCCCCTCTGGATGCCTATCCCTCCCTCCATGTTCAGCATCTGCCCTCGTAATGACCTTATCCTCCTTTAGTTTCAGCATCTCTGCTCTGTGCCCTTATCTTGGTCTGTCCTGAAGCTGTACCGAATCAATTACAAGATTTTTTTGGGGACACAGTCTTTTAGATCTGATTCAGTATTGTTTAAATCCAAAAACATTCTACCAAGATCTTGATGATATCTATGTTTGATTCCATTAAGGCCAGTTTTCATTATGGGGAGGAATATCTGATGATCATGTTGGATATCACTGCAGCAGTTAACATGATTCCTCATAATATTAGAACATAAGAATAGCCTTACTGGGTCAGACCAAGAGTCCATCAAGCCCAGTAGCCTGTTCTCACAGTGGCCAATCCAGGTCACTAGTACCTGGCCAAAACCCAAGCAGTAGCAATATTCCAGGCTACCGATCCAGGGCAAGCAGTAGCTCCCCCATGTATTTCTCAATAACAGACTATGGACTTTTCCTCCAGGAACTTGTCCAAACCTTTCTTAAAACCAGCTATGCTAGCCACTCTTACCACAACCTCTGGCAATGCATTCCAGAGCTTAACTATTCTGAGTGAAAAATTTTTTCCTCCTGTTGGTTTTAATTCCCTATAACTTTATCGAGTGTCTCTTAGTCTTTGTAATTTTTGACGGAGTGAAAAATCGATCCACTTGTACCCAGAAATGCTAAAAAATCTGGGCATGCAAGTTCTGTTTGGAACTAGAAACATAGAAAGATGACGGCAGATAAGGGCTACAGCCCAAGTCTGCCCACACTACTGAATTTAAAGGGAACCAAGTCTCTGGTTGGTATTTTGTTCATGAGGCCATACCAAGGGATCTGCCCTTTGCATTGCTCTAATATCCATATGGTCCCATTGTACTGTATTTTGGCTTGTTTGGGTGTGTAAGCATGAATGTATGCTGACGATATACAGTTCTATTTTCCATTAAGTCAGTGCAAAATACATTAGAGGAACTGAGTATGTATTTAAAGAGTTGGATGAGAGCCAACAGGTTAAAATTGAATTTAAGTAATCATGCACTTTTAGAGGTTCCCTCATCCATGACATTTGAGGACGATGAAATTTTGATTTTGCATCAGTGTCTATTTAGGCATGACAATCATCACTGAAACCATATGTAGGTAACATCATCCAAAAAGTGATCTTTAAACTGAGTTTAGCTAGATGTCTAAAAGGGTTATTGTCCCCCGATAGCTTTCATATGGTGTTACAAGCATTGATCTTACCCAAGCTGGATGACTGTAATGCCCTGTTGTTTGATTTTCCAAACATTGTAATATCTGCATTGCAAAAGGCACCAAATACCGTCATAAGAGTCCTTCTTGGCCTAGCTCGATCTTGCCATATTACACCAGTACTGAAAATCTAAAGTTGTGCTTCTTATTTTTAAAGCCCTATATGATGCAATACCCTTGGCCTTAGAATCTGCACTTAAGATATACTGTCCTAGCCAGGACTTATGGCCTTCAGAAAGGCTACTCCTTGATATACCCACTTTTAAGCAGAATTGACTCAAAACTTTTAGATAATCTACATTTTGTTGTCTGTTGAACATCATACAGTACCCCTCTTCATCTTTTGTAGGTACGGACTAGGGAACTTACCGGCCATCTAAAATTGTGCCCGATGATTTGTTCCTTGAGGGGGTTGTGGCAAACTCTGGCACGTTAGAATAATTTTTCACCTTATAGTAGTTGCCTGCTCCTTAGGTGGACATGGGGTTGTTGTTTTTTTGCCATGCATGGATAATCCTACTATTGGCAGATGGAGGACTCAGGGATTGATTCTCTTGCATCATGTCCTCACAGATGAGAGCTACTTACATAGTTTGGAATTGATTTTGGGGCCCCTCACTGAAGTGGGAGGATCGTTTCACCTATTTTCAGCTTCAACATTATGCGCGTTCCCTACCTGTGGCTTCGTTGTCTTTGGAGGTAGCTCACATCATCAAGGAACTGCTAAATGTACCTCCTTATATCTCCCCTTCTATCTCTTACTAGCTGATGCCCCGGCATTGCACGGGTATTTAATTATAGCAATAACACTGTAAATGGATTCAAATAAAGATACTTTATAGTGGTGAATGAAATTATTTTTTTACAGCTTAATAAAAAGTACAATATTCAAATTATAATGTGAAATATTTGACAAAATGAATACAATACAACTAACGCAAAACGTGATTATAAACATTTTTAGTTTCACCTCCTGGAGCAAGAACATATAAATTCTTGGGTGAACCCACCCTTGAGCAAGCAACATAGAGTTGTGGGCCGCGAGACCCCCAGAACATATCACCCCAGGTAGTGAGGGATCTGCATACCAAGTTTCGTTCAAATCGGTCAAGCCGTTTTTGAATTACAGTGAGAATGGCAGCTTTTTACATTTATTCCATTGACATGAATGGGTGAAATCTGATTTACTGTTTGTAGCTCCACCCACATGTGCAGGTGGGCCGCGAGACCCCCAGAACATATCACCCCAGGTAGTGAGGGATCTGCATACCAAGTTTCGTTCAAATCGGTCAAGCCGTTTTTGAATTACTGTGAGAATGGCAGCTTTTTACATTTTTTCCATTGACATGAATGGGTGAAATCTGATTTTCTGTTTGTAGCTCCGCCCACGTGTGCAGGTGGGCCGCGAGACCCCCAGAACATATCACCCCAGGTAGTGAGGGATCAGCATACCAAGTTTCGTTCAAATCGGTCAAGCCGTTTTTGAATTACTGTGAGAATGGCAGCTTTTTACATTTTTTCCATTGACATGAATGGGTGAAATCTGATTTTCTGTTTGTAGCTCCGCCCACGTGTGCAGGTGGGTCGCGAGACCCCCAGAACATATCATCCCAGGTAGTGAGGGATCTGCATACCAAGTTTCGTTCAAATCGGTCAAGCCGTTTTTGCGTGATCGCGGCACATACACACATACATACCTCCGATTTTATATATATAGATTTTCATAGGCAGTTTTCCCAGGCTTTCCCCTGAAAGACTTTTCTGATTTGGCTGCTCGATGGAGTGCTGACTTGGCTTATTTGATTCTACCTAAGATTTTTTTCACCTAGATACGAGCAATCTCATATTATGTTTCCTCAGCAGAGTTGAGGAAATGTCAATACAGATTACTCTTGCAATCCTATGTACCTCAAAATAGACTTTAGCATATGGAATTCCTTGAGCCTGCTCAGTGTTTGAAGTGTTCTCTGGAACTGCATTCCTTGATGCATGTTTTCTGGAGGTGTGGCCATATTGCTGCCTTTTGGAGGAGAGTAATGAGATATTTAGGGAAGGTGTTGAATTAATCTATACAGTTACACACAGGTATCTTACTGGGTCCGGGTCAGTCTTGGGCATATATGGGAAAGGACCTTGCACTTGGGTGATGAAGGCCTGCAGCGTGGAGAAAAAGAGCATTCTTCAACATCAATACAGCCTAATGGTCCCTGTTTTTGGCACAGGAGGAACAAATGCCATGATCACCTGTTGATGGAACTCAAGGACCTACCATTGAAGAGGCATTTTTTTGTCCATTTGGGGACCATATAGCCATTCCCTGCAACTGAGAATTAGGAGCTATATTTTAGATCAGTTGGGGGATCCTCTGTTTGCCACATCCTAAATTTTGGAGTAATTACACCTGGGGCCAGCACCATCATCTTTTAGAAAATTAAAAGCACATCTTTTCATGCAAGCTTATGGAACTTTGAAGACATAAGACTGTATAATATTGCAAAAATCTTGTTGTTACAGGTTATAATTTAGTACACACATTAGAAATATAAGTTGTCATTGACCCAGTGGCATTGACTTATGATACTGTAATATTTGGTATGGAAATGAGAACCAAAAGTCAGATTTCGGCAAATAACAACAAATTATTACTAATAATGACTGGAGTTGCCATTCAACAAATCACATTTAACTGGAAAGAATGGAAGAGATTAAACTACAATTTCTGGTGGAACTCTTTATGCCATATTTATAAAATGGAAAGGTTTATTGCAGTACAACGGGGCTATCTTAAAAGGTTTCAGGATATATGGAAACCATTAATGAAATATTGTAAAGATTAAAGTAAAACTGATTCCCTTATATTAATTATTATTTTAAGATGCAGGGGGGGGGGGTATTTTAATATCACATGTTTTATATGATAATAAAATATATGGGTGGGTGGAATGGGATAGGGATGGGGTTAAGAATTTATGAGATGTATCAATGAATAATTCTAAGTGATGTATTTATTATTTATGTGAATGAATATATTATAACACTTTATGTAATCTTGAAAATGAATAAAGAATACAAAAAAAAAAAAAAAAAAGAAATATAAGTTGTCATTATGTATTGTATTATACGATTGATGTGAATCATACTGAGTCTGCATAGAGAATGTCTTAAAATAGATGTAAGGAATTTTATGTATGTTTTAATTATGTACAATGCCTAGAGTTACAAGATCAGGCAGTTTATAAATTCTTAAATTAAAATGCTTTATAGCTGCACTGTCTGGATATTTTTAAGTAGCAGCCAACCCTCTGAATACCAACCCCAAAAACAAATAAAATGGGTCAGGGTCTGCCACTTTTAAAAAGCTGCTTCTTTCCTTTCACATGATCCCTCTGCTTTGAGCCATTGGTGCAGCACTAGAAAGCTAGCTGTTAGTAAGCATCCACATCACTCCATCTCCCTTTAGTTCAGCTTGGTTATATCTACCCCTTCTGATCAGGTGATTTCCTACCTCACCCACTAATAGAAGGCTACCGCTGAGGAACGTTAAGCGAAGGTCTGCAGCTGTAGCAATAACCACAGACAGGTTTTCAAGATTTCTACAATGACTGCATGAGATCTATTTGCATACGTGGCAGCAATACCTGCAAATTCAAATCATGAAACTGCACGAGTTGGGCTGGGTCACAGGGCTGCATTGCTGCCACTAGGTGGCGCTTCAACATTGTATTTTCAATTGTGAGGAAGATGCAGAGCTTGCCCATCCCTCAGTATATAAAAAAAAAAATGTGAGTGAGAACAGCACTCCCTACTCATAGGGCTGTAGGTGGCAGATTCCTCCTCAGCTTTGAAACAACTACTGTTCCAGCCCTTGAGGGCTACTTTGAATAAGTTGATTATCACAGCTCTTATAAACAATACACCGTAAATAATATTCTAAATAAAATGTGAAGTGCTCAGAACCTTATAACCTGTGTAGCTTAGTGTAATCACTAAAACGAGGTTAACAAGGGGACCATCATAGCCTTCACAGTCCCCTGACCACCTGTAGTATATGAAGAAAGAAAGATGTACTTATCTTGACAAGGTGGTCGTTGGTAAAGGTAATCCTCGTTCAAACCAACTGAAAACGTGTAGTGTGATTGTTAACCTCGTTTTAGTGATTACACTAAGCTACACAGGTTATAAGGTTCTGAGCACTTCACATTTTATTTAGAATATTATTTACGGTGTATTGTTTATAAGAGCTGTGATTATTGAAAATATCTATTGATTCTCATCACAGAGTTAAACTAATTATTCCTCCTGATATATATCTACTTTGAATAAGACCATGTAGAAGCACCTGGTTACTCTGAGGCATATAGGCATGTTACTAGGTTACATGATGCAAACACAGGGTTTAGCTTAGGCAGGAAACACATGAGCAGTTTATTATAATGTACAGGCATGAGACTTTGCTACATGACTGCACTGTAAAGAATTTAAAAGCAGCACAATAAGAAATTCAGCAAGGCACATAGGAGGGTGTGTTGAGAGGATTTTATGACAGCTTTGAAATTTACTATATACATATTATGGCCAGTACCTGCAACTGACAAAGTAAGAATGGAAGTTAACAGCTGCTACACTGTGTACGTGCCTGAGGAAAGCCACAAGTACCAGCAGAGAGCGGCACACTTTATCCTGCACGTAAATCTTAGCCTGAGACAAGGTTTGTGGGTGAGAAAACCACAAGCCTATTTAGGCAGAGAAACCCCATTTACAGCTGTGCTGGCACTTTGCTTCAGACATGCACAGAGTGAAACTGCTCCAAGGGCAGAAGCCTTGCGCATGTGGGAGGCAGGCGTTCACCATTTAGCATGCAGTCAGTCTCTTGTCACAAGGTAAAAATCATACACTCACAGCCCAGCTCAGCCCAAGGACCAAGCTGCAGCAGACTGTCACTGCCTAGAAAGGACCTATTCTCTTGCATCATTATCACAAAAGGCCAAAGCAATACTTTACAGTTAAAATCAAAACTCTGCCAGTCACCAGTGTACTATTGACCTTTTCCCCCCCAAAAAAAATAGCAACAGATTTGTCAATGCTTCAGTTAACAGTATATACACCATGACCTGGATCCTTTATAAAGGAGGGTGCAATATCCTAAACAAATGTAAGTCACCAATGAGAAACCTCTGGCCATTTTAACTGACTAGGGCAGGGGTAGGCAATTCTAATCCTTGAGAGCCAGAGCCAGGTCAGGGTTTCAGAATATCCACAAGCAATATACATGAGATAGCTTTGCATCTCAAGGAGGCAGTGCATGCAAATCCATCTCATACATATTTGTTGTAGATATCCTGAAAACCTGATCTGGCTCCAGCTCTCGAGGACCAGAATTACCTACCCCTGGACTAGGGCTATCTGGGGCCCTAACCAGTACTTTTTCTGCTGAAAAAGAGCCCAAGCTGGAACCGGCTACTGTGAGCATTCCAAGGTGCACCTAGTACATAGCCAAGAACCACAAAGCAAGACTATATGAAACACAGTCTAATGTAGGTTACCATAGCTAGTTAAGTGCTCACCAATTGCACTTACCAGCTGTTTCACTGCCACCCTGTACCCAGAAACTCTAGGCTGGACCCAGGCTATGGCTTGGTCTTCATTTTCCAGGGAGCATGCTGGCAGCTAACAAGACACTTATTTCTAGGCCCAACTCAAGGCAGCAGCATTGCATGATCTGGAGCTAAAACAGATGAAATCTGAAGGGCAAGACCTATTGGCAGGGGTATGTGGCACAGCAGGAGCCATAGGGGAGTAGCATCAGCCCATGCCATAGCACAGAGTTCCAAATACCACAGGAAGAAAATATTAGAGACAGAGTACCCAACTGAAAGCTTCTCACATGCCACTTAACTCATATGGTACCAAAGTTTCCACCTTTATACATTATCAAGCAGTCTTTCAGCTTCAAAGCAGTTGTCTGCAAGCCTCTATAGCAGGGATGTTAAGTCCTTCCTCGAGGGCTGCAATCCAGTTGGGTTTTCAGGATTTCCCCAATGACGATCCATGAGATCTATTTGCATGCACTACTTTCATTGTATGCTAATAGATCTCATGCATATTCAGTGGGGAAATCCTGAAAACCCAACTGGATTGCAGCCCTCACGGAGGGACTGACACCCCTGCTCTATAGAGTGTAGAGTTTAAAATGCCCTGAAAATAAGAGGCTTAGAAGTTACACTAAGGTTACCTTAAGCAGTATGTTTTAACTTTAGATTTTTCCCTGTTAGTGCTCTCATTGTAATGTTAAAAAAAAAAAAAGCAAGGCTCTAGCCTATTTCTAAGAAAGCTTATCAGGACATGAAGTTGCACAAGGTTTGGATAGACCATGCAATCTCAGCCTCCTACAACCTCTAATAGAAAGGGGAAGCTGTAATCATAGGGGTCCTTTCACTGAAGCTGCAGTAAATGCTAATCTGTTACTATAACTCAAAAAAAAAAAAGGTCTTCCATGGGACATGCTCACAAGCCCTGCAGTCAAATCCCAATCTGCATGCTATGCAATATTTTTCTGTGGAGGGCAGGACAGAGTGGGAATCTGCACCAATTGGCTAACTCAGCTACATTACTGCATGCCAACCAATTAATGCAAAATCAGTGCATGAGCTAGATAATGACTGACAGAATTTGTCTCCATCCCCATGATTAATGGTGGGGAAACCATCCTTCTGCCATTCTTTAATAAGGGCAGGATGAATTTCAGGTATAAATGGGGGGGGGGAAAGCAAATGTCCCTCAAGCCTTGCATTGAAGAATGCTGGTGTAGAAGGACTGAGGTTGAGACACACTAAAGGATGACACAGGGTGGTTTCCTGCAGTTATGTAAAGGGACAGGGACAAAACTGTCCTTGTTCTCTAGCATGAGCCCCCAAAGCCAGAAACAGGTGGTAGTGCTCATGTGCTAATTTTAATCAATGGTCATGCACCAATAGCAACCTTAATAAATGGCCATTTAAAAAACACACAAGACAGGGCTTTTTCCCTGCAGCTAGAAAAGGGCCAAGCACAGTGGTAGGCAATTCCAGTCCGACAGCCACAGGCAGGTCTGGTTTTCAGGATATACACAATAAATATGCACAAGATAGATCTGCATCTCAAGGAGGCAGTGCATGCAAATCCATCTCATCTATATTCATTGTGGAAATCCTGAAAACCTGACCTGTCTGTTGCTCTCAAGGATGGGAATTGCCTACCCCTGCCCTAGCACATAGGAAAAACCCAGTGCACCAAGGCCAATTTTTCCTGTGATCCTATGTGGGGAATAGTGGAGCAGGTTAACTGTATTTGAAGTACAAATACCCATTTTTCATTAACCACCACACTTCACATCAACAGAATAGTTTATTTCTGGTTTTAAGCATATTATTTCAGCCATCAAAAAAATAAACTCTAAAGCACAGATGGAAGACTTCTACAGTAATACTATGGTGGGTTTCCAACACCCCCAGGTCTCAATTTTGAAGCGTTACTTCATCCAATAAGTTAAGCAGCATGGAACAAAGTGCTTTATTTCTGAGCAGGAATGAGATCATCAATACTCTTGCCTTTCTCTAGGCACTTTTCCATTTTGATCAGCAACTTCACCCCATCGACCACCATCTGCACAAGCTCCACTTCAGAGAAGCCCAGACGATCAGCATTGGAAATATCAAATACACCACCTACAGCAGCTGTGTCAACACCACCTGGGGGAGGAAGAGAAAGAAAAGAGAAAAAAAAAAGTTACAGCCACAGAGTACAGTAGTTCAGTATTTACTGGATCTTAAGAGTCTGTAGCTCCTCTAACCTACAGTCAGCCACCTGCTTAGATGAACATGTCCCTTTACATAGATGGTGGCACTGCCAAGGACATGATTACAAATATGAAAAAGAGGAGGGGGAATAAAGTTTACTGCCTTCAGAGAAGTTCTTATACTAGCTGATGCAAGGCGATCTAGGTGAGCCTTTAATCTTGCTCTACTGAGGCTACAGTCCAGCTCCCCTGGAGGCCTTAACTCAGCACTTCGCCTCATTGCCCAGCCCCTGTGGCTGGCACAAGGTCAATGCCTCTACTTCCAACCAACCACAGGGATCAAGCAACCAGGCATGTGAGGGATAGGCAATTTCAAGCCCTATTCAGCAACCCTACTCCTGTTTTTTGCATCCTAGGACACCACCTAGTTTTGTCTAACAGCAGAGCCAACGCTGGTTGGCACCACAATGTGGCTGCAGGACTAAAGTGCTGGTACTACCAACAACCTCATCAAGACCTCATAGGCCTTTGTTGACAGCAGCATGATCCAGCTGCCTTTTGTAATTTCAGTCCCAACTCACCATAGAAAAGGCTTAGTGTAGGGGCAGAGATTAATAGGAAAAGGAGTTCTAACTTAATGTTTCACCTCTGATCTCGTCACTGGAAGGTGACCCGCCCAAGATCACAAGGAATGTCAAAGGGAATTAACAAACTTGGTTTCTTTGGTAAAATTGCTACCTGAGAACTGTTACTTGCTTCTAATTGCTCCTCTGTACTTGCCTCTGGGAGAACTTTGGAGGGAAGCTCTTGCTGCACTGCTGGCCCAGATGATCTTAGCCACACCCCCTGAGTGATGTCACTCGGGGGACGGAGGTGAAAAAGGCCAAGCCAGTGGGGTGTTCCTTTGGGAGGACTATGCTGAGAAAATTTATTGCTTGATGACTTTCTCTTGGCACAATAAGACCTTGAAACCTGTAGGTAGAGGAGGAACTAAGATGGCAGATGTCTAGCGACTATGCTCCAATTTTCTTCTAAAATTTTTACCTTGTGATGCTGCGCCGAGATGCTGTTTGCAGTTTTTCTTGAAGCATACCCCACACTAAAAGAAAAGGCGTAATGAGTTGCAATCTTTGCCTCTCACCTCCTCACCGGTACAGTAGACACTGCAGCACTTTTTTGAATCTCAAACAGCCAACCTTCAGTCATCCCAACGATGGCAGACTTCTGCGCAGACTGAGTGAAGGAACACCTGAGTCTTTGAGTTCCAGACATTACTGTCGCTGCTGATCTCTGCACTGCTCTGTCCGGCGAGAGGGCAGAGTAGCGATTCCTTCTCCAGAGAGGAGGGTGGAGTGATGCCGGAGAAGGTAATGGGTGAAACTACACTCCAGACTGGAGCACAGGGACGGAAGAACACTGAGGGTGAGAGTTTGGGAATCTCAGCTAAACACCCTGCGGTAACTCTGGAAACTGAGGCCAAAAGGAGAATAAATGAAAATGGTGGATAAAACTTCTGATATGCAGGTATTGGTTAATAAAGTAGACTAGAAATGTTAAAGGTGAAACAGGAATGTTTTGATAAAATTGAATCCGAGACTATCTTCTTTGAAAAACTCTGTTGCTACAATTAGAGAATAATCTTTGACCTCAAGGAAGATTGAGATGATTGAAAATCATAATCGTTGCCTGAATTTGAGAGTATTGAACTTTCCAAAACTTTCTATGCCGCCGATTGAGCTCTTCAAATTTTTTATAAGAAATTTTTTTAAAGTTTCTGGCTGACCAGATACCACCAATAAATTGTTCTATTTGCCTGCCTCAAAGAAAAACTAAGACAAAATTACCTGTGTCCAATCGTTTACCTGTTGACACTGATTTACAGAACTTAACTGAAAGCTTGTATTCTGAATATAACATAACATAAGCAATGCATCTGCTGGGTCAGACCTGAGGTCCATCGTGCCCAGCAGTCTGCTCATGTGGCGGCCCAACAGGTCCAGGACCTGTGCAGTAATCCTCTATCTATACCCCTCTATCCTCTTTTCCAGCAGGAAGTTGTCCAATCCTTTCTTAAACCCCAGTACTGTACTCTGCCCTATTATGCCCTCTGGAAGCGCATTCCAGGTGTCCACCACACGTTGGGTAAAGAAGAACTTCCTGGCATTTGTTTTGAATCTGTCCCCTTTCAACTTTTCCGAATGCCCTCTGTTTTTATTTTTTGAAAGTTTGAAGAATCGGTCCTTCTTTACTCACTATGCCCTTCATAATCTTGTAAGTTTCTATCATATCCCCTCTAAGTCTCCTCTTCTCCAGGGAAAAAAGAGACCCAGTTTCTCCAATCTCCGAGTATGAAAGGTTTTCCATCCCTTTTATCAGACGCATCTCTCTCCTCTGAACCCTCTCGAGTAACGCCATATCCTTCTTAAGGTACAGCGACCAATATTGGACGCAGTACTCCAGATGCAGACACACCATCACCCGATACAATGGCAGGATACTTCTTTCGTTCTGGTTGCAATACCCTTCTTGATTATGCCTAGCATTCTATTTGCCTTCTTAGCAGCCGCTGCGCACTGTGCCGTCGGCTTCATTGTCATTACCCCCAAGTCCCTTTCTTGGGTACTCTCATTCAATAACAGCCCTCCCATCGTATAGTTGTATTTCGGGTTTCTGCTTCCCACATGCAACACTTTACATTTTTCAACGTTGAACTTCATCTTCTGCCATCTCGTCGCCCATTCCCCTAGTTTGTTCAAGTCCCTCTGCAATTCTTTGCAGTCCTCCTTAGTCCGAGCTCCACTATAGTTTGGTGTCGTCTGCGAGTTTTACATTTGAGCAAGATCTTAATTGAGATTATTTTTCAAAAGCTCCGTTTCACAATTTTGTGGCCAAAAAATGTAGTTATATCCATGATGTTACAAAAATTAACCAAAGAAAGGCGCAAGTTATTTTTTGCAATGAGAGATGAAACAAAGAAATTGGGTGCTACCTTTATGTTACCCTACCACTGCAAGTTTATTAAATATATGGGTTTGACATATATATTTTATGTGCCCGATCAGCTAAGATCCCTTTTAGATCAAGGGGTGAATCAAAGATGGAGTGTCTGGTTCAAATAATTTGTAACTGGGGTGTTTGATGTATTAAGCCTTTTCCTAAATAGTTTCTGTAACTTCAGTAATTTTGATTCCTCCTTTCCTTCTGTTTGTGGTCTAACGAAGACTTATTTCCATAAGATTGTTATTACTTCTTAATTTGTACTTAGATTTATTTTCATGTTGGATTATGGCTATATATTTCCTTAAACAAGTTGTTTACTTGTGAAAGTTATAATTAAAATTAAAAAAAGAAAAAACCCAAACTTATGTAATCAGTTTCAAACAAGGGGCCCCCATGACAGCATGAACATCCCTTAATCCTAAAAAAAATTATGCTCTGCAGTGGGGTAGTCAGCCAACCTGTTTGAGTGGGCACAAAGTTCATGGCCTCCCTAAAGACTCTCCAGAGGCAGCCAGAACTCCCTTTTACCAAGCTTGGCAGACAGCAGAAACATCCATGAACCACTGATGCCAACATCCCACCCATGTTTCAAGGATGCTGCCTCCAACTGCAGAGCCTGGTAAGAGTTCTGGCTACCTTTAGAGAAGGTCCTCACCAGCTACAGCAAGGGTCAGGTCTGGTGGTACACAAGGTAGGGCCCAAGGAAAAATAAGCCAATTCTCTTCCCTTTCTCCCCCCCCTTCCCATCTACCTTAATGAGCTTCTCCAACAGTTCCGAGGGCAGACAAAAGGTAAAACTGACCCTGCACATCCCTCCCTCCAGCTAGCTAGCTTCCTCAAAGGGCCACTGACAGCAGTAGCAATTCCTAGTCGCTGCGTGCAGGTGACCCAGAAGCCTTTCCACCACTGGGACACTGTGGCAGAGAGGCAGCTTCCAGGGTAGTAAGTAGGAATCGCTACCACTAGCCCTTTGAAGCTAGCTTAAGGGTGAGAGCGAGGGTGGTGCAGGGCCATGGAGTTCTACCCCATGTCTGCCATCAGGTGTGCACTGGTGTTGGGTAGACCCAGTTTCACCTATGGTTATGGTCCTGGTGCTCTGCCTCTAAAGTGAACGAGTAGCCACGCTGTCTGTTCCAATTATCATCTTTGCCCCCAGACCGCAGGAGATTGCAATTATGCATTTCTGGTTGTTGGAATGGGGGCAGAGCTGAAGTTTAAATATCAAGAGAAAGCTAGGGAGGTAGATAAGCTGCAGGTCTGTCTACCTAAGAGTCAGCAAGGTAGTATTTTCTATGCTGGGTCCTTCAATTTGCCCTATCCTCTCTCATACAGTTGAGGGGAGCTGCTTATGTGAATTTATGCCACCAAGACACCTTCAGCATCATTTGGCAAGGTGAGCTAAATTAAATTAAAACTGTAGAACTGCAAAACAAAACCCCTATTCATTCCATTATAGTCAATAGAAGATTTAGACAGTCCTTAACCAAAATCTAGGTTAACATTTCCAATGAATGTGTGAGATTTGCCTACAATGAAATGCAAGTACACGTTGTGAATATTGGAGGAAATCATGAAAAACCCCACTGGGTTGCAGTTTGAGGAGGAATACTGAGCACTCATGGCCTACATATCACTCCTGATCATATTAAATGCCTTAGTGAATGGCTGTCCAAGTCCCTCCTCGAGGACCACAATCCAGTCTGGTTTTCAGGATTTTCCCAATGAATATACATGAGATCTATTAACATACAATGAAAGCAGTGCATGCATAATAGATCATGCCTATTCATTATGGAAATCCTGAAAACCCGACTGGATTGCAGCCCTCGGAGGGACTTTGACATCCCTGCCTTAGTGGATTAAGACACCCCACCTTCATTACACTACAAAATTGGGGCATTACACTACAAAATTGCGCCCGTCACGTTTCTCCTTTGCAACCTTTATTCTCAAAGAGTCAAATGCCAGTCTTGGGGCGTATCCTACCTGTTCCCCGTTTCTGAAGCCGAAGCCGTTTCAGAACTTCACCAAACTTCTCATGTTTGCCAAGATTTTGCAGTTGGACGTGAACCCCAGCACGCAGACCTGTCCCAAGGTTGGAAGGGCAGGTCAGAATATAACCAAGGTGTTGGTTCCACATGAACTGGAAACCCTTTGCCTTGAACAGTTTTTCAACCTAGAATTAAAAAAAAAAAATTTTTTTAAAAGGTTTAGAAAATGCTCAGGACAACAATCAAGGATTCCAACTATTTCAGTATTTTGTTCAGCTTACAATCATAAGAGTTAAAGCAGTCAAACTAGGAGTTAGGGAGCCCAAGTAAGGTGTGCTATTCTTAAAAAAATAATAATAATAATGCGTTTCACTCTTTGGAGGTGAGGGGGAAATATTTTATAACAAGGCCTTTAAACCATTAAGATAGAGGCTCATATTCCTCCCTCTCGAGGAATCAGCCCTAACCTCAGGCAGTGGCGACGCCACCAGAAAGCAGGTGCAAAGTTTACAATTGAGCTTTATGCCTGCAACATGTTGTGCAGGTCACAAGTGTTGGTCTGTTCCTGAACATCATCCTGCAGAAAAAGGCACTATGGGTAGGGTTACTATATGGTGCCAGGAAATGGAGGATCGATTGAGATCTGGATTTTACTTTACTTCTACTGTGGCCCTCCCAGGTTACTGTGCCCATATTTCTGGCCCTCCACAAACCCTCTCCTTGATCATGAAGTCTTTAAGTTGGTCTGTCAGTCGAGGCCCTAGCGCATGATCAATTCCCTGGTCCAAGGAGTCATCCTGTAGAAACCAGCACAGCAGGTGAAGCACTGTGTCCCTGACAACTTTATACTCTGGCACATCTGGGAGACCCCGCACCCTTGGGTTGTTTGTCTGGGTGTGGTTCTCTAGATCCTCCATCTTGTCCAGGAAGGTTTGATATTCAGCAATAGTATCCTCAGTTTCCATTGCACCCCGGTCACACACTCTTCACAAGCATCCAGATGAGTTTCCACCACATCCACCCGGGAACCGATTTCACATCAGGTCAGAACGTAACTCCTGCACTGCTTCCCAGACCTGAACTGCCACCGCTAAAATCTGACTTTACCTCCTGAATCCAGCGCTGTCGGCCAGTGCATGTTGGCTTTAGTCAATGGGTCAAGATTTGCTGTCTTGAGTCAGGGCCACCAGGGAAACTGGGCCTTTCTTGCTGTGCATTATTCCTGCTGTTCTCCATCATGAACTCTGTCGAGAGTCTGCTTTAAAGTGCACTGCTCTGATTTTTCACCTGGAAACAGTTTTTGGGTTGTCACCCTCAGCGCACTTCACTCTAACACCCGACACCTGTCGGGAGAGATCTTAGCGCAATTGAACAGCAAAATGAGGTGATTTACTCAGGGCCTCAATGCAGCTCCCTGATAGATCGTCCATTCGTTGTCAGTGACGTCCAGAATACCACTATTTTGGAGAGGCAGGAGTAGGCATCCTTACTGCTGCTACTACAGGAAAGGTATGGGTGGGGGGGTCTGCTGGCCCACCAGAGATTTAGGTCAGGGTTGGATTTTCCGGACATGCACACAAGTTGTGCCTACCGCACAGCTCTTGTGGGCATGCCTCAGTAAATTGAGGCCTTTAACGACCAATACTCAATACTAAACAGCATACAAATTGATGTTTAGCATTGCAAAAACCAATGTTTCTCTGGCCCTGTACCAGAATAGCACTGGAGATTTGTGCCATCTGCCCCTTAGGCTCTTATAATTTATCCTAGCTTTCAGCCCAACATGACCTTAGTCCCTAATGATTCCAGTGCACTTTGGATGCACATGCCTTCTTCCCCCTGTACTTCAGAACTCTGCCAGTGCGAGCAGCAGGTTGAAGGTGCTGTTTTACAACAGTGAAGAGTCAAGAGGTTCAAGGGGGTGGTGGTGGTGGTAAGAGGAAGAGGTGCATGTGCCCCCATCAAGATAGCACCTGGGACAGTCCACCCCTCTCTACACACACCACTACTGGTTGTGCCACATATGGGCTAGTTTCATAAGACATCTATCCTTGGTTATGCGCAGAAATGGCTTTCAAGTACCCATATCATATAGGCAGAGGTATATATGCAAGTTCACTGGGTTATTTTACACCACTAGGGTGCTTTGCAGATCATTTGGAGAGCATAACAGCCTTACTGGATCAGACCAATGCATCCCGTCTTCACATCCAAGTCACAAATACCTGGCAAAAAAACCAAATAGTAGCAGTTATTCCATGCCACTGGTTCAGGACAAGCAGTGACTTCTCCAAGGTCTGTCTCAACAGCAGTTTTTGGACTTTTCCTCCAGGAACTTGTCTAGACTTTTAAGCCAAGCTACATTGGATGCCGTTACCACATCCTCTGGCAATGCATTCCAGAACAAATATTCTCCGCTACGTGAAAACAAATGTCCTCCTCTTGGTTTTAAAAGTACTGTATTACTCTAACTTAGAAAGCCCTCTAGTCTTCGTTAATCTTGAAGTTAAAAAAAAAAAAGATACTATCTGCATTACTGGCAAAACAGGTCAAAAATCCCACTTTAGCTTATAAGTTCTGAATTTCTGAAGCCCAGGCTACTGGTCTAGTGTCTTAGGACGCTGCATGGTTAAGATCCTGCTAAGTCAGATACATTTTCTGACCTCACCAGGTAGAATTTACTACTTTGCCTTAATGTGGTATTGAAGTTTTGCACCAAGGCAACATCCAGGTGGCAACTGATTAGGTTAATTATTGGTGCTTTACAACTTTGTACAGTGAAGTCCTTTCATGTTTAAGTTTATATTAATCATATTATAAAAAAAACCAAAACTGTTTATTTACAACCGTTATACACAAGAAAACACAAAACAAAAAAACCAAACAAACACTCGAGGCCTCATTGCCATCTACAGGCACCGACAGGATTTTTGCACTTCAACTGCTCAGCCAATATAGGTCAAGTCACTGTGACCAGATGTGCTTTTGGAGTTAACATAAAACTCCAGAATTGCCGCTGCTGGGTCAGACCAGTGGTCCATTGTGTCCAGCAGTCCGCTCACGTGACAGCCCTTAGGTCAAAGCCGAGTGCCCTGAGACTAGCCTTACCTATGTACGTTCTGGTTCAGCAGAACTTGTCCAGCTTAGTCTTGAAACCCTGGAGGGTGTTCTCCCCTACAACAGCCTCCGGAAGAGCGTTCCAGCTTTCTACCACTCTGGGTGAAGAACAACTTCTTTACGTTTGTATGGAATCTATCCCCTTTTAACTTTAGAGAGTGCCCTCTCGTTCTCTCTACCTTGGAGAGGGTGAACAACCTGTCTTTATCTACTAAGTCTATTCCCTTCATTATCTTGAATGTTTCGATCATGTCCCCTCAGTCTCCTCTTTTCAAGGGAGAAGAGGCCCAGTTTCTCTAATCTATCACTGTACGGCAACTCCTCCAGCCCCTTAACCATTTTAGTCGCTTTTCTCTAGACTCTTTCGAGTAGTACCAGAACTTGTGGGAAACTTAATCAAGCTCATTTTAGCACTGTTTTTTCCTAGCATGTTAGCAATTGTTGAAAAGTAATACTGTTATTATATACTATATTATCTCATAACTCAGCCATTCAGCATGCAGCACCCAACCCAAATTCCTTTTCCCATTGTTAAATGCAGCACTCCCAAGTACATGGATCAGCTGGTTCAACACAGCAGCATAGAGGGACCATTCTAAGGCTGTCCACTGGTGCCGAGTCACTTAAGAAAAAGCACACCAAGTTCTGAGGGAACTATGTTTTCATCTCTAACTGCTGCTCTTCCTGGGGATTTTGTCAGCTGGTTCAACACAGCTTTCCCTGTCCGGGCTCTTGTCCAGCAGCATAAGGGGGGAAGCCATCGGCACGATGTAGCACAGCCCTGACATGGTCACTAGTGATGGATTGATGCTGGCGTCTGATGATCTCCTGTGGCCTGCCCTCTCCTTGGCAGCCTTGCACTCCTGCAGCTGCGTTGGACACATCGAAGAGAAACTTGACTACTTCACTTCAAGGGTCTGCTGTCGGTGGCACCTGGCCTTGCCTGTCCGGTGACTGGTGTCATGGTGGTCTTCATTGGCGTGGTTCCTGGCCCTGTTTCTTTGGTGGCAGCCAGATGACCTGGTTCTGCAATTGAACTTACTATCAAGCCACCTCAAGAGACTTTTCTATCTCAAGTTTAATTTTTTCATCTTTTCATTATTTCTATTTTCTATTTCTTTGATTTATGAAATGTGTTACATATTTTGTTTTAATCAGGTACTTTAGCTAGATTGTGAGCCTTCGGGACAGATAGGGTAGTTTTTCTCAAGTACCTAATTTCATTTTAGTTTGATACATTGTAAACCGCTTAGGTCAATAAAATGCAGGAGCAGTATATTAAATCTTAAACAAACAAACATACATGGCAACGTTACCTTTGTGAGTCCATTACAGAAACGCGTAAACACTTCCCTCATGTTGCCGCCTTTCTGCATAGAGATTACTCTGAGATGATCTTCCTCATTGACCCAGACAAGGAAGGTTTTGTTGTCGTTATGCCTAGATGAAGAAAAGCAAAGAGGCTTGGCCATTAGACTGTCACAAGTACAACTGCTCTACAACAAGTCAATGGTGACTTTATAGCCAATAAGAGCCCAGTTGTCTTTACCATTTTAGTTGAGGATGACACAGGCAATTTTTTCCCTGTGAAACTCATATTCCCATCCCAGTGAGTTTTTCCTGTCCCATTCCTGCAAGCTGTCCTCAACTGCACAAGCCTAAAACACTAAAATCATAAGTGTTTGAGGCTTGTGTTGTTTAAGGCAAAGCTTATAGAGATTGGGCAGGGACAAGGATGGTGACAAAACTCACAGGGATGGGACAGGGAAATTGAGTTCCTGCAGGGATGGGGAAAAAAAAAAAATTACTCGTGTCACTCTAATTTTAGTTGGCACAGAGCTGCCCAAGTTACCCAGTTCCAGGAGGGAGACTCTTATGCAGTCCTGGTTTAAACACATCCCAAGGCAGTGTAGATTTGTAGTCCCACATTTCTGAGAAGAGGTACCATAATGCATGAGGATGATGTCAAGAATCCACAGCTGATCTGGATCCAAGTAACTTGGGAGGGTGGACTAATGACTTGAGATGGAAATGGTTAGTAATTTGTGTCAATACTGTATTACCAGTGGTGGAGAGGAAAACAGAAAATGATGGCAGATAAGGGCTATAGCCCATCAAGTCTACCCACTCTACTGACCCACCCCCCTTAGTCTGCTCTCTTTGAGATCCCGCTCTCAATGACCCATCCCTAACTCCACCCTCTTAGGGATCCCACATGGGCATCCCATCTACTCTTAAAATCAGGTACACTGTTGGCCTCGATTACCTGCACCGGAAGCTCGTTCCAATGATCAACCACTCTTTCGGTGAAGAAATACTTCCTGGTGTCACCATGAAATTTCCTGCCCCTGAGTTTGAGCGGATGCCCTCTTGTAGCTGAGGGACCCTCGAGAAGGAAAATATCTTCTTCCACCTCTATATATTTAAACGTCTCAATCATGTCTCCCCTCTCCCTACGTTCGAGAGAGTAGAGCCGCAATTTGTGCAGCCTCTCTTCGTATGAGAGATCCTTGAGCCCCAAGACCATCCTAGTGGCCATCCGTTGAACTGACTGCTCTCTCACATCTTTACGGTATTGTGGCCTCCAGAATTGCACACAGTATTCCAGATGTGGTCTCACCATGGTTCTGTACAATGGCATGATGACTTCAGGTTTCCGGCTGATGAAACTTCTGTGGATACAACCCAATATCTGTCTTGCCTTAGATGAAGCCTTCTCCACTTGATTGGCAGCTTTCATATCTGCACTGATAGTCACTCCCAAATCTCGTTCTGTTGTAGCCCTAGCTAAGGTCTCACCATTTAAGGTGTAAGTTCTGCACGGATTTCTGCTGCTGAGGTGCATGACCTTGCATTTCTTGGCGTTGAAGCCCAGCTGTCAGGTCGATGACCAAAGTTCCAACAAAAGTAGGTCCTGCGTCATACTATCGTGTAAATTGGAGCTGCTCAATATATTGCATAGTTTGGCGTCATCGGCGAATAGTGTTATTTTGCCTTGAAGCCCCCGAGTCAGGTCCCCTATGAATAAGTTGAAAAGAAGCGGGCCCAAGACTGAGCCCTGCGGTACTCCACTTGTCACATTTTAGAGAGGGTACCATTAACCACCACCCTCTGGAGTCTGCCACTTAGACAATCATTGACCCATGCAGTTAGTGTTTCTCCCAACCCCATCGATTTTATCTTGCTCAACAGCCTACGGTGAGGGACGCTTTCCAAAAGCTTTACTGAAGTCTAGGTACACTACGTCTAGGGATTCTCCCAAGTCCAGTTTTCTTGTTACCCAGTCAAACAGTGATGTTCAAAGAAGCGTGGGATGAACAGAGGATCTAGAATCAGAAAATAATAAATATTGAAGAACTAAGACCAGTACTGGGCAGACTTGCATGGTCTATGTCTGTATATGGCCTTTTGGTTGAGGATAGAAACATAGAAAGATGATGGCAGAAAAGGGCTATAGCCCATCAAGTCTGCCCACTCTACTGTCCCACCCCATTAAGTCAGAGTGCTGCTCGACCCACGTAGAGATCCCATGTGGATGTCCCATTTATTCTTAAAGTCGAGCACGCTAGTGGCCTTGATCACCTGCACCGGTAGTTTGTTCCAGTGATCCACCACCCTGGAGTGAGCTTTGACTGAGACTTCAGCAGTTTGAGCCCAAGCACAGTACTGGGTAGAGCTTTGGATTCTTGCCCAGAAATAGCTAAGAAAAAAAAAAAAATGTTAAAAAAATTTAATTGAATCAGGTTGGGCAGACTGGATGGACCATTTGGGTCTTTATCTGCCGTCATTTACTATGTTACCAACTATCTGCTCTGCACATCTCATCTCAGCCAAAGCTGCTCAACCTACTATGGCAAGTCTATAGCTGGCCCCTGCCTCCTTTCCCAGTGCATCTTCCTTACATTCTCTCCCCCCAGACCTGCCAAATTACTTCATGCTGCCGTTTCTTCACAAGGAAGGCAGTTGTGGATAGGTCACACTGCTGCTGGCTCAGCTTGTCCTGCCCCAATATAATTTCCTGTGTTAGGGTCCAAAAACCAGCAGCCATCGGATGTGCAGGCTAGACAGAAGTTCTGCACCTTTATGCCACTTTTCTGTTCAGAAGCAATGGGGCCAGTGATCACAGGTCACTTTCACCCACAGGCCCCCCCTCTTAAATTAGGCATGGGACAGCTGTCCTATATCAGCCTTCTGGAGATGCCTCTTGTAGCTGTACTGGATATTGGTGTTGTAACCATAGCTACTGTACAGCCTTTCCAGAAGTTACAGCAAGGATTGTAAGAAACCAGCCTTTTAGAGGGGAGCAAGATTTCACCTTGGGGGGGGGGAGGGGAGGGAGAACCGCCATGTGTCATGGTGGGTTCATAAGTAATTTGTGCAGGGCTGGCTGCAGCATCCCAGGAAATGAGATGAGGAAAGGGCAAAGAGCTAGGAACAGTTATGTGGGGGCCCACAAGGACTAAGTGAGCTCAGGGTGCATCCACTTGTCACCTTGCATTTAAGGTTTTACCACTGCTCTGTGGGGGATTTACACCCGTTTCTTTTACAGCTGGAGGGGGAGGTTCCAATGCCCACTTTACCCAGGCAGATTACCATGGTTACGTGCATAACCAAGGTTAAATCATTCAATCCACTGGCTTTTATGTTCTCCAAGCCCCCCCCTTCTATTACCCTACATCTGTTCTTACCACTTGTGCTTCGTCTTCCATTAGGGCAAGTTAAAAAAACCCTCATTCCCCCTTCAATGAAGAATGCCAAGATTTTTAACCACGGGCAATAAAGAGCTATAGGTAAGTCTTGGATAACTTATTCCTGTTCCTCTGGCAAGCACCAAACTGATCAAAGTCGCCTTCGTTATCTGAATGGTTTTGCTATACTTAAGTATTTAATAGCTCTTTCTATTTTAAGAGCTGTAATTTCCTTGTTCCAAATTCAGTTTTGAGAAGTGTGGGTTAAGGCTTTCCTGTCGTTTACGTGCAAATTTGCATGCCTCATATGCAAGGCACAGCAACAGCTCTAACCATAGCCAAGTGCCTCTGAGAAAACTGGTTACACACTTGTGTTTATTAACTGTTTGATCCTATAGGAGGCTCTGAAGGGTAGCTGTATCAACCCCCCCCCCAAAAAAAAAAAAGGGGGAACCAGATACAGAGAAGGCTCCTGCTTAGCTGGTACACAATGGAAAGTCTTGAAATTACCAGCAAGGTTTCCCCTTCACCCCTTGGCACAGGGGCTCTTAACAGGCTTGCACTGGGAATGAACTGGGCTCTAGGTCCTTGCCATCAGGCATGGTCTGGCAACATGTGAACTATGGCTTTGCAGGCTAAAGTACTTTTCACTGCATCCCCAAGGGCAGAACAAGGTCAGGACAGTGAGTATATGTCTAGAATTCAGACAGTCTTCATGTAGGTTCCAAAGTTTCCTTCCATGTTGGTATGTGACAAGATGAAGAAGCTGGTTCAGACAAGATGCAAGCATTTAGCACGTGGAAAAGTCACAGGTCTTCAGTAAAGCAGAATTGGTTCCAGAAAGCATTTCAGCCAATGTTGCAAGTTGAGTTTACATATAGGTAAAAAAAAAAAAGCCCGAGGGCTTAATATTTTCCTATTTATGTGACAAATGAACTGCTATCCACACATTTGGTACCTAAAAGGTTTGTGCACCCTTTCAACTTCCCTCTCCAAGGACTCATGCGAGCCAAAAACTGGCATATTAAAGCTGTCAATCTTTCAACTCTTACCACTTTCCCAGGGAGCTGCTCCCACCCCCTCAGTTCATACAAAAGCAGTCAAGTAGCACAGTAATGAAAACTGGAAAGGGGGGGGAAACGGGGAAGAATCCCCAACAGTTCAATTCTGTTATGCTCTGTAACATTCAAGCAGCAGCTATGAAACACAGCTACACAAACATGTGCAACCAGTAAGTCAGAGCTCAGCTACTCATGTCCCACTATCCAATAGAGACTTAAAAGTAGACTGTACACTTGAATGTCACTTCCCCCCATTTCTCATTCACCTCCAGACTGATTCCGAGGTAGAAGGCAAGGCTTCAACAATAATCTGTTCCTTGTAGATGTCCAGTGGTCCCGAGGTAAGAACCTAACCTCTTTCTAGTGCAATGTGCCTAGTGGTCTTGAACTATAGGGACATATCAAAGCACTTTCAGGTGGAGGCCTGCAAAGCATTGAGAGGAGGGGAGCTAGATGCAGAGCAGGGTACTGCACTTGAATGTTATTCCCCCCCCCTCGTTTATATTCAAGCCAACCATTTTTCCTCCTTTGGGAGGGGGGACGTTACCTCTTTCTATTCAAGTACATGGTACAAAACTATACATAAGGTATGTTTTGGAAACGGCTGCCTTAAATCCTGAACTTCTGTTCAAACATTCACATTAAAAAAATAAGGTGGTTCATTCTGCACTTAAGTTGACCTGGCAATGCATTCCACAGCCTAACCCTTGCTATTGAAAACACAATGGCTCTGGTGTGTGCAAATATACCTCCATCTCTATGAACTTGACAAATAGCATACTATGTTCCGACCTTAATTATCTCCCTAGTCAAATCTTTTAATTGCTGGAAACATGCAGGGGCTGAATGATACAAGACTTTGGTGAACTGTCAATAACTGCCTCATGCTAAAATTTTGGCCCTGACCAGATCAGTGACCCATAGAAGTGTTACCGTGTAATCTTAGTATATTGGGGAGTGTCTCCAGACATGTCAAAACATTTTGGAAATTGTGGCCCTAGAAACTAGTGCAGGGGATACTGCGACAGTCACCTGAAAGCAAGCCAAACAGAACCCTTTGGACAGGTGAGGTGTTGCCAGCAAGACAGTGTGGCCAGACATGGATGGGCATTAACAAAAGAACAGTTTTACCTTTGCTAATCCTTTCTTGCAAACTAACACTATTCCTGGACAAGTGAATCCCATGTCACAAGACTGATTGTAGGAAGCCTCATTTACATAATTTTGACCCTCCCCTCTCACCTCAGGTCTGCCCCCTGGTTTCCAGTTAGTTCAAAAGCAGACAGACAAGTCACACCTGTAGAGGATACAGATAAAATGGAAGGGGTATTGGGAAACTTCCCAAGTCTAATCTGCTCATAACTTGAAGTTTTAGAACCATGTAAGATAGGATAAACAGTACAGACCTAAAAGGAACTGTGCTATAAGGAGACAAAGCCTGCACTACCAAAAAAAGTGATGCCTCATGATCAGATGGTACTCTTAGAAATGGTTTCTTGACCAGCCTAAGTCCAGCTTAGGAGTACATAAGGCAGATAGGTGGGCAAATAAGTATCTCCCAGGGTGGGTTCAGGAAAATTATGTGAATTTACAAGATTAGTAAAGGTAAGAACCTAGTCAATCCTGTTAAAAGGTTTTACTGTAAAAAGCATGTAAGAAGGGCCAAGTTGCCACTACAAGTGTCAAGGAAAGCTGCCCATGAGGAAGAAAAACGCTTCTAAAAACGAGCCTTCACGGAAGTCATAGGCAGTTTCCTGACTGAAACACAGGCAGAGAAGATGGCCATGCAGATCCACCTGGAAATGGTTGCTTTTGTAGTTGGTCTTCCTTAACAGGCAGGACCCACCACACACAAGTGCTCCGACATGTGAAACATGTTTGTGACTTTCCAAGTCTGCACATATCTAGAGACTTCAAAACACAGCCTTACTGGCTTGATACAGAGGGAGTAAAAGGCAGGCAACCACATCTCCTGAATGATGTGGAAACAAAGCCACTTACTGGAGAAGAGGGAACAGGACAATTACACTGGAGTCTAATCCGAAGGAAAGGATCCCTGCAGGACAAAGCCTGAAGTTTGGAGATCCTGTGGGTCAAAGTAATGGCAAACTGCTTTGACTAAGATCCATTAAGGTTGCCTGGTCCAGAGGCTCATACGGTGGATGTGCAAGTGCACCGAGAACCAGATTGAGATTACAAGTTGGGAACAAACAATGCAAAAGGAGGTTGAAGATGCAATGCACCCCTGAGAAGCCTGACCATATCTGGATGAGCAGCTAGAATGCATCCCCAGAAATTTAGGACTTGAGGCAAGAAAGGCTGGCAATCTGAACTCCGAGATCTTTGGTACTCTGTCCCTCTATCTTTCTAGCTCCTTTCCTATAACCCTTCATTGTAGCTCCTTTTCAACCTAACCCTGTAAACCGTGCCGAGCTCTAAGCTTGTGGAGATGGTGCGGTATACAAACCTAAGGTTTAGTTTAGACATGCCTGTTTTCCAGATCATCTTGCAAGAAGTGAGAATCAGTGGTACAGACATTGAACATGGGTCCTTATCCTTCTGGACATTTCCAAGCCTTTGAATAGGCTGCCAGTTGACATTACTTCACAAGGAGTAGCTATAATGCCCAAATAGACCTTGCGGACTAAGGACATGTGCTCTAGAGCCCGGCCGTAAGTCCAAAATGGCCCGAATCCAGCAGTGCAATTGGGCCCTGTGTAAGGCGATGAGGATAACAGGGAAGCCTGAGTCCCTGATTCAACTGTAAATGAACAAGTTAGGTCTACCATGGCCACCACAGCTAATCAGGTGCCACATGGCCACCTCAGCTAATCAGGTGCCACATGGCCACCTCAGCTAATCAGGTGCCACATGAATCACCTGACCTTGGCGTGCCTTGATTTGTCAGAGCAGGTCTGCCTATCATGGGCCATGGGAGTGAAGAGATGACTCCAGTGGCCAGGGCTGCACCAGCACGCCCAAGTCCTTGCTTCTGGGTTCACGACGGTGGCTAAAGAACCAATCTGCATTATGCAGCTGAAAGTGCTAAGGGACAGGGACCATTTCCCTGAATCCAAAGTCTGATGGCTGAGAATCTGCCTGTATGTTGTTCACTCCTGCTATATGTACTGTACAGGGAGGGAGGGGGGGAGAAAAAAAAAAAAAGGTAAGATGTGGCTTTCCACCCAGCCAAAGAGAAGCTGAGCTTCCTGGGTGCATAGATGAACTCCTGGTGCCTTCCTGGTGATTTGACATAAGCCAAAATCATGGCATTGTTCAACACAATACACTGCCTGATCCCACTTGAAGTGTCCAAGAGCCATTCGAACTACACAAAGATCCAGGTGATTAAATCAGCCCACTTCATTTTGGATGGAGACCACTGGTCCTGGACCAGACTGTCCATGTAAGAACATCCTAGTTGTACTGGCATCCAACAGAAGGATCACCCAGGCAGAGATACAGAAGGAAATACAAAGACAGATGAGGATTCACGACCAGGACGAAGGAAGTCATCCTGCCACTGTATTGTGCAATGGTGCGCCCACACCTGGAGTACTGTGTCCAGTACTGGTCGCCGTACCTCAAGAAGGACATGGCGGTACTTGAGAGTCCAGAGAAGAGCAACTAAGCTAATAAAGGGTATGGGGGACCTCTCATATACTGACAGACTGAAAAAGCTGGGGCTTTTCTTGCTGGAAAAGCAATGACTTAGGAGACATGATAGAAACCTTCAAGATCATGAAGGGCATAGAAAAAGTGGACAGGGACAGATTTTTCAAACTATAGGGAACCACAAGTACAAGGGGCACTCGGAGAAATTGAGAGGAAAGGTTTAGAACAAATGCCAGGAAGTTTTCACCCAGAGGGTGGTGGATACATGGAACGCGCTACCGGAGGATGTGATAAGCAGAAGCACGCTACAGGGCTTCAAAGAAGGTCTGGACAGGTACCTGGAGAACAAAGGGATTGAGGGGTACAGATAAGAGTAGAGGTAAGGTTATAGGGATAGGATTAGAGGTAATTTGTAAAATTAGTCAGAGACCACTGTTCAGGCAGTGGGCCTGATGGGCTGCTGCGAGAGCGGACCGCTGGGCGAGATGGACCTCTGGTCTGACTCAGTGGAGGCAACTTCTTATGTTCATATGTTCAACCACCAGGCCAGACTATTCTGAGCCTCTGCCATCTAAGGGAGCCGTATACGCAATGGATACCTTTGACTTCAACTGAAATAAGCACATCCTGTAGCAAGCATAGATGAGCCCTTGCCCAGGGAACATCTGTCGCAACTATAGACCCCAGGACCTACAGGTACTGTCTTAAAGCATGAATCAGCTGATAAAGCTTCTCCTGGCGCAAGACAGGCAAAACACCTTGTTCAGGCCTATGGTGAAGCAGACCCCCAGGTACTCCCAAGTCCTAAAGCATAATGAGCTAGCTCTTTTGGAAGTTGATCTCCCACAGCCAGAGCTGGCCCCCAAGGGGATCCTCTGCAGCATGGGCTCAGGTGAAGAAAACATGAAACTTGAAAATAAAACATGGGGCAGAAGAGACTAGCTCCTACCATCTTGGTTGTAGGAAAGCAACTGAAGGAGACCAGGGGGCAGTCCCAAGGTAAGAGGAGATGGTCAGAAGTTATGCAAATAAGGCTTCCTACAAGCAGTCTTGCAACATGGGATGCATAACCCAATTGCCCAGGTATAGAAGTAAATTGGAAACCCCATTTTCTTTACCTGCCCTCATCGCTACCAAAAATCAGATACCTTAACTAATGGGGATCCCCAAGCCCTACCAGCTGAAATCTGGAGCCAGCTGGTGCTGTAGTCAATGGCGGCACTGAGCATACTCATGTCACACTACCCAGCTGTGGTGAGCCCAAAGCAAGACGTGGAGGAGCCCACTCAGGTGTGGCTACACTCCTACAGTGAAGGAGCAGAAGCACAGGCCAAGCCAGCGCTTGCTTGGAAATTCTGTCAAGTGAATAACCAAGATGTCAAAGTAGCACCAAGGCCTGTTTATTTGCATTAAAATTCTGCCAGATCTAGCAATAGTTCTTGGCAGTTTACATAGCTACATAGAAAACAAGAACTCTAATATGTAGAAGAGGTCTATACTAAGCATACATTACAAGATACATACAAATCCTCCAGTCCATAAAATAGTTATCATATTGAAGCATGTTTTAATAGTACATGTTTGCTTTATCCACTGTAAGGGCAGTGTAGCAAATTTCTACCAACTTACCAAATGCCTCTAGCATCAGGCCAATCTCGTGCCATACCAGAAGCCAGCAAGAGAGGAGACACTGGTTTGTCGAACAGTAAGTGGTCATCAATCAGTTGCTGCTGTTCTTCCTCAGTCATGTTCTTCAGGGCATAGTATTTGCCTTTCAAGTCCCCATCCAGGCAGGCCAAAGCTGAAAGTCAAGTGAAATAAATGCACTTTGCTTTTCAAAACCTGGACGTGCTTGGAATATAGCCACACGTGTTCAAGGTGCCAATTTTCCCCATCCTGAACTGCCACTATACAATTCATTCACACACAGGCCAAATAAAAATTCAAGTATTGGCCATGTCCACAGTTTTGAAATTAAGTAAATTTTGTACTCTGAGCACTAGCCAATGGCTACAACTTCAGCTATACTTCTGATCAAGGGCCATCGCATACATCCTGCCTCCATATGCCCATGATTGCTGTAGAAATTGACTGAATAGCATTCATGGAACCGGCATAACTAAGGTAACTAAGAAAACTACGGGTTAAATTAAATTAAAGTATATTGAATAAGACTAACCTAATAGATTAAGATATGTTTTCTGCTGGGTAGTCGAAAAACTTTAAGACTAGCTGTGGCTGAGTTATATTTATTGGTATCTTTTTGTTAGGGGGAAATACCTTGATAAAGCCCCCTGGGCGAAACAGCCTATGTTGGATGAAGATCCCCTGCTATGCTTCATAAAGAGATGAGTATCTGAATATTATATTGATGTTAATTATCGAATCAAATTAAATAATTAAAATGAAAAAAAAAAAAGGATAGACCAGTGAAGATTCTGGTGCTACTGAATCTGTGTATGAAAACAGACAGTTTGCACCACTTAGGGGTGATCGTCAGTGAGGACATGAAGGCTGCCAATCAAGTGGAGCAAGCTTCTTCCAAGGCAAGACAAATCATAGGTTGCATACGCAGGGGTTTCGTCAGCCGTAAGCCCGAAGTCATTATGCCTTTGTATAGATCCATGGTGAGACCGCACCTGGAATACTGCGTGCAATTCTGGAGGCCACATTACCGTAAGGATGTGCTGAGGCTGGAATCGGTCCAGAGAATGGCCACCCGGATGGTCTCGGGACTGAAGGATCTCCCGTACGAAGAACGGTTAGATAAATTACAGCTATATTCGCTCGAGGAGCACAGGGAGAGGGGAGACATGATCGAGACGTTCAAGTATCTCACGGGCCGCATCGAGGTAGAAGATATCTTCTTTTTCAGGGGTCCCACGGCAACAAGAGGACACCCGTGGAAAATCAGAGGCGGGAAACTGCACGGTGACACCAGGAAATTCTTTTTCACCGAAAGGGTGGTGGATCGCTGGAATGGTCTTCCACTTCAGGTGATTGAGGCCAACAGCGTGCCTGATTTTAAGACCAAATGGGATCGACATGTGGGTTCTATTCGCAAAGTAAAGGCAGGGGAGGGTCATTAGGGTGGGCAGACTGGATGGGCCTTGGCCCTTATCTGCCGTCGATTTCTATGTTTCTATGTTTCTATGTTTAAATGGGTTATAACCTAGATATCTAAGGTTGGTGGTGGTTCTTTGGTATTTGATAAGAAAACCTTGGAAAAAATACATTTTACTATGTGTCTAATATATTTGTGGAGTCTGACTAGGACAGAATCTACATTTAATATACAAGTGCTCAGCCCCCAAAATCTGCATTTCCGTTTTACCTTCTATAGCAAGCTTTTCAATTGCCCTCCTCTCTCCTCTGCTACAATGAGGTGGCAGGCAGAAGCCACGGATGCTCCTGCCAGTTCTGACGCGGGAACTTAGCACATAATTTGGGTCCAGATCATCACCACCCTGCAAAAGAAGAAGGAGTGCAAAGTTAATGCTGCAATATTAGACTTAGAAGTTTCGTTTTGAAAATGCAATATGTCTTAAAGGAAACAAAACCACTCTGTTACTGAGAAGGGAGCTAAACGTGAAAGTGTGCAAGACCCAAGTCATGTGACCAATGAAAATTGAGGAACTGAGTTTGTGGCCCTGCTGTACAGAAGCAGAACTGAGAAACCAGCACCTTCAGGTTATCAGGGTTCAAATCAGTCTTATGTTGGTCAGTTGGCTTGTAACCTCCGTGTCTGTCTTCAATAATTGGATCAAAGACCTCATGATACACATCGTAAGTTTCTTCATCGCCAGCTACACATCCCACTGTCAAGATGTAAGGATGACCTGCATGCAGAAGTACGAGAAGTGCATTAAACACTACAACAGGCATCAGAGCAGTGTCAAAACAAGCAGTCTATCAAGCACCACAGTCAACAAGAACCTATGTAGCCAGAACCAAGACGTCAACCATATTGGGTAGCAAGTTATATACATCTAGTTGCTAAGCAGATACAGCTTGCATATTTGATTTCCAAGATGAATTAAGGAGACAAGTCCTTTTATCATGGGCACAGGAGGGATTCAAGGTCAATGATGTAGGTTGCATTTTCATAGCTTTTACTAACCACTCCCCCCCTCCCCAAACAAAACTGGTAGTTGCCACATGTCAAAAAAAAATTGTAGCCTTGTCACTAGCTCCAGCTGGCTATATAATATCAGTATCTCTTTAACCCCAGTCTGGATGGCATCCAGGGCCAGAAGAGGTAATTGTCTTATACAGATCCAGGGTTAGGACCTTGCCCACAAATTATACATCCATACCTACTGTTCAAGAATTTGTTGCAAAAGTTTTTTTTACCTATTCTCAGTACAGACTGCTACATCATACAGTACATATTAGCTCTAATGCAGTGGTTCCCAACCCTGTCCAGGGGGATCACCAGTCGGGTTATCAGGATATCCCTAATAAATATGCATATGAGATATTTGCATATCTGTCATGACCCATTATATGGGAATCTCTCATGCATATTCATTAGGGTTATCCTGAAAACCCAACTGGCTGGTGGTCCTTGGGGGGTTGGGAACCACAGCTCTAATGAACCAGCTTTACCATGTTCCATATTGTGTTTTCCAAAAATCAAATACTAGGGAAGTATATATCCAATATTGATCATACAAAGTTACTTCCAACTACAACGCTGTAATCAAATCACTTTTTATGCCATGCCTCAGAGACCGAGTATACCAGCAAATCTTGCTATTACATGCCATTTGCCAATGATTGAGACTTCGACCGAAAAATGTTTCTAGCAGGATTTGCTGGTATACTCGGTCTCTGAGACATGGCATAAAAAGTGATTTGATTACAGCGTTGTAGTTGGAAGTAACTTTGTATGATCCATATTGTGTTTTCAACATCTGTAACTCAAGTCTTCACAATAGAATGGCCTATTACTTTAGTACTAAAATGCTGTGGCAGCAACATCCATAGAAAATACAGTAAAACCTTGGTTTTCGTTCCAAAACATCCTTGTAATCCAAAACTCGTATATCAAAGCATATTTCCCCATAAGAAATAATAATGGAAACTCAAGACAATTTGTTCCACAACCCAAAAATTTTGTATTAAAGACCTTGCCTGTACATCAAGTTAAAATGTAATAAAAATGTTCTGCTTGTCTTGCAAAACACTTGCATACCAAGTCACTTGCAATCCAAGGTTTTACTGTAGATCGTAAACCTCCTGGTGCTTCTGCAAAAAGCTCTTCACAGTAAAAAGGGGTGGCAACATAGATCAAAAGTTTGTTCTGTACCTGGATTGTCCACTCCAGTCTGGATACAATCATCCAGCGTAAATCCGCTAGGAGTCTGTTTATCCCTCAGCTTCTTGTACAGGTCCATGGTCAGCACCTTGGCCATGTGGTTATTGTGCTTACTGAGATCTGGAAACTCTTCTTCCACACAGTACTTCATTTTCATCAGGTTGTGGGTATTGCCAAAGGGCATGATGGTATCAAGATCCTGGGACAGAGGAAAAGAAAGCGGGATATGATCATCTACCTCAGACCTTGGCGTGTTCCGTTACCTACATTACAGTAAAGGCCACATTACAGTAAAGATGTGCGCAGAATTGAATCGGTTCAGCGGACGGCCACCAGGATGATCTCGGGGCTCAAGGGTCTCTCGTACGAAGAGAGGCTGAACAAATTGCAGCTCTACACTCTCGAGGAACGTAGGGAGAGGGGAGACATGATCGAAACATTTAAGTACCTCACGGGACGTGTCGAAGTGGAAGATGATATTTTCTTTCTCAAGGGACCCTCGGCCACAAGAGGGCACCCGTTCAAACTCAGGGGCGGAAAATTTCATGGCGACACCAGAAAGTATTTCTTCACAGAGAGAGTGGTTGATCATTGGAACAAGCTTCCAGTGCAGGTGATGGAGGCAGACAGCGTGCCGGACTTTAAGAATAAATGGGATACCCATGTGGGATCCCTACGAGGGTCAAGATAAGGAAATTGGGTCATTAGGGCATAGACAGGGGGTGGCTAAGCAGAGTGGGCAGACTTGATGGGCTGTAGCCCTTTTCTGCCGTCCTCTTCTATGTTTCTAATCCGACTAGACAGAGATAGAAGCAAGGGGTAAGCCAGGCCATAGAGCACAAGGTGCCTCATTTTGATGGCCAAAATGCTCCTAAGGCATGTGGCAGGCTACTGTATTTAACTTCAGGATGATCTTTCAAGAGAGCGATCAAAACCTACACACTTTCATACGTCATATGTGTTTGCTACACTTTTGCCTACAATATTTTTGTCAATGACAAAATTCCCTTATCAAAAAATGATGGATTGAGGTAATACCTTTGTTCTTTTTTTTTCTTTAGAGATAAGACCTCAAGTGCTTGCTGCTTCCTGATTTTTAGAACTTGTCCGTCAGAACAGCCTCTTGCAAAGCTATCAGTCTCTTAAATCCCCCTATACGAGCCATATTTTTGTTGTGCTTTATTTTCTTAAACTTAATATACTTTTATTTTCTTAAATTTTTTTTAAAAAAATTTTAAAATATCAAAATCAATTTTTTTAATATTCTTTATTCATTTTTAAAAAACTTATATAACATCAATTTATATTTAAATATATCACTTAATATCCTATTAAAATTTAATTCAGATCCCATAACCCTCCCTTTCCCATATACAATGACTTTCATCAAACATAAGACATAACCCTCTCCTCTCCACATTTGCACTTATAAGAAAATCAAAATACCCCCCACCCTGGATGTGCATATTTAATGGGGAAAAAAATGATATTCATTACAATATTTTGTTAATGGATCCCAAATATCCTGAAATTTCCTAAAATTCCTCTGCTGCATGGCAATTACTCTTTCCATTTTAAATATGACATAGGGAGTTACACCAAAACCTATAATTCAAATCTATCCCAATTTTTCATGATCTGTTGTATGGCAACCCCCGTCATGATGAGTAATAGCTTGTTATTGTTCAAAGATAATTGGCTCTTGGCCCTCATTGATATGCCAAACAATCATTTTCAACTAGGCAGAAAAGCTTTCTAACATTTCGATATACTTGGCTTTTATGTTCCAATTGTTATCGCTGGTAAGCCCGTATTACAAAAAAAAAAAATAAAAATTACACTGGCTGCCCTTGGAAGCAAGAGTTATTGTTAAGGTTGCTTGCCTTTGCTTCAAAACCATAACAGGTTCATCCCTAATCTATCCCATCATTTTGAATTTCCAGGTATAACTTGTACATGTAGTGCCTACATATTCGCCTCTCCATCCTTAAAGGGCTGTATCTATAAGAGATTCCTTGATAGAATGTTATCATTCCAAGCAGGCATATGGAATAAATGTTTAACCAACTTTCTCAAACACACTCTTACCAAACTTTTAGGAAGTCAATCAAAACTTTTGACAAATATCTCTGACTCCACTTCTGCCTTGATGTACTTCTAAAACAATTTCAGGAAAAAATCTGATTAATATTACCATGCTAATGTAATTTGAAAAATTTTGTATTATTGTTGTCTGTATACAGTCTCTTCCTTTGTAAACCGCTCTGAACTGTTTGTGGTATTGCGATATTGTGATATAAAAAATTAAAGTTCGAGATAAAGTTGGCTAAACATTTATTCCATTTGCCTGCTTGGAATGTTTCCCTGAAAATAAGACCTATCCTGAAAATAAGCCCTAGCGTGATTTTTAAAGATGCTCCTAATATAAGCCCTACCCCCAAAATAAGCCCTAGTTAAGATTAACTCCTGAAGCCCCCCCCCCCAAATATTCCCGATACTCATGCTGCCTGATTTGCTAAAAAAAATTGGACTCGTCGATTCAGCAACTCCCACCCCTGCTGCTTTAGGAGGCCTTGGAGCAGAGATATGTCAGTCTCACAGCAGGAGGGTTGGTGGAGTTTTGCTGCACAGGGGGATGGGAGGGAGGGATAGAAAGATGCTGCACAAGGGGATAGGTGAGAGGAGAGGAAAGATGCTGCACATGGGAGGGGGGCAGAGAAAGAAAAGAGGAAGAGGTGGGTGGAGGACAGGAAGGAGCAAATTGTTTTACATTAAAAAAAATAAGACATCCCTGAAAGTAAGCCCTAGTGCATTTTTTGGACCCAAAATTAATGACAGTCTTATTTTCAGGGAAACACAGTAGATACAGCCCTTCAAGGATGGAAAGGCGAACAAGTAGGCACTACGTGCAAAGTTATGCCTGGAAATTTGAAATGATGGGATAGATTGGGAATGAGCCTGTTATGGTTTTGAAGCAAAGGCACGCAAACGTAAAATGTAATGTAATGTAATTTATTTCTTATATACCGCTACATCCGTTAGGTTCTAAGCGGTTTACAGAAAATATACATTAAGATTAGAAATAAGAAAGGTACTTGAAAAATTCCCTTGGGCAGCCAGTATAGTTTTTTTATGACTAGTAAAATTGGCTAGTTGGAAACGATTACAATTTTGATACTGATAAATATTTTAAAATAATTTAATAAAATAAGTGTATATCAAGTTTAAGAAAATAAAGCACAATAAAGCTATTGCTAGTATAGGGGGATTTAAGACTAATAATAGCTTGCAAGAAGCTGTTCCGACAAGGACAAGTTCTAAAAATCAGGCAGCAACGAACACTTGAAGCCCTATAAAGAAAAAAAAGAAAAGAAAAGTGAAAAGTATTTCCTCAATCCATTTTTTCATATATGTTTTAGCTACAACAATATATTTAATGAACTACTAATATAAATATATCAGGCATAACCAAATATTAATATATTAGTAAAGGCCAGTTATGACAAAAGACCTCTGTACTTAAAAAATCCACATGTCCTGCATAGGGACTAGCAGTCATTGGTTAAAAAAAAAATACTTGGCAAGATTTTTCATTATCTCGGTTCTTCAACACAAACAAATCTTTTCAAAGTCTTAGGGCTCCTTTTACGAAGGCGCGTTAGGGCCTTAACGCGCGGCACAATGCGCACTAGCCACTACCACCTCCTCTTGAGCAGGCAGTAGTTTTTCAGCTAGCACGCGCTAATCCGGCGCAAGCGCACCTCCGTTAAAAGGGAGCCTTAGTATCACAGCAGTAAGTTACTTCATCTTCATGGTCGGACAGTCACACAGCCATTCGCTGGTACAAATATATATGTACCCATGCCGATTTCCAAACCGCAATATTTTTCACACGAGGTACTTCTGCCAGACCCGACGCCAGCCCTGTTTCACCTTCAGCTATATCAAGGGCACTGGCCACCATCTTCTCCTAGACATCACAACAGATCAGCTCATAATTCAAGTGTCCCGTTTGTGACTCACCAGTGTCCTTTTGTCATAGCTGTCCTTTACTTCTTTGTTAATGTTGTGATTGCTTGCTTGACGTGTTTACTATACATATCACCTAGAACCGTGATGGCAGATAAAGGCCAAATGGCCCATCCAAGTCTGCCCATCCATGGTAACAATCATCGCCTCCTCTTCGAGATGCCACGTGACTATCCCGGGTTTTCTTGAATTCAGACAGTCTCCCAGAAGAGGTGGTAGAGACACTGTTCCATGCATCTACCACCCATTCTTAAAAAAAAAAAAAAAAAAAGTATTTCCTTAGATTACACCTGAGCCTCTCACCTCTTCCATCCTCCTATGCCCTCATTCCAGAGCTTCCTTTCAAATGAAAACTCGTATGCATTTACGCTACGTATATATTTAAATATCTCCACTCTTTCCTCCAAATTATATTGAGATCTTTAAGTCTATCCCCATATGCCTTATGACAAAGGCCATGCACCATTTTAGTAACCACACAGCCCTCGGAGCAGCTACTACAAAGCATGTCAATGCTGGCATTAAGTTTACAGCAAGAGCCAGGCCTTACTAGTTAAGGTATGGTGCTGACAGGGCAGGATTAACCAATAGGCCGAGTAGGCACGTGCCTAGGGCCCAAAATGGTCAGGGGGGGCCCGATGGAGGGCATCAACATTGTTTTTTTCCAAATGGCGATGGGCCCCTCCAGCATTGATCGGCAAACAGCCCCACCCTCCCCCAATCAACAGAAAGTAAGACAAGCAAGCAACACGGGTAAGAAAGGCAACAGGAACTGTAATTTTGGAAGCGGTGCTGCTTGCTCAAAGCTTCCCTCTGCTGGGCGTATGTTGGGGCAGGGGGCCCAGTGTACTTGGGTGCCTAGGGGCCCTTGATGAACTAATCCTGCCCTGGGTGCAGAGCCTCATGGGAAACATTGTCCTGTTTGGGGGTCACAAGCCAGTCAGCCACTACCTAGCCATTACATGTGGTCATCACTAGTGAAATATTAGAGAATAAGCAGCATTCTCAAAACAAAGCAATGAACTCCAACAGACTGGAAAAAAAAAATCAAGTGTGTACTGTTACCTACAGAAAAGGTGGGCAATTTTCAAGAAGTCCCTTCGCCTAGATAAGTGACTTTTGGAAATTATATTAGCCCCACCCACAAAAAGTGCAGGATGCCTTGGTATGGGGAGGGGTGGAGAGGAAGATAGATCTTTTCCAGATAAGCCCCGCCAAAAAGTTAACCCCCGCCACAGTTTTAGCTAACACCATGCTAAGTGAATACTTGGGGAAAGTGATATACGAGGGGGGGCTCCGCCCCCTTGAACCCCCCCTCCCCCCCCCGAGTCGTCATTCAAATCATGTGAATAATTTCCTTGGAGGGCTTCAATAGTTTAATAATTTATAAAGTGGCGTGGCTTAAGTTTTTGCCCGTGCACTTTTTGCATTAGTGGCGGGGCTTATCTGGAAAAGACCCGATTAGTTGGCTAAAGCTAGGGTCCCTAAGGTATAATATGCCTTTGCATCAGTCTTGAAGCCAGCCCTATGACTACAAACCCCCCCCCCCCCCCCAGAAAGCTACCTTCTTTTATTTGTGTCCACGGAAGATTAGTTTGCACCGAGTTCGGTACCCCCCAATCACGTCTGCCTGCGGTTAGGCTAGAAGCGGCACAATAAGAGAGTGACTTTTCCATAATGCAGTAATGGCTATTGCGTTCGATACAGCGGGACCACTTTTCTCCGATAACGCATCGAGTTCACCGTATGGGTCTGCGCGCCCTCCAGTGGCGAGGGAGAGAAACGGAACGCCAGTTATTAAGCAGGTGTATGCATGCAGCATGCCGGCAACACTGCACTGCACCCCCCCCCCTCCTCCTCTCCCGCAGAGGAGCGGCTAAGGAGCCGGGCTGAGCCGGGCTCATTAATCTCCCGCCTGCAGTAAGCCCAGTACGGCTCAGCAGCAGCAACAAGGTGACGTTAGAGGACGCAGGATGCAGCCCGGACTCGCAGACGTCTCCGCATTCCTCGGTCGCAGCTCTTGCCCTCGCCGCACTCTCTGGATTCCGCAGCCAGTCCCGTGAAGAGCGGATCTTTCGTTTTACCCAGACCCGCAGCGATGCAGGGAGGGGGGGCAGCTACTTCTCACAAGGTCCGATCCTGCTCCATCGTCTTCCTCTTTTGAGGGCTTCCCAGTGGAGCGTTTCCCAGCGCTATCCTATTCTCTACGCGTCTCTTATCCGGATAGACAAAGTGCCTCCTTAGATGCATCTAAATTTAACTCCCAGCAAACCACATATTCAGATTTAAGAAAAAAAAAAATCGTTTATCTTCGTAATAAATGGCTTTTTCAGCCATCACCTATTAAACAAACAAACAAAAAAAAAATGTATCGGGTTTTGGTCCTTTACCCAACATCATCCTAGCCCTAACCAATAGTAGGATCATTTAATTGCAACTTACCTGGGGATCACTTGGGAGATGCGGAAAACTGACGCGCAGCTAAGACCCTACTTCCACCTCTCCCTACTGCCCTCTATGCCCGAAAGTAGTGGCTGTGCGCGAGAGCGCCGCACCCCCCTATATACGGAGTCAGAGCCTCGCTCCCATTGGCTCCTATTTATATTCCATTCATTCGATTGGACGCTTTTAAAGAGGCCGTGCGCAATTTCTCAAGCCCTGATTGAACGACTTGGTTGCCTGTTAGTCAACTTTGGAAAGGTAGAAATTAAGGTCACCTACAGCTTTCTGGTTGACCTTTATTCCTAGGTGTTTTAGTCCGTTATAAATGAGTGTGATCCCCTTTGTTAAGATGACCACAATCTCTCAGACTTTTTTTTCTCTCTCTTTTTTTTGTGCCTACCACTAATTTCTGTTCCCATGTTCTCTTAGGGTCATAGACTGCAATTATTGGAAAGGTATAGCAGGGAAACCGAGTCTGTTCTTCTTAATAATTTAAACTCTAGCTTCTCTGAAGCTTGACGTCTTGCTTTAACACTACAGAATTCAGAACGAGAAAAGCTTTGATACTCTGAAACTGAGCAATGAACATAAAATTAGTCAGTGGCCATTTTTGTAAAAAAAAAAAAAAGTACTTGGAACTGGAATTTAACGACTCATTTCTAAATCTGACTTTATTTGTATTAGAGTGGGTATTACCCTGCCGGAAATGGGTTACCATGGGAGTTTTCAATAGAAGGTTAAGTGACTTACTCAAGGTCACAAGAGGTATAGTGAGAAGAATTTGACCCCCTGCTTGTGGCCTGATCCAGTTTAACCACTAGGCTAGTCTTCCACTTTCCATGCCGGCTGCAATGGGGGAAAGGAAGCAAGTTTTCCCAAACGATTCCGGGTCAGTGGCCCAATGGAAAACATGGCTGAGGCTGATTCTGAAGCCGTTCATAGCCCGCAGTTAGCTGGCAGCTCTCTCTAAGGTTTTGACCTTGGGCCTGGACAAATTCAGGAAGGCTGTCACCGTCAGCCCGCATTATAATTAAGCCTCTAAATTCAACTTCCTTCAACAAGATGTACATTCCAAAACTAGTCCTGCCTCCAGCGTTACAGCAACCCTGAAGCCTAGCCTGGCAGAGGAAAATGGTAAGTGAAAGTAGAATGACACGGGGACAAGTTTTCCCCCTTCCCCGTCTTTCTGTTCCCTTCCTGACCTGCCGACTCCTGATTATTGCTCTACAAACCAGAAATACACATTTTACGTTGACACATCGTTTAAAAATACAGTTGCCATGTGATCTCAATAGATCACTTTTTCCCTGAAGTCTTTAACATAAACATAGTCAAGGACATACCGGTAGTTACATTCTGAAACTCATTGTAGGAGCAGATGGTAAAAGTAGTTAATTTAGCTGGATTTAAACCAGGAGGACTCCCCCCCCCCCCCCTTAAACAATTATTAAGGTAGACCTGGGTAAAGCTACAGTTTATCTTTGAGATTAAGATGGAATTGTGCTGTTTTGGGAGAGTCTTCCAGGTGCTTGTGACCTGGACAGGCCATTGTTGTTAGCAGGACACTGGCTGGACCCTTGGTCTGACACAGTATGGTAATTCTTATGTTTATACAAATGAAGTCAGAATATTTATCACTGGACTGTTGAAACTACCTATAGGTTAACCTACTTGAAATTGTGGTTTGGATATTAATAATACAGAGTTTCTGCAGCTGTAATAACTACCTGTTGCAGTTTGCACCTTCTGGATCTCTGCTGGGATTAGGGTTACCATATGGCTCCAGAAAAAGGAGGACGGATTGAGACATCTGGGTTTTACTTCCATTGCTTTCAATAGAAGTAAAACCCAGATGTCTCAATCTAATCTAATCCTTAGGTTTGTATACCGCATCATCTCCACATTCGTAGAGCTTGACACGGTTTACAGTAGGAGAAATAGGAAGGAACTACAACAGAGCAGTACTCCTTTTCCTGGAGCCCTATGGTTATCCTAGCTGGGAAGCTCTAACTCAGGGGTAGGGAACTCCGGTCCTCGAGAGCCGTATTCCAGTTGGGTTTTCAGGATTTCCCCAATGAATATGCATTGAAAGCAGTGCATGCAAATAGATCTCGTGCATATTCATTGGGGAAATCCTGAAAACCCGACTCGAATACGGCTCTCGAGGACCGGAGTTCCCTACCCCTGCTCTAACTAGTGATCAGCTCACCACTGTCCCTTTTCCAGGCAACAATATCTTGTTACAGTTTGGTCCTCCAAGTACAACAAAGTAGATTGTAAGCTCTCTGGAGACAGGGAAATTCCTGTAATTCACCTTGAGCTATGTACTGCTGAAAAAGGAGTGAGCAAATAATGAAAAAAAATAAATAAAAAAAATTTCAATGTCAAATTAGTTGAGCTGCATACTTAACTACTCCATTTTCCTAGCTAAAGTGCAGTATTTTATTAAGGTATGTCTGAATTGAGAAATGCTGCACTTCCCAAAAATAAGTATTCCAGCATTCCTTTATGTAAACAGAGTGGTTTGTGATTTGCCCTGGGGGGTTAGCAAGTTCTGAGCCCTTCCTTCAAAATCCAGAGCTAGATTTACAAATTGCACACCCCCTATGTGGCAAAATTTACATCTCATAGGCCCCCTAGATTCCCTCTCTTCCCTAGTCTATAGATGACAGCATTTTCTCTATTTTTTTTTTTTTAACCCTTTCAGGACCATAAGGATCGTAGGCCAATTTTTGTGGTTTTGACGACATTTTTATGGTAAAAAGGGCTTGCAGATGCCAAAAAATTGATTTTTTTGGTGAAATATCATTATTTTTTTTTAAAAAAATCAAACTTCTGGCTTATGGACAGTGTGGCAAGTGAATCTTCTCGTCAATCTGGCAACGACGCTAATGAATGAATGTCGGAACCAGTTTGTTTACATAAAGGCAGTATCATATGGAATCCGTACATATCAAATTTAGAACTGTAGACTATCCCAATCAAAATTTATAGGATTTTAAAGTTATGGGACAAATATGTCCCTTGGTCCTGAAAGGGTTAAAAGGGACAGCTTGAAGTCTGAACTGCTATGCAGTGCCATGAGATTAGGGGGCGCTGTTCAGACTTCAAGGTGAAGGGAATGGGACTTGTATGCTGCTTTTTTTTCTGGTTACATTCAAAGTTGTTTACATATATATATATATATACACAGGTATTTATTTTGCAATAGAGGACTGGCTGGCTTGCCCGGGGTCACAGGGAGCAGCATGGGGATTTGATCCCACAGCCTTGGGGTGGTGAGGCAGCAGCTCAACCACTAGGCCACGCCTCCCTTCAGAAGCCAGCAGATGCCAGTGCAGATAAGCACTGTTCTTCTACTAACAGGGTATAACATTCTCAATGTATTTTACCAAGAGTAAATAAGTATTACAACTGAATTTTTTTGGTAAAGAAATGTGGAAACATAGTTTGTTAGATCTGTTTTAACACTCAGAGGAAAAGTTGGTTGCTAATTTGTATCACTAAAAAAATACAAATATTAAGGTAATATAACTTGTTTTCAAAGCTGACAGAAGTGTTTAGTGTAAATCATGTTTTATTGATGTACAATCAGCAAATACACAAAACCAAGGTCGAGAACACCAAAAGTACAACAAAACAATTTTTCAAATAAACCCCACCCCTAGCCACTCCCAAGTGCAAACACACCACCCACCTCGAAAGCCCCCCCAAAACCCTACCCAGTACCCCCCAAAATAGCAAAGAAAGCAGAGAGACTGCTGAGCAAGCTGTTGACAGAAGTGTTTAAAATATTAACTATGAGTTAGTAAGTTACTTAGCAGTTCTGCTGACAATAACTGGTTATATTAACAAAGTGACTTTTCACAGGCCTTACAATTTATTGTTGGTTTTAATTAAGAATGCATGCACTCTTCAAATTTAAATAAGAACTGTCTTGGCCTCAGTTCAGGGTGGAATGCTGAGTAAAACCAACTGACAGTAAGCTTGACATCAAAACTGCACTTTTCATCTTTTGGGGCATCTGCACTTTGGAAGAAGCTATAGCAAAACATGAATTGGAGTTTGTGGACCATATATCCTTGGTTCATGGGGTTGGTTTGTGTCAACCTTTGCTGCTCTGGGTATTCAATAAATGCTACATTATGTAATGGACCTTCGTATGTAATAAGCCTTTGGATTTAGCCTGGTGCCTCAATGTGCCTTCTTAAATTTTGTTTTTATTAGATCTAAAAATGTAAACATTCAGTTCCAACCTTTTCAGGTCATAAAAGCCGTATGCCTCCACATCTCAATGTGCCTTTTCAGCTCCATTTTGAAGTCTTTCTCCCCACCCTGCAGTTTTCAATGGCCTTTGGGCAAATATGTGGGTTTCCCCAAATGATAGCTATGTGAAAGGATTAATTAGGAAGATAATTGGTGTTGGCTAAATGATATTGGGATACATTGGGATGAACAGTACCACTCTTGAACTGACTCTCCTGCAAACTGACCTCCATCCCAGAATTTAAAAAGGCACAGGGCTAAGTCCAGGAAGGTCCATGGAACAAAGAAGAAACTGCAGGAATGGGGTACAAGACGCTAAGGGCTCTTTTTACGAAGCCGCGTGCACATTTTTAGCATGCGCTAACCCCCGCGCTAGCTGGAAAACTACAGCCTGCTCAAGAGGAGGCGGTACCGGCTAGCGCGGCCGGCAAATTAGCGCTAAGCCCCAAGTCTTTAATGAACATAAAACAGTTTATATACAAGAGGGTAAGAACCCGGACCTGACACGGTCTGTGTTTCGAAGAAACACTCCTTCCTCAGGGGTCGAAAAAAGTAGGTCATATATTGAGGAATCTTATGGATAACAACTGAAGATTGCGATGTCATGAACACTCAAAAGCAACAAAAATTGACACAAGCCAACCCATGAACAAAGGATATAAGAATTGCCATGCTGAGACTGAAGGTCCGTCAAGCCCAATATCCTGTTTACAACACTGGCCCAAGCCAGGTCCCATGTACATAGGTCACAAACTCCAGTTCATGTTTTACTATTGCTTCTTCCAAGGTGGAGATACCTAAAACTATGAAAACATTTCTCCAGTCACAATCTATAGAAATGATCCCAGAAAGTCACAACCTATAGAAATGATCCCAGAAATATGTAGTTACTACAGCTGCAGAAACTCTGTATTATTAATAGGCCTCTGTCAGTTGGTTTTATTCAGCATTCCACCTGAAACTGACCATGACCTCCATCCCAAATATAAAGGGTGGGCCAAAAGTAGGTAAACAGTATTTATTCACTCTTTCTTTTTATTTTACAGGTGTCATGAATAACATTTGTGTGAAGTTTTTGTATCAGTTACATCGTTTTGCTTTTTTTTATCAGTAAGGGAGGGGGCAGTCTGCCCCGGGTGCCATCTTGGTGGGGGCACCCCCCTCCTCTCCGCCACCCCCTGCTCCTTCCCTCGTTACCTCTTTAACATGCCCAACAAAAACAACACCAACCTGCTACTCGTGCCAACATCTGCTCTTCCTCTGGTGTCACTTCCTGGACCCGCACCTAGGAAATGACATCAGAGGAAGAATCGATGCTGGCGAGAGCAGCAGGTTGGGGTTGCTGCTTGCACTGGGAATGTTACAGAGGTATGGGGGAAGGGGCGCATGCATGTGGCAGGAGGCGGCAAGGAAGGAGCAGGTGGGGGTGCGGGTTGAAGAAAAGGGCCTGAGAGGGGTGCCACTGCCCCTGGCGCCTCTCACCCTTGCTACGCCAGTGTTCTTGATTGTTCAGTAGTGTATTATACCTATTTAATACCTGTACAATAAAAATAAATAAAGAATAAGGGGGAGGGGAGAGAAGAATTGTTGGACATGTGGTGGAGGAGAGGAACGGAGTGCAGCAAAGAGGTAGAAAGGAGTGAGAGGGATAAATCCTGCATATGGTGGAGGGGAGGGAGACATGCATGGAGAAGAGAGAAAGAGAAATGTTGGACACAGGATGGAGGGCAGGGAGATATGGTGGATGGGGAAAGAAATGTTGCACATAATAATGGAGAGGAGGAAGGGAGAGATGCTGAATGGATGGGAATAGAGAGGTTTGATCCCGGTCACAAGGCAGGGAGAGAAACAGATGGTAGACAGAGGGAGAGAAATGTTGACTATGGCTGTGGAAGGGATGGTCCAGAGATGGAAGATGGATGGTGATGAGCATAGAGAAAGAAGAAAACATCAAATGAGTAGGAGACCCTGGTTAGCGAGTTAACAGAAGACAAACAGAAACCAGGGCTTGGAACCAACATGATTTGAATAATAAAATGACCAGACAACAAAAGATAGAAAAAAATAATTTTATTTTCTATTTTGCAATGCGCATTCTACCAGAGCTGGTGTTAGACAGCATGCGTGAGCAAAGACCTTTCAAAAAAAAGAGAAAAAGTCTTTTTTGCATATTTTGTTTACACCTCAGCACTCGTGTGGAGTTGGAGAGGTTGCAGCCCTATGTAATACTATATTGTAACACTGTGAATGTTAAACTGTAACCCATTCTGAGCTCTCTGGGGAGGACGGGATATAAAACTAACTAGCCCCCCCCCTTTTTTTTACAAAGTCATAGTGCCAGCCGCAGCAGTAAGAGCTCCGACGTTCATATGAGCATCGGAACTGTTACCACTAAGGCTGGCGCTAAAAACCGCACTAAGGTTTTGTAAAAGGGAGGATAACTAACTACATATCTTATACCTACTTTTGGTCCACCCTGAATATACTCCTGCCTTTTGCAGGAATGAGTTTGGAAGGCACTTTTTTTTTTTTTTTAATTTGCTGCACAATTCCCATTACCTTCTATGGGCAAACATCTGTGTAAATGATTTTCTTTCCCTTTCATGGTGTCATCACCTGTCCTTTAACTTTTTCATATTCCTGAACAGAGATCTCAAGGTACTAGTTTGGCAGCCTTTTGTTGCAGATTTTAAAGAGCTTTCCAGATCTCACCCACCAGACAAACTAGCCTAGCATTCTCACGCAGCCCACATGTCCCTCATTCCTATTCATTCACATGCCATCTGAACATCTTCATATATAAAATGCTACCCATATCCAAGCGGCACTCAAGAAACCCCATTCCTGAACTACTAAACCCATTAGAAAAGACCTGAAGCACAACATATCTCTTTCTACTATTAATTATTTCTATAGCGCTACCAGACGCACGCAGCGCTGTACACAGTCACAGAGTAAGAAAACAGTCCCTGCTCAAAAGAGCTTACAATCTAAACAGGCAAGACAGACAAACAGAACATAAGAACATAAGCAGTGCCTCCGCCGGGTCAGACCATAGGTCCATCCTGCCCAGCAGTCCGCTCCCGCGGCGGCCCAAACAGGTCACGACCTGTCTGAATCACCAGAAGGGGCTCCCCTGCCTCCTTGGCTTCCCATTGAAGTCCCATCTTCCCATCGAAGTCCTAACCCTCCGGTCTTGCGCATGCACGACCTGGTTGGGTTTCTATACTTATTAGCTTTCTATACTTGTGTTACATCCCAGCTCCTCCCTCAGTATCCCACGATCCCTTTATCCCTCAGGAATTCGTCCAATCCCTGTTTGAATCCCTGTACCGTACTCTGCCTGATCACTTCCTCCGGTAGCGCATTCCAAGTGTCCACGACCCTTTGCGTGAAAAAAAACTTCCTTGCATTTGTTTTGAACCTATCTCCCTTCAGTTTCTCCGAATGCCCCCTCGTACCTGTTGTCCCCTTCAGCCTGAAGAATCTGTCCCTATCCACCCTCTCTATGCCCCTCATGATCTTGAAGGTCTCTATCATATCTCCCCTGAGCCTCCTTTTTTTCCAGAGAGAAGAGTCCCAGCCTATCCAACCTCTCAGCGTATGGGCAGTGTTCCAGCCCTCTTACCAGTTTCGTTGCTCTCCTTTGGACTCTCTCAAGTACCGCCATGTCCTTCTTGAGGTACGGCGACCAATATTGAACGCAGTATTCCAGATGCGGACGCACCATCGCTCGATACAATGGCATGATGACTTCCCGCGTCCTGGTTGTTATGCCCCTCTTTATGATGCCCAGCATCCTGTTGGCTTTTTTCGAGGCTGCTGCGCACTGTGCAGATGGCTTCAGTGATTCATCCACCATCACACCCAAGTCTCTCTCAAGACTGCTGTCTCCCAGTCATGTCATGGATACAGGATGTCATGGATACAGTTAAGGGGAACGGTTAATCAGCTGGCTGGGTTGGAGGGCAGAGGGGAGTACAGGACAATGAAGCCATTGTGACATCACTGATGAGGTTGGCTATTATTGGTGGAATGAGGCATTATGACATCACAAGCTCAGCTCTGCTTCCCAAACACTGAAACTTTTCACACTACTACTATAGCACTATCAGACGCACACAGCACTGTACAGAGTCACAAAGATGACAGTCCCTTCTCGAAAGAGCTTACAATCTAAACAGACGAGCGACAAACAGGATATCATGGATACAGTTAAGGGGCACGGTTAATCAGCTGGCTGGGTTGAAAGGCAGAGGGGAGTACAGGACAATGAAGCCATTGTGATATCACTGATGAGGTTGGCTCTTATTGGTGGAATGAGGCATTATGACATCATAATCTCAGTTTTGCTTCCCAAAGGCAAACAGGATGTCATGGATACAGTTAAAGGGAACAGTTAATCAGTGGGCTGGGTTGGAGGGCAGAGGAGTAGGGTTAAGGATTGAAAGCTATATCAAAAAAAGGTGGGTTTTCAGTCTGCTTTTAAACAAGGGATGGGGCTTGACGGACAAACTCAGGTAATTTCCAGGCATAGGGGGCAGCTAAAGGAATGGTCTGGAATTGGCAGTGGAGGAGAAGGGCAATGTTAAGAGTGACTTATCGCAAGATTATGGCGTTATAGAAAAATAAAGTTATTATTATTATCATTATCTGAGGAACAGAGTTCTCTGGGCGGTGTATAAGGAGAGAGAAGTGAGGAGCGATATTGAGGGGCAGCAGAATGGACACACTTGTAGGTCAGCAATAAGATCTTGAACTGTATTTGATGGCAGATAGGGAGCCAGTGAAGTGACTTAAGGAGAGGGGTGACATGAGCGTAGCGAGGTTGGTAGAAGATGAGTCATGTAGCAGAGTTTTGCACAGATTGCAAGGGGGAGAGGCGACACGGCAGGATACCAGTTAGGAGTAGATTGCAGTAATCTAAGTGTGAGGTTACGAGAGCTTGGACAAGGGTCCGGGTAGTGTGGTCAGACAGGAAGGGGTGAATTTTGGCGATACTGAAGAGATAGACGCAACAGGTCTTAGCAGCTTGTTGGGAGATCATTTATAATTATTGGTATGGTAGATAATAAACTATTTTACTACGGTTGAGGATTATAGTATTATTCATGGCTTTAAGCTTAAGAAAGAAAAGTCCAAGTTACTCTGGTTACATCAGCATGAAAATTCTATTCCAGAAGTTCTGTCTTTTGTCAGACAGCTTTTTCTACAAAAGTGGAGCGCATTGTAAAGGCGCTAGGAGTTTATTTGGATACAACTTGTGGTTGGAACCTCAGGTCAAGGTGATCGTGCAAACCTTTTTAAACTCAAACAGCTTTGTAATATACGTTCCTCATTCTCTAAGAAACATTTTGTTATTCTGGTTCGATCCACCGATTAGGTTGTACTTTAGATTATTGTAATGGGAGTATATTGTTCTCTCTTCCCTAACTGCTTTCTGAACTTCAGATGTTTCGAATTACTGCTGGCAAAATGATCTTTCATCTCAAGAAATTTGATAGGGTGATGTCATCAGTGATTAAGGGCTTCTTTCACAAAGCCACGTGGGCAAACACTCAGACGTCCATTAATTCCCTGTGGCCTTCGGAACAATTACAGCAGCAGCAGCTGCCAGTGGAGCTTTGTAAAAGGTTTGGGTAAATTACACTGGCTTCCCTTGCAGGCCCGCATTAAATCTAAACTAGTATGTTTGATATTTAGATTATTTGATTGTACAAGCCCAGAATATTTACTGAGCTTTTACTCTTACATTCCAACTCCTCATGTGCAGGGATATGTCACGGGAGATTTTTTTTCCTTCCTTCTTTGGTGTGCAATACAAGAAAATATTAGAGAAATCTTTATCTTACCAAGTGTGTTAAAAACTTGGGACTCCTTGGAGTCTTAACGTGCGGAATAGCGCACGCTAGATTGCCGCACGCACTAGCCGCTACCACCTCCTTTTGAGCAGGCGGTAGATTTTTGGCTAGTGCGCGCTAATCCGGTGCATGCGCTAAAACGCTTAGCACACCTTCGTAAAAGGAGCTCTTAATCTTTCTACATTTTTTTTTTTTGTAACAATTGAAGATATCTATTAAAAAGTTTTCTGTTATTGAATCTTGTGATCATTGTCTGTGATATATTGATTTCCTGTAATCTGCTTTAAAACTTTTTTATGGTAGTGGTTGGTATTTTTAATATTATCAAAAAAAAAACCAACAAATATTCAGAATAAAGCTGCTAATAGTGGAAGGAAACAGGCTGAAAGGCAAGTAACTAACATGGAGAAAAAGACCTCAGTGTTTCAAGGAAACAACCAAGAAACTATATGTTCAGTTATAAACTGCCATACAAAACACATCCCAGGTCACCTTTTCCATGGAGTTTTTTGACCTGGGAGCGAGAGTCCTGGCTGAGAACATAAAGAAGTCCATTGAAAAGTCTTTAAACTAGAAAACAGGGGAAAGCTGACAGTCGACAATCGGTCGATGGCCCGGACACCTGGCTATCCTGAGGAAGCATCTTCAAGCAACCACACTAATATAGGGCAAGAACATGAGGACACTACAAGAGCAGAGGAATCTTCAAGCAACCACACTAATTTAGGGCAAAAAATGAGGACGCTACAAGAGCCGAGGAAAAAGATCAAATGGATACAAAAAAGGATGGGAGAACCACTAAATCCAGTAAAGCAGCACGAACAGAAATTAAATGTATGTACATGAATGCCAAAAGCTTAGGAAACAAAATGGGCGAGCTGGAAGAATTAGCAAAAAGAAAACAACTGGGTATCATAGGAATAACAGAAACATGGTGGAATGAAGAGAATGAATGGGACACAGCGTTGAAAGGATATAAACTCTACAGAAGAGATAGGATTGGGCAAAAAGGGGGAGGTATTGCCCTGTATGTCCAAGAAGAAATAGAGTCTGTTAGAGAAGGAGAGACAGAAGCAAATGGTAAACCAGAGTCACTCTAGATAAAGATTTCTGGACAAAAGGAAGCAGACACACAAATTGGACTTTATTATCGTCCCCCGAGACAGACTGAAGAAACAGACCAGGAAATGATGGAGGAAATAAATCGTAGATTTAAATTGGGAAATACGACGATCATGGGAGACTTCAACTTTCCGGGGATCAACTGGGAATTGGCAACGTCAAACTGCGGAAGGGAGTTGAAATTCCTTGAAATGTTAGGAGATTGCTTCCTTGAACAAATGGTAGGAGAACCAACAAGAGGAACTGCAATCCTGGACTTGATCATAAATGGCATTACTGGTAGGGCAGCAGATGTTGAAGTTACGGCCCCGTTAGGATAGGAACATACCACAAGGGGGAGACAAAAGAGACATAATCAGGAGTCGGTAGGTCAGGAAGGGAACAGAAAGACGGGGGCGGGGGAAAATTTGTCCCCGTGTCATTTTATACTTTCACTTACCATTTTCTTCTGCCAGGCTAGGCTTCAGGGTTGCTGTAACGCTGGAGGCAGGACTAGTTTTGAAATGTACATCTTGTGCAGTCACTCAAGGTATCCAGCAAGAAGGGTTACTGCCGTGTTGTCACTACCGTGTCCTTCCGCATCATGAGAACAGGAAGAGAGTTGGAAGAATGGTGGGGGAGAGGAAAGAAAGAAGCTATTGCAGCTCCTGACACTACTAAAGGGATCATTGTGCCAGCATAATCACATGGCACTGGTTATCCCACAGCCAGCCATGTTGGAGGCAGCAGGGAGACCGGCTCACTTTAAGGTGCTGGTTGCTCAGTGCTGAGCAGCCAGGTCGGTGGCTCAGACGAGGGAGTCCGAGGAGCACCATCCATCCTCTCAAGGTCTGTTTAAACTGTTAAAATGTCATCAACGAGAGGCATCTGAGACAGCTGATAATATTGCAACGTCTCTGTACAAATCCACGGTGCAATCGCCATCTTGAGTAGCGAGGGTGCTCCATCTTTCAAAAATAAAAAATATATATAGCTGAACTAGGAAAAAAACAAACAAACCAAAGAAAGGCAACAAAAATCCAAATGTTACAAATAAATCTCTTACGAAGAAAAGCTAAACAAGTTAGAGCTCTTCAGCTGGAGAAGAGATGGCTGAGAGGGGATATGATAGAAGTTTATAAAACCTTGAGTGCTGTGAAGCAAATTAATAAGACATGGATATTTACTTTTAGAACCAAGGGCCGCTCCATGAAACTACAGGTAAACTACTGAGGTTCCAAACCCTTGCCAGATTAACTGTTTTGCCAAACCAACAGTGTTCATCTTTAGGATCACGCTCTAACCCTGGCACTTCTCCGCTTCCCCTCTCCCCATACCTCTTTAAATATTTGCCGGCGGTGAGCAGCATCTGCAATCTGCTTCTCGCGCCAGCCTTGGCTGTCCCTCTAATGTCACTTCCTGGTTGCGGGACCAGAAGTCGCATCGGAGGGAGAGCCGAGGCTGGCGCAAGCAGCAGGATGTAGATGCTGCTTGCCGCCAGACTAAAGTAGGTACTGGACCATCGGTTTAGTGGCGTCGTAAGTGGGGGAGGGTGCATTGTCCCAGGTGCCATCTTCACAGGAGTGCCAGCTTCTCTCCCACTCCCCACATGCACCTCCTTAAACATTCTCCCAAAAGAAAAAACAGGTATTTAAAAGACCTCCTTAAACATTCGTCAGCACAAATAGATTCTTCCACTTCCTGTTTGTGCCGGCCTCAGCTCCCTTCTAACATCACTTCCTGGTCACGGGAGCAGCAGGTGGAAGATGCTGCTTGCACCAGCAAACATTTCAAAAGGTATGCGAGGGTGGGGGGTGCTCAAGCGATGGAGAAGAGTTGGGGCCCTTGCTGTGGCAATGCAGGGCATCACCGCCCCAGGTGCTTACCTCCCTCACTACACCACTAAATCCATTACTGGAGAATTGGTGCTGTACCTGTATCTGGTGTAATCCACAAAACAAGGCAAATCAACCTATGATAATTATATAACAAATGGAAAGTGGAAGAGAAACGGTACACATCAGCCTTGGATATAATCAAGTTTTTATTTGATATAGTCTGTTATTATAATTTAATCCACAATGCATATGCATGAGAGAGATTTGCCTGCACTGCCTTCTTGGTATGCAAATCTCTCTCATGCATATGCATTGTGGATATTCTGAAAACCTGGCCTGCCGGTAGATCTCGAGGACCGGACTTGGGCAGCCCTGATTTAAAACATATAAAATAACCAAAATATCACTCGAATGCCGCATGGCTCCGATTTCCGAAACTGCAGCATTCGAGTGATATTTTACCTAGATACAGTTCTCATTTTTAGCTTTCTTGCCAGCCACTTACGCAGCGAGACATAGATGTTGAAGTGCTTTTGCGACATCTACTGGATGACCATCTATACCCCTGAGGCAGAACTTTTCTTTGAAGCCGAAACACGGACCGTGTCGGGTCTGGAAAGAGCCACAAGATATTTTGCTTATTTTATACATTTTAAATTACAACAACAGATTGCATCCAACAGAAACTTCATTATGTCCCAGGCTTCATTATGTACCGTTTCTCTCCCACTTTCCTTTGGTTGTACCTGTATCTGGAAACATTTAAAGCCAATTTAAGAAAACTGTTTTCTAGTGCAGTGATTCCCAACCCTGTCCTGGAGGAACACCAGGCCAATTGGGTTTTCAGGCTAGCCCTAATGAATATGCATGAAGCAAATTTGCATGCCTATCACTTCCATCATATGCAAATCTCTCTCATGCATATTCATTAGGGCTAGCCTGAAAACCCGATTGGCCTGGTGTTCCTCCAGGACAGGGTTGGGAACCACTGTTCTAGTGAATATACCGTTAAGCTGTAAAATTTGTAGCCAGAGGATGTAGTCATGAGAAGCAATATAGCTGGTTTAAATAATAACTTGGAAATTTAATTTTGGGCTTACTACCTCTGAGTGAGCAGCAGAGAATAGATCTTATGTCACGGTTTTAAGTGAAATTGTACATTCTTTTACATTAGCAGCTTTTTATACTAAGTACCTTGCTAAAAAACCATTACAAGTATATTTTGGTGCGTAACAAGGTATTGTCTATATACATTTTGGTGCTGGTCTTTTCTCCAGTATATTCTATGGGAGGATATTAAAGTGATTAACATACACTTTCTTGCCTTTATATCATACTGTCATCATGTCTTAAGCATACGTCATTAAGTTACAGATGTTGTTGACATCTGTAAATCTAAAAAAAAGTAACAACTAGCCTGATACATAATTAAATGAGGCAGATAATGAATTCCATCTCATGGAAAGTTGTCTGCCAAGAATCCCTCTTTGAGAGATCATCATTAGCCTAGTTACCTTCTATCCTGGTTCCCATGAGCATTTTTTTAAAACTCAGGATAGGAAAAATAACCCAGTGGCTCAACTATCACCTAAAAACCAGCCTTTTCCCCAAATCAGGAGGAGGAATGATCTTAACGCCCATCCCCAAGAACCCAAAACTAAGCCCCCCTCTGATGTGACCAACTATCAACCAGTAGCTTCCGTCCCCTATTCATCAAAATGATGGAGGGCTACGTCACAGAACAACTTGAATGCTATTTATGTTGCTAATATCCTTCACAATTGAGATTGAGGGAAAAATCAAAGCACCAAGACAATGGTCATGGCACTAGTAACGTATGGCAAAGAACTACTTAAGCAAGGTTCACAGCACATTCGTAATCCAATTTGATCTAAGCAGCGCATTCAACCTAGTAGACCTATCAAATGTCTGAGATATTTTGGATCTTGCGGGCCCAGTCCTATCCTGGTTCCAAGGTTACCTAACCACATGGCACTATGTGGTATGTAAAGATGGTGAACTTTCTGGTAGCTGGCACTCTCCCAGCAGGGTCCCCCAAGGATCCCCACTTTCACCATCAGTGTTCAATCTCCTAATGTAATCCTTTGGAGTTGACCTAGATCTTGCACAAATACAACATTTCACCAATGGTCCATCAAGCCCAGTAGCCCGTTCTCACGGTGGCCAATCTAGGTCACTAGTACCTGGCAAAAAACCAAAGAGTAGCAACATTCCATGCTACCAATATAGGGCAAGCAGTGGCTTCCCCCATGTCTTTCTCAATAACAGATTGTGGACTTTTCCTCCAGGAACTTGTCCAAACCTTTCTTAAAATCAGCTATGCTATCCGCTCTTACCTGTAACAGATGCACTAGTCAATACCCTCACCGCTGAAAAAAAAATTTAAAAAAGTGTCCACATCATAAAAAATTGGACTTTAACCCACCATCTCAAACTAACAAAACCAAATTCCTTTGGCTAGGAATCTCAACTGACCCACACTATGCTCTGATCACAACAGATGACTCAGACTTTCCATTAGAACTACAATCCCGAATCTTAGGAGTAGAAAGTGATAACCACCTATCCATGAAGAGCCATGTACAATCAATAACAAAAACAATCTTTCCTTGTAATGAGAAAGCTAAGATCTGTCAGAAAATACTTCAAAACTGGAGCTTTCTGAATTTTAGTGCAATTCTTAATCCTATTTCAACTGGACTACTGCGATATAACACTAGCTCTTTGCTCTAAAACATTGAAATCGCATCTACAACTAGCTCGAAATGCAGCAGTAAGACTCATATAAGGAATATGGAAATCGGAACACCTGCAACCCTTCTATTTGAAACTGCATTGGCTGCCCATAATTGCAAGGCTCAAGTTTAAATTATGATCTTCAATGGCCTGACTTATTTAAATGTCCAGATAAATATTTCTCAATAGTGTTATACATGCACAAATATCTTCTATATATCAGTGCTCCAACCTGGACCATGTATGCTTATAAATTTTCTAAAGGAAGCCTCAGCCCCACCACTCCACCGCAAAAGTACTACCTTGACTCATCTTTCTCTCATACTTTTGGAGTCGGATGACGACAGCACACTCGGGGGACCCTTGATAAAGCATTATATGCGAAACATGTCGGGTCAGACTCCTGAGTTTTTGGCTGTGAATCAAGCTCAACAATATAAAGCTAAGTAATATAATAACAAAAGCACAAGCACTTTATTGTAGCACTTATATTTATTGAAACATGCAAATATTTATTTAAAGCTATTATATGGTACAACTAAGCATTACAAAACAAGGACGGCCAATGATGAGGCGCCACATAAAGCTTCTCGCAGCAAGGTAGTACTTTTGCGGTGGAGTGGTGGGGCTGAGGCTTCCTTTAGAAAATTTATAAGCATACATGGTCCAGGTTGGAGCACTGATATATAGAAGATATTTGTGCATGTATAACACTATCAAGTTTAAATTAGGCATCACTGCCTAAGAGGAAATGCTCCCAACTACCTAACAGAGTTGGAAGTCCTATGCTAGGGTGCCTCCAACAGATATTCCACCAGAAATCTTTTCCACTTAAAATTCCCAGCATGCAACAATATAAAGTCTACCAGGCAAATCACCTTATCCGTCCAATAACAATTAGCAAAATGCTGGAACCAACTTACACTACAATCTTGTGACCACTATCTCAGGTTCAGAAATTTTTTGAAAGCATTTCTTTACCAAGACAGGGGGAAGCCAACCCTGAAGTAACTGAAATGTTAATTGTAAAAGCCAACCTCTAAACTACCTAATGCAACTCCTGGGACAAAACAAAGAACCAACAGTGATCTACCTTGCAACTATATTGTGACTATGTATTTGTAACCATGACCTAACTATATTACCATAATAGTTATAATGATCTACCTGTACTAGCAGCCCTATTGAATGTCCATGTTAAACTGTGCATGGTAACTGATCCAACCTCTTGTAATGTAATCCGACCTTGAACTGAATAGGTAAAGGTGGAATAGAAAACCTGATTAGCATAACATATATAAGATATCTATTTGACTCTCCTTACCAACTTCTAATCTGTGCCCAGAAGGAGCACTGGTGCTCATTCACTAGCCTTTTAAAGTAAAAATGGGGCATGAATTGTTGTCACAAACTGCTCCCATTTCTGGGCACAAAATGAACTCAGCTAGAGTAGGTGGGTTCTAGCTAGAAGCTGGCTACTTTTCTTCTCCATAAATACCGACATGTGTAAAATCTTGATCAATTAGGCTCTTAATGAGCCCTGCACAAACCAAGCATGCCAGAATGTTTAGGATAGATGAGCTCTTCTGTCTTTTGATCAATGTTAAATGATTTGCCAGTGGTAAAATACCTTTCTTGACCAACTTAAGAATCATTTTGAGATAACAAAAGTTGCTTCTTCAGATATCAGACATAAGCGCTTTCAAGGATTCGGGCACATTTGCCCCTCCTCACTAGAGGCGTGCAAGCAAACAATTTATAGGAGACTAGTGACATATGATAACGCACGAACTCTTTTCCCCTATCATGCGTTAAGAGTTTTAATACAAAGTACCTACTAGGGCACAGAAAGCAACATGCATTACAATGCATAAACGTGAACACCAACTCTTTCGTGCAATTCCCCCCCCCCCTTATCAGCAGGAACAGCTGTATTGAATCTTTTGCGATAAAGCTAATACAAACGTGCTAACTTTAGTACATTAATGCATAACGCACACGCATGACCATGAGCCGTTAACGCAATTTTTCTGTTATTAACTACGGGCACTAACAGACCTTAGTACATATCCCTCATCCTTTTTATGTATTCCAAACTGTCAGGCTTGTCTCTAGGACCCAACTAGGCGTTAGAACAAACTACTTCAAATAGGAAACTACAACGAGCAGCTATCATCAAAATGTTAAAAAAACAAAAAAGAATTAGTTTCCAAACTTTTTTCTTGGCTGGTTCAAGATCGTTTGTTTTTTTCTCTTTTTGTGATCGCTATATTATCGGTGCCTCTTCTCGTCTCTGCCTGTCTGCAATTTTTTTCCCCAACTTCTGAACTAAACTTCATCCTCTCTCTCTCTCTCTCTTTGTCTTCCCTCCGTTTCTCCTCCGCCCTCTCCCCGCCCAGCCTGTTTTCTTTTCTCTCTCTGTCTGACGACGCACAGCGCCTCGCGGTCGCGCACGCTGTCGGGGGTAGTTTGACTCTCTCGGGCGTCCGTACTTCGGCGGGTCTGCCTTGCCTTGCCGGGACGTTTCTTGGCGCTGGTGGGCGGGAATTCTGAGTTGGCGGTGCCGGGAGGAAGGGACGGGCGAGGTGAGGGGACTGAGGAAGACCGAAAGAACGAAATGAATATGGTGGAGGGCGGCCAAATTTCAGCCATGACTTTAAGGGAGATTTAGTCCTGACAAAAACATTGCGCATTTTTAGCGGCGTGGCGTTATTCCGTCGAGTGTTCATGGAATGACTAACATGAAAGAAAACCATCAATTTACTTTGTATATAATATATAGGTCACAATATAGAGTAAAAAAAATTACAAATGCGCATGTTTCTTAGCCCTAACTTATATGTAATCGTCCCCTGATGCTGAAAAATTATATTGTGGTTTTTTCCTGGACACAGTGAAGTAGCTTGCTCAGTTTTGGGGAGCTGGATGCTGCTATGCAGGGAAGCCATATGCTCTTTATCTGCCTTTATGGTGTTTGGCACCCCCATTTTGAATTGTTGGTATCTATGAGAAGGCAGCTATCCCTTCCTGTACTTGTAGGCCTTGGTCCATTTATGTGCCCTGCAACTACTAGAAAAGGGGCTCTGAAGTCAGGTGTGAGGGAGTAAGCAGTGGGACAGTCATTTTCCCTCTTGTCTGGAAATCAGGGTTTGGGTACCTGTGTGAGCTTTCTACTGTATTTTGTGATTATATATACATATATATTCAACAGTGGTGAATAAGATGTCAAATACACTTTAGACACAATATAAATTATTGAGGATGCATAGGAGCCAGTTTTGTGGGTTTTGAACCGGTGAGCTCTGTCACTGTGTCCAAGGAGGGGTAATTTGTATTTTTTGGCACCACCAGTCATTTTGAAATGAGAGGATGCGAGCCCCTTACTTTGATGACACTATGTAACAAAATTTTATTTTATTTTTTGTTCCTGGGTAATAAGTGTTCTTTCTTAATTGCGTATGCCACAAAAGTATGGAAAATGGTTATCATTCCCCGCAAACTTTGCTTTTGTGACAGGACATCAATATTTTGAAATTTACCTTTTTTGCAGAACATTCCAGATTGATTCCAAGCTGAGTATACTTAAGGATCTTTTTACTAAGGTGCAAAAGGGTATTGCCATACAGCAAACAATACTACAATCATGCAGCACTTGCTGCTGCGGTAAAAAATTATTTGCTGCATGTCAGTTCAGACAGTAAGGCTTACTGCGGCTGTGGGTGGAGATGGCAGAGGAAGAAGTGTTGTATGGGTACTCACAATCCAAACATCAAGATGAGCTCTGCTTCTGCCAAAATGTGACCAGTCTGTGTGAGGCAATTGGAATCGCTTGTAACCCGAAAGAGTGGCATCTCTTCATTGATAGCTCATCTAGGAGCATCAAAGCTGTGCTGCTCCATAACAGGAAAAAGTACCCATCTCTTCACTGTCTCACTCATTACACCTCAAAGAAGATTACAACAGCATCATGACCTTACTAGGTACCTTGAAGTATGAGTCTGGGAGTTTCATTGAAGACTTCAAAATGATGGCATTCCTAATGGGTCTGTAAGGCAGTTTTATCTCATTTCCCTGCTATCTCTGCTTTTGGGACAGCAGGGTTACAAAGTTGCATTACCATAAATGGGACTGACTACAGTGGACTGTGTTCTCTGTGGGGAGAAACATCATCAAATAGTTTCCACTGGTGGACCCACCGGAAGGAGCTGATGCCACCACTGCATATCAAATTGGGCCTAATGAAACAATTTGTCAGAACTCTAGATAAGGAGTCAGCAGCCTTAAAGTATTTTCAAGAGATCTTCCCTAATCTATCGTCTTCATCGGACTATAGATAAAGATGATCCTTGAGTCAAGGAATTTCCCAGGAAGCTAACTAGGAAGGAGAAAGCAGCTTGGAACATCTTTGTCGTAGTGGTTCAGAGCAAGGCCAAAAACTTATGTGGAGTTGGTTGAGAATATGGTGAAGAATTACAGTAAAATGGGCTGTAGGTTGTCTCTCAAAGTCTATGTTCTTGATGACATTCAAGGAGAACATGGGAGTATACTTAGAGGAGCAAGGTGAGCGTTTCCACCAGGATATTCTGGACTTCAAACGCTGCTACCAAGGACAATATAATGTGAACATGATGGGAGATTACATTTGGGGGCTGATTCATGAAAGTGACTTATGATATGATCACAAATCTCGAAAAACTACTCTTCTAAATCTTCAGTGGTCATCTTTGTATAACTTCAATATAAATATATGTTAATTATGATTCATATATGTTAATTATTTTTGCGTTTTATGACTTTATAAGAATGAAAAGATGAAAATTCATATTTTAAATTGCTATTTGTCTATTCTGGAAATAACAGACATTTTGTATACTTTTTAGGCATGAGCAATTAGGATATTATACTTAATTCCCCAGATTGACAGAAGGTCTCAAGGCCATCTGCTGGGTGTGTTGAAAAAGAGAGAACCTGTATTATTGTTAACGGTTTAGGAAGAAATGACTTGAAACTGTAAAATGTATTTTCTTTTTTTTTTGTCCATTATTGGTTTTATAGATTTGTGTCTTTGTTCAAAATGTGTCTGTCATAATAATTGAAATCAATGAATCCAATGGGCTTGTTTTACTTTTCAGGTTTCCTAATCAAAAATTTGAAAATGAGTTTTGTGGAGTATGGGGAGTTCATGAAAGAAGGAGATACAGCTATTGTCTTTTTGGGCCATGACTCAATGTTTCCAGTAAAACTCCAACATGGTGCACAAACTCAGACCAAGTACGGAGTTATCAGGCATTCTACAGATCTGATTGGCAAACGGTATGGGTCAAAGGTGACCTGCAGCAAAGGGGGATGGGTCTATATCCTCCACCCAACTCCAGAATTGTGGACTATGAATCTGCCTCATAGAACCCAAATTCTGTACTCTACTGACATTTCCTTAATCACAATGATGTTGGAACTGAAGCCAGGCTCCATAGTCTGTGAATCAGGTAATGCTTAATTTAAACTTGTATATTAAGTTCCATTTTTTTTGTAATCAAGATTTTATCAACTCTTATGTTTCTGAAATATGTTAAAAAAAGAAATATTTCGCTTTGGGGAAAAATACAGAAAACTGAAATAGGTTAGGATGGTGTTAGGGACCTTCATTTTCAGTTTTTGTGGCAGTTTATTTTTCTTGGGAAAATTATTCACTATTTTCCTAGGTACACATTATAATTTACTTAAGGGTTCATTTACTAAGGCGTGCTAGCCGATTTAGCGTGTGCTAAATATTAGCACATGTAAATGCTAACATGTCCATAGAATATAATGGGCATGTTGGCATTTAGCACACACTAATATTTAGAGTGTGCTAAATTGGCTAGTGAGCCTTTGTAAAAGACCCCTGTAGTGGCCAAACATCATTTTTCCTTTGCATCAAATGCTTATTTCACTAAAACCTCTTGATTAAAATAGCTCCTCTGGTAAGTGTATGTATAGTAACAATTTGCTAGGCTGCACAGAATTATAGATAACAATGGCAAACTTTGAAAAGGGAAATGTAAAGATTACACAATGGTTATCCCACATAGAAATGTATTAGACGACAACAACAACAAAAAAATCAGAGTTAAACTGACAACAACAAAACAATTGCCAAGAAGCAACTCTTCCTTCTAAAGAGCAAGAGCTGACATGCTTGTATTAGGCCAGGTAGAATATGTGCTTGGCAAGTTGTAAGAGCTCTTCCTGATTGGATGTAAAAATTGTGCAGAAATAATATTCAGCTGGTCTTTGATGACTTGGACAGGCCGTAGATGCCTACAGAATGGACTGAAAGCTGCTGCCCAGAATTAGCAGAGATGGTACACATGTAGCTGCCTTCTCCTGTTATCTACTTGCATGGCTGCTGCATTCTTTCTGGCAGAAGTTGTGCTTGGTGGCAGTAGGGTAGCCCACAGTCCAACGTGTACTAGAGGTTGGCGGTGCCTACCTGCTCCGACATGGAGAAAGGGTGGCCACACCACCTAGCAACCCCTGATATGTTGCCATTCAAGCCTAGCAGAAATGACATGACCAGGCTCAGGAGCTAGAACAGCAGTAGCGGTCGATGAACAAAGGACAGAACATTACCCTGCAGAATTACAGACCTGAAAAAGTAGTTCAGAGAAAATTCAGTGAATGCCTCAGAAATGACTGCAAGGAATTTTATGACTTGCTGGTCAGCGTTCCAAAGTATAGGGGCAGTCTAATTGAATGCATTTTGATAGATGAATACTAGTTTTACCATCAGAGGAATAAGAATGATCAGGAACATTTTGTGTTGCATTTCTGATGTGATTTCTACTTATTTGTGATGTCTTGAAGTTTGATTTAGCAACTCGGAATGGAAGAAAAATTTTGTTAGGGCTTTAACATGATGTGCAAGTGGCATGAATTTCTTCTCTGGCAGCTGAAACTGCTTGCTGTAAGAAGTGATTCATTCCCGTGCCAGGGCTTTCCTTTCTTGAAGGAGACCATCTAGGAATGTTCCCCCATCTAAGGCTTTCGCTGGGAATATTGCATGGTAGCTCTTGTTTATGTGGTGACTTTAATGATCTGATTTTTTTATTAGTGGCCATGTGATCAATACCATTTCTCACAATCATTCAGAGGACTTGCATTCAGTCCTTAAATGAAGCCCCTTATTTTCTCATGCAAGCTAATATGGGCAAAGTGTTATGTCATATGGTGAGACCTGCAGAATTATTTGGGCAGTGGCAGAAAATATTGTATGTTAGAGCCTGGGCATCCTAGATGAACCTTCAGCCTTATATCCCCTCTTCAACTTTCAGACCCCTTAGCTCCCCCCACTCCCCAATCACCACCACCAAGATTTTGACAAATAGACTTGATCATGATCATCAACAAATAAGTATTGCTTGCAGGTCTGTTTGCCTCCATCTAATATAAAGCCTATTAAGGAATGAGAAAAGCTACAAAGAAGAGCAACCAAACTGATAAAGAGAATAAATAACTTTCCCAGGAAGAAAGGCTAAAGAGGTTTCACTCTTTAAATTCTTTAGTCATTTTTTGGCTCTTCTATGATCATTGAGATCATCAAGTTCTAATACAGTAGTCCCCCCCTCCCCCTAAGATCAGACTTAAAATTGCTTGTATCAGCCTTTTGGTTTTTGGCTTCTGCTCTGAAATGCATTAGCCCAGGAATTTCAGATTAGGGAAATTTTGGCTGTTTTGGCAGACTACTCTGGCTTGTCAAACTCTTTTCCTTTTGTGTTTTGCTTTAACGTTACAAGTCTTTGGTTGGTATTGATGTGCTATGGCTGTTGTTATTTTTGTTGTTTGATTCTAAGCTATTATTTTATGAACATAAGAATTGCTACTGCGGGGTCAGACCAGTGGTCCATCATGTCCAGCAGTCTGCTCACACGGCAGCCCTTTGGTCAAAGACCAGTGTTCTACATGAGTCCAGCCTCACCTGCGTACATTCCAGTTTAGCAGGAACTTGTCCAACTTTGTCTTGATTCCTTGGAGGGTGTTTTCCCCTATAACAGCCTCCGGAAGATCATTCCAGTTTTCTACCACTCTCTGAGTGAAGAAGAACTTCCTTACGTTTGTACGAAATCTATCCCCTTTTAACTTTAGAGAGTGTCCTCTCGTTCTCCCTATCTTGGAGAGGGTGAACAACCTGTCTTTATCTACTAAGTCTATTCCCTTCATTATCTTGAATGTTTCGATCATGTCCCCTCTGTCTCCTCTTTTCAAGGGAAAAGAGGCTCAGTTTCTCCAGTCTCTCACTGTACAGCAACTCCTCCAGCCCCTTAACCATTTTAGTCGCTCTTCTCTGGACCCTTTCGAGTAGTACCATGTCCTTCTTCATGTATGGCGACCAGTGCTGGACGCAGTACTCTAGGTGAGGGCGCACCATGGCCCGGTACAGCGGCTTGATAACCTTCTCTGATCTGTTCATGATCCCCTATTAATGCCTATTAAATAAACCAAGCAGAAGTATATAGGTGACTTGGATGAGGAAGAACACACCTGGAAAGGTTTACATACTGCAACCTTATTTTATTGTGGGGCATCTTCTGTCAGGAATACCAGGCAAGATAATGCAGGAAAAAAGAGGCTGTCCCAGTGATTGATGGACAGTTTTAGTGGATCCTTTTCGTTCAATCACTGCTGCTTCATGTGCTCTCTCACTAGTAGGTGCATCTGGCTGAAAGTCTTCACATTTATCATCTGGACAAGAACAGTAGGCTGCAAGTGTTTAATGTATGGCTGCCAACTCTTAAAGGCAGGGGGTAGCTTGGTTAGCATTATTCAGTGTGGTGCATGTGACGTTTTTTTCCATTGTAAGATCAACTTTCCTTTCTCCATCATAGATTACATATTGACTAGTTGCAATCCTACTAATCTCCTCCCTTCTCGCCTCCTCTGTAGGTATATGTTGATTAAAATGAGTTTTGGGGGGTCATGATATTTCCTGTCTATGCTGCTCTATAACTGCCTACTCTATAAAGCCCGGCAGTGCTGAACAGAAACAGCAAGTGGTATTTAACATGTGTTATTTACATCAGTCCCAGTTTATACAGTGAACCTCCTTAATCACCACTCATCACTCCCTTTTCCAGGATATTTGAAAAGGCAGAATTGCCTCAATTGAGTTTATTGATTCAAATGATTTTCTCTTTGGTTTTTGGATGCTCAAAGAATGTAATTGACATAGAAATCTGGCATAATGAACATGAGCCGCAGGGAAAATGTCCCTGTGGCCCTTCTTGTTGTTGTTGCTGATATTCAAGTAGAGCCGAGGGGATCACTCTTGTCTTTCAGATTTCTCCCTTTAGAGTAGGCTAACTAAGTTTTTATTGTTTTTAAAATGGCTGTGATTTTCTAATTTGTACCACACCTTCCTAATAATCCATTGTATATTGTGAGCTAGATTTAAAAAATTAAAGTGTAAACTGTTCCATGATCTCTTTGTTGGGGGGGGGGGGGTTCCTACACTGAAGTAACTCTTCTCTACTTAAGCATTTGGCCTTTATGGACTGAATTCTATAAATGGCACATTAAAAAAAACAAACTGCTAAACCATAACATATGCAGTTAAGGCTAGCTGTGGTTAGGGCACTTGTCTTTGACCTAAGGGCTTCGGCGAGAGCAGACTGCTGGGCACGATGGACCACTGGTCTGACCTAGCAACAGCAATTCTTATGTTTTTATGTGCTGAAAAAAATAATGCCCAGCGCTATTCTAAACACAGCCCTTGGATGCTCTTTATAGAACAGTGCTTAGCGTGGAGAACTTCCCCTAAATTTAGGCATGGTCATTTACACCAAGTGAAACATGGTATAAATCCTCATGCCTAAATTAGGCACAGATCCCCCTTATTGTATAATTATGCACATAAATTCAAGAAACTACCCCGATTTGCCCAGTTCGTGCATGCAGCTTAATTGATTAACAAGCCAATCGGCACCAATAACTGGTCATTAACTAGCAATTACCAGCACTAATTACAATTTGCATATTCATCTTTTTAGATTTGCATATTAATCTTTATTCTATAAAGGACTACACATGAATTTTAGTGCTTAGAACCGAAAAGAGGGCATGGGTGGGTCGTGGTAGTCTGAAAATGTATGCACACTGGTATAAAATATGCCCGATCCGTGCCTAATTTAAGCATGGTGATTTACATTAAGTTTTAGTTGGGGTAAATGGTTGTGCCTAAATTTTAGTTGTGGGTCCTGGCACTAAGCACTGTTTTATAAACTGCAGCTAAATTTAGGCTTAGATTATAGACTAACATTAAGGGGGGGGTCTGGGGGGGAAGGGGGTACCCCTTACAGCTCAAGAGCTATCGCCAAAAAGAAAGTTTTAACGGTTCCTAAGATGGAACATTGTATTGAATGCCAAAATATGGTATGATTAAAACAGTGAAAAGCAATTGGAAGAGGAAGGTAGGGTTTGATCTATTTTAAAGGAAGAACAATGCTTTATTTATGAGCTAAATATAGTTGTTCCTGCCGGTTTAAATTGTGAGCTGGATTTAAGAGTCTTTTTATAGACTATTCAAAATGTGTGTGTATATATATATATATATATATATATATATATATATATATATATATAATAACTGTTGCATAGTGACTTACTACATTTTTAAGGGGGGTGTTATAATACGTGAATTTAATAGCATACATTGAGTGGTTGACAATCCATGTTATTGCTCTTGGCCAAAATAGTTTAATATTATATAGTAATAGGCAACTTGAACATTTTATTATCAGTGAGTGTATGTATGTGTAGATATATATATATAGATATATTTATTTTACATATTTTATACTTTTCTTTATATTGAACTAAGGGCTCCTTTTACTAAGGTGCACTAGCGTTTTTAGCGCGCGCTAAACGAAAAATACTAACGCAAGCTCTATGGAGGTGTTAGCGTGCGTGGCATTGTAGCGCTCGCACCTTAGTAAAAGGAGCCCTAACTTTCTTTTAATAGATTGAAATGTGCCGATCCACTCAGGAAGAAAGAGAAGTTTAAAGTGTGAACACTTCATTAAAAGCCTTTTTAGAATATGTAGTTTGGTTATTTATTTTTAATAAGTAGCAAGATATTACAGGGAGCTCAGAGAGTTGTGCGTTTTACATTCAGATTGATCTAAGGGGTTGTTTTGAGGATCTTTGAGTGACATACTCATGACATTGGTAGCATGATATTTTTTATTAATGATCAGAGAGCAGTCTTGGTGTTTTTTGGAAGTTTTGTTTTGAAAGAGGTTTAGAGGTTGTTAGCAGATGAGCAAGGTATATAATGTTTTATTGTTGTTTGGTGAAAGCTAGTATATTTGACTTGTTATGACTTTCCACCTCTAATCCTAACGAGTTGTTTTTATAGTATAGTCAAACCTTGGATTGCGAATAACGTTGTTTGCGAGTGTTTTGCAATAGATGCAAAACGTTTAATAAAATTTTAACTTGATCAATGAGCATTGTCTTGCAATGCGAGCACTTCGACGCGTGCCACGTCATACCAGTACGCACAACATAAGTGCATTGCTGAGCGCATCTGAATACAGCAATTAAGCACAATACAAGAACCCAATGTGTACACACACAATTTACCTGCAGTACAATATACGCTAGCCCAATACATCCTGGCCTTACCTTCAGTGTTGCACAGTCCCTGAACCCCTTCTCATTCTGCCAGTACCCAATTCCATCCCATTTGGCTCAAAATCTACATAGTTCTACCCAATTCCCTGAGTTCAAGTTTATTTTTTTTTATTTCAAGTTTCAATTCCCTGAGTTCCCACCTAATCTCAATATGCTGTTCTAAACGAGCGATGTCTTGCAATACAAGTATGTACAATATATTTTATATTAAAGTTTTTGGGTTGTGGAACGAATTGTCCGAGTTTCCATTGCTTCCTATGGAGAGCTTTGGATTACAAGCATGCTTCTGTAACAAATTAATGCTCGCAAACCAAGGTTCCACTGTACTTTGAAAAATGACAGATAATGTTATGTTTTGTCTAGTTTTAGGTAGGGAGAAATTTTTTCTTTTTTTTTTTTTAATTAGTGTCAGAACAGTGGGTTAATTGCAAAAGTTGAGTTGACCCTGGTATTGATGTGGCTTACGTGATTGTATCATAGAGCTTTAGATAAGCTCTGTTGTTTTAACCTTTACAACTATGCATGGTGCAAGCAGTATTCTTTGAAAATAGGATATGAAAATATAGATATATAAACTTATTTGGCATACTTTTGGAGTTAGAAGGTTGTTACATGTATAGGCAATATATGCAGTTGTACTTGGAAATTCTTTTTAATGAGGCTTGTGGCACCCAAAACAATAGGTGATATTTCCATATTTTTTTTTTGTCACATTCTCATAGTGTAAAACTGCATTACTGGGAACTTGTAGATCTATTCTCACTCTCCACACAGTCCACCACATAGTCACTTGAGAATGATATCTCTAATGTTTTTTCTCTTTTACCGTGGTCTGGTTTCTTCTCACTCAGATTTACGTATATCTGTTAGAATGGAGATGGTCCTGGTGATCAAAACATCTTCATTCTCCACGATTCTCTAAGGGTCAGGATCCCAGTTCTTTTCCGGTACAACGGTGATGTAATGTTTACAAAGTTTCCAGTGGATAACATGTGCCACCTTGTTGTGCCTTTCTGTATCCCCTGGGAGGATTGCAGTATCCAATGGAACTACCTTGCAGATCCGATGCATAAGGACTCTGCAAAGGTAGGAGGACAGATAGGAGACTTCCTCGGCATCGGTGTTCAATTTCTAATAATCTGTAAATAAATCTGGATTATCAAAATTAGAAACGTTAATTTCCCAGTTAACTGGTGACAGCTAGATGTGACAATGCTGCAGCTTAGAAGAAGACTGACACCTCCCTAAAGTGGAATCTTGGATCAGACATACATGGAATGTACACTTAACAGCAGTGTTGACAGTCTCGTGTAAAGAGAGGCTGTCTTATTTTCTCTCTGCATTCAAATCCTTTAAGAAGTGGTATGACACAGGAATGCCTTTGCTCTAGGTTGCTAAGACTTTTAGAATGGAATTTAAATTTGGTACAAGTATTAGTTATGTGCTTTGCCCACTTTACAGATATCATAAGATTGTTAGTTCATTAGTTTTAAAGCAGAATTAATATGCTTATTTTACAGTTTTCCAGAAGTGCAATAGGATGGATGGAGAGGAAAAGTAATACTGGTATTTATCTAGATTCTCTGCAATTTGTTTTTGTTTGCCCCCTCTCTGGAGGGAAGAAAGCTCAAGATTTCACCCCTCCCACCACCAACTAATTTTTATATTTTAATGTTTCCAGTCACACCAAATTTTCAAAGCATGTCATTGTCAAGGACTGCAAGGGAACGGATTCTCTCTCTTTTTTTTTTTTTTTTTGGGGGGGCAAGGAGAGAGAGAGAGGATGGTTTTGTATGTGTGCTGCTCTTTTATATTGGAGATAGGATTTTGCTTTGAGGGTGCGTTTCCTACTTTTTGTAAATTTTGGCTGCTTTTTGCTTCCCTTCCAACAATCACATCCTAGTCCTCCCAGTCCCTACTTACTTTTCAATTTTCACTGGGCCACAGTTGCATGTTCTGCTATTTGGAGCCCATTGGCTGAGACACACCACTGGGCTAAGTTTCACTTTTCACACTCTAGAGTCCAGTGGCTGAGAGACTGCTGGTTGGCGCCAAGAAAGTTTGTCACCTGGTCAAGACAGGATTTTTCCATTCCTGGACAAGTGTGCTTGAGCAATATAAACTGATGCAGATCTTTGTACAAATACCATGTTTCCCTGAAAATAAGACACTGTCTTATATTAATTTGAGGCTCAAAAAAGGCACTAGGTCTTATTTTCGGGGATGTCTTATATTTTTCATGTAATAATCATCTCTCCCTTCCTCTCCTCCACCCCAATTCTTCCTATTTCCTTTCTCTCCCCCACATGTGCAGCATCTTTCCTCCCCTCCCTTGTGCAGCAGAACCCTTGCAGCTTCTATCCCTCCCTTCCTCCCATCCCCCCACCACCGCGCTCCACCCATCCCCACTGACCCATCTCTCCCTCCCATCCGAACCGCGAAACAGGAATACCTTATAACAGCGTCGGCAGCAATTTACACAGGCTGCTTCAGGGCCTTCTATCTCCTGAGCGGTCCTCTGCCGCGTTGCTGATGACATCATCAGTGATGCGGCAGAGGAACACCCAGGAGATAGAAGGCCGCGAAGCAGCCTGTGTAGATTACTGCCGACGCTGTTATAAGGTATTCCTGTCTCATGGTTCGGATGGGAGGGCGAGATAGGTCAGCGGGGGTGGGGGGAGCGCTGCTGCTGCCGGCGACTAGGGTTTATTTTCGGGGGTAGGGCTTATATTAAGACCTACCCCAAAAATCATGCTAGAGCTTATTTTTGGGGTAGGTCTTATTTTCGGGGGAAACACGGTACTATCCCAGACAGGATATTTTAATTTGATAATTAAGCTTCAGTTTACAATTTATGTAGCTGGTGCAGAAGTATTCATTTCCAGGGGCCAATGCCTAGAGTGTTTGTTTCCACAGGGACTGATCAGAGTAGAACTCACAGATGGTGTTCACAAGTGTAACTGATTTGTGTAGCAAAGTAGGTGGTTTAGTACACCTTGCAATGAAAAGATCCTTCTATTGTATTTTAAGCTCACAATGGCTGAGTGGTTTAAAATGGCTGTTTTTAATTCAATTTTGTTCCCTATTAAGTATCAAGTTTGACATGTGCTAAAGACTCAGCTGCATATTCTTTGAGTACTTATACAAATAGGCTCACAGCTCACATCTAAATAAAATAGAGTATCTGGAAACTGGAACTATGGGTGAGGTGATTCAATTTATGGATGACACTAAACTGTTCAAAGTTGTTAAAATGCGAATTGTGAAAAACTGCAGGAAGATCTTAGGAAACTGGAAGACTGGGCGTCCAAATTCTGCAGTCTAGAATATTTTATTGTATTATATTACACTGTTTTTTTGTTATTCATTTTGTATTTTCCCTTTTTTGTTCTAATTTCCTATAATGATTTGTATTTCATCTCCCTTCTTTCCTTGTGTTTTTAAGTTTGTTTTCGTTATTTTATTTTTTTTTTTTAAATATTGTAAGTTAATATGTATTGTTCTGTTTGTATTATTCCCCAGAAATTGTAATTTTAATTTGTTCATCGCTTTGAAATTCGACAAAGCGATTAATCAAAACAATTATTAAACTTGAAATTTAAAGTGGACAAATGCAATGTGATGCACATTGGGAAGAATAATCCAAATCATAGTTATGGGATTCTAGGGTCAACCTTGAGGGTCAGCGCTTAGGAAAAAGTTCTGGGTGTCATCGTAGACAATATGCTGAAACCTTCCGCCCAATGTGCGGCATTGGCCAAAAAAGCAAACAAGATGCTAGGAATTATTATTTTTTAAATGGTAAACAAAAATAAGAATGTTATCCTTTGTATTACTCAATGGTGCGACCTCACCTTGAGTATTGCATTCAGATCTGGTCTCCATATCTCAAAAAAAGATATAGTGGCACTAGAAAAGGTTCACAATCCATATCTGTGATCCAAGACTTTCAATGAGTGATGTTTAACAATTACAGGAAATCAATTTGTTTTTCATTTTTAAAATTGATTTCCTGTAATTGTTAAACATCACTCATTGAAAGTCTTGGATCATAGATATGGATTGTGGACTAGTGATTGCTTAAATTTGAAATGGGAAGTATATTTTATATTTCTCCCTTCTTTTTCCTTTTGTTTAATTTGGTTTAATGTATAAAATCATTTTCTTTATTAAGCTATCTTTCTGTACAAGATGTATATGCTTGTTAATATTATTTAAATTTGATAAATAATAAAAGAAAAAAGGAAAAGGTTCAAAGACGGGTGACCAAGATGATAAAGGGGATGGAATTCCACTCATATGAGGAAAGACTAAAGAGGTTAGGGCTCTTCAGCTTGGAAAAGAGACAGCTGAGGGGAGATGTGATTGAAGTCTACAAAATCCTGAGTGCTGTAGAACAGGTACAAGTGGATCTATTCTTTTTACTGCATCAAGATTTACAAAGACTAGGGAACACTCGATAGTTACAGAGTAATACTTTTAATAGGAGGAATTATTTTTTCACTCAGAGAATAATTAAGCTCTGGAACACATTACCAGAGGATGTGGTAAGAGTGGTTAATGTAGCTAGTTTTTTTTTAAAAAAAAGGTTTGGACAAGTTCCTAGAGGAAAAGTCCATAGTCTGCTGTTGAGACAGATATGGGGGAAGCCACTGCTTGCCCTGGATTGCAGCTACTATTTGTGTTTTTGCCAAGTACTTGTGACTTAGATTGGCCTCCATGGAGATGGGATACTGGACTAGATGGACCATTGGTCTGACCTGGTAAGGCTATTATGTTCTTATCTTTATGCAGCCTTAGTTGATAACTTTGGACATAAGCAGTGACTCAAGGTCATTTGAATATTATCTGAGAAGACATCATGAATGCAGTGATTCTCTTAGTGTATGACAGCTGTATTCCCTGTATAATAAGGACACATTGTGAAGCTGCAAGATACACTGGCATTCTTGGTGTCAAATGCTGTTGCTGTGTAATGATATTGTGATCCTCCTTCACCACATTGCTGAAGCAATATTTTTTTTGTCTGATTTAATAGAATATCTTCTCTAAGCATGCCCTCTGAGCTCACATTTTTATTCCGTGGGGGGCATATGTAATAGGCTGTACTTGGTTCTCCTGATTGTGGTGTGATCTTTTCTTCCCTAGATACTGTAAGAGTGGAAAATCTGGGAACTTATTGACATGTCAATATGAGTCACTACTGACAGTCTCTGAACAGCAGAAAGCAAAGAGGATTTCATGCAACTTATGGTATTAGTGCAGTGAATGGCTATCAGTTTTAATGCATGATATTCCATTAAAACTCAACACTTTCATTTTGTGTTGTAATAGAATGCACAATTTATTTATTTGATTAACAGATTTTATATACAGTTGTTTCTGGGCTAGCCAGTCAAAATGGTATACAAGCATCAGCCAGTATTAAAATACCTTGGACAGGAAAATAACAAGCTTTTTACAAAAACACAAGTAACAATAACAAGTTAGGGTAAGCAAACGTAAAACTAGGGTCCCTTTTACATAGCCATGGTAGTGATTCTGCTGAGGCATATGCATCAAAGCCCTTAGGAATTGAATGTGCTTTGGTGCATTTGCTGTGGTGGCTTTTTAAAAAGGGTCTTAAGTTTTTAAGCCCTTCTTAGATTGGTTTCTAACCGAAGGTATAATGGAAGGGAATTCTATTTTTTTTAAAATATATAAAGAATTTTAATTATTCAATCACATTAAAACAGTGGTCTCAAACTCAAACCCTTTGCAGGGCCACATTTTGGATTTGTAGGTACTTGGAGGGCCTCAGAAAAAAATAGTTAATGTCTTATTACAATTTTGCATGAGGTAAAAACTCTTTATAGTTTATAAATCTTTCCTTTTGGCTGTCTTAATAATAATATTGTAATTTATAGCAAACAGAGATATGATCAAGAAACTGTTTTATTTAACTTTTGTGATTATGATAAACATACCGAAGGCCTCAAAATAGTACCTGGCGGGCCTTGAGTTTGAGACCACTGGATTAAAACAATGCAATTCCATAAATAAGAAAATGAATGTTTACAGGAACTATCACAATAAGGGAAAATAAGCATAAATGTCTGCTATTTGAGATAATAGGACCAAGATATGGGGAAAAAACAACAAAGAAAAGTTATCCCCTCCCCCCTCTGTTTTACAAAACCACGCAAGAGGTTTTCAGCGCCAGCCGGTGCAATGAATGCTCTGCGCTGATCCTATGGTCATAGAGTTCCTAAGAGCATCGGAGCATTGCAGAGCATTCAGTGCGCCAGCTGGTCCTAAAATCCTCTTGCGTGGTTTTGTAAAAGGGGGGAGGGGTTTATTAGTAGAAAACCAAAAATGGAGAAAGTGACAGTCAGCTCATACAGTGTAGCTTAACTTTATGGAATTATGTTACTGCTCTGGACTCTTCTTTTGAAACTAGAAAATAATTTAGGGCCCCTTTACAAAGCTGCAGTAGCAATTCAGTTCCTATGGGCTGCGTTGTATTTGCCTTGACAGGACTCGCTACCCCAGCTTTGTAAAAGGGGCCCTTAGACTCACCAAGGACATAAGATTTACCTTCATAGGAAATGCAGTAAAACCTTGCTTTGCGAGCATAATTTGTTCCAAAACCATGCTTGTAATCCAAAATACTCGTATATCAAAGCGAATTTCCCCATAAGAAATAATGGAAACTCAGACGATTCGTTCCACAACCCAAAAACTTTAATACAAAATACTATACGTGCTTGTATTGCAAGACCTCGCTGATTTAGAACTGTCACTACGCTCCCGCAGCGTCAGAGAGAAGAACCATCAGCTCAGTTGTGATGATGTGATGCATGTATATTGTATGTACTCGTATTGAAAGACCTTGCTCGTTTAGAACAGTCACTACACTCTTGCAGCGTTAGAGAGAGACGAACCATTGGCTCATTTCTGATGTGATGTGTGTATACTATATGTACTTGTATTGCAAGACATTGCTTGTTTATCAAGTTAAAATTTAATCAAATGTTTTGCTTGTCTTGCAAAACACTTGTAAACCAAATTACTTGCAATCCAAGGTTTTACTGCACAACATAAACAAGGAAAACTGTTTTTATAAAATCCGACTGATTAGATCTCTTTCTAGCTTTGACATGCAGCTCCTGATTGGTGGGGCCCGACTTTAGTACAGGAAGAAGCGGTCAGAGCATACCGCGAGTGATTTCCTTAACTCACTGGCATTCCGGCTGCCCTCTCCTGTCTCCCCTGCTAAAACACGTATTCATGGTTTTTCAACATTCGCGGAGATTCCTGGAACGGAACCCCCGTGAATATCGGGGGAGTACTGTATTTCACCCTCTATCCTCTTGTTTTCAGTTTGTGAGTAGGTCTTGTTTTGTGTTTTGGTTCTCGTTATTTATTTTAATTTTGATCCCCTCAATTTAATTGTATTATATGTCGTCTAGAATGTTACTAGGCGAGTAATCAAATTTTTAATAAACCTTGAACCTTGTAATTCTATAGAGTTGGGGCAAGAAAACAGAATGCAGAAGCCCATATAGAGTTATGTAGAAGAACTAAACTGTTTTGATGTAATGATCTTAAGAGTTCTTGGTGGGCAATAGAATGCAAGTAGGTTAGCCAAATGTTCAGGTTGGCTAGAGTGAAAGCTTTATAGACTATTACCAACTGTTTGAACTTCATGTGAAACATGGAAGGGAGCCAGTGTGCTTCTTTTAGAAGAGATTTAACTCTATCATATCTGTTAGTACCCATGATAACCTGGGCAAATTTTAGATACATTACATTAGTGATTTCTATTCCGCCGTTACCTTACGGTTCAAGGCGGATTACACAAGAATTGTCATGATGTTAGACTGAGGTATTTTTGAAATATACTTTAGAAGGCCATGTAATCAAGTACACTTCTCCCTCTGTATTCACGGTTTCAGCAATCGCGGTTTCGATTATTCACGTTTTTAGCTTGCTGGCTCCTTTCCCCCAAATTACATCAGCTTGCATAGAGAAATCACTGATTCCAAGCGTTTACAGAGAAAATCGCTGATTCCCTGCACTTTCTTCAACGTGTTTTGCCTCTCCTTCAGGAACAAGCTGGGTGTTCCACCTTGTTATTTGTGGTTTCACCATATTCACAATGGTTTTTAATAGAAAACATCGAATAATATATGAAAAGGTTATTCGCAGTTTTTCTGTATTTGTGGTTCTGTTAATCCCCTATCACAGCGAATACGGAGGGAGAAGTGTATACTTAATACCAATGCGTGCACAGGTTTATGTAACAAAGGTTTTTCCAGATACAATCTAATCAAATGTAAAGCTCCAAAGTAACTGTGGCTTACTGTAGCAATATGCTATGCGTTTCAAAGGCTAACTGGGAATCCAACAAAACCAAACAGGTGATGACAAGCGCAAACTGCAATGAAAATCTTCCATAGAATCTATTGTACTAAAGACTGAAAGCTATCAAAAAGGAGAGAAAGAGAGACCCCAGTTACCTCAAAGGGCTTAACAGACCTTAATGAAAGACACTAAAAAAAGGTCTTACTTTAAAGAATCATTATGTAATCATTAGTCTAAAAAAAACAACCCACTCTCCAGTAATCATGTGGTAAACAATGCAGTGTAAAAGTAACTTTAGGTGCTATAAATAAAAAAACTTTGATTGCCAAATTGCAGAGCTTACAGAGCCAAATAATTAAGGAAGAGCACTTAAACTTCCTGACGGGGGTCTGCCTCCGTTTCATCAACATGAATTAGCTTGGTCAGGGGAATAGTTGTAGCTTCAATCGGCCTACTGGATTCTTAATTACTCAGGAATTATGCTATCTATTAAAGTGCCATATGTGGAACCCAATGATAACATATGTCTGGAAAAATTGGGTAATACAGTCCATTCTCGTTATTTGCAGCAGTTTGGTTCCTGAAAATGTTTGTGAACCGCAAAATCACAAATCTGTATACTTTGTAGGAAAGGCCGGAGAGGGGAGATATGATAGAGACGTTTAAATACCTACGTAATGTAAATGTGCATGAGTCGAGTCTCTTTCATTTGAAAGGAAACTCTGCAATGAGAGGGCATAGGATGAAGTTAAGAGGTGAGAGGCTCCGGAGTTATCTGAAGAAATACTTTTTTACAGAAAGGGTGGTAGATGCTTGGAACAGTCTCCCGTAAGAGGTGGTGGAAACAGACTGTGTCTGAATTCAAGAGGGCCTGGGATAGGCACTTGGGATCTCTCAGAGAGAGAGAGAGACCATGGTTACTGTGGATGGGCAGACTAGATGGGCCATTTGGCCTTTATCTGCCGTCATGTTTCTATGTTTCTAAATAACAAAACATTGAGTCTATGGGAAAATAGAGGTTACATAGAAACATAGAAAATGACGGCAGAAAAGGGCCACGGCCCATCTAGTCTGCCTACTAATGACCCACCCCCTAACTACCTCCATGAAGAGATCCCACATGCCAATCCCATCTTTTCTTAAAATCTGGCACGCTGCTGGCCTCAATTACCTGTTGTGGAAGATTATTCCAACGATCAACCACCCTTTCAGTGAAGAAATATTTTCTGGAGTCGCCATGAAATTTCCCACCCCTGATTTTCAACGGATGCCCTCTTGTTGCCGTGGGTCCTTTAAGAAAAAAGAGATCTTCTTCCACCTCGATACGGCTCATACACGTTGCGCCTCAAAACCATAGAAAGTCAACAGTGGACTCTAGTGGAAAACTAGGGTTAAATTTCTGCATGGGACAGCAATTGAAGTACCTGTAATTCACTCTCCAGATGCTTGGAGGCCACATCTGGAAGCAAAGTCTGATCATGAGGTGAAAGTGAAAGCAAAAACCTGTGGGATTTGCTTTTTTTTTTTTTTTTTTAAAGTGCTGGTCCACGAAAATGTGAACAAAGTGGTGTGAATGGGGAATATTAGTTGCAATTGATGCAACTGCAGATAGGTGAAATCATGAATCATGGACACCTGGAATACACTTCCAGAGGGCATAATAGGGCAGAATGGGGTTCAAGAAAGAATTGGACAATTTCCTGCTGGAAAAGAGGATAGAGGGGTATAGATAGAGCAAGGGTAGGGAACTCCGGTCCTTGAGAGCGGTATTCCAGTTGGGTTTTCAGGATTTCCCCAATGACTATGCATGAGATCTATTTGCATGCACTGCTTTCAATGCATAGTCATTGGGGAAATCCTGAAAACCCAACTGGAATACCCCTGAAATAGAGGATTACTGCACAGGTCTTGGACCTGTTGGGCCGCCGCGTGAGCGGACTGCTGGGCACGATGGACCTCAGGTCTGACCCAGCGGAGGCATTGCTTATGTTCTTATGTATGAATGAGTGAATAACAAGAGCAGACTGTACAGGGAATCAGTAAGAAATCTGTTGTCCAAATAGCTTTGGACTTCTAAGAATTAAACTTTAAACAATGATCAAAGCAATTTACTAAAACAGCATTTAGTCTAGATAGATCTGGATTCTTGGATTAACAGAAGTAATCAGTTGAATGTCATCAGCAAAAAAAAAAAAAAAAAAAGGGCTAACATATTGGCCCTGATTCTCCAAAAGTGCGTCCCGATTTTAGGCAGCTGTAGGCGTCCTACAGCTGTCTAATCAGCCAATCGGGATGCATGTTTAAAAAAAAAAAAAAATGCTCCCCAGGCAGGCCGCCTATATTGAAGGTTAGGCCCGCAAGACACCGAGGCCCTGATTCTGTATAGGATGCCCGGGAGAGGCGTCCTATTCAAAATCGGCCTATACTAAACCCCGATTCTGTAACCGGCGTCCATGGTACAGACGCCGGTTAGAGAATCGGGTTAAATTAGACGTGGCCGCTATACTTATGGCAGCAAGAGATCTCCCTGCTGCAATATGTATAGCAGCCGCAGTTGCGGCCGCCTGTCCCATCACCGACAGGAGGATGCCTAACTCCTCCTGTCGGAACCCCGGACCCCCCTCCTCAAACTCGTAATCGCCGACAGGAGGATGCCCAACTCCTCCTGTCGGAACCCTGGAACCCCCTCCCCCCCAAACTCGTAATCGCCGACAGGAGGATGCCCAACTCCTCCTGCCGGAAAGCCCAACGACCCTCCGCCCCAACTAATCTCCCTCCCCAACTAACCTTTCAATGTTGGTCGGCTGGACGGGTCTTGCTGCCGTCCAGCCGACGGGCCCGCCTCGTGGAAATGAGACGGGCCCGCCCCTTCCCGGCCCATCCCCGCTAAATCTAAGGCCTGATTGGCCCAGGCTGTAGAAGCATGGACCAATCAGGCCTTAGGCATAGCGGGTCCGCCCTTCCCCACTAATCCTAAGGCCTGATTGGCCAAGGTGCCTAGCCTGGGCCAATCAGGTTTTAGGATTAGTGGGGATGGGCGGACCCGCTATGCCTAAGGCCTGATTGGTCCAGGCTTCTACAGCCTGGGCCAATCAGGCCTTAGATTTAGCGGGGATGGGCCGGGAAGGGGTGGGCCCGTCTCATTTCCACGAGGCGGGCCCGTCGGCTGGACGGCAGCAAGAACCGTCCAGCCGACCAACATTGAGAAAGGTTAGTTGGGGGAGGGAGATTAGTTGGGGCGGGGGTCGTTGGGCTTTCCGGCAGGAGGAGTTGGGCATCCTCCTGTTGGCGATTACGAGTTTGGGGGGGGAGGGGGTTCCGAGGTTCCGACAGGAAGAGTTGGGCATCCTCCTGTCGGCGATTACGAGTTTGGGGGGGGGGGAAGGGGGGTCCGGGGTTCCGACAGGAGGAGTTAGGCATCCTCATGTCGGTGATGGGACAGGCGGCCGCTATACTTTATTGCAGCAGGGAGATCTCTTGCTGCGATCAGTACAGCGGCCGCGTCTACTTACAATGTAGACCAGCATTTTGCTGGCCTACATTTTAAGAGTCTCTTCCTCTACTAGGGAGACGCGTAGGGCCGCCTAAGTTCGCCTAAGGCCTGTAGGCGAGCTTAGGCATCTTGCGGGTCTCCCTAGGCTCCTGGAGGCGCCTTCAGGCCTGCCTGGGGAGCATTTTTTTTAAAAAACGTGCATCCCGATTGGCTGATTAGACAGCTGTAGGACGCCTACAGCTACCTAAAATCGGGACGCACTTTTGGAGAATCAGGGCCATTGTATCTAACTCCTGAGTCAATAACACCAATGGACTCGGAAACAAATTAAATAGTAAGAAATCTTTCTGTCAAAAATAAATGAAACTATTTTGAGACCATTCCTATTAATCCGATGTCCCTAAATGAAACAGCATGTATTATTACGAAAATGATTTACTTGGACTTAGTTCCACCTGGGCACATTGAGCAACAAGTGTTCTCCAACATGTTAGAATAGCTGCAACAGTTTCCATCTCTTCTTAGTTGATACCGAGGTACAGAAGATCATCTTTGAATTTACTGCACCAGCTTTTTCTTGGTTCTCTTTCTCCTCATACCTATTTATGTCCACTGCATTGTGATTTAAGAACGTAAGAATAGCCATACTGGGTCAGACCAGTAGTCCTCTAGCCCCGGTATCTTGTTTCCAGCAGTGGCCAATCCAGGTCACAAGTGCCTAGCAGAAACCCAGATTAGAAGCAACATTCTGTGTTACCAATCCCAGGGCAAGCAGTGACTTTCCCCATGTTTGTCTCAATAGCAGACTAGGAACTTGGGGAGAGTGTGACGCAGTGGTTAAAGCTATTGCTTCAGCAAGCTGAGGTTGTAGGTTCAAACCCACGCTGCTCCTTGTGACCCTGGGCAAATCACTTAATCCCCCCATTGCCCCAGGTACATTAGATAGATTGTGAGCCCACCGGGACAGACAAGGAAAAATGCTTGAGTACCTGAATAAACTCATGTGAACCGTTCTGAGCTCTCCTGGGAGGATGGTATAGAAAATGGAATAAATAGATAAATAAATAACTTGTCCAAACCTTTTTAAACCCAGATATGCTCACCGCTGTTACCACATCCTCTGGCAATAAGTTCCAGAGCTTATTTATTTCTTCAGACAATCGGGAGCACGCTGCAGAGCAAAGTGGTATGAGTTTTATCGGACAACGCAAAAGCAGTAGCCTATGTCAGTCACCGGGGGGGGGGGGGAGAGGGGGAGGCTCCAAGAGTGCTCTCTGCACTTGAAATCCCAGATGCTGTTTCAATGGGCAGAGACCCATCTTCTAGTGCTCTCGGCGGTACATGTGGTAGGAGTAAACATTGTCAAGCAGATTTCCTCATCCGGAAGATCCTCAATCCCAGAGAGTGGTCACTGTCTCAGGAAGTCTTCACCTGTGTTGTGAATTGGTGGGAGCGCCTGACATCCGATCTAGAAGGCGGTTCGGTTCTACAGTCAAAGGTACAAGTCAAGAAGCGAAGGCCTGGATGCTCTGGTGCAACACTATCTGTTATGCCTATGGCCAGGGGGGTAACTGAAATCTCACATTCTGACCTCCTTGACCTAAGTGTTGCCCAAACAACATCAGAGGGACTGGCCAGGGGAGTAACTGAAACTCAGCATACTACTGACATGTATCCACAAGTCTGCTTATCTGATCAGGGTGTTGCCAAGACAACATCAAAAGGACAGTAAAGACCAGATGGGCAGCTGATTTCACACCTCCTTGACCTGAATGTTGTCCAAACAACATCAAAGGTTTCTGCAACAAGTATCTGCTATCTTGACCTTTTTGACCTGGGGGTTGCCCAAACAGCATCAAAAGGACAGTAAAACCAAACAACATCAAAGGGCTCTGCAACACCTCCTTGTTAACATCAAAAGGACAGTAAAGCCAGGACCGGGTGTGCCTGAATCGTAATAGCATGACCAGCTGTTTTAACTCAGCAATTTTCATCCTATATAAGACCAGAATTCTGCCCCTAACATTAGAATCCATTTTCGTTGCAACCAAGGGACAGCCCGTGTCCACCTACCTATCAATTGCAGAGATTCCCAATTGTGAAGGAGGTCGTCTGGTATTACGGTGATGTTTTTTATTCTTATATTCATATTTATATATATATATAATAAAGGGTTATTGTTTATGCTTTTATATTGTCTGTGTGCTTTTCTGAGTGTCACTGATCATCCCATTTGACAGAAATAAGTGGCGGATCACTAGCCAAAGGCAGGTTTTCTTTATGCCTTCCCTCTGGGGCCTGTGACAGGCCAACTTCTGCATGAGATCATAGTGCACCAGGGGCCGGTGATTCTAGTAGCACCAGACTGGTTGAGGCAATCATGGTATGCAGACCTAGTCCGGTTGCAAAGGAATCAAAGTCTCAAACTTCTCTGCCCTCCCAAGCTGCACACAGGGACCAATTGCCTTGCAGGATCCAGAACATTTTGTTCTTACCGCATGGCTCTTGAGCGCATAAAGGCTATTCAGATGAAGTGGTGTCCATCTTTCTAAGATGCAGGAAGAAAGCGACTATAGCAGCATTCCTGCCTGCAGGAAAGTCGGTTGGCTCCCTGAAAGATCAGATTGCGGGGCTTTCCTGTTTTGGGTCTAGGGTTAATAAGAGCACCGTAACTACACATCCAGGTTTTTGAAGGGTGCGTCATGACTGCCTTCTGGTGCATCAGCCTTTTTCCAACATGGAATCTTAATCTGGTCCTCTGGGCGCTAGCGAGTGTGCCCTATGAACCTTTGGAATATGCTTCCTTGAGAGACCTCATCATCAGACAGTGTTTCTGGTGGCAATCATCTACACCCAAAGAGGTCAAAACTTCAGGTTTTGTCCTGCAGAGATCCATTTCTCAGGATTTCAAATTTCTGGCTGATAGTGGTTTCCACATCAACCAAGAAGTACGCTTGCTTGCCTTCACACCCTCAGGATCGAGAAAGAGAGTGATCAAGTGTTGAAATTATTGGATGGGTGCAGATTCTTGGCTGCTCTCTTTAGAGATCATGAACAAATTTAGATTGTTTGATCATCTGTTCATACTGGATGGGGGTGCCCGTTAAGGTCAACCAACTTCGAGCGAGACCATTTCAAGATGTATCCATATGGCCTTCAGTCTATATCAGAAGTGGAAAATGTCCACTTATATCCATTTAAGGCACCCTCTACTAGCAGTGTTGCTTCCTTGTGAGCGGAATATTTGGTGGTGTTCCCAGAAGAAATCTGTAGAATGGCTACTTGGTCTTCTTTCCATATGTTCACAAAGTTCTCCATATGTTCATAAAGTTTTACAGCATGGACGTGGCGGCCAAACAGGACTTCACATTCAGATCTTCAGTTGTGACAGCAGGCTCATCTGTCCCATCCTAAACTCAAGGGACTGCAAGAATGGAGTATCTGTTGCACTAGAAGGAAAGATTAGGTTATTACCTCGTTAATCTTCTTTCTATATTCCACATTTCTACATTCCTGAAGCCCGCCCTGTCAGATGTTCAGTTGCCTGCTTACTGCCTCAAAGGTGCCGGGGAATCCGGACATCACATTTCTTTCCTTTGTCCAGCTTTGACAAGAATGGAGGATATGACTGCCAAGTTGAAGTAACTAGGGTGTGTGTGTGTATGTATGTATGTATGTGTGTGTATATAAAATCTCCCACAATCTTAATGCAGGTGGCTCAAATTGGAGACTTATTTGTTCTTTTCACCTTGTTATATATTGCAAATGGTTGTTTTGTATAGCTGTTATATATTTAATGATATATTTAATATCTTGAATGATATGTTTAATGATCAGCGCAAACATATTTCTTGGTGAGTGTCCATGTACCCCTCCCTCTTCTTTTTCCTCTCCAGTACTGACCATCTGCTTTGATACGAACTGAGCAACTGGAGGACAGCCCAGGAGGATGGGTGGTGGAGCAAAAGAATGCAAATGAAGCTGCCTACAAGAATTCTTGCAAGAAATGGTTGACTATCCACAGGTTCAGGAATGGAGTGTCTATCTACTTGAAAGAAGATTAATGAGGTAGTAACCTAATCTTTCTATAGTGTCTCAAAGGCAATAAATGAAGGGATCAAGAACATAGAAACTTATACTAATTCTTGTCTAAAACTTCTTGTGAATAAGCTAACATTGGGGGGGGAGGTTCTTTATTTGTGAAGCTTACAAATAAAACCTGTATTCTGCTTGGATAAAAAAAAGTCTCTGTAGTTTTGTAAATCCTATTTTATGCAGTTGCATGAGCTTCATAAGCTCTGTTTACATTAGAACATGATGGATTTTTTTTGTTGTAGTAACTATTTTTTGCTTATGGAAAAAAGATGACTGCCTAAAAGAGCCAGATGCCTTCAACAGATGATTAATTATTCAATGAATGTGCGTTTTGTTGCTTAGGTACTGGAAGTGGCTCCCTTTCTCATGCCATCATAAGGACTATTGCACCAACAGGGCATCTTTACACAGTCGAGTTTCATCAGCAGAGGGCGGAAAAAGCAATGGAGGAGTTCAAAGAGCACAAAGTGGATCACCTTGTTAGTGTGAAAAGCCAGGATGTGTGTAAGAGTGGTTTTGGTGTCGTCAATATTGCGGATGCTGTGTTTTTAGACATTCCATCACCCTGGGAAGCTATTGGATATGCTAAATCAGCCCTAAAAATGCAAGGTAATGTTGGGTTTTTCTAGACTGTTTATTTCTTAATATTGTTAAACAAAGACTTGCTAGGAAACAACTCATTTCTTGGCCCATTGCTTTAGCTGTTGATGATTAAACAAATGACTGCATTGATATATGGATTCATAGAGAAGAGATGTTATATCTCCCCCCCAAGTGTTCACTATCAGATGACTAGGAAAGAGGGAAGGGGTAAAATGCGGATCTTATGGATCTTGTGGATCTAAAACTGCATGTCCTTAAAAATCTGAGGTCCGTGCATTGACAAGTTCACCTTTTAGCTTATTCCACCGCTTTCCCTGCATGCTCAGCTCAGGCCCCAGGCTCTGCCTTCCCTAATGGCTAAGGAGGGAGGAGGCCCACCATGGCTTTTGCTAATTAGCCTGATCAGCCCTTCCTCCAGATCTCCCTCTGCGATGATTCCGAGAGCCCCCGCGATATGACACTGGTTGGTAAATAGCTGGGGGGGTTTGTGTGGGGGGGTTAAAAAATGTGTGCAAAGGTCTGCAGTGCATCTGACCTCACGGACCTCATGGATCTGAACTGTGCATTCTTAAAAATCTGAGGTCCGCACCACTTTTAGTCTCAGCATAGGTTAGGATCCATCAGAGCTAAATTGTCATAGAGGTCTGTCAGAGCCAGAGACTACAAGTGGCACGGACCTCAGATTTTTAAGGACATGTGGTTTTAGATCCGCGAGGTCCATAAGGACCGTGAGGTCCGCATTTTACCCCTTCCCTAGGAAAGAGGCTATCAAGCTTGTGAGGTGGATTCTATCTGATCAGAGCAAGTCCTCTTTTGGATGTGGTGTTAGATCTTAATTTTGTACTTCTAAGCATCTAGATATGGATTCACTTTAGCTGCTAATAGTGTATATACATCATAGGGATGGGCTTTCGTTTGAAATAGGTGTTGTCCACTGACATAATGCACATGCTCCTTAAAGAGAGTAAGTTATGTGATAGTGTGCAGTAGTGCTGCCCGATTCAGGAAAAAAATTTCGATTCGATTCAGCCTACTGAATTGGTTTTTCGATTCGATTTTCCTGCCCAATTGGGTGTTTTTTTCAAACATCCTGGTGGATTTATTTTATAGCCTCTTCACCCCCTTTGCCTTCTCCTAACCACACTGGCGCTGTGGTGTAAACAAAATAAACAAACAAAAAAACATTTTTCCTCTCTCTCTTAAATCCTAGCCCATGTTTGCGGTCTGGCAGGATACATGTTTCAAATCTGACATATTGTAATTACAAAATGGAAAATAAAATTAGTTTTTCTACCTTTTGTTGTCCGGTCATTATTCAAATCTTGTTGGTCCCAGGCTCTGGTTGTCTTCTGATAACTTGCTTGCCAGGGTTTCCTTCTTTCTCCATTCTAACCATCCATCTGCCATCTCTGTCCTCCCTTTCCATTTCCCTTCCCTCCCCCGGAGGTCTGGCATCTTTCTTTTTTTTCGACTCCATCCACAGATCCACCTTTTCTTAACTACCCTTTCATCCAGCATCTCTCCCTCTTTCCCCACCACCCCAGGGTCCACCATCTCTCCCTTTCTTTTTCCAACTACCCTCCTATCCAGTATCTCTAGCCCCCCTCCACACCATCCCTTGTGTCCAACTTCTCTCCCTTTCTGTTCCTTCCCTCCCTAAATACCATTGCCCATCATCTCTCTCACTCTCCTCTATTTTTAGACCCATTATTTCTTCCCAACCCAAAGTCCAGCATATGCACGTCTCTTTGAATTCCCCTTCCCTCCCTCCGTGTACTTCTACACCAGCACCCCCCTCCCCTGAAGGCCTGCACCTGCCCCCTGAAGGTCTGTCCCCCCCTTGAAGGCCTGCCTGTCCCTCCTGAAGGCCTATGCCACCATCCCTGGCCTGTCCCCTCTTTGAAGGCCTGTCCCCCCTTAAAGTCCTGCACCCCCCCAAGACCTGTCCCACCTCCCGAAGGACTGCCTGTCCCCCCTGAAGGCCTATGCCACCATCCCTGGCCTGTCCCCCCTTTGAAGGCCTGTTCCCCCTTTGAAGGCCTGTCCCACTCCCTGAAGGACTGCCCCCCCCCCCCCCGAAGGACTGCCTCTCCCCCCTGAAGGCCTATGCCACCATCCCTGGCCTGTCCCCCCTTTGAAGGCATGTCCCCCCATAAAGGCCTGTTACCCCCTTGAAGGCCTGCACCCCACCAAGGTCTATCCCACCCCCTGAAGGACTGCCCCCCAAAAGACTGCACACTCCCCCCGCAAAGGCCTCCGTGTTCCCCCTGGCCTCCCCAAACTGTTTACCTTATAGCTTTAGCCTGCAGCCAAAGATCGCAGTTATAGCGTCTTTGCAGTGCTTTGAGCTGTTTCCTCCACCGTGATCCTGCCTCTGATGTCAAAGGAGGGGCGGGACCGCTGCAGAGGAAACAGCTCAAAGCACTGCAAAGACGACGTAACCGTGATATTCGGCTGCAGGCTAAAGCTATAAGGTAAACGGTTCAGGGAGGCCAGGGGGAACACGGAGGCCTTCCCTGTGGGAAGGTGCTCAGTCTTTCGGGGGGGGGGCAGTCCTTCGGGGAGGCCAGGAGGGAAGCCGGACGGCAGCACTTCCCCACTGACCTCCCTCCTCACCCTCTAAAACAGGTGCGGCAGCGGCCAGCCAGCAAGAGCAGCGCTGCCGCTCCTGCTTTAGGGGGGCGAGGGGAGAGGGTCTGAATCGGGAAGCTGATTTTTTAAAAATTTATATCGATTTGAATCGATTCACCTGAAGTGAATCAGTGAACCGATTCGAATCGTGAATCGGGCAGCACTAGTGTGCTGTCTTTCTTAATAGATGCACATGATCAGTGGTTCACACATACACATCTATCAGGAAAAAGTGCCCACTACACGCAAATACTGTGTGCTCTCCTTAAAGAAAGCACACTCTCTACATATAGCGAGGTATCTACCATAGTGTGCACTCTTTCTTAATAGTATGTGCATAGCACGCATTACATTTATCAAGAAAGAGCACACTGTGCAAATACCGGGGGCTGTCTTTATCAAATGCATAGTGCATGCTTTTAATGACATCCGTACACACGGACATACGAATTATTGTGTAATTCCTGGTTGCAGCTCCTCTCTTCCAGAGTTACACTTTTATATCCCAAGAACAACAATCCATTCACACACATCCTCTTATGCCTGTGTGACTTAATCAGTGCTAGGGGATGAACAGTAGTGTACTTGTCAATTCATATAACTAAGCTGTACATTGGCCACAGGGACTACAGATTTATTAGTGAATGACCTCTATAAAGTAATCAGTTTGCTGAACCTAAGGGGTAAGTAATGCATCAAGACTTCAAAAGATGTCAGTCTGTTTCGTGCAGCTAAGGGTTAAAGACATCCTCTTAGTTGCTTCCTGATGTTATCTGGGCAGAAAGCCAGTCCTTCTTCCCTGCCTGCACTGTGTGATACCACTCCCTCTAGAATTATCTAATCTGAGAGCCTAGCTTTAGCTGATTTTAAGGGCTGGTGTGAGGGAACTGCATTTCACAGCAAACATTGTATGGCTTTTTCTCCTGATTAATCTGAGAACATTCGGCCATCATGCTGGGGCTGCCCCAAATATAGATTTCTCAATTCCTCTGAGTTTGTTAAATTGTCTCAGTGGGAAACTATCCCGAATGTGGATAGGAAAGACAAAAAATACCTTGTAGTAGAGTGTATATTCACAAAAGTCAAAATTTCATAGAAATGTCTGATACTGTATGCATTTCTTATAGGAACTCCTATGTATTTCTCTTTCGGTATTGTTAATAAGGAAATTGGGCAGACTGGATACAACTGGTGGCCTTTGTCATCATGTTTTGATGTTTCTGTAGTCCCTGAACTTGATTATCCAGCAAGTCCATTAGCAAGGACCCAAATCCGAGTTCAGTTTTATTCACCTTTATTCCACAACAAAGTCAACTTTGTAATAGACCCATGATAGGGAAACATGTGGTTCTGAAGCCATAGGTTGGTGTTGAAACAAATTAGATGGGCTGATGCATGCCATTCATCCTGTTCTAAGCTATATTGCATGCATGGGAAGGGAGAGACCGCTATTGACCAGCTCTAAGAGAAACCTACTTATTAAACAAGACAGGAAAACCATGCCATCTCCAACCTGCTGATGACAACAAGCGATTTCAAATCTTTTCGCAAAGAAATCAAAACCCATCTATTCAAAAAATTTATACAGATGTCATAACTCCAACCTGGATTCCCCTCAGTGTGACTCCCCCATCCTCCCTTCTTCACCAGTTACCCTTCCCCTCAAAGCCCAAGCTTGTCAACTGCTTCCCTAACTGCATATATACTGAAACTGTACTATATCCTATTTATACAGCATCTCGAATTGTATATCCACTGGAATAGCCCAATCCTCCTTGCCGTATCCCATTCCCTAAACTATACTACACCATTCTTCTTGTAACTCCTCTGGAAATGTTCTTCTTCTTGTAACTCTTCTGGAAATGTCCAGATGTCTCTTTTGTAATCCACCCAGAACTGCAAGGTTGAGGCAGAATAGAAATCAGTAATGTAATGTAATAAATGGCAAATGCATGTGCAGTATCTCACTCTTGGTTTAAGGAAGTGATTTACTTAACAGAAATAAGCTTAATATAAATATTTACATTTTAAACCATAATTTTTTGTAATTAAGAATATAAAGATAGGATTGTCATGTTCTGTTTAGTGCCCTTTTCACGCTTATATAGTCTTTTTTGAAATTTATCTTGTTCACTTTTACGAGTTGGTATGCTAGTGGTTCTTTATACTAAGAGGAAATTATGACTGTACTCTGTAGCTAGAAGGCTCTTATTTCTTGTTAATCAGATGTTCTGTCTGTGTACATTCAGTCTGCTTTATACATCTGAGCTGCATCCTTCAGTTGACTTTACAGTTCATGGTCCAGCAAAAACACATTGTCCTGCCTTAATAGTTTTGTGCTTTCTGTTCCCACATCTGTATTTCACCATTTGCTGTGTCTGCTGACTCATGCTGTTCCGATGTAAGACCGGGATATGCATGACCTTGATTTTTAGCAAAGAGATCACCTGAAAGCTAAAACCAAATGAAATCAGATGAGTTTACCTACTACAGTGCACTCTGAAATGTACAAAATTGAACTTTTTGAAATCTATATTAAAATAGTCCTTGAGTTTATATGCAAAAAAATTTCTGGATTTAAGAAGTATTGACACAAACTCATAATTGTTCTGCAGAGATACCGTATTTTTCGCTCCATAAGATGCACCTGACCATAAGACGCACCCTAGATTTAGAGGAGGAAAACAAGAAAAAACATTCTGAACCAAATTCTTCCTGCCAGGCTCTGCACCCAACCCCCTACCCCCCCCCCCCCCACCCACACTCCTTGCCAGGCTCTGCATCCTGTCTCCCTCACTGCTGGGCTCTATACCCTGTCCCCCCTCTGGTGGTATAGTGGTAGGCTGGGACAGGGCAGGCAGGCCTAGTGACAGGCAGGTAGGCAGGCCCCCCCCCCCTTATGGTAGTTTAGTATGAACCCATATTATACCCCTTTTACATCCCAAGCCCACCAACAAACACACACCACTGTCACCCTCCAATTCAAGAACAATCCTACCCCAAACCAGCTCACACTCCTTCCCACTGCACAATACCCAAGCCTAGACCTTCTGCACATCATACCAGTCCCACAGTTGAGCAGTCAGTGTCTCAATGCTAACTGCTGTTTTACCCCACTGGACCATTGTGCTACCAGGTCATAAACACCCCAAAGATCCACAGTGCCTTTTTGTACCCTCAACCCCCCCCCCCTCGCAACACAGAAAATGAACCTGAAAGTCTTGTTGAATAAACAGCCCACAGAGCAACTCCACATGACAGCTGGAAAGGCCACACAGACACTCCGGTTCAGCCCAGCAGCAGCAAGGAATCCATGCTGTTCTCCCAATCACGCTGGGCCAACGTGAATGGGCAGCACATCACCCGCTGCAAGGGGTGGGGGTGCAGAGAATCATCGAACAACCACCAGCAGCGGCACAGCCAGCAGTGGCTCTGTGTCACTCCCATCCGCACAGCATGAATCTTCCCACCCCGGCAGCTGCACAGCCAAGGAGGCTCTGCAGCGCCACTCCGGTCTCCACACAGGCCCACATGCACACCCACAGTGGACCGACAGCAACCCCTTACCGCTGCTCCTCACCGCCGCCTCTACTCCGCCCCCCCCCCCGACTCAGCACTCAAACACTGACGCTACCCGACACCAATTGTGCCACGCCCAGTACTGTCCCGCCAAGCCGTTCTACTGATGGCAGCTAGTTCGGGAGTCAGCCGGAGGGAAGGGAAAGGCAGGATCGCCGGAGGAGTTAAGTAAGGTAATGGGTTGGGGTTGGGTATTCGCTTCATAAGATGCACCCTTATTTCTACCCCCTTTTGGGGGGTGGAAAAAGTGCATCTTATGGAGTGAAAAATACAGTACATATCAGAAAAATAAGGTATTTACAGCAACTGACGAATATTATACATTCATGCATTTGAAATTTTCATATGGAAAATGATAGCAGTAGATGTCAAATTTTTTGGAACAAGAAATAAGTCACAGAAGTCCAACACGATTTATGTTTATTGCAGGGTAGCATTTGACCATTGAATTCCTGCAGTGCTTGGGATTTGAATTTTGGACATCTCCAACAGTCTAATACCTTCAGCCTACCTTTTCTGGCTCCTCTCTCTGCAATTTTCTTTCCTTGCCTTTAAAGGCATCATCTCTCTTTGTTTCTCAGCTCTAGATAGTCAATGGGGCTCATGCAAATGGATGCCAAGAAAGGATCCAGAATAGTGTCTGGGTATGTTCCAGTGTGGCATTCACACATTCAAAACATCGCTCTAAGTTGGGGATTTATTAGGTTCCAAGAATACCCCAGCTTCCTTTCTGCATAGTTTGTATGAGTCTCTAAATGTCCTGGAATGACCAGACTTAGTTTTAGATGCTCTGCCAACTGAAGGCCCTGTCATTTACACTTGTGGTGATTTGAGCAAAGGATAAGATCTGAGAATGTGTCCTACATGTTCCCCACTGGAGAGGTCCAAATGGTGCATTCTCCTGTTTGAGAGGGGAAAAGATTAGAATAAGAGAGAGTTGGAGGAAACAATTGGAGACCGTAGTCATCTCTCACCCTAATAATTGAGTTATACTGGAGAGGAGAATGTTTTGGGGGAAAAAAAGCAGTACACAGCTGTTCCTTGGCTGCAGAAGGCAAATAGGAAGGGTTTGGTGCACAAGGTCATTAAGAAGTATTCAAGAGGACAAGTGGAGAAGATGGGGTTCCCAGTCAGGTATTCTGTTGATGTAGCCCTTCATAGAACTGAAACATCTAGAAACATAAGAATAACCGTACTGGGTCAAAGTAAAGGTCCATCTAGCCCAGCATATTGTTACCAGCTGGCCAATACAGGTCACAAGTACCTGGCAGAAACCCAAATAGTAGCAACATTCATGCTACCGATCCCAAGGCAAGCAGTGGCTTCCCCCGTGTCTTATCTCAATAACAGACTATGGACTTGTCCTCCAGGAACTTGTCCAAACCTTTTTTTAAACCCAGTTATGCTAACCGCTGTTACCATATCCTTTGGCAAAAAGTTCCAGAGCTTGACCATTCTTTGAGTGAAAAACTCTTTCCTTGTTTTAAAGGTGTTTCCATGTAATTTCGTTGTAATTTTTGAGAGTAAAATACTGATTTATTTTTACCTGTTCTTTACCATTCAGGATTTTGTAGACCTCAATCATATCCCCCCTGAGCCTTTTCTTTTCCAAGCTGACAAGCCTTAACCTCTTTAGCCTTCCCTCATATGAGAGGGATTCCATCCCTTTATCATTTTGGTTGCTCTTCTTTGAACCTTTTCTAATTCCGCTTTGCCAATGATGGCAGATAAAGACCATATGGCCCATCCAGTCTGCCCATACACAATTAAGCTTTACAGTGGTCTATCCAAAATTAAGTTCTAAAGTCCCTTTCTCTCCCGTAAAGATCCTCTCTACTTGTTCAGACACCGTCCTTAACTCTACTACCTCCACTTGCAGGCAGTTCTGTTCATCCAGAACCCTTTCCCTAAAGAACTATTTCCTCACATTATATCTGTCCCTATCCCCTTTCTTGTCATCTTAAGACTCTTGTTCCAGAGCTTCCTTCCTATTGAAAGAGGCTTGTCTCATATGCCATTTATACACTACACTTTTCTTCCATAGTTTGTGTGTTTAGATCTTTAAATCTATATTCATGCTTCTGGCCCTGTTCTATCTGGTTTATATCTGCTACAAAAAGGTAAAGCACTTGGCTTCAATATTCAGATGGCATTTTCAGCTTATTAGATGAACTCCACACAGGAAGAGCCATGCCATGTTCTGTTCTGCTGACACTCTAATGGCAAATGATCTGATTGGTCCTGATTCGCCAAACGGCTTCTTCAAGGTTTGTCGTTTGCCTGTATGTTTCCTGGTTGCCGTACATATTGTAGGAAACATACAGGCAAACGGCAAACCTTGAAGAAGCCGTTTGGTGAAATGGGTCCCGTCGGATCATTTGGCATTGGAGTGTCAGCAGAACAGAACATGGCATGGCTCTTCCTGTGTGGAGTTCATCTAATAAGCTGAAAATGCCATCTGAATATTGAAGCCAAGGGCTTTACCTTTTTGTAGCAGTTGAGTTGTTAAATGCATTGGTTGTCTGCTACTTTGTTACAGATGATTACCTGCCAGTATATTAGAGGCTACATTGTTGCAATGTTATAGGATCCCCAAAGGTTCTTGTTTCTGCTGTTTTTCTGTATAGCTTTTTAGGTGTTTAGTTATAGATTAATATAATCACACAATGTTTTCACTTCTGGAAAAAAAAGTTATTGATGAAAATATTTATTGATTGAGCCAAAGGCTTTATTTATTTTTCTTAAAGGATTTTTCTGAAGATTAAATTAAGAAGCATTTTTGCACATACACAATGAAAAATGTTAAGATGATAAGAAAAATAAAGGTTTATTTTTGGATCAATGAAGATACCATCATCCAATGATTACCAATATGCATTTCAGCATACATTAAAGCCTTAACACCACAAATACCTTCCTTTTTCCCATCATCTTCCCGTCTCCCCGAATCTACCTGATCTACTATTTACCTTCACTGGAAATGACCAGAGATCTTCTTTTGTAACCCACCTTCTATAACTCTTTTGTAATCCGCCTTTGAACCGCAAGGTAATGGCGGAATAGAAATCACTAATGTAATGTAATGTAAGTTAAAGAGATGACAGCAGATATACAATATAGCAGATTAATATACATTTCAGCATACATTAAAGCCTTAACACCACGAATACCTTCCTTCTTCTCATCATCTTCCCGTCTCCCCGAATCTACCTGATCTACTATTTACCTTCACTGGAAATGACCAGAGATCTTCTTTTGTAACCCACCTTCTATAACTCTTTTGTAATCCGCCTTTGAACCGCAAGGTAATGGCGGAATAGAAATCTTTAATGTAATGTAATGTAGAGCTACATCATGGTACTAAGTATGGTCAAGTAATACGTGGCTAACTGAACCTATGTTGATCGACGTTGTCAAAGTTAATTTCCAACGGTGTATATTTCACTAAAGAGATGAGTCTTTAATTTCCTCCAAAATCTAAGGTAGTTGAGTTCAGCCTTGATGGACGTTGGGAGGCTATTCCAGGTCCTACCAAAAATACTTAACTTAAAAAAAATGCAAAGTACGTCTATAAAGTTTTTTTTATATAAAGGAAAAAAGGATCTACTACTACTATTAATTATTTCTATAGCGCTACCAGATGCACGCAGCACTGTATAGAGTCACAAAGAGTAAGAAAACAGATCCTGCTTGAAAGAGCTTACAATCTAAACAGGCAAGACAGACGAACAAGATGTCATGGATCTGATACCACCGATCATTCAAATGTCAGTTCATCTGCTATATTGTATATCTGCTGTCATCTCTTTAACTTAAATTACATTAGTGATTTCTATTCCGCCATTACCTTGCGGTTCAAGGCGGATTACACTAGAGTTGTCAGGAGGTTACAAGAATTGTAACATTACATAAGAATTGTCGTAAGAATTACATAAGAATTGTCGAGAAGTTAAAGAGATACATATTGGGTAATTAGAAACATTTTAGATTAGATATGGGTGGAGTGTGTGGTAGGTGGAGTTTGGGAAGGAACTGGTCGTGTTAGATAGGTTTTATGTATTTTTTTGAAGAGTAGGATTTTGGTTTCTTTTTTGAAGGTTTTGTAGTCTGATTGAAGACAGCAGATTGGTGATTTGACTGTCTAGTTTAGCTGCTTTGGTGGCCATTAGGTTGTCATATAGTTTTCCTCGTTTAACATTTTTGGTTGGTGGGTGTGTGAATAGAGAATGGGTTCTCCTGTGCCTGGTTGAGGTGGATTGGGTTAATCGGTTGTTCCAGTAGATTGGGCTTTCTCCATTAATAGCTTTGAATAGTAGGCAGTAGAATTTGAAGTGTACTCTTGCTTGTATTGGGAGCCAGTGTGAGTCGTGGTATGCTGCTGTGATGTGGTCATATTTTTTCAATGAGTAGATGAGTCTTAGGGCTGTATTTTGTATTGTTTGTAATTGCTTTATCATGGTTGCTGGGCAGGAGAGGTATAGTATGTTGCAGTAGTCCAAGGATAAGATATTGTACCAAAAGTTGGAATTGTTTCCTGCCGAAGAATTTTCGGATTTGTCTTAGGTTTCTCATAGTCACGAATGATGCTTTTATTACTTTATTGATTTGTGGTTGCATGGTACAGCCTCTGTCAATCAGTATGCCAAGAAGTTTTAGTGTGGGTTGAATGGGGTATGAGATCAAGTTTATTACTAGGTTTGTTAAGGTTGGAGTTTTGCTGTTTTCTAGGAGGTTGAATGTTGTTTTGTCAGAGTTAAGCTTTAGTTTGTGTTCTGTCATCCATGTTGGTACTGTTTCAAGTGTTCTGTGTATTGTGCCTGTCATGGTGGATTCTGGGTGGTCGAAGGGGAGGAGAATGGTGATGTCATCTGCATAGCTGTATGAGGTTATGCCATGTTTGTCTAGGTATGAGCTGAGGGAGGCTATGTATAAATTGAATAGTGTGGGAGAAAGAGGTGATCCCTGGGGAACTCCACAGGGGTTGGACCATGGTTATGATTTTTCTTTATTAGTTTTAACCCTGTAGGTTCTGGATTGTAGGAAGCCTTTAAACCATGAAAGTACCTTGTCTGAGATTCCTATGGAGTCTAGTGTTTGTAGGAGGATGTCATGGTCTATCGGGTTGAAGGCTGCAGAGAGGTCTAGTTGTATGAGAAGGATTTTCTTGCCTGTACAGAGATGTTGTCTAGCTGTGTCTATTTGTGTTCCTAGTAGGGTCTCAGTGCTGTAGCTGGTTCTGAAGCCAGACTGTGTGGGGTGGAGTAAGTTGTGGTTTTCTAGGAATGAGGTTAAGGTCATGGCTACGAGGCCTTCCATCAGCTTGACGTACAGTGGGATTGAGGCTATGGGTCTGTAGTTGGATGGTTGGTCCGTTGTTCCTTTGGGGTCTTTTAGTATCGGAGTTATGATGATTTTGCTGAGGTCTTGTGGGAAATGTCCATCTAAGAGTAGAGATTGTATCCATTGTAGGAGGAGGGAGCGGAATAATGTACTTGAGGCTTTCAATAGGTATGGGGGCAGTGGTTAAGGTCACAGGCTACGTGGCTGTATTCCCTACAATAGCCACAACTTCACTGTAATTATTTGATCTACTCTCAACATGTTGCTGCCTATCTCTTGTAAGTCGCCTTGAACCTAGTTAGGCAAAGAGCAACTCAGAAATTGCGGCATTTTTTTTGTTTCATTGGTATTTTTGAGGGTTATTGAGGCATTTGGATATTTATGATTATACAAACACTTTGAACACAATCAAGCACAGCCTTAGGAGGTGGAGGTAGGACTCTAAGATAAAGAACGTAAGAACAGCCCTACTAGGTCAAGACCAATGGTCCATCTAGCCCAGTATTCCGTCCTCAAGGTGTCCAATCCAGATCATAAGTACAGTTCTCCCTCTGTATTCACGGTTTCAGCATTCACGGTTTCGATTATTCACGGTTTTTAGCTTGCTGGCTCTCCCCCCCAATTACATCAGCTTGCATAGAGAAATCGCTGATTCCAAGCGTTTACAGAGAAAATCACTGATTCCCAGCACTTTGTTCACCGTGTTTTGCCTCTCCTTCAGGAACAGGCCAGGCCTCCCGCCATGTTATTTGTGGTTTCACCATATTCACAATGGTTTTTAATAGAAAACAGCAAATAACATATAAAAAAGTTATTCGTATTTTTTTCAGTATTTGCGTTTCTGTTAATCCCCTATCACAGCGAATACCCAGATAGTAGCAACATTCCATGCTACCGATCCAGGACAAGCAGTGGCTTCCCCCTTGTCGGTTTCAATGGCAGACTAAGGACTTTTCTTCCAGGAACTTGCCAAACCTTTTCTTAAAAACCAGCTATTTTAACCGCTCTTACCACATCCTCTGGCAATGCATTCCAGAACTTAATATTCTATTATATTAGGCATTAACATATTCTTGCAGTCTAACATTTTGCTGCTTTGATGGTTTGGACCTATAACTGAGAATTCCCTCCTTTCTCTATTACCTTAACTTTGAGTCCAGGATATTGTTTATTGGCAATTTTGCAATTTTTTGTGATTCAGGGTAATTTCTGATTGATAGCATGTTAAAAGCATGATTCAGCATTTCTAAACAATGAATTCCTACTCTAAGGTGAAAAGGGTAAATCGCGCTGCCACAGAAGATGTATATATAAAGATCTGATCATGGCTGGATCTAAGAATTTTTGAACCTTTGTGTATAAGCTGACAGCCGTTACCCTGGATACATCCTTCCCTGGATGCCATTTTAAAAATAAAACAGTTAAGGGAACATTTGAGCACAGTGTCAGCTCTTACCCTGCCTGAGTTCTATCCTCTAAGGTACTGTGATGTACGAGAAGTCAGCATTTGTTTGGGGAAATCGCAAGCATGAAAGGAAATACCAAAGCCTAGTTTAAACATAGTTTGGGGCTGTAGCGAATAGCGTAGAAGTTGCAGGATTCTTTGCTTCTGGTAGTGCATGGTTTTGTCAGTCTGTTAATTTTCTTCTCTGACTGTTTTGGAATTTCCCATTTCTTTAAGGTTTAACATTCTTTATGGATGAGTGTGTTCACTTGTAGGGTTAGTGATCGCTTGTACGCAGGCTTAGGGTTACACTTGCATCTTTATGCATTCTTTTCAGTCCCAAACAAAGAGCTCAGTGTAAAATGGCATTTGCATAGATCATAAGCAGTTGTGCAATTTCCTACGCACTTTATGGGACTATGTTTTCTTTAAAATAATGTGCTTTGACTTTCTAAGAACAATTTCCTTCTGGAATAAAGTATATTGGTTTTGATTTTCTAATAATTCAGTGCAGTTTGCTAAATGGTACTGGACAGAGGAATTTGTGTTATGTTGCTCCTTTTTATAGGACATCATCGTACTTGGCAGTCTGGAACATAATTGAATTTATCTCCAGTCACTGAAGATATTACAGGAGTTGTCTCAAGTAACATGAGTGTAATTAATGAAGTGCTGCTTCTTTTCTTAGATAAAATGGCTGCTGTTTAATCCCCGTTTGTCCCCAAAAATGTCTTTTGTGAAAACCAAATCAATAGGTCACAGAGCAGTAATGGCTCTTTAATAATCTTTTACTGTGATTATATTATCATAGGATTGCTGAGGCTCCAGCAAAATGGGTAGAGTAGCCAAGTTGAAGAAAACATAAACAAAACCTGATTGGCAGATTATAGAACCAGCAAAGAAGTGAAAACATTAAACCCTTTCCGGAATGAATATCTACACTATAACAGTGGTCTTCACTAATTTTTTAGTCAGGGCCACTTGGTATTCAAATGAGGGGGGGGGGGGAGGAGAGCCACCAAATCCCTTCCCATGTGGGGCCATAACACTGCTGCCCAGCGTATGTCAATAGCATCCACCACTTTCAGCCGGCTTTCAAACTTTTCATTGGAGGTAGGCGTTTCCAAACGCATTCTCCACTCCTGTTGAGAATGTCCTTCAAGTATGCAGCTCTTTTTCCCATCCCCTTCCCTCTTTCCAACCTAAGCTTGGCTAGAAAAGCAGAGAGTAGTGGAAGAAAATACAAACTGACAATGGGAACCACCTCCAGACGATTTGTCGAGCCCTTGTTTAGAGCGTGGTAACAGCCAACACACAAATGCGGTAATCACTTTTGCTGATTTTTGCCTTTTACTGTGCGCCAAAGCATATGTTAAAATAACATTTTTTTTTTTTTGCTGCGGGACATAACTAGGTAGGCCTTATCGCAGTTCATTTACGATACTCTAACATGCAGTTAGTGCAGAACCACTTAGCACCTCCACGTTAACATGGACCTGAAATGAAAAATACTGGAACACCCCCAGTAGTTTTGCAGTTAACACAGGAAATGAATGCATGTAAGCTGTGATAGCTGTAAAAATATGATGAACTTTAGTAAAAGGGGCCCCCTTAATTATTCCAGTAAATAAAGTCTGAATCTGACGAGTGTGAACCACATCAGCCCCTACTATACAAAACTGCACTGGTTACCAATAGAAGCACGAATACTATTCAAATTTGCATGTATCGGTTTCAAACAAGTCTGGGGACTAGCACCTTCCTACTTGCAAACTCACTTCATTCTGCACAAGCACACACGAACAACCAGAAACAAAAACATCTTTGCCTACCCAAAGATCTCAGGCTGCAGATACAAATCCTTCCTGGATAGAACCTTCATGTTCCAAGCAAATAGACAACAAGTCTGGTTGCGAAACTGCATTAATGAACCCAAACTGACTTTCAATGCATTCCGAAAAGCAATAAAAACCGCCCTAATTGACAAATTCATTGACTAAAACAGACCACCTTTAAACTAAAACATACCCCCCGTAAACGCTATTCAAGCTCTGGAAGCTCCAATTTTCATGTATTCTTTACCCATGGAACTTAAATTAGTATGTAACTTGTCTATGTAACTTTTCTTTTTTAGGCTCCTTATCATTCGCTGACTGTCCAGCCTTCTTTCAATGTGAACCGCCTAGAAGTCGCCTGACTATGGCGGTATAGAATAATAAAGTTATTGTTATCTGTTTGAATAAGAACATAAGAATAGCCTTACTGGGTCAGATCAATGGTCCATCAAGCCCAGTAGCCCGTTTTCACAGTGGCCAATCCAGGTCACTAGTACCTGGCCAAAACCCAAGGAGTAGCTAGATTGTGAGCCTTCAGGACAAATAGGGTAGTTTTTCTAAAGTACCTAATTTCATTTTAGTTTGATACATTGTAAACCACTTAGGTCAGTAAAATGCAGGAGTGGTATATCAAATCTTAAATAAACATAAACATATTCCATGCTACCGATGCAGGGCAAGCAGTGGCTTCCCCCATGTCTTTCTCAATAACAGACTATGGACTTTTCCTCCAGGAACTTGTCCAAACCTTTCTTAAAACCAGCTACTCTATCCACTCTTACCACATCCATCCATACTTCACACATAAACCAACTCCCTTATAGGAATCCAAGCAGTAGAGTCTGCACTGGGTTTTGTAGTAATCCAAAGGTGTTTGGTATTTGTTGGTAAAGTAATAATAGAATCTGAAAAAAAAGCAGTAAAATGTTATTGCACAGCTTAATTACATTCAGGGTGAGATGTACCAAGAGGTTTTAGCATAGACACAGAATGGAAAGAACCCTTTAGTTCTTTGCCTTTATTCCATTTGGTGTCTGAATTCAGAATTTTTGTTTTGGCTCGGAACAAACAGGTGGACTGTGAAACCGCAGGCCCTGAAAGTTAACTGCAGAGGGAATGATATAAGCTTTACAGATTCGTCTGTGTTTTCTCATCTTTACCATCTGGTTTTTCATGAATTGACTTGCAATTCTGTTGGAGCAAATAATTCATCAAAATAAACTATACCTTTTATTCCTGAAACATGATTAATTGCAAGATTTATTTTATTTACAGCTTTTATATATGGCGTTTTACAAGGTGAAGTATTAAATAGTATAAATGAATGACTCAGACGTAAGAGAAGGAACTGGGAGATTAACCTTTGAGACAAGTTTGTAATACTCCTGTTTGTTGTTCTGGTGATTAATGCATCATTTGCCTTCCCATCCCCCACCTTAATTTGTTTGTTTATTTTTGAATAGGTGGGCGGATCTGCTCATTCTCCCCCTGCATTGAGCAGGTTCAGAGAACATGCCAGGCTCTTGAGGCGCATGGATTTACTGATGTGGACACTTTGGAAATACTCCTGCGTGTGTATGATGTGCGGACAATTAGTTTGCAAACAGCTGACCTTGGAATAGCGGCAGAGGATGAGTCTAGTGCAGGACTGGGGCAGAGCGCTGTGTGCAGTAATCCCACTCAGAGAACCCTTCAGTTCAAAAGTGCAGTCACCCCCAGGGAAATGGTGGGACATACCGGGTACTTGACCTTTGCTACCAAAAGTTTATTTTAGGAAGGCACACCCTTTTTCTCCTTTTTAAACCTGAAAATTTGCTTTACTTGCCAGACAAGTCCATATATAGTCAGGTTGAGTTGGAATATGCATGTGTTTAAATAACGCACACTCTTAACAAGAATAGCTCAGATAGAATGGGTGAGTGTTGGATCTGTTCTCTACTCTGTCAGAGACATGAGATAAATTACAGTAAAATGGCAAAGCAGTGTAACTTGCCAATAAGGCAGCTCGTGAATAGTCGTCTTTTTACACTAACCTTTGTCACATTCCAAGACCTCGTCTTTAGTTTTCTACAGCGTGTGACATTTTTTGTTTGCTCCTTTGTCGTTTTTTTATAAATGTGCATTTGGTACTTGAAATCTGAGGTTCCTTATTTTCTTCCTTATTTAGCTATAAATGTTTTGAACTGTACCAGCAGCCTCCTGTGTGTGTGTGTGTGTGTGTGTGTGTGTGTGTGTGTGTGTTGAGGGGGGAGGGGGTTACAGAGCTATCGCCTGCCTCTGACAGTGTACAGCTGTGGAGATTCCTTTGTCTGGACTTGTGTGTGAGATTGAAATTTGTTGGGATTCACACATGCAGGATTGAATTTAGACTTCTGCTGCTCGGTGTAAGATTGCTTTTACATTGTAATAAATTTATGAATAAGTTATGCGGCAGTGTTGCTTTCTGTTCATACTGGCTTCCCAGTTTGCTAGAAAGTTGGTAGAAATGGAGAATATACTAATGGGTAAACATCATGTAACCCATCTGTTTTGCTTTTTTTTTTTTTTCCATGGACTCAGTCTCTGGCTGAACCATCACTTTCCACTGCTTAAGTACCCTCGGTATTTGCCTTTGTTGGAAAATTGTTCAGTGCACCTACTATTTCAGGAGTCTGCCCGAGAATGTGGTGTAGTGGTTACAGCTACAGCCTCAGCACCCTGGGGTTGTGGGTTCAAACCCTGCGCTGCTCCCTGTGGCCCTGGGCAAGTCACTTAATTCTCCACTGCCCCAGGTGCATTAAATAGAGTGTGAGCCCACCGGGACAGATAGGGGAAATGATTGAAGTACCTTTATGTAAACCACTTTGAATGTGGTTGTAAAACTACAAAAAAGGCAAAATACAAGTCCAAATTCCTTTCCTTTCTTTTAGCTTGAGTATGACCCCCTTTCCATTAAAAGAAGATGCTTGAATCCTGTGTATTATTTCTTGTGCTTCTTTCCCATAGTCCACAAGGGCAGTTCTATAATCTAGACATCTGCATTTACATACTTGCCCCTTGCACAAAAAAATGTCTAGAATGCTACTAGCACTTGTAAACATAGAAACATGACATCAGATCAAATGACCCATCCAGTCTCCTCCTCTTCCTAAGAAATCCCACTTCTGCCTCACACTTTCTTGAATTCAAACACAGTCTCCATCTCCACCACTTCTATAGGGTCATAATTCCATGCATAACTGCCCATCACCTCTTAACTCCATCCTATGCCCTCTCATTCCAGAGTTTTCCTTCATTTGAAAAAGGCTCACTTCCTGTACATTAATGCCTTAGAGATATTTAAACATCTCTTTCGTACCCCCTCTCTCCTGCCTTCCAGAGTACGGTAAGAACATAAGAATAGCCTTACTGGGTCAGACCAATGGTCCATCAAGCCCAGTAGCCCGTTCTCACGGGAGCCAATCCAAGTCACTAGTACCTGACCAAAATCCAAAGAGTAGCAATATTCCATGCTACTCATCCAGAGCAACTAGTGTCTTTCTCCTGCTCCGCCCCCCCCCTCCCCCCCGATCCAACCGGAGGACAGACACACACAGAAAAGGCCCAGCGCCTGCACCTTCCACCATCTAACCAGCCAGATCGGGACTAGCGTGGGAGCCCTGCTCCGCCCCCCCCCCCCGATCCAGCCGGAGGACAGACACACACAGAAAAGGCCCAGCGCCTGCACCTTCCACCATCTAGCCAGCCAGATCGGGACCAGCGTGGGAGCCCTGCCCCGCCCCCCCCGATCCAGCCGGAGGACAGACACACACAGAAAAGGCCCAGCGCCAACGGCGCGCTGCCGCCTTCGTGGAGCGCCTGCACGACACGCCTGCGCCCCAAAGACCAGACCACCTGAACGCCTGTCGACCTCCAAGTCAAGTAATATCTTCATATCACAGCTTCTCACTGATACTCGGTTACTGCATATTGTATTCCTTACTGTTTACCTGTCTCTACAGCAAATAATTTCCTGACTCAGTACCTTCTCTCTCAGTACTACCACTTTTACACTACTCTTTTAATCAGTGCATTAACATGTTACCCCCTCTTTACAGCATATGGTTACTACTCATTATCTTACACTTACTTAGCTCTAGATGCAAGGCAACCTCCCCACCCTTCCTCCCCCCACCCCATTCTCCACTCGCACCTTCAAGCCCAACACCCCCCACACCCTTATCAAGGCCCCCTTCGATATCCAAGAGATCCCAATCCTAACTACTTTCCACAGACCTTCCAGACCCTATACCAAAAAAACCAGAGTACTAAAAAACATAACTCCCACCCATCCCTCCCCTTCCACCCCCCTAAGCTATACCAGCCTCAGAGGTTCCTACCTGAACATAAGATCTATGAGGAACAAATCCCAATTAATCTACGACTGGCTCACCGACACCAACCCTGATTTCGTCTTACTAACAGAGACTTGGCTACTCTCAGATGAAGACATTATCATCCAAGAATGCCTCCCCCCTAACTTCAAAATTCTATCCTTAGCAAGAGAAAGAGGCAGGGGTGGGGGTCTTGCCGTAATCCTCAAAGACAACTTAAACGGCTCCTTACTCAGCTCCAAATCCTCCCCCACCTTGGAAATCCTCTCTCTAAAGCTTCAATCAGAACTGCTAGTCGACTCCCTTACTATCATTCTGACATATATTCCACCCAAAAAATGGTCAGCAGCCAAAGAAGAATTTCAGGAATTCCTTCTATCCAATTCACTTTCGGGCCCTTACAACCTCTTATGCGGCGACCTTAACCTACATTTAGAGAATCCAGATCTACCTGAACCCACCGAATGCTGGTCCTTTCTAACTTCCCTAAGCTTCCCTCACGCCCCCCCAATATCAACCCACACAAAAGGCCATCAACTGGACATTGTTTCATTGAACAATTCGCACTCAACAAACCCTACGATCCAACTAATATCAGAAACCTGGTCAGACTCACTTTGGTCTGACCACAAAATATGCAACTTCAAGTTAGAATGGCAACAGACATCATCAACGAGAAACGCTAAACACAAACCCACTCTATTTAAAACAAGCAGAGGCAAACTCAACCCCGTAGAATTCTGGTCTCACTATGACATTATCCACAACCATGACGAGGATCCCAACCTCTTCATGAACTCCTGGATCTCCACCAGCACCCAAATCCTTAACGAAATGGCCCCACTGAAAAAAAGAAGGTTCAGACCTAGAAACCAATCGGGATGGTTTGACTCAGAGCTCCTTGGGATAAAGAGAGAATTAAGAAGACTAGAAAGGAAGTGGACAAAGTTAGGAACACCAGAATCCAGAGACACCTGGCGCCAAATGCTAGCTATCTACAAAAACACCATCTCAAAAAAGAAAAAAACCTACACCAACATTATAGGCAATACCTCCTTAAACAGTAGCAAACTATTCAAACTTGTCAACGACCTGTTCGACACCCACCCCTACACAAACCCAGTAGAAGATTCCACGATCACAGCACACGACCTGGCCGATTTCTTCAACTCAAAAATATCTAAATCAAGACTTGCTCTCCAAACTCACATGACTCCCACTGGAACTACACCATCCTACAGGATCCTGACTCCTCTTCTAAAGCCGACATGAACTTCAAGGAAACTGACTGGTTAACGTTCATCAAGTTCTATAATAAATATACAAAATCTTATTGCAAATTAGACCCCTGCCCCCCTAACGTGATGAAAGCTGCCCCCATCTACTTCAAAACCAATCTGCTAATCTGGATCAATCTACAATTATCCGTTGGGAAATTCCCGGAAGACCTAGGACAAATTATTATTATCCCTATTAAAAAAAACAAAAAAGAAGCAACCAACAACATCTCCAACTACAGACCCGTCGCAAACATCCGTCTGGCTGCCAAAATAATGGAAGGCCTGGTAAATGCTGATCTAAACAACTACTTAGACAAATTCAACTTACTGCACACCAACCAATCTGGTTTCAGACCCGGCTTCAGCACAGAAACTATAATGGCCTCCCTTCTAAACTTCCTACACTCCCTTCTCAGTCAAGGCTCCCAACGCTTTGATCCTCCAACTGGATCTAAGCAGCGCCTTTGACCTAGTCGACCACTCAATCATGCTGAACTGTTTGGAGTCAAATGGCATCTCTGGAAACACCCTTACCTGGTTCCGAGGATTTCTAGAACTCAGGTCCTACCAAGTACTCAAAGATGATAATCTCTCCTTCAACTGGAACAACAACTGCGGACTCCCCCAAGGCTCCCCGCTCTCACCGACCCTCTTCAATATCTACCTCATCTCATTGGGTCACCTATTACAGAGCTTAAATCTCACTTTCCACATTTACGCTGACGATATCACCATCGTACTGCCACTATCCGATATTTCGCCGAATTTCAACATTCACCTATCCAATATCCTAAACCAAATAGAACTCTGGATGAAGGCCTACAAACTTAAACTGAACACAGAAAAAACCAAATTTTTCCTAGCCTCTCCCAACGAGCAGATAAAGGACAACAAGATTCACGTGAATGGTAAAGATTACGAAATTGATCAATCTATTAAAATACTCGGGGTTACCCTTGACAGACACCTAACACTAGAAAAACACACATATCTAATGTTCAAAAAATGCATCTCTATCCTCTGGAAACTCCGCACCATCAAAAAATTATTCGACGAATCATCCTTTCGTCTACTAGTACAAGCCTCCATCCTGAGTACGCTGGACTACTGCAACATCATATTTCTGGGAGCATACAAAAATTCCCTCCACAAGCTAAGATTAATCCAAAACACTGCCGTCCGTCTCATCTTCGGACTCAAGAAATGGGAACATATCTCGCCATATCTCCAAATACTCCACTGGTTACCAGTTGAATCCAGAATACTCTTCAAATTCGCCTGCATCAGCTTCAAAGCAATCTTCGGGATGCTACCAACTTACCTAGCTTCCCAATTCCTCACCTACCGTCCAATAAAGACCTCCCGCAGAACAAACCTCTTTACTTACCCATCCCTTAAATCATGTCACTACAAGAAGTACCTAAACAGAATGCTTTCTTTCCAGGCTGCCCAACTGAACACATGGCTAGCAAAACCAATACTCGAAGCCACATCATACGCGGACTTCAGAAAATCCCTGAAGACCCGCCTCTTCAACATCACCTAAACTCTCCCCCTACCAGTTATAACACTCCTCGAAAGTCCTCCCCCTTCCTCTCCCTTCCCCTAATGCTTAATGCTGTACACCTCTCTTACGCACTTTACACTTATCCAGTTGTAAACAGCATTGATCTCTAGTGACTGTTCATACTGTACCAGCCTAGAACTTACTTTAACACCCTGTATCCTATCGTAATCATCCCGTAACTACTCTCTGGTAAATATCTTGTACCTTTTGTAATACCCAATACCCGCTCACTTTGTTTTATCCTGTATCTCTTTGTAAACATCCTGTAACTGTTCTCATGTTATTACCCTGTATCTTATTGTAAACACCCTGTAACTGCTTTCTTGTTATTACCTATTGTAATAACCCAATACCTGCTCACTTTGTATATCCTGTATCCTACTCTCTCTAGACATGACTTTCACTATAAACCGCTTCGAACTTAGGGTATAGCGGTATATAAGAAATAAAATTATTATTATTATTATTTCTTAATAACAGACTATGGACTTTTCCTCCAGGAATTTGTCCAAACCTTTCTTAAAACCAGCTACGCTATCCACTCTTACCACATCCTCTGGCAACACGTTCCAGAGCTAAACTATTCTTTGAGTGAAAAAAAATTTCCTCCTATTGGTTTCACAAGTATTTCCCTGTAACTTCATCAAGTGTCCCCCTAGTCTTTGTAATTTTTGATGGAGTGAAAAATCGATTCACTTGTACCCGTTCTACTCCACTCAGGATTTTGTAGACTTCAATCATATCTCCCCTCAGCCGTCTCTTTTCCAAGCTGAAGAGCCCTAACCGTTTTAGTTTTTCCTCATATATGAGGAGTTCCATCCCCTTTACCATCTTGGTCGCTCTTATTTGAAACTTTTCTAGCACCATTATATCTTTCTTGAGATAAGGAGACCAGAATTTAATGCAATACAGTACTCCAGATGAGGTCGCACCATGGAGTGATACAGGGGCATTATAACATTCTTAGTCTTGTTAACCATCCATTTTTTAAATACAGTGGTGCCTCACACAACGAACTTAATCCGTTCCAGGAGCAAGTTTGTTATGTGAAACGTTCGTTGTGTGAAACGCGTTTTCCCATAACAATACATGTTAAAAAAAATAATTCGTTCTGTAGCATAAAATATGCTAAGATGACATAAAAAAAGATAAATTTTTGGTTATTATTTTTATTTAGATACATCTAAAAACATAATTGTTTTTTAAAACAACACACATTTTTTAAATTTAAAGACAGACTAAGTAGAGTCTAATTTTACAGTGAGAGGGCAGAGTCTCAGCGGCAAAAACTGGGACTTAACTGTTCATTTTTTTTTTTTTCTACCGTGTTTCCCCGATGATAAGGCAGGGCCATCAAATAAGACAGCCCCCCCTTTTTAGAAAAAAATGTAAAATAAGGCACCCCCCCGCAAATAAGCCACCCACCGATACCTGCGCTTACCCGAATCGGGTGGTACGGTGGGTGACTCCGTGTGGTCCCTGGCACCCCCGACATGATCGGGGCAAGAGGGAGCTCAAGCCCTCTTGCCCCCCCGACTCCCCGACACGATCGGGGCAAGAGGGAGCTCAAGCCCTCTTGCCCCCCCCGACTCCCCGACACGATCGGGGCAAGAGGGAGCTCAAGCCCTCTTGCCCCCCCCGACTCCCCGACACGATCGGGGCAAGAGGGAGCTCAAGCCCTCTTGCCCCCCCGACTCCCCGACACGATCGGGGCAAGAGGGAGCTCAAGCCCTCTTGCCCCCCCGACTCCCCGACACGATCGGGGCAAAAGGGAGCTCAAGCCCTCTTGCCCCCCCGACTCCCCGACACGATCGGGGCAAAAGGGAGCCCAAGCCCTCTTGCCCCGCCGATTCCCCAACTCCCCGACAATATCGGGCCAGGAGGGAGCCCAAGTCCTCCTGGCAACGGCGACCCCCTAACCCCACCCTGCACTACATTACGGGCAGGAGGGATCCCAGGCCCTCCTGCCCTCGACGCAAACCCCCCCCCCCCCCAACGACCGCCCCCCCCAAGAACCTCCGACCCCCCCCCCCGCCGACCCCCGCCCCCCCTGGCCGACCCCCACGACACCCCCAACCCCCTTCCCCGTACCTTTCTGTAGTTGGCCGGACAGACGGGAGCCAAACCCGCCTGTCCGGCAGGCAGCCATTGACGGAATGAGGCCGGATTGGCCCATCCGTCCCAAAGCTCCGCCTACTGGTGGGGCCTAAGGCGCCTGGGCCAATCAGAATAGGCCCGGGAGCCTTAGGTCCCTCCTGGGGGCAGGGCCTGAGGCACATGGTCGAGTTGGGCCCATGTGCCTCAGGCCCCGCCCCCAGGAGGGACCTAAGGCTCCCGGGCCTATTCTGATTGGCCCAGGCGCCTTAGGCCCCACCAGTAGGCGGAGCTTTGGGACGGATGGGCCAATCCGGCCTCATTCCGTCGATGGCTGCCTGCCGGACAGGCGGGTTTGGCTCCCGTCTGTCCGGCCAACTACAGAAAGGTACGGGGAAGGGGGTTGGGGGTGTCGTGGGGGTCGGCCAGGGGGGTCGCGGGTCGGCTGGGGGGGCGGTTGGAGGTTCTTGGGGGGGGGCGGTCGTTGGGGGGAGGGGGGTTTGCGTCGAGGGCAGGAGGGCCTGGGATCCCTCCTGCCCGTAATGTAGTGCAGGGTGGGGTTAGGGGGTCGCCGTGGCCAGGAGGACTTGGGCTCCCTCCTGGCCCGATATTGTCGGGGAGTTGGGGAATCGGCGGGGCAAGAGGGCTTGGGCTCCCTTTTGCCCCGATCGTGTCGGGGAGTCGGGGGGGCAAGAGGGCTTGAGCTCCCTCTTGCCCCGATCGTGTCGGGGAGTCGGGGGGGGCAAGAGGGCTTGAGCTCCCTCTTGCCCCGATCGTGTCGGGGAGTCGGGGGGGCAAGAGGGAACCAGGCGGAGAGAGGGCAGTTAAGCGCAGTGCCTGCGCGGAAGGATGCAGCTCGGGCGACTTCGTTGTGTGAAACGAAGTTCGTTGTACGGATCAAGACATAAAGTTCGTTGTGCGCAGCGTTCGCTGTGCGAGGCGTCCGTTATGCGAGGCACCACTGTAATTTCTAGCATCCTATTCGCTTTTTTTGCTGTCACCGCCACACATTGGGCGGAAGATTTCATCGTATTGTCTACGATGACACCCAGATCTTTTTATTGGGTGCTAATCCCCAAGGTGGACCCTAGCATCCGGTAACTGCGATTCAGGTTATTCTTCCTAATGTGCATCATTTTGCATTTGTCCACATTAAATTTCATCTGCCATTTGGACACTCAGTCTTCCAATTTCCTACGGTCCGCATGCAATTTTTCACAATCCACATGCGTTTTAACAACTTTGAACAGTTTAGTGTCATCTGCAAATTTAATCACCTCACTCGTCGTTCCAATTTCCAGATCATTTATAAATAAGTTAAATAGCACCGGTCCCAGTACAGACCTCTGCAGCACTCTACTATTTACTGTCCTCCACTGAGAAAAATGACCATTTAACCCTACCCTCTGTTTTCTTCCGATAACCAATTCCTAATCAACAACTGAACTTTGCCATCTATCCCATGACACTTTCATTTTCTCAGGAGCCTCTCATGAGGAACTTTGTCAAGAGCTTTCTGGAAATCTAGATACACTACATCGACCGGCTCACCTTTATCTACATGTTTATTCACACCTTCAAAGAAGTCAAGCAAATTTGTGAGGCAAGATCTCCCTCGTCTGAACCCATGCTGCCTCCATCTCATTAAATCATGTTTGTCTATGTGTTCCACAATTTTATTTTTTATAATCGTTTCTACCATTTTGCCCGATATCGAAGTGAGGCTTACCGGTCTGTAACCAGGATTCTCGCACAACCGGCAAAAAAATCACAGGTGGAAAAAATTTGTCCCCCGAAGCATCAGTGACGGTGTCTTGAGCCGCAAATCCTCCCTCTCTCCCTCAAGCCCCGAAGCAGCTACAAATCCCCCTCCCTTCTGCCCCAAATGTAGTCCCTAATATACTGGCGGTGGTCCTGAGCCATGAACACCCTCCCCCCCTCTCTCTCTTCCTTACCCGAAGGGCAGTGGTCAGCAGGAGGCATAGGCTGCTCGCAACCAGCACTGGCAGGGATTTTACTCTGATGCATCACTTCTGACGCATCAGAGGAAAGGCCCTGCCAGGGCTAGCCTCAAGCAGCCAGTTTTGAGGCTGCCTCCTACTGACCACTGCACTTCAGGTAAGGGATGGAGGGAGCGAAGGAGTTTGCGGCTCAGGACTGCTGCCGCACTGGTGCTTCTAGGGGGGAGTGAGTGGAATTGAGAGTGTATTAGAGAAGGTTTCTAACACTCTCAATTAACCAGAAAAACAATTATCTGGTATCCACCAATCCCTGTGGGTGCCGGATAACAGATTCTATCGTTTGTGTGTGTGTATGTATGCCAACCTTCTGATAACGACCCCAGATTACAAAACTTGTAGAAAAGAAATAAAAACTATACTTTTCAAAAAAATCCCTGAAAAAGTCCTAACTTCTCAAGCTTCCTTCTTTCATCCCTCTAACCCCCCGAACCCCCAAATCAACCTACTCTACTCTTTTTTCCCCAAAAAGGACCAGAAATCTTTTTGTAAAACACCCTCTTTAACTCTTTTGTAATCCGCCTTAAACCGCAAGGTAATGGCGGAATAGAAATCCCTAATGTAATGTATATATAGAGGTCTAAGTCTGTCCTCATATAATTTATGACAAAGACAACTAATCAATTTTGTAACAGCCCTTTGGACCATCTCCATCCTATTTATATCTTTTTGAAGGTGCGGTCTCCAGAATTGCACACAATATTCCAAATGGAGCCTCACCAGAGACATATAGCGCACTTCCAGAGCAGGTGATCAAGGCCACCAGCGTTATTGACTTTAAGAATAAATGGGATGCCCTAGTAGGATCCTTACGAGGGTCGAGTTAAGGAACTAGGTCATTAGTACTCAGACTTAATGGGGTGGGTCAGTAGAGTGGGCAGACTTGATGGGCTATAGCCCTTTTCTGCCGTCATCTTTCTATGTTTCTATGTTTCTATCGCCTCCTTTTTCCTACTGGCCATTCCTCTCCCTAAGCACCCGAGCATCTTCCTGGCTTTGACAGTCGCTTTTTCAATTTTTTTTGCCTGTGTGTTTATGTGTACACTTACCGCTGATGATGAGAAGAAAGACTGGAGCAGAGAGCTGAGATGGGGAAGGAAAAGACATTGACTGCAGGGATACCAGAGAGGTTTAAAGGGGGGCTGAGAACCAGCAAAGCTGGGATCAAATCCTACTGCTACCTGAAAGGATACCGTAATTCTGTAACCTTCTTGGAATAACCTGACTACCCCACTGCGGACTCGGGTCTCCTTCCAACTATTCCGTAAGCACCTGAAAACCAGTCTTTTCACAAAAACGTAATGCTCTCCTCCCCCCCCCTATTCTCAATCCACCAAACTCAATGTGCTATTCTTTTCCTTTATTAAGCTCTTGTAAACTGTGCCGAGCTCTATATTCATGGAGAGGATGTGGTATATAAACTTAAGGTTTAGTTTAGTTTAGAAAGCTGCTCAACACGCCTCTGGTTCAGTTCACCTAATGATAATTTACCTTCAATCATTGTAGAGAAAATGGGCATAAAAACACCATCAGGTCTGCAATTTTTAAATATTTAGTTTATAAAATACGGTCATCCCTCGACGTAATAGGTGAGGAAGCGTCTGAGCAAATTTATGGTAAACTTAAATGTCAAAAAAATATTAAGTGACCCTTTTACAAAGCCGCAGCAAAAAGTGGCTAGAAAATATTACAGGTTTCAAAGATATAATAGAGGAGGTTCTTCCCCCAACTACTAACTGGGGGCTTCCCTCCTCCTCACCAAAAGAGAAGAGACAGACGAGGCAAATAAACCAGGAACCATATAGACATTTTTATTACAGGTATCTGCCTCAGGCCCACCACTGTTACTCAAGCTCCTGTTGCCCTCCTCCCCACCCCGACCCAAAAAAGGAACAGCACAGGAGGAAATCCGTAAGAAATTAAGGGGGTCATTTATTAAAGATTTGTGCATGTTATCTGCAGCAGAGCCTATAGGAATAAAATGGGACCTGTAGCAAATAAAATGAGCTAATCTTTGGTAAAAGTCCACCTAAATTCTATAGTAGATGACAGAAGTTTCTGCACTAGGTTATGAGATACATTTTATTGGGATTCACAGTATTAACTGATTTTTCATTAATAGATAGACCGAGAGCCCGTCTCGATGGGCGAACCTAACGTGGAGTTGGGAGGCCCGCATTGGTAGCCCGTCGCAGGCATGGGACCGGCTGGGGCGGTTAGGAGGCAGGGGATAGGCTGGCGGGTCTTTCCCGCTGTGGGGAAGACCTACCATTGGCGGGCCACAGCTGAGGATGGCGTCGGGAGGGAGGGTGTCGGGAGCCAGGGCTTGGGAGGACTCAGGGCTTACCTGATCTTCCAAGGTGGCTTTTCACACCCGCCCACCCGCCCTTGGAGTCATGGATAGCAGGGCTGGTTAGTGGTGACTTGGGGTGCAGCATTCCGAGCTACTGGCTGCTGGGCTCATCAGGGGATGAGCGGTGGGCCGGCTGGGAGCCGTGCCTGGTGGGTCAGGTGACCCTGGAGAATGGGGCATGTGAGGACATGCCACCCCTCAGAAACTTGCTAGCATGGCGGGGTCGGGGGCCATAACTTTGTTTAAGGTAGCTCGGGAATTTTATATTATGATGTTATTATGCTGTTATATATTTAATGTGTAATTTACAATAAACAGAGCTGCGGTTAATTTTCACCATAACTATAGTTTGTATAGAACATAAGGGATGGTGGGGCACAGGTTAATGGGGGTATTCAGAGAGCAGGCCTATCCAGGTTCCGCTGTTAGAGATTCCCCCAAAGTGTTTTTTAATACATTGAATAGTAATTAGGTACTCTTAAGTGACGCCTAGAGTCACAGGGAGCAGGCTGGAATTGAATTTGCAATCTCAGGGTGCTGAGGCAGAGCTTTAACCACTAGACCACGCCTTCCCTATTGTATGAGAGGCTTCGGAAACTTATATAGTCTTATGCTTATGTAAATACTAGAATTCTAGGATGAACAATCAGTTGAAAGAATGTACTGTGACACCAATATGGCAAACCAGTGAGGATTTATTAGACAAGCACAGACTCGATGTGGCCACATTTTGGCAGCTGCTTGCCTCTGGGGTATAATTTTAGCTTTGCACGAAGACAGACAACATTATAAGTGAATAAACAACCAGACCTCAGTCTTAATCAGCAACAACTCGCTCAGCAGTTCCACAGACTGCCAGTGCAGAGAAGAATGAAAATACTGCTACCTATTTACAAGCACAAGGGGTACATAAGTGCAGATGTTTAATTTATGGAATTTCCCTTCAAATTAATAAATCTTGCATGTCAATTAGCCTTTTGGATGAGAAATTTTGAGTAGCTGCTCCATCTCCAAACATGCTTTGTACATATTGCATGACGTGAATTACATCCGGGCACTTAGATTGCCTGAATCAGACCTTAGAATACCATTTGGAATTAATATTTTATTTTTCCTTTGGTTTGAAAAAGGAACATTTTGGTATGTATAACATTTCTAATATAATAGGATGTGCAGTCCATGGATCATTTCCTCCTACACACAGAGCTTCAGGATGTTTGTCACTGGAACAGTTCCTGTTAATGGTGATGCATCATTCATGCCTGTGGGAGTGCAATTTGGATCTCATTTCATTGCTGCTGTCCCCTGTGCATTTTCCTCCTTTACGAGATACAGAAGAAGGTATCCTTCAGGTCTCTGTAGACCAGCTGTTTTCTGTGACTGAGAAGGACATCAGGGCTTCAAAATAGTACAGTACGGCCTCTCTTTTTTTTTTTCTGTCTAGTCTCTAGTCCTTTTTAAAGAATTATAAGAATAGCCTTACTGAATCGGACCAATGGTCCATCAAGCCCAGTAGCCCCGTTCTCACGGTAGCCAATCCAAGTCACTAGTACCTGGCCAAAACCCAAGGAGTAGTAATATTGCATGCTACCGATCCATGGCAAGCAGTGGCTTCCCCCATGTCTTTCAATAACAGACTATGAACTTTTCCTCCAGGAACTTGTCCAAATCTTTCTTAAAACCAGCTACGCTATCCGCTTTTACCACGTTCTCTGGCAACGTGTTCCAGAGCTTAACTATTCTCTGAGTGAAAAAAAATTTCTTATTGGTTTAAAAGTATTGCCCTGTAACTTCGAGTGTCCCCTAGTCTTTGTAATTTTTGACGGAGTGAAAAATCAATCCACTTGTACCCGTTCTACTCCACTCAGGATTTTGTAGACTTCAATCATATCGCCCCTTCAGCTGTCTCTTTTCCAAGCTGAAGAGCCCTAACCGTTTTAGTCTTTCCTCATACGAGAGGAGTTCCATCCCCTTTACCATCTTGCTCGCTCTTCTTTGAACCTTTTCTATCTCCACTATATCTTTCTTGAGATAAGGAGACCAGAATCGAACGCAGTACTCTAGATGATGTCGCACCATGGAGCGATACAGGGGCATTATAATATTCTTAGTCTTGTTAACCATCACATTTTTAATAATTCCTAGCATCCTGTTTGCTTTTTTGGCTGCCGCCACACATTGGACAGAAGATTTCATCGTATTGTCTACAATGACACCCAGATCCTTTTCTTGGATGCTAATCCCCAAGGTGGACCCTAGCATCCGGTAAATGTGATTCAGGTTATTCTTCCCAATGTGCATCATTTTGCATTTGTCCACATTAAATTTCATCCGCTATTTGGACACCCAGTCTTTCAATTTTTGCATTTGAACTCAGAAATGATAGTGACTTATTCCAATTTACAAAATTGGGAATTAAGGTGATAAACAGATGAGGTGCATTTTTGATAGCGCATCTTTGTCCAACTTTGAATATTTCCTGCCAGACGTCTAAAAGTCAGGGTGGGGAAACATGCATTTTTTTAAACCGCTGGACATCATCATTTTTATTTTTTTTTAATGACCTATTTGGCCATCTTGGCCCTTAAGGACATCTAACTTTTTTGGCCATTTTCAAATACAAAAAAATCCATGTTCAAAATGTCCAACTCCCAGCCCCTTTGGACGTGGGAGGGAGCAGCATCTTAATGGGCTCATCATGCAGACATCCCAAAAGGGCAGTGAGGCACCCTAGGGGGCACTGTTGTGAACTTCACATAAAGTATGCCTGGTACATATTTCACCAGAACCCCCTTTTAGTGTATGATGAGCCCTCCAAATCTCCCCCCAAAACTTACTATACCCACCTGTCTACCACTCTGATAGACCTTATGGTAGCATGTGTCCATTATAGGGCAGTAGAGTAGGTTTCGGGTGGCTCACACTTCCCACCATAAATGTAGTGAGTAGAGTGGCTTATGGACCTGGATTCTCCTCTATGGTTCACTAGCCCTCCACCAGGCTACTTAAGGCACCTGTGTGCTGCTCTACTAGGCTTTCCTATACCAGCTGCTGCTGTTCCAGAGACACTGTTTCATTTACATCTGTGGGGGAGGGGGTTAGTGACCACTGGGAGAGTGTGGTGGTGGGGCCATACATTTATCTCTCCAGTAGTCATCTGTTGTTCAGTTTGGGTACCTTTTTGGCCCTTATTCGCTTTTAAAACAGGTCTAACTCTGAACATCTAAATGATGCCCTGGACATCTTGAAAAAGGTTTCATTATCCCTGTAAGATGTCCAAGTGCTAAACCTGCCCAAATCTCACCCAAACCATGCCTCTTACACACCCTCTTAACATTTAGATGTCCTGGAGGGTGAATGTCCTGCAATAAATCTTTAAAAAATTAGTTTTGAATATCTGCGCTTGTATGTTATGGTGATTAAAACATCCACGTGCCAGTTTATGCCGGTTTTTTGGGACATTTTTCTCTTTTGAAAATGAGCCCCACTAAGAATTTTTAATGCTAGTTATCATGGTGGTAATTCTGGATACAGCTTATGACCTCTATCCTTCATGCTATGTAAGGAGTAGCATATGCAGATATATATATATATATATATATATATCAGCATCCTGCATTTGCATTTGTTCCAAGGTAACAGCACAGGATCACCTGTGGAAAACCTCTCATATGCTGAACGGCTGGAGAAGCTGAGGCTCTTTACCCTGGCAAAGCGGAGACTTAGAGGGGACATGATAGAGACTTATAAAATCATGAAAGGCATAGAGAAGGTGGAGAGAGACAGATTTCTTCAGATTAGCGGGGACATCAAAAACAAGAGGACATTCAGAAAAATTGAAAGGAGACAGATTCAAAACGAATGCTAGGAAGTTCTTCACTCAGAGGGTGGTGGACACCTGGAATGCGCTTCCAGGAGAGGTGATAGGACAGAGTACAATATTGGGTTTCAAAAAGGGATTGGATGACTTCCTGAAGGAAAAGGGGATTGCAGGGTATTGATAGAGGGCACTTACAGGCCGTGGACCTGGGGGACCACCACGGAAGCGGACTGCTGGGCACGATGGACCCTTGGTCTGACCCAGCAGAGGCAATGCTTATGTTCTTATGGTTTATATTTAATCAAGAACTAGGGTTAAATCTTCTGAAAGTCACTGAAATAATTTCCAATAAAATCTACTACAGCAACATAATTTTCCCTTCTGTATTAACATTTGCAACTGGAGCTCTAGTGTATATGGCAAGAGGAGAAAACAGTGGAAGACGTACTTTCTGTAGACAACAGGATTGATGAGACACACAAGTGGGTGGTGTTAGCCAACCGCACTGGGATGAAGCTGCTTTCTCAAAGCTCAGAATTCAAGTGTAAATTTCTGAGCAAGGGCAGTGGGCTTCTCAGTTAGTTCTATAGCTCAACAGATTCAGGCAACTCTTCAAGAGGTGGGAGAGATTGCTTGCCTTATCAGTCCTGATGTCTATGGGAAACACCTGCTGCAGGTACACAGCACTGCATTTTCCTTTAACAAACAAGCCTCGTCGTGCTACTGTATGGTATTGTATTGCCAAACATACTGTCCAACATAACACTCTTTGAATGTTAGCTTGTAACCAGCCTATTGGCTGACTAAGCTTCCTTGTCTGAGGGGAGGCTGGAACATCAGAAAATTCCCCTGTTTGACACCCCCCTCCCCCCCACAAATGAATTTTGCCAAACTCCAGACCTAACTAAATCACTTTCTCGCACTGAAAACTGTAGATTGACCCCATTTCATCAAAATCCTTAGAGCCATTTTCAAGATCACAGTCTGAGCTTGTTCACTTTAGGATAAGGGGGTTGGAATATTTTGGCATCTGTGGTAGAAATTTTCTAAAATACAGAGGGGGTTGGTCTTATGCAGTTCACAAATTAATAATGGATCCAGAATTTATTTTATTGAGTTTGAGTCCTTCCATGTTGTCTAAGGGTAAACAGAGAATCTTAAGAATGGGGTTTGGTTGCAGCAAGATGTGTGAGGGCACAAAAAAATGTAAATATTTAGAACCACCATCATGATAAATTGGAAATTAAATTTAAGATATAGTGGGGATTCATGAATGGGTGTTTGTACCCACAATTGCGTTAGCACAACTGCTAAAGATACCCATTATATTCTATGAGTATCTTTAGCAGTTAGTATATAACACCCTTTCATGAATCTCCGCAATATTTATTTAATAATAATTTTATTCTTATATACCGCCATACCAAAAGAATTCTAGGTGGTTCACAACAAGGTGAGCTAATACATGGGATACAGATAAAATACAAATTAGAATAATGGACTTAAAAACAGATAGACAGAAAGCATTTACAATATAATGGCAGGGAAAGAAGTAATACATAGAACAGATAAAAATACATCAAGTTCAATATAAGGAATTTGATTGAAAAAATGAAGCAGAATGCATTAAGGTGGGTTTATTAACCACCTTTTCCTGAAGAGATTCGTCCAGAGTACAATACATTGAATAGTAACCAGACACTCTTAGGTATTTTCCCTATCTGTCTTGGCAGGTTCACAATCTTACTGGGGGCAATGGCAAGTTAAGTGACTTGCTCAGAGTTATAAGGAGTTATAAACTCGCAACCTCAGGGTGCTGAGGCAGCAGCTCTAACCACCAGGCCACACTCCCGATATGAGAGAGGAATATTTTGATATTAAAGCTGAGCAAATGGCAAAGTATTTCAGTATATTTTGATTTTTTAATGGCATTGTATTGCATATTTTATTTGAGAAAACCTGTATTTTAAGTTATAAAATTCATAAAAAGTAAAAAAAAAAAATCCATAAATTTTAGACCCAAAGAGCATGGTAGCCTACACCAGGTGATGCAAGGCTGTGGGTTCACCAAAACCTAGGGGATGACGAGGAGCCAAGATCAAGTTAAAAACCTTCATGAAAGCATCAAAGCCTCTGGTTTACCAGCAGCTAGATTCATACTGTGCTTGACAAGAACTGGAAGGTGTCTTTGGCTGAGCACACCTTTTCAGTTTTCACTGGCTCCGTCTGACCCTTTGGACTTCACGTAGTTTAGCAAACATGAGGCCTGTGTCAAGAGGCTTGGTTTGCAGTTTTAGAGGACGTGACTGCAGTGCAGTAATCAGCCCAGGCCTTATCTGCTTAGTCACCTTTTATTGTTTTATACACTTTACACATGCCAGTGCTCTGAAAACCGAGAAAAGTAGGAGCCAGACACCTGCAGAAACGCAGATAGCTTTGGTTGGGAGTCTAGAAATCTGGAAGTGACTGATGTCACAGATACGTATAATTATAACATATGGATCTGGAATGGCCAAGTTGTCGTCCCCTCATACCCCGACAGACCATCCCCAATCCCCTGAATTACAGCACCCCTCATTGTGCCCTACTTACTCCCTTATACTCTCAGCAATAATATCAATGATAAATAAAACACAGACACTTTATTGTTGGTAATAATTAGGCCGCAGCTTTGTTTATTGGGACAACCAAGAAGCAATGAACAATTGCTTCACCCCGAGCTACAAGACATTGCAATTACAAAACTCACAATTGTATTCCCCTGACCCTGCCATCTCAGCAAGAGCCTAGGGGGTGGCATGCATCTCCATGCCCCTATTCTGTGCCACAGGCCTCAAGACATATTTGCTCACTTGAGCTTGCTTCCTCTTAACCGCTCATCCCCTGATGAGCCTAGGGGGGTTAGACATGGACCACCATGCCCCCCTTTTACAGGATCACCTGACCCGCGGCATCACCACTCAACTGAGCTGACTGCCAAATACCCGCTCATCTTTCAATGAGCCAAAACCTTGTAGCTCGGGTTACCGCTGCTGTGACAACCCTAAACCCCCAAATCACCTGAACGAACCCTAGCTCCAAATGGGTGGGCGGGAAAGTTACCTCCGAGGGACCGGGATGCGCACCTTCCCATCATTCCCGACTTCCTTTTGCCAGCCAATCCTTTCCCAGCTTCCCGGCAGGAAAACACGCCCCTCCTTTCCATCTCCGACCCAACTACCTCCCCTATACACTAACAAACCGTCTCAACATGGGCAACTACTTGGGCCATCCAGCCCATTGTTATAGTTGCCCATTGAGACAAGCTTTTGGGCTCTTTTTTATATTACCGATAATTATAAAATTATACGGACTACAACAAATATTTTTTAAAAATGTGATAACTTGCTATACCACTATAGTTATACTCAGTTCTTGCAATACTCGGACAACAGCAAGCTCCTTCTTTACTGTTCAGTACTTGAAATCCAGGAGCTGCTTTTTTTCCAATTAGTAGGATTTATTCCACTTTTGGCTTCTTGCTCAGTCAGAACCAGGGCCATTAATCAGTGCCGTGAGCCCATGTTTTATTCCACCCCAGCCAACAATTAACTTTAGCCCAGTCATTGCCATAATACTTCTCCATGCACAATTAAGAGTAATAAATCAGACCACTAGCTGTTAATCCTTGAAATTTTAAATAAAAGCACTATGAGAATATTTATTTTGTATTTGATTATTCATGAGAAGAATTCATAATATGTTTCAGGAAGGAATGCCAAACTGAGCATTTAGCTGATTGTGAGCCTTTGCCTTGATGTGGCTGAATCAAAATACACAAGTGCTTATCCATTAGAGTATATGAAGCAGTTGCTCAAAGAATGGGATGCGATATATTTACAAAGGGAAACCTACCTGGAATTCTTGCAAGGGTCATTCAAGTTGTGTATAATGTGGAAAAAATAAAATAAAAAAAAATGAAAGGGCTCTTTTTACTTAGCTTGACAAAATCAGGGGTTTGGAGATTCTGCCATGATTAAACCGCAAGGTAATGGCGGAATAAAAGTCACTAATGTAATGGAATTATAAGAAAACCTTGTGTGCAATGATTAAACCTTGAGCCTAAATCTGAAACTAGAAGCACTTTTGCTGTCTCTGAGCATACTTAAAAATACTCTTTGTATTCAATGTTTACCGTAATTCCTTTTGATGCACCTTTAGAAATTGTAGAAATTAAGGGTGTTGAACACACATTCATATATCTCATGTGATAATTTTTAAAAATGACCAGAAGAGAACTTACTGCCTCCTATTTTATAGGCAGTAAGGACCCGATTCTATATGTGTCACCTAAAAAAAATCTGTGCCAACTAGAGCTGCGCTAAGCACAATTCTACTGTATAGAATTCTACTGTATAGAATTCTACATTATAGAATTATGCTCAGTGCTACCGTAGCATGCTTAGAGGACGCTAAGATTTCTGACATTTAAGCACAGGGTTGTTGTTTTTTTGTCTGAATTAGAGAGTTGCACGGGGACAGAAATCCCACCCGTCCCCGCCAGAATCCTCTCTGTCCCCACCCGTCCCCATCAGGATCGTCTCCGTCCCCACCCATCCTCGTCAGGATCCTCTCCATCCCCACCCATCCCCGTCAGGATCCTCTCCGTCCCCACCCATCCCCGTCAGGATCCTCTCCGTCCCCACCCATCCCCGCCAGGATCCTCTCCGTCCCCACCCATCCCCGCCAGGATCCTCTCCGTCCCCACCCATCCCCGCAAGGAATTACCTCCATCCCCGCCCGTCCCCATAAAAAGTAGCAATTACTTCTGACAGGATCATCAACTCCACAGTTTCTTTTGTGTTTCCGCTGCTGTTTTCCTTGTGGAATCTCTTTGGTGGAACCCTTTTTTTGTTTTCTGTTCAGGTAATTAACTTATAAACCCCTTTTTTACTAAGGCTGACGTGTCCATTATATTATATGGACGAACCCTGCTTCCAAAGCCTTCCATCCCCGTAGGAGTCCCATGGGCCAGAGGGGCATCCCCATGGGAGTCCTGTGGGTTAGGGGGGGATTCCCGCAGGACCCCCACGGGATTCCTGCGATCCCCGTTCCGTGCAGACCTCTAGTCTGAATACCTGCACCTAAGTTAGTCACCCAACGGCTTCTAACTCAAAAACATGCCCACAATCTACTCCTAACCACACCTACTTTTAACTACACGCTTTTCACTAGGCGCCTAACTGTGGTAGAATATAAGCCTGCCAAGATATGCGCCCAACTTTCAATTAACTCCACTTAGGGCCAAGTAAGAAGTGTTGAGTGCTGATTATTGGTGCCGATTTAGCCTATTAACCCCCTCCCCCCTTTTACAAAGCCGTGGTAGAGGTATCTACTGCGGCCAGGAGCTCTAAATGCTCCGACACTGCTCTGATGCTCATAGATTTCCTATGAATGTTGGAGCATTTAGCGCACCGGGCTACGGTAGAATCCTCTACCGTAGCCTTAGTGAAAGAGGGCCTGCATTAGCTAGGTACGCCAATGTAGGTGCCTAATTTTAGATGCATTGTATAGAATTTGGGGGTAAAGGCTCCCGGGCTAACTAATTGGCTGACGGTAATGCAGACATACCACCTGGTTAGTGCAGGAATGCCCACTCTTTGCCCCTGGCAAGTCTTCCCACAAAAATAAGAAAATATTTTAGTGCATAGTTAGTGTGCACCAGTGAAATGCAGTGAGGGCTTTCAAGGGATTCAGTGAAATCTGCAACTCTACAGCCCTGCTTTTTAATTTTATTTTTTGTTTACTTGTTGCTTGATGCAGTGTGACTAGTCAAACTGCATCAAACAAAAAGTAAAAACAAAAAAACAGCTCTTGGGTTGGGGATTCTCCGAACACCCTGAAGGCCCTGACAGCACTGATCTGAATTTGATTGGATGAACAGCTTCTGCTCAACCAATCAAATCAGAGCAGTGCCCTCAGGGCCTTTAGGGGGATAGGATGAATCCCCTGAAGGCCCTGACCGCATGCCACGGATAAATGCAATCTGATAAACTGATAAATGCAATCTGTAGAGACCTCATATAATGTTCAACTTCTTATCCACAGATTGAACTCACGTGTATCAAAGACAGTACAAAGTTGCATATAAAACACAAAGAAAAGGACTCGACACGGTCTGTGTTTCTCTAACAATACCTTCCTCAGGGGTCCCTGAACAAGGATGTTTTATATGCAAAATTGAACTGTCTTTGATACACGTTCTGCATTTGATACACATCTGCGGATGAGGAGTTGAACAATATATGAAGTCTCTACACATTGCATTTATTATTTTATGAAATAAATAAAGAACTTTCATCAAGGTATATTGTATCTGCAGTTTCTTCTCTTTTGGTTTTCTTGGTGGCTTTATACCCTGACTGCAGAAAAGTCAGATTTTCCTTGGGGTTTTTTTTAATCACATTCTACAAAACTACCACATGAAACTGCAGCACATCCCATGGTAGTGCCTAATGCAGCTTACTAAAATGTCCCCAAAGTGCTGGTATAGGATCCTGTGTCGTGGGTAAATTGTAGGAACCAAGTGCTCAGAGATTCCTGTCTCTAAGAGGTTACATTTTCTATACTTGTCTAGCAGTTTTTTTCCTGCTCCTATGGGCTTCCAGTTTAGCTGGATCTGAATTCTTCTGGGCTACAGTGCCACAAGCCTTCAGGTTTCCCCCCCCCCCCCCCATGTTAGAGGAGCCCTCCCCAGTCATTAAAGTGTCAGTCTTTGGGCCACATTCCAGCATCTGCTGTTCGGCGCACCCTGTGTCTGGCTCAAGATATCACGTTTGTGATATGACTGGGACTGGCCAACATCAGGTGCTGAAGTTAGACTGGGAACCGCGCCCAGCTGGGCAAGAAATTTAACTTTCTGAAAATGAGTAGTTTTCTGGATTTTCATATAAAGCTGCAGTTTGCAACCACAAAATAACCTTAAACTATAACAGGCAGATTTTAAGCATTCAGCATATTCCAGACTAATACCCGACTCTTACAGATCTGATAAGATCAGTTTACTGCCCTACACATTAAAAAATGAACTTTGCCACTGCAGGAACAAGTGGCTGATTAGTAAAAGGTGTTTTTTTTTAATTATTTACTTACACTATTGTACGTCAAACCTGGATTTATAATGTAATCATTGTCCTATAAATGTCACATATGTCATGTAAGTCACCTTGTAACTGAGGTTTTACATGTGCAATGTTGAGACTGTTTTAAGAGGAAGGAAAGGAATACAGTTATATTTCTGAGAGGGGGGAGGGATGTACAATTCTTGGCATCCTAATCCGTGGTCTGTAATGACACCTCAAAGATTCTCAGACTGTTCGTAGAGCATCTGAGACACAGGTGTCAAACTTAAGGCCCTTGGGCTGAATCTGGCCCGCTTGGCCATTTTATGCGGCCTGTGGTCTGATGCCCCCGGTGTTATCTTGTGGTTGGTTCCCTCCTCCTCACAGCCACAGTGTGCATGAAGCCACGTGCAGTGGCTCCTCACATGTCCCGCACCTCATCCAGAAGCATTCCCTCTGACGTTGCAACGTCTGAGAGAAGGCTTCCAGTTCAGGCGCAGAACACGCAGCTTCGTGCAGGGAGCCAGCCACAAGATAGCACTGGGGGCATTGGACTGCGGGCCACATAAAATGGTCAGAAGGTAAGACACCTGCCAGAGGGAGGCACAGCATGGAGGGAGACAACAAAGGTGGGGGGAATGATTTTATTTTCAATTTAGTGTTTGAATTGTGTCAATTTTGAGAATTTTAATCTGCTGTCTATATTTTGCACTGCTCAGGAAGACATATATTTGTTTCTTTTTCTCTGGGGGTTGTACTGTATGCAGAGTCTTGAATCTTAGGGTTTCTTTTTTATATATTAGTACTTTTAGTTTTTGGTCCCGTATTTGCCCAGGGGTTATCTGTGTTCTGGTAGGAATGAATGTTGAGAAGCATACAGTGTGCTTTGTGTAGTTTAATTTTGTGATTAACCATTATGTGTTGTTAATAAGATTATATTGTATGTATATATGAAAAATGAATTGAAAAAATTAGTGTTACAATTAGAACTATTATGGGGGCGGGGTCTGTGGCGGAGATTGGGCGGGTCTAGCCCACGATTTAGCCTGTGTTTTGGATTTCGGCCCCTTAATGTGATTGAGTTTGACACCCCTGATCTAAGGCACCTGCCACCCTTCCCCCCCAACCTGGTTTTAGCACAAAATTAACATTTGAGCACACACGGCTTAGTAAAATATTTCTGCAGGCATTTCGGACACTTACTTGAGTTTGAAAAGTCTTTCTGATGTTTAAATCCTGGAGGGATTTTTTTTTTCCATATACCCTCATAGATTCTGATTTAGAATTAAATCACCATATGAGAATGCTTTCTACAAAATTATTTTTCTGTCTTTGACATCTGAGAGCTATAGCACCCTGAGGTTGTGGGGCTCAAATCCACACTGCTCCTTGTGACCCTGGGCAAGTCACTTAATCACTCCATTGCCCCAGGTACATTAGATAGATTGAGCCCACCAGGACAGAAAGGGAAAAATGCTTGAGTACCTTAATAAATTAATGTAAACCGTTTTGAGCTCCCCTGGAAGAACAATATAGAAAATTGAATAAATCAATAAATTTACCTTCTATATGTTCTTCAGTTAGAGAGATTAGTATAATCTTATATCTACACCAAGAATACTAAATCCCTGTAGCTTCTGGATAGAGAATAATGGAATGAATTCAAACAGCAACTGTAATAAAAATCATATATTCAGGAGTTGTTCCAAAAGAGAAAATGTGAATCATGACCAGAAAAAGATAGTTGGCAGGTGTAGATTGTGAAAAACATGTTTTTGATAACATAATTAGAATTTCGCTTGGTGTAGCTGAATCAAAGCACACCCTTTATACATCAGATTATATCATAAAAGTATTTATTTATTAGGATATATTTACTCAGGGCAGTGTACAGCAAGAATTCGTAAAACATAGACAAATACAGCAATAAATATATTCAAATAATAATATTAAGTAAATTACAATATCAACTCAATATGAACCCAAACATTTTAATAGGCCTCATAGGGTGTAAGCAAAGATGAAACACACAGATACATGTAAAAGGAATGCAGTAAGATACGTAAGTACAAGGAAATCCTGTTTCTCCATGGCTGGGCCTGATTGGTGGAATGCCCTTTCGGGAATTTTGAGATTCTGTGAAGAACTCATCGTTTTTTGCAGCAGCATTTTTCTTGACATGAGAGGATTAGTTTAATTGCAGGTGATGTACCTTGATAATTTCCTCATCTTTGGAAAGACATGATGTGTGGTATTCTTCTGTGCCTTCTATGTTTTTATTGGCTTACCCCCCCCCCTCCCTTTTACTAAACCATGATAGCGGTTATTAGCACAGGGATGCTCCGCGCTGCTCCCGACGCTCATACAGCTCCTATGAGCGTCGGAAGCAGCACGGAGCATTCAGCAAAGCTCCTTGCGCTAATAACCACTATCACGGTTTAGTAAAAAGGGGGGGGTAGTTTTTATTGTTTAAGATTGTTGTGGAAATGTGTTGTATTCCATACTGTGTATGCTTACTGTGAACCGCTTTGGTTCAAAGTGGATTCTAAATGTTTTCAATAAATAAGATAGAATAATAGAAATTAGAGAAAGTAACACATATAGAAAGAAAGGTGCTTGAATATTATCTCAGGCAGGGTAGGAATGGATAAGCATATCCGGTTACAATTTGTGCAGCCAGTGCAGAGAATGACATGGGGACAAAGTATGTCACCATTTACCTCAAAATGCGCCCTAAATAGAACATTCAAGGGTCTTATGGGACACTGCAAGGCCACCCACACATCACACATACACCCACAGTCTGAAAAAAGAAGACACAGAAAAAAAAGTGGAGAAAAAGCCTCAGTTAAGCTTCATATGGCTAAATAAACTCCACTTATGTGTCTTCACTATATCAAAAACAGTGGCGAAAAAATGAGTAGCAGCCCCCCAAAAAACACCTCACATCCAGCACGCCAAAATCTCACATACAAACATTGTGTGAAAAAAGATGTGAGGTGTCCTTGCATGCTCCATCTCTGCCCCCATCCCTGCGAGCTTCGTCTCCTGCCCCCGCACACTCTGTTCTCACTTGCACAATCTTCAAACACTTATGATTTTATATTTAAATCTTTTTATTAAAGTATAAAAAAGGAAAATATTCTGTACCAATGTTTATAAATCACAAATAGAATCTTCCATTTCAAGCTGGTTTTGGTACAGCCTTCGCAAAGATTCAGTTGCCTATGTTTTTACATCATCTGGGAAGGTAATTGGATTGTCTTTCAGACATGGGTATGGAAGAGAACCTAAACTGTATAGTGGATAAATAGGAAAATAAGTGTCTATTAAATGTTGGAAATGTTCCTTGATGCCAGCAACAATGGATGAATCTGTTGCAGTAACAGTAAGATGCTTGGCCAGCTAGGCATATAATGGAAGGACGTTGCAGATGGTAGGAGTCTGATCAGCAGACAAGACTCATGTTGCCACATCAAAGACACAAATGCTTGCCTAACCCCCAGTAAGCTCATCCCTTAAAAGATTTCAAAGAATCTTGTTATTCCAGAGATGAACTTGTGTGTGAAAGGAAAGAGGTCGGACCTCAGTCAGAGAGATGTACTCATTCTAGGACTTGAATCACACTCTCGTGACAATATGCATAAACTTGATTTGCATGCACTGCTTCCATTATATGCAGATTTCTTTCATGCATATTCATTGTGGATATCCTGAAAACGTGACTGATAAGGGGGTTCTCCAGGACTGAGTTGAGAAACACTGCACTAGCCCACATATCTGGCTACTTAAGACACCTGTGTGGAATTTTGCTTGGCTTTCCCATACCAGGTGCTGTTCTAGACACAGGTATGTACTGTTTCATTCAGATACTTGGGGGGTAGGAAGGGGTCAGTGACCACTGGGGAAGTGTGTGTGTGGGGAGGCATAACTTCTTGCATCCAGTGGTCATCTGGTCAGTTTGGATAACTTTTTGGTACTTAGATGCTTCTAAAGAATATCTAAGTTCTGTCCAGGACATCTTGTGAAAGCTTTGATTATTGCTGCAAGACATCCAAGTCTAAGATCGCCCAAATCCTGCCCAAAACACACTTCTAACACACTCCTTTATGAGTTAGATGTTCTGGAGGGCGAACGTCCTACAAGACATCTAAAATATTTGTTTTGAAAATTGGCACTTGGACGTTTTGCTGCCACCAGGGTCCCTCGCTCCTGACAATCTCCCCAACATCACCCCCCCCCCCGCACCTTTACATTGAAGGATGGCAGTTGGGATGCCCACTCTCTCTCACCACCAGGGTCATCAACTCCCTCGACAAAGGCCAGCATAAGGGATGACTACTCCTTCCAGCTAGCAGGCCCACCTCTTCAAAATGACAGGCCTTCCCAGTGCATCCTGGGATACACTGGGGAGGGGCCTAAGACTCTGATTGGCCCAGGCACCTAAGGCCCCTCCCACGGGGGAACTGAGGCCAGCACGGGCAGCAGGTTGGAAATGCTGCTCACACCAGCGATGAGTTAGAGGTACGAGGGAGGGAAGGCAGTAAAGGAGTGAGGGGGACAGAGAGAAGGGTGGGAGTACCACTGCCCCAGGCACCTCCTACACTTGTTACACCACTGGCACTGCCAACTGAACATCTGTCCTAACGATATTATTTGTGTTATTCTTACATACAGAGCTATCAAAAGAGGGAAAGGGACTGGGCCCTATAATACAGCCTTTTTGTAGTTTTACAACCACACTCAAAGCGGTTTACATACAGGTACCCCAAGCATTTTTCCTGTCTGTCCTGGTGGGCTATTTTTGAACCCACTCTCCTGTTTTTCTTACCCTTTATTAGACTGTAAGCCATTTAGACAGAACTCTGATGGGCAAGATAGAAAATTAATCAATAAATATGAATAAAAACTTTAATCTTCTGGTTCCTTCTTAACTCTACCCACAGACCACCTCAGCACTAACCAAACAATGGTCAGAATATTTATTCTGCTGACTATCCCCTCCCAGTCTGCTTAAACCTCACTGAATACCTACCCAAAGAGATTAACTCCATTTTTTTTGTTGTTGTTTACAGAAGTTGCATTGGTTTCCTGTGATGGATAGGGTTGTACCTGAGTTTTTATTGCTCATGTTCAGAGCTCTTAGGCATCCAGCTTACTTATTTATTTATTCAATTTTCTATACCGTTCTCCCAAGGGAGCTCAGAACGGTTTACATGAATTTATTCAGGCACTCATGCATTTTTCCCTGTCTGTCCCAGTGGGCTCACAATCTATCTAATGTACCTGGGGCAATGGGGGGATTAAGTGACTTGCCCAGGGTCACAAGGAGCAGCGTGGGTTTGAGCCCACAATCTCAGGGTGCTGAGGCTGTAGCTTTAACCACAGCGCCATACACTGTATCTAAAGGAATACTTGAATCGGTATTGTCCATGCAGGGAATTAAGATCGAGTCAGGAGGGATTGTTGAATGTCAAGTTTCAAGTTTAATAAAGATTTGATTAATCGCTTAATCAGAATTCTAAGCGATGTACATATCACTAAAATTATGTCCCCTCCCTGAAAGATCTGTGCTATGTACGTCTAGAGACAGAGTCTTTGTAGTTACTGCTGTCTCACACTGAAGTGAAGGCATTGTTCCTGGAATTTGGGTCCCTCTCCTTTAAAACAAAGGCCTAACAATTTGGTGGTTCTCTCGGTTAACGTTTCGTGCTCATGGGGTGCTCCGTCTGTCTCACCCCGATGTGTTGCAGGTTCTCAGGCTCAGTTTATATGGTTGAGAAGATGGGGGGCGGAGTGGGCAGGGAGCAGCTCCGCTTGTACTGTCTGAGTTGGGTATGACAGTTTTTTGGGGTAGATTTTTATGGCTTTTAATGGGTGCTTATTCAGTTGATGATTTCAAGTGCATATCATGCTATTGCATATGTCACGTATATTGTGTTTTTAGCAGTTTTATGTTTTAGATTTTTTTATTCAGTTGTACACTCTATGAGTAAATTATGTTTCAGTTAAACATGGTTTATAAACTTGCAAATTAAACATTCTGTCCTTAATCCTGAGTCCTGTGGATTGCTATACTCTCTCGAGGAACGCAGAGAGAGGGGAGATATGATAGAGACGTTCAAATATGTAACTGGCCGTATTGAGGTAGAAGAAGATATCTTTTTCCTTATAGGACCTATGGCAACAAGAGGGCATCCGTTGAAACTCAGGGGTGGGAGATTTCATAGCAACACTAGGAAGTATTTCTTCACTGAAAGGGTGGTTGATCGTTGGAATGATCTTCCACTTCAGGTAATTGAGGCAAGCAACGTGCTTGATTTTAAGAAAAAATGGGATAAGCATGTGGGTTCACTTCGTGGAAGTGCTTAGGGGGGAGGGTAACTTAGAGTGGGCAGACTTGTTGGGCCAATGGCCCTTTTCTGTCGTCACATTCTATGTTTTTATCTATGTTTCTACCTACCTTCAGCCAGAAATATCGTAATAGCGCAGGAGCATGTGGCAGCGCTGAATCACAAAATAAAATGTATTAACACAAATAAGAGAGAAGATTTGGGAACGGCACCAGAAGGCAAAGCAACAAAGCCAAGAAACTGATTAGAAAAAAAAAATCATGGAATAATTTACCACACTCAGAGAGAAACAGACACGCAAGGATAATTAGTCATCTAGGACAAAAAAAAATAGGAGGGTCACTTCCATTTCAAATTCATGGAATCTTGCTAGAGTCCGTTTTCCGCTTCTTGAGAGTTGTAGCTACAGGGCAGTGGCAATCCTGTTGGAGCATCAGCAATCCAGACCACCCACGCTGATCTCAGCTCCTGGGAGCTCAGCTTGCTCTTGCAGGCTTCACGTTGTTTATTCCTCCCTGGAAGATAGATGACATATGATGTTAACAGTTGCTGGGGGACTTCTAGTCATGGCTGATTCCAAAGCCATAACATAACATAAAATCCATTTCTAGACCACATAATCTTTAAGTTCTATGTGGTTTACAAAGGATTAGCTAAGAATACATAATTAGAGATAGTTAGGAATCTAGGAATCCAAGAACTTTGAAAATAAGTAAGTCTTCAGCTGTCTCCTAAAATGCAAATATGAGACAGATGTCGATAGTGAACGTTTAAACTCTTTATCTCAAATTGCAGTCTGGTATGCAAGCATTCGATCGTGATATCTTATTAATTTACAACCTTTCACTGACGGAAAAATCAAAAGCACTTTAGAGCTCTGAGAAAATTTTTGAGTGGGGAAACAAAATAACTCCATCAGGTAAGAAGGAGCTTCACCAGCTAAAAACACTTTTGTAATACATGCAACCCAGTTTAAAGATAACCCGCGCCACCACTGGTAGCCAGTGCAACTCTCGATAAATATGAGATACGTGATCATACTTTTTCCAAGTCATAAATAAGTCTTACTGCAGTGTTTTGAATAATTTTCAATCTTGAAAGATGTTTCTTAGTCCCAGCCATGTAAACTATATTACAATAGGCCAAATAGCTCAATACCAAAGACTGTACCCCCCCCTCGCATGCTCACCTTCATCACCTCATTGCTTGTAATTATGATCAATTGTAACTATGATCAATTGTAATTTCTTGTTAATTTTGTTCCAATATCTTCATTACTTGTAAATATAGTTTATTGTAATTTCTTATTAAGTTTTGTTTAATTGATGTGAACCGCCTAGAACTCCCTGGGTATGGCGGTATACAAAAATAAAGTTATTATTATTATTAAAAGCCAAAAAATTGAAATAAGCCCTAAGAGTGTGCAGTTTCCAAAGAATATGGAAAACCATTACAAACTACCAGATATACTTGATTACACATAATTAGATTTTGATCAATGGAGAGGAAGCCTCTCAGTATTATATATTATATATAGCGTTCAGTCCTACTACCGACCCCCAGGGCAGTCTGAAGAAACTGATGGAGAAATGACAGATGAGATAAAACTCAACAGCAAGGGAGGAAATGCAGTTATCATGGGTGACTTCAATTATCTGGGGATAGACTGGAACCTAGGCACCTCTGGCTGCAGTAGGGAGGCCAAATTCCTGGATGCTGTAGGCGATTGCTTCCTGGAACAACTTGTCAAGGAAAATACGAAAGGAAATGCAATTCTGGACTTAATTCTAAATGAACTACGAGGCCCGGCACAAGGTCTAGAAGTAGAGGGGACGCTGGGAAGCAGTGATCAACAATATGATCCGCTTCAACTGGGACAAGGGGGCAAAACATCGATCCAGAACGACAGCCACAGCACTGAACTTCCGAAAAGGGAATTACAAAGGGATGAGACTCATGTTGGGAAGAAGATTAAGAAGAGGATAAGCACTGTAAAGACGCTAGAACAGTCATGGTCCCTTTTTAAGGACACAGTCACCAAGGCACAAAATCTATATCTACCCCCGTATCAACAAGGAATCCAAAAAGAAAAAGAACAAGGAACCGGCGTGGCTCACTGTAGCGGTGAAGGAAGCGATCAGAGGCAAGAAGACTTTGTTTAAGGAATGGAAAAGGTCAAAAACAGACGAAAACTGGAAAAAGCACAAACAGCATCAAATGCAGGTGCCATAAAGCGGTAAAAGGGGCCAAAAGAGACTACGAGGAAAAAATACACAAGGAGGCAAAAAACTTCAAGCCATTTTTTCAATATATCAAGGGGAAATGACCTGAAAAGGAAATGGTGGGACCCTTGGATGACCATGGAATACAGGGAGGGCTAAAGGAGGACAAAGCCATCGCCAACAAACTGAACACATTTTTTGCGTCTGTATTTACCAAAGAGGATATACACAACATATCGAAAGCCAACAGGCTATATGTAGGAAATGAAGACAGGAAACTGACTGGGTTGATGGTCAGTCTAGAAGAGGTATGCATGCAGATTGATAGACTTAAAAACGATAAATCTCATGGACCGGATGGCATCCATCCGAGGGTAATAAAGGAACTGAAGGGGTTATAGCTGAACTCCTTCTACTAATAGCCAATCTGTCGTTCAAATCAGGAAGGATTCCAGAAGACTGGAAAGTGGCGAATGTTACGCCGATCTTCAAGAAAGGTTCGAGGGGAGATCCAGGAAACTACAGACTGGTGAGTCTGACCTCGGTACCGAGAAAGATGGTAGAGGCGTTGATAAAGGACCGCATCATTGACCACCCTGATGGACACAATCTGATAAGGACCAGCCAGCACGGCTTCAGCAAAGGAAGATCTTGCTTGACGAACTTGCTGCACTTCTTTGAGGGAATTAACAGGCAGATAGACAAGGGTGACCTGGTCGACATTGTATATCTGGAATTTCAGAAGGCATTCGACAAGGTCCCGCATGAATGACTATTTCAAAAAATTGTGAGCCATGGAATTGAGGGTGAAATACTCACATGGATTGAAAACTGGTTGGTGGATAGGAAAGAGAGAGTGGGGATAAATGGATAATACTCAGACTGGAAAAGCGTCACAAGTGGAGTGCCACAGGGTTTGGTGCTTGGGCCTGTGCTCTTCAACATTTTTATAAACTACCTGTAAATTGGTACGACGAGCAAAGTGATTAAATTTGCAAACGATATGAAGTTTTTTAGAGTAGTGAAGATGCAGAAGGATTGTGATGACCTGCAACGTGACATAAACATGCTCGAGAAATAGGCCGCGACATGGCAAATGAGGTTTAATGTGGATAAGTGTAAGGTGATGCATGTCGGTAACAAAAATCTTATACACGAATACAGGATGTCTGGTGCGGTACTCGGAGAGACCCCCCAGGAAAGAGACTTGGGAGTACTGGTCGATAAGTCGATGAAGCCGTCCGCGCAATGCGCGGCAGTGGCGAAAAGGGTGAACAGAATGCTAGGAATGATTAAGAAGGGGATCACAAACAGATCGGAGAAGGTTATCATGCCACTGTACCGGGCCATGGTACGCCCCCACCTGGAATACTGCATGCAGCACTGGTCGCCGTACTTGAAGAAGGACATAGTACTACTCAAAAGGGTCCAGAGAAGAGGGATTAAAATGGTTAAGGGGCTGGAGGAGTTGCCGTACAGTGAGAGATTGGAGAAACTGGGCCTCTTCTTTGAAAAGAGGAGACTGAGAGGGGACATGATCAAAACATTCAAGATAATGAAGGGAATAGACTTAGTAGATAAAGACAGGTTGTTCACCCTCTCCAAGGTAGGGAGAATGAGAGGGCACTCTCTAAAGTTAAAAGGGGATAAATTCCGTACAAACTTAAAGAAGTTCTTCTTCACCCAGAGTGGTGAAAAACTGGAATGCTCTTCCGGAGGCTGTTATAGGGGAAAACACCCTATAGGGATTAAAGACAAGTTCCTGCTAAACCAGAACATACACAGGTGAGGTTAGACTCAGTTAGGGCACTGGTCTTTGACCTAAGGGTCGCTGCAGGAGTGGACTGCTGGGCACGATGAACCACTGGTCTGACCCAGCAGCGGCAATTCTTATGTTCTTATTCTTTGTGACTGTGCAGCGCTGCGTGCGTCTGGTAGCGCTATAGAAATAATAATGGTAATGGTAGTATTTTTTCCAGGAGTTCATCAGTGAGTCTAGCCCAGTGCATGCCCTCATGCTAATTTCGGATAACTTTAGAAATCTACACTTTGAGATTGAAACGTGTCCTTGCCTCAGCTTCTCAAAATCTAGTCTTGGTCTATTCCACATGCTAGAATTACACAAGATGCTGTAAATCATGATGTTTAGATGTGCCGAGGCAACGAACATTTGACAAAAACAAAGTGTTCTGTTCACAGAGAGAGAGTGAAGCATTATAGGATGACCCAGTCAATCACATTACATTCGGGATTTCTATTCTCCCATTACTTTGCGGTTCAAGGCGGATTACAAAATAATTATTGGGGAAGAATTACAAAGGGATATTACAAAAGGAATCATGCTGTTCCTAATTTAGCTATAGGAGTCCAGAGAGGGGCCACACCGATCTGCAACAGAGCAGACCCGAAACAGAAGCAGATCCAAATCCAATACAATAGATCCACCAAGTGGCACTTATGATTGTAATAGCTTTTCCATTTGAGGTTTAATCTGTTGTGCTGAGCAACTACAAACAGTACAAAACACAGCCCTGAGACTGATCTATTCGCTGATGATATACGACCACATCACCGCCGAATACCTCAAGTCACACTGGCTCTCAATACAAGCAAGAATATAATTCAAAAATTTGACTGGAGACAGCCCAGCCTATCTGAACAACCACCTTATCCGAACTACCACAACCAGGCAAAGGAGTACCCAGACACCATTCATACCACCCACCCCCCAATCAGAGGCGTCAAACACAATGGCCTACTGGCCATGCAAGCAGCGAAACTTGACCACCAACTCTCCAACCTACTGATCACGACACCAGACTACAAAACTTTCAGAAAAGAAATAAAAACCCCGTTTTTTCAAGAAATCCATCAAGACAAACTAACTTCGCAGGAAGCATTTCAAGTAACCCGCTCAACTCTAACTCTTCTGGAAATGTCCAGATAACTAACCTCTTATGTAGTCCGCCTTGAACCGCAAGGTAATGGCGGAATAAAAGTCACTAATGTAATGTACAGTATATGAAAATTGGGAGTGTGGCTATCACATACCCACAGTTATGGTGGTTCTATTTTATTGGCTTTGGACCTGCTTCTGTTTAAGACGAATCTGGCTCTATCCATTTTACTGCTTTTGTTGAAAATAGCTACTTTCCAAAGCTTCTTATTTTTCAGGTGGTGGGGAGAGTCCAGAAATTTCTACCAACTTCCAGCTCAACTAGAACCACCCTGCGACTACAGTGCCTTCAAATTTCATTCCCATCTACCCTGGGTCATTCCCCCCCCCAAAAAAAAAAAAAAAAAAAATGTTTAGTCCTTGCCTCCCTCCATCTACCTCAGTCTTTGTAACAGTAGCTCTTGATCAGGGTCTACAGACGATTTGGCTCATAATCAAAATACATAGATGTCCAGAAAGCATCCTAAATCAGCACTTGGCCGTCCATGTGCCGATAATCAAATCCGTCTTTCTGTATATCTAGCGAGGTGTTCCAGCCTCTGTACATTCAGAGCACAAGATGGCTGTGGTGGAGATGTGTTATGGACGGGCTTTGGGCGGTCTCAAGGGTGGGTTAGACATGGACGTCTTGCGGCAATAATCAAAATTTTGCAAGACATCCTGGACAGAACTTATACGTTTGGAACTAGACCAGTTTTAGAAGGGTCTAAGTGCCACAAAGGTGCCCAAACTGACCAGATAACCACTGCATGCATCAAGGTAAGACACCCCCACACTCCCCCGGTGCTCCCTGACCCCCTTCCACCACACAAAAAAAATAGAACAAAAAGGTACATGCCTGTCTCTGAAACAGCAGCATCTGGTATGGGGAAGCCTAGTAGAGCTGCTAATGAACCCTAGAGAGGAGGACCCAGGCCCATAAGCCACTCTAACCACTACATTAATGGTAGAATGTGTGAGTCCACCCAAAACCTACTATACTGCTATATAGGTGCCACCTGCAGCCATAAGTCCCATTGGGGTGATAAACAGGAGGGTATAGTAGGTCTGAGGGGTTCACCCTAAATTATGAGGGGGTTATGGTGAGATGTATTTGAAGTTCACAGCAGTGCCCTCTAAGGTGTCCCATTGCTCTGTCAGGATGTCTATGTGGCTAATCCATTACTCTGCTGGCTCTACCTATGTCCAAATGGCCATGATTAGGGAATTTTCAACCTGGATATTTTTCCTGATTGAAAATAGGGTATAAATTAGACATTCTGGTGGCCAAAATGTCTAAATAGATGATTTTTTTTTTTTTTTTTAATTGTATTTGGACATCCAGCAGTTTGCCATTCAAAAATGGCCATTTTTGTACCTCCAACTTTGGATGTTCAGCTGGAAATGTCCAAATTGGAGATGGGGGGGGGGGTGATTTAAGTGCCTCTCCACGGCTTCCTTTAGAGCCCAATACCTTTGAGTTTACCCAGATGGGAGCACTAACTGTTCCTCAGTAGCTGTTTTGCCCCAGGCCCACTTATCCCCTGTTAGCTCCAAGAAAAGCACACAGCCTTGGAAAAAAGAATATGTTGTTTTGAACTGTTAAAGTGAATATCTGGCATAAAGCATATGAATATGCACATGCTGTATGAAGGCCTGCAGTCCTCCCCTCTGTGCGTCCTGCGTTTTTTCCATGCATTCCTCAGTGAATTTGTACATGCCAGAAATGTTTTCCCCTTTTGACATGCCATCTTTATAGAAAGGCAGAAACCAGAACAAGTCTACGAAGGCATGCTGGATACTTTAAGTCATAGTTTTCCACAGAACAGCCAATTATCAACTGTTCTCTACTAAATGCAACAAGCAAGCGGGCTCTGATTTTCCGAGAAGCAATGCTAGGAACAAGGATACCTTATGAATTCAGAAAATGGAAATAGAGAATTTTTGAAGAGAAGGAAAAGGGCTTTTCAGTACAGAAGAGATGAGCTGAAAGAGCTTTGGATTCCTCCAAGCATCCTCTTTTCTACATGTGATTCAGGAACTCTGGTCTGGTTAACTCTGTGTGGTTTTTCCACTCTCAGCACTGCCACAATTGTGACACCAGAGGGTGCCCATACACCCACCTGAATCCTGAAATTTTGTCATAGCACCACCTGTTGGCTGTAGAGGCAAAGATTTCACCAGTCTCCGAGGACATAGGCCTGACTCTAGACCAGGGGTGAGGCAAGTCCGGTCCTCGAGAGCCGGAGCCAGGTCAAGTTTTCAGGATATCCACAATGAATATGTATGAGATGGATTTGCATGCGCTGCCTCCTTGAGATACAAATCTATCTCATGCATATTTATTGTGGATATCCTGAAAACCTGACCTGGCTCTGGCTCTCAAGGACCGGAATTGCCTAACCTTGCTCTAGACCAGTGGTTCCAACCCTGTCCGGGGGGGGGGCCCCCAGCCTGTCGGGTTTTCAAGATATCCCTAATGAATAGGCATATGAGAGATTTGCATGCCAATCACTTCCATTATATGCAAATCTCTCTCATGCCTATTCATTAGGGATATCTTGAAAATCCGACTGGCTGGGGTTCCCCCCAGGACAGGAATGAGGACCATTGCTCTAGACCCCCTCAAATGTGATGTAAACACTGAGACAAGTGGCTTAGAAATTCCTAGATCTTAATATTCTCAAAGAAACAAAAATAAAATAGCCTTCTCTTCATATTGCTTGAAAAAGAATCACGGGGATTTTGTTTGCGTTCCTGCTATTCTACAAGTTTCCAGGGCCAGGTTCACTGCCTTACAAGCACAATAGTTTCCCCCCTCCCCCGCCCCCAAAGTTTTTCCTGCCATTCTCTTTCTTAGTTCTGTAGAAATGATAAGTAATAGTAGTAGTGACTCTTCTCAGGAGGTGCCATTAGAGCCAGACCACGTTTCATTATTAACAACACAAACATCTTGTCACATCCCTTAATAACATTATGTTTTATTAAAACTTGTTATACCGCCTGTTTGTAAGACAGGTCCAAGCGGTTTACAATATAAAAACCATAAAAAAGGAACTCCATATATAACAGGACAGCTCTAAAAGGAACACACAACATACACTTAGAGAATGACACGGGGACAAATTTTTCCCCATCCCCGTAGGAACTCATTTTCCCATCCCTGCCCCCATTCCTGCAAGTTCTGTCCTCATCTGCACAAGCCTCAAACACTTTAAAATCATAAGTGTTCGAAGCTTTTACAATTAAGGCATTGTTTAGCAGTGGTTCCCAACCCTGTCCTGGAGGAACACCAGGCCAATCGGGTTTTCAGGCTAGCCCTAATGAATATGCATGAAGCAAATTTGCATGCCTATCACTTCCATCATATGCAAATCTCTCTCATGCATATTCATTAGGGCTAGCCTGAAAACCCGATTGGCCTGGTGTTCCTCCAGGACAGGGTTGGGAATCACTGGTTTACAGGAATTGGGGCAGGGACAAGGACAGCAACAGAACTCACGGGGGTGGGACAGGAAAATTGAGTTCCTGCGGGAATGGGGATAAATCTTTCCCCATGTCATTCTCTACATACACTCCCTCATTCACACCTACGACTTACTACACTTACCGTATATACTTGATTATAAACAGGGATTTTGGGACCAGAAAATTGGCCCAAAAATGGGGGTCCCAGTTTACATTCGAGCCAATACACCCCCCTTCCAAAATTATTGCAGGCTGCCACCGTCACCGCAAGGCTCAGCACCCTGCCGCCCTCTATGTCCTAGCCTCATACCTCTACTGCCGATCGTCGGTGGAGGTGCGGCGGGTAGGAGCGAACTTTCCACAAGAACCATTAAGGAAGCCACTCAGCACTGAGCAGCAGCGCCAAATTGTGTGCCTGCTTGTGCTTTTCAGTGGCCAAAAACACGGCAGCCAATTAACAGCGGGGCAGGAACTTGGAAAGTTCGCTCCTGCCTGCTGCACCTCCACCAACGATCGGCAGTAGAGGTATGAGGCTAGGACAGGGAGGGTGAAAGGGTGCAGAGTCTGACGGGGGAGGGAAGGAAGGGTGCTTGGTGCAGTGTCCGACAGGAAGGGAGCTGGGTGCAGTGCCTGACAGGGGAAGGAGGGAGAGAAGGAAGGATGCTGGGTGCAGAGCCTGACTGGGGAGGGAGGGAGGGAGGGAGAGAGGAAAGTAAGGGTCCTGGGTGCAGTCTGACAGTAAGGGAGCTGAGTGCAGTGCCTAAGAGGGGAAGGAGAGAGGGAAGGAAGGAAGGGGGATAGCTGCAATGCCTGATAGGAGAGGGAGGGAAGGGTGCTGGGTGCAGAGCCTGACAGGCAGGACACTTGAATATTAAGCCGCCTGACTTATATTAGAGTCAACCATTTTTCCTCCTTTTTTGGGGGGAAAAGGAGGTCTCGAGTTATATTCGAGTATATACGGTAATCAGAAAGATCCTTGTATCATTTCTATATCTCACAGAGAAATAATATATTATGTACTAAATCTGAATATGTTGACAATTCTCCAAAAGCTTTATGGAAATAAAAGGTTTTCAACATTGTTTTAAATTCTTTAACATTCGCCTCCAGTCTCAATTCTCACAGAAGATGATTCCACAATTGAGGGACTATAAAGTATAAAGCTTTAGTTCTAGCTGATTCCCATTTAGCTCTATTTGGTAAAGGGAGAACTAATCTATTGTCCTGACTCGATCTCAAAGTTCTTGCAGGCATATATGCAATTGTCAAATTATGCAAATAATTAGGTTGATGCGAAAAGAAGGTTTTGTGTGTAAGAGTCAAGATCTTGAATTGAATCCTGTAAGAAACTGGCAGCCAATGATACTGTTTTGTGCCCCTCTTTCTATCGGGTTCCAATCCTGCGTTAAGTATGCCTCTGTGGAACTCCTTCCAGCCACTTCCTAGGGTTTGTACCAGGGTGGAACACTTTAGACCAGGGGTTCCCAAAGTTCCTCCTTGAGGGCCGAATCCAGTCGGGTTTTCAGGATTTCCCCAATGAATATGCATGAGATCTATGTGCATGCACTGCTTTCAATGCATATTCATTGGGGAAATCCTGAAAACCTGACTGGATTCGGCCCTCAAGGAGGGACTTTGGGGACCCCTGCTTTAATTTAACCTTCTTAACTCTGGGGACAAGTCTAGACATTACCTCTTTCCTGTTTTGGTGGCTTACCCAGGCTGGTTCAGTGCAAAATCCTCTCTACTAGGGTTAACATATGGCTCCAGAAAAAGGAGGACGGATTGAGACATCCGGGTTTTACTTCCATTGCTTTCAATAGAAGTTAAACCTGGATGTCTCAATCCATCCTCCTTTTCTGGAGCCATATGGTAACACTACGGTCTCTCCTATTTGCATCTGTTTCCTGATTTCCGCTGGGTTCCTGATCATCGGGCCTCACATAACCTTCTGGTTCTCCTTTTTACCTTTTGCCTCAAAGATCACCTTTCTTGGCCTCTACTGCCTACTCCTCCAGCTAAGATAGGGTTACCATATGGCTCCAGAAAAAAGAGGACAGATTTAGGCATCCAGGTTTTTACTTCCATTGCTTTCAATGAAAGTAAAACCTGGATGTCTTATTCTGTTCTTCTTTTTCTGGAGCCATATGGTAACCCTAATAAGAGAACAACATGAAGAAGGAAGATCAAACTGCTGCACTCATGTAGTTAAGCCCTGCAGCATATTCAGGGAGCTCCCCTACTGTGTCCCTTATTAGTCTGGGTTTTGAAAAGCTTCCTCAAAATTGCGTTGGGCAAGCAGCAGGGGGCAGGGCTGGGGCGGAGATGGGAGGAACTGGGCTGGCCTGGGGGTGGGTCTAGACCAGGGGTCTCAAAGTCCCTCCTTGAGGGCCGCAATCCAGTCGGGTTTCCAGGATTTCCCCAATGAATATGCATTGAAAGCAGTGCATGCAAATAGATCTTATGCATATTCATTGGGGAAATCCTGAAACCCCCGACTGGATTCCGGTCCTCGAGGACCGGAGTTGCTCACCCCTGGTTTAGAAGATAAGTTTAAGAAATGTATCATCTTTATTAGCTAGTGGTTGGGACAGGGGGTGCTGTGATGGTCCCCATCAGCAACCCTTGCTTTGTTCATTAAACACCAAGCACTCAGGTTGTGGGTCTCGCAGGGGTCTCAAAGTCCCTCCTTGAGGGCTGCAATCCAGTCGGGTTTTCAGGATTTCCCCAATGAATATGCATGAGATCTATGTGCATGCACTGCTTTCAATGCATATTCATTGGGGAAATCCTGAAAACCCGACTGGATTTCGGCCCTCAAGGAGGGACTTTGAGATCCCTGGTCTAGGGGTCCCTACTTATTATTAGCCTGTCTCCTGGGTTTCTGATCCTCCATTAACACTTCTGAGAAGATTTTTCCTCCTCCTCCATCCCCCACTCCCCATGTTGCCTCCCTCTAATGCAGGGGTAGGCAATTCCGGTCCTCGAGAGCTGGAGCCAGGTCAGGTTTTCAGGATATCCACAATGAATATGTATGAGATGGATTTGCATGTACTGCCTCCTTGAAATGCAAATCTATCTCATGCTTATTTATTGTTGATATCCTGAAAACCTGACCTGGCTCCGGCTATCAAGGACCGGAATTGCCTACCACTGTCCTAGGGCTTCTCTCCCCTTTCTCTTTCTGGGCATGTCTCCTTCTCTGCTGGAGGTGTTTCAGCCTCTTCCCCTAGCATCCTGCATTGTTCTTAATTACTTTCAGCTGTTGACTGACATGCCTTTCTGGAAGACAGTTCAAAAGATATGCGCTGAGTTAACCTTTGAGGCTTATCCAGTGCCTTCTGGGGAATATAGTTCTCCAGATTTAACAAGTCTCTCTTTCCACCTTCTGGATTCATAAGGTATCTTTGTTCCTTGTATTGCTTTCATCAGAAAATTAAATGCTTAAATAATAATGAGGCCTGCAGATAGCATGCACCTCATATACCACTGAGAATGTATTAGTTTTTTAATCACTTCCAATAAATACTTTTATGCATATTGAAATACAGGGTAGAGGCCGGCCAAATTTCAGTTTCGGATTCGGCACCAAAACTGAACCAAATCCTGGTGTGGGTTTTGGCCGAAAAAGCCAGAGCATTTTCAACTGAAACTGAATCTTCACCCCCAATCGCTCTCCATTGCACCCCTTCTCACCTGATCACCTGGGCTCCTGCTCATATTGGTTCCAATCACAAAATGGATGCTGGAACCTCTAGCAACAGTCGTTTAGATTGGAGTAGAGCCAGGGCTACTTCAAGGAAGCAGTGGCATAGGGCAGAAATGAGTGGGGTTTGTTCCTGCTTCCAAAGAGGACACCGGACTACCAGGGTTTCACTAAGTTAGGCCCATATGGGTCTATTGCTGGTTGAGTGGGAAGGCGATAGGGGTGGGAGTGGCCATTGGGAGGAAGGCTTTTATGTTTGGGGGAACGAGTGAAGGGCAGTTTCATTTATGGTTTCAGATTCTATTGAAAACAAGTGGCCAGTTTTGTTCACGGATTCTATTTTGGCAGAAACCAAAGATCATGAGTTCAGTCAGGTTCTACACTGATACACTGAAATAGTAAGAAATTTAGGAAAATACTCAGGGTTAGTTGAAAGGTATGAGGTTCCCTAGACAAACCTTTAACCTTGTATATCCTTAATTTTCAGGACCCTGACCCCTACCTCCTTGAAATTCTGATAAGCTCAACACTCATATCACCCCAGATCCACAATTGCACAGTATTGGAAAAGTTGATTTCACAGAGACAAACGATAACAAATAGATGGTTTGCTAGTGAAGTATACGAGTTTTGGTGCCTTGCACATTTATTTAGACATGCTTATATCCATAATGATTATGATAGCTGGATATTTATGAAAGTATATACAGTAGTGATAAGTTTTATGGACCTTGGTTATGATTTTTTTTTATTTGATATTTGGGCAACAGAGTCAAGTAATATAGCTGCTTACGGGCCTTTTTTAAAATAAGCACCAGAATCAACCTGAACAGAATGCAAATTTTTATGCACAGATTTACAGCTGCTCCAAGAAGGCCTTTGCATTTATAGAATGTAAACTTTGGGGTATAGAAGCAGTATATAAATAATAAAACAATAAATACCCACGTACATCACACCTCCCCCTTGCTCTACCCAAGCTCCATCCTTGGGAATACCTACACAAACCTATCTAAGCTTATATGGCCACCCAAGAAACTTTATATGCAGAACAAGCTTTATAATATTGTCCCCATAAAGTCTGACCGCACGTAGCAAAAGTTTCTTTGGAGAAAAGGCTGACGGCAGCGTGAAAAAGATGCCATCCCAGCTGAGATGAGGTCGGTGAACTACACCCAAGGAAATTGGGAACTTGATTAGTAGCCGCACTGCTCTCTGTGACGCGGCGTTCTCTTCATGCCCAAGTGCCCGTCAGTAATCAGTTTTAGCTACAATGCTGGCACCTCAAGTGCACTTCAAGTACAGTCTAGCAGGGCCTGTGGTGACACAGACAGAACACAGAGCAGAAGAGCAGCCTAGTGCTTAATGCAGTGGACTGTGATCCTGGAGAACCGAGCTTAGTTCCCACTATACCTCTTTGTGACCCTTGGTAGGGTTGCCAGAGTTTCTAATTGAAAAATCCAGACCACTGGCCTGCCCAGCTCTGCCCATCCCCGCCCTAATCAAGCCTCCAATCCCACCCCTGCTGCCTGCTCTTGTCAGGCGGGGAGGAAGTCCGCGCATGAGCGGATGCGCGGACTTCCTCCCTGCCCGATGCCATTTGAGGAGGCTTTTCAAAACCCGGACAAAGTGCCAGGTTTTGAAAAGCCAACCGGACCTCAAAAGGAGGACATGTCTGGGGAAATCCGTACATCCGGTAACCCTAACTCTGGGCAAATCACTTAACCCTCCATTGCCCAAGGTACAAGCACTTAAGCTTGTAGGCAATTCCGGTCCTCGAGAGCCGGAGCCAGGTCTGGTTTTCAGGATATCTACAATAAATATGCATGAGATAGATTTGCATCTCAAGGAGGCAGTGCATGCAAATCCATCTCATGCATACTCATTGTGGATATCCCGAAAACCTGACCTGGCTCCGGCTCTCGAGGACCGGAATTGCCTATCCCTGCACTAGGGGCAGAGAAAATACTTGCATATAATATGTACCGTATTGCAGTGGGGAGTGTGTGGCGCAGGGGTTAGAGCTGCAGCCTCAGCACCCTGTGGCTGTGGGTTCAAATCAATCAAAACTTATCTCTTTGACAGATGTCTCTGACTCCATTTCTACCATGATGTACTTCTAATCTAATCTAAACCTTACGTTTATATACCGCATCATCTCCACGAATATGAAGCTCGACACGGTTTACAAGAACTTAAAATATAGGTAGAGAAGGAAAAGATTTACATGAACTTATATGTAGAAGGGAAGAGAAAGGGGGGGAGGATAGAATTACAATTTGGTGAAAAGCCAAGTTTTCAGTTGTTTGCGGAATAATTGGAGGGAGCCCAGGTTCCGTAGCGGGATGATGAGGTCATTCCAAAGTCCTGTGATTTTGTAAAACACTTAAGAACATAAGAAGTTGCCTCCGCTGAGGCAGACCAGAGGTCCATCTCGCCCAGCGGTCCGCTCCCGCGGCGGCCCATCAGGCCTAATTGCCTGAACAGTGTCCTGACTGATTATGTAACTGTCTCTAATCCTCTAATCCTATCCCTATAACCTACCTCTACTCCTATCTGTACCCCTCAATCCCTTTGTCCTCTAGGTACCTATCCAAACCTTCTTTGAAGCCCTGTAGCGTGCTCCTGCTTATCACTTTCTCCGGTAGTGCGTTCCATGTATCCACCACCCTCTGGGTGAAAAAGAATTTCCTGGCGTTTGTTCTAAACCTTCCCCCTTTCAATTTCTCTGAGTGCCCCCTTGTACTTGTGGTTCCCCATAATTTAAAAAAATCTGTCCCTGTCCTTTCTATGCCCTTCATGATCTTCACTTCCAGGAAAAATTTGATTAATCTTACCATGTTAATGCAATTTTGAAAGTTTTTTGTAATATCGCTGTCTGTATACATTCTCTTCCTCGGTAAACCACTCTGAGCTGTTTGTGGTATTGCGGTATATAAAAATAAAATTATTATTATTAAACATTTCTAAGTTGCTGCAAGATTTATTCTTAGTACCTAGTTGTTCATAGCTAGAAGTTATAGAATATTTTTCACGCTTGTTGCAGAGCATTTTTACATGTTGACCCAGGGCAATGGAAGCCAATTGAGTTAGTCACTGACCCTTTGACTGGAGCCTGAGCATTTGGACAAAGGGGGGGGATGGGACTTTTATACTGCTTTTTTGTAGGTACACATTCAAAGCAGTTTCCATATATACATACGGTAGGTACTTATTTTGTACTTGAGGCAATGGAGGATTAAGTGACTTGCCCAGGGTCACAAGAAGGAGTGCTGGGATTTGATCCCATAACCTCAGGGTGCTGAGACAGCAGCTCTTCTAATAGGCCACTTCTCACCTACACAGGAAGGAGGAAACATTTTCTCTAAGAGATGAAATTCAAGAATAGGGGATCACGATTTAGAGTTGAATGGAAAAAGACTTGGAGGATAACTATGCAGAAATTCAATTTTTGCTGAGAGAGTGCTGGAATCGTGAAATGACTCACAATCAGAGGTAGGAGTAATAAAACCATTACAGAATTTAAGCACACCTGGGACAGATGCAGAGCAACGTAAAAAGAACAGGTGAGAGATTAGCAGCAGAAATAGAAAAGTGGGTCAGTCCTTGAACTGAACTACCGTACTTACAAATACCACATGTACTTAACCACATGGAGCAAGGCAGAAACTGGGCCTTATCTGTCAGTGTATCTAACCTTTCTATAGCATGTGTGATTAGAGCTATAAATGACAAACAGGAGACTCCTGAGCTAGGCTGTAAAGAGAGAGACATAACCAGCAGAACAAAGGAGGTGTTGATGCTCCTGTGCGGGTCATCAGTAAGGCCACACTTGGAGTATTGTGTTCAGTTTTGGAGGCCGTCTCTGGTGAAGGATTTAAGAAGACTAGAAATGGTCCAGAGGAAGGCAATGCAAATGTGCCAAAAGACATATGAGAATAGACTGGAAGACCTAAACGTGTGCCCTCTAGAGGGCAGGAGGGACAGGGGAGATATAATATAATAATAATAACTTTATTTTTGTATACCGCCATACCCAGGGAGTTCTAGGCGGTTCACATCAATTAAACAGATTTACAAGAATTACAATTAAACAGATTTACAAGAATTAAACAGATTTACAAAAATTACAGTAAATCAGGTTTACAAGAAGCGAAGTCACTGAAGTAAGCATGAAGGGGTTGTATAAATCATTGTAGTTAGCAGGTAAATCAGGTTTACAAGAAGCGAAGTCTTTGAGGTAAGCATGAGGAGGGGTGTATAAATCATTGTAGTTAGCAGGTTGGGGGAGAGCAATGAGAAGGAGTAAAGGGAGAGATCATTTTGTTGGTGGGGGGGGAGAGAAGTGGAAGAAGGGGGGATTAGGGATTCCGTCCGTGGAATAAATGAGTTTTGAGTAGTTTTCTGAAGTCGAGGTAGATGGGTGCCTCGAGCATAATTTGGGCTAGCCATGGGTTGAAATGGATTAATCTAGAACCAAATCTTTTCCAGAGAAGGGAAAATGGTAAAACTAGAGGACATAATTTGAGGAGGAAGACTCGGAAGCAATGTTAGGAAATTCTTTTTCACGGAAAGGGTGGTAGATGCCTGGAATTCCCTCCCGAGGGAGGTGGTGGAGAGGAAAACAGAGACGGAGTTCACAAAAACGCAGGATGAACAGAGGATCTCTAATTAGAAAATGAATGGTATAGATTAAAGAGTTAAGGCCGGTACTGGGTAGTCTGGCACAGTCTGTGTCCGTACGTGGCAATTCGGTATAGGATGGGCTGGGGAGGGCTTCGACAGGAACGCTAGTAATTTGGAACATGATGACAGAGCTGGGCAGGCTTTACGGTCTGAATCCTACAAATGACGAGACGGTTTGGCGTGAGCTTCGATAGTAGCTCCAGTAGTTGAAACCTAAGGAAAGTACCAGGCGGACTTTATGGTCTATGGCCCAGAAATACCAAAGAAAAAAAGACAGTTTAATTTAATCATAAATTTATAATGCATGTAACTATTGTGTGGACTGGATGAACTGTTCAGGTCTTCATCTGCTGTCATTTACTATGTAAGCATGCTGATGCCAGCTCTCTGTGTGGTATTGAGTAACTAGAGATGAATGAGGAAGTATCCATGGATTAGTTCAAGTTCAAGTTTCAAGTTCAAGTTTATTTTTGACTTAATGAATCGCTTAATTTAATTTGCTAAGCGATTTACAGATTAAAAAAAATAGGTACATCAGATTAATTATAAAAGGATACATAGGTTTGACACACTATCATACAAAATAATAAATAATGTCATAACAGATACACAAGGGAAGAAAGGGTAGAACTACAATCATATATATAAAAGAGAACATAAATGGTAAAAAAAACAACAGGTAGGGTAGATATTGGGGGAATAAAAAGATAAAAAAGGAAAAATTTAATAATATTCGTTAATTAAGCTTATAAATTAAATGCATCTTTAAAAAGGAAACTCTTCAAAATGCCTTGAAACTGTTTCAGATCATTTTCTTCTCTAAGATACTGGGGCAAGCTGTTCCATAATTGTGGGGCTACTACAGAAAAAATATCAGGGCGACGAGTTCCAATAACTTTTAGTGATGGAATTGTTAGAAGTTTTTGGTTGGTAGATCTTAAAGAGCGTGACGTACTATGGGGAATAAGTAATCTATTAATGAATTGGGGTTCATTTGTAGACAATGTTTTAAAAACTAAAAGTAAAATTTTAAAAGTAATACGATGGGCAACAGGAAGCCAATGTGACTCAATCAAGAGCGGTGTAACACTTCTCCCTCCGTAATCGTGGGGCTTAGGTGCCGTGAGTTACCGTTGTAGTCTCGAGACTACAACGGGAACTCATGGCAGCCATGTTGGTGACGGCTTTGCACGGGGCAAGAGCATAAGAAGATCGCTTCTGCCCCGCGTCACCGCTAGACCACCAGGTAAGGTTAGGGGAGGTTCGGGCAGCCTGCAAAAAAATCGCATATAATCGAATTTGTGAGTAGTGAAACCACAAATCCGGAGGGAAAGCTGACCGCACATCTTGCACGCCATTCTAGTTGGCCCCAAATTTTGGGCATCATACATAGAATCTGGCCTCAGTGTATAATTGAAGTAGTTATCATAGCAAGGTTTAAACAAGTTCCTAAAAGAAAAGCCTATGAGCCATTATTAAAATGAACTTTGGAAAATCCACTGTTTATTTCTGGGATAAGCAGCATATAATCTGTTTTACTCCTTTGGGATCTTACCAGGTGCGTGTCACCGGTACACCGTCAAAAGCGCAGGGAATAACGGCATGCCGACAATCCCGCATTGACATTTGAGCGCAGTAGAAAAGTGCACTGCTGCTTCCGCTGCTTTGAGGCGTTCCATTTTACGCTCTTTGGGGGGTGTGGGGGAAACCCCCCCAGTACACTGGAAACTCCCATTCTCCTTCACATTTTAGCTCTTCGGGAGTTTTCAGTATAGTGGGGGAGTTCCCCCCCACACCCACACCCAACGGGAGCATGAGGACTTCTAAGTGTAGTGGGGGGTTCCCCCCACAACCCCTTTAGAGTGCAAAAGGGAAGGCCTCAAAGCGGCGGAAGCGGTGGCACACTTTTCTCCTGCGATCAAATGTCGGCATGTTGGCAAGTCATTGTCCTCCGCGCTTTTGACGCATCACTGTGTGACCTGGATTAGACGCTGTTAGAAAAAGGACATTAGGGCTTGAAAGGTCTTCGGTCTGTCCCAGTTTGGCCAAGCTTATGTTTTTAAGTTCTAATATCAACACAAGGAAAATTTTTGTTGCTTACCTGCAATTACATCACTTTCTTTTCCAGAGATAAATAATAAAAAAAAAAGATTTGACATCGATATGTGAATATTTCTTAAGAAAGAACTGAATATTTCATGGGATGTCCTAATTTTTTCACATGACTGTACATTACAATATCTTTATAGACAGCACAAAATGTAAGCGGAGATGGAATATATAGACAGATAAGATAAAGTGATGAGTTAGATTTTAAAAAATGAGAGTGATTAATATTGCACAAGGAAATATTGCACATGAAAGTCAGGAAAGGTACAAGAAAATGATTTCAGCTAGAATAAGTGTAGTAAGCAAATCCTGCTACCGTATGTGCAGCCATTGTCAGTCCTTGTGTATGTGACTAGGTAGTTAGTGACTTCTTTCATTAAAGGCTTGGAGAAGAGCCAAACTTTCACCTCCTTTCTTTTTGTTTTTTTCATAAAATAATTTATTGATATTTTGGAATAAAATAAAACCGAAAACAATACAAATAAGATTCATACAGTTGTAGATTCAGAATTATTGACCTATCTCTCTTATTAATATTGACACTAAAATCTATGCAAAGGTATTAGCAAAGGTATTCCCCTCTCCGCAATTTGAGCCCCCTTCTACCATTCCGTAAGCATCTGAAGACCTGGCTCTTCTCCAGAACGTAACCCCGTCCCGCTCCTGGCACTCTCACACCAACCTCTCTTCTCTCATACTTATATAATTCCACTGGAGTTCCGTTCCTTCCCTAACCATGTAAACCGTGTCGAGCTCCATCTGCGGAGATGATGCGGTATATAAACCCAAGATTTAGATTAGATTAGATTAGATTGCAAAAGATTTTGCTTACTTTGATCCACTCAGATCAAACTGGTTTAATGGCTGGGCGATTTTCTTGTGATATTACAAGAATGTTTACTAATGCTTTAATTCATGCCAATGCTAATATCAATCAACGATTAATAGATTACATCAATTGGTGGAATAAGGGAGTTGACATACCAGAACATCAAGGCTAGTATGTGACCCTTTTGGGGGGTTGGAGAATTAATCACCTGTGCTAATTCTACTGCTGTCATCATGTCCAGGGAGACAACTATGATGGTATCTGGGGTTACAATATGTAGATAGATTAAGGCTTCCCATGATCACCAACCTAGGGGAATCCAGAGTCACCTCCAAAAATGTTGTCATTACGAGGTTCTTGGTATACCAGGAGCAGAAAGATTGGTTTCTCTTCTTCTAGCTCAGGGGTTCTTAACCCAGGGTCTGTGGACCCCTAGGAGGTCCATGGATGGGCTTCAGGGGGTCCATGAGGGTCAGATAAAAATTAACATTTATATTCATTATACAGCCCGGTACTGTTGATTTTTCTCACAGATAACAAGAGAGTAGATGTAGTAGTGGAAAACGTAGTAGTAGTAGATTTATTTATTTATTCAATTTTCTATACTGTTCTTCTAGGGGAGCTCAGAACAGTTTACATGAATTTATTCAGGTACTCAAGCATTTTTCCCTGTCCTGGTGGGCTCACAATCTATCTAATGTAACTGGGGCAATGGGAGGATTAAGTGACTTGCCCAGGGTCACAAGGAGCAGCATGGGTTTAAACCCACAACCTCAGGGTGCTGAGGCTGTAGCTTTAACCACTGCGCCACTCTATAAATCAAAATGTAGTAAAAGTGAGCCAAGTATAGGACAATCAAACCATTGTGACATCTGAGGTTGGCTCTTAGGCATTGGTGGAATGAGGCATTATGATGTCATAATATCAGTTCTGGTTATCAAAGGCTGAAACTTTTCACACTGTTTATTTATTCAATTTTCTATGCTGTTTTCCCAGGGGAGCTCAGAACAGTTTACTTGAATTTATTCAGGCACTCAAGCATTTTTCCCTGTCTGTCCCGGCGGGCTCACAATCTATCTAATGTACCTGAGGCAATGGGGGGATTAAATGACTTGCCCAGGGTCACAAGGAGCAGCATGGGTTTGAACCCACAACCTCAGGGTGCTGAGGCTGTAGCTTTAACCACTGCAGATGCAGAACAGCACTGTGGGGTGGTCTACGTCACCAGGATGGTCCTACCAACCACAGGAATAGAACATAGAAATAGACGGCAGATAAGGGACACGGCCCATCTAATCTGCCCACCCGAATGACACTCCCCTTCCTTTGCCTAGCGAATAGATCCCACGTGTCGATCCCATTTGGCCTTAAAATCAGGCACGCTACTGGCCTCAATCACCTGCAGTGGAAGACTATTCCAACGATCAACCACCCTTTCAGTGAAAAAGAATTTCCTGGTGTCACCTCGTAGTTTCCCGCCTCTGATTTTCCACGGATGCCCTCTTGTTGTCATGGGTCCCTTGAAAAAGAAGATATCTTCCTCCGCTTTGATGCGGCCCATGAGATACTTGATCGTCTCGATCATGTCCCCCCTCTCTCTGCGCTCCTCGAGCGAGTATAGCTGCAGTTTGTCTAACCGTTCTTCGTACGGGAGATCTTTGAGTCCCGAGACCATCCGGGTGGCCATTCTCTGAACTGACTCCAGTCTCAGCACATCTTTGCGATAATGTGGCCTCCAGAATTGCACACAGTATTCCAGGTGGGGCCTCACCATGGATCTATACATGGCATAATGACTTCCGGCTTACGGCTGACGAAACCCCTGCGTATGCAACCTAGGATCTGTCTTGCCTTGGATGAGGCCTGCTCTACCTGACTGGCAGCCTTCATGTCCTCACTGACGATCACCCCCAAGTCTCGTTCTGCTACCGTTCTTGTTAGGATCTCACCATTAAGGGTATAAGTCTTGTATGGATTATGGTTGCCTAGGTGCATGACTTTGCATTTTTTGGCATTGAAGCTAAGTTGCCAGGTCCTAGACCAGCGCTCCAGTAGGAGTAGGTCATGCATCATGTTGTCGGGCATTGAATCTTTGTCCGTTGTGCATTTGCCCACTACATTACTTAGTTTGGCGTCATCGGCGAATAATGTTATTTTACCTCGAAGCCCTTCTGCCAAGTCTCTTATAAAGATGTTGAATAGGGTCGGGCCCAAGACCGAGCCCTGTGGCACTCCACTGATCACCTCCATCATTTCGGAGGGGGTGCCGTTCACCACTACCCTTTGAAGCCTACCACCAAGCCAGTTCCCAACCCATTTTGTCAATGTGTCACCTAATCCTATAGAACTCATCTTGCTCAGCAACCTGCGGTGTGGTACGCTATCGAATGCTTTGTTAAAGTCCAGGTACACGATATCCAGGGACTCCCCAACATCCAGCTTCCCCGTCACCCAGTCAAAGAAGCTGATCAGGTTGGATTGGCATGATCTCCCCTTAGTAAATCCATGTTGACGGGGGTCCCATAGATTTTCCTCATCCAGGATCTTATCCAATTGGTGTTTGATTAGAGTTTCCATTAGTTTGCTCACTATCGATGTTAGACTCACCTAGGTACCACAAAAATTGGGTTGTAGAAAAGGAAAAAAATGTAGAATCAGATCCTGGACTTTCAAGTGTTTAAAATTGTAAAGTTTATTGGTGTAAAAGACAAATAAATAAAATGTATCACAATGTACTAAAAGTCAAACTTATGCCCAACAATAAAAAGCAATTAATGCACTGCATTAATGATGGAAAAGGGAAAGAAGGTACCAAGCCTTGAGGCTAAGCAGAACAAACAAAAAGAGGCACTGGAGATGTCAAAGCCAACCTGTGGTCACTAATCCTTTATTTGCCGTTTGTACCAAAGTGTTGTAATGAGTCTAAAAATTGCTAAAACGAGTAAATCCCAAATGACAACGTTACCAACCAACATTTTCAACCCCCCACAAAAAAAGACCAAGATAGAAACATCCAAATAGACACCATTTAGACATGGAAGGGGACAGTATTGTAATGGCCTAGCCACATAGACATCCCAACGGTTCATAGACAACCCCGCGAAAGACAAAGGTGCGCGCCGACAACTGAGCGCAAGACGGAGGCGTGCGCTGAAGAAAATTACAGTTTTTAGGGGCTCCGACGGGGTTTTTTGTTGGGGAGCCCCCCCAGTTTACTTAATAGTGATCGCGCCGGCATTGTGGGGGGTTTGGGGGGTTGTAACCCTCTACATTTTACTGTAAACTTAACTTTTTCCCTATAAACAGGGAAAAAGTGAAGTTTTCAGTAAAATGTGGGGGGTTATAACCCCCCACAACGCCCCACAACGCGGCGCGATCTCTATTAAGTAAAGTGGGGGGGGTTCCCCCCCACGCCCCCCCACTGTCGGAGCCGTAAAAACCGTAATTTTCTGCGGCGCACGCCTCCACGCTGTACTCAATTGTCTGCGCGCGCCTTTGTCCCGGCGCGCTTTTGACCTGACACCCATCCCAACAGAGTGGTGGGACACCTTAGAGGACACTGCTGTGAACTTCACATAAAGGGTACCAGATATACTGCACATCTCACCATAACCCCTTCAAAGGTATGGTGATCCCTCTAGAACTCCCCCAAAATCTACTCTACCCACCTGTCTCCAACCCCAAAAGCCCTTATGAATGCAGGTGGCACTTATAGTAGGATTTTGAAGGGTTTTGGTGGACTCACATTTTTCCCCATAAATGTAGTGATTAGAGCATCTTATGGGTCTGGGTCTTCCTCTCTATGGCTCATTAGCCACCCACTAGGTTTTTTTAAGGCAACTGTGTGATGCTCTTCTAACCTTTCTCATACCAGATGTTGATGTTCTACAGACAGGTATGTAATGTTTTATTCATATTTTGGGGGATGGGGGTGGGAGGGGGTTAGTGACCACTAGGAGAGTGTAGGGGGATCATTACTTAATCCCTACAGAGGTTATCTGGTCAATTTGGGTACCTTTTTGGCACTTAGATGCTTCTAAAATAGGTCTGTCTCAGAATGTCTAAGTTCCATCTAGCATGGGGGTGTCAAAGTCCCTTCTCGAGGGCCACAATCCAGTCAGATTTTTAGGATTTCCCCAATGAGATCTATTTACATGCACTGCAAAATCCTGAAAACCCGACTGGATTGTGGACCTTAAGGAGGGACTTTGACACCCCTGATCTAGCATGTCCTACAAAAAATTCGATTATCACCACAAAACATCCAAGTGCCGATATAATCAAAACAAAGAACTTAGACACTTTGCGGGACTGTCACCTCCAAAACGTCAAACTCTGAAAGTGGTGTGTTAAGAGACATGTTTTGGGTGGGCTGTGGGCCAGGTTAGACTTGGATGTTTTGTGGAGAAAAAGTGCTGATTTTGTGATGTTTTTGTGTTTTGAAAATGCCCCTAAAAGTCTCACAATCCAATTGAGTAGTCAAACTTTGGTTATTCCATTGAGAAGGGGTAAAAAAAAAAGTTTTAGTTGGAAGAAAAATATTCCAGTTTAGATGCCTGGAAAGTAATAAACCCTCCATCATTTTCTTTCCTTTTATGCCCTTAATTGAGGGGTAGGTAAATGAGTTCTGGACTCTTCCGGATCTGGTCACATATTTCAGGATGAAATGCTCATCTAGGTGAGTTGGGGTGGAGCCAATGAAAACTTTAAACAGCAGACAATAAAATTTAAATAATACCTTTTCCAGTATTGGAAACCAGTGTGTCTCTAAATAGGCAGGGGATATATTGTCACATTTACTCAGGGAAAGGATCAATCTGAGAGATGAAGTTATAGGGAAATAGTTTTAAAACCAATAGGAGGAAAATTTTTTTCACTCAGAGAATAGTTAAAATCTGGAATGCGTTGCCAGACGTTGTGGTAAAAGCGGATAGCGTAGCTGGTTTTAAGAAAGGATTGGACAAATTCCTGGAGGAAAAGTCCATAGTCTGTTGTTAAGATATGGGGGAAGCCACTGCTTGCCCTGGATCGGTAGCATGGAATGTTCCTACTCTTTGGGTTTTGGCCAGGTACAAGTGGCCTGGATTGGCCACCGTGAGAACGGGCTACTGGGCTTCATGGACCATTTGATCCAGTAAGGCTATTCTTACGTTCTTATCATGGTGGGACTAGGTAAATACAAGATGTTACAATAATCTAGCAAATCCAGAACCAGTGACTGAACCAGAAGACGGAATGGCGTCCTTTCAAAGAATTTCTAAACATATCGCAAATTTTGCATAATTAAACTATATCTGAACGAATTAGCTGATCTGTAATTGAAAGGTACAGCAAATAGAATGTTAGGAATTATCAGAAAAGGAATGGAAAACAAAGATGAAAATGTTATAATGCCCTTGTATCACTCTATGTTATGGGCGCACCTCGAATACTGTGTGCAGTTCTGGTTGCCATATCTCAAAAGAGATATAGCAAAATTAGAAAAGGTACAGAGAAGGGCAACAAAGAAAGATGATAAAAGGGATAAGACAGCTTCCCTATGAGGAAAGGCTAAAGCAGCTTGGGCTCTTCAGCTTGGAGAAGAGACTGCCCAGGGTTGATATGATAGAGGTCTATAAAATACTGAGTGGAGTGGAAAGGGTAGATGTGAATCACTTGTTCATCCTTCCCAAAAATACTAGGATTAGGGGATGTGCGATGAAGCTACTGAGCAGCAGATTTAAAACAAACAAAGCAGATTTCTTCACACAATGTGTAATTAAACTCAGGAATTTGTTGCCAGAGAATGTGTTGAAAGCAGTTAGCTTAGTGGGGTTTAAAAAAGGTTTGGCTAATTTCCTGAAAGAGAAGTCCATAGGCCATTATTGAGATGGCTTGGGGAAATCCACTGCTTATTCCTAGGATAAGCGGCATAAAATCTGTTCTACTATTTGGGATCTAGCTAGGTACTTGGGATCTGGATTGGCCACTGGTGGAAATAGGATACTGGACTTGATGGATGCTATCAAAATGACTTTCACAACTCTGTTCTAGAAAAGGTACAAAAATGTACTGTAACCTAATTTTCCTTTTGTATTTCTAGAAATCTTTTCCTGATCAATAACATCAAATAAATCGCAGTAATTTATACAAACATGTTAATTAAAGTATGCTATTTCAGTATCCCAATTAAAGTATGCAGATTTATTGTGAGCTAAAAGTAAATTAGGGACATTGCCAGTCACAGGAACCTTTCACGTGCTAGAACATTAGTCTTCAGGAATAGATGGGAGCTTTGTACTTGTGGAAGCCTCACTATTTTGGGAGGAATCCAAGAACAAAGTAAATCAGGTTTGCCAAAGAGATTTCAACAAAAAACCTCTGGCATGAAACCATGTGGAATTATTTATTTCCGCACATTGTAAACCAGAATGAAATCTCTTTCCTATAGAGCGGTTGCTATTTTCATATTCTCCCAGATTACTAAAGTTATGTTAGAAGCCCTGCGTGGCATTTACACTTGCAAACAGTGGCATGTGCAAGGGTAGATGGCATGCAGGTGTAAATGAAAAGCACAGAAAACTAGGTAACACTACCCCATGCAAAACAAAACTGAGAAATAAATCAAGTGGGGAGTGGGACAGTACACCTCAACCTTGGAGATAACACAATTTATTTATATAAATACAAATAAACACTAAGGGGCTCATAATTGAAACAGAAAAATGTCTAAAAACCAGCTTAAATCGGCATTTGGACGATCAGTAACATAAATCGTCCAAGTGCCAATAATCGAACCGGGTTTTAGACGTATTTAAAAATAACCTAGGCCTTCATAGTGCTGCTGAATGACCAGAGCTAAAAGGGGCGTTTCAGGAGGAGTGTCAAGGATGGGATTTGGGCGGGACATGGGCCATCCTAGACTTAGTCTTCTCTTGGAAGAACAGTATAGAAAATTAAATTGAATTTCCCCCCAAATAAACCTTAGCATGATTTTTAAAGATGCTTCTAATATAAGCCCTACCCCAAAAATAAGCCCTAGTTAAGATCAACCCCCGAAGCCCTCCCCCAAATGTCCCCGACTCCATCCCTGACACTAGTGCTGCCCGATTCGCTCCTCCTATGAACTCTATTCATCAGGCAAGTTTCTCCTATCCATACCCTTCTCCTTCACTGCTTACTCCAGACTCCGTCCCATCTATCTTGCTGCACCGTATGCATAGAACAGACTGCCTGAGTCATTACATCAGGCTCTGTCTGTATCAGTATTCAAATCCAAGCTAAAAGCCCACCTTCTCAAGGATGCTTTCAACTCCTAAATCCCACTCACCATAAAATTACCTTTATCCATCCTATCATTCTCTCTGCAAGTGACTCCCCAATCCCTATATGTCCTGTCTGTCCAAATTAGATTGTAAGCTCTTCTGAGCAGAGACCTTTCATTACATGTTAAATGTACAGCACTGCATATGCCTTTCAGACCTATAGAAATTATAAATTGTAGTAGTAGTAGTAGTAGTAGTAACACTGGAAGATGTAATAGGGCAATTTGACAAACTGAAGTGTAGCAAATCACCTGGACCAGATGGTATACATCCCAGAGTATTGATAGAATTGAAAAATGAACTTGCAGAGCTATTCTTAGTAATTTGTAATTTTATTTCTAAAATCTAGCATAGTATCAGAAGACTGGAGGGTGACCAATGTAAAACCAATTTTTAAACAGAGTTCCAGAGGTGATCCATAAAATTACCAATGAGTCTGATGTCGGTGCCAGACAAAATGGTAGAGACTGTTATACAGTATAGAACAAAATTACAGAGCATATACATAAGTGTGGATTAATAAGACAAAGCCAACATGGATTTAGTCAAGGGAAATCTTGCCTCACCAAACTACTACATTTCTTTGAAGGAGTGAATAAACATGTGGATAAAGGTGAGTTTCTCGATATTGTATATCAAGTTTCAAGTTTATTAGGTTTTGATAGACCGCCTATCTAAAAAAAAAAAATCTAGGCAGTGTACATTAAAATGCCTAAAAAGAATTTAACAGTACAAGTGGACATATTAAATACATAGAAATACTATTTGCAGAAACAAAAGGGGAAGAGGGGGAGAAATACAATCTATGGAAAGGAAACGGGGGGGGGGGGGGAAAGGAAATAGAAAAGAAGGAGGGGGCAAAAAATCCTGTAAATCAAATAAATAGGTTTTTTATTCCAATCTAAATTTTTAAAAAGAATCTTGCTGTCTGAGGTGAATAGGCAGAGCATTCCATAGAGTTGGAGAAACAGAGAAAATAGATTTAGAGTGGTATCGTAGACAATGGTACCTAAAGAGGGAACAATTAAGAGGCATTATTGGTGGAGGGTAGTGATCTAGGAGTAGAATATAGTGTGATCAGTCTATCAATAAAGGCAGAAGAATGAGCAGATTTTGTTTTGAATATAAGCACTAGAATTTTAAACGTAATGCAATGGGGAATTGGTAGCCAGTGAGATTTTTTTCATTAAAGGAGTCACATGATCAAACTTTTGTGCATTGTAAATAAGTTTTATGGCTGTATTTTGAATAATTTGGAACCTTCTGATCTCTTTCTGGGCAATGCCATAATAGAGGGAATTACAATAGTCCAGGTGAGAAATAACCAGGCAATGGATTAGAATATTGAGGGATACAGGTTCCAGAAGCGAAGAGATCGAATCTCGCCATGGCACACTGTTTGCAATACACAGGGTTAAATGGTCAATATTTTCAATGGAGAAAGGTAAATAGTGGGATTCCTCAGAAGTCTGTGCCAAGACCCACTCCTTTTTAACATTTATCAGTGATCTAGAGATGGGAAAAACTAGCGAGATAATTAAATTTACTGATGACATAAAGTTGTTTAAAGTTTTTAAATCACCAGAGCATTGTGAAAAATCGCAAGAGGGCCTTGCAAAAGATGAAAACCACAGAGAGGGAGCCCAAAAATAATCTTCTAAGTGGAAGTGCTTTCTGCAGACATCACTGAATAAAAATGTTGGTATGTTAAACATTTCACTTATTTATTTTACAAATTTATACCCCTTCCCTGTCTGTCCCTATATGCTGTTGAACTATTTATTTTGATGCCCATAGCAGTGGCTATAACAGAGCTGGTCAGAAGTCCAGCTTCATATAGTCATTAGAGGTGAAGTGAATTTCATTCTTTCTTCTTTTTTTTTTTTACTCCTATAGACGTTTGGTAAGATTTTTTAACATATTCTGTGGGGCGCTTGGTGAATGTGGAGCAGCTCAGGAGTGAATAGCCCGTTGCCAGGGCTCTGGCAGAGTGGCTTAACAGGATTGCTGCTCATTCAGCATTCTTCCACAGCTTTGCAAGGCAACTGGGGGGACACTTGGAGCCTGCTCCGTGTTCTGCCCTTGAAACGACACCTCTCTGGAGCTGATTGTTTCTTTAAGAAAAGGGAAAACACGGCCAGAATTATAGTCAGGGTTGAATGTTAAGCTTCTCACCCAGTAACCAAGTCCCGTGTGGATCTTATTCTTAACCACATTGATCCATTTCTGTCTTGTACTGTCACAGTATACGCCCGCGTTGCTGCACCAATCCTCAAAGGCAAAACAATCTCCCCATTTCTAGTCCCATCATGGTCCTTATGCAGGGTAGTCTCTGCCATAGCGAGATAAATGTGAGGCCTGCGACCATTTATGTATAGGGATATGTCCTTGGTAGATATTGTACAGCTGAAGTAATTTACCTCCAGCTTACAAGGCAGGGGCTGTCCACAGCTGCTTTTGAAGAACTGTAGGTTAAGTCATGTCTTAAAATCTCCATGAAATGCCTTAAACTCAGTGAGCAAAGTACTCATGTGGGAAACTGAATCTGCCTCCAAATATTGTCTATATACTCAGCTTACTAATTGCCCAAACAGCCTGTCATGATCATGGGATGTATACTTATGCAGAACAAAAAGGAACCAACGAATCTGCAGTGAAGGAACAGCAAGTGGAACAAAAACAACAACAACAACAACATAAAGACTGCAGAGAATGTACAAGGTGCCAGAATTTTAATTCAAGTCAATAAAAAAAAATATATGATAACAAAAATGGTTCTTGGTTAAAAGGGTGAGGACCCGACACAGTCCGTGTTTCGAGAAACAGTTCTTCCTCAGGGGTCCGTGATGCTCAGGTTACAAATATATGGATACAGCAATAAAACAAAAAAAAAATGAAAACAGGTGGCAAAAATCTGCTGTCGAGGGTACTGCGTAAAGTTCTTGTATATTTGTAAACGGACCCCTGAGGAAGAAGTGTTTTTTGAAATGCGGACTGTGTCAGGTCCACACCCTTTTAACCAAGAACCATTTTTGTCATCTTATACCGGTATTTGACATAATTTTTAATGACTTGAATTAAAATTCTGGCACCTTGTACATTCTCTGCAGTCTTTTTTTTGTTCCGCTTGATGTATATTTATGCAGAACATAAAAACAACAGACTGTGGATGTGGATGTTCTGAAAGATGATTTTTATTCGCTCTTCACAATAAAAATACAAATATAAGTCTGTATGAGTAATACACGTATGATTGTCCTGACAGACCCTACACGCCTTCCTCAGGGGTACGGATGATGTAGGGTACAAAGATAAAAATACGAGCAAAACAATGTACGTGTCTCTGAGCTTTCGCGTCACTCTTGTCGAATGACTGGAACCGGACTTGGAGCTAGCAGGGATGCTTCACAGAGAGACGAATGATGGCTCGGGCGACCTAACACGTCATTCGTCTCTCTGTGGATCATCCCTGCTAGCTCCAAGTCCGGTTCCAGTCGGTCGACAAGAATGACGCGAAAGCTCAAAGACACGTACATTGTTTTGCTCTTATTTTATCTTTGTACCCTACATCATCTGGATCCGTGAGGAAGGCGTGTATGGTCCTTTAGGACAATAATACGTGTATTACTCATTCAGACTTTCATTTGTATTTTTATTGTGAAGAGCGAATAAAAATCATCTTTCAGAACATCCACAGTCTGTTGTTTTTATCTTTGGATTGTTTTTACTGTGGATCGTTGGGTCTCCCTTTTTGGGGTTGTTTTTTTTTGGTGTTAATTATAGAGAACATCTCAGTAGAATGCAATGCAAGGCCATGACCGTAAGAAGAGGAGAAAGGGAGGCCAAAGTAATCTACAGAATTAAAAAGAATTTTGCTAGGGACCCAGGGTAGCTAGTGCTTCTCTTTTCTCATGTGGCACAAGGACAGAAGGATGGTGAAAGGAGGTATCTGTATGCAGTATTTAAAGACATCACGGTGCTGAAATATAATGCTTCTAACCATATTTAATTCTCACTCTTCCTTCTCTAGCGTCTGTGTTTAGCATCCTTTATGACTCATCAAGATGCATAAATGGTGTGGTTTTTTTCTCCCAGATTAAAACATTATGGTACAATTTCCTCCTCTATTTCTGAATAAGCACACCCCTGTGTTGGTGGAAAACATGCACTGGCATTTCGGCTGAGTTTCTGTGTTTTCAGAATACAACAAAAGACATGCCCAAGGACCTTATGTGGTTTTTGTCTGCCTTTCAACAGTGATCTCTTCAGCACTTTTAACAGGTAGAGGTTCTGCAAAGCAAGGGTTAAGGAGAAACAGATCTTCAACTAAAAGCTTCAACACTTTTTTTTCCTTCGGAATTGTGAAGCTCCACCCACCACAGTTCACTATACAAAGTTTACCCCTTCCCCCCTATAGCTAATCACATGCTCATTTGCTTGTGTATATGAACATAATAGTGACACTCCCTGCCCTTGGGGTCATCGGTTTGTTTCATGAAGGAACCTGAGCTTTAGATACAACTTTCTCTCAGCAGGATGTGTTATAGGAGAGAACCAGTGCAAAGGGCGGCATCGGCACATTGGCTGGAAGGTTCCCAAGCTGTTGGTGGCTCCTGGGTGGATTGTTGAAGGGCATGGGAGAGGGGGAGGGGAGAGAGGCTCTCAAGCAACCAGTGGAGTGTGGGGAAAAGGAAGAATGGATGCATAACAATGCTTTCATTTTCCCAACCTTGAGGGACGTTATCAAAGGCTTTCCTCCCTTCCCCCATTTCTGTTGTGTGGCAGAAGATAATTTTACTCTCCCCTTCCCCCATTAAAGAAAAAATCCTACCCAGAAGGGAACAGTATGCACAGTTTAAAAGATGGTGTCTTACATCATTGGAGATCTATTATTTTGTCCCTTTCACTCCTTCTCTAAAACAAATACAGTAGTTCTTTGAGATTTTTGTTGTTGTTGCTGTTGGGTTTTTTTTCAATTTTCAGGAACTGTGAGGAGTGAAGCCTGATGAAAAATAAAATGTGCAAACACGTTCCAGCCGATATTCAGCTGGGCAAATCCGGGCGCCAGCATTGAGGCACTGCTTCCAGAATTGGGGATACTGGTGCTTAGCAAGGACCCTAGGTGCTGGAAATATAGGCCAGGGTTATACAAGCCTACATTTCCAGGGCCTAGGGCTCTTGTAGAATCATGGCCAGTGACGCCGAAGTCTTGTGCCGCCACTAAACACACCCACTTCCGGGATTTGATGTCACTAGGCACCACGGACCCTGGCACCAGTCTCGGAGGCTACCTAGTGGCACCTAATTTTTTTTAATGAGTTTATGGTTTTTAACAGTGTAGTATTACCAGACGTCCGGGAAAACCCGGACATGTCCTCTTTTTAGAGGACTGGACGGACTTTCCAAAACCCGGCATGTGTCCAGGTTTTGGGAAGCCCCGATGAGCTCCGGCTGCATCTGGAGGGCCTCGGAGCATGTGCAGATGACATCACACACATCCACATATGCTCCAGACCCTCCAGACGTGGATGGAGCTTGTCTGGAAGAAGAGAAAAGGCTTTAGGGGGGGGCTTGGGGCAGAATGAGGCGGAACTGGGGCAGAGCTGGAGCCAGAACTAGGCGGGAGTGGGGCTTGAGATCATCTGTCTAGGGTTTCCCGGAGAAAAATATGGTAACCCTATAATAGTGTGACTAATTATTGTGCCATTTAAAACCAATTAAAACACAAGTTAGGCACCTGCAGATGCGATCTAGGCGCCTGTCGACACCTAACTTTCAGCAACTTTTAGATAATATGTAGAGATAAAACAAACCCAAAAGAATCCAAGTGATACCCTTTTTAATTGGATTAACTAGAGCAGGGGTAGCTAATCTAACCATGCTCTAGTAATCAGGGGTAGGGAACTCCGGTCCTCGAGAGCCATATTCCAGTTGGGTTTTCAGGATTTCCCCAATGAATATGCATTGAAAGCAGTGCATGCAAATAGATCTCATGCATATTCATTGGGGAAATCCTGAAAACCCGACTGGAATACGGCTCTCGAGGACCAGAGTTCCCTACCCCTGATTACTAGAGCAAAGTTAGATTAGCTTTCAAAAGTAATCCTTCTTCTTCAGATCAGAAATAAGCAAATGAAGACAGCTAACAGTATATAATAATAATAACTTTATTTTTGTATACCACAAGCATTTCAGAGTGGTTTACAGAGGAAGAGACTGCACATATACAGCGATGTTACAGAAAATTTTGTCAAGTACATTAGTAACAAATTTCAATTACATTAGTGAGCCGAGAGAGATTGGGTATAACTGGAAATATGTCAGAGATACAGCAGGTATTTCAGTGATATGACAAGGTAGGAAGGAGTCAGAGAAATTTATCAAAGAGGTAGGTTTTAATTGATATCCTGAAGGATTGGTAGGAAGGTGCACTTGAAATGAGGGTAGTTAGATTTATTCCATTTGCCAGCTTGGAATGACAGTGTTCTATCAAGGAATCTCTTGTAGGCACAGCTCTTCAGGGAGGGGAAGGCAAACAGATAGACACTACGTGTGCAAGTGGTGCTTGGAAACACAAAATGGTGCGACAGGAAATTGGGGATGAACCCGTTAAGGTTTTGAAGCAAAGGCAGGCGAACTTGAAGATGACCCTTGCCTCCATTGGCAACCAGTGAAGTTTTCTGTAGAAAGGGCTTAGATGATCTGACTTTTTGAGACCATATATAAGACGGACGGCAGTATTCTGAATGATTCTCAGGCGCTTGATGGTTTTCTTGAAGGATCCCAAATATATGATATTGCAGTAGTCTAAGGTGCTTAAGATTAGAGACTGAACCAGCAATCGGAAGGAGAGGGAGTCAAAGTGGTGTTTGATGGTATGGAGTTTCCAGAGGGTGCAAAAGCATTTTTTAACCTGAGCATTGGTATGGTCTTCAAAGGTCAGGCATCGGTCCAGGATGACTCCAAGGATTTTAATGGTGGAATTGATTGGGTAAGTTAGCCCGTTTAATTTCAGAGAGGTATTCGTTAGTTTGTGGTTGGGCTTGTGAGGAAAAGTTTAGTTTTTTCTGGATTTAATTTTAGTTTGAATTGTGTAGTCCATTGTTCTACCATAGTGAGAACAGATGAGGTGAGTTGTTCAGTCTCTTGTGTCAGTGAGGTTATGGGGATGATAATTGTAATGTCATCTGCATATATGTATGATTTAAATTTTAAGTCAGATAACTTATGTCCCAATGATGCCATGTAGATGTTGAACAGAGGAGAGAGAGGGGAGCCCTTTGGAACTCCGCAGGGATTACTCCAAGAATGGAAAAAGGTTCCATCGCTGTGGACCTGGTAGGTGCGGTTTTTTAGGAAGCATGTGAACCAGGTTAGTACCTGTCCCGTAATGCCAATAGAATCGAGGCATCTGATCAGAATGTCATGGTCGACAAGGCCAAAGGCACTGCTTAAGTCAAACTAAAGTACCAGTGCGCTTTTTCCCAGAGAAAACAGATGGAAGAGGTGATCGGTTAACGATGCTAAGACAGTTTCCGTACTGTAGTTTATGCAAAATCCTGACTGGGAGTCGTGTAGAATGTTAAACTTCTCTAGGTATGTCATGAGGTCAAGATTAACTAGACCTTCCATTAGTCTGAGGAAGAGAGGTATGTTGGTAATGAGTCTGTAATTGGAAACCAAAGAGACTGGTTCCTTGGAGTTTATGATAATAGGAGTCACTAGAATGTGGCTGAGTTCCGACGGGAAGTAGCCACTGAACAGGCAAAGAGAGACCCAGGTGAAGAGTTCGGCCTTGAATGGGGAGGGGGGCTCTTTTCATGATAATCAGAGGGCAGTTGTCTAGTAGGCAGTTGGATTTTGCATATTTGGAGTAGGGCTTAAGGAATTGGTTCCAGTCTGGGTTTTCAAAATGATTCCAGATCATGTCAGCAGTTGAACCTTCATTTCCTAGATTGATAGGTCTGTGCTAGTAGCTACAAGAGACGTTTTCAAATTGAGAATTTTTGTGGCGAAGTGGTCGGCTAGGTATGCTGTAGAGGGTGGGAGACTGTCTGGTCCTAAGTTGGCCGATAAAGCATATGCAGTTAAGTGCAGTATTCGGCCCTTGACTGCATAAGCTGAATCGCTTAAAGACAGGACTATTTTTTTATGTTGCCCAATTTAAGGGCTAGATTCACAAAGCAAACCGATTGTGTACCGATCGGTTTACGACCTCTTAGCGACCAAATTCCCCTTCGGCCCGATTCACTTACCTCTCTGCCGACCATCCTCCGATCTGTGCATGCAAATGAGGGGAGGGACATTCAAAAGTAGGGAAGGCAGCGATTCACAACACAAAATTCTTGATCCGACTAGGCTGACCGATCAACTCCTAAAGCGACTGCTGGGGACCAGTCGCACACCTCTCTACTGACTCTCCTGCTCCATTACCGCCTCTGCCCTGCTCTCTGCTGCCTCAATCTCGCTGCCTGTTTCAGGGGCTGCAGAAGCCCTGGGGCAGGGGGGGAGAGCAGTGCCTGTTGGCTCCCCGACTTGCTGCATACATCTAGCAAATTAGCAGGACATTACTGCCGCCTTCCGTGCAGTGCGAGCCCGCGGGTATAAAGCCGGGCTGCACGCCACAGTGTAGCCCCGCTTTAAACCCGCGGGCTCGCACTGCACGAAAGGTGGCAGAGAGCAGGAGAGTCTGGGCGGCAACATTGCCTGGAAGGGGGGAAGCAGGAGAGCCAGCCTGCGCAAAGGAAAAAAGTTCAAAAAAACAAAATGTCACGTCTCAAACGGGCATGCGCAGACCATCTATAGTGATCCATGCAGGCAGATGGGGGCATTCCTCTGATCACCCCCATCTGCATATTTTTCTTTCCTGAATTCGTCGGACCTGCCCAGATCGGGCCTGGATCAGGCCCAATTGAGCAGGTTAGTGAATCTGGGCCTAAGTGGCTAACTGTAGTGGTCAAAGGCTATATATTGGCACTTAGGAGGACTTCGTCAAAGGGTGCTACTGCGTTAATGCATGCTAATCACGTTAGCGCCCACCAAAGGTTAGCACGTGTTAAATGCTAAAGACATCCATAACGGGTATCTTTAGCATTTAACACATGTTGTTAACACACACTAATGTGGTAGCGCCCTTTGGTGAATTCCCCCTAAATTGATTAAGAACCAATTCCGCCCTTGGAACACCCACAAGTTAGCTAGATTTGGCGTAGGATTCAGCAGCACTAACCAGTTAAGTGCCACTGAATATCAGTAGTTAGCCACAGACAAGAGATTTAGGTGGGCAGGAGAGTCTTTAATATATCCACTTATACTGTTAAATTATTTTTAGGCCTTTTAACGTACACCGCCTATATCTTTATAGATAGGACGTGGAGGAGATGAGAGCATCCCAGGGAGAGGAAGGCTCTCTCGCTCTCTTTAATCATTTTGAATATCACCTGGTTTACCTTCAGATTCTTTGGCAGTTTTCTTTATTTTTGATATACCGTTTATCAGACGGGTATCTAAACGGTTTACAATAAAAAGGGATTTAAAAATAAAAATACCATATGAAAAGCTACAAGAAGGGGAGCATGGTCACACTGACGTGGGAAGGTAAGTTTGTAAATACATCGAGATAAAAATAAAGGGAGGTAAGTGGAAAAGCAAAATACATTTAGGGTAGGGCTTGCTTCAAAAGAAGCATTTTAATTTTCCTAAGTATTTCAGAGAGTGAAAGTGAATTCTTAAAAGAAAGCTTGAATTGGAGAGTATATGCGTCTTTCAAAAGGAAAGTCTTGCCCAGTGGTATAAATTAATTTCTAAATTTTTGAATAAAAAGCCAAAACATAGTCTTAGAGACATTTGGAGCATCGAGATAAAACAGTATATTTCTGTATCTCGTTGGCCACGAATTTGGTCTTGGAGGTTGAAGTGTACAAGGTTAGCATCTATGAGACAAACTTGGTTATTTTTATTGCATAGGATTTTTCGGACCCCAGTTCGTTTACAAAAGTTAGATAATTCCAGGTCTAATAGATGTTGGTATTGTCATAATGATATAGGGACTTTGGATCATCAGTTATATTATTGTCCTTTGATACTTAATTTCTGGAAATCAATTTGGAGACAAATTAATCTTATTCTTGATTCAGCAATTCCCCTAACATATGAAGCCATAATCTGTGGTACACTTTTACATGTCAAGCCTTCTTTGGATAAATATAAAAGTCAACTTTTTATGATAATGATGGGAATAGTTATTCAATTGATTACGCATAATTGGAAGAGGTATGACAGACTAAATTACATGTTTTGGTGGACAAATGTTTGTTCCACCTATAAATATGAAAAAATGAATGCAGAGTGTTTGGGGTTTAGCAGTACATTTAATAGAGCATGGAGTCCATTGACTATATTTGTAACATCATAATAATTGTAATGTATTTATTTATTTATTTATTTTGAGGTTGGTAGAATTCCTTACACATCCAGGGGAGGGAAAGATATTTTGTTTATTAAAATACTTAATTATAATATTATAATTACATAATTTGTCTTATTGTAGTAATTTGGTAAGGGGAGAAAATGATTGTTCTAAGTATAAATTGTATGTTTAATAATGCATTTTATGAAATATTTATGTTCAGATAATTGAATTGCATTGACAATAAAGATTTATAAAAAAAAAAAAAAAGGAAAGTCTTGAGGTTAGTTTTAAATTTTTCTAGAGAATTTTCTAGTCGGAGATCCAATGGAAGAGCGTTCCACAGAGAGGGAGCAGTGACTTAAAAAATGGATTTGTGACTGGTGTCATAGAAAAGTTCACGTATCAAAGGAATGGTAAGTAGGTTTTGGTTATTAGATCAGAGAGACCAAGAGGATGCATATGGGATCAGAAGTTTGTCAATGAAAGCTGGTCGGTTGGAGTTTTTTGTTTTGAAGGTTGGAAGGAGTATCTTTTAGGTGAGACGGTGAGTGATGGGTAACCAGTGTGCTTGTCGGAGAAGGGGAATAACTTGATCATATTTTTTTGCATGGTGAATTAATTTAACAGCAGTATTTTGCAGTAGTTGTAAATGACGGATTTCTTTCTGGGTTATGCCCTAATATAGGGCATTACATCTAAATTCAAAATTTACAAGGGAATGAATCAAGATGTTGATAGAGGGTGGACCAAGAAGAGAAGAGATGGAGTGGATGAGCCATAGCTTGTGAAAACATTTCTGTGTCACAGTTAATTGTATGTAGGGCTACCAGCTGTCCAGGAAAAAATGGGCATGTCCTTTTTTTGGAGGACTTTTCTGGTGCCCGGAGAGATTTCCAAAACCTGGCAGTTTGTCCTGATTTTGGAAGGCCCTGAGCTTGAGGAAGGAGAAGTGCAGACTGTGTGGAGGCAGGTGTCCTCTGTGGGTTTTTTTAAGGAGGAAATCTGGTAACCTTAATTATATGAGGTTACTGGTTAATAATTGCATGCTTCCAGTTAATACCAGGCTATCAATAGTGTTCTTGTGAATGCTTTTCATTGCCCTGCTATGGTGACATCATCTAAAAAGAGAAAGAGAGAAAGGTCCATGCAGTGGCTACATTCAAATTTCTGGGTCAAATATGGACCTGGTGATCCTCTCCCTGGACACCTGAAATTGAGAGCAAGTGAAGGGCCAGAGAAAAGAAAGTCAATGCACACCAGGATTTCTTCTCCTTAGGCCTGGTAGCAAAGAAAGAAAATTAGGGAGGGAGAAGGTGGGTATGGGGGCCAAAGACCCTTTTGTATGGTCCAGCAGATGAAAAAATGTCAGCAAGGGATGAAGATCCATATCCTGAGTTGTCAGGAAAGAAAGAGTGTGAATAACTGGGCTAAGGATAATTTTCTCCTCCACACCCAGGTCCAGCACAGGTCAATGGAAAAATCACTTCCATAGTTTTTCTTGGGTTTCCATTTGTTGGTTTTGCTAGCTAAAGTGTCTTTGTGGCATAGTAGCTCATTAGTGCATCAATACAAGTAAAGACTGTATTCAAACCTTCAGTTCCAGAAACAGTAATGCTAATAATTATCTCCCTAGAACAAGCAGCCTGCCTGTGCGCCGTGCTAAGGGAAAGCTTGCTTGTTTCTGAAGGCTCTGGGAAAATGCGTGTAAGCTTGGGGAAAGGTAAACGTAAAGTTAAATAAGCAAGCTCAAGGACTTTATTGTATTTTAAGAACACCGCTCACTTAGTAAAGAAGTTTAAGCGATAGTTTTTTTTATCTTAGCATATAGAGAGGGGCATTTTCAATATGACATCCAAATCTTGAGTTTGGACATTTTGCAGAAGACACAAAAAAATCCAGTAATGAACATGGCCATTTTCGAAATAGCAAAATGTCTCTTTTTGTTTTGAAAATGGTCATTTCTCAGAGGTGCTTGTCCTCGGTGCGCCTATCTTTTGAACCATTAAAAAAAAAAAAAAAAAAAAAAGAAGTCCAAAAGAAAATGCGCGAAACAAGCCATTGCAATGTAGGAGGGGCCAGCATTTTCAGTAGACTGGCCACACAGACATTCCAGCAGAGCAGTAGGGCACCACAGGGGGCGCTGCAATGAACTTCACATAAAGAAAGCTCAGGAGGGGGGGGGGAATTAAGATGGTGGCGGGTCTGTTGCTGCTGTGAGTTGTCCATCCTTACCCGACCGTTTTTCTTCTATATAGAACTGCCTGACGGAGTTCGGCGTTCTATACCTCTGCTTCTATTATGCCCCATACGAAAAGGAAGGCTTCTGTACGGCCGAATCTCTCCACACCTGGACAGCTGAAGATGGACTGCTTCATGACAAGCACCCCATCTACAGCCTGCTTTGGCTTTAGAGGAAGGAGCCTCCAAAGCTTTTGGGCCTGAGATATCTTTGTCTCCTCCGTTCATCCTACCTCCACCGTGTCTGACATCAGAATTCAGCGACGCCATGGCATCTCCAATCCCGGGAGGGTTGTTGCAGACACATGAAGAGAGAGCCGAGCTGTTGCCTGTTGCCGATGTTCAAGTAACCCAGGGAGTGAGAGAGAAGAGTTCCCCTGCAGTGGTTGCCCTGGACAGCATCTGGTGTGTGCTACAAAGGCTGGAAGCTGCAGTAATTAAATCGTCCTCTGAGTTTTCTACAGTTGTGAGTAAAATTGACGATTGAACAAAATCTGTAGAATCCATTAGAAAAGAAACAACTGATAAATTTGATTTGATTAACAAAGAAGTATCTTCCCGTCAACAATTAACTAGGAACTTGGCTAAGGTCAAACTTTTCACTGAAAGAAAAATTGAACAGATTGAGAATTTTAACAGAAGGTTAAATCTTCGGTTCCTTAATTTTCCTAAAGCTACAGGGGTGACACTGGGTGACATGTTCAAAAAATATTTGTCTGAAATTTTAACATTTCCATCGGAAGTTATACCACCCATAAATCATATTTACCATCTTCCTGAAAAAAAGAAGTTTGAAAAAAAACCCTGAAGCTGAAAATAGACTAATTGATGACTTAAATAACCTATCTGTCTTGCTGGAAAAATCCTTAGAATTCAAGCTCACCCTACTCTTCTTGTCTCAATTGTATTTGAACAAGACCTAAATTCCGTAATGCAAATGTTTTTTCGGTTTTCTCAAGCTTTATTTTTTGGGCAAAGAATTTGGGTCTTTCCTGATGTGACTAAGATCTCCTTTTACTAAGGTGCGCTAACGTTTTTAGCGTGCGTTAACCACGCACTAAATGCAAAATACTAACCCAAGCTCTATGGAAGCGTTAGCGTTTAGTGCGTGCGGTATTGTAGCGTGCACTAAGTGTGCGCTAAAACCGCTAGCGCACCTTAGTAAAAGGAGCCCTAAGTCTACTCAAGAGCGCGGGAAATTATTCCTGAATATGAGACAAGAAGTTAAGGCTTTGGGGGCCACTTTTTTGCTAAGTTGCCCGTGTAAATGTTTGGTAAAATATGTCTTCTTTGCTCCAAAGCAATTTAAGGCCTTTTTGGATACTAAGAGGCTGGTCCAGGAAATTCAGGGATGATTAAGGGCTCCTTTTACAAAGGCGCGCTAGTGGTTTAACGCGCATAATAGTGCACGCTAAACCGCCGGACGCGCTAGCTGCTACCGCCTCCTCTTGAGCAGGTGGTAGTTTTTGGCCGGTGCGGGGGTTAGCGCGTGATGAAAATTCGCGCACGTTAACCCCGCTAGCATGGCTTTGTAAAAGGAGCCCTAAAAGTTAGATGATATTGTAACCCACTAAGCTTATACCTTAATGTTAAATATTCATTTATTGACGATCTCCTTATCATTCTATATTCTCCCCAGTGTTTTGTGGTCTGAGGAAGAGATAATAATTTGCTTATACCTTGGGGTATTAACTCCCTTTCTTTTTCCTATTGTTTTAATGCCTTATTCTCTGTATTTCTAGAACAAGTGGATACTTGTACAATTTATTGATAAAATGAATAAATAATAAAAAAGAAAAAAAAAAAAAAGAAAGCTTGGCGCATATCTCACCATGACCCTCTTATAGTGAATGGTAAGCCCTCCAAAACCCACCCAAAACCCACTGGACCCAACTGTACACCACACCAATAGTCTTTATGCCTACAGCTATCACCTATATGTAGGTATAGTGGAATTTGGGTGGGTTTTGGAAGGCTCACATATTCCACCATAAGTGTAGTAGTTAGAGTGGGATATGGGCCTGAATCCCCTTCTCTATAGTTGACTACACCGCCCACTAGGCTACTCCAGAAACCTGAAGGTCCATCAAGCCCAGAATCCTGTTTCCAACAGTGGCCAACCCAAGTCCCAAGTACCTGGCAGAAACCTAAAGAGTAGCAACATTCCAGAGCTGAGATTGTGATGTCATAATGCCTCATTCCACCAATGCCTAAGAGCCAAACTCATCAGTGATGTCACAATGGCTTGATTGTCCTATACTTGGCTCACATAGGAACTTAAGAGCTGCCATACTGGGACAGACCGAAGGTCCATCAAGTCCAGTATCCTGTTTCCAACAGTGGCCAACCCAAGTCCCAAGTACCTGGCAGAAACCCAAAGAGTAGCAACATTCCAGAGCTGAGATTGTGATGTCATAATGCCTCATTCCACCAATGCCTAAGAGCCAAACTCATCAGTGATGTCACAATGGCTTGATTGTCCTATACTTGGCTCACATAGGAACTTAAGAGCTGCCATACTGGGACAGACCGAAGGTCCATCAAGTCCAGTATCCTGTTTCCAACAGTGGCCAACCCAGGTCCCAAGTACCTAGCCAGATCCCAACTAGTAAAACAGATTTATCCTAGGAATAGGCAGTGGATTTCCCCAAGCCATCTCAATAATGGACTTCTCTTTTAGGAAATTACCCAAGCCTATTTTAAACCCCACTAAGCTAACTGCTTTCACCACATTCTCTGGCAACAAATTCCTGAGTTTAATTACACATTGTGTGAAGAAATATTTTCTCCAGTTTGTTTTAAATGTACTACTTAGTAGCTTCATCGCATGTCCCCCCAGTCCTAGTACTTTTGGAAAGAGTGAACAAGCGATTCACATCCACCCTTTCTGCTCCACTCATTATTTTATAGACCTCTATCATAACCCCCATGAGCCGTTTCTTCTCCAAGCTGAAGAACCCTAGCCACTTTAGCCTCTCCTCATAGGAAATTCATCCCAACCCTTTTATAATTTTCATCACCCTTCTCTGTACCTTTTCTAATTCCATTAAATCTTTTTTGAGATACGGCGACCAGAACTGCACACTGTATTCGAGGTACGGCTGTACCATATAGCGATATAAGGGCATTATAACATTTTCATCTTTGTTTACCATTCCTTAACTGATAATTCTTAACATTTTATTTGCTTTCTTAGTCACAGTGAGCTGAGGGTTTCGACATATCCACAACAATGACACCTAGATCCTTTTCCTGGGCAGGGACAACATAGAACCCAGCGCCACTTAGCTATAGTTCGGGTTCCTCTTTCCCACATGCATCACTTTACACTTGCTCACATCATAAGCCCTTCCTAGCCCTTCCCAAACCATGCCTCCGACACTCCCCCCTTGAGATTTAGACACACTGCAGACAACCACTGTAGAAATCTGTCTATAAAATGGGTTTCAAAAATAGTGAATCGGAAGGGTTTGGCATGAAAAAAATCCATCTGCCCGTTTGTGCCACTTTTTGGATGTTTTTCTTTTTTGAATTTGAGCCTCATAGTTTCTGTTGCAGTTCATAAGCTAACATTTAAGGAGACTATTTTAAAATGGCTACAGTGTCCCACAAACACGAGGAAAAAAATTTATCACTGTTCCTGCCCTGTCCCCGCGAGCTCAGTCCCTGTACCTGCCCCGTCCCCACAAGCTCGGTCCCCATCCCCGCCCTGCAAACTATCAGATCCCATCCCCACAAGCCTCAAATAGTTATGATGTTATACTACCTTACTTCATTTATTAAAGTATGAAAAGAGACAAAATTAATTTTTTTCTACATTTTGTTGTCTGGTAATTTTATTCTTCAAATCACATTGGTCTCAGGCTTTGGCTTTGGGTTCTTCTGTCTTCATCGTGGTATGGCTGGCTCCTGAATGTAAAATAGGCGCAAGAAGAGCTGGGGAGTCTGACACGGGTGCAATTTTTTTACCACATGAGCAAGACTTTTCACCGCTCCCGCGGGGTGGTGGAAGGTCTTGTCCCCATTCCTGTGGTAAACCAGTTGCACATTTCTCCATTTGGTAAACGGTCCCCGTGTCATTCTCTACACTAAACCCGGTGCCGCCATCAGAAGGCATCCAGAAGTATGTAGACATTGACACGACGTCACGCACATGCATGGAGGCCCTCTGGCCGTGACCCTGAACCCGTCATTTCGCCGGTGTGAGATCCTGTCACTTCTTTCTAAAGCCCCAGCCTTCATTGATAAAGACTCCTGATTCCTTATGCCCCCATGGAATGCTCAGACCCAACGACCATCACTTACTGACAGTCCCCTCCCTTAAAATTATTAACACACCACAACAATACATTGTCTCTGTCACGGCACCGCAAGCATGGACTTTCCTCCCCATTCACTTACGGGAAGAGCGTCTTCTAGACAGGTTTAAGAGCAAGTTAAAATGCTTTCTTTTTAAAAATGCTTTTGACTTTTAGCTCCCCAAGTTAGGATGACACCTTCATATTTTGATCTTTGATTTCTTTAACGATGACAAAACCGTATTCCTATTTCTCTGTATTATTCCTTTTATCTCATTGTCATTCTATTTATTACTCTCTTCTCTTTCTCTCTGCTCCTCTAAACCCCTTTCTTTTGTCTTATCCCCTATTTGTTTCCTTTCCTATCTTATATTGTATTTCTCACTCCTTTTCCCATTGGTGCCGTAAGTCCTGTACATCGAGTCTATATCTCATGTACTGATTTCCGTGAACAATGTAAAACTTTATAGCCATGTCCATCGCTTAGAAGTATGATTAAGTGACTAATCAAATTTTAAATAAAATTTGAAACTTAAACTTGAAAGACGCCAGCGAGGAGGAGAGTCGTCGGCACCAGCTGACTGCCTATAGGATGTGCCTCTCGCCGCGAAAGACACGTCCTGCAAGCAGTCAGCCGGCGCCTCCCCTCCTTAATGGCATCTCAGAGCACTTCTGGAATCTGAGTTTGCGATACACTAGTATAGTATCTCTCCTTTCCCATTCCCTCAGCATCTCCCCATTCCTTCAGCATCTCTCCATTCCCATTCCCTCAGCATCTCTCCATTCCTATTCCCATTCCCTCAGCATCTCTCCATTCCCTCAGCATCTCTCCATTCCCATTCCCTCAGCATCTCTCCATTCCCATTCCCTCAGCATCTCTCCATTCCTATTCCCATTCCCTCAGCATCTCTCCATTCCCATTCCCTCAGCATCTCTCCATTCCCATTCCCTCAGCATCTCACCATTCCCATTCCCATTCCCATTCCCTCAGCATCTCTCCATTCCCATTCCCTCAGCATCTCTCAGTGTTGTCCCCTGGTTTGTCTCTACTTCCCAGCCACAGCAGTGGGAGCCTCTTCCTTTGCTTCTCGCTGCTCTGTCTTTCATCAGCCTCCAACTGTTGCTGGTGCCATGAAAATATTTAAACTAAGAGCAAGCGTCCTGTATCTCACAGGACCAACGGCCATGAGTGGTGAGGAGCAAAGGTCACTTGTGACCTGGGCTGTGACTCTTACTCTTCCTTCCTCAAAGAACAGTCGGTGGGGGCTTCGAGATGGAACTGTGTGGCATCCTTGAGCTTCAGAATCATAACCCAGTGTCTCACTGGCTTGCCACTTAAGCCGGCCCTGCTTTTATCTATGTGCCACTTTGCACAAATAAATCTGCTGTTTCTATGTGGAAATAGAACCTAGGCTTCTAACATACAGTATACTCTGGAATCTTCAGCACAGTGACATAGCTCAGTCTCACTTATACAGCAAGTAGAGATGTGGGGGTTTTTAAGCCCATTTAATAACAACCAATTTCCTTACTCAGCTGAGTGGTTTTATTCTATTTTTGCTTTGTTATTGGGTTATAAAGCAGGTATGTGTTTATATATTTATATATAATAATATCTGTGAACCTTATTGGTCTGTGTCTGCTGTTTCTAAAGTATACTATTGCCTCCTTAGAATTCTATAAGAGTCAGAGCATATAGCGCCCCTGGGCCACGGTAGAAACCTCTATCACGACTTAGTAAATAAATAAATAGTAAAGGGGGTTATATTAGGCAATGTGCCTGGATAAAGACTGTCCTTTTAAGTTTTAAGCATCTATATTTTTTCCAGATCTGTCCCTGTCTTCTAGGGAACAATTCTAACGTCAATATGCTAATTCAAATTTCACTTCATAAAGAAAGCTTCTTTTTAGTTTGTCTTGTGAGAAGTCATCTTTATTCAACAGCTGGGGAAGTGAATGGTGTGAGCAGAGTATTAATCACACGCCAAGCAGCAGCCTCTCATGCCCCTCGCGTGTACAGCTGCCTCTTGTTTAAAGCCATGGAGACTGAATGTAGAGAGTGGTCCTGCCCGCCTAACAAAGGACTGGGGCCCACAAGGGGCCTCAGCAGTGCAAAGCTTCACTCTGCCCACAGGAGCGTCAGTAAGCATGAATCACGGCAGGCTTTTCCCCCTCATGAATGAAGTTGCTTTCGATTTCTCATGTGACATGGCACAAAGAAATTATTCTCTAATACGCAAATGTAACTGTGTTAGGAGTACATTAAGATTTTGGCCGTTTGTCCACTGTTAAATTTTGTGCTCTTGCTTTTCTTTGTCTTTTATGGGGTTTTTTTTATATAAAATAATGAACTGGATTCAGTCCAAGGATAAGCAGGCTTTCGTTTCTAAGCCTAGCTCAAATCTGGCACCAGCTGGTAGCAATTGCAAACCATGGCTCTCCCAAGCTGAGGTCTGGGGGCTAGTGCAAATGAGTTGATCATCCCAGTTCATTTATCTGTTAACAGTTATCCAATTTCCTGGTGCAGGAGGTCTAAAAGCAGAAAGATCAAGAATTACATTTTTTTTTAAAAAAGGAAGAAGAGGTAAAGAAAGCAGTGAAATATCTTAGTACTTCTTAAGAAAAACCATAAGAACATAAGAATAGCCATACTGGGTCAGACCATTCGAAACAGTAGCAACATGGATGACAGAACACAAACTAAAACGTAATCCTGACAAAACAATCTTCATCCTCTTAGAAAACAGCAAAACCCCAACCTTAACAAACCTAGTAATAAACTCGATCTCATATCCCATTCAACCCATGCTAAAATTCCTTGGAATACTGATTGACAGAAGCTGTACCATGCAACCACAAATCAACAAAATAATAAAAACATCATTCGCTACTATGAGAAACCTAAGACAAGTTCGAAAATTCTTCGACAGAAATCAATTCCAACTTTTGATATAATCTCTTATCCTTGGACTAATAGACTATTGCAACATACTATACCTTCCCTGCCCAGCGACCATGATAAAGCAACTACAAACAATACAAAATACAGTCCTAAGACTCATCTATTCATTGAAAAAATACGACCACATCACAGAGGCATACCATGACTTATACTGGCTCCCAATACAGGCAATAATATACTTCAAATTCCATTGCCTACTATTTAAAGCTATAAATGGAGACAGCCAACCTACTGGAACAACCGACTAACTCAATCAACCTCAACCAGACACAGGAGAACCCACACACTATTCACACGCCCGCCAACCAAAAATGTCAAATAAAGAAAACTGTATGACAACCTACTGGCCACCAGAGCAGCAAAACTGGACAGACAACTCACCAATCTGCTGTCTTCGACCACAGATTACAAAACTTTCAAAAAAGAAACCAATACCCTACTCTTCAAAAAATACATAAAACCTATATAACACATCCAGATCCGTCCCAAGCTTCACCTACAATACTATCTACTCCTTAGCAAACCTAAAATGTTCAAACTAACTCTTTATATTTCCTAATACCACGACAATTCTAATGTAACCCGCCTATGTATTTAGTAATATTATGACAATTCTTATGTAATCTGCCTTGAACCACAAGGTAATGGCGGAATAGAAATCACTAATGTAATGTAATGTTTACACAATTCCAGAATATTTGGGGAAACTCCTACATAAAGATCATAGCTTACTTTTAAAACAGATCATCTTAGGCCTCCTTTTACAAAACTGAGATAGCAGTTTCTAGCGTGGGGAGCCGCGCTGAATATTGAGTTCCTATGAGCATTGGGAACAGCGTGGGCCATTCAATGCAGGTCTCTGCGCTAGAAACTGCTATCACAGTTTTGTTGATTAATTTTCTGTTTTCATTCTTGTCAGTGGATTATCTTCTGAGTTCTTTTGTTTTATGAAAATATTTATGATAAATTATTCATCATGAATTATCACCAATTATAAGTTCCGATGAGGATGGCTACCACACAAAGATTACAACGAATCAGCAGTTTGAGTGTGGCATACTGAGGAACTTTGGTGCAGATCCATTTGATAAGTAGTAAATATTATAATTAAGGATGCAAATCAGACTTAGACATATGTTTTTGATTATGCCCCTCAATATGTTTCCTTCATTTATTGTTGTTAAAAGCAAAAAGCTGGGAGAAGAATCAGTTGGACTACTAAATGACTGAGGGGTAAAACGGGTGCTCAGGGAAGAAAAAGGCCATAGTGGAGAGATTAAATTAATTATTTGCTTCGGATTTCACTAAGGAAGATGTGGGGGAGATACCAATGCCAGAAATGGTATTCAATGCTGTTGAGGCAAGGAAATAGAAACAAATCTCTGTAAGAGTGGAAGATGTAATAGGGCAATCTGACAAACTGAAGAGTAGCAAATCACCTGGTCCAGATGGTATACATCCCAGAGTAGATTTAAAATAACCAGAAAAAAATATTTCTTCACTCAATGTGTAATGAAACTCTGGAATTCATTGCCAGAGAATGTGGTAAAGGCAGTGTATTTAAAATATAATAAAGTCCCTGAGCTTACCTATTTAAGTCTACCTTTTCCCAAGTTTACAGTCAGTTTTTCAGTAAAGATTTCTCTGTATCTGGATATTCTCTCACAGCACCTCTTCTGGAATGAAGAGATAAATCAGCCCTGCTCTACTTATGTGTTTGTGGTTCCTTGGTGGTTCACACTACAGTGTCCCAGTAGGCTCCTTTTGAATTTTTTTCTTTAATCAGACACTGTGGTTTGATTGACAGATAACTGAACACAATAAGGGGTAAATTCTCTATTAGTACGTCTAACATAGGCGTGCTTTAGACGTCCGGCAAACGCAAGTGTCAATCAAACGGTACTTAGGCGTGCGGTAGACGTCTCTACAACCGCTTGGCGCAAGATAGACGCAGGTTTCTGAAACGTCATTAAGACGTCTCCAATAGACCCGTGATAGTCGTCGGTACGATGTTTGTTTTTTTTAGATTATACTTTTTTTATACTCTTTATTATCAGTCATTCAGCATTCAGCTCTTATAACAGGGTCTACATGGTGGACTTTGCCATTTGTAAGGTGCACATTTCCCTTTCCAGGCAAACCTATTTTCAACTTACCATGGCTCGGACATCCTAAGCAGTGATGAGAGGAAACCTCGTAATAGAGCACATTAACCAGGCGATCCACAAATGTCATCTTGCTGTCAGAGAAAAGGTTTCCTCTCATCACTGCTTAGGATGTCCGAGCCATGGTAAGTTGAAAATAGGTTTGCCTGGAAAGGGAAATGTGCACCTTACAAATGGCAAAGTCCACCATGTAGACCCTGTTATAAGAGCTAATAGGAAAAAACTAAGACCTTATTAAAATGAGCAAAGGTGGGATTCGAACCGGGGAGTTTCAGAGGTCAGAGCTCAGATCAGGAGCATTACCGTGTTAAGCTAGAAATGCTTTCTTGTGCTTAAAGCAGTTTTGATTTGCTTATACCGCTTCTTATAGGCAGTTAATTCTGCTAGGAGACAAAACACTGCAGTTGTATATTATTGTTTCTTCACGATTTCAGAAATGTATACTTTACCATGATAAAAACTAACAAAGTATGCCATGTTTAAAAGGAGAAATATAAGATGAGTTGAACTCAAATTCTTAGCATGGAAGGGGGAAAAGTTTATTTTTCTGCTATACAGCAAAGTTGTACAGTAATGTTATATTCAACTCCTATAAGAAGTGGAAAGCATCATCAAGGTGCACCTGGAAGGTAGATATGCCACAAGTAAAATACAGGCTGGGATTTGAACCCTCAAAGCCCAGAAGATTGGTAGAGTGCCTTTCCTCACTGAGCTACAGCACCTATTGCTCCAATGTCTCTGGCTCCCTTGTCATATCATATCTTAGTGAAGTGCTAAGGGAAAGGGAGTTTAGCTATAATGTCGTAGTAGGCTGAGACAAAAGAGTGGTAGCTCAATGGTTAAAAGCACTGCTTTCACTGAGCCCCAAACCCATATTCCCAAGTGTGCTTGAATGCATGTGAGGTGGAGCTCCATTTTTCTCACATGCTAATCTTCATTCTAAGCACTGTACTAATGGATATATGACTGCAAGTAATCTGTTCCATTTAGGCGTCATACCCGGAAAAGTGGTGTTTTTTTGCCCTTACCGATCAGCGTCATTTGTGCTGCAATTCTTTAATACATATTTGATATTTGTTTTCTACTTGAAAACCTTCCAAATCTTTAGGCATTCCTTTGCTTAAACTTATTTGAGTTCATCCTGATATGATAGCTAATGAGCATAGACAGCTCAGTCAAGTATGATATGAAAGGGTAGTGAGATGGACCTAAGTAGAAGCAGCTGTAGCTCTATGTGTTAGGAGCCAGCCTATGCTCCTAACATCCAGAGGTTGTGAGTTCTACACCCAGCACATCTTTTAATTGTGGCATACTACTTTGAAGGTGCAGATTGATGAGGTCACAATGAGGTCAGTTTTGTGCAACTGAAGACCTCCATTTTGCAATGAGGGAAGCTGAATGTTAAGGTGTGTATCTGTTTATTCTCTTTTTAAGTGCTGATAATGTGTGCTGATTTTTCTTTGCTTTCAAAAGAGAGCCGATTGCAGTGCTGTTTGTTGAGAAAAAAAGGGGGTTGTAAAAGCCATGTGTAAATTATATTATTGTTTGGGCAGAAATGTGGTTTGTTATCCATGCAATATAATGTGTTCCATTGACATTATATTTATTAGGACAGAGAAAAGATGAAAATTACCTATTCAAACTCACTATTGGAATTATTGATGAAAAAACACAGCGAACGTCTGCCTCGCGTCTAACAAAGAGCCGCAATTACGAAAGTTGAAACGGCATTGAAATCCAAGTTAGACCAGGGTTTCTTACGTCTACATAATACACGATATTTAGACGCAGGTGTTTGCTCAGGTAGCGCCTATCTAGCGTCCCCATTTGGCACGCCCACGGAACGCCCACGGAACGCCCACGTCCAGAGCTGGAGACGGGACTATGCTTTCTATAGACGTCAGTCCGTCAACTACCTCTTAGGGACGTCTATGTGTCGTTTATTTCCCAATTAACATTAATTAAGACCCTTAACTCCGTAATTATTCACTTACTTCTGACGTCCAAAGCACGCCTAAGGTAAACGCAGTAATAGAGAATTTACCCCTAAGTATTCATCCTGCTGCCTAAAAGAAAAACTCTTGCAAAATGTTCTCTGTAAAGGTTACTTTCTCTAGTAAATAATTTAAACTAGATATTCACAAATATGGCCCTAGATTGCTTTTTGTTTGCATTGATAGAGCCAACTTTTGTAATGGTTAAGGGTGGGGGGGGAGTCTAAACAGGCTTCCTGAACCTATTAGCTGTGCTTTGGGATGGATGAGGAAAGACAAAGGTCAATGCAAGGGAAGGCAGAGAGAAAGGAACAGGGAGATGGGTGCTGGGGAAAGGATAAAAGAAAAAGAAAGGCGAGATAAATAAATGCTAGGGATAAAAGAAATGGGACGAATGCTAGAGAAGGAGGCATGCAGGTGGATTTGAATGAAGGGGAGAAGGCAGTACACAAGAAGAAGCAGTATCCAGATGCTATGGAATGGGGAGAGGCAGATGATGTGAAATGGTGAGATGCAGGGGGATGGATGCTGAGGAAGGAGACGTGCATGGACACTGGAGGAGAAGAAGGTAGAGAAGGATCTAGATCAGGGCCACATTTTGGATTTGTAGGTATCTGGAGGGCCTCAGAAAAAAATAGTTAATGTCTTATTAAAGAAAGGACAATTTTGAATGAGGTAAAACTCTTTATAGTTTATAAATCTTTCCTTTTGGCTAAGTCTTAATAATAATATTGTCATTGATAGCTAAAGAGACATATGATCAAGAAACTGTTTTATTTTACTTTTGTGATTATGATAAACATACCGAGGGCCTCAAAATAGTACCTGGCAGGCTGCATGTGGCCCCCCGGGCTGAGAATTTGAATCCACTGATCTAGATGCTATGGAATGGGGAGCAGCAGATTATGTGGAATGGTGAGAAGCAACGAGACAGAGGCTGGGAAGGGAGGCGTGTGTATGAATGCTGGGGGAAAAGGCAGGGGGCAGATATTGGGAAGGCAGATGCTGCAAAAGAGGCAGGGGGACACTAGGGAAGGAGGCGGGCAGGTGTTGATGAAGGAGGGAGAAAAAGAAAGGAGAGCATAAGATGAAGGATGAGGAAAGCAGAGACAGATGCTGAGAACATGAGTATGAAGAAGGCAGGGATTTAGATAGATGCCTGGAACAGTCTCCCAGAAGAAGTGGTGGAAACAGACTGTGTCTGAATTGAAAAGGGCCTGGGATAAGCACGTGGGATCTCTCAGAGAGAGAAAGAGATAATGGTTACTGCGGATGGGCCATTTGGCCTTTATCTGCTGTCATGTTTTTATGTTTCTAGATTCAGGAATTGGAAGAGGGAACAAAAGAATACAGATTCAAAGACTGGTTGGAGAAGGTTATTATGCCGCTGTACTAGGCCATGGTGTGCCCTCACCTGGAGTACTGCGTACAGCACTGGTCACCGTACATGAAGAAAGACATGGTACTACTCGAAAGGGTCCAGAGAAGAGCGACTAAGATGGTTAAGAGGTTGGAGGAGGCCTCTTCTCCCTCAAACAGAGGAGATTGAGAGGGGACATGATCAAAACATTCAAGCTACTGAAGGGGATAGACTTAGTAGATAAGGACAAGTTGTTCACCCTCTCTAAGGTAGAGATAACGAGAGGGCACTCTCTAAAGTTGAAAGGGGATAGATTCCTTACGAACATAAGGAAGTTCTTCTTCACCCAGAGAGTGGTAGAAAACTGGAACGCTCTTCCAGAGTCTGTTATAGGGGAAAACACCCTCCAGGGATTCAAGACAAAGTTAGACAAGTTCCTGGTGAACAAGAGCGTACGCTGGTAGGGCTAGTCTCAGTTAGGCCGCTGGTCTTTGACCAGAGAGCTGCCGCGTGAGCGGACTCCTGGGCATGATGGACCACTGGTCTGACCCAGCAGCGGCAATTTTTCTGTTCTTATTTATTTAAACCATTTATATTCTGCTCCATCATATATTTCTATGTGTTAAAAAATAACAAATGCATAATAAATATAACAAAACTATAGCAATATATTTTGCTTCAACAGCTGTAGATTAGAGAAATGTGTCCCCATCCCTGCTGGAACTCAATTTCCTCGTACAATCCACGCGAGTTTTGTCACTGTCCCTGTGCCTGCCCCATTCCTATAAGTTCCACTTTAACTGCACAAGCCTCAAACACTTATGATTTTAAAATATTTGAGGCTTGTGTAGATGAGTGCAGGAAAAGAACTCGCAGGGACAGGATGGGAAAATGAGTTCCCACAGGGACGTGGAAAAATTTGTCGCCCGTGTCATTCTCTACGGTAGATCTGCCATCAGTTCAATATTTAAGTTGTGAACGTCTCTGCACACAGAACAGCTTTAATATTTTTTCCTGAACCCCCCCAGTAATTCTCTAGCTTCCTGATTTTCAAAGATAAATTATTCAATGCAAAAACACTTGCTACTGAAAAAGAATGCTTAGAATTTCAAGCAAGAAGATGACACTGTTGGGAACTTGCTAATTGCAAGTTCTCCTCTGTCTTGTAACAAACTTGAACAGACTTGATTAGAACAGATTTATTTTTTTTTCTCAATGTTCACCTTGCTGTGGATGAGATGTACTAAGCTTTTTTTTCTCCCAAATGGACACAAAAAGGAGAAAGACATTTCTACAATTGAAATCTAGAGCTCCTTTTACAAAGGCGCGTTGGCGGTTTAACGCACATAATACCTTGCGCTAAACTGCCAGCCACGCTAGCTGCTACCGCCTCCTCTTAAGCAGGCGGCAGTTTTAGGCCAGCGCAGGGGTTAATGCGTGATGAAAAGTCGCGCGCACTAACCTCGCTAGTGCGGCTTGATAAATAATAATAATTTGTCGTTAACTTTTTATTTGAAGTTTCCCTGTAAATGTATAACTAAACTCCAAGGCCATGAATATAATTTTTGGGATGTTAATCAATTGGAGCAATTCTTAATCCAGTGGGAACAGCATTAGGCTATATGATTTACTGATTTTTTTTTAGTAGAGAGTACAGTGGTGCCTCGCATAACGAACGCCGCACACAACGAACTTCATGTCTTGATTCACACAACGAACTTCGTTTCACACAACGAACTTCACACAACGAACTTCGTTTCACACAACGAAGTCGCCCGAGCTGCCAATGTATTGCATCCTTCCGCGCAGGCACTGCAGGCAGTCGTTAGTCACTGCGCTTAACTGCCCTCTCTCACAGCCCTTCGCCTGGCTCCCTGTGCAGTGGCGGACCGTCGGCTCGCCTCCTTTTATGGAGGGGCCCGGCGCCTACTGCTGATGCGTTGGGGGGGGCGGAGCTACTCTCGCCGCTTCCCCGATGCTAGAAAAAAAAAAAAAAAAGAAAAGTTAAGTCCCAGTTTTTGCCGCTGAGACTCTGCCCTCTCTCACTGTATACAGTCGTCCTTTTAAGATAAACTCAATATTTTTTATATATCATGGCTTCTAAAAAAAGCAGGAAGGTGATTTCTGTTGAAATGAAACGGGAAATAATTAGAAGGAGTGAATGTGGGGTAAAACAGTGTGACCTCGTCAAAGAGTTTGGCCTCAGCAAGACCACCATTTTCACCATTTTGACAAATTTATCTTTTTTTATGTCATCTTAGCATATTTTATGCTGCAGAACGAATTATTTTTTTTAACATGTATTGTTATGGGAAAACGCGTTTCACATAACGAACTTTTCGCATAACAAACTTGCTCCTGGAACGAATTAAGTTCGTTGTGTGAGGCACCACTGTATTAGAGTTAATTTTATGACTGATTGGTTAAGTAAGTTTCTTGGTATTAGTTATGACTCTCTGAATTATTTGAAATATGATGTATAACTAAGGTGATTGGTCCTTCATTAATGTGGGCTAGAGGGAAATTACTGATATGTCATTATTGAATTTCCTTTGTATTACTTTATGTATTCCATTTCTTTTGCTGTTTGGGCAGAATTATATTAAAATGACAAAAAAAAGTTAAGAAAATCCCTTAAATACATCAAACCCTACATCTTAGGTTATAAAGCTCCTCCTTATATACCCTTCCTCTGCAATGGCACAGCTGCCCTTTTCACATCAAACTCTTTTTTGCTAGGGGAGGCTTAAACTCATTGGCTAAATTTTTTCTTCTTTGAGGATTACAATGAATATAAAATCCATTGACTGCTTAAAGTCAGCAGATGTTCTGTGCTACCAAGTGCTTCAGCTATTCCAGCCCCTTCTCCCTTCCCCCTCCTTGTCTTCCAATAACCCCCCCCCCCCAACCTCTGCACCCACACAATAGGCATGCTAAATTTGACAGACTGCATTCCAATTAGGCAATTACAAACCATGACAGCCAGAAAAAAAAAAAAAAAGCATGGGCCCAGTGGGCTTTGATAAAACTTTATCAATGATGACACAACTGAACCGTTATGTCAGCATAATCTTTTGGACTTTTAGGAATTGTTGAGGCTCTCCTTATAAGGCAGTCACCACACTTCATGGTGCTGCAGTTACTGATCTGATCTCGTATGTTAGAAAGTGTTTGCTGTCTAGAAATTAAGATCATGATAATTGCTGTACTTGAGTTTTGTGGTAGAGGTGGACAACTGTGGTGATCACCTATGTGAATCATTTGTGGAAATGGTGGTGTAAAAATGTAAGAAAGACCAACAAGGTGTGATTTGTTTCAGCCTTGACTACACACAGTGGTTCAGAGATGTAGAAGACTCAGTTATCATCTCTAAAACATTTCCAAGTGATAAGAAGAACAGCCACATTATAAATCAGAAAAAAAAAGTCACCTGATTGGCAGCGTTGTGCGTTGTGCGTTGTCAGGCAGGGGGACCCAGGTCAGGACTTCTGCTGCATGGTTTAGTCCAGTGTATCTCAAACTGTTTGCCGAGGCCTCCTGAGATTCCAAGTGTGCCACGGCACACTGAGGAGGAAAAGAGGTGCCTGCCAGCTGACTTCCCTACGCGGTACAGCGTCAGCGCTGCCCAATTCGCCGAAGGCCCGCATGTTTCTCCCTTCTCTCTAGTGTCCTCCGGCTGCCTCCCTGGCCTCCCGATCTCACCTTTAAAGCTAATTACAGCAGCCTGCAGAGGATCGCCGGTAGTGATTGAAATGTGTCAGTTTTGAGAATTTATATCTGCTGTGTATATTGTGTGTATATGAAAAATGAATGGAAAAAAAATGCATTACAATTAGTAAAGGGGATGGGATCTGGGGCAGAGCTTGGGTGGGCCTAGTGAGGTCTGTGGTTGGGGTACTCAGTTGATATTTGTTAGACTTAGGGGTACTTAGCTTGAAGTAGTTGAGAAACACTGCTGTAGGCAATCAGCTGGTGCTAGTGCCTCTCTTTCTCTCTGGCCCTCTTCCTTACTGGCACCCCCTACTGGCATTTCAAGGCCCATCTGGAGGGCCTCTGCACATATGTGGACATTGACATGATGATGTCACGCATATGCGTGATGTCATCTCAGCAACATCTGTGCATTTCTGGGTGCCTCAAGCCGTGACCATTACCTTTTGTGTGCCCTGGCTCGAGAAAGTTTGAGAAACACTGGTTTAGTCAGATCTGCAGTGTGCAGATGCTAGAGACAAGAATTTCTAGTCATTGCACAACAGTGACCCCTAGTGGCAGGATTTAGGATCCATGATTGTGTAGTTTCAGAAGGAGGATAAGAGAGCTTTTTGAGATCAAATTGCTTTGTGGAATCAAGTAGTGCCTTGGTCAGACAACTGATTCTTGGCATGTCACTGTTTGGCTGATAAGCCTGTAGAATTGGGAGACCCTGAGGTTTCCTCTGTTGTTTTCTCTAAAGTAAATATCCAGAAATTCACTGAGGGTGTGAGAGAACGTGAGTGTATAACAGAATGTGTAGATTAGGAAGTTTAGATTGTACCAGCTAAGTGTGTTTAGGTGCTTAAGCTTTGGGTGAAAATGGTGAGTTGGTACACTTGCAAACTGAAACATGCAAGAACTTGTTTGAAGAATGAGTATCAATGGTGAGGTTACACTTGTCCTGATAGTTAAAAAAAAAAAGCAGAGTGTAAAGTCTATCTAAGGATTTATACGTCATTAGTTTAAAAGGTTAGAAAAGTGGTAAATCAAACAATTGAGTTTTTTTATTGGCTAGAGAAAATTAAATCGACTTCTGTTATTTGTTTACAGATTACATTAACATAAGAACATAAGCAATGCCTCTGCTGGGTCAGACCTGAGGTCCATCTTGCCCAGCAGTCCGCTCACGCGGCGGCCCAACAGGTCCAGGACCTGAGCAGTAATCCTCTATTTATACCCTTCTATTCCCTTTTCCAGCAGGAAAATGTCCAATCCTCTCTTAAATCCCAGTACTGTATTCTGCCCTATAACATCCTCTGGAAGCGCATTCCAAGTGTCCACCACACGTTGGGTAAAGAAGAACTTCCTGGCATTTGTATTGAATCTGTCCCCTTTCAACTTTTCCGAATGCCCTCTTGTTCTTTTATTTTTAGAAAGTTTGAAGAATCTGTCCTTCTCTACTCTCTCTATGCCCTTCATGATCTTATAAGTCTCTAACACATCCCCTCTAAGTCTCCTCTTCTCCAGGGAAAAGAGACCCAGTTTCTCCAATCTCTCAGCGTATGAAAGGTTTTCCATCCCTTTTATCAGACGTATCGCTCTTCTCTGAACTCTCTCGAGTAACGCCATATCCTTCTTAAGGTATGGCGACCAAAACTGGACACAGTATTCCAGGTGTGGGCGCACCATCGCCCGATACAGCGGCAGGATAACTTCTTTCGTCCTGGCTGTAATACCCTTCTTGATTATACCTAGCATTCTATTCGCTCTCTTAGCGGCCGCTGCGCACTGTGCAGTCGGCTTCATTGACCTGTCCACCATTACCCCCAAGTCCCTCTCTTGGGTAATACAACAGTAATCACTTTGACTTTTCAAATCTAATGACTCTACAATTGGTATGCCAAAAGATTTTTACACTTTTTCTATGGATTTTTTTTCACTATCGAAATTGTCATTTTGTCTTCACATGTTTCACAGTAACACTTCACAATCTTCACATGTTTACAGTAATAGTTTTGATAACGGCTTTGTACTTAATATCAGTCACTGTTGTTATCTTTTTTTCTTCTTCTAACCAGTATGGCCTTTTTTAAATTATTCACTATCAATCATTTCCCCCTCTTTTACATAAGCCGGCAGCGTGGGCTGGCACAGTAAATGCTCCAACGCCCATAGGAATTGTCACACGGCACTTGGCTGCGTGTCTTTGTAAAAAGGGGGTCTTTATATGTTTTCCATAGATTGTTCATGTACATTTTTATATGTTTTTTTACAGATATCATCGCATCCCTGATGCAGGCTGTCAGTGAATCCTGGCTGCATCAGGTCACCGCTTGTATCTTGGTATCAGTTCATAAATTGCATTGTGTGCCATACCAGTTGTTTTGGTTCTGTTTTTATTGACATGACGTCTCCTGAGTCCTGACCCAGTCCCTCGGGGCCTTGCTTCTCACTGGTGGTGAATTTTGCCCTCTCTTGTTTAGACTCTCAGGACTGTAGGTTGATTCCAATGTTAAGCTTTATTTATGTGCAGTCAAGTAGACTAATAAATAAAGATAGACAAAGCTATATAAATTATCTTTCTATTGGTGCCATTAACTGGTTAATCAAATTTTAATAAGCCATGCATCTTTAATACAATCACAATGAAGAAATCAGTAGATTGGAAACTCTGCTGTGTTCTGCTTAAAATCATCTTAACCTGTCATTTGGAATCCCAAATGCCTCAAACGCTACGAATAATATTAAAATCTATCTCAACCTTGTTTTTCGTCAAGGTTCCATCCCATGTAAGAACGGCTGCAGTGGAGAAATTCTAGGGATATCTGCTTTTTTATCACTTAGAGTATCTCATCTTAGGTTTTACCTGACACACCCCAATAAAACACTTGAATGCAAAAGAAAATAACAATAATAATAGCAACATGTCCTGGCACCAGCATTGAATATCCAGGTTTATGCAGCCAGCTATCTCTTATGCGAATGAGTGCGGTACTCAGCACTTAACCACATAAACGGCAACACATAAAAGATAGGACTGCCTTTAATGCAGTCTGATTTGACCGCTAAACAGGCAGTGTGCTAAGTATCAGCATTTGGCCACATTAGCGTCGCCTTTGCCCATGGACCACCTGCAAAATACCTAGCTCTGAGCTTAGTGGTCTGTGATGACATCCAGTGCACTCACCAGTTAAGTGCCACTCAAAAGTGGTGTAGGCACGGGTAGCCCAGGTGGGCCAAGGCTAGGGTTACCAGTTGTCCAGATTTACCCAGACATGTCCTCTTTTTAGACATAAACAACTAACAAAACAAGGAGAACTTCATATATGAAGAAACTTTCAACCATAGAGGTGCTCAGAACCTTGAAAAAGGTGGTGAAATCACAAACCGGGGACAAGCCCCTGTAAGTGTTTCAATGCTCTATCATCGCATCATCTTTGTTGGTAGAAAGAATTATTTAAAAGGCTTGTGAGATGAAATTAACTGTGATAACAAAACTCTATAATCAATGGTGTCTTTTTAACGTTTCAAGTGTTTGAAAAAACTTAAACTTAGCATGCACGGATGGATAGGAAGCAGTCTCACTCCAGCGGGCTCTAACGCGTTTCGCCGTTGGCTTCTTCAGAGAGCCCCCCGTAAGCTGGATCGATAACAGAGTGAAACTTCTTCCTTCCTCTTCACCCTTGGTTGCATCACTTCCTGGGCATCCAGACAGCTTTTCAAAACCTGGAACTTTATCTGGGTTTTGAAAAGCTTCCAGCTTGGGACTGCGTCGGGAGGGCATCTTCGTATACACAAATGCCACACGGTGATCGCGTCATTGCGTCACCCCTGCGCTTGTGCAGATGTCCTACTGATGCGGCTCCGACCACGAGAACAGGTTGAGGGGGCGGGGCTGGGGGCAAGGCTGGGGCAGAATGGGGGCGTGCTGGGGGTGGGTGGGGCCATGAGTCCGGATTTTAAAATAGTAAAATCTGGTAACCCTAGCCAGGGCCCACCCAAAATTGTGGCATTCTTGCTGCGGCTGGTAGGGATCCCCAAACCCTGCCAGCTGAAGATTTCCTCCTCCTTCGGCAACCGGTGTTGTTCCAAACAGCAGCCAGCAGCGCTTGCCTGGAACTGACACCCATATTTACTGTTTGCACATGCGCAAGCATTGAGCACGCACGGCCTGCTGGCAGTGGTGACGACTCCAGGCAAATGCTTCCAGCTGCCATTTGGAAGAGTGCTGGCTGCCCGAGGAGGAGGAAATCTTCAGCTGGCAGGGTTTGGGGATTCCCGTCAACTCAAATATTTACTATTTTGAGTTGGCAGGTGGGCAGAAAGGGGCAGAGAGCGGAGCCAGCGAGGGTGAATTCCATGTCCGCCCACCCACCTTGGGCTCAGGCCCATCCAAGATTGGCTGTCTGACTGAGCCCCTGCCGCCCAGTACCAGCAGATAGTCCCAAGCAAGCAATTTAACAGGCAAGGAGCTTTTCTGGCCCAGTTAAAATTGCTTTTAATATTGATCCCAGTGTTTATTGAATAAACACTGGGGAAACATCTCTTCCTCTCAGTTTTTGATTCTTTTCTTTGCTGACAGAAATGTACATATTTGGGATTAATATTCAGCTGTCAGCAGTCATCGATTTTTTTTCACCAGCCACCAGCTTTATGTCCAGATATTCAATGCCAGGCTATGTCCAGGCATCAGCATTGAATACTGAGTATGTGCAGCTGGCCGGCACTTAACCAGTTCATTGATATTCAACCATAACCAGTTAAGTTAAACCATCCAAAGATAAGACTTGTTTATGCAGTCCTACTTGGCCGGCTAACTTAAGAAGGGTTGAATATCGGCACTTTTTTTTTACCTATTTAAGTGCCGATTCGGCCTCCTCAGACCACTCACTGAATGACTGGTTTTAGTTTAAGTAGTTAGGACCCAATTCTATACATGTCACCCAAAAAATCGGTGCCAACTAATACGGCACTAAGCGCGATTCTATAAAAGTTAAGTGGCGCTAAGCATTCTAACATTTAGGCGTGCCCTATTTATGCCAGAATTTTCTTGGCCTAAATGCCTTGTGCCAAAGTTAGGTACCCAATAGCTCCTAACTCAAAAACAGGGGCCTAACTCCAAAACACGCACACGATCCATCACCCCCCCCAACCACACCCACTTGTAACTATGCACTTTGCGCCTAACTGTTGAAGAATTATGCCTAACTTTCAATTAGGTCCAATCAGGGTTATTAAGATTTAGACCAGTGGTCTCAAACTCGCGGCCCGGGAGCCACATGCGGCCCGCCAGGTACTATTTTGAGGCCCTCAGTATGTTTATCATAATCACAAAAGTAAAATAAAATAGTTTCATGATCATATGTCTCTTTTGCTATAAATTATAATATTATTATTATTAAGACTTAGCCAAAAGGAAAGATTTATAAACTATAAAGAGTTTTACCTCATGCAAAATTTCTTTAATAAGACAATAACTATTTTTTCTGAGGCCCTCCAAATACCTACAAATCCAAAATGTGGCCCTGCAAAGTTTTGTTTGAGTTTGAGACCACTGATTTAGACTATTACTAAATTAAGTTAGTCTGCATTGGCTAGGCACGCCATTGTAAGCACCTAATTTAGGCACACTTTATACAATTTGGGGGTTAGTGCTGATATTCAGCATTCAGTTAAATGTCATTAACAGATGGTCCCGAACAAGTGATTCAACTGGGCAGGAGCTCGACGGATTCGATTTGAATTTTGAACCCATTTGATTCTACCAGCAAAAGTGTCCAGCAATAGGACCTGTGAGTCAAAAGCACTAATAAACATCAATTTTTTTTTATTTTTTTTTGGTAACTAAAGCTGTCATTCTTAAATTATCTTTAGTTTATAATCTTCTCACCGCCTCTTTTCACTTTGCTATTGCTGCTAGGTTACTGCTGCTAGGTTATCAATCTGTCTATGCTGCTAGTTACATCATTTCTTTCTGTCATTCTTAAATAGTCTCTGGTTTATAATCTTTTGTAAACCGCGTAGAACTTATGGTTACGCGGTTAAGAAGCACGGTGTTACGTTATGCTAAAAGCTGAGAAGCCCATGGGTATAAAATGGACTTCTTAGCATTTCGCAGGCCCTAATCTCATGAGCGTACACTAAGCTGTAGTAAAAGAACCCTTTAATTAACTGAAAAATAAATGCTTAAAATTACAGATGTACATTTTCAAAGGAGCTTCTAGTGGATATGGGCTGGTGAGAGGGATATTCGATGGCATTAACCAGAAAGTGCTGCCAAATATTTTCTCTGACTGCCTCAGCACAGTGCTGGGTCGATACATGGGTGAAACTAATCCAGAAATAATTAATAGTAGTAGTATCCTGTGGTAACTGCCCAATTAACATGCACTAATCCAGGCAATAAAATATTTTTTTTTGGGGGGGAGGAGTGTGTCAGGGGGTGGAGAGCGGTCATTCCTGTGCTAACCAGTTAGTGCATCCACATTAGCAATAAAAACATACCTCTTCACCTAACCCCCTGCCCTTGATCCATGGACTACAAAGAAATGTTTATTGGTAGCGTAGAAAAGAATTTTTATTATTAAAACCTGGAGTATTAGCTCTTGAAGCGACTTTTTATCTTCGCCACCCATGCAAGTGCATAATACAATATAATTCTCAGAAATATGTTTTTTTTTTTAGCCATATTAGCTAACGGCCTTTCTGTCTTTGTCCCCCCTGGAGAAGGAAAAGAAATGAGGACTTTAATGCATTAGACGCCTGTATATCAGTTAATGGTGTACCATGCTTTTTATGCTAGTATTTTCTTATTATTCCGTTTATATTACATCTTGGATCTTATTGTGGACTTGAGTTGATTAAGCAATACTTATTTTCTTATATAACTTGGGGGGGGAAAATTTTTTCTTTGTTGTAAATCACTTTCTGTACAAGTTAAATCTTGAATTGAATATTTTGAAAATCATAAATAAATTTAAAAAAAATGTTTATTGGTACCAGAACCGGTAGGTGTCTTGACTAAATCTACTCGGCGCTCTGGTTCATTTACTTTACCTATTCCAAAAATTGCCATATCGATGATTATATCATAATATTCATACTATAGTTTTTTAAAACGGTATATTGTACTGGTGCTTCTTATGTGTTCTGTTTCATCACTGAATTGTTCAGTCTTCTTACTTTGTGAACCACCTAGAACTCTTTGGGTTTTGGCGGTATAGAAAAATAAAGTTGTTATTATTATTGTAAGGAAAGCTTACATTGTAAAATCTTGCACTGTAACTATGGCAAATCGTAACCTGTTAACTGTATATTATGTATGTTTAACCTATAACCCGTTCTGAGCTCTTTGCGGACAATGAAATAGATAACTAATTTAAAAAAATAAACTGGAAGTACACTGACATAACACATCCGACCGAGAATAACTGAAGTCTGCCCACAAGGATACAAAATTACAGTGGTCTGCAGAGAAAAAAAAAAAGAGGCGGAGGCCTAGCAATCTTAATCAAACAAGATCTAACCCTTAATATAATTGAGAAAACATCTAACCCGTACATGGACCTTTTAGCTTGCCAACTCTCAAGCACCACACTCTCACTAAAGCCAACTACCCCAAACAAATAACCTTACCCATTTCTTACTCTTTTTGAAAATGACTAATTTTTTTTTTTTTTTTGTAAGTTCTTGTTGTAATACATCTTGGATAATTCTTTTGTAATCCGCCTTGAACTGCAAGGTAATGGTGGAATATAAATCCCTAATGTAATGTAATGTAATGTATTTGTGAACCCCTGAAGCAGGCGGGTTATCTGTCGAAACACGGCCCCGGGTAGAATCTTTTTATCTGTAGGTGCTTTGTCAATAAAAGAGTGCTTTATAGGGCTCTTTTTATGAAAGGCGCGTTAGGGCCTTAACGCACGGAATAGCGCGCGCTAGCTGCTACCGCCTCCTCTTGGGCAGGCGGTAGTTTTTCAGCTAGCGCTAATCTGGTGTATGCGCTAAAAACGCTAGCGCACCTTCGTATAAGGAGCCCATAGTCAACACTCATGCGCAGGAAAGTTCTTGGTCCACTCCTACTTCTGTGTGTTCTTTGGCTTTGCCACTTAGGAGTTTTCTTCTTCCGTGGGGGGGGGGGAGGGTTCCTACTGAATAGCTAATTTCATTTTAACTGTGATGGCAGACTTTTTTTTTTTTTTTTCAAAACAGTTAAATATCAGACAGACAATTTACAAATATAGAATAGAAGTTCTGCTCATAATTCAGATTTTAATATCCTCATTTATAGACTTTTAACCCCAGCCCTGTTGCTTAGAAATAATGACGCATACACGTTTATATTAAACGCACTGCGATAGTCAGACATATGATATAATATTTATAGACACAGTACTACATCTTAAACAGCATCATTCTTTCTCATGAAAGAACTAAAAAGTAAATTAACAGCCATTCCAATGCCATTGCCCGTCACAGGGATAACACCAGCGCCTCCGTTTTGCATCATCATTATCACCACCATACAAGATACAAAGAAATTCAAGACAAGGCGTAAACCTAGCAATTTTAATTAGAACACATTTCTAAAGCTATCTCTGCATGCAAAGCCTTGGTTCAAAGAGCATTCAAATCACTGTTGTCAAGGCAGAAGAGAAAAGGCTGGGCAGAAAAGTAGGCCATTGGCATTGAGTACTCGTTGCCATGGCAATTCGAAAAGAAAGGCCTGCTTAATGGGCTGCATTCCCGGGAAAAGGGAGCAGCAGTGCAGTTAACACTCTGCAAAGCATTGCAAAGAGTCGCTCGGTGGAACAAGGTTTGGATTTCTCAGTGAAAACAGACCAGCGTTTTAGTCGCTCAAAGCTCACCTGGCGACTGTTGACCACATGCAGAGGTAATTGTACAAAGCATTTTCCATGCGTCGCAGACAGTATGGATCATATAATGTATACAAGTATGTGGACTTATAGGAGCACTTTCTGTATCAACCATGAGTCAGTGCTCTCAGGGGCATAGTTTGGATACAGCAGCGGTAGAGTTTGGATGCACATAAGTATTTCATAAAATATATATCTGCATACGTAAGAGTGCACCCAGAGACACATTTACACCTTCAGTGCGGGTACAAATTTGTGCCCTATTAGGCGTTGTTGTAAAAGCTTATGGCAATTCCGTAAGCTGATGCTTCAAGATACACACCAGCTAGATGTGTCAAAAGTGCCATCCATTGACAGTTATGTGCACTAGGATCTATTCTATAAGGTAGTGGCTAAGTGCCATAGGACCTAACTGCAAGGGGAATACAAAAGGCAGAACATGGGTGAGCTATGGGTGTGTCTCCCAGTTATATATGTAGTTTATTAAAAAAAACTATAATGAGTAAAAAGTGGAAACAATATTTATTGATTTTAAAAAAAATTAGATATTGCCTATAAACAAAGTGGTTTCCATAAAATAAACATACATAGTTAACACAAAACAAAAATTTACAGTTCCATTCATTCCTCTCTAAAATGACAAAAATCCACTTCCTCCCAGCAAACAACCAACACCCAGCCTAGGATATCCTCCAAACAATCAATTTATAACAGAGGCAACTAGTAATCAGTCTACTCGAAGACTTAAATGACCAGAACCATAACAGAAACTACCTATTCTATGAAGCATATTACAGTATAGGCTGGTATGACCCTACAAATAAGCATCCACAAACAGCTTAGCTTTCAACAGTTTCTTAAAACTAAAGCGGTCAGTGCATTATCTTAGATGTCCCGACAACTTATTCCAAAGAGACACTCCAGCCAATGAAAACATCTTAGATTTCGTAGTGGCCTATCTCACACTTTCTTCAGTATTCACTAATAATCTCATGCCACCTTCTGATCACAAAGGGCTAGGATTCAATTTAATAATGATATTCAATAAAAGCCAATAAGATATACAAATACAAGTCAACATTAGAGTATTTCTATCGCATGTGCCATATATCGTGTCCACTTTTTGCTTGTTATTGTCTTTTCCGTGGAATGTTTTTCTCCTTGGTGTGTCACGTTTATATAGATTTTAAAAAAACAACTATAAATTAGGTGCATTACTTTACGCACATAGGTACACCAATTATACCTGCATGGACATGGCATAAGATGGCGCAATTAAACATGGGCAAGCCTATGCCAACATACACTAATATTCTATAATGGAATCTTGGTGCCAAAACGCTGCTATAGAATTGGTGCTAAGCACATGAATTGGGAGGCCTACAATGAAGTGCCAAGTTATAAAACTGCCCAATATGTGCTTTTATAAAATAGGAGTTTTTTGGAAAACAATTTTAGGCACTGTGAGGGAGTCTTATAAGATCACTCCCCCTGCTGGATACTCCCTCACAGTGTCAATTTAATTGCTAAAGCCCCGCCCAAGGGGAAAGTGACATGGGAGGGGTGGAGTCAGGAAAGCAGCTGCCAGGAAGTATAAAAAGTAGGGCTAGGGTTGGGTTAAGGAGACCCAGGGAATGAAGAAATGAAACTCAGCAATTGCTTTGACTATGTACGTATGCTTGGCTGAGGTAAGAAAGTCATTCTGTATTAAAAACATGTGAGCCCTGTTCTGAGGTCTGGCTGGAGCCATACCTGGCAATCTGGAGAAACTTTGTAGATTTTATTTATTCAATTTTCTATACCAGGGGTAGGCAATTCCAGTCCTCAAAAGCCACAGGCAGGTCAGGTTTTCAGGATATCCACAATGAATATATATGAGATGGATTTGCATGCACTGCCTCCTTGAGATGCAAATCTATCACATGCATATTTATTATGAATATCCTGAAAGCCTGACCTGCCTGTGGCTCTCAAGGACTGAAATTGCCTACCCCTGTTCTATACCATTCTCCCAAGGGAGTTCAGAATGGTTTTCATGAATTTATTCAGGTACTTAAATCTTTTCCCCATCTATCCTGGTGTGCTCACAATCTACCTAATATACCTATCTCTTATATCGGAGCCTTGGACCAATCCCTGCGGAGTACCCCAAGGTTCCCCATTGTCACCCATGCTCTTCAATCTTTACATTTCCTCCCTCGGTACCCTGTTAGACAAACTCAAAATAACTTCATTCAGCTATGCAGACGATATCACCATACTCCTCCCCTTTGACACACAAGACCCCACCAAATCAGGCATCCTGGAAAAAACTCTAGAAGCGGTGGAAAAATGGATGACAGAACACAAACTGAAGCTCAACCCAGATAAAACTAAATTTCTACTGCTTGAAAAGGACAAAACCCCTTCTATAACTGAGCTAGAAATAAAAACCACCAAATATCCCTTACAACCCACTCTCAAACTCCTTGGAGTAACAGTAGACAGAGGTTGCACTCTTCAGGTGCAAATTAACAAAATCACACAAAAAGCATTCTTCACCATGCGCAACCTTCGCAAAATCAGAAAATTCTTTGAAAAAGAACAATTCAGACTCATAGTCCAATACCTAGTCCTAAGTCTATTGGATTATTGCAATATCCTCTACCTTTCCTGTCCCACCTACCTAATAAAACAATTACAGACAGTGCAGAACACTGCCCTCAGAATGATCTATTCCCTTGGAAAATTTGACCACATCACCAACGCCTTCCTAGACTCACACTGGCTTCCAATACAAGCCCGCATCCAATTCAAACTATACTGCATGTTATTCAAAACATTAAACGGAACGGCACCCACCCACCTAAACAACCGTCTAAACAGGAACCTCTCAACCAGACAGAGGAGAACCCAATCCCCTTTCTCCTACCCCCCTTTTAAAGGAACTAAACGCAAAAAGATGTATGACAACTTACTAGCAACACATGCAGCTAAACTGGATCCCACTATCACCAACCTACTGACAGCTTCAACTGACCTCAAGGCTTTCCGCAAAGAAATCAAGACCCTACTATTCAAGAAATTCACCCAAACGTCCTAATCCCTCCCGTTTCCCCTCTCACCCCCTCTTAGAATCATCTCATCAAAATTGCTTTAGACCTTACGCCTTCAATTGTATTCCTTTACTGGAAAAGTCCAGCTATCTTTTTTGTTGTACTAGGACCAACTTCTTTAATTGTATTTCTCTTCCTGGAAATGTCCAGCTATCTTTCTGATGTAATCCGCTTAGAACTGCAAGGTACAGGCGGAATATAAGCATGTAATGTAATGTAATGTAATGTAATATACCTGAGACAATGGGGGGATTCAGTGACTTGCCCACAGTCACAAGAAGCAGTGTGGGTTTGAACCCACAACTTCAGGGTGCTGAAGCTTTAACCATTGCACCACACTCTCCCCCCTTTCTAGATTGTGTTTGGGACGTGGTAGTCCTGGGTAGGGTTACCAGACATCTGGATTCACCCGGACATGTCCTCTTTTTAGAAGACTGTCCATTCATCTTTTCAATACCCGGCACTTTGTCCAGGTTTTGAAAAGCTGTTGAGATCGGGGTCGAGTCTCTGGAGTGCATCTGCGCATGCAAGGATGCAACGCGGCGACATCACATGCATGCGTGCGTGGTGCGACATCATCCCATTGCGCACTCCAGACTCAGCCTGAAGAGACAAGGTTTGCATGGGGCTGGGGGGCGGAGCCACGTGTCCTCTCTTTCCAGATGCCACAGACCTCTTTCAAGGCTTTTTCCTCTTAAGAGACCATTTCCTTTTGTTCCTGACCCTTGTGAAGTAACAGGTCTCATGTTCTGAGTTAATAAAGTGCCTGTTTAACCCTTGACAACCTTGTTCGGATATGTCGTTGAAGGCCCACCCTCAGCGCTCATTCATGCTATTACAGGCACATATAACCTCCATACTGAAACAATCTGTGCAGAGTAATCAGTATATAGACATCACAGAGATAGAATGATGCATTTTGGTGGCTGGCTGCTCTTCTGATTGAAGAATGGTTTGTCTAGGGCAGTGGTCTCAAACTCGCGGCCTGGGGGCCACATGCGGCCCGCCAGGTACTATTCTGAGGCCCTCGGTATGTTTATCATAATCACAAAAGTAAAATAAAGTTTCTTGATCCTATGTCTCTTTAGCTATAAATTACAATATTATTATTAAGACTTAGCCAAAAGGAAAGATTTATAAACTATAAAGAGTTTTACCTCATGCAAAGTTGTCATTTCTTTAATAAGACATTATTTTTTTTCTGAGGCCCTCCAAGTACCTACAAATCCAAAATGTGGCCCTGCAAAGGCTTTGAGTTTGAGACCAGTGGCTTAACTGTAACCATGACATCCTGTTTGTCTTTGGGAGGCAGAGCTGAGATTGTGATGTCATAATGCCTCATTCCACCAATAAGAGCCAGCCTCATCAGTGATGTTACAATGGCTTGATTGTCCTGTTCTCCCCTCTGCCCTCCAACACAGCCAGCAGATTAACTGTTCCCCTTAACTCAGTAGTCTCAAACTCGTGGCCCGCCAGATACTCTTTTGAGGCCCTCGGTATGTTTATCATAATCACAAAAGTAAAATAAAAGAGTTTCTTGATCATATGTCTCTTTAGCTATAAATGACAATATTATTATTAAGACTCAGCCAAAAGGAAAGATTTATAAACTATAAAGAGTTTTACCTCATGCAAAATTGTCATTTCTTTAATAAGACATTATTTTTTTTCTGAGGCCCTCCAAGTACCTACAAATCCAAAATGTGGCCCTGCAAAGGCTTTGAGTTTGAGACCACTGGTCTAGGGTTAATAGACGTCCGGATTTCCCCAGACATGCCCTCCTTTTGAGGACATGTCCATGGGTCCAGATGTATTTTCAAGACCCAGCACTTTGTCTGGGTTTTGCTAAGCTTCCGACTTCAGGACGGCATCATAGCGTCACATGCGTGTGACGTCATCGCGTTCCATCCGCACATGTGTGGATGCTGCACTGACACACAAACAGGTTAAGGGGGATGGGGATGGGGCAGGGAAGGGGATGGGGGTGTGACATGAGTGGGTCTGGGGGCGTGGCCACAGATCTGGATTTTTCTTTGGGAAAATCTAGTCACCCTAGGTTTGTCAATTCTTTACTTTAAACTCTTTTACTTCTGAGTTTTCTCATTGGTAAATTTATATCCTTCTTCCTTCTGAATATGAACTGTGCTTTTAATGTGGGAAACAGAAGCCAAGACTTTACTTATATACTTAAGGTTAGTAGAAGATGAGTCGCGCAGCAGAATTTTGCAAGGGGGAGAGGTGACACTGAGGGATACCAGTTAGAAGTAGATTGCAGTAATCTAAGCATGAGATTATGAGAGCTTGGACAAGGTAGTGTGCTCAGAGAGGAAGGGGTGAATTTTGATGATATTGAAGAGATAGAAGCGACAGGTCTTAGCAGCTTGTTGGATATGCGTAGAAAACAAGAGGTCAGAATCGAAGACCACTCCAAGGTTGCGAGCAGAGAAGACAGCAACAATGACGGAATTATTTACAGAGATGGAGAAAGGAGGAGGAGGAGCAGCTCAGTCTTGGACATATAGATTCACAATTATCAACTGGCCTACCTTCAACAAATATTTTAACAAATATTCCAACTCCTTCTGCAGACTGGATACCTGCCCCCCCAACATTATGAAAACTGCTCCAATCCATTTTAAAGCCAATATGCTGTCCTGGGTAAACCTCCTACTAACCACTGGCAGTTTTCCAGCAGAACAAGGCCACATCTCAATAACTCCTATCATAAAAAACAAAAATGAACCACCCAACACCCCGTCCAACTACAGACCAATCGCAAGCATCCCGCTATTCACCAAAATTGCAGAAGGGATGGTAAACGCCGAACTAACCAAATACCTAGAAAAATTTGATATCCTCAATGACAACCAATCAGGCTTTTGCTCCAATCACAGTACCGAAACCATCATAGCCTCCCTCCTAGACCACATACACACACTCTTCAGCCGGGGATCCAGTGCCCTGATTTTACAACTGGACCTGAGCAGTGCTTTCGATCTAGTCGACCACGACATTCTCCTAAACTGCTTTGCCTGTATTGGCATCTCCGGCCAGGTCCTCAACTGGTTCAACGGATTCCTACGGAACAGATCTTACAGGGTATTTAAAAACGACTCCCTCTCCTACTCATGGGTAAACTCTTGCGGTGTGCCTCAGGGCTCCCCCCTGTCCCCCACCCTGTTCAATATCTACCTCACCTCCCTAGGAAACCTCCTGCAAAACCTCAAGCTAAAATTCTTTATCTACGCAGATGACATTACCATAGTCATCCCTCTAACCAGTTTCACTCAAGAGCTCCTCAACTCCCTCACAAGCATACTGAATCAGATAGAACTCTGGATGCTATCCTACAGACTAAAACTAAACCCAGACAAAACAAAATTCTTCCTAGCAACCCCCAATGACAAAATCAAAGACACCTCAATTCAAGTAAAAGGATCCATTTTCCCCCTCGAACAAACCTTAAAAATACTAGGAGTAACACTAGACAAACATCTATCCCTGGAGAAACACACCGATATCACAGTCAGAAAAAGTATCTCGACACTATGGAAACTTCGCACCATAAAAAAATACTTTGACGACACTTTCTTCCGCCTCTTAGTACAATCCTCCATCCTCAGCATATTGGACTATTGCAACATCATTTACTTGTGCACCACAAAGAAAACCATCAGGAGACTTAGGATGATCCAGAACACTGCTGTCCGCCTCATATTTGACCTGAAAAAATGGGACCACCTCACCCCCTTCTACCACAAGCTCCACTGGCTCCCACTAGAATCCAGAATCATATTCAAATTCGCCTGCTTTTGCTACAAAACAATATTTGGTTTATCCCCAAGCTACATCACCCCTCACTTTACCCTAAACCACAACTATAAGACCTCCCGCAAAATCCAACTCTTCGCCTACCCCTCCCTAAAACTATGCCACTCAAAAAAATTCCTCGACAAAACCTATGCCTTCCAAGCTGCCAAACTAAACCCTTGGCTGGCCCAAATGGTCCTCAAAGCCCTCAACTACCTCGACTTCAGAAAAACACTTAAAACCCACCTATTCCGAGAGCAAGACCCTTAAAGTCCCTAATGCCCCTTCCTTCATCATCCTCCTCCCTCCTACCGAAACTTCTCCCCCCCCGTCTCCCTCCTCTCCCCCCTTCTTCCTCCTTGTAGTTCGTAATTCTATGATCAATTTGGAATGTAACCACTTGTAACTACTTTCTCCTTGCTACTCGCAACTCTATGATCAATTTGGTATGTACCCATTTGTAACTTCTTTCTCCTTGCTGTTCGCAACTCTATGATCAATTTGGCATGTAACCTCTTGTAATTTGTTCTAACCCATGTGAACCGCCTAGAACTCTTCGGGGTATGGCGGTATACAAAAATAAAGTTATTATTATTATTATTATATTTAGTTTCAGATAACGGCAGAACATCCAGACATCCTTAATTTATCATGTGATAAATAGCAACACCACACAGAATTAATGTCCAAACCATGGTTACCTCACAAACTATTGCTTCTTTTCACTTCTGATACAGACGCCGTCCACAACTAGAGTAACTGATATGCCAACCCAGAAATGACATCATACATCCTTAACTTGGATATTAGCCCAAAACTGCAGATGCTGGTCCCACGAGTTCAGCCACTGTACAAATGCCTTAAACATCTCATCAGACCGGGTCCACATCATAAACATACCACCTATGAAATGCTTCCATAAAAAATATGTGCTCCAAAAATTGGGAAGAATACCAAAACTCCTCAAATGCAGTAACATAGAGACAGGCTAAAGTGTGTGTGTGGGGGGGGGGCATAGTGGCACCCATAGCAGTGCCACACTCTTGCAAGTAAAACTTACAGTCGAACATAAAAAAATGATATTGCAAAAAGCAATGCTTGCTTTGTTGACCGTAGCAAAAATTCACAAATCCCCCACCAAAAAAAAAAACAAACGTTGCAGGATGCTCAACACACCGGAGATACTTAAAGAAAAATCGTATCACCAGGGACAGTGTGATACAACGTAACAACCCAAAATAGTCCTCAATGGTTCTCAGTTCAAATACAATGTAACGTGTTTTTTAAGGGCTCAGAAAAGGCTCCGAGCACTTAACATGTTACATTGTATTTGAACTGGGAGCCATTGAGGACTCCCAATCTATGAACATAAAATTCAGTGCCCCGGACTGAATAGCATGCAATTTAACATTCTATTTGTGCAATGTAATGGCAACTAGTCAAATGCGCGCAAGACAACAGCGCGCGGACAAACGGGCGCAAGACGTTTGAGCGCAAGGCAATTCCGCGCAAATCATTTTCAGTAACAAGCATGAGCAGGACAACTGAGCGCCAGCAAGTGAGCGCAGGACATCTGAGCGCAAGACATTTGAGCGCGAGACATCTGAGCACCGGCAAGTGAGCGCAAGACATCTGAGCAAGAGAGACATCTGAGCACCGGCAAGTGAGCGCAAGACATCTCAGCTAGAGACATCTGAGTGCAAAACAAAATACCATATTTTACTATTTGGCTAAACATGAACAATGAAACATATTATTTGGCCATTGAGCTTTTAACATCAAGAGCCCCTTTTACAAAAGCGCGCTAACGGTTTCACACGCATAATAGCGCACGCTAAACCACCGGACGCGCTAGCCGCAACCGCCTCCTCTTGAGCAGGCGGTAGTTTTTGGCCAGTGCAGGGGTTAGCGCGTGATGAAAAGTCACGCACGTTAACCCCCGCTAGCGCGGCTTTGTAAAAGGAGCCCCAAGTGTTTATTTCAGTTGAATTTAGTACAGTAGAGACCCAGATTATTGATATTCAAATTTAAATCACTATTTAGCCAAATAGCAATCATGTTTTCAGGGCACAATTTGAGGCCAAATCAAAATTAAATTGAATATGAATATTTAGTACAGCACTAGTGCCAGCATTTGACTGTATTGAAGAGTCCCATCATGCTGTGGCTTTCTTCGAAGCCTTTCCTGCTTCCTTCACCTCAAGCGCCAGCCAATTGGGTTTGAGGACCCACTATATATAAAGACAAACTGCAGACCTCTTAGCTCACCCTGAAGAAAGCCACAGCATGATGGCTGAAATGTCGGTTCATAATAGATTATATCAGGAGGAATAATCAGTTTAATTCTGTGATGAAAGTCAGCAAATATTTTCTATAATCACAGCTATTATAAACGCTAAATCATAAATTAAATGAAAAGTGAAGTGCTCAGACCTTATAACCAATGTGTTTTAGTGCAATGACCAAAACGAGGTTAACAAGGGGACCATCATAGCCTTCACAGTCCCCAAACCACCTGTATTTAGCAATAGAAAGGAGATGTACTTATCTTAGTCAGGTGGTTATTAGTGATGCTAATCCTCGTTTAGACCAGTAAACCATGTGATGTGACTTTAAAATTTTTCTCAGCTGGTGTTGTTCTAACTATGGTCGCTGCGGACAGCGACCATAGTTAGAACAACACCAGCTGAGAAAAATTTTAAAGTCACATCACATGGTTTACTGGTCTAAACGAGGATTAGCATCACTAATAACCACCTGACTAAGATAAGTACATCTCCTTTCTATTGCTAAATACAGGTGGTTTGGGGACTGTGAAGGCTATGATGGTCCCCTTGTTAACCTCGTTTTGGTCATTGCACTAAAACACATTGGTTATAAGGTCTGAGCACTTCACTTTTCATTTAATTTATGATTTAGCGTTTATAATAGCTGTGATTATAGAAAATATATATATGAAATGTCGGTTCTACATACCCAGATGCGACAAGACCCAGAAAACTGCAAAAGCATGCGACACCATAATTGATGAAGCTACACAGACTACTGTGTAAAAAAAAAAAGTGAATTCAAACTTTTGATCATGATTTTTAAGATTCTGTATGAATTAGCCCCGTCGTATTTGTCATTGTACGTACAACTATATTTACCAATTGACTTGTAGATTGAAAACAACTTTTAATAGGACAGTTGGGGCCAAGGGTACTTGCAAATGTAAGAAGAAATTCTTGGTCATGTGGGATCCCGACCTGCAGTCCCTCCCGCATAGGCTTCGCAATCAGACGTTGAACTCTCTGAAGCTCACTGAAGGTCACTCTCTGGGTTATAACTCTTCCTTTTGTCATTTCTCTTGTCATGTTTCTATACATTTTTCGAGAATAGTCCAACTTAGACCACCTCTTTATCCCCCCTCTCATATATTAGTCACTCAGACCCTCAGAAATGCAACCATGATACTCAAGTATTTTTCATAGTATCAGGCTTTATGCATTTGATCTCTTAAAGAAGAAAAAATTTATATAAATTTTTTTAGTTGGATATAATTATATCATTCTGATTTTTAGATATTATAAATAATTTCATACTTAACTTAAGTGGTCAAATTCTCAGGGATTAATTCCCTTCCCTCCGGTCATTTATTCGTTGATGGGAAGCAGAGTTTCCTTTGCACCTGACTGCCCCCTTTACTCAACTACCCTAACTGCCCGCCCTATCAAGCTACCTCTCCATGAGTGACCAACTCGGGCTATCCAGCCCATTATTACAGTCACCCATCGAGACCAGCTCTCGGGCTTTTTTTTACTTTCTCACATGAGCAACAGTCATTTTCAAACATTTATTTTTACATCCTGGGGCTGCGTACTGATGCCAGATGGGGTAAGGCTTCTGTTTGGGCTGGCGGGGGATGCCGGTTCGTGCTGGGGGGGGGGGTGTTTGCGAGCGGGGGAGAGCAATGCTGGTTCTTGGGGGGTGGAACAGCGCCGGTGGCCTCAGGGGTGGGTGGGGGGGATGGGAACAAATCAAGCGAGTTTCCCTTACTTCCTATGGGGAAACTCGCTTTGATATACGAGCAATTTGGTTTATGAGCATGCTTCTGGAATGAATTATGCTTGTAAACCAAGGTTCCACTGTAGTTGCATTCATTGCAGTTGTGGTACTTTTACTTTTTACTCAAAATAATATTTATTTATCTATTTTTCTATCCTATTCTCTCCAAAGAGCTCAAAATGGGTTACAGGTTAAACATACATAATATAAAGTTAACAGGTTACAATTCGCTATAGTTACAGTACAAGTTTTACGATACAAGTTTGTATCCTAACTTGACACATACTAGGGATCTAACACCAATACAGTACACATATTATACAGTTAACAGCGGGATCTGGATAGTCCCTACTGCCGCCCATACACACACCCACTCTTTCTCCTGTCCCAACTAGCTAATAAAACAACACACAGAATTATGGAACATAGCTGCAGCTCTTTATTAATCCACAATAGTAAATAAATTAACTTTGCATATATTAACATCATTAACATATTAAACATCAATTGAACAACATCAGCAAGCTCCTCCCAAGCTACCCGGTGTAAACATCAACATATTGCCCCCGACCCCGCCACAAACAGCAAGAGTCTGAGGGGTGGCATGGCCTCATGCCCCTTTAACCAGGGTCACCTGACCCCAAGGCACAGCTCCCAGCTGGCCCACCACTCATCGCTGGATGAGCTCCAGCACCCAGTAGCTCAGGAGACCCGCCCTCCCGAGCTACCATAGCCACCAACACAAGGGCGGGCGGGTGGGGGAAAAACCGCCCTGGAGGACCCTAGAAAAAAACCAAGTCCTCCAAGGTCCTTGTTTTATCAACTTCCCCGCGCTGTCAATCACCTGGAGTAGGATGGCCAACTCTGTTAGATAGTTAGAGGCATTCTCTCTCAGGATCTTAAAGGCAGTGATGCCTAATTTAAACTTGATCCTTGCAGTTATGGGCAGCCAATGTAGTTTCATATAGTAGGGCTGTAGATGTTCCGATTTCCATAGTCCGTATACGAGTCTTACTGCTGCATTTTGAACTAGTTGTAGACGTGATAGCAGCATTTTAGAGCAAAGAACTAGTGTAACATTACAGTAGTCTAGTTGAGATAGGATTATGGATTGCACTACAATTCAGAAATTCTTTGTTTTGAATAACTTTCTGATGTATCTTAGCTTTCTTTTCACAAGGAAAGATTATTTTATTATCAATTGTACATGGCTTTTCATGGATAGGTGGTTATCAATTTCTATTCCTAAGATTTGGGATTGTAGTTCTAATGAAAAATCTGTGTTATCTACTGTAATCCTTGGAGTGTAGCATGGGTCAGTTGAAGGTCCTAGCCAAAGTAATTGGTTTTGTTCTTATTTAGTTTGAGGTGCTGGATTGAGGTCAAGTTTTCTATGATGTGCATACATTTTTTGACAGTGGTGAGGGTGTTGATTAATGCAGCTGTTACAGGTAGAATGATCGTTATGTCTTCTGCATAGGTGAAATGTTTTATTTGTGTGAAATCTAGGTTGGTTCCCAAGAATTGCATTAGAAGTTTGAACACAGATGGTAAAAGTGACTTACTAGTAGTAGAAATAGCTCTATTTACTTGGTTTGTGGGGAAGGATATATTTGTTGCTGGCAGCAGCACTTACAGCCGCTATGGAAGGGCCTTGAGGACCTGACATCTCTCCACTTTGGGCTCAGGCCCCCTCCAAAACTGCAGCACCCATTCAACAGCTGGCAGATATACTCACCAGCAAAGGTATTATTTTTAATGTGGCGGAGGGGGGTGGAATGCTTGGCCTTCCTCAGTCCACTCTTGGGCCCACCCAAAGACTACTGGCTATGTCCTTGCTCCATGGTGGTGGGGGAAAAGTGCATTCACTGCCAACAGTGATGTAGAGGTGGGGGACCGCCGCTGGTACCTTCTATAGGTAAGGATGATATCCTTCACCTCCATGGTAAGCTGGTAAAATTTAATGGAGTTGTATTTTTCTAGGTGATCTCCTCTTGCAAGGACCCCAATGATCCTGTTTAGCTTGCTATTCCCCCTTTCTCTTCTGTTCCAGGCACACCAAGAGCAGTGGAGGCAGCTTAGCTACAGCTTGCACCAGTGCATAAAGGAGAAAAAAAGCTTTTATGTAAGTAACTGTTGCTAGGAAAATAGGTTTTTTTAAAAGCTATTTTTGGTAGTGCAATCACGGCACTGCACTTGCCTTCCAGCTGCCACTAGATTCAGGCATAAGATTAAAATACATTCTTCAAGGAAAAGGTGGAAAATACTTGGAATGGCCTCTCTGTTGTGGTCAAATCAGAATTCATGAAAGCATGGGATAAGCACAGAGGATCACCAGTAGCGAAACGTGCAAGACAGAGAACAACTGGGGTCTGTAACATGCAGACTGAAGAAAACTGATCAGGACTACCTGCTGTCAAATTCGGATGGTGGTTCCCAAACCTGTCCTATGGGAAGCCTCAGCCAGTCAATTTGTCAAGATATCCACAATGAATATTCATGAGATAGATTTGCATGCAAATCTCTCATGAATAATCATTGTGGATATCTTGACAAATTGACTGACTGGGGGTTCCCCTAGGACAGGTTTGGGACCACTGATGTAAGATGTCAAAATGAACATAACAGGATGGCCACAAATTGAGAACAGCTTTTTAGAACGTGATGTTCATTTATGTTGAAGTGAACTCAATGATTAAAGTGTGGTTTTCTCTGTCTCTCTCACTTTTACTGTTTCTAGCTATAAATAAAGGTCTCACACTTGGTTGGTTAGCAGCCGATGACCCATAAGAATGCAGACAACCTTTCATTTCAAAGGCTTCCACCTTCCAGGTTTTCTGGATTTCTGTGAGCTCCCATAATACAAAAACTTTATCATCAACCAGGTTCTGTGGGATTGAAGAGTAGATGTGGCTCTTCTTCACAAAAATGATGTGTAGCAGCGTGAGCAGGGTTTGAGGTTTTGGGCCTGTAAACACACAGCCAGATATGACCAGCAATAATGTAGAAAAGTTCTTTATTGACTCAAAGCAACCCAAACTCCCTGTTACCTCACAGGGTTGGTCACATAGAAAGCCAATCTCTTGATTTGACAAATAAAAGTCCTGAGCTGAGCCTGGAGCTGGTAGGCCACACTCTGAACTCAGACTACAAAACATCTTCAAACCGGGTAGTGAGGTCTGGTCCTAGCCAGATCTTAGAACAAGTAAAATGTCTGGTTGTTGAAGTTAAGGAGTATGCTGGGGCCACTTCTTCCTTCTACTTTCCTGGCCCTCCATAACTTAGTTCTGGCCCTGTCTTATATACTTCCTGGTAGCTGCTTCCCTGATGACTCCTCCTGCTGAGTCACTTCCCCCAAGGATGGAGTATCAAGCGGGGGAGTGGTAGCATCCTATATAAACTCCTTCTCAGCTCAGTTATACCCAGTTGAGTGCCTACTTTGTCTGGGTCCACCTCATGAGACAGAAAGTCAGCATTAGCATGCTCTCAGCCAGCCCGATGTCACACCTCAAAGCTTAAGGCTTGAAGGCAAAAGAACCACCTCATTATGCGTATATTTGATTCCTTGTGGCAAGCCATCCACTGAAGAGGTGCGTGATCTGAACCAGCAAAAAGTGCTGTCCTAATAATTTGATAGCTAGGGTTTCCTTCTCAATCACCACATAGTTCCTCTCCCTGGGTAACAGCTTGTGGCTAATGAATGCTACCGGGTGTTCCTCATCATTTACTCCTTGGGCCAGAACAGCCCCAAGCCCAATCTCTGAGACATCTGTTTGCACCACAAAGGGATGGTTGAAGTCCAAGTTGACCAGTACTAGCTCTGAACAAATGTCCTCCTTCAGAGTTCGGAATGCTGCATCTAGTTCTAATGATCACTGAACCTTTTCCAGGGCTTTCTTCTGTATAAGACAGGTCAGGAGCTTTGCTTTCTCAGCGAATTCTGGGATGAACCTCCTGTAGTATCCAATGAGCCCCAAGAAGGCGCACACTTGTTTCTTGGTTTGGTGTACCGGCCTCCAGGTAATTGCTTCCACTTTCCGTATCTGTGGTTTAACTTGACATCTTCCCACCATATACCCCAAGTGCTGGACCTCCTGTCTTCCCAGGTAGCATTTCTTTGAATTGGTCATCAACTCAGCAATCCTTAAACAGTCCAGAACCACTTCCACTTCAACAAGATGGGTTCTTCATTCTTTAGTATGAATGACAATGTTGTCTAGGTATGCCACTGCATAGTCCCTGTGCAGTTTTAAAAGACGGTCAACCAAGCATTGGAATGTAGCTGAAGCTCCATCGAGGCCAAAAGGCAGTATCAGGAATTGGAACAGGCCTTGAGTTATGGAAAAGTTCATCTTTTCCTTGGCATCTGGCATAAGAGGCACTTGCCAACATCCTTCAGTCAGATCTAAAGTTGAGATAAACTGGACTCCTTCTAGTCACTCAATCAGTTCATCCACCCTTGGCATAGGGCAAGCCTCCATTTTTGAGACAATGTTCACCTTCCTGAAGTCAATACAGAACTTGATGCTATCATCCAGCTTTGGCACCAGCACAAGAGGAGATGATCAATTGCTGGTAGATTCCTCAATAACACCTAGCTCCAGCCTATCAGAAACTTCTTTCACTACCTCCTGTTGCTGAGCTGCTGGAATCCAAAAGGCTGTTGCTAGATTACCACCCCAGCTCAGTGATAATGTCATGAATTGCAAGGTAAGCCCAGCTTCCCTGAAAACAAATCTTGGTTTTGCTTTATCAATTGTTCTATGTCAGCCCTCTGTAGAGAAAAAAAGCTGATCATTAAAGAGTAATTGTAGGGATCCTGGCTCAGTCATGACCTCTGGGCTAAAGTCATCCCTCTGGACTAATGCTGCAGTCATCAGGATCCATTTCTTTAACAGACTGACATGGAAGACCTTCATCTGGTTGGGTTACCTTGTAGTTAACAGGTCTGGTCTTCTTTACTATTTCATATGGTCCCTGCCACTTACATGATAGCTTGCTTTCATAGGATGGCAGGAGGACCAAGACTCTGTCTCCTGGCTAGAAGACTATAGCTTTTTTGTTATAGGTTCAAATTTGTCCCCCCTGAGCTTTCTCCAAGCAGAGATTGACTGCTTCCCTGGCCTTCTTCAGTCTCTTCTGCATGGTGAGTACATATTCAGCTAAATTCTTCCCTCATTCAGGTTCTTCCTCTCGACTTCTCAAACTACATTCAGGATTCCTCTCAGCTGCCGTCCATATAACAGTTCAAATGAAAAAATCCCATCGAGTTCTAGGATAATTCTCAAATAGTAAACAGCACAAATGGAAGAAGAGAATCCCAGTTTTTCCCATCTTCAGCCACAGATTTTCTTAGCATTTGTTTAAGAGTTTTATGAAATGCTCCACTAGGCCATCAGTCAGTGGATGGTAAATTGACATCTGTAAATTCTTCACCTTTAGCAGGGCACAGACCTGCTTCATGATCCTGGACATAAAGGTGGTCCCTTGGTCTACCAATATTTCTACAGGGAGAAACTTCCCACAAGGTCATGGCCATCATAGTGACAATGTTGGGTAGAGCAATAGTCTCTGGATATTGAGTGATGTAGTCCAAAATTACCAAAATATACTTGTTGCCCCACTCAACTGGCAGGTCGGGCAGGATTGACAAAATAATTCTATTTGCTTGTATAGGCCTAACCAGAAAAACTGGGCCAAAATCCATTCTTGGGTTTTCTCCTAACCCAAGTGACCTCCTAGCAAGTGACTATGGGCTAATTGCATAAATTGCCTGCAGTAGGGCTGCAGAACTAACAGATGCTCTATCTCCTTCCTTCCAGGGTTCCCTTGGCTACCCTATACATCAGATCCCTTTTTAAGTATGAAGTACGGGAGGCTAACCTAGAGGGATCTTGATTGCCCACAGGGTTCCCATCCAGTTACCAAAAGGACTCATTCTCAGCCTGGGCTCTCTTAAGATCCTGGATATTCACCCTCACTCCATTTGGACAAGCTGTCCAATGGGTCTAGGGTATCCTGTTCCTTTTCTCTTGATACTGGATCCTAATCAACCACAGTCCCTAAATTCAGGGGACCTCTTAATTTCTCCTGCCACTGCTGTCAGCAAGGTTTTAGCACCTTTGGTTCCTCTACATAGAGGTCAGAATCCTCCAGAGGAAAGATCATTGGGAAAGACTTTTCCTTGCTTTTCTGGGGACATGTAGTTAACTGAGACCATAGTTAATTGAGCCCAGATAGCTCCAAACTTTGAGAAGTCTTGACCTAAGACAACTGGGTGGGGAAGCCATGGCAAAACCGCTGCTTCCAGCTGGCCTTACTCAACTGGAGAGGGACTGTATGAGAAACTGTCTGTGATCTCCATGCACACACGATAGCACCAGAGTCCAGCCATAGTTTACTTGGCTGTCAGGTAACTGTTTCTCCTCGTACAAGAAACTTGACTCTGCCAGAGTTTATTAGTACCTGGTATGGATTCCATTCAGTTCCAATTCCATCAGGCAGTTCCTACCTCCAAGATGAGAGGACTCCATGATATTACAATCATGAGGTTCTACCATCTTCATATCTTCATTTATTCCAGGCAGTCTCTTGTCAATTGTCCCTTGGTTCCGCACATATAGCAGATGGGAGAGTTTGGGTCTTGTCCCTGGTTCCAGATGACCGGAATGTCCTGGGTGAAGCAGGCCTCTATTGCTCTGGCCTTCCCTTTCTAGACTTACTGGTTGTCTTCTTTTTCTGGGGACCCTTGTCATTTCTTCCTGCTTCCAGGGACATCCGCCTAGTCTCTTCTCTCTCCCTGGTTCATAAACTGGTTGGTCTTGGTGAAAAACTTCTGCTACTTCCAAGGCACTTTCTAGTGTTAGCTTAGGATGTTGCCTCAATCATTCTCTCATAGCCTAAGGTAGTCCAACCAGGAGCTGGTCCAAGAGAACCATGTTTGCTATTGCCAAACCAGTCTTCTCCAATTGCACTCACCTCCATACAGCCTCTTTCAGTCTGTAGAAAAAACTGCAAAGAAACTCTGCAATGAGAGGGCATAGGATGAAGTTAAGAGGTGATAGGCTCCGGGGTAATCTAAGGAAATACTCTTTTTACAGAAAGGGTGGTAGATACGTGGAACAGTCTCCCCCCCAGAAGAGGTGGTGGAAATAGAGACTATGTCTGAATTCAAGAGGGCCTGGGGTAGGCACGTGGGATCTCTCGAAGAGAGAAAGAGATAATGATTACTGCAGTTGGGCAGACTAGATGGGCCATTATTTGCCATCATGTTTCTATGAGTCTCTTCATCTGGAGAGTACTTTTCTGAAACTTTTGCCTCTATGATTCCGGGGTACAGCCTGCTCATTTTAGGATGGCTGTCTTAACAACTTTATAGGGAGCATGGCCATCATGATTGGTACTCTAGAACAGTGTTTTTCAACCTTTTTTGGGCAAAGGCACACTTGTTTCATGAAAAAAATCACGAGGCACACCACCATTAGAAAATGTTAAAAAATTTAACTCTGTGCCTATATTGACTATATATAAAGTAATTCTCTTGAATAGGAATCAAATAAACACAAAGAAAGTATTTTATAATTACTTTATTATGAAATATTAAGTAAACAGAATAGTGAAAAATTATAAAATACTTTATTCAGTGCGAAACCTGGGCCTGTTTGGCTGAACACAAAGCTGATATTCTGGCTGGAATCGAAGAAAGACACACACGTAGCTCTTCGTCAACAGCCGTTCCCTTCACTGCCCCGTCACCGCCATCCCTTTCACCGCCCCGTCACCGCCACTGCCATCTCATTCACCGCCCCGTCACCATCCCCGCTGCATCCATATAAGCCTTAGTACTGTAATATTTAGCTTATTCCTTTCTTATAAATCAAAGTTCCTGCTGCTGAACTAGAGAAAGAGATGTTCAGCTGGCAGGGCTTTGTTTATAAATTTTTATCAACACAACTAATATACTATTTTATCCTAAAGCAAAAAATAAATAAATAAATATAATTTTTTTTTCTACCTTTGTTGTCTGGTTTCTGCTTTCCACATCTTCTCATTCAATTCCTTCCATCCACTGTGTGTCTTCTCTCTACGTCTTCCATTTGCTGTTACTGTGCCTCTCCCTTCACCCCCCCCCCCCCCCAATTGGTCTAGCACCCATCTTCTTCCCTCCGCTCCCCCATAGTCTGGCATCTGTCTTCTTCCCACTCTGTCTTCCACATTTCCCTTCGGGGTCTGTTCCTCTCCACCCTCCTTCAATATCTGTCCTATTCCTTTCCACCACCACCCTTCCCTCCCTCCTTTACCATCTGTTCTTTCTACTACCCTTCAGCTCCTCTCACGTGGCTTATCTATCTACCTTCCTCCCTCTTATTTTCATGGCACGTTACAATGTAATTTGTGCAAGCCACTGGAGCCTGCGAGCTCGGTCCCTGTCCCATCCCCACAAACCATCTCGCTTCTGTGCTCCTATTTTCTCCATTTATAATATCTCCCCTATGTATCTGTTATTGCCCCCCCCCTGTGTCCATATACCATCCCCATTGCATGTCCCCTTTATGTCTCTGTCCCTATGCCCCATGCACATAATTTCCCCTCTTTCTGTTACCTTCCTGTGTCCAGATTTCCCCTATCTTCCTCTTCCATACCAGTGTGTCTCTTCTTTTCAACCCCATCTCGCTTTTTTCCCTCTTTCTTCCCCCCCCCCCCCCTGCTTCTAGCATCTGGCTCACCTGCCTGTCCTTCCCTTTCTTTCCTGCTGTGGGTTTTTCTTTCCGTCTTCATCCCCTTGGCCCAGAATCCTTTTCCCTTTCACTCCCTCCTTCCAATTTGAGCCGGGAACACGAGCGATCGCACGGTCCCCGCAGCCACCACTCGCCTGCCCAATCGATCCTACTGTTTAGCCAGCTCTCTCCCTTCGCCTCACCTTAGTTTGTAGGTTTTGTTTTTCGGCGACATGCACGCTTTCCCAAAGAGCCGCGCACACGCGGCTGCTCAGTGTTCAATCTTCTGCTCTGCTGCAACTTCCTGTTTCCAGTTGCGTCAGAGCAGAAGATCGAAACTGAACAGCAGCGGGGACCGGGGGAGTCTCATAGGAGCGCGTGCGGGACCCGGCCTGAGGCCTAATCAGTGTCTGCACCGTACGGCACACCAGGCAACATCTCGCGGCACACTAGTGTGCCGCGGAACAGCGGTTGAAAAACACTGCTCTAGAACACAATTTGACTGTCCCTTGTTAACAGGTTTCCCAATTATGTAGTCCACATGGCCTTCAGCCAGCCTGCTAAGCAGGCAGTCCTTTCAAAATTCACCAAGAAGTGACCTGAATCCAATGTCATTTTAGGTAATATGGGAACAGGAATATGGTACCCAAATCCCTGTATTCTTAGGGATGTCTGGGTCTGGGAGCCCTGTTGCAGTTCTAACAGTTTCTATAGAACTTGTTGCTGCTGCTCCAAGAGTGCCTCTGCCTGTATAAACTGCTGTTGCTGCTGTTGTCCCTCCATCATTATCTGGATTAGTTTCTCCATGTTTTACTGGCAGCCTTAGAGCACACTGAGTACAAGGAAAAAGAAAAAATATCCTGCCTCTTCAGCACTGATTGTACTGTTCTCAAGGTGGAGCTAATCCCCTTAGCCTCAAAGTATGGCAGGATATTAAACTCAGGCCCAGATCCTGAAGTTCGTGGGGTCTGCTTCTTCTATCAGGTTAAGTAGAATCTCACTCATGACACCACATGTAACAGTGCAAGGGGGATTTAGGGTTATGAGCCTGTAAATCCATAACTAGCAAGAGTGCAGAAAAGTTCTTTATTGACTTAAAAAAAAACCCAACAACAACCCTGAATCCTGTTGCTTCACATGATCGGGCAGATAGAAAATCAGTCTCTTGCTTTGACAAAGAAAAGTCCTGAGCTGAGCCTGGAGCTGGTACCCCAAACTCCAGACTGCAAAAAGTATTCTTCAAAACAGATAGTGAGGTCTGGTCCTAGCCAGACCTTAGAATAAGGCTCACATGTAGAACAAATAATTGGCTTATCTCTGTCATGCAGAATGTCTGGATGTTGAAGTCAAAGAGTATGCTGGGACTACAGAATAGCGCGGGGAAAAAACATTGTCCCTGTCTCCGCTCCATCCCCTCGGACTCTGTCCCCCATCCCATCCCCGTGGACTCTGTCTGATCCCATCCACACAAGTCTTGAATAGCTATTTTATATTGAAATAATTTTATTAAAGTGTAAAAAGGAACAATATGCTGTATAACTGTCATTTTATAAATCAAAAATACAGAAAAAGGATCAACAAAACCTATTGCCCCTCACAATATCCCTCCACTATCAGGAAAACTGAATAGTGCATAGAAAATTCATCCTAACAGAATACCTCGGTCACACACACACAGAACACAAATGCCAAATACATAATAACTGACTCAAAATGAGAAACATAAATTAAACCAAAATCCCAAGAAGCCACACCTTCCATATAGTACAACACCAAAGAAATAAAGAGATTCATTTCCTTCTCTACTGTGCAAAATATAAAGATCACACATGCCAGTGATGGTGTTTGGCCAAGACTTGGCGTCCAGATGAAATTTAATGTGGATAAATGCAAAGTGATGCACATTGTGAAGAATAATCCAAATCATAGTTACCAGATGCTAGGGTTCACCTTAGGGGTCAGCACTCAAGATAAAGATCTGGGTATCATTGTGGACAATATGCCGAAACCTTCCGCCCAACGTGCAGTGATAGCCAAAAAAGCAAACAAGATGCTAGGAATTATTAGAAAAGGGATGGTAAACAAGACTTAAGAATGTTATAATGCCTGTGTATCACTCAATGGTGTGACTTCACCTTGAGTATTGCATTCAGATTAGAGGTCTGCACGGGAACAGGGATCGCGGGAATCCCGCGGGTTCCCCCCTGGCCCACGGGACTCCCACAGGGACGCCCCCTGGCCCACGGGACTCCCACGGGGATGAAAACAGCCTACCTAAATTCTGGCGATGCAGGCATGCAGCTTACAAGTCCGGCGTTGCGGCGGGAAATAGCCATGCTGAGCAGTGAGCTCAGCACGTACACAGATGAAAACCTTGCTTGCTGATTGGTCCGGCGGCCCCGCCCCGCCGTGCCGCCGGACCAATCAGCAAGCAAGGCTTTCATCTGTGTACGTGCTGAGCTCACTGCTCAGCATGGCTATTTCCCGCCACGACGCCAGACTTGTAAGCTGCATGCCTGCATCGCCAGAATTTAGGTAGGCTGTTTTCATCCCCATGGGAGTCTCATGCGCTATGGCTCTAAGTCAGGGGTGCCCAACATGTCGATCGTGATCAACCGGTAGTTCAGGAAGGCAACGTGAGTCAATCGCAGAGCCCATCCCGGGCTCCGTGATAGACTCGTGTTGCCGTCCCGATCTACCAGGCCTATCAGCCTTCCTCTCCCCGACGTCAAAGACGCTGACGCGGGCATTAGGCTGTTTTTGTCATTTCGGGTGGGGGGTGGCAGTGGCAGCAGCAGCAGCAGCCGCCTGAAAAAGAAATCATCCTGGCCGGGGTCGGTGTCATGCTCCGGAGCTTCTACAGCCTTCCTATCTCCCTCTCCCTTCTACCTGCTTCCGGCCACACCCCCTGCTCCGCGGCTCTCTTCGGCAACTCAGCAGCAGCGATCGACACAAGCTTCTGACGTCAGGGCCTACCCTGTGCGAGTCCCGCTTGTTTCAACTTCCTTTTTCCACAAAGGCGGGACTCGTAGAGCGAAGGCCTCGATGTCAGCAGCTTGTCTTGATCACCGCTGCTGACGAGTTGCTGAAGAGAGCCGCGGAGCAGGGGGGTGTTGCCAGGTGCAGGTAGAAGGGAGAGGGCCAGATGCAGGACTCGTGGGTGAGGGAGGAGAAGTGAGAGAGAAAGAGAGAGGGGAGGGAAACAAAAGGAAATATTTCATACTGGGCTGGGCCGGAGTGGAGGGAGGGTGGAAAGATTCTGGCTACCGGGTGCAATAACAAAGGAAAAGGGGGGAAAGCTGAAAATGGAGATAGTGACACAAAGAAGAGAAAGGGTAAGCAGGACCTACTGAATAAGGACAGAGATACAGAGGGGACATGAAGAGGAGGTGAAATAGAGACATAGAAGTAATGCTGAAAAAGTGTGGGGGGAGAGATAAAGACATTGAAAGGGCAAATGGTGAACATGGGGTAAAGACAAGGACAGAGACAAATGAAGATTCTGAAAAAGTGGTGAGATAGGGATATAGGTGAGATGGACACAAAGAAGGGTGATGCTGGAAAATAGGTGGAATGGTAATTCTGACAAACACAGAAGGGAAATGCTGGATCAAGGAGGGATGGGGCTCAGGCTGGATGGAATGAGGAGAAATGCCTTGTTGGCCCGGAACTTCCTCTCCTACGTCAGAATTGACATCAGGGAGCGGAATGCTGGTCAGCGCGACGCTTCTGCAGGGAAAGCTTGGGACAGCGGTGGCTTGGGGGCTATACCCCGATGGCGGTGGCAGCAAACCAAGTGGCTTGGGGGAGGGCACGGAGAAAGAAAGAAAGGGGGCAGACAGGGAGACAGAAAGAAGGGGGAACAGGGAGACAGAAAGAAAAAGTTGGGGGAGAGAATGAGGTCTGGAGGAGAGGAAACATACAGGAGGCTGAAAGAAAGGAAGAAAGATTGGATGCACAGTCAGAAGAAGAAAGTGCAACCAGAGACTCATGAAATCACCAAACAGCAAAGGTAGGAAAAATGATTTTATTTTCAATTTAGTGATCAAAATGTGTCTGTTTTGAGAATTTATATCTGCTGTCTATATTTTGCACTATGGCTCTCTTTTACTAAACCGCAATATCGTTTTTTAGCACAGGGAGCCTATGAGCATTGAGAACAGTGTGAGGCATTCAGCATAACTCCCTGTGCTAAAACCTACTATTGTGGTTTAGTAAAAAGGGAGGGGATGTATTTGTCTATTTTTGTATTTTGTTACCGAGGTGACATTGCATAGAGTCATCTGCCGTGACCTCTTTGAAAAAACCCAGAATATGAATAATTAACATTTTCTCTGCCTTTCATTGTGCTTTGTGTTTTTTTAAAATTTTATTGTTTGACTTAGTCTTTATAAAAGTAGCTCGCAAGCCCATAAAATGTGGGCACCCCTGCTCTAAGTCTTCTTACTCTGGGGCAACAGACCTCCCTCATACAAAGGCCGGGAATGCAGAGTTGGTTCCATTCTCGGTAGGGGATGCCTTGGTAGGCTCACTGCTCAGCCACTGGGAACCCAGATTCGGTCCTGTTCTGGGTGGAGGACACTTGTGGGGTGGGGTGGGGAGGGGGGCTAGTTTGCACCATTGTGCAGGCTCACCACTCTGCCTCTGCTGGCAAAAGCACAGTCTGTCCCAATCTAGGGGGAGAAAACCTAGCAGGGACCAGGCTGCACCACAATACTGGCTTCTAGAAAGCACAATGGACTGGGGGGGGGGGGTCTAGCAGTGTGTGGCACCATTTGGACCCATGTAGACTTGCACGGCCATTCAGATGCTGACCTGAGGTCCCTTTCCATCCAGCATCTGCCCCTCTGTCTGCTGCTTCTGCCCAGCATCTGATCTGTCTCCTCTCTTCCTCCTTTCTGCCCCCTCTGTCATCCCATCCATCATCCACCCTTCTTTCTCCCCCTTCTATCCAGCATCTGCCCATCTTTCCCCCCCTTTCAGCCCAGCATCTGCTTCATTTCTCTTTCTCCCCCTTCTATTCAGTGTCTGCTCCATCTTTCTCTTTCTTCCCTTCCATCCGTGTCCTCCCCTTCTCCTCCTTTCCATTCAATGTCTTCCTCCCCTCTCCTTTTCTTTACATCCATCATCTGTCTTTTTCTCTCTCCCCAGGCATTCCAGCTTGTCTTATCTTTCCCCTTTCATCCAGTGTGTCTGATCCCTCCCCATTTCTATCTACAGTCTGTCTCCTCTCACCTCCTACATCCAGTATCTACCCCCTCCCACCTGACACCTCAGCCACCACCAGACTGATGCAAAGCCTTCCCTCCGATGTCAGCTCTGACTTCGGGGGAAGACTTCTGGGTCGGCTACATATGGCTTGCTGCAGGCTGCCTCCAACCCCGCTGTTATCTGGACTCGAATGAAGTGGTGGAAGGGAGTGCATTTTTGGACACAGAAGTCATGAACTGGGGAGAGAGGAAGGGAGGGAAAGAGATGCTGAGGTGGGGAGGGAATAGAAAGAGAGAATTGGGTGTGGGTGTGTCAATGAGTGGGAAAGAGAGATGGTTGTGTACACACGGCAAATGGAAGAAAGAGGAGAATTTTTGGTCGTAGGGAGGAAGGTACAGAATGTGATAGGGAAGAAAAAAGATGAGTGAGAAATGTGGCAAGGGAACAATGGGACAGATTGAAAGGGATGCAAGAGGGAGGAATATTGGACAGTGGTGAAGGGAATGGAGGGAGAGATGTGGCATAGTGTTGGAGAGGGGTGATAGAAGGAGAAATGTTGGGCATGGGGCTGGTGGGCAGGCACGAAAAATGAGAAAGAGATAAATGCTGGACCATGGTAGGGGGAACCAATGGACAGCAACAGAAGAATTTACAGAAGATGGGAAAGCGGAAAAAAGAAACTGGGACCAACTTTATGGAAAAATAAGTCTCCAGACAACAAAGGTAAAAAACAGAATTTTTTCCCAAAGCTAAAATATGTTAGCTTTGGGAAATGTATATGGCAGATGTCTTTGTTTTGTGTTCAAAAGAAAAGGAAATGCATTTCTGGTTTTATTTCTACAGTGTTGAAGTACTTGTTGACCCTTGCTGTGACTGGTGGGGATCCCCAAGCACCGCCAGCAGAGGACCTCCTCTAGAGATGGCCAGAACTCCCCTCCACCAAGCGCAGCAGTCGCTGGCAGCATCCATGAGCCACTGAGGTGCCAGCATCTGTGACTCAGGGACGCTATTGCTGCCTGCCAAGCTTGGCAAAAGGGACCACCGGCCAACTGCAAAGGAAGTCCTCAGCTGACAGTTTGTGGGTTCTCATCAGCTGAGCATTTATATTTTATATTTACATTAGAGGTTCTGGTAGAAACCCATTTACAAAGTATGTATTCTTCCCAATTAATATTTCCAAATTAATAAAGTCTCTTTGCTTATTTGTAAATGGGTCTCTACCAGAGCCTTTAATTCAGTAGCATAATTAAATAAAATAACTATTTCTGAAGTTTATAGGGAAGGATGGTGACGGAGGGGATTCCTCGTGGGGACGGAGGGGATTCCTCGCGGGGACGGGTGGGATTTTGGTGGGGACGGGTGGGATTTCTGTCCCCGCACAACTCTCTAATTCAGATCTGGTCTCCTTATCTCAAAAAAGATATAGCAGCACTAGAAAAGGTTCAAAGAAGAGCGACCAATATAATAAAGGAGATGGAACGCCTCTCATATGAAGAAAGAATAAAGAGGATAGGGCTCTTCAGCTTGGAAAAGAGGCAGCTAAGGGGCGATATGATTGAAGTCTACAAAATCCTGAGTGTAGTAGAACCGGTACAAGTGGATCCATTTTTTACTGCATCAAGATTTATACAGACTAGGGGACACTCGAAGTTAGATTGTAATACTTTTAAAACCACTAGGAAGAAATATTTTTTTACTCAGAGAATAGTTAAGGTCTGAAACGCGTTACCAGAGGATGTGGCAAGAGCAGTTAATGTAGCTGGTTTAAAAAAAGGTTTGGATAAGTCCCTGGAGGAAAAGTCCATAGTCTGCTGTTGAGATAGATATGGAGGAAGCCACTTCTTGCCCTGGATCGGTGGCATGGAATGCTACTATCATCTGTCATTTTGCCAGGTACTTGTAACTTGGATTGGCCTCTGTGAAGACAGGATACTGGGCTAGATGGACCATTGATTTGATCCAGTAAGGCTATTCTTATGTTCTTATTTATTGCAATTTGGGAACATTAGGACCTAAACACAGCTTTAAAAAAGTGGGCTTTGAGCCTGGATTTGAATACTGCCAGAGATGGAGCCTGGTGTACTGATTCAGGCAGATTGTTCTAGGCATATGGTAAAGCAAGGCAGAAGGAGCGGAGTCAGGAGTTGTCAGTAGAGGAGAAGGGTATAGACAAGAGAAACTTACCCAAAGAACAGAGTTCCTGGGGCGGGGTGTAGAGAGAGATAAGACAGGAGAGATATTGTGGAGCTGCAGAGTGAATGCACTTGTAAGTCAGTAAGAGGAGTTTGAACTGTATGTGAAAGTGGACAGGGAGCCAATGAAGCTACTTCAGGAGAGGGGTAACATGACCATACTGACCATGGCAGAATAAGAGGCGCGTGGTAGAATTCTGAATAGTTTAATATTCATTGTAGTAATCTTGACAACCCAGCAAATCTCTCTCATGCCTATTCATTGTGGATATCCTGAAAGCATGGCCTGACTGTGGGCCTTGAGGTCCAGAATTGAGTAGCCCTGGCCTAGGGTGTCTGGTTGCCCCCCTCTGATCTATAACTTAGTATCCCCACCTAAACCACAGTCCTTAAGGGTCACAACTCAGTCAGGTTTTCAAGATTTCCATAATGAATATGCCCGATATCAATTTGTATATAATAGAAGTAGTACATGCAAATCAATTTCATGCATATTCATTGTGGAAATCTTGAAACCTCAACTGGATTGTAGCTCTGAAGGACTGTAATTGCCTATCTCTAAGATGGACAAGGCATACTCGGGGGGGTGTTATTCCGTAGAATACCTAAAAACAGAACTGAAAGGCGGGGATTAATAATTATGTTTAACAGCCAATGAAATGATCTTTAGAAAAAAAAAAAACACGTTTTGCTAGCCCGATAATAAAAAGGATCCACAGTGCTGAAATCAGATTTCAGTTTTAATTCTCTTCCTGTTTAAAAAAATTTAAATCAGTTTAAAAACAAAAAAAAACAAACAAATGTATTCTAGCTCCTGACCTTCCACTTTCAGTTCCTGGGCTTGAAACGTCTTATGCAAAAATCAGAATTACTTGATAAATAGTAAAAACCCATTTAGATTGACATTGGTTGTGTTTCTAATCTGCCCCTGTATATTCTAAACAAGCTTCCAGCCAGTGACTGAACCAGGTATTTGTATGAGCTAGTTGTGTTCTGGTGTTTTAATTTGATCACCACCTACAAGTCAGCTATTTATTCATTCTCACTAAAAGTGCCAGAACAATTTAATGAGCAAAACATAATGCTGTAGGATATAATAGCCTCTCAAAAAAGTGGAATTTGTTTTAAATATTCTCTTTCTGCTTCTCCCTCCCCATGGACTTAAAAAAATTTGTAGGCAATTTCTAGTCTTAGACTGCCATCCTGTGGCTGAGTCTCACAAACCGACGGATTTATTTTCTGCCAGTTTAGTTTCTTGCTTACATAGATATACTAATCTAATCTAATTTTCCATTTGTGAATCACACAAACCTATACAAGCTCAAGGCGGCATATCAAAGAGGAAGTGGGAAAGTAATAGGGGACAGGGGCATGGAGAAGTAAGAGGAGAGACCTAGAAGTAGGGGGTGCTATACAAAGGCACTGGAGCAAGGGGAGCCATAGGTGCCATGGTACCTTCAAAAAAATCTGGTCTGCTTTCATGCTCTGACAGGCCCTGCAAAACACCCCCACCTCTCATATCAGTTTCCATGGTAGCAGGAAGGCCCTATTCAGGGAGAAAGCCATTGTTTGCCTACTATTTTAAAAAAAAACTTTACTCATTCCCCATGTTCTAACATAGTATTGTCCAGGGTTACCAGATGTTCAAGTTTCCCCGGACATGTCCTCTTTTTTTTTGGGGGGGGGGCTCCTTTGGGTGTCTGGGCAGCTTTTTCAGTTTGCTGCTTTAGTCTGTTTTTTTTCACCATTTCAGGGGTGGGGGCGACGATGGTGGCAGCAGTGACATACCTAGCATATGTGACACCCGGGGCCCATCATTTTTTGACACCCCCCATCTGTATGAAAAACATGATTTTTAGTAACAATCCACACGTCACACAAGAGTGTACCTAGGAAAAGGCAGTATCTTACATACTGCAGTGAGCAGTACAACATCAATACACCCATTGTAAAACTAAACAAGCCAGACTAGTAAAGATCAATCCTGCACAGTCAATCCTAACAGAAAACCATGTCTTTTGGACACACAGAACACAGAAAACACCTTCGCCTAGTATGGAATATGTAATCACAAACTAACCCCTCCCCCTTTTACAAAACGCCTCAGTGATAACAGCTCAGGTGCTCATAGAATTCTGAGCATCAGAGCTGTTACCACCACGGCCGACACTAAAAAACGCTCTACAGTTTTGTAAAAGGGGGATAAAATAGAAATACGTAGACAAAGGTTAAATTGAACCTCCAAGAAGTTGGAATCTGCATACAATGCAACACCACAGAAACAGAAATGCATGTCCCCCCTAAAGCAAAAAAAAATAAATAGAATTTTTTTTTTCTACCTTTGTCTTCTCTGGTTTCTGCTTTCCTCATCTTCTTGTCACTCTCTTCCTTTCATCCACTGTCTACCCTCTCTATGCCCCATCTATATGGCAACTTCTCTCCTTCTACGCCCCTTCCAGAAACTGTATGCCTCCCCCTTCATCCTCATTGGTCTGGCATCCATCTTCTTCCTTTCCCTCCTCCAATGGTCTGACATCTCTCTCCTCTCCTTCCCTCTCCCACACCCCATGGTCTGGCATTTCCTCTCTCCTCTCCCTCCCCCCACTTCCATCAGCATCTGCCCCCTTTCTTTCCCTCCAATCCAATATCCTTCCCCTTTATGTCTCTCTCCCTTCCCTGCACACCAATTCCATCAGCATCTACCCCTTCTCTTCCTCCACCACCCTTCCATACCACCCTGCCCCCTTTCTCCCTCCATCACCCTTCCATACCACCCTGCCCCCTTTCTCTCCCTCCACCACCCTTCCATATCACCCTGCCCTCTGTTTCTCCCTCCACCACCTTTCTGTGCTCCTTTCTCTCTCCCTCCAAACCAATGCCATGCAGTAGGGTCCCACGATGACTGCAGCTGCTGGCTCTGCTCAGGAAGAAGTGACATCGGAGGGGGTGGACCGGCAGATGCAGGGAGTTGTGGCAAGGTCCCACAATGACTGTGGCTGCCGGTCCACCCCCTCTGCTGTCACATCTTCTGGAGAAGAGCTGGCAGATGCAGTCATCATGAGACCTTCCTGCACTTCAGTGGGGCTGCCGACTCTGCTCTGGAATAAGTACGTCGGAGGGGGTGGACATGCAACCGTGCTGAGGTGCAGGTCTTGTTGTAGAGTAGGGCAGGAGGTTCCAGACCTGGCCAGCTGTGCATCACTGGGTCAGTTCCGCCCCCCCCCCTCCCACCACCCCTAGTACGCCACTGGGTGGCAGCAGCCTGAAAAATAAATCATCCTGACCTGGGTCCGTGTTGTGCTCCATAACTCCTTCTTCAGGCAGCCTTCACATCTGGTCTCTCCCTTCTACCTGCACTTACACTCCCTTTCCTGCAGCTCTCTTCAGTGACTCTGCAGCAGCAGCAGCGATCAAGACAGGCTGCCAGCATTGGAGCCTTCCCTCTGAATCCCGCCTATGTGGAAACAGGAAGTTGAAACAAAGAGGCGGGACTCAGAAGGAAGGCCCCCGTCGCTGGCAGCCTGTCTTGATCACCGCCACTGCAGAGTTGCTAAAGAGGGCTGTGAGGAAGAGGGTTTGGGTGGGAATAAGCCAGATTCAGGACTCGTGGGTGAGGGGAAGGGAAAGGAAAAATGTCATTCCAGGCTGGAGGGTGAAAAGATGCTGGCTACAGGGTGCGAGAACAAGGGAAGAGAAGAAATATGCTGAAAATGGAGACTTAGTGACACAGAGAAGGAGCAAGCGGGAATTCTAAGGAACACAGGAGCAATGCTGAAAGGGGGTAGATGGGTGTACAGAGGGAGGCACAGCTGAAAAAGGCTAGATAATGCTGAAATGGAGGGTTAATGGGGATACAGATGGGACAATGCTGAAAATGGCAAGAGGAGATAGGGACACAAAGAAGGAGCAATGCTGAATGGAGATAATGCTAACAAAGGGGAGGTGAAATAGAGACACAGAAGCAAAGCTGTAAAAAAGGGGGGATGATAAGAACATAGAGAGGACAGAGGTGAGCATGGGGGAGGATAAGGACAGGGACACAATGTGCTTTGTGTTTTAAAAATTTTTTTATTGTTTGTAGATTTTGACTTGGTCATTTTAAAAAGTAGCTGCAAGCCCAAAAAGTGTGGGCATCCGGTCTACAAAATGCTGCAATCAAGTTTCAAATTTATTAAAATATTTGATTTGATCGCAAAATCCAAATCCAATGCGATTTACATTTAGTTAAGAATTAAGTTTTAAAAAATAAACATAACAGGACAATTGGAACTATTTTGACAAAACAAAACATGTGAAAAAGGGAATAAAAAAAAATTAAGGATTAAATGCAATTCATAAACAAACAAACAAAAAAAGGGGTAGGTAATAAAACAAGCTACTTGACTGTACGGTATCTTAATAAAATTTAGATGATTCAATTAAAAGCATCCTTAAAAAGCCAGCTTTTTAGAAGACTTTTAAACTTTATTAAGTAATTTTTCTTCTCTTATATTGATCGGGAGCGAGTTCCAAATCTGAGGGGCTGTAAGAAAAAAATTGTCTCTCTCCTTGAGTAAACAAATTTTAGCGAAGGGACTACTAGTAAAGATTTTTCTTCGGATCTTAAAGATTTTGTGGGAATATAAGGAACTAGTCTTTAAGCCCGTTACATTAACGGGTGCTAGAATATGTCTGTCTGTCTTTCTGTCTCTCTACCTCCTGCTGTATTTCTCTCTCCCGGGCCCCCTTTCTCTGTCTGTCTTTCTGTCCCTTTTCCTGCCCCTGTCTTTTCCTTTCTTTCCATCTCCCTCCTTCCCACTCTCTGTCTGTATTTCTTTCTATCTGTCTCTCTCCCTGCCCTCTATGTAGCATTCCCTCCCCCTCCATTTCTCTGTGCAGCAGCATTTCCACCACCCCACTTTCCTGTGCAGAAACAGCATTACCTCCCCCTCCATTTCCCTGTGCTGCAGCATTTCCCTGCCCCCACCTCACTTCCCTGTGCAGCAGCAACAGCATTTCCTTCCCCCCACTTCCCTGTACAGCAGCATTTCCCTCCCCCACCCCACTTCCCTGTGCAGCAGCAGCAGCAGTATTTCCCTTCCCCTCCAGGTCCCTGTGCAGCAGCAGCAGGATTTCCCCCAACCCCCCTTCCCTTCACGCAGTTTGGCACAGAAAAATAACAAAAAGCAACCAACAACCATCAAGGGAATTTTTAAAAAAATACCCCGTACCTTTTAAAATCTCTCCCGTCCTTGCTAGACAGCTCTCATACTCAGATTAGTAGTGCGGATGTGAGGCGCAAGCGGTGGGCCCAAGCGGGAGTGCATAAGCTTACTCCTCACATCCTCGCTCCTGACCTGAGCAAGAGCCATCTAGCGAAGGAGGGATACCGCTGGACCACCAGGCTGTTAAAAAAAAGGTACCAACGATGGTGGTGGTGCTGGGGGGTAGGGTTTGAAAAAGTGTAGCGGTAGCGGTGCTGGGGGGATTGAAAATTTATGGCGGCAGTGCTGAGAGGCGGAGGGGAGAGGGCACAGCAGGAAAAACGGCACTACCGGTCGAAGTTTATTTTTAAGTTTAAAGGTGCCAAGAATACATAAAATAATAAGGGAGATAGAATTGATCCTTGCAAGATCCCAAAGCTTGTCGAAATTATACTTGAAGATGAGTTAATAAATGTTACCTTTTATGATCGTTCAGAAAAATAAGACTGAAACCACTGGAAAGCAATATCCGATATTCCCAAAAATCCCAGTCTGCTCAAGAGAAGATGATGGTCTATAGTATCAAAATTGATGATAAGTCTAATGATATGAGGAGAACTGATTGATGATAATCCCAGAAATATAGGACAGAGGATGTCAGGCCGATTAAAGAATGTTCAGTTGAATAATATTGTCAGAATCCTATTTGATGTGGGTGTAATGCTCTAGTCTTCTCGAGAAATTCACAAATTTGATTAAAAACTATTTTTTCATCATTTTTGCTATAAATATCTCGGCTTCTACAACCCTGCCTCATCTGCACTACGCGCAGCACATTGGCTACCTATCAACAAGTGCTGTGCATTCAAGGGCCTCGTATCAGCTCATAGAAAAACTCCACCATAAAGCACCCTACTACGTAGCTACCAAATTACACCCTTACATGCCCAACTGCCCTCTCTGCTCTGAAACAGAAAAATGACTCAGCATTCCAAGAAAAGCCCTTCAACTGGAAACTTCATAAATACTCCTACAGCCATTTCCTCCTAAGCTATGGAATCATCTGCCCACACAAATCAGATCCCTGGACTCCCTGATGACCTTCTGGAACTCTTTTGCTTTTGTTTTACTAGTTTTGTGTCGCACACTCTAAGTGGAGAAGGATACCATACAGACGGCTGTTTTATACCTTTTATTGCGGTTTACTTTATTCCTTAGCAACCATGGACCTCTGAGGAAGGAGTGTTTTCCGAAACACGGACCGTATCAGGTCACTTGTTTGTTATAAGGTGGTATTTTCAACTGCATAAAATATTTGGTATAATAAATATTGCCTGCATCTGGTACATAGGAGTCTTCAGTTTGTTTTTTGTTTTTGCAAACGCTGCAGGGAAGCCAGATGGAACACGGAAGCCTTCCTGGAGGGGGGGGGAAGTCTTTCAGGGAGTGGGACAGGCCTTAGGGGGGGGTGCAGGCCTTCAAGAGGGGGGGACAGGTCTTCAAAGGAGGGACAAGTAGGCCTTTAAGGGGGGGGGGGACAGGCAGGCCTTTAAGGGGGGGATAGGCAGGCCTTTAAGGGGGGGGACAGGCAGGCCTTTAAGGGGGGGGGGACAGGCAGGCCTTTAAGGGGGGGGGACAGGCCAGGGATGGTGGCATAGGCCTTCAGGGGGGGACACGGGCCTTCAGGGGGGAAGTGCAGACCTTCATGGGAGGGGGGCCCTGGTGTAGAAGTACACGGAGGAAAGGAAGGGGGGTTCAAAGAGAGGTGCATATGCCGGACTTTGGGAGGGAAGAAATAATGGGTCTAAAAATAGAGGAGAGGGAGATAGATGATGGACAATGGGATTTAGGGAGGGAACAGAAAGGGAGAGAAGTTGGACACAAGGGATGGTGTGGAGGGGTGATAGAGATACTGGATAGGAGGGTAGTTGGGAAAAGAAAGGGAGAGATGGTGGACCCTGGTGTGGTGGGGAAGGAGGGAGAGATGCTGGATGAAAGGGTAGGTAAGAAAAGGTGGATCTGTGGATGGAGATGAAAAAAAAGAATGATTCCAGACCTCCAGAGGAGGGAAGGGAAATGGAAGGGGAGGACAGAAATGGCAGATGGATGGTTAGAATGGAGAAAGAAGAAGGAGACCCTGGCAAGCAAGTTATCAGAAGACAACCAGAGCCTGGGACCAACAAGATTTGAATAATGACCAGACAACAAAAGGTAGAAAAACTAATTTTATTTTCCGTTTTGTGATTACAATATGTCAGATTTGAAACGTTTATCCTGCCAGAGCTGGTGTTACACCGCAAACGTGAGCTAGGATTTAAGAGAGAAAGGAAAGTCTTTTTTGTTTGTTTATTTTGTTTACATCACAGCACCAGTGTGGTTAGGAGAAGGCAAAGGGAGTGAAGAGGCTATAAAATAAACCCACCAGGATGTTTGAAAAAAACATCCAATTGGGCAGGAAAATCGAATCGAAAAACCAATTCAGTATTTTGAATCAAATCGAATCAAAAAATTTTTTCCTGAATCGGGCAGCACTACTGCTAACCGCTTTGGACCAGAAATGGGTTACGAGGAACTGTGACAATGAAGCCTCAAGCTACATGAGCAGACATATGAACAAGATTATACTACTGTTTGACTTCTCCTCTATGTACCAATATGCTTTTCAGCCCAGGCCCTGCTATGATCCCTATGTTACCCAAGTCCCCTCCCCCTAAACTATGCATGCCCTTTGTCCCACTTGGTTTCCCTCTGTACATAACGTTAGCCTCACCTTGTACTTAGATCCACTGTCTCAAAGTTCCAAAGGTACACTAAAATCATCCACATAAAAGTAAATCATCCACATAAGAGCCTTAAAGGACCTAGTCCGCTAGGGATACAGGACCCAACACGGTCCGCGTTTAGACAAAAAGTCTTCTTCAGGGGTCCCTGGGGGTCCTATAAAGGTGAATACGTGGGAAACAATTGTGTGGTGAACCGGAAGTGAGACACCACACAATTGTTTCCCACGTATTCACCTTTATAGGACCCCCAGGGACCCCTGAAGAAGACTTTTATGTGGATGGAATTATTTTATGTGGATGATTTTAGTGTACCTTTGGAACTTTGATACTTTCAAATAAAGTCCATTTGGGAACATCGTCACTCCACAGAGTTTTTTTGGTTTTCTCTGGATTTTCTTCTTTGTGGATATTTTGGGGTCAATTCCTTTTGATTTTTGCTTAGATCCACTGTCTACAGAATCTGTACATTTCTTCTCAATAACTTGATAGCCTTTAATATTGTATCTAGATTCCCTGTTTTCTGTAACCACACTGGTCTTTCTGTTACCCCACTTTCTGAAACTTTGTTCTACTATTACCCACCCTGAGCTTTCTGGGAGGGTGGGAAATAAATAAATATTAGTACAGGCTGGCCAAACAGGTTCCTTTATAGTTGCTGTTAGCTGCAAACTGCTCATCAGAATGTGCGTCTTCTCCAAGGCAGAGCTGTCCCAGGGCCACTGGGGAACTCTAGAGAACCGCAAAATATCAGAATTCAGATAAAATAACAAAGCAGATCACAAAGACACCTTCTAGCTTGCTTGAAGGAAAAAACTGAAGAGATGCAGAACAGCCCAGTGAAGGTGGCAGAAATGAAGAAAAAGTATATGATTCCTTCTGAAAGAGCTCACACTTGGGGGGAAGTTAATACACTAGTTAGAACTCATATGCTCTATGCCACAGAAAGCAATGTTACTTACCGTAACAGTTGTTATCCAGGGACAGCAGGCAGCTATTTTCACTAGTGGGTGACGTCATCCGACAGAGCCCCGATGCGGACGTCTCATAAGCATACTTGCTTGAAGAAACCTCAGAAGTTTCGAGATGCCCGCACCGCGCATGCGCGAGTGCCTTCCCGCCCGATGGTCCGGGCATGTCTCCTCAGTTCAGGTTGCTAGCAGAGAAGCCAACCCAGGGGAGGTGGGTGGGACGTGAGAATAGCTGCCTGCTGTTCCTGGATAACAACTGTTACGGTAAGTAACATTGCTTTATCCCAGGACAAGCAGGCAGGTATTCAAACTAGTAGGTGACCTCCAAGCTAACCTCAATGGGATGGAGGGAGAGTTGGCAACTTAGGAGAATAAATTCTGTAATACTGTTTGGCCAAACTGTCCATCCCGTCTGGAGAAAGCATCCAGACAATAATGAGAGGTGAATGTATGAACCGAGGACCAAGTGTCAGCCTTACAAATCTCCTCAATCGGTGTCGATCTGAGGAAGGCTACAGAGGCCGCCATCGCTCTGACCTTATGGGCTGTGACTTTACAGCCTGGGCATAGCCTGGGCATAGCAGAAAGAGATGCAAGCTGCCATCCAGTTGGAGATGGTACGCTTCGAGACAGGGCATCCCAACTTGTTTGGATCAAAGGAGATGAAAAGTTGAGGAGCAGTTCTGTGTGGTTTGGTGCGATCCAGGTAGAAAGCCAAAGCACGTTTACAGTCCAGAGTGTGAAGAGCTGATTCTCCAGGATGAGAATGAGGCTTCAGAAAAAATACTGGAAGTACAATGGATTGGTTGAGATGAAATTCAGAGACCACTTTAGGCAGGAATTTCGGATGAGTGCGGAGGACCACCTTGCCATGATGGAATACTGTGAAAGGGGGATCCGCCACCAAGGCCTGAAGCTCACTGACTCTGCGGACAGAAGTGAGGGCAACCAGAAAAACCACTTTCCAAGTGAGAAACTTAAGCGGAGCCTTGTTAAGAGGCTCAAAAGGAGGTTTCATAAGCTGGGAAAGGACAACATTGAGGTCCCAAACCACTGGAGGAGGTTTGAGAGGAGGATTGACATGAAAAAGTCCTTTCATAAATCTGGAAACCACAGGATGAGCAAATAGAGGTTTCCCTTGCAGCGGCTGATGGAAAGCTGCAATTGCACTCAGATGGACTCGGATCGATGTAGACTTGAGGCCAGAATGAGAGAGGTGTAGAAGATAGTCCAAAACAGAGGATAGGGAGGCTCGTTGAGGCTCCTTACAATTAGAAACACACCAAGAAGAAAATCTAGTCCATTTCTGGGAGTAGCATTGTCTAGTAGCAGGCTTTCTGGAAGCCTCCAACACATCCCTCACCGCCTGGGAAAACTGGTGGGGAGTCACGTTGAGAGGAACCAAGCTGTCAGGTGGAGAGATTGCAGGTTGGGATGTAGTAGAGATCCTTGATGCTGAGTAAGCAGTGAAGGAAACACTGGAAGAAGGAATGGCTCCCTGCTGCTGAGTTGAAGTAGAAGGGAGTACCAAGGTTGTCTGGGCCACCGAGGAGCTATCAGAATCATGGTGGCGTGGTCTGACTTGAGTTTGACCAGAGTCTTTTGAATGAGAGGGAACAGAGGAAATGCATAGAGAAAGAGATTCCTCCAGTCCAGAAGAAAGGCATCTGCCTCGAGGCGATGAGGAGAGTAGATCCTGGAGCAGAATTGAGGCAGTTTGAAGTTGTGGGGAGCCGCAAAGAGGTCTATCTGAGGCATCCCCCACTGAGAGAAGATCTGATGAAGGGGCTGGGAATGGAGAGTCCATTCGTGAGGCTGGAGGAATGTTGTCTGCCAAGGCATTGTCTTTCCCCTGAATGTAGACAGCTTTGAGGAAGGTGTTGTGGCGAATCACCCAATCCCAGACTGAGAGCTTCCTGGCAGAGGGAGGCCGATCCAGTGCCCCCCTGCTTGTTGACATAATACATGGCGACCTGATTGTCCGTGCGAATAAGGACCACCAGGTCGTGAAGCAGATGTTGAAACGCTTGAAGAGCATTGAAAATCACCCTGAGTTCCAGAAGATTGATATGGCACAGCCGGTCCGCACTGGTCCAGAAGCCTTGAATGCGAATACCGTCCAGATGAGCCCCCCATGCATAGGTCGAGGAATCGGTCGTGAGAACCTTTTGGTGGGGAGGAGTGTGAAACAGCAAACCTTTGGATAGATTCGAAGAGATCATCCACCAACGTAGAGACTGCAGAAGAGCAGGAGTGACCTGGATGTGTCAAGACAATGGATCTGACACCTGCGTCCACTGAGAAGCCAGGGTCCACTGAGGAATTCTGAGGTGAAGTCTGGCAAAAGGCGTCACATGAACTGTAGAGGCCATGTGGCCCAGGAGAACCATCATGTGTCTCGCTGAGATGGACTGGCGAGAAGACACTGACTGGCAGAGATGAAGCAGGGCATCCAGACGTTGAGGAGGTAGGAACGCTCTGAGCTGGATGGTATCGAGCACTGCCCCGATGAAGGGGAGAGATTGGGTCGGTTGCAGATGAGACTTTGGGAAGTTGATTTCGAATCCCAGACTCTGCTGGAACCAGATAGTCTGTTGGGTCGCCGAGATGACCCCTTGGGCCGAGGCGGCTTGTGATGAGCCAGTCGTCGAGGTAGGGAAACACCTGAAGACCATGGTTCGAGTGCAGCGGCCACCACCACCAGACATTTGGTGAAAACTCTGGGGGACGAAGATAGGCCAAAAGGAAGCACTCGATACTGCAGATGCAGATGTCCCACCCGAAATCTGAGGAATTTGCGAGAGGCCGGATGAATGGGAATGTGAGTGTAGGCGTCTTTTAGATCCAGAAAGCATAATCAGTCGTTCTGCTCGAGGAGGGGGTAGAGAGAAGCTAGGGTCAGCATGCGAAATCTCTCCTTGACCAGGAATTTGTTGAGGACCCTGAGGTCCAGAATTGGACGCAGGTCTCCCATCTTCTTCGGAACAAGGAAGTACCGGGAGTAAAACCCCCGGTTGTGTTGGTCCACAGGGACCGGCTCGACGGCCCGAAGCCGGAGCAAAGCCTGAGCTTCCTGAAGAAGAAGGGCGGTCTGGGTCAAGTTGGAAGGATACTCTCTTGGAGGATGGTCCGGTGGGACCCGGTGGAATTGAAGAGAGTATCCTTCTCTGATGATGGTCAGGACCCAAAGGTCGGTGGTTATAGACAACCATCGATGGTAAAAATGATGGAGTCGACCTCCAATGGGAAACAGAGGAGAAAGCAGAACGGTGTTGGTTATGCTCTCGACAAGAGTCAAAAAGGCTGCGGAGCCTTAGGGACAGCCGAAGGCTGAGGCTTCTGTTGAGCCTTCTGAGGCGGTTGTCTCTTCGCTGGTTGCCTCACAGCAGGAGCCTGCCTGGGAGTGTAACGCCGCTGATAGATCAAGGGCGGTCGAGAAGGCCAAGCCGGAGCAGGCATAGGCTTGGAACGAAGGATGGACTGGAAAGATTTTTCGTGATCTGACAACTTCTTCGTCACTGTCTCGATGGACTCATCAAACAAATCCGCCCCCGCACAGGGTACGTTGGCAAGTCTGTCCTGGAGATTCGGGTCCATGTCAATGGTTCGAAGCCAGGCCAAGCGACGCATGGCCACGGAGCAGGCGGCCGCCCGCGCCGAGAGCTCGAAGGCATCATAGGAGGATTGCATGAGTTGAAGATGCAGTTGAGACAACGAAGCAACGACCTCCTCGAATTCAAAACGAGCTTGAGACTCGATGTAAGGGGTAAACTTCCGAAGCACAGGCAGGAAGAACTCCAAATAGGTGGCAAAATGGAAGTTGTATTTGAGAACGCAGGAAGCCATCATCGCGTTCCGATAGATGCGTCGACCAAACTTATCCACAGTCCGGCCCTCTCTGCCTGGTGGAACCGAGGCATACACCTGGTACGGATGAGAACGCTTAAGAGAGGACTCGACCAACAGAGACTGATGGGAGAGTTGAGAGCCCTCAAACCCCTTGTGGTGCACCATGTGGTATCTTGGCATCCAGCTTACCAGGAACGGCAGGAATAGAGTATGGTGTTTCAAAACAGCGCTTGAAGGAATAAAACACCCGATCAAGAGGAAAATAACTCAAAACCACGGTGCAAGAAGGCAAGAACATGGGTTCACTCAGCGCAGAGAGTTGAAGCAAACTTCTCAGCTCCACGGAAAGAAAAGAACTGAGGAGACACGCCCGGACCATCGGGCGGGAAGGCACTCGCGCATGCGCGAGCATCTCGAAACTTCTGAGGTTTCTTCAAGCAAGTATGTTTGTGAGATGTCCGCATCAGGGCTCTGTCGGATGACATCACCCACTAGTGAGAATACCTGCCTGCTTGTCCTGGGATAATAGCCCTTATGGCTGCAGGTGTCACCTATATAGCAGTATAGTAGTTTTGGTGGCTTCACACTTTCCACCATAAATGTAATGGGTAGGGTGGGATATGGGCCTGGATCCCTCTCTATGGCTCACTACACCATCCACCAGGCTATTCCAGATACCTGCTCGATGTTCTACTACTGTGTTTCCCCCAAAATAAGTGTCTTATATTCATTTGGGGCCCATAAAAGGCAGGTCTTATTTTCGGGGTATGCACATCCATCTCCTTCACCCCATTCTTCCTCTTTCCTTTCTCCCCCCACATGTGTATCTTTTCTCCCCTCCCTCCCATCCCCCTGTGCAGAAGTTGCCCAGCTTCTATCCTTCCCTCCCTCGTGCAGCATTACCCTTGCTCAGCTTCTATCCTTCCCTCCATCCCCTTGTGCAGCAGAGCCCTTGAGCACACCCCCCCCCGCCACTGCCATACCCTTGCTGATCCTCCATCCTTACCTCCCCACCAACCGCGAGCAAGCCCTACCTTCAACCGAAGCAGCTTCAAGCCAGCAGGACTCTAAAATGGTGGGAAAGAAACTCAGCAACAGCTCAGGAAAGATGGAGACCGTAGAAAAAGCCTGATTCCTATTCAAGGGCACGGTGCACGAAGCACAAAACCTGTATGTCCCCAGGTTTAGGAAAGGGTGCAAAAAGAATCAAACTAAAAACCCGGTGTGGATAACAAATGCAATGAAAATATCATTCAGAAAATGGAAAAAGGACCAAACCAAGGACAACCAGAAGGAGCATAAAAGGCACCAAAAGGAAATGTCACCGAGTGGTTAAGAGAGCAAAAAGAGAATATGAGGAGAGACTGGCGGGGAAAGCAAGAAACTTCAAACCATTCTTCAGGTATGTGAAGGGGAAGCAACCGGCCAGGGAGGAAGTGGGTCCCTTGCATGATGGGGACAGGAAGGGAGTGGTAAAGGAGGAAAAAGAGATAGCTGACAGGTTAAACAATTTCTTCTCGTCAGTCTTCACGAGAGGACACATCCAATATTCCAGAACCCGAGGAGATCATAAATGGAGACCAGGTTGAAAAGCTGGTCCAACTAGAAGTAAGCCGAGAGGATATCCTCCGACAGATAGACAGACTGAAGAGCGACAAATCACCAGGTCCGGATGGCATCCACCCAAGGGTACTAAAAGAACTGAGAAACAAAATAGCGAAAACACTTCGTCAAATATGTAACCTATCCTTAAAAACTGGGGAGATCCCAGAAGACTGGAAAATAGCAAATGTCACGCCCATCTTGAAGAAGGGATCAAGGGGTGACCCGGGAAACTACAGGCTGGTGAGTTTGACCTCGGTTCCAGGAAAGATGATGGAAGCACTGGTTAAGGACACCATCTGCGAACACATAGAAAACAATGGACAGCTGAAAGCAAGCCAGCACGGCTTCTGCAAGGGAAGGTCGTGCCTCACGAACTTGCTGTACTTCTTTGAGGGAATAAACAGCCAGATGGATAAAGGGAAATCCATAGACATCATTTACCTTGACTTCCAAAAAGCCTTTGACAAGGTACCTCATGAATGGCTGCTTAAGAAGCTGTGGAACAACAGGGTGAAGGGGATGTCCACCGATGGATCAAACACTGGCTGGCAGGCAGGAAACAGAGGGTTGGAGTAAAGGGCCATTACTCAGAATGGCAATGGGTCACGAGCGGAGTTCCGCAGGGGTCGGTGCTGGGACTGCTCCTGTTCAATATATTTATTGACGACCTGGAAACGGGGATGAAATGTAAGGTTATTAAATTTGCGGATGACACCAAACTCTGCAGCAGGGTTAGAACCAAGGAAGACTGTGAAGACCTGCAAAGAGACCTAACGAGACTGGAAGAGTGGGCAAGAAAATGGCAAATGAGTTTTAACATTGAGAAATGCAAGGTCATGCATGTAGGGAAAAAGAACCCGATGTTCAGCTATAAAATGGGGGGGATCATTGCTAGGGGTGAGCAACCTTGAAAGAGACCTGGGGGTGATGGTGGACACAACATTGAAAGCATCAGCACAGTGTGCGACAGCCTCAAAGAAAGCGAATAGAATGTTGGGTATCATTAAAAAGGGTATCACGACCAGGACGAAGGAAGTCATCATGCCGCTGTATCGAGCAATGGTGCGCCCACATCTGGAGTACTGTGTCCAGTACTGGTCGCCGTACCTCAAGAAGGACATGGCAGTACTTGAGGGAGTCCAGAGAAGTGCAACTAAACTGATAAAAGGTATGGAAAACTTTTCATACGCTGACAGGTTGGAAATGCTGGGGCTATTCTCCCTGGAAAAGCGGAGACGTAGAGGAGACATGATAGAAACCTTCAAAATCCTGAAGGGCATAGAGAAGGTAGACAGGGACAGATTCTTCAGACTGAGGGGAACCACATGTACAAGGGGGCACTCGGAGAAATTGAAAGGAGCAGGTTTAGAACAAATGCTAGGAAGTTCTTTTTTACTCAGAGGGTGGTGGACACATGGAACGTGCTTCCGGAGGTTATGATAGGCCAGAGCACACTACAGGGGTTCAAGGAGGGCCTGGATAGGTTCCTAAAGGATAAGGGGATTGAGGGGTACAGATAGAAGTAGAGGTAGGTTATAGAAATAGTCAGGAACCACTTCACAGGTCATAGGCCTGATGGGCCGCCGCGGGAGCGGACCGCTGGGCACGATGGACCTCTGGTCTGACCCAGTCCAGTGGAGGCAACTTCTTATATTCTTAAACAGGTTGCTTGGCCTTGTCCATCAGGAATTTCACTCTGCTGCATTACTGATATCATCAGTAATGCAGCATTACTGATTCCAGTTCCAGAGACAACAGGACAACCCACCCCTAAGAAGCGCAGAGTGGTTGTCATTGGAGATTCGCTACTGAGGGGCACCGAGGGACCAATCTGCAGACCAGACTTGCAATCAAGAGAGGTTTGCTGTTTGCCAGGGGCCAGGATCCGGGATGTAACCGCTTGCCTGGATAGACTCTTCAAATCTCAGGATCACTTCCCCATGATCCTCATACACGTCGGAACAAACGACACAGCCAGGAGCACCCAGGATAGCATACCGGCAGACTTCAGAGCCCTGGGTGAGAAGCTGAGGAGGATGGATGCACAGGTGGTCTTCTCCTCGATCCTCCCTGTAAGGGGCAAGGGCAGAACCAGGGAGGATCGCATCCAAAGGACTAACGACTGGCTGCGAGATTGGTGCAAGATGAACTTCGGGTTCCTGCAACATGGAGAGACACTACTAGGACTACAGGGACCAGATGGGCTACACCTGACTAGAAGAGGGAAGAACGTCCTTGGACACCGACTGGCACGCCTACTTCACAAGGCTTTAAACTAGGTATGTTGGGGGAGGGTACAAGCACAAACAACCTATCTGACGAGCTATGCCATCAATACTTTTCTGAGACTGGGGTAAACAAACACCACAATTCTGGGTCTGGGACTGAGACGAGTAAACACATTTCTAAGTATGGGGTGAGTACACACATTTCTAAGTCTAAGGTAGGTTTACATTGTAATTCTGGGTCTAGGGAGGATACACACATTGCAAGCTATACTGAAAGAATTAAGGTAGCTCAAACAGGTATTCCACCACAGGGTACGAACACTTTCAAACAAAGGGTAGGTACACATTGCTATACTGGGTCTAGGGAAGGTACACAAACTCCAAGTAGTACTGGAAAGGTCCATGCAGCTCAAGCAGGAACAGCCCCAGGGAGGCATAGCAAACATACTACATGGAGGGCTATGTACGTCAACGCCCATAGTCTGGGCAACAAGATCCTGGAACTTGAGACTGAAATGAGAATCGCTGACCTGGATGTGGTGGCGATAACTGAGACCTGGCTCACTGACTCCCACGGGTGGGACATGGTGATACCAGGATACAACCTTCTTCGCCAAGACAGGGAGGGCAGAATGGGAGGAGGTGTAGCAATATACACTAAGGATGATATTAAAGTCACCAGAATCACAGATATCAGGTACACAGGGGAATCCCTTTGGGTAAATTTGGCCAGGGGGAATGACAAATGCCTGTATCTTGGCAAAAAAGGTTGTAGAACAGAGGCTGAGAACTACAGACCAGTGAGTCTCACATCTATAGTGAGCAAACTAATGGAAACCCTAATCAAACCAATTAGATAATATCCTGGATGAGGAGAATCTACGGGATCCCCGTCAACATGGATTTACCAAGGGGAAATCCTGCCAATCCAACTTGATCAGCTTCTTTAACTGGGTGACGGGGAAGCTTGATATTGGAGAGTCCTTGGACATTGTATACTTGGATTTCAGCAAAGTATTTGATAGTGTCCCACACCGCAGGTTGTTGTGCAAAATGAGTTCTATGGGATTAGGTGACACTTTGACAAAATGGGTTGGGGACTGGCTTGGTGGTAGGCTTCAGAGGGTGGTGGTGAACGGCACCCCCTCCGTAATGACGGCAGTGATCAGCGGGGTGCCACAGGGCTCGGTCTTAGGCCCGATCCTTTTCAATATCTTTATAAGGGACCTGGCTGATGGGCTTCGTGGTAAAATAACGTTATTCGCCGATGACGCCAAACTGTGTAATATAACAAGCAAGAGCACAACGGACAATATGAAACACGACCTACTCCTATTGGAGCAATGGTCAAAGACCTGGCAACTGAGTTTTAATGCCAAGAAATGCAAAGTCATGCACCTTGGCAGTCAAAATCCATGCGAGACTTACACCCTAAATGGCGAGATCCTAGCAAGGACGGTTGCAGAACGGGACCTAGGGGTGATCATCAGTGAAGACTGCCAATCAAGTGGAGCGGGCTTCATCTAAGGCTAGGCAGATCATAGGATGTATACGTAGGAGTTTCGTCAGCCGTAAGCCTGAAGTCATTATGCCGTTGTATAGATCTATGGTGAGGCCCCATCTGGAATATTGCGTGCAATTCTGGAGGCCTCATTATCACAAGGATGTACTGAGGCTTGAGTCGGTCCAGTGAATTGCCACCCGGATGGTCTCGGGACTCAAGGATCTCCCGTACGAGGAACGGCTGGACAAATTACGGCTATACTCACTCGAGGAACGCAGAGAGAGGGGAGACATGATCGAGACGTTCAAATACCTCACTGGCCGTATCGAGATAGAAGAAGATATCTTCTTCTTCAGGGGTCCGAAGGCAACAAGAGGATATCCATGGAAAATCAGGGGGGGGAAATTGCATGGCGACACCAGGAAATACTTTTTCACCGAAAGAGTGGTTGATCGCTGGAATAGACTTCCACTTCAGGTGATTGAGGCAAGCAGCGTGCCTGATTTTAAGAAGAAATGGGATCGTCACGTGGGATCTCTGCACAGAGTTAAATAGGGGAGGGTTATTATGGTGGGCAGACTTGATGGGCCGCGGCCCTTATCTGCCGTCTTTTTCTATGTTTCTACTGATATCATCAGTAATGCAGCAAGAGTGAAATCCCCCCATGGATGGCCTGTTTAGAGTGCTGCGGGCCCGATGCTACCCCAAAAATAAGCCCTAGTCTCTGGGTTCACCATCAACTCTTCAATCTGGCCTTGCTGCTGCCCCCTTTACCCACGCAGCTGAAACCCTGCTGACCATCCTTCCCTCCGACGACTGAGCAAGCCCTACCTTCATCCAAAGCATATTAAGACCTACCCCAAAAATGATGCTCTTTTCGGGGAAACACGGTAGGATTTCCTATATCTGCAGCTGTCAGAGAGGCTGGTATGTATTGTTTCTTCACATTTTTTGGGGGGAAAGGGGGGTCAGTGACCACTGGGGGAGTGTGTGGGATCATACCTTCATAAATCCAGTAGTCATCTGGTCAGTTTGGGTACTTTTTTTGCTCTTATGTGCTTTTAAAACAGGTCCAAACTCCAAACTTCTAAATGACACCTTGGACATTTTCAAAAAGGTTTCATTATCCCTACAAGACGTACATGTCCTAAGGCTACCCTAATCCCACAAAAAACATGCCTCTACCCCCCCCCCCCCCTAAGATGTAGACATACTGTAAGGAAAATGATCTGCAAGACATCTTAAAAATGTTTTGAAAATTAGCATTTGGACGTTTTGGTGATTAAAATATCCAAGTGCCATTTTTTGGACATCTTTCTGTTTTGAAAATGAGTCCCTTAGTGCCTAGCTGGAACGGGTGGGGATATACATGGGCAGAGCATGATCAGATCATGGGTATGTCTCCCAGTTACTTGTGTAGTTTATAAAATACTACTAAGAACACATCTCAGTGAACATAGGTGACCTTACATCTGCCATTCAGATGGCATAAGGTCATGCCTAAATACGGGTGCACCACTGCTAGCAATCTATAATGAAATCTTGACACCAAGATGCTGCTATAGAATTGGTGCTAAACACATGGCTTTGAGGTGCCTAGACTAAGCCACAAATTTAGAGAATTGCTCTGATATTCCAATCAGATGTAAAGATAACTCTCATTCAATTTTCATTTCAATTACTGGTTTTTATAATTGATTTGCGTTTTGTCACAAATTGCAATTCTTGCTGGAGAGTTTATTCATGTATGTACCTTTGACTTCCACCATAAGGGATATCATAATAGTATCCGTTTACATCAGACAGGCATGTCCATCACAAAAAATGTTAACAATTACATTGCTTTTAGGATCTGAAGATGTTAGAAATTATCTTCACAATAGTGACAAAAAACTGCTTTGGCTAGAACAATCCTAGATTTTTAAATAAGAAATACCAAAATGGTTTGAACAATGTTATAAATTGGAATACCTTCTGATAGCTTAAAGCATATGGAGCCCGTTTGTTTATTGGCTAAGGAGAGATGAAAATCTGATGGGCTGATTTGAAAAGGGAAGTGTACTTAAGTAATACCATGGTTAATTTAGGACAAAAACCAGGATATAGGAGGCAAAAGCTCCTGAATAATGAGAGAAACTTTGAATTGAAAATTTGTGGTTAATAACTGTAAATATTTATTAGGACAAAAAATTAATGTGATCAAAGAACAGTATGATTTAGATAAGAGAAACAATTTCAAAATTGTGCTTCACAATCACTTCAAATACTGCTCATCATGCAGCTAGTACAATGCCTTGAATTTGTTGTCAATATTGGGAAAAAAAAAATTCATGAATAGCTGTATTGCCTTCCTGTTGAGGTTGTCAAAGGAGCTTCAAGAACCATAAAAATATGTCCCTCTTAAACCCACACACTATCTTTAACGGACCAGTGAAGGGATCAAGCAGGGCCTGTAGATGCAAAAAGTTAATTAAGATAACATTGTGTTCTGGAGAGATTTCAGAGATATTTCCAATCCACCAATATCATACATGCAAGCAACATAGTGGCAAGGCTGCAGGTTGACAAATAGAATAAACGAAGCAGGATTATCAGCTTTAGTGATATCAGTAATCTCCTGGTTCTCTGTTGACACAAATTTTAATTTAATCAATTGGCTTAAACTGGTGATTTTCCTGAGTTTCAGCTACTGTATGGCCGTTCTCAAACCTGGATTCCTAAAAAGATCCTAATTTCTCAATGTCTTCAAGTTGAATATGAATTTGACCCCAGTAATATTTTCTTCACAAAAGCTAAACAAATAGTTTGGAGTCAAGATCTGATTTTCCAGAGGCCGCTACAATTCCCTCAATACCATTACATCAGGGGTGTCCAATGTCGGTCCTCGAGGGCCGCAATCCAGTCGGGTTTTCAGGATTTCCCCAATGAATATGCATGAGATCTATTTGCATGCACTGCTTTCATTGTATGCTAATAGATCTCATATATATTCATTGGGGAAATCCTGAAAACCCGACTGGATTGCGGCCCTCGAGGACCGACATTGGACACCCCTGCATTACATGGTGATTTTCCATGGCTAGTACCAAAAAAATTATAAAGTCTTTGAAATGGCAGCAAAGATTAACAAATTTATTTTGTAATTTTTGTATTGTGCTGCAGATCAATCGCTAAAGTAGTGTACATTTTTGATTCCAGGAATAAGTTGGTTCATAAAGGCAATTAAAGATTTCAAAAAGGCATGAACTGCAACACTGTTATCCTGCGAGCAGTCACTAATTATGCAGAAACTCAAATTTTGAAGTCCAGAGCTAGAATTGAAGTAAAGCATAAAGGGAACACACGTGGACTGTGAAAGGGAGAACAGAGTTCAAGTGAATGTATTGAACTTGCAATGAATCATAAACAACTAAGGGCCGGATTCTGTATCGGATGCCAAGTCTTAGAAGCTGCCTAAGCGGCTTTCGAGAATCGCAAATGGAAATCCTATATAGAATCATGTCTGTCCGTGCCTAACACCATGATTCTCTAACTGGTGTCCATGTCACAGGCACCAGTTAGAAAATCTGGTTGCCGCTGAACTGATTGCATGCGAATCTCCCTGCTGCAATCAGTTTAGCGGCCCTGGCAAGGACCTGTACCCCCCCCCCCCCCGTGAAGAGAGATGATCAGTTTCTCCTGCCAGAACCCTCGAAGCCGCCTCCCCCCACTCCTGAATGTCAGAGGCAGGAGTGTCCAATTCTTCCTGCTGCCAGCCCTCAAGACATCCTCTGGCAGGAGGATTAACCAGTCCCTCCTGCCGGAACCCCCCCCCCACAAGCCCACCTGGACCCCAAAGTACCTTGTTTTAAGTTGTTCGGACGGATGCTTCCTCCATCCAGCCGTCACGCCCGCCTTCATTGAATGGTGGACCTGCTCCTTCCCAGTGCATCATGGTATTCACCGGGAAGGGGCCTAAGGCCCCGATTGGCCCATGCGCTTAAGGCCCCTGGGCCAACCAGAATCTTATGTCTCTCTCCCAGTGCATTCTGGGAAGCGCTGGGCATGGCCTAAGATTCCGATTGGCCAGATCCCTTAGGCCACCTCTTATAGGAGTATATGATTCCTTCTGAAAGTATATGCCTGGGCCAGGAGGGACTGGGCACTCCTTCTGCCGCGGACATTCGGGGTCTGCAGGAGGGACTGCTGCAATCAGTTCAGCGTTCACGTCTATTTGAAATGGCTGGCCTACATTTCAGGTGCCTATCGCAACCCTAGGGTGACGCCTAGGACCGCCTAAGCTTGCCTAAGGCCACTTCCGGATGAAACCATATCCACGCCCAGCATTGGCTGTGCTTAGGCGGCTCTATGCAACTCCCTAGGCTCACAAAGATACCTATAATGTAGGCAGACTGCCTCAGGATATTTCTTTTACAAAAATCATGCGTCCTGATTGGCTGGTTACAGTGGTAGAACGACTTCCGCCACCTACAATTGGGACACTGTTTATATTTGCCCCGAGTATGTGAAAGCAGTGGATGTTGTAACCTGAGTTGACATGGAAAGCCCAACAAGCTTAGCTGCACTATGAAATTTCACAACTCTAGCTCATTTGCATATTATATAATAGGATGTCAAAAATACCCTTTTTTACCACTGCATGTGTACACATGTGAATAATGCATGCATTTGAGACCTAATTTTTGACCAAAACAAGGCCAAGTCAAATGTGCTGGGATGCTACTGTGCTTAGCCCCCAAATCTTGTATTCTCCTTTCCATACAGTTCATAAGAATTATCCCTCTGCTGCTGTTCTTCCCTTTAATCTGCTGTTCTGAATATCTTATATGTGAATTTGTATCCTTGTTGCCCATCATTTGCCATGTTACTGTATCCAGTATCCAAAACATGTACATAGGAATTTCTACTACTGTTTTTCATCCTTTTGATTAGGTAGTTATTCTGTCTATCTTCTGTATATGAAGTTGTAATCTTGTTGCTAAACCTTCTACTGTATATGTAAATTTGTAACCCGTTCTGGGCTCTTCTGGGAGGAGGGTCTAGAAATTTGACTAAATAAATAAATGATATGAACAGACGGGGAAAGGGTCCTTGGGGTGATCATGTCTGAGGATCTGAAGCAGGCAAAACAGTGTGATAAAGTGGTGACTGTAGCATAAGGATGGTAGGCTGGATAGAAAGAGGAGTAACCAGCAGAAGGGAGGTGTTGATGACCCTATATAGGTCATTGGTGAGGCCGCACTTGTTGGAGTATTGTGTTCAGTTTTGGAGAATGTACCAGGCGAAGGATATAAAAAGACTTGAAGTGGTCCAGAAGCATGTGACAATAGTAAGGGGTTTGAGCTAAATGAAGTACGAGACTGGAAGCTCTAAATATGTATACTCTGGAGGAGAGGAGGGATAGGGGATATATGATAGACATTTAAATACTTGAAAGGTATTAATATAGAATCAGATCTTTTCCATAGAAAAGAAAATGATAAAACTAGAGGGCATAAATTGAAGTTGAGGAGAAAAGCCTTAGGAGTAATGTTAGAAAATCCTTTTTCACAGAGGGTGGTGGATGCCTGGAATGCCCTCCCGAGGGAAGTGGTAAAGAAAATGGTGACGGAATTCAAAAAGGAGTGGGATAAACACAGAGGATCTCTAATTGGAAAATTAATGGTATAAATTAAAGAACTAAGGCCAATACTGGGCAGACTTGCACGGTCTGCGTCCCATATATGGCGATTCGGTGCAGGATGGGCTGTGGAGGGCATCAATGGGAACTACAGTGACTTGGAATGTGAGGCTGTTACTGGCCAGACTTTACGGTAGGTGTCCTGCAAACAACAGGATGGTTGGATAGGCTGGCGTAAGCTTGGATGGCGACTCCAGCAGTTAGTGCCTAGGACAGTACTAGATGGACTTTATAATCTATAGCTCAGAAACATCAAAGAAAAAAAGAGAAGTTAATTTTATCATGAATTTATAATGTGTATAACTAATAAGCAGACTGGATGGACTGTTCATGTCTTTATCTGCCGTCATTTACTATGATTCACTATGAAATATGAAACAGAATGGCTTTTGTAGCAAAACACTCTTTCAAGTGATACAAAAAAAAAAAAATGTACAGTTGAGATATTTGTACCCAAAAAATGGTCAAAATTTGTATAAAGTACTAATATTTCTTTGTGTAATTAAATCTTTCCTTCCAATTGGCTGCAAAGCCTCTTAATGCAAATCCTATGTGTATGTCATGTGCCATGACTGCTGGAGCAGTTATGACCTGAATCAAAATTCAAGTCAGGAGAAATGAGGAGTTAAAGTAGGCATTAAATTTATTTTATAACATTTTTTGCCTACTTTGCTGACTCGTGACAGGGAGGTAAACTAATGTTTAATTCCAAACCTTGCACATTAGCTCCCCCTTTTATAAAACCATGCAAAAGGTTTTTATTGACCATCGGAGCCGGCTAGCACTAAAATCCTATTGCACAGTTTTGTGGGATAGGTTAGTAGTAGGGTTGTATTATTCCCGAAAATTTAAATTCTCTTGGAGGCTTTGTTGGGCTGTAGTGGCTAGACAAAGTTACCGTTTGGTTATGCAGAGCACAGTACTCCGAGTGACCTACATTCAGAGATTCAGCTGAAAGTTTTTACATGGTTTCAGTTGAGGCTATAAAGAACATCCACACAAAATTTTATTCCATTAGGTGGAGGTCGAGTGGGAATGATTTTTAATCTTGGGGACAACTTGACATAGAATGACCCAGTAGGAAGCTGTGGAAGTAAGGAGCTGAGAATCCCTAGATTCCAGGCTGTAATGGTATCCTCATTTGGCATCCAACAGCTTATATTTGAAATATCTTTAAAAAATTATCTTTAAAAAAAAAAAAAAAAAAAAAAAAAAAAAAAGACTAGCCCACTGCTCTTCTCATGTGCTTAAAGAACTGAAGAAACTTTTCTGATTGATAGGGTGGGGTGTGTAGTCCATTCCCATTATTTACTGCATGTACTTTCACAAAATATGAAAACTAAGAAGCATACTTCTCCTAAGTTAGATTTGATAGAGTCTGGTTTGATATTTTCCATTCAGGAAAGTTAAGACCAGGGTGGATAAAAATCAATGATTTAAAAAAAAATCAGATTGTGGAGATTAATGTTTTATCTTTTTGCAAGTTCCTCTGACTGGTGTTGTTGGAAATTGTGCCAAGTATGATTTGTGGGAAGAGGGTTTTTGACAGAAAATAAAAGTTTTTCTTTGATACTGTGAAGACTGGGCTGTTTATTGGCTTCAGGAGCCCGAGCACCTATGGCCCCACCATGTTGCGCTTGTAGCATATACTCCTCTGAAGCAGCTCTTTAATTTGCTCCTGTAAAGATAGCACAGGTGTTGTTGATACAGTTGGTACCATCGGTGCTACAGTCTGTTGAGGTATTCATGACCTCAATGAAGAGGCATGCCTCTGAGGAGACACTAACTGCAGAGAAGGAGTTCTTGATTTTTTTGTGTTTGGTGTGCAACACCTTACTCAATGCTTGAGAAGATGCCGATGTATGTGTAGAGAATGAAGTATGAGAATGAACGAATAGGTTCTTACCTCTGCTAATCTTCTCTCTTGTAAATCCTCTCTTTATTCTGGACTGCTGGGAGTTATTCACCTTAGGCAGCCCAAGGATCTTCAATTAACCAAAATTCAGCCCCTCCCACTGTGCACATCTTCAGGAGCATGCTCCCTGGACCCCAGTTAGTCATCAAGCAGACAGGAAGGTCTACAGGAGAAACAAGAAACAAGAGAGAGAGGGAGAACTCCCCACCAAACAATCAATTCTGCTCATGTTAAATTCAAAACAGCAACCATGTAAATTGTAAAACAGATTATGAACACCGCTTAGAAATTTGATTAAGCGGTATATAAATTTTTAATAAACTTGAAAATCTGTACTATAAAACACTGTTAGAAGGAGACAGCCTGTAAAGTCAGAAGGGGGCAACCACCCAGGGACCCCTCTAGCTTCACCTCATAGTAAAACAGAAGGATGGTCTGAGACTGAAATCCAGCTTAACAGTAATTGGCCAGGCGATCTGCGATTCGGATGATAGGGCGGGTGTACAGAATAAAGAGGATTTACAAGAAAGAAGATTAGCAGAGGTAAGAACCTAATCTTTTGTTCTTGTACAATCCCTCTTTATTCTGTACTGCCAGGATGTAACAGAGCAGTCCCAAAACATCTGGGGGGGACCAATGAGCCCGCCGCCAGACCCAAAGCCCTATAAACAGCATCCTGCTTGGCCACCACATCAATCCGGTAAAACTTGATAAGTGTGTTCAGGGAGGACCAGACCTGCCCTGCAAATCTTTTCAGGCGAAACTGCTGTAGATTCAGCCCAAGAAGAAAACATTCTTCTAGTGGAGTGAGGGGAGCTTTTTCCCCACCGCTATATAGGCAGCAGAAATGACAGCACAAATCCATCTGGAAATGGTAGCTTAACGGGCAAGACCCAAAAGCATGAATAGATGGTCCGAGAGGCGGAAATCGTTGGTGACCTACAAACAACGCAGAAGACGATGATGGACAACCAGGGACCACAAAATCCTGTCCCTGGACTTGGACCCGGAGGGAACAAACACTGGAAGATGGACTTCATGATTTACATGGAAAGCAGAAACCACCTTTGGAAGAAAGGAAGGTACCATCCGCAAGATGACTGCAGAATCTGTGATCTGCAGAAAAGAATTCCAACACGAGAATGCCTGAAGCTCAGAAACCCTATGGGCAGATGTGACTGCTACCAAGAAGACAGTCTTGATGGTGAGATCTTGCAACAAGGCCTGCTCAAGAGGTTCATAGGGCAGACGAGCCAGCAATTGGAGAACCAGATTCAGATTCCACGTTGAACGTTGGAGCTGCAAAGGAGGCCTCAGCCTAACTGCACCCCTCAAGAAATGGACAACATCTGGGTGAGACGCTGGTGAGCCCCTGAGCAAAACAGGATCCAAGCAAGAGAGCCCCGCATCTGCACCCAGAGGGAAGATACAGCAAGCCTCTTCTTGAGACCAGCCTGCAGGAAATCCAGAACCTGTGCCAATGAGGAACCCGAGGGATTCACCTGTGAGTTTGAACACCAAGCCTGGTAACACTTCCAGGTCTTTGCATAGGCCACAACAGTGGACTTCCGCTTGCTATGAAGTAATGTAGCAATGACCGCAGTCAAATAGCTCCTGACTGTCAAGGCCGCATGCTCAATAGTCATGCTGTAAGACCAAAGCGGTCCGGATCCTGCAGTCCCTGAGATTACATTACATTACATTAGTGATTTCTATTCCGCCATTACCTTGCAGTTCAAGGCGGATTACATTCAACCTAAAACAAGAATTACATTCAAAATTTGAAGGAATAGAATAAGCGATTACATAAAATTTTTAAGGTAATAAAACGTTGGGTAAAGAGTTACCAAAGGGAAGTGGAGGTCTTTAGGAGATAAGAATAAAGTGAATGATGGGTTTTAAGATAACGTTTGGTAGGTAGAAGAGTATTAGAGAGTTCTAAGGGTAAATAGAGTGTTGGATGTTGGGTTGGGATAGGTCGTGCTGGATAGGTTTTATGTGTTTTTTGAAGAGTATGGTTTCAATATCTCTCTTGAAGGTTTTGTAGTCGAAGATAACAGCGTGGTGATTTGTCTGTCCAGTTTAGCTGCTTTGGAGGCTATTAGGTTGTCATAAAGTTTTTTTTCGGTTGACATTTTTGGATGATGGGTGAGTGAATAATGAGTGGGTTCTTCTGTGTCTGGTTGAGGAGGATTGATTTAGTCGGTTATTCCAGTAGGTTGGGCTTTCTCCGTTGATAGCCTTGTAAAGTAAGTAGTAGAATTTGAAGTGCACTCTCGCTTCTATTGGAAGCCAGTGCGAATCATGGTATGCCTCTTTGATATGGTCATATTTTTTTAGTGAATAGACAAGTCTTAGGGCTTATTGTCTGCAATTGCTTTATCATGGTTGCGGGACATGGTAGGTATAGTAAGTTGCAGTATATCATCCCAAGGTTAAGAGATTGTACCAATAGTAGGAATTGCTTCTTTTCGAAGAATGTTTGGATTTTTCTTAGATTTCTCATGGTCATGAACGATGCCTTTATTATTTTGTTAATTTGGGGTTGCATGATGCAGCCTCTGTCAATTGTGACTCCTAGCAATTTTAGTGTAGGTTGTATTGGGTATGAGATCGAGTTTATTACAAGATTAGTTAATGTTGGAGTTTTGTTGTTTTCTAGTAGGATGAAATTTGTTTTGTCAGGGTTAAGTTTTAATTTGTGCTCTGTCATCCAAATTGCAACTGATTCGAGGGTTTTGTGTATTGTACTTGTCATGACGGGTTCTGGTTGGTCAAAGGGTAGGAGAATAGTGATGTCATCTGCGTAGCTGTATGAAATTATGCCATGATAATCTAGGTAGTAGCTGAGGGAGGCTATGTATATATTTAATAGTGTAGGTGATAGGGTCTCCGCAGGGGTTGGACCATGGTTCTGATTTTTCTTGCATTGTTTTGACTCTGTAAGTTCTTGATTGTAGGAATCCTTTGAACCATGCAAGTACTTTGCCTGAGATTCCTATTCAGTCGAGAGTTTGTAGAAGCATGTCGTGGTCTACCAAGTCGAAGGCTGCAGAAAGGTCTAGTTGTATCAGCAGGATTTTCTTGCCTGTACAGAGGTGTTGTTTTGCAGTGTCCATTAGTGTTCCTAGTAGTGTCTCCGTGCTGTATTTGGCTCTGAATCCCGATTGTATGGGGTGGAGTATGTTGTGATTCTCTAGGTAAGAGGCTAAAGTTTTGGCTACGAGACCTTCCATCAGTTTGATGTACAATGGGATTGAGGCAATGGGTCTGTAATTGAATTGTTGGTCTTTTGCTCCTTTAGGGTCCTTTAATATCGGAGTTATGATTTCGCTGAGTTCTTGTGGGAAATAACACTCTAGTGGTGATGAGTATATCAATTGTAGAAGCAGGGAGCGGAATAATATGCTTGATGTTTTCAGTAGGTATGGGGAGCAATGGTTGAGGTCACAGATTGCATGGCTGTATTTATTATAAAGATTGTTGAACTCTGCCCATTCTATAGGTGAGAAATGGGACCAGGTTCTATCTGCTGCGACTGATTCTTTTTCTGTTGGTGGAAATGATGTCTCTATGTGTGAGGGTGTTCCATTGAAAGAGGCTCTGATATTTGCGATTTTGTTTTTGAATTAGGTAGCTAAGAGGTGGCTGTAGGTGGGGGCAAATTGTTGTTCTCTATGTATGGTGTTGTGTTTGTGAGGACTTTTAGTAGCTGGAATAGCTTTTTTGAGTCTTGGGGTCCATCTCCAATTTGTTTCGAGTAGTATGCCCTTCTTTTTTCTTTCAGTTTTTGTTTGTACTTTTGGTTTGTTGCTATCCATGCTGTTTTTGTGGATTCTTGGGTCGCTTTTTTCCCATTTTCTTTCCAGTTGTCTACATTGTCTTTTGAGTTAGAGTACATAGAAACATAGAAGATGACGGCAGAAAGCTACAGCCCATCAAGTCTGCCCACTCTGCTTACCCACCCCCTGTCTATGCCCTAATGACCCAATTTCCTTATCTTGACCCTCGTAGGGATCCCACATGGGTATCCCATTTATTCTTAAAGTCTGGCACGCTGTCTGCCTCGATCACCTGCACTGGAAGCTTGTTCCAATGATCAACCACTCTCTCTGTGAAGAAATACTTTCTGGTGTCGCCATGAAATTTTCCGCCCCTGAGTTTGAGCGGGTGCTCTCTTGTGGCCGAGGGTCCCTTGAGAAAGAAAATATCATTTCCACTTCGACACGTCCCGTGAGGTACTTAAATGTTTCGATCATGTCTCCCCTCTTCCTACGTTCCTCAAGAGTGTAGAGCTGCAATTTGTTCAGTCTCTCTTCGTACGAGAGACCCTTGAGCCCCGAGATCATCCTGGTGGCCGTCCGTTGAACCGATTCAATTCTGCGCACATCTTTACTGTAATGTGGCCTCCAGAATTGCACACAGTACTCCAGATGAGGTCTCACCATGGCCCTGTACAACGGCATTATGACTTCAGGCTTTCGGCTGACGAAACTTCTATTGATACAACCCAATATCTGCCTTGCCTTAGATGAAGCCTTCTCCACTTGATTGGCAGTTTTCATGTCTGCACTGATGATTACTCCTAAATCTCGTTCTGCTGAAGTCCTAGTTAAAGTTTCTCCATTCAAGAAGTACGTCCTGCATGGATTTCCGCTTCCGAGGTGCATGACCTTACATTTCTTAGCATTGAAGCCTAGCTGCCAGGTTGAGGACCAACTTTCCAATGTAAGCAGGTCCTGCGCCATATAATTCTGTAAACTGCATTCACTTACTATATTACATAGTTTGCGTCATCGGCGAATAGTGTTATTTTACCTTGAAGCCCTTGAGTCAGATCCCCTATGAATATGTTGAAAAGGAGTGGACCCAGGACCGAGCCCTGCGGCACTCCACTGGTCACCTCCGATGTTTTAGAGAGGGTACCATTAACTACCACCCTCTGAAGTCTGCCACTCAGCCAATCATTGACCCACGCAGTTAGTGTCTCTCCTAACCCCATCGATTCCATCTTGCTTAGCAGCCTGCGGTGTGGGACACTGTCAAAAGCTTTCCTGAAGTCCAGGTACACGACGTCCAAAGACTCTCCCAAGTCCAACTTTCTTGTTACCCAGTCAAAGAAGCTGATGAGATTGGATTGGCAGGACCTACCCTTGGTGAATCCATGCTGACTGGGATCCCGAAGATTCCCTTCATTCAAGATCGTGTCCAATTTGCTTTTAATTAGTGTTTCCATGAGTTTGCACACTATTGATGTGAGACTCACCGGTCTATAATTCGCAGCCTCTGCCCTGCAACCTTTTTTATGCAGAGGAACGACATTAGCTAATTTCCAGTCCAGGGGAACTTTCCCCTTACTTAGGGAGAGATTGAATAGCTCAGCCAACGGTTTCGCCAGGACATCGCTCAATTCTCTGAGCATTCTTGGGTGCAAATTGTCTGGTCCCATGGCTTTGTTCACCTTGAGTCTTGCCAGTTCACTGTAAACTTCACCTGGTGTGAACTCAAAATTCTGAAACGGGTCTTCTGTGCTTTGTGTTGCCTTCAACTGGGGACTGTGTCCCGGTGCCTCACAGGTGAAGACTGAGCAGAAGTATTCATTCAGTAGTTCGGCTTTATCGGAATCTGCTTCCACGTAACTTCCGTCCGGTCTTCTAAGGCGTACTTTCCCGCCTGTGTTCCTTTTCCTGTCACTATTATACCTGAAGAAGGATTTGTCCCCCTTTTTAATGTTTTTTGCCAGAATTTCTTCCACTCGAAATTTTGCCTCCCTAACTGCCATTTTGACCGCTGTAGACCTGGTCCTATATTCTACTTTTGCCTCTCTTTTCTCCATGCGCTTGTAGGAGAGAAACGCTTTTTTCTTCTCCTTAATGAGGTGCAAGATCTCCGCGGTGAACCATTGGGGTTTATTGTTTCTTTGTCGTTTATTTACTGATTTTATGAAGCGGCTAGTTGCTTCATGTATGGTTGATTTCAGTGTTAACCACTTGTCTGATTTTCTGTGGATTTTGGTTTTAGGTTTTCTGGGGCTAATTCGTCTAGGGTGGCCTTACTTAGCAGGTTCCATTTTGAGATGAAGTCTTTAGGTGTGTAGTGTTGGATTATGGTGTCTGTTTTTGTCCAGAATACTGTGGGATCTATATGTTTGCGTGAGAGGAAGGTAGTCTGTTGAGTAGTCGGAGTGCATTTGTTACAGGACCAATTGATTTAGAAGGAGTAGGTGTAGTGATCAGGCCAAAGGGAACGGTTCCATTTTCCGTTTAAGGTTTGAATTTCTGGGTGTGAGGTCTGTTGGGACATGTATGCTACGATGTCCAGCTGGTGTCCTTTTTCATGTGTAGTTTGAGGATCTAAGATTTTATATGCTAGGGCTTCTAGGTATGCTAGATGAAGATGGCAGGGAAGCCAAAGTCCTTGACTGTGCAAGGAGCCTTACTAGATCAGCATACCAGGGTCTCCTTGGCTAATCTGGGGCTGCCAAGATCACCGGGCCCCCGTGTTCTGCAATGTGCCGCAGAAAGTAACCTATCATGGGCCACGGTGAAAGCGTAGAGGAGACTGCCCTGAGGCCAAGATTGCATCAGAGCATCCAGCCCCTCAATGCCAGCCTCTGGCCGACAGCTGTAAAATCTACCCGCCTTCCTGTTCTTGCGGTCGCCATGAGGTCGAATGTTGGATGATCCCACCGATGCACTATGCACACGAACGCTTGCCGGGATAGAGACCACTCTCCGGGATCCAGAGTCTGTTGACTGAGAAAATCCACTTGAACGTTTTCTACGCCTGCCATGTGTGCCGCGGACAGAGCTACTAAGTGCTTTTCTGCCCAGGAAAAGAGCAGACAAGATTCCAGGCTCAAAAGAGGACTCCTTGTGCCTCCCTGCCTGTTGACATAAGTCTGTTGCACTGTCTGAGAACACTCAGACAGCTCGACGATGGAGACACTTCTGGAAACGCAGCAAAGCTAGACGAATCACCCTCAGCTCCAGACGATTGACCACCTGCTCTTAGAGGGAGACCACTGGCCCTGATCCGGAGCAGACATACAGACTGCTCCCCAACTGGAGAGACTTGCATTCATGGAAAGAGTCACCCAGTCCGAGACCCACAGTGGCAGACCTCTGGACAGTCATAGGGTTCACCCACCACTGCATGCTGCTCTGCTGCTGTCTAAAGGAGAGCCGATAACGAGTCCCATTGCGGGCTCCACTGGGATAGCAGCGACTCCTGGAGGGGATGCAGCCAGGCCCTGGCCCATGGAACCACATCGATCGTCACTACCATAAATCCCAGGACCTTAAGATATTGCCAGGCCAGAGCTGGAACTGCTAACATCACTTGAATGGTTGTTGGATCTTCATTCTTCGAGAACTCGGAAAGAACACCTGGTTCCTGGCCATGTGAAACCAAACCCCCAGATACTCTAAGTCCTGCGTTGGTTAGAGGTGGCTCTTTCTCAGATTGATCATCCAGCCCAGGCGTTGCAGCAGAGGGACCAACTGATGCATCGCTTGGTTCCCCTCCACCAGGGAGGGAGCCCTGATCAGCCAGTTGTCCAGATATGGATGGACCAGGATACCCTGAGAGCGGAGGTGGGCCGCAACCACTACCATGATCTCGGTGAAGGTCCTGGGTGCCGTCACCAGGCCGAATGGTAGAGCCGCAACCTGGAAGTGTTGATCTAGAACAAGGAACCGCAGAAATTTCCTGTAACCTGGAAAGATGGAGATATGAAGATACACCACGGTGAGATCCAGTGAGGCCAAAAACTCCCCTGGCACCATTGCCACAATGACCGATCTCACAGTTTCCATTCTGAAGCACGGGACCTTCAGTGGCGCATTCTGGGCCCAATTCTATTCAATTTATTCATAAGAGATATGACACAAGGACTTAAAGGAAGGGTAGCACTATTCGCTGACGACGCCAAAATTTGCAACATAATAGGCAAAAGCTTATTACCTGATAATATGACACACGATCTACGACTGCTGGAAAGATGGTCAACTACTTGGCAGCTAAGCTTCAACATGAAGAAGGCCATCGAGAAGTCTTTAAACTAACAAATAGGGGAAAGCCGACAGTCGACCACCAGTCGATGGCACGGACGACAGGATGCCCCGATGAAGAAACCATGGGCTACTACTCATACACAGGAGGGGACGACCTCACAGCAAATAAGGAAGACAAGGCAGGAAGGGACAACTCAGACACAGGAGGGGATGACCGTACAGCAAACAAGGGAGACAACACTGGAGCGGTTAAGGAAACCGTGAAAGAAACAGTAGAGACAGTAAAGAGTAGGAACTCAAATGTATGTATACGAATGCTAGAAGTCTAGGAAACAAAATGGGGGAACTAGAGACAATAGCAAGACATGATAAGTTGGAAATCATTTGCATAACAGAAACATGGTGGAATGAAGAAAACAAATGGGACACAGTGCTACAGGGATACAAACTATATAGAAGAGATCGAGTAGGGCAGAAAGGTGGAGGTATTGCCCTATATGTTCAGGAAGGAGTAGAATCTGTTGAAGTGGCTACGACGGAAATGAAAGAGAAGCTAGAGTCCCTCTGGATCAAGATTCTTGGCCAAAACAGCGCAGACACAAAAATTGGCCTTTACTATCGTCCCCCAGGACAGGCGGAGGAAACCGACTCAGAAATGATAGAGGAAATCAAACAAGAATGCAAGACGGGCAATGTAATAATATTGGGAGACTTCAATTTCCCGAGGATAGACTGGAAACTAGGAACCTCCAACTGCGGCAAGGAGGCCAAGTTCCTGGAGGCGCTAGGGGATTGCTTCCTGGAACAAATGGTAAAAGAGCCGACAAGAGGCAACGCCACCCTGGACTTGGTACTAAATGGCCTCACGGGTCCGACAAAAGAAGTAGAAGTTACGGTACCACTGGGGACGAGCGATCACAATGTGATCAGCTTTAAGCTTGACATCGGAAATAGAAAACATGCCAAAACCTTAACCAAAACCTTAAACTTTAAAAAGGGCAAATACGATCACATGAGAGCCATGGTGAAAAAAACGACTCAAGAAAAAGGTGGACAAACTTGAAACGGTAGACCAGGCATGGTCCCTACTGAAAAATACTATCACAGAAGCACAAAATCTCCACATTCCGAGGATCTCCAAAGAGGGGAGAACAAAAGGTAAGGGAGAACCGGCATGGCTTACCAGACAGGTGAGGGAAGCCATAAAAGAAAAGAAGGACTCTTTCAAAAAATGGAAACACATGAAAACAACCGAAGCATGGAAAAAAACATAAAGATGATCAGAAGAAATGTCACAAGGTGGTGAGGGATGCCAAAAAGGACTATGAGGAAAAAATAGCGCAAGAGGCCAAAAACTTCAAACCCTTCTTTAGATACGTGAAAGGGAAAAAACCCACAAAAGAGGCGGTGGGACCCCTGGATGACCAGGGAAGAAAAGGGTACATCAAAGAGGATAAACAAATTGCAGACAAACTAAATTCCTTCTTTGCGTCCGTCTTTACGGAGGAGGATACCGCAAAAATACCAGAAGCAGTGAAAGTGTTTAGTGGAGTAATAGAAGACAGCCTCACCACAGTTGAAGTGGAGTTGGACCAGATATACTACCAGATCGACAAACTTAAAAGTGACAAATCCCCTGGACCGGATGGAATTCACCCGAGAGTTTTAAAGGAATTGAAGGTTGAAATCCGAGAGCTATTGCAAAAACTTGCCAATCTGACAATCAGAACTGGACAGATACCAGAAGACTGGAAGATAGCGAACGTCACGCCAATTTTCAAAAAAGGATCGAGAGGGGAACCGGGCAACTACAGACCTGTGAGCCTTACGTCTGTCCCTGGAAAGATGGTTGAAGCACTGATCAAGGATAGCATAGTCCGGCACCTAGATACACACGACTTGATGAAACCCAGTCAACATGGGTTCAGGAAAGGGAAATCATGTTTAACGAATTTACTTCAATTTTTTGAGACCGTGAACAAGCAAATTGATAGTGGACATAATATATTTGGACTTCCAGAAGGCGTTCGACAAAGTTCCACATGAAAGACTTCTCAGGAAACTACAAAGCCATGGAATAGAGGGAGATATACACAGGTGGATAGGCAAATGGCTGGAAAACAGAAAGCATAAATGGGAAGTTCTCAGACTGGGAGAAAGTGACTAGTGGTGTGCCCCAGGGCTCGGTTCTTGGGCCGATCCTATTTAATATTTACATCAATGACCTGGAAGAAGGAGTATCCAGTGAGATCATTAAGTTTGCAGACGACACAAAGCTATGCCGGGCAATCAGATCGCAGGAAGATAGCGAGGAACTCCAGAGCGACTTGTATCAGTTAGAGAAATGGGCAGAGCAATGGCAGATGAAGTTCAACGTGGAGAAATGCAAAGTAATGCATTTAGGTAGCAAGAATAAGGAACACGAGTATAGAATGTCAGGCGCAACTCTGGGTAAGAGCGAACAAGAAAAGGACCTGGGTGTACTGATTGATAGGACCCTGAAGCCGTCGGCACAATGCGCAGCAGCGGCAAAGAAAGCAAACAGAATGTTAGGCATGATAAAGAAAGGAATCACGAGTAGATCGGAGAAAGTCATAATGCCGCTTTATAGAGCAATGGTCAGACCACACTTGGAATACTGTGTCCAACATTGGTCTCCCAACCTAAAGAAGGATATAAAACTGCTGGAGAGGGTGCAGAGACGAGCAACGAAGCTAATAAGAGGTATGGAGAACTTGGAATATGAGGAATGACTCAAGAAACTGGGACTGTTCTCCCTTGAGAAGAGGTGGCTGCGAGGGGACATGATCGAGACGTTCAAAATGCTGAAAGGCATCGATAAAATAGAGCAGGAAAATAAATTATTTACATTGTCCAACGCGACACAGACAAGAGGACATGGTTTGAAGCTAAGGGGGGACAAGTCCAGGACAAATGCCAGGAAGTTCTGCTTTACACAGCGAGTGGTAGACGCCTGGAATGCTCTCCCAAAGGAGGTTATTAAGGAATCCACTGTGCTAGGATTCAAAGGCAAATTAGATGCACATCTCCTTACGAGAGGCATAGAGGGATATGGGTGACTAAAACTACATCAGGTGTATACCTGACTGGGCCTCCGCGTGTGCGGATCGCCGGACTCGATGGACCATGGGTCTGATCCGGAGATGGCAGTTCTTATGTTCTTATGTTAATGCTAAAAAATGCAAGGTGATGCACCTGGGAAAGAAAAATCCGCACAAAAATTATGTACTGAATGGTGAGACCTTAGTTGAGACCAAGGCAGAACGCGATCTAGGGGTGATTATTAGTGAGGACATGAAGGCTGCCAATCAAGTGGAGAAGGCTTCCTCCAGGGCAAGACAGATGATAGGTTGTATCCGTAGAGGATTTGTCAGCAGGAGACCTGAAGTCATGATGCCGTTGTACAGATCCATGGTGAGGCCTCACTTGGAGTACTGTGTTCAGTTCTGGAGACCACACTACCGTAAGGACATACTGAGGATCGAGTCAGTTCAGCGAATGGCGACCAGGATGGTCCTGGGGCTCAAGGATCTCACGTACGAAGAAAGACTAAAAAAATTGTGGCTGTACTCACTTGAAGAAAGAAGAGAACGGGGAGACATGATTGAAACGTACAAATACATCACGGGACGTATCGAGTCAGAAGATAATATCTTCTGTCTCATGGGACCCTCAACAACCAGAGGGCATCCGCTGAAAATCAGAGGAGGGAAATTTCATAGCGACTCCAGGAAGTACTTTTTCACCGAGAGAGTGGTGGAGCGTTGGAATGGACTCCCACTGCAGGTGATTGAGGCCAGCAGCGTGACTGATTTTAAGAAGAAATGGGATACTCATGTGGGATCTCTAAGGGAGTGAACTCTGGGGGGAGGCAAATTGCAATGGGCAGACTTGGTGGGCTATAGCCCTTTTCTGCCATCATTTTCTATGTTTCTATTGACCACTTTCAGATCCAGAATTATCCTCCAATCTTCGGAGCCTTTCTTTGGAATGATAAGGTATATCAAGTAACACCCCGAGCCTAAGTCATCCTTTGGCATGGGTTTGATAGCTGCAATGTCCAGCAGTCTGCGAACCGTGAACTGCTCCTGAAGTGCCTTCTCGGGGCACCCTGCAGGCAAATCCAGAAAGAAATCCGACAGAGGTTGGTAAAAATCCAGTCTGAGCCAGTTGCGAAGACCTCTAGGACCCTACAGTTCGAAGTCACCATCTATCACTCTGCCAGAAAAGACGAGAGACGCCCTCCGATTCGGGGGAAAGGGGCCAAAGGCCTGGCATCAGAACTGCTTTTTCATGAGTGGGAAGACGTCTGTTTGAGGACTGATGGGCAGAGCCCCCAAAGTGGGGTCTGGACGAAGAATTGAATCTTTGACCCGATGTCTGGGGCCCGGCGTACTGATGAGGGCGCCAAAAGGGATGAAAATTAGGAGCCCCTGACGGGGTGAGGCTTGCTGCCTGGCAGAAGCTTAGGCTTATGGTCCTACATACTGGCCATAAGGTCATCCAGCCCCTGGCCAAAAAAGAGTAGTCCTTTAAAGGGCAATCTGCTCAGAGTGGCCTTAGAGGAAGAATCCCCAAACCACTGTCTTATCCACAGCATTATTCTGGTGGACATGGCATAAGCTCCCAGCTTGGCAAAGGCCTTCATCATGTCATATGAGGCATCCGCCAGATAATCCATTCCAGAAATCAGAAAATCAAGATCCCAGAGTACTACATCAGGATCATCGCGAAGCTTGGAATGGCAACAAAGGACGTGGCCGCTGTCGCCCTGACCCCAGCCACCACTGAATCAAAAAGACGTTTAAGGATAAAATCCACTCACCTGTCCTGAACATCTTTCAAAACTACCCCTCCATCAGAGGGTAGGGAAGTACGCTTAGTGACCTGAGTCATGGCCAAATCTACCTTTGGCAAAGCCAAAGGTTTAGAAAACTCTAGTGCCATGGGTTACAGTCTTGGCATGGCTCTAGCACATTTCAGGGGACCCTCCGGGTTATCCCAAGCTTCTGAAAAGAATTTGGACCAGATCCGGATTATCAGGAAAGGAGGCAGAAAGCGGTCTTTGATCACTCATCAAAGAACATTCCACCTGGGCAGGCTGATCCAACTGTAGGTTTAATTCCCGCAGGGATACTGAAATATCCTCAAGAAGGCTTGGCTTGAACAATCTGTGTTCAGATGGATCATCCGCTAGATCTCGGGCCCCACACGAATCTTGATCACGAAGGTCAGCTACGTTAGCCACATTAGCGGACACCGATGAGGTGCCCTGAGGCAACAGGGGGATGGAAAGAGAAGCAGACGCAATGGCAGGCATCGTTCGCCTGTGCTTTGGGGTCCCCATCTGTGAAAACAGAGACATACTGGAGTCCAGTGGAGAAGAACCCACATGCTGTGGGTAAATTCTGAGGGGGAGCCACAGGCATGGACTTTTAAACCAAATATGCCCAATACATCATGTTCAAATTACAGGGGAAAAAATATTCCCTGCGGCAAGGGCTGCTTTCTGCATCAGATCTTGAGTGTTTAGACGATTTATGAGACTTTTCTCTGGAACGCCACCATCACCCTTTTTGGGGTCACCAGGTGTGAATTTTGCAGCGCTTGTAGTATTAGGTCCAAAAGGGACCTCTCCAGCGGTGGAATGTGCACATTGCTCGCTCCCCTTGTGGACTGCAGCGCACATGGAACACAGCTGCGAATCCAAAAGCCATCCACCGCAAACGAGGCATGAATGCATGCCATCATATCCTGAGGAGGCCATGGGAGAAGTTTTGAACGAAAACTAAGCAAGCGCAAAAAATATACTTTTTAAAAAAGTTTTTTAAAAAAAATCCAAGATGGTCGCCACGGGTGCCGATTTTGCCTCAAAATAGCCAGGGAAAAACACAGGAAAATAGCGATTTTGCAATTTTAGAGGTGAGGGATAGGGCATGCAGGGAAACCACCCAGAGACCCTTTTTAAAGACCCCTCCAAAATTGCCAAACCAGGCAGGCAAGCAGCTACTCACTGTGCTCTGTGCTGTAAGGGAGAAATGGCAGGCACTACTGAAAACAGCATGCAAGGAGATTCAAGCCTCAGGAAGCTGGAAAATTGGATTTCAAGTCTTCTGACTGCCTCACCTGCCCAGTCACCCTGAACAGTGACTTCCAACGTCTGTAAATTACTCAGGAAGGTACACAGTCCGGTCCTGATCCCGGGCACGCCTCCACAAAACCACGCAGCCTGTGCTCCCCTTAGTGGACGAACCCAGGGTGAGCTAGCTCCCGATCCCAAAGCCCCAATTTAACATGCAGGCTGTCCGGGGGGGGGGGGGGCTTATTGCAGTGGCAGGTAACCCCCCAGATGCCCTTTTTCAAAGTCTGCGATCTCCCACTGAAAGGATGTCCCTGCAGAGTATTTCCAGAGCACAAGGGCAAAACCCATGAAAAAGATCAAATTAGTAAACTAAAAGTTAAGAAATGAAACACGAGCAGAAGAGATGAGCTCCTATAGCTTGGCTTGTAGGAATACAAAACTGGGGTTGTGAGCATACTCCAGGAGATGTGCACAGTGGGAGGGGCTGGATTTTGGTTAATTGAAGATTCTACAGTTCTTGGCTGTCCAAAGTGAATAACTCCCAGCAGTCCAGAATAAAGAGGAATTGTACAAGAACACTTCTTAGCATTTTTAGGAGGAGAAGCAAATGGTACCCTCAGAGTCGATACCACGTGTGGCACTGGTGCCGATGACAATGTTGATGCCTCCGGAGAATGATTTTTGGGCTTCGACGGTGAAGAAGACATGGTCAATGTTGAAGAGGATCCGAATAGTTTCTCTTGTTGCAGAAGCCTAGCCTTCAAAGAGCGCTTCTAGAGAGAACAATGGACATGAGTCCATGCGATGCTCAGGACCAAGACTCTGAAGGCATCAGCTAGGCGGGTCAGTGATCGATATGGTCTTGTTGCACCAAGTACACTTCTTGAAACCACTAGCAGAATTGGACATCATTGGAAAAATAGCTACAGCAAAGTTGAAGGACTCAATCTTACCAGACATCAAGTAATTGAGAGTCCAAAAAAGGTTTGATGCTGCTGGCCTGAAAAGAGGCTGAGAGGGGCCTGAAGGCCATAAAAAAAAAAAAGGAAAAATTTTAAAAATACTTTAAGAAGAAAAATAATGAAGGAAACAACAAAGAAAAATTACAGGAAGGCAAAAAAAAAAAAAAAAAAAAAACTGCACAGTTGAAGAACTCCAATATACAACTTCTTAGCACAGATAACTAAGAGCCAATGCCAGGCGGGAAGGCACTTGCGCATATGTGGTATGGGTGTCTCGAGACTTCTAAAGAAGTTAAAGTGACAGTAGTACACTTTTGTACTGTCTGTACCGGGCTCTGTGAATGACATTACCCATCTGTGAGAACATGCTGTCTGTTTGTCCTGGGATAAATATTTGTTATTATTACTGCATGTTACTGTTATTTTGATACAGTTGTTATGAAGAAATAAAGAATTGAAACAAGCAAATATTCCTTTTTTGGGTATATACTAAATAGCAGTGAATACTATGAGAAAACCATAATTTAAATCAAGTCTTTCTGACGAGTGATTTAAATCATGATTTAAATCAAATCCACTCTGGAAACTTAAGACAAAGCAGTTTGCCTTTAATAAAGCTCTCACAAAAAATATGAACTAAAATTACGCTGATATCCAAAGGGCAAAAACTGCCATCAACTAGTTAGTACTGCCGTAGGCCATAAATTTGAGATCTTAAGAGACTAAATGGAGATCTTAAGATGATCATTCAGCATTCTTCTGTAACAAAAAATTACAATTAAAATAGCTTTGAAAATACCAGCAGCCTCCAGAAAAAGCAAAACCTAAACCTCAAAACACTACAATACTCCTCCTTCTCACCACAGCCACACAGTTGACCTTAAAATAAGATATTTTCCACAGCAACATTTCTTTTATTTAAACGAAATGTGGCAAAATTCAACCAAGTACAATATTCTTATTAGAAAATGGGACAAATATATTCTTCTAAATACAGTTAGCTGTACTTATTAACCTAAATCGTTTTATTTTTATAACTAATCAGTTGGCTTCATTTTACAAGAAAATCTATGGTAATTGTGTAAATTGTATTGGCTTTTCTTTTATAGCCCAAAAAAAATCATGAACACATGATCAGTGAACTGCATTTCTCATGGCACAAACTACCAAAATATATACACGCACACACACATAAAAAAAATAAAAAATAAACAAACTGTGCAGAACAATCTCTTAGTATTTTGGTAAAAAATTTAAAGTATCCTATCCAGTGGTTCTCAAATCTTTCCTGGGGGACCCCCAGCCAGTCAGGTTTTAAGGATATCTGTAGTGAATATGCATGAAATAGATTTGATACCTGTCACTTCCATTGTATGCAAATTTCTATCATGTATATTCATTAGGGATATCCTGAAAACCCAAATGGCTGGGGGTCCTCCAGGATAGGTTTGAGAATTATTTTGACCTATACCAGGGGTAGGCAATTCCGGTCCTCGAGAGCCGGAGCCAGGTCAGGTTTTCGAGATATCCACAATGAATATTGTAACAACCCCAGCCCTAGAACTAGGCTTGTTCCGGGCAGGAAGCCACAAAATCCTAGTATACAGCTGAAAAGAGCAGATCAGTATAGTAGTTCTGCTGCCCCCAAATTCAGGGGGGAGGGGGAACATTATAGGAACACCCTAAAGGAACCTGAGATTGCCTGTAGGAAGGAACAGCCCAGAAGTCAGCCTAACGCTGGAAGTGCTCACTGCTCAACTGTTGAAGTTAATTAAGGCTCAGGAGAAAGCCCAACAGAAGCAGCAGTTTGCCCTTCCCCCACCCAGGTCAGGGCATGTCCTGTTCAGGTCTAAAGTTGCAGAGCCCAGGAAGTTTAAGTCAGTAGCTCCTGAGCTAGGGGAGGAAGAGGTCTCCAGAGCTAGCTCTGCTAAATACAAGCAGGATAATGAAGTTGAGATGGAGGAAGTAGAAGCTTTCCCTGAGGCAAGCCAGCCATTCAGCATGCAAACCATAGAAGATATGGACACTTCTATTGAACCTGCTGAGGAATACATGGATGAAAGTTAAGTGGTTGTTTTTTTTAAAGTTTGAAGTTGTTGCTGACAAGTGTGAGCAGTGCAGGGCTCACGGCTGAATTTCAGCGCCTTTATTTTTGGAGACTTTTCTGGGAGCTTGTTTTTTTTTCTTTTGCTCCAGCTTACATGGGACTGTGAGATTAATTGAGGGTAGTGTGGGGTGAGTCCCCTGAAGATCTTTTGGGTCAGGATTGTGGGGCCAACTTTGGCAAATTTTGATAGTGTGGACTCAGCTACACCCCTCCCCCACCTGCTTATAGAGCTGGTGTGGGAAGCCTGTTGTAAGCCAGGTGAGTCCAGTGTGCTGGACTGGAATAAAGGAACTCCTTTGTAAGATTAACATAAGGACTGTGAAAGATTAGTTCTCAGCAATACTATATTTTGGTTTTTGACTGTGAAACAAGGACTGTGGAACTATTCAAGAAAGCAGTGTATTTACACTTACCTGGAAGAAAGGTGAAGGTCTGCCTTTTGCAAGATCTCTCATTTTGTTTTATATGCAAGCCTGTCTTGTGAAGCAGTCCGGTAGCACTGCTAATCCAGTGGTACTGCCTAATTAAAAGTTTGCTCTCATTAAGAACACTTGGGTTTTGTTTTTCTGACTATTCATATCACTGTTATTATAGCCAGCAGGATCCTTCTACTTTATGAAGACACGCTCGGGACTGTTATTTTGCACACCGCCCGGTAGCCATTCTGACAACCCGGTACCGGGGGTGTGACAATATGTATGAGATGGATTTGCATGCACTGTCTCCTTGAGATGCAAATCTATTTCATGCATATTTATTGTGGATATCCTGAAAACCTGACCTGGCTCCGGCTCTCGAGGACTGGAATTGCCTACCCCTGACCTATACCATAGTCCTAACCATATTCTATGTCATATAATTTCCTTAACTTTCTTATATGTTACTCCCTCCTGCTTTTATTTTTCTTAAAAAAAAATAAGTGACAATTTTTCTATACCTGCACTTTAAACATTTACAAAAATATATACAGTGGAACCTCGGTTTGCGAGTGTTTTGCAAGACGAGCAAAACACTCAGCAAACTTTCGTCTCGCAAAACGAGTGTTGACTCGCTACACGAGCTCTCACTATGGTGACCCAGGGGTGTGTACCTGCCTGTGGGTGCTGCAGCCCTTGTAGCGTGGTGGCTTCCTTTCCCTGGGGTCCACGTGCGGCTCTCCTCCCTCTTCGGCTGATGCCTCTGCCGTTCACCAGCACCTCCCGGCTTCCGATTCAAGCTGGCCATCCTCCAGACGCATGCGCAGAACCTCTGAACTCCCCCGTCAAGCCAGCGCCGCTCCAACAACACGCGGACCACGTACAAGCACGCAGGACGTCCTGCGTGCTTGTACATGGTGTGCGTTGTTGGAGCAGCGACGGCTTGACGGGGGAGTTCAGAGGTTCTGCGCATGCGTCTGGCCAGCTTGAATCGGAAGCCGGGAGGCGCTGGTGAACGGCAGAGGCATCAGCCGAAGAGGGAGGAGAGCCGCACGGGGACCCCAGGGAAAGGAAGCCACCACGCTACAAGGGCTGCAGGTACACACAGGCAGGTACACACCCCTGGGCCACCATAGTAACCTTGGTTGTGGAACGAATTGTTCCAGTTTACATTGTGGCCTATGGGGACATGTGCTTTGATATACGAGTACTTTGAATTACGAGCATGCTTCTGGAACGAATTATGCTCGTAAACCAAGGTACCACTGTATAAGTGTATACGAGTGTATATATACACAGTGGTACCTTGGTTTACGAGCATAATATATATATATAATCTTATAGCCTCTTCACCCACCCCACCCCCTTTGCCCTCTCCTACCTACACTGGCACTGTGCTGTAAACAAAATAAACAAAAAAGACTGTTCCTCTCTCTGTTAAATCTTAGCTCACGTTTGCAGTCTAACACCAGCTCTGGCAGGATACACGTTTCAAATCTGACGCACTGTAATCACAAATCAGAAAATAAAATTTTTTTTTCTACCTTTTGTTGTCTGGTCATTATTCAAATCACATTGGTCCCAGGCTCCGATTGTCCTCTGATAACTCGCTTGCCAGGGTCTCTTGCCCATTTGTTGTTTTCTTCTTTCTCTGTGCTAACCATCCATTTTCCATCTCTGTCCTCCCCTTCCGTTTTTTTCCCTCCCCCGGAGGCTGACATCTTTCCTTTTTTTTATCTCCATCCCCGCAGCTACAGCGATGGACCCCACCACCCCCAGATCCACCAATTTAATTACCAGGCCTGAATTTAACACCCCAGCGTAAGACAAGAAACAAATAAAACTTGCAGCTAGCAAAAGATTAACATTGGCCATATAAAACACAAACTTTTCAGCAGAACATCTTTTTTTGTGCTTCTCAGAAAACATCAGGGCATTCAGCACCAGCTACCACTCTGTTACATACAGAACTAAACACCACATTCATTAACTTTATTATAAAACAAAGCCTTGGATTGTTTTTCAGCTTCCAAGGGAACGACATATACAAAAGTACTTCACTCTAAAGAAAAATTTTCCCACAAGGGTCAAACCAACAAGCACCAGCACTAATAACTTGTTAGCAACTAAACTAATTGCTATCATCTGTATTAATTACCCGGCGGGACTCACCCAACAGCAGCAGCGAGTGAGCAAGTATAGTGGACGTGCTCCTGCAGATGTGGTATTGCAGGAAGGCGGCATTCTCAGTGCCTAGCCAGCCTGAGAACAGGCTTTGCACTGTTAGCCTGGCCGAACGAAACTCATTGGGGGTGAAGACGAAGCAAACGGCGAACAGCACGTAGGCCAAAGTAAAGGTGGCCTCCGGGCTCTCCATAGCTTCAGCCAGCTCCCCGCAGCGTACAATTCCGGCACTTATGGCAGAGCAGCCTGGGAATCATAGTTTGCAATGGAACAACACATGTGGAGCATCATTGTTTACTATGGGGAGAGCGCGAGCTTTTAGAAGGTACGTTCTGGTAACAAAAGATGTTAGTAGTGCATGGGATGGAGGGAGGGAAGGAGCGGGCCTGAGTTTGACACCCCTGGTCAAAGCACTTCCCGACTGACCCTTCCCCCTTGCCCAAAGCAGGAGCGGCAGTGGATGGTCAGCAAGAGGCAGTGCTGCCACTCCTGTTTTAGGAGACCTGAAAGCATGGGGAGGAAGGCTGGTCACCAAATCGGTGAGGTCGATTTAAAAAAAAAAATTAATCGATTCACCCAACGTGAATTGGAGAATCGATTCAAATCAGAAATCGGGCAGCACTAATCCAGAGACATTCTACTACAAGTTCTCACTTATATATAAAACCCTGTATAAGTCTGTAAAATATGCAAAAGAACCCAACAAACATTTGAAAATTCATATAGACCTGGTTTACCATTACAAATGGACACTATTGAATGAAAGTTTTAATTTAAGTGATAAAAATAAAATTTGCTAATGTATGCAATGTTAAATAGGGCATTATAAAAATACTTTTGCAAACAAAAAAAATTCTCAGGTGACATACAAAATAAACATGCTATGGTTGAAATGTGCCACAAATCCTTACTCTATATATATACCTATACATCAAGTGAAAAAAAGGCAATATGAACTGCAGGACTGCCATTACTTTAGTATTCCCATTCGTCTGTTTTCATATCCAGATAGCTTAGGATGTTATTTGCAAACTTTACTGCCTGCTTTCTGGCAACTTTGGAGCATTCATCTCCTGCTACATCAACTGCATCGAGAGCTAGAAGTTGCTTTATGATGAGTTCTTCTAGTCTTTTATAGTTCTTATCAGTTCTATTTCCATCAAATGACAGTACTTCCCCCTGAAGCTCCGACAAGCTCCCAAGAACATTCCAAACTGCTTTATGTGATGGATGTTCAGTGTTAGTCTGGTCGACATAAGTTTGCCTTTTTATAAGAGCTTCCTTTAAGTCTATATATGTGATGGTTGCTTGCACATCTACTACTGCTCTCCTCCTGGCCTCCCTAATAAATGGATTCCTTCCTGGACTCACTTCATCTAACTGAGCAATTAGACCCTGTAATTCTGCCTTGAAGCCTAACTGTAAATCTGAAATTGTGTCTGCTTTCAGCAGGTCATTTTTCATTCCTGTTGCTGTTTTACGAATCTCTTCTATTTTCATAATGGACTGATTCTGGGCCAAATCAAAAGCAGCAGTTGTGGCTCCTTCTTCTTCTAAATCCAAATGTTTCAGTAAGCTGTTGATTTCTCCCACCACTTCCTTTCGGTAATTTCTTATTTCTGTATGTCCAGATACATCCAAAGAATCCAGATCCGCAATTAAGCCTGTAAGCACACAAGATAAATGCCTATAGGTCTCATTATTATTTACGCCAATGAGAAGTGTAATGAGACTTGCTCTGGCTTTGTTCACGTCACACATAACAGAGTTAATTTTAGAAACAGAAGGGTGTGTATCAGTGGAGAGTGGCAGAGGCAAAATTTGACGCTTCATGCAACTTTCCAGGATCTCCTGAATTGCAAGAACTTTGGTTAAAGTACGGTATCTTGCTTTTCGCAAAGATGTTTTACCCTCAGTTTTTACTTGAGTGAGTCTCAATATAATGCTTTCAATGCCGTCTTCAAAATCTTCAGTAATGCAGCTCCCTCCTCCATACAGAGGTGCAATCTCATCCCTCACAAGTTTTTGTGCTTCTTCAAAAATTTTTTGGATCTCCAGTCGGCAAGGATGGTTAGCATTCTGTTCCAAATCTTTAAGTAACCTCTCCACTTCCTGAGCAGCTCTGCTTCTAGTTTGCTGAATGGCACCTTTACCTTCTGTATCAACAGAGTCTATTTCAAATAGCTGTCTTGTCAGAGCCCCCTCTAGTTTCTTATATTCGGCATCTGCTAAAAGACCGCTAAAGGAAGCCACTTGCTGCCCAAGATCCTTCACTTTTTTCAGGATTTCTTGTAGCTTAGTGCTGGAAGGATGCTGGTTGCCCATATCCATAATCTTTTTTCATCCGTTATCTAAACACAGAGCTAAAAATAAGAAGACAGCATTTCTGTTATTGGTATACACTGAATTATTACAAACATCTCAATATATTCACAAAAAAACATCCATCTGAACTATACACACTAGACAATGACAGGCAATATAAACCTATAAGATATTATATAGAAAGGCCTTAACCATATATCAACCCTATAAATGTAAACAAAATAGATAGAGGGAAGATAATTTAATAAATATATAAAGTTAATCAAATCATCAAACTAGCACCATTCAAAACTAAAATAAGCCATAATAGCGTCTAATGTAATAAATTTAAATCAAAATATTATCATAAATGTTCAAAGTATAATTGAAATTAAGTCATAATCCTTATTAAATGTTTAAATATTTAAAGAAAACTGTGGTAGACATATCATAAATTATACAGACTTCAATCTTTGGAACCTCTTATGATGTATACCATTCCAAGTTCCTGTCTTGTATACTGTTATAATCATTTATGTCCACCACCTCCTACCAACAAAAAAATCTTTTAACTAATTAATTAGGCTTCATGCACATGCACTTTATGCAATTTAGATTTTTAAGTCCATAAATTCATTGTATTGTAATTTAATAGAATTTAAAATGAAATTACAATTTAGTTTTTTTCACACACATGCTGCTATTATTTAATATTTTTAAAAGTATTTAAGATTAGTGTTCATAACAATAGTAAATTTAATAAACTGAGTAACTATAATCATTAAATGTAATTAAAATAAATACAGTGGTGCCTCACACAACGAACTTAATTGGTTCCAGGAGCAAGTTTGTTATGCGAAAAGTTCGTTATGTGAAACGCGTTTTCCCATAACAATACATGTTAAAAAAAATAATTCGTTCTGTAGCATAAAATATGCTAAGATGACATAAAAAAAGATAAATTTTTGGTTATTATTTTTATTTAGATACATCTAAAAACATACATCTCCCTGTCCTTTTACTTCCACTATCTTCCTATCCCATCTCTATTCCCTTTTGTCCCTCTCCCCATGATCAATCATCTCACCACCTCTCTCTTCCCTCACCCTCAGGGTTCAAGATTGCTTCCACTCTTTTTCCTGTTGTTCTCTCTGCCTGTCATCCTATGATTTAGCATCCCTTCTGCCCTTGTCCAATATTTCCCCTTCTCTCCCTCCCTCTCATCCCCTGCTCCAACATACCGTATTTCGACTGCCCTTCCATCCCCAGGCCTGCCAACTTCCACTCATTTACTGCTTTCTCCCACCTCTGCTAAAGCCCGCATGCCCCCCCCCCCCGCAGTGATCGGCAACACCAGGCACCCCCCCTCAATCGGTGAAACAGGGCCCCCCCTCGATCGGCGAAACAGGGCCCCCCCTCGATCGGCGAAACAGGGCCGGCGACTGCTTTCTCCCGCTGCTGTTGAAGTCTGTAAACAACTTTAACACAAGCCATGGGGCTCTAACAGTGCGTATGCTGCCAACTGCTTCCTTCCTCCTTCCTCTCCCCTCATGATGTAACTTCCGATTTGGTTGATGGAGGAGGAGGAGGAGGGTAGCCGGTAGCGTCACGCACACTGCGCGGAAGGATGCAGCTCGGGCGACTTCGTTGTGTGAAACGAAGTCCGTTGTACGAATCAAGACAAGAAGTTCGTTGTGCGCAGCGTTCGCTGTGCGAGGCGTTCGTTATGCGAGGCACCACTGTAAATTAAAAGATTTTTTTGTTGGTAGGTGGTGGTGAACATAAATGATTATAACGATACTAGACTTATAGCCCGTTACATTAACGGGTGCTAGAATATGTGTGTGTGTGTCTGTCTTTATTTTTTTTTCTCTCTCCTTAGCCGTTTTCTGTATTTTTGTCTGTCTTTTTTTTTTTCCCTTGGCTGTTCACTACCACCCCTTGCCTGCTCCCCCTGTCCATTCCTCCTTCCTTTTACCTTCCCTGTGTCCTCCACCACCCCATCACTGCTCACCTTATCCAGCAGAAGCCCTTCTCCCTTTGTTTTACCTCCCCCTGTCCAGCATCACTCCTTCCTGCTCCCCCTGTCCAGCAGTAGGCCTGTCTTCATTTTTCTGCCCCCCCTGTCCATCAGCACCTCTTCCCCTGTCCATCAACCCCTTTTCTGCCCCTCCATTTCCGTGTGCTGCAGCATTTCCCTCCCACCCCACTTCCTGTGCAGTATTTTCCTCCCCCCCCCATACCTTCCTCCTTAACTCCATGCCCTACCATTCTCTCCCCTTCTGCTCCCTTTCCTCCTTCAACTTCATCGGGCAGCAGCAGCATTTATAATTAATTGCTGTTGCCGGCTTCAGGTCTTCCTCTCTGGCGGGTCCTGTCTACTTCATGAAAACATGAAGTAAGCTGGACCCGCCAGAGAGGAAGGCGTGAAGCCGGCAACAGCATCGAATTTTAAATGCTGCTGCTGCCCGAAGAAGTCAGGCCTTAAGCACAAAGCTTGGGGGTAGGGTTTTAAAAGGTATGTCGGCGGCGGTGGTGATGGTGGGGGGGGGGTGGGGGGTTGAAAAGCCATCGTTTAAAAACTTATTTTAAAATGCTGTCCGGGTTTGGCCGCCGACAGCCGCCATGGCCTGCAGCCGCCACGGTCAACATCCGACTGGGGCCACCGCAGTCGACATCTGCCTCGGGGGGGGGGGGGAGGGAGAGAGAGAGCTTCGGGCAGCCAGCAGCCGCTGTGGCCGACATCCGCCTCGGGCCGCCGACAGCTGCTACGACCGACATCCACCTCGGGGGGGAGGGAGAGAGAGAGAGCTTCGCGCGCATGCGCACTCCTACCTGCGGTGCCCTACAGCTCACAGAAAATGGGCACACGCAGGTGGGAGTGCGCATGTGCGGCCTAGTGTTTTATTATATTAGATACAAGACAGGAACTTGGAATGGTATACATCATAAGAGGTTCCATAATTTATGATATGTCCGTCACAGTTTTCTTTAAATATTTAAACACTCAATAAGGATTATGACTTAATTTCAATTATACTTTGAACATTTATGATAATATTTTGATTTAGATTTATTACATTAGACGCTATTATGGCTTTTATTTTAGTTTTGAATGGTGCTAGTTTGATGATTTGATTAACTTTATATATTTATTAAATTATCTTCCCTCTATCTATTTTGTTTGAGGCGATATAAACCTGGCAGGATATCTGATTATGCAATAGAGACGAATACTTTGAGGTTTTGAGACAAGGGATGTATTGTGCTATAACAGCCTATTGTTACTCAGATCAAAACAGCAAAGCATTTTATTAAAACAAATAAAACAAAAAAGTCAATGAGAGTTCCAAAACAAACATTTTATACTGCTGGAAAGTAACTTCCAATATTTGTCACAGATTTCTAGTCTGCTGATTCAAGACTTAAGAGTCAAACTGACTGTATACACAATGAACAATTGGCATACTTGGGACTTAGGGTTGGCCACTAACAGGATACTGGGCATGATGGACCTTCAGTCTGTCCCAGTATGGCAATTTTATGTTATTTTCAGTTTATTTTCAATTAATATTCACCCCAAGCCTATCAATTCACAATTTTTTTCCAAACTAGCAACAACTGCAAGAATTATATTTAATTGCAGAAAGAACCCTGAAAACATTACCAAATCCAGTTATTCCTTACCTTTTTCCCTTTAAAATGCAAAGTGTTTGAGTTGTGGAAAATGCATATTTAAAATTATTAATATTCCATAAAATAAAGCATTTGAAGAACATACGCATGTCACTGGAGTCAACATATGACAACCAAATTTGCATACACTTCCGAGATGCATGTGCAACTTAATTGGCTTAATAAGCTGTTAAACCATCAATAATTGGATGCCAACAACCGATAATATTAATTGGCACCAAATAGTATTAGTGCACATTTGGCTGTGCGCTATGACTCTGGGCACCTAAATCCCAAAGTATGCAGCTCAAATGGGGGCATAGCAATGTGTGAAACATGGGCAGGTCATGGGCATTCCATATAGTTGTACGCAGTGTTACAGAATATTATTTCCATGCCCAACATGAGCACCGGGGAGTTACAACAGTTCAGCAGGAGCATAATTCATAGCATTTTCCTCATTATTGATAGTGAGCCCACTGGAACAGATAGGGAAAATGCTTGAGTACCTGTCCTGTATGTAAACCTCTTTGAATGTGAAAAAGGCAGTATTCAAGACCCTTATCTTTTATACAATTTATTTTTAAATAAGTCCACAAAAAACAAACCAAAATGTTACACCATTAAAAGATAATTCACTTTCCTCTACTTTTATCATCTAATAATAAAGGGAAAAGTAATTCTAGAGTGAAGTGTTTCTATCCATGAATACGTCTAAATTACTAGAGCTACAAAAGAGAACAGCCAAGACAGAGAACTCCAAACCTGTAAAGTTCGGGAAAGAACCAGTAGTACTTGATTTCTTCTTCCTCAGTTATAAGCATGCATTTTCCCATTAAAACTGTTGTCAGCAAACAACAAAAAACGATGCAGAAAAATTATAGCTAGCACACTTTTTACAGGGTATCTGCATTTTGACTGGCAGGAATTACTCAGCTGATAGCGTCCTGCTCTATTAATCCTGCCTAACCCGCCGCCATGGACATTTTCTCTCTGCCCGTCCATACCCCCTCACAGCTGTTTTCCAGCAGCCAGTCAGTATTTGACTTCATAATCGCTGTGTCCCCGCTTTGAGGTATTAAAAGCGACAGCAAGCATTCACTCCTGCATACCTGCTTGTCTTGCACGGATCTTACTTGATCTTCCTCCCCCCTCCCCACCTTTTTTTGTTTAAGGCTACCGCAACATATTCAAAAGTCACACGACAGAGCAGGATTTTAGTTTGCAGAAAACTCCCACCTATGATTCAGTAAGCAGAACCAGGATGTTATGGTGGCCGATAGCGTTTTGATGGCGCTAAAGGACGTGTTCGAACAACTCAATGACGTTATAGACCTGCACAGAGAATCCCGTAAATCTGTCCGTTATCTTTTGCCCCCCCCCCCCCCTGCGCAGGCCAGTAAGATGGCAACTAACGAGTCCTCCCTCAGGTAATTCTCGGAAGTCAAGATAGGCGAGTTAAAACCAGGAACGAGAACTGACAATGCTGCGCTACCCTAGAGCCAACATCCAAATTCATAGTTGTGATTTTTGGAAGGGACAATCCCTACGTATTGTAGATCAAACCACCGCATCTCTGGCCAGCCCTCCCCCCACCCGAATATAAAACGGAAACACCTTTCTTGACAGGGCAATGAAGAGACGCCCTGCCACCGCAATGTGACGTAACCCACGAGCCCTTCCAGGCCTCGCGGGTCCACCCGCCACGGTTCTTCTAAATAAAAAATTTAAGCCGCTGCTGGTAACGAGGTTTCCCCGTACCGATTTTACCTGGGCCCAGCCAGGTACCACTCCACCGGACCCCCCTCCTACCTGTACAGCTCCAGCAGAAGAAATGCAGCCTGATACCCAGAATGAAAAGGAGGGCGAAGGGGGTGGAACCAAAATGTTTCTGAAGAGCGGAGTTACAGACTCGCCCTCTCGCTCCCCTACGCTTCCCACTGATTCCGGCCGCGGCGCACGCGCGACAGACCCGCAGCCAATCGGAGAGAGCAAGAACGGCAGTTCTAATTACGGCTCGCGGGGAAGGCGCTGGAACTGAACCCCGCCCCCACCCCCCCCCAAAAAAAAAAAATCCCCACAACAAAACAAACCCCATAAGCTTACGCTCAAGAGCCGCGAACGGAGTTTGGTTGTGGATTGCCGTAGTTTCTCTGACGTGCTACCGACGCGCGACGCGTGGACGCGACTGTTATTGTAGGCCTTCCAGGAGTGGCGTCTTTAGCTCCGATGTTCTCGGCGGATGGGAAAGTACTGTATTTCCTTCGGTTCCCAGTTGCGTGATGTTGGCTAGGGCAACATGTGGTGCAGCGTGGGAAAGGATCCGGGTTCGGTTCTTAGTCAGTGGTTCCTGCAGTAGAAAATACTCTAGGGTAGCATGGAGTCCTAATGAGTCGGAGCCGAGGAGAAGAGTAGCTACAGGATCAAAGGTGAAATTGGTTGGTTTGTGTTTTTTTAATTTATGAAATATCCAAAATTAAAAGATTATAAAGAGAAAACAAAATAAAAAAAACCTACAAGAGTACATAACATTATATAAAGAAGCAATCTATGGTAACCTTTAATCGTAAGGGGCAACAGAAAAAGAAATAAAACATCACAAATTGCTTGGATTTCATACTTTAGTTTGCCTTCTTTGGTGCAGCCCCTCTACTCTGGTGGGAGGGAGGTGTGGTTGTCAATTTCGGCAGGCACAGGAGGCAGAAGGAATGCCTCCTATCCCACTCACCGCAAGGCTTCTGAGGGGGGGGGGGGTGCGTACGAGTTTGGGTTTTTTTTTAATTAGACTGGGCCGGGAGAAGGGGGGGGATCCCGCATATCCCAGCCCACAACTGTACCGCCGGGAGTGCGGGGGACAGGGTGCAGAGCCTGGCGGGGCAGTTGAATATTAAGCCCCCATCTTATATTTGAGTCAACCATTTTCCTCCTTTTTTGGGGGGATCTGAACTTACATTCGAGTACTGTATATACTTTGAGCTCCAAGAACAGAGACGGGACTTTGTCCTATCTGGTTTACAGAGGCCATTATTTCCTGCCAGTAGCACAAACTCCTATCATTTCTTTCCAACCTGTCTCTCTGCTGCTTTATTCCATCTGCTTCTATAGTAGTGTATGTATGACATATGGTGATGGTTCTTCTTATAGTATTTTTAGTGTGTCAGAGTTGTGGTCATGTAACTGAAATTCTTTAATATTTTTTTGTATAATCTTTACTATTAGTGTGTATGAGTATAATATAACTAGAAGAAAAGTTTTCTGACTGCACAGTGTGTGTATGTGTGTGTGTATCATCTTTGGGTTCTGTGCCTGAGATAGGTGTGTAGGATGCCAGACTACTCCAAGGGCCTTCTTTTGTGGGTGTTGGGTGGTTTGAGTGCTCACATTTATCATGGTTTGGATTTGGTATCAAAAACAGACCAAAATCTGGGTATGAACCAAAAATGCCTGGGAATAATAGCTAAAATAGAAACTTTTTCTCCTCCCCAGGCCTACTTTAAGAAGCCCTAGTGGGCTAGTGGCCTCTGCAGTAATAGGAACAACCCCACTTGTTCCTGTCCCATGCTCTGCTCTATTGCAGTGGCTGCTGAGATTGCCACAGGAAGTCCTGCTAGCCATTTTGTGATTGGAGCCAGCACAGGCAGGATTTGCCCACTAATGGAACCCAACTCGACGAACAAAAGCAAAAATTGCAGGGATGGTGTACAAGACGCCAAGTCTTTAATGAACAAATGTAAATATAAAAACAATCATAAACAGTTTGTATCCTAAAAGGGGTCCCAGTTCATCAACCCCTCTTGGGATACAAACTGTTTGACTTGTTTTATATTTACATTTGTTCATTAAATACTTGGCATCTTGTATACCATCCCTGCAGTTTTTGTTTTTCTATTCAGTGGAACCCAGCATAGAGATGTTTCCCAGCATCCAATGCTCATACGTGTACCATCCTGCCCGTCATAGTCACGGAGTATAACTTAAAAGCTAATAGAATACAACTCCTAGGGGAAGTAGGTAGGAATGTGAGGATATGTGTCTTACTGTCCTCAGAAAATACCCGTTACAGGTGTGTAACTTTGCTTTCTCCAAGGACAGCAGCATATTCTCACATATAGGATTCTCTAGCTAGCAGGCTGTCTGGAAAAAAAAAATATACATCTCACCTATTGTAGGCCAACAAATTAATTTTTCTGTAAACATTGTATTACTTATTTTTGAACAACCTTGAACAAAAACAAAATGGGCCGGGGGTGGTGGAGGGAGTTAGTTTCTAGACTCAAACATTAAGGGGAGAATTGCTGCCTTAGCATCCTGAGATTATGATATTGAATCACAGTGCTGCTCCTTGTGACTCTGGGCAACTCACTTAATCCTCCAATGCCCTGAGTACAAAATAAAGTACCTGTATGCTATATATGTAAACCACTTTGAATGTATAACCACAAAAAGGCAGTATACAAATCCCATTCCCTTGTCATGTCAAAAACCTTGTTCTAAGCAGTAGTGAGATGTGAATATTTGAATGGTTAAACATATTGCAGCTGTCTTCTATAGAAGCTGATCTTAGTGAGCTACCAATGCAGCCATGGCTCTGACATTATGAGCTATAATATGACCCTCCAGTGAAAGCAGTTTGTTGTCCAGTTGGATAAGTATATTTACCAGTGGTTGACCCCTGTGACTAGGTAAGACCTGGACTGGATTAGCCCAAGTCCTGACCTGGGTTATCCAAGCCTCAGCTGAGCAAAGCTTGGAGGGTAGAAGGGTGTCTGCATTAAATAAAGAATGTCCAGCAAGGGTGTGTAGTGTGAATTATTATTTCTTTATTTTATGGCTTATACTTTGGTGAAACAAAAACACAAAACTTGCCCTGGTAGCTAAACAGCCTGTTAGCCCAGCCAGGTTTCAACAACTGTACAGTTCTACAATCAGAGCATGCTTGCAGCAAACTTTCTGTATCACAGTCCTGGAACCAGGTACTCTGCCCAGTTCCCTCACAGTATTCTTGTGCTTTATACAATGTCAGAAGCAGTGCTTCCCACTCTTTTGTTCTACTAATTTAAATGTCAAACGAAAAAAAACTATATGACAACCTAATAGCCACCAAAGCAGCTAAACTGGACAGACAAATCACCATTCTGCTGTCCTTGACCACAGACTACAAAACCTTCAAGAAAGAAACGAAAACCCTACTGTTCAAAAAATACATAAAACCTATTTAACACGACCAGTTCCTACCCAAACCCCACCAACCCATTCTATACCCTTAACATACTCAAATATGCTTCTAATTACCCATCATTTATCACCTCAAGATCTCAACAACTCTTTGGCAATTCTTATGCAACTCTTATGACATCTCTTATGCCATGTCACAATTTCTTGTAACTTTCGACATCTCTTATGCTATGTCACAATTCATGTAACCTTCGGAAAACTCCTATGTAATCCGCCTTGAACCACAAGGTATTGGCAGAATAGAAATCACCAATGTAATGTAACAGGGTTGGTGAGGCAATTCCACTTTATCCAAAACAGCATTACTTTCCCCAAAACAGCATTACTTTCCCCAAACTTTACTCCATAAGCATGTTTTCAGACAAATAGGATTCTACAGGTTACATTTCATAATCACTTGTATACATTTTTTCTGGCATTTCTACATCAAAAACGGTTTTACCGTCAGAAGATTGCTTACAAGATTCAGTCCTGAGATTTTCTCCGTTTCCTGTAGGAAATTCTGGCTTCTGTCCCCTGGATTGCACTGGTCTACCTCTTTCCATGGATTCAGGTAGGCTGAAGATTGTTGGTTGCCTCTCTGGCCTAGAGACCACACCCTTTTCTCTAGCCCTGTGCTGATTGTCTCTAGGAACACCTGTGGTTCTCTAGTGATTTGCTAATGAGCCTGGATAGCTTCCCTGCTGACTAGCCCTGTCCCCAGCAGAGCTGATTGCAGGAGCTAATCCCTTTGTGGGTTTTGGTATCACCGGCCTGGTGCCTGCTGGTACTTGTAGTTCTTTGCCTTTAGCATTCCCTACACTAGAACTAGGCAAGTATAATTGGGTCAGTTTTGGGTTGCCTTTCACTGGTGATAAATTCTGCAGGGCAGTTTCCCTAACCTGCCTGCTTCTAGGAGCAGGGTTTCTTCCAGCATGGCAGGGCTCTCCATGTCACTCCCCATCCTGTCACTCCATCCAGCTTTTGGTTTCTTTTGACTTGTCTGTGGGCTTTAGACCACTCCAGATAGAAGGCCAAGGCTCTCCTGAAGTCCAGAGTTTGCAGTGCGCTTTCAGTGGGATGGGCGTGGGGTTTTAGGAGAAAATGTCGGCAGAACAATTACCTAGTTAAGATGAAACTACAACACTACCTTAGAAAGGAATTTAGGATACCACATTACCTAGAAAAACTACATACATTCCTCTGCACAGAAATCTTATGCTCGACTGGACATGATTTGGTGCAGTGGGAATGTATTTGAGAAGGTGAGGAACTCAGAAGTGAGACAAATTTTGTTCTCAGATCATGTGCCAGTTTGAGTTGATTTAATGGAACTTGGAGGGGAGGGGGGAAGTAAAGGAAGAAGTTTTTAGTGGCTTAATGATAATTTATTACAAGATCCAGCAATTGATAAAGGAGGCTGGGGACACAATAGATAAATTTATGTTTGGAAAAATGATACTGGAGAAGTAAGGGATGCATTGTTGTGGTATGCATTAAAGGTTGCAGTGCAGGGAGTTTTGGTAAAGTAGGGGAGCAAGGAAGAAACAACAAAAGGAGCTATGAGCATTGACATTAAGGGAACAGCAGCATAAAATGAAATTGTCTATAGAGATGAAAGGGAGTTGGAGAAGATTGGGGAAGAGGGGGGAACTAAGGGAAATACAAGTAGAGGAGGTAGAATATAAAAAGCAACTCTTTAAATGACACCTTTTTGAATTTAGTAACAAAACTGGGAGATTATTGGCCAGGAAATTAAAGGAAAGAAGAGGGCTACAAGCTATTAAAAAAAAACCCTTAAGGGCTGGGTGGATAAATTAGTATACATAAATAAGGAGAGTAGAGAGCAATTTGCTGGCTTTATAGTAGGGGGGGAGCAGAGACCAGACAGGTTCTTCTATACCGCAAGTTTCAACAAGATTTTTAATCGGTGGACGCAAACAGTGAGCTGCAGGACTGAAGAAGAGAAGAGATGAATCTTTAGCAGTTTCCTAAAGTTAGAAATGTGGCTGGTTGACGCAATGTTGTGGAAGGCCGTTCCAAATTTTGGGGCCTTGGTAGGCGAAAGTGGATTCGTGTACCTTCCTTTAGCATACGTCTGTGTGTGAGGGGAAGGCTATCTTAAATCGTTACATCAATCTCGAGTTGAAGGAGAGTGTAACTATGATGTCAGAGATTAGTCCTGTGGATACAAGTGATTTGATTTTTCACTCCGTCAAAAATTATAAAGACTAGGGGACACTCGATGAAGTTACAGGGAAATACTTTTAAAACCAATAGGAGGACATTTTTTTTCACCATTAAAGTCTCATTAAAAATTAAGGGCTTCTTTTACAAAGGTGTGTTAGGGCTTTAATACGCAGAATAGTGCACACTGAATTGCCCCACGCGCTAGACCTTAACGCCAGCATTGAGCTGGCATTAATTCTAGAAGCATAGCGTGGGTTTAGCATGCATTAAAATCTTGCATGCGCTAAAAACGCTATAACACCTTAGTAAAAGGAGCCCTAAGAGTTCTGCATGAAACTCAAAGAAACGCCTATTGACACCTAACTTAAGGTGCCTATCGGCTCCTAACTACACCTACCTGAAAAGAAAGCGTAGTTAGGGGTGGAGAATAGGTAAGATAAGACTTAGGCACTAGCAAATTAGGCCAGGAAAGCCCTGGCCTAATATACTGATGCCTAAGTCAAGTTATACACCAATAGACGTAATTCTATGAACTGCGCTATGTAGCACCTAAGAGTTAGCACCACTAAGCGCCATTTATAGAATCAGGCTCTGAGACTAGTCCTCTTAAGTCTGTTGTATGGTATTGATGCCATAGTCATCTTCATAATGAAATACTAGTTTATCTGCAGTAAGTGATTAATAAGCCAGTTTGTACTTTAAATATGCTGTGGCAATCTGAGAGAAAAAAAAAAGCTTGGTATGAAATGTGCTTTTAAATTTAATTTTTCATGACTTTTTATGCATTTTATTTCTAATATACCCTATCATTCATTCTTTAAGACTTTAGATTTCTGTCCTCCAGCACATTCATCCTATGACTGGATTGGTCCCCCAGATAAATATTCAAACCTACGTCCAATCAAATTTTATATTTGTGAACGTGAATCATGTTTGGAACAAAAACTAAGGACACTAAGACAAGAAACTCAAGATTGGAACCAAAAATTTTGGGCAAATCAAAATATAGCATTCCATAAGGTAGGTATCAAAGCAAGGTTTTCAGTTGTCTAAACAAAGTATTCTGCTACTTGATGGCTTGGGTTATGTTCATAGATAGCAATATTTACTTTTAGTTATAATAGCATAGGACAAGCACTTTTGACGAGTCTTGTAGATCAGTGTTTCCCAACCCTGTCCTGGAGGACCACCAGCCAGTCGGGTTTCTGGGATAACCCTAATGAATGTGCATGAGAGAGATTTGCATATAATGGAGGTGACAAGCATGCAAATCTGCTTCATGCATATTCATTAGGGCTATCCTGAAAACCTGACTGATGGTCCTCTAGGACAGGGATGGGAGCCACTGTTGTAGATTATTGGGTTTTCTGAAATAGAATTAAGATCTATTTATTCTGGAAATATGTACGCTCCTGGAAACTGTTCGAGTAGATGGGGTGTGTTCAAATTGTTATAATCCTTGGATATGTCCAGTTTTCTTATGTTTTGTAATCCGCTTTGAACTGAAAGGCTTTGGCAGACTATAAATTCATAAATGTAATGTTTGACTCTTGAAGACCTTTCACAAAATATAGAATAGGTTTAGGTAAATCTTCTAGAATAGCTAATTAAACTAATGACTTAGGGCTGAATTCTCTAAATGGCGCCAATTTTGTATCGGTCACGCAACGGTGCCGTTTAGAGAATTGCTACCACATCAAAAATAGGTACTGGAAAAGTAGGCCAGGGTTTTAGAGGCCTACATTTCCAGCACCTACTTTCAATGAGAATCGTGTTATAGAGGTCCATACTAGCGCCTACATCAACTTCCGACATAAACCACGCCTATTTTAGACATAGGCGCCTCTATGGATGGGAGTTGGCCGCCATCGTTTGTAGGTGCTTGATTTTTTAAAATTAGATTTTAATTGGTTTTAAATGATGCGGTCAATTACCAATTAAGCCACTTAAGTTAGGTGGTGGTAGAGCGCCTACTGCCACCTAACTTTCAGCACTGTTTTGAGAATTTGGGTCTTAGTGTGTCATTTTAGAAAGCTTGTCTGATTCAACTATCTTCTTGTGTTCTGCATTATCTAATCTAATCTAAACCTTAAGTTTATATACCGCATCATCTCCATGAGTATGGAGCTCAACACGGTTTACAAAAATTTTGTTTAAATCCCATGTAAGGGCTTACCTCTACCTTCACTTCATGTTAAGATGATGTCTCTTAGGGACAGATTCTCTAATATCACCGGTAAAATCCAATGGGTTGCTCTAGTTGCCATATATCTAATGATTAAAAAAGATGAGATATTCTCAAAGAACCGTACATGCAACTGAGGTTCACGGAGGGTCACCAAATTTAAATGAGATTGGTCGCTGATGATAGTAATCGGCACATGCACAGAATAGTCCACAGAAAGAGGCATAGGTGGATAGGAGGGATGAAGAACTACCAGCAAACGCTACATCATTATGTCAGTCATAGCCATGCCAGTGCTATTGGATGGAAAGGGACATTATCCTGTGTCATTCATTAGTGTCTATCTCAATCTCAGTCCTTCTATACCAGCATTTTTCAACGCAAGGCTTAAGGGTCAGTGGTTGTGCCCATTCATACTCTGATTCTTCCCTCTTTCCTTAAAGAATGACATGGGGACAGTTTCTCCCTCCTTCTGCCAGGGCCCTGCCGCGAACCCACGAATCACCTCCCATACCTTTATATTGAAGATTGGAAGGAGGGATGCTAATTTCTAAACTAAACCTTAAGTTTATATACCGCATCATCTCCATGAATATAGAGCTCGGTACGGTTTACAAGAGCTTAATAAAGGAAAGTATAACACATTGAGTTTGGAGGTAGTGTAAAGGGGGGAGGAGAGCATTACGTTTTTGTGAATAGACTAGTTTTCAGGTGCTTGCGGAATAGTTGGAAGGAAACCTGATTCCACAGTGGAGTAGTAAAGTTATTCCAAAGCCCTGAGATTCTGAAGAAGAGAGATTGTCCCAATTTTCCCGCATGGAGGATGCCTTTTAGTGAGGGGAAGGATAGTTTAAGTTTTGGGTGGGCCTGGTGTTGTTGGGATTCGGGGAGTTCCAAGATAGAGGGATTAGGGGAGGGAGGATGCCGTGTAGGATTTTAAAAGCTAGACAGGAACATTTAAAAGTGAACCCTGGCGATTATTGGGAGCCAGTGGAGTTTGGACAAAAGTGGGGAAACATGGTCAAATTTACGTTTAGCGAAGATCAACTTGGCCACAGTGTTCAGAATTAGTTGAAGTCTTTGAAGACTCTTTTTAGTTAGACTTAGGTAGATGGAATTACAGTAATCTAGTTTGGAAAGGATGATGGATTGAACAAGGACGGCAAAATGTTGTTGGCGGAAGCAGGATCTCACTTTCCTCAGCATGTGGAGGCTGAAAAAGCATGATTTTTACCAGGGAGTTGAGATGGTCGTTGAAGGACAGAGAAGAGTCGATGATGATGCCTAGAACTTTGCTTGAGAACTCAAGCTGCAGCGTGGCACCAGAGGGTAGTGCGAAGAGGGTGGGCAGCTGTTCTAATTTTGGACCGAGCCAGAGAAGTTTCGTTTTGGACTCGTTCAGTTTCATTTGAACAGAGAGGGACCAGGAATGGAGTTTCGTTATGCCGCTGTTATGTTCTCAGAGAGGTTGGTAAGGTTCGAGCCTGTCTCGAGAAGGACAAGGATGTCGTCAGCATAAGTATAGATTGTTTCAAAGGAAGATAGCTGGAAGATTTTCAGGGAAGACATGTAGATATTAAAGAGAATAGGAGATAGGGGTGATCCCTGCGGGACTCCACAAGTCGGTTTCCAAGGAGCGGACATGGTGCCATTTGTGTTGATAGTGTAGCAGCGGGAGCGTAAGAAGTTCGAGAACCACTCTAAGACTGGAGTTGATGCCTATCTCCGAAAGTTGATAAATTAGAATATCGTGGTGGACGACATCAAAAGCTGCAGAGAGATCGAATTGTAATAGGACAGCAAACTTATTGCAAGAGTATAATTGTTGCACCTTTGAAATTAAGGAGTCCAGGAGGGATTCAGTGCTGAAGTTGGGTCTGAAGCCGTATTGGTAAGGTAAGAGAATGGAGAATATCTCTAGGTAGGAAGAGAGTTGAGTGGAAATGATAACCTCTAGCATTTTATTCAGGAGAGAGATGTTTGCTATCGGACAGTAGTTAGATGGAGAGAAAGGGTCAAGATCAGCTTTTTTCAGTAATGGGGACAAGGCAATATGTCCCATTTCTGCGGAGAACAGGCCCGATAGTAAAGCAGAGTTTATAAGTCTGGTGAGGGATGAGATGGCCTCCTGGCAGGCCTGCTTCTTCAAAATGGCGGGACTTCCCCCTGGAATGCACTGGGAGGAGCCTAAGACTTTGATTGGCCCAGGAACCTAAGGCCTCTTCTTTAGGAGGGGCCTTAGGTATTTGAACCAATCAGAGTCTTAGGCCCTTCCCAGTGTATCCCAAAATGCACTGGAAAGGGGCCTAAGGCCCTGGTTGGCCCAGGTGCATAAGACCTCTTCTGTAGGAGGGGTCTTAGGTTCCTAGGCCAATTAGAGGCCCCTCCCAATGCATCCAGGATACACCAGGAAGAATAAGGCCCGCCATTTTGAAGAGGCAGGTCTGCCAGCAAGAGGGTGTTTGCATTGCTCCCGCCGATCTTCAGTTTAGCGGTTCATGGGAGGGTTTGCATGGGGATTTGGGGGTTCACAGCCTGGCCCTGGTGTTAAGAGGGAGTGGGCATCCTTCCTGCCAATTTTCAATTTAAAGATGGAGAGGTGGAGGGGGGCCTGGTGGCCGAGACAGGAAGGAGTGGACTTCTCTCCTGGCAATTTTTTTTTTAATGTTTGAGGGTCAGGGAGGGAAGGGGGGTGTTCCTATCATGACTTTTTATTTTTTTGCAATTGTTTATTTATGACAAAAAACATCACAGCTAATGGGCACATGCACATCTCGCCATAAAAAAACTACTCTTCTTGCCCCAAACAGCTGAACAGCAGGAGGCTGCTTCAGGGCTTCCCCTGCCGGCTCTGTGCAAGTGTTAATTGTTTTCTCCAATGACTGATTATGGCAGAATGTATAATTTTATTGGCTGAATGGATCATCTTTCTGCTCTTATTGGAGTTGTCTGTTCATTAGGGATCCAATTTAATTGGGGTCTTTCCCAAACCTAATCACATAAAGTTGAGGAGATGTTACATCCCAGCATCAGGGCTTTGTTCAAACCTTGTTCATAACCTTATATCTGGACTTTATTCACCAGAAGAGGCTACAGGGACTGATTCTATCTTGGTTTCTTAGAAATTTTAAATTGTGCTGTAAGTTTTTAGATACATTGATAGATGATGATCAGAACATTGTTTCTGTTTCCCACTGGCTGATATGAGAGCTGTGGTCACTGGGCATATTCAGATTGTTATCTGAAAACTATGTAAATTAATTTTCAATATTTTTTCCTAAGGAAAAAGAAGAATTCATTCTTTCAAGGTTAAAAGCTAGCGGCCTGAAAGAAAGAGATGAAGATGGTATGTATAACTTATGTTTGTATGCTATTTAATATGCAGATTTCACAGGTAATATGATTTTGTAAACTTTATTTTTCAGTACAACCAATGTGCATTATAAACCAGAAATTAAGACGATGTTTAAGACATGTCCTTCCCAAACATAGATAAATCTATAAATTCTACCATACCACCCTCCCAACTCCTTTTTTTTTAAATATATTTTTATTAATTTAACATATAATTAGAAAGTTACATCATTTGTTCAAGAAACACAGTGCATACTTTTTACATCAATTATGCTTTACAAAAAATAGAAAAAGAAAAGAAAGCATGAAATCAGTGAAATGCAAGATCTTCCTTAGACCACTATTAAAGGAGGAGAGGAGAAAAAGAAAAAGAAGATATTCTACTAAGGGGTCCTTTTACTAAGACGCGCTAGCCGTTTTAGCGCGCACTAAATTCTAGCGCATACATAGACTATAATGGATGCGTTAGTGTTTGGTGTGCACTAAAACAGCTAGAGTGCCTTAGTAAAAGGACCCCTAAGTATCATTAAAAAGGAAAAAAGCTTAAATAGAACATCTCAGCTTAATTCCAATAATTGGACTTCATGTACCGCTAATAGTTAACTTCTTAAGATCTAAAAGGGACGTAAGATGTTCAGAAATGGAAATTTTTTTGCTCAATTAAAACCGGAGAATATTTGACGGCTCTAAATCGAAAGAAAGCATATTTTTACATTCCAACTTTGCAGCCTCATCAGAAATTCCTGTGACTTGCCATCCTGGGAAAAAAAACATTTTAAATTCTGGGTTATGCTATTCGACTTGGCAGCTGCACCCAGAACCTTTTCCAGGTAATGGTGTATTAGCAGGGTATCTGGGCCCGTCCTTATCTGAATGATTTGCTGATCAGAGCATCCTCCTACCAGGACAGTGAAAGGGCAACCACCACAGAGATGAGTCTTCTACAATATTTAGACTGGGTGATAAACTTTGGAAAGAGCAAGATGATTCCCTCCCAGACTCTGGAGTACCTTGGGGTGATTTTTTTGGATGCAAGACAGGGAAAGTCTTTCTTTTAAAGCACCACCAATTGAAGCTTCAGCACCAGATTCAACATCTCCTTCAACAGCACAGCCCCTGGACTTGGGACTCTGCTCATGTTCTTGAATCTATGAATGCAATCTCAGAGGTGGTCCTCTGGGAGAAAGCATATGTGCACCTGCTTCAGAACTCTATTCTCAGTTGCTTGTCCCCAGTTTCTCAGAATCATGATTGGGGTTTGCTGTGTATCTTTCCAGTGAAGAGTAGCATGACCTGGTGGCTCTGTCCAAATAATCTTCTCAAAGGCATCCACTTACCAATTGTGGTATAATATAGAGAATGACACGGGGAAAAAATCTGTCCCCGTCACTGCACCGTCCCCGGCCCACCATCCTCTGCACCGCCCCGTCACCGTCGTTCCCTTCACCGCCCCGTCACCGTCACTGCCATCCCTTTCACCGCCCCGTCACCGCCACTGTCATCCCATTCACCGCCCCGTCACCGTCCCCATCTAGCACCCATCTTCTTCCCTCTGCTCCCCCATAGTCTGGCATCTGTCTTCTTCCCTTCCAGCGTCTTCTCCCCACTCTGCCTTCCACATTTCCTTTCAGGGTCTGTTCCTCTCTACCCTCTTTCAATGTCTGTTCTATTCCTTTCCACCACCACCCTTCCCTCCCTCCTTTACCATCTGTTCCTTTCTACCACCCTTCTTTCATATCTTCTATCAGTCCCCCCACCATCACTAGCAGTCTCTCTTCTCCCTTACCATGAGCAAATAGAACTTCTGAAAATTGTATTGCTGAGACATTATTTCTAGTACGCCTTTTTTTCCAGATGGATAATGACATCAATTTTATAATTCTTACTGTCTGCTCTGATTTCATTCACAATTTGGTTTGTGTTTTGTACCTGAGGATTCCATGAGGCATTTAACCTTTTCCTGTCTCTTCTGTGATTTCAAGTTGATTCCTTCAATAATGGAGTCTCAAGGCAGTAGCAGTTTTCTATTTTGGGCTCTTTTGACATTGTTTAAGGGATTTCTTGTACATTTGGTGCTGGTCTTCTTTGATGAGGTCACTTCAGAATCTATTTCCAAGGAAGAGAAACTTTTTCCCTTTCACCCCCTCCTTCCTTGTGTGAGCCAGAACACGCGGTCCCCGCAAGCAAGTAATTTTATATCATTTTCATTCTATTCATTCATAGAAATTAAAGTCTAGATAATGCCAGTCACATAACAAACCATGATTTTATAAAAATAATTCCCTGCACAGTCAAGCCTGCAAGGATTACTAGATGTCTTTCAGCAGCTCCCCTCCCTCCCTCCCCCTTACCTTTGTGGCCAAGTCAAAATGATCTACCAACAATAAAATTTTAAAACACAAAGCACGCTGTACGCAGAGAAAATGTTAATTATCATTTATATTCCGCGGGTTTTCAAAGAGGTCAAGGCAGATGACTTTATGCAATGTCACCTCAGTAACAACTATACAAAAATAGACAAATATTCCCCCTTCCTTTTTACTAAACTGCGATAGCGGTTTTTAGCGCAGGGAGCTGCGCTGAATGCCCCACGCTGCTCTCGATGCTCATAGGCTCCCTGCGCTAAAAACCGCTATTGCGTTTTAGTAAAAGGGGGCCATAGTGCAAAATATAGACAGCAGATATAAATTCTCAAAACGGACACATTTTGATCACTAAGTTGAAAATAAAATCATTTTTCCTACCTTTTTGTCTGGTGATTTCATGAGTCTCTGGTCCTTCTGGTCCTTCTTCTTTCTTCTCCTGCCCCCCCCCCTCTTTCTTTCTCTCTCCCCCTGGCTCCCCTCTTTATTTCTGCCTTTCTTTCTCTCTCCCCCTGGCCCCCCTCTTTATTTCTGCCTTTCTTTCTCTCTCCCCCTGGCCTCCCTCTTTATTTCTCTCTCCCCCTGGCCCTCCTCTTTCTTTCTGCCTTTCTTTCTCTCCCCCTTGACCCCCTCTTTATTTCTGCCTTTCTTTCTCTCTTCCCTTGGCCTCCCTCTTTATTTCTCTCTCCCCCTGGCCCTCCTCTTTCTTTCTGTCTTTCTTTCTCTCCCTCTTGACCCCCTCTTTATTTCTGCCTTTCTTTCTCTCTCCCCTTGGTCCCCCTCTTTCTTTCTGCCTTTCTTTCTCTCTCCCCCTGACCCCTCTTTATTTCTGCCTTTCTTTCTCTCTCCCCCTGCCCCCCTCTTTATTTTTTCCTTTCTTTCTCTCTCCCCCTAGCCCCCACAAAGCCATCGTGCCAATTTCTCCACTTCCACGATTCTTTCCCTAACCTCACCCCCAAGCCAGCAACCGATTTCTCCCTGCTCCTTCCCCGATGTCCTGAACTTCATCGGGCAGCAGCAGCATTCACAATTCACTGCTGTTGCCCGCTTCAGGCCTTCCTCACTGTCGGGTCCTGTCTTCATGAAAACAGGAAGTAGGCAGGACCCGGCAGAGAACAAGGCCTGAAGCCGGCAACAGCAGCAAATTGTAAACGCTGCTGCTGCCCGAAGAAGATAATGGAGCACCGAGGCAGACCGCTTCTCCCCCCTCCCAGCCGAACCCCCGCTGACCCTCCTATCTTCCCCCCCCCCAGTGAACCTTTCCGACCCTCCCAGCGAGAGCAGCAAACCTCCTTCACGGCTTTCTCCTCCCTCTGCTGCGTCACTGATGACGTCATCAGTGATGCGGCAGAGGGAGGAGAAAGCCGACGCTACTGGAGGGAGGTTTGCTGCTTTCGCTGGGAGGGTCTGAAAGGTTCACTTGGGGGGCGAGAGATAGGAGGGTCAGCGGGGGTTCGGCTGGGAGGGGGGAGAAGCGGTCTGCCTCGGTGCTTCAAGGCCTGGCGCCATTACCTTTTTTGCCCCCCCCCCCCCGCCCCCCTTGGTACGCTACTGCTCTCCAGCTCTGTAGTTTGCCGGTTTTCTTTTTCGGCGACCGGCACGCTTTCAAAGAGCCGCGCATGCGCGGCTGCTTAAAGTTCAATTTTCTGCTCTGCTGCAACTTCCTGTTTCCGGTTGGGTCAGAGCAGAAGATTGAATACTGAGCAGCCGCGCGTGCGCGGCTCTTTTGAAAGCGTTCCGGTCGCCGAAAAAAAAAGCCGGCAAACTAAGGTGAGGTGGAGAGAGGAAGCTGGTTAAACGATCGAGCCGACGTGTGGGTGGGCAGGTGGGGGCTGCGGGGACCGCACGATCCTTTATGCCTCACTGCGGTGAAAAGACCATTCACCGCTCCACGGGGCGGTGATGGCCTTGTCCCCGTCCCCGCAGAGGCTGCTAATTTTCATTCCCCGTTTTTGGCGGGTTACCCGTGGCTAAACGCAGTAGCCGCGGGTAAACCGCCACCGTGTCATTCTCTAGTATAATACTCTCATTTTTTAAAATTCTTTTTAAAATACTAATGTCTTTATATAAATAATAAACCCTCCTCCCCCCTTCCCTCCCTCCCTCCCTGATATTAATTTTCCAAATAACTCTCCAATACCCTCCCACCCCCCTTCTACTATAAAATGGTGTGTCATTCACATAAAACATGGTATTTAATCTTGACAATACAATGCTAATGGCTCCCAAATTTTAATAAAGTTTCTATAATTTCCTTTTTGTACCGCTTTTAATCTTTCCATTTTATACAGATGACATAATGAGTTCCACCAAAAATTAAAACAGCCTACTGTGGTCTTTCCAGTTATTAGCAATATGTTGAATGGCAACTACTGTCATAATCAATACAAGTTTATTGTATTATACTTAAAGATACTACAGGGACCAGTGCAATGATTGAGAATTGAGCCGTATCAGTAGTGGGCTAAAATTTTGCTTCACCCAGCGGTCTCATAAGCTAAAAACGGTTCTCTGAGCACTGAGAAGTGTTAGAAGGTGTGTGTTATAATCACCTGTGTGCACATTAGTTCATATCTGTTTGCAGTTTAGTGCACTTGGGGCAATTAATTATTCCTGAATATATATTTGGGTTTATTTAGTAGCCTTTCCACACACGCACCCCTTTTCCCTCTCCAACCCCAGGCTAGCACTGTGGTGTAAACAAAATAAACAAAAAAAGACACTTCCTCTCTTGTTAGATCCTAGCTTATGCACGCTGTCTAACACCAGCTCTGGCAGGATACACATTACAAATCTGACATATTGTAATCACAAAATAGAAAATAAAATTGGTTTTTTTCTACCTTCCACTGCCATATCCAACATTTGTTTCTTTCCCAGTGTCTACCATCTCTCTCTCTCCCTGCCTTGTGCCTGGGTCAAACCTCCCTATTCCCCTCCATTCAGAATCTTTCATTTCCTCCCCTCACTTACGAAGTGCAACATTTCTTTCTCTCTTTCTCCATGCATCATCTCCCCCATCCCTCCACCCTATGTCCAACATTTCTCCCTCTCTCTTCTCCATGCATGTCTCCCTCCCCTCCACCATATGCAGGATTTTTCCTCTTACCCCTTTCTGCCTCTTCTCTCCCTTCCTCTCTTCCACCCCAATAATTCTTCCTCTCTTCCCACATGTGCAGCATCTTTTCTCCCCTCCCACCCATTCCCCTGTGTAGCAGCTTCCATCCCTCTCATCCCCCTGTGCAGTAGTTTTCCATTCTTCCCTCCCTGTGCAGCAGCACCCCACCTACTTTCCCACCATGAGACCTGACATACCTCCAAAGCCTTCTAAAGCAGAAGCGGCAGTGGATGGTCAGCAATGGCATCGCTCTGACCGGACTACTTGTGGCCTGCCTCACTAAGGTTTCCCTCTGCCACATCATCAGTGACACAGAAGAGGGAGGGACCTGGCGGGGCAGGCCAGGAGTAACCCATTCAGAATGATGCTGCTGCTGACCATCCACCGTGGCTGCTTTAGGAGGCCTCGGAGGTATGTCAGGTCTCAGGGGAGGGGGGGGTTGGGTAGTGTTGGTCACTGAATCAGTGAGTCCGATTTTCTCATACAATGAATCCATTTGAATCTATTCACCAAAGTGAATCGGGCAGCAGTAGTCTGAACAAGCAGCTCAAAGTGGTTTACAAAATTAATAGTATGTAGAAGCTTGAAACTGAGCTTCTCATATTCAGAATGTGGCCTTTTACCTGAAAAAGGTTGGAGACCACTGCAGTAACCTGTCTTCTCTGTAGAAGGCAGCATTGATCAGGCACATAAGCCCTCTTGCCTTCCCAAGAACTGAACTACATCATGACCTGTGGAACTAATCGAAGGGACTGATGAGTGTGGGATGCTCAGAATTTTACACTAAATCTGAACTCCAGGAGAGTGGTTCCTTCCCGGTACCATCTGATAACATTACCTACATGCATACCTGATTTAATCCTGCTGTCTGTGGAGAATACTCATTACAGGTAGGCAACCTTTCTTTTCCTGGGATAATTTTCGAAGTGAAAGCACATGTGTCAGTAGAGTGAAAACTGTACACATGCTCTTTAAGACTAGGAGGCAATTTTATAATCCTCAGACTGAATGAAGCTTGGATCCTGCTGGAGAGAATGTTTTTCTGTTTTTGTTTTATGTCTGAAGCTGAATGAACTATTTATTAATTGATTTTGATTTTTGCAGGGCGGAAAAGAATATTAACTGTAGAAGAAATGGCGGATTTTTATAAAGACTTTTTAAGTAAAAACTTTAACAAGCATGCTTGTTATAACAGGTAAGATCTTGCTTTATTTGAATTACTGAGTAGTTTTATTTTACTTGCCAGATGAATCATTTAAGTTGTTAAGATGTTAGCATATTCCACATTCTGTAGATTTTTCATATAAGTGAAGGGGCATAATAAAAAAAAAGTCTAAGTCCCCTTTTGGCCTAAGGCCTTAAACATTGAAAGTAGAAGCAGGGAAAATGTCCTTCAAGGGGGACAGGCAGGCAGGCCTTCAAGAGGGGAACAAGCCTTCAAGGGGGACAGGCAGGCAGGCCTTCAAGGGGGGGGACAGGCCTTCAAAGGGGGACAGGCCTTCAAGGGGGACAGACAGGCAGGCCTTCAAGATACAACAATCTTATACTAATCTCCTTCAAAGTAGTCCCCTTGGGCTGCCACACACTTTTTCCATTGATTCTGCCACTGTCGGAAGCAGCACTGGAACGCCTCTTTTGAGATTGTTCGCAACTGGTCCGTCACATACTGAATGATGTCTTCTCTTGACTGAAATCTGGTCGCTTTCAGGGGCATTTTCAGCTTGGGGAAAAGCCAGAAGTCACATCGAGCCATGTCGGGAGAGTAGAGAGCCTGAGGGAATCACAGGTATGTTGTGTTTGGCCAGGAAACTTCGTATCAAATGTGAAGAATGGGCAGGTGCGTTATTGTGATGGAATTGCCAATTGTTCGCTGCCCACAGGTCCGGCCGTTTGCGTCTCACAGTGTTACGAAGGCAACGCAGAACTTCTTGGTAGTACCCCTTGGTGATGGTTGTGCCGTGTGGTGCTTACTCATGATGAACCACACCACTGGAGTCAAAGAAGACGGTCAGCATGAGTTTGACATTGCTGCAGACCTGCCTTGCTCTTTTTGGCTTCGGGGATGTTGAATGCTTCCATTGTGATGATATCAACTTAGTTTCTGGGTCGTACCCATAAACCCAGGATTCATCACCAGTGATTACTGTGCTGAGGAAGTTGGGATCACTGTTCAGTCTCCAGCATGTCCTGTGCAATCTCCAAACAGAGTTACTTCTGCTCGATCGTTAGCAGTTTTGGCACAAAGTTCGCTGAAATTCTCCTGAAGCCCAAATCCTCAGTCAAAATGGAATGAACGGATCCAATACTGATGCTCGCCTCGTCTGCAAGTTCTCTGATCATAATTCAATGATCCTGTATCACCAGGGTCCTCACTTGATCAATGACGGTCTCATTTCTAGATGTTGAGGGCCTACCAGAAAGTGATTCACTCTCCACTAATGTGCGGCCATCTCTGAAGCGGTTGTACCACTCCTTTATCTGTGTAGCCCATTGCCTCGTCCCCAAAGGCCTGTTGAAGCTTGCGGATTGTTTCCACTTGGGAATTGCCAAGCTTTACACAAAATTTAATGCAGTAGCGTTGTTCAACTTTTTCTGTCATTTTGTCAAAAAAGAAAATCCAATGGCGCTCACTTACACTTCCTCACTCATCGGCGGTCTGCCAGCAACTGGCAGCTTCTGTAAGCTGGAAAAAATTCAAGCATGCGCATTAGGGTCGCCTACATACTTGCACCAAACCACACCTCCCTATTTTTATTTGTTTATGCAAGAAAAATTAAGGTCTGATACTTTTTGAACAGCCCTCGTATATTACAAAATTTTGACTTTCATGCTTGTTTTGTTCCTTTAGAGGTTCTCTTTAATTCTTTGTAAGATACGAGGGGGCCACTGAAACGTTCTCAGCCTAATCGACAAAATTGGGGCAGTCTCTATTGAGGGTTATACACTTAGTCCAGTGATTTTCCACTTTTGTTCCTTTGGAAAAATATGGAACGAACAAAAAAAGTGGAAAATCACTGGACTAAGTATATAGCCCTCGATGGAGACTATCCCAGCTTTGTTGGTTGGGCTGAGAACTTTTCAATGGCCTCTTGTATTATGTTGTGGAAGGAGAAAAAGGGAAACCAGAAAAAAACAAAACATACAGAGTGCCTAACAGTGGTTCAGTTTAAAAGCGCACTGGTATGTCTGAAAGTCACCTTCCATTATGGACCTCTTGACTGAAAACTTCTTCCATTCTGCTTTGCCTGAAGAAGAGATACAGGCTGATTGAATCCCAATCCATATTTTTTACAGACCAAATATCCAGTTTTAACTTTACAAAAATCACTGTCAGTACAAGGTCTGTTTCAGCTTCCCGTTGGCTCCCAGCATCTAACCACCTACCTTGTAGTTGTGGTTGCACATCTTCACAAACAAGGCCATCCAGTTTATTTCCCTACCTTTGCAATTGGCTTGTGGTAGTGGCCTCATGAATGAGACAGTATGACTGCCATAGAGTCTTGGCTTTGTGATCAATTTCTAAAAGTTGGACCTGCACCCTCAGCAAAGCCATGCACAATATACAGAAATCCATTCAGAGGAGGACTGGGATGATCAAGCCTTGGAATCCATGCCTTTACTTTCACAAGTCGGGTCCTCAGTGCTTGGAGATTCTGCATTTCAGCTGGGGGAGCCGAGTCACTACCCAGTTTCTTGCCGCCCTGGATTTGACAAAAGTTTATCTGCCTTTCTCAATATTTCCAGAGCACAGGACATATCTGATGTTATCCCAGGACAAGCAGGCAGCATATTCTTGACTGATGGGTGACGGCACCGACGGAGCCACGGTACGGACAATTTTAGAGTGATTGCACTCTAAGAACTTGGAAAGTTCTAGCAGGCCGCACCGCGCACGCGCGAGTGCCTTCCCGCCCGACAGAGGCGCGCGGTCCCCAGTTTCTTAGTTTCCGCGGAGCTAAGAAGACGCGTTTCCTCAACGGCCGTTGAAGAAATTTTTTTTGATCTTCCCGCTTGCGTAAACCTTTTTGAAATAAAGTTTACTTTATTTCTTTTCTTTTTCTTTCTTTAAAAAAAAAAAAAACAACTAACTTTAGTTGTTTTCTTTCCATTTTTCGATTCGCCCCGGCGGGGCCTGTTGCCACAATCGAAGCCTCGGCCTTCGATTTGGCAGAGGCTGTCTTTACTTTCATGCCCCCTCAGCCCGGGTTTAAAAAGTGCCAGCGGTGCGCTCGGCCAATCTCACTGACAGACCCGCATAACTGGTGTCTGCAGTGTCTTGGTCCCGACCATCAAGCATCCACTTGCACCCGCTGTGCAACTTTAAAAAAGAGAACACTTAAAAACCGCCAAATCCAGCAGCGGTTACTCTTCGGCGCCGAGATGTCCGATTCCACACCGGCACCGACATCGGTTCCATCTCAATCGGCACCGACTTCATCGACACCGCGCGATACCGCGCCGGCGTCGCATCCAGCAGGTAAGCCGGCTAAGAAGCCTTCTCCGCTGGAGCGTCCTCCGGTCTCCACTGCAGTGAGTCCAATCCTGCCACCTCGAGGCGCCCACGGAAGCGCTCCGCTCCGATTGAAGTTAGCCCCTCGACATCGGGTTCTTCTTCGGAGTGTCGAGCAGCACCCAAGGTACCGCAGAAGAAAAAAGCGGTACCGGTGCCTTCGCTGGACGAGCGTATTGCCGCCGTTCTGCAGGTACAGCTGAAAGAGCAACTTCAACAGCTACTCCCTGCTCTTTTACCCCAGAACCTTCCAGTTCCGGTCCGGTCGGAGCCACCGGTACCGATGGTGGAGCGCCCTCTTTTATCGGCATCCACCTTGTCGGTACCGGTTCTTACCACCTCATCGACTTCGATGCCGATTTTAGCTCCAGAACCTAAATCTCAACACCAGGCGGTACAAACCTCGGTACCAGCACAACAGGTCGCATCGCCTGGTACCGTATCCATGAGATCGGGCAAGTCTACCCATAAAACCCGACACCTGGAACCCTCCACACCAGAGTCTCGACACCATGGCTCTCAGGTTAGGGATCCTGATTTATGGGGTGATTCTGAAGAGCCCTTTCTGTCCGAAGGTGAATGCTCTTCTGATGAGGAGGAACGCCTTGTTACAGATCCCTCTTCTCACCTGGATTCCACATCATTTCCCTCTTTCTTAAAAGAGATGTGTGAATCTTTGTCTATTCCCTTGGAGGCTGAGTCAAAGAAATCTAAAGCATTTCTTGATGCATTGGACTTTGACCAGCCTCCAAGGGAATTTCTTAAACTTCCCTCCATGATATTTTGAGAGAAACGTTTTATAAAAACCTAGAGACTCCCCTGACTGTCCCAGGAGCCCCTCGTAAACTGGACTCATTATACAGGGTAATTCCTATTCCTGGGTTTGATAAACCTCAGCTCCCGCATGAATCTCTTTTGGTAGAGTCCACTTTAAAGAAATCAGCGGGAGCTAATGTGTATGCCTCAGTCCCTCCTGGCAGAGAAGGAAAGTCAATGGACAAATTTGGCAAGCGTTTATATCAAAACGCCATGCTAGCCAACAGATCAGGAAACTATGCTTTTCATTTCTCATTTTATTTAAAGCATTTAATCCAAAAAAATCTACTTTTGAGAAATATCTTCCTGATCGCAAAAAATCTACTTTTCATGCCTGTACTTCCTCTCTTCTCCAGTTGAGGAAGTTTCTAGTAAGATCAATTTATGATACCTTCGAATTGACTTCTAGAGCCACGGCTATGTCAGTGGCTATGCGCAGGTTGGCATGGCTCAGGGTCTCAGAACTAGAGGTAAACCACCAAGACCGTCTAGCAAATGCTCCTTGCTTAGGGGATGAGCTGTTTGGTGATTCCATGGATTCCACGACACAAAAGCTATCGGCACATGAGACACGTTGGGATACTCTCCTAAAGAATAAAAAGAAGACTCCCCCTACTAGGCCTTTTCGACAACAATCGGCCTACCAACGCCGCTATGCTGCTCGCCCCTTACCTCAGGCTCCCCAACAACCTAGACGTCAGCGACAACAACAACAACGTCAACCTCCGAGGCCGACGCAACAGCAACAGAAACCTCCTCCACCTCAAAAGTCTACCCAGCCCTTTTGACGTGTTTCTCCAGAGCATAGCCAATATTCCACCATCGGCCCATCTTCCTCAACCTATAGGAGGGCGCCTGACCTATTATCTCAGCCGTTGGGAGATCATTACATCCGATCAATGGGTCCTCAACATCATCCGCCACGGCTACTCTCTCAACTTCCAGACTTGTCCCACTCAAAGTCTGCCAAAAGAGTCTGCTTTGAACACTCCTCAAACCTCTCTCCTTATTCAAGAGGTTCAATCCCTCCTTCTTCTGAACGCCATAGAGGAAGTTCCTCTAGATCAGAAGGGACAGGGATTTTACTCCCGTTACTTTCTAGTTCCAAAGAAAACAGGAGATCTCAGGCCCATATTAGATCTTCGAGATCTCAACAAATGCTTGGTCAAGGAGAAATTCAAGATGCTTTCTTTAGCAACTCTTTATCCTCTTCTCAATCAGGGCGAATGGCTATGCTCCCTCGACCTCAAGGAGGCATACACTCATATACCCATCCATCTAGCCTCCAGACAGTATCTCCGCTTCATGATCAACCACTGTCATTACCAATACAAAGTTCTCCCCTTCGGTCTTGCTTCATCTCCAAGAGTGTTCACCAAGTGTCTGATTGTGGTGGCTGCTTTCCTTCGTTCACATCATCTTCAGGTTTTCCCTTACCTGGACGATTGGTTGATAAAGGCCAATTCTCCTCAAACAGTACTACTGGCCACCAATCAAACCATCTTGTTCTTACAGTTTCTGGGATTCGAGATCAATTTTCCCAAATCTCATCTCATCCCCACTCAGAGACTTCAATTCATTGGAGCGGTGCTGGACACAGTCCTCATGAGAGCATTCCTGCCGTCCAACCGTCTTCACACTCTTCAAGTTCTGTGTCAGCAGGTTCTTCCTCAAAGTTCCATCTCTGCCAAGCAAATGATGATACTATTGGGACACATGGCTTCAACAGTTCATGTCACCCCTCTGGCACATCTTCACCTGCGCACACCTCAATGGACCCTAGCTACCCAGTGGTCCCAAGCGACGGATCCTTGCTCACGACACATATCTGTGACATCATCTCTTCGTCAATCTCTACAATGGTGGTTGATATCCTCAAATCTCTCCAGAGGTCTTCTATTCCATCTACCTCCTCATCAACTGGTCATCACCACCGACGCTTCCCCTTATGCATGGGGAGCTCATTTGAACGAATTCCAAACTCAAGGAATTTGGACACCACAAGAAATGAAGCATCACATCAATTTTCTGGAACTCAGAGCGATGTTTTATGCTCTCAAGGCCTTTCAACATCTTCTCTTTCCTCAAGTCCTCCTGTTGTGCACAGACAATCAAGTTGCCATGTACTACATCAACAAACAGGGTGGGACAGGCTCTCGTCTCTTGTGCCAGGAGGCCCAAAAAATCTGGTCTTGGGCCACAGCACACCACTTATTTCTAAAAGCGATCTACATTCAGGGAGAACAGAATTCTCTAGCGGACAAGCTGAGCAGAATTCTCCAACCTCACGAGTGGACACTCGATCCTTCAATTCTACAGTCCATCTTCGCTCAGTGGGGCACTCCTCAGATAGACCTTTTTGCAGCTCCTCACAATCACCAGCTGCCCCTCTTCTGCTCAAGACTTTTCTCTCCCCACTGTCTGGCAGCAGGTGCATTTCTCCTCGATTGGTCAAATCTGTTCCTATACGCTTTCCCTCCTCTGCCTCTCATGTTGAGAACATTGTTCTAGCTCAAGAGGGAGGGAGCCACCATGATTCTGATTGCTCCACGGTGGCCCAGACAACATTGGTTCTCCCTTCTACTTCAACTCAGTTCCAGGGAACCTTTTCTTCTTCCTCTGTATCCTTCTCTGCTTACGCAACATCAGGAGACCCTTCTGCATCCCAACCTCCAATCTCTGCACCTGACAGCTTGGTATCTCTCGGGATGACTTCACATAATTCTCTCCTATCTCAGCCTGTTCGTTCGATTCTGGATGCTTCCAGAAAGCCTGCCACTCTGCAATGTTACCATCAAAAGTGGGCAAGGTTCTCTTCTTGGTGTCTTCGTCATCATCATGATCCCACGTCCCTTGTAGTAGAGACTTTGTTGGATTACCTGCTTTCTCTGTCTGACTATGGCCTTAAATCTACTTCCATCAGAGTCCATCTCAGCGCTATTGCGGCTTTTCATGAGCCAGTCCATGGGAAACTCCTTTCAGCTCATCCCCTGGTGTCCAGGTTCATGCGAGGTCTTTTCAATGTTAAACCACCTCTTAAAGCACCTCCTGTTATCTGGGATCTCAATGTGGTTCTCTCCGCTTTGATGAAGCCTCCATTTGAACCTTTAGCTACTGCCACTTTCAAGTTTCTCACTTGGAAGGTACTTTTCCTTATAGCTCTCACCTCTGCCAGGAGGGTCAGTGAGCTCCATGCACTAGTTTCTGACCCACCTTTCACAGTCTTTCATCATGATAAGGTGGTTCTACGTACACATCCAAAGTTTCTCCCTAAGGTTGTTTCTGAGTTCCATATCAACCAATCGATTGAATTGCCTGTTTTCTTTCCGAAACCTCATTCTCATTCTGGAGAACAGGCTCTTCATACTTTGGACTGTAAACGGGCATTAGCTTACTATTTAGACCGTACTAAGCCCCACAGATCTTCACCCCAACTTTTTTTGTCCTTTGACCCTAATAAATTGGGACATCCTGTTTCTAAACGTACGCTATCTAATTGACTTGCAGCGTGTATTTCATTCTGTTATGCTCAGGCCGGACTGACACTGGAAGGTTCTGTCACGGCCCATAGAGTCCGAGCTATGGCAGCATCTGTAGCTTTCCTCCGTTCCACTCCCATTGAGGAAATCTGCAAGGCTGCCACTTGGTCCTCAGTTCATACTTTTACATCTCATTATTGTCTGGATGCATTCTCCAGACGGGATGGTCACTTCGGCCAATCTGTTTTGCAAAATTTGTTTTCCTAATGGCCAACCTTCCCACCATCCCTCTTTTTGTTAGCTTGGAGGTCACACATCAGTCAAGAATATGCTGCCTGCTTGTCCTGGGATAAAGCACAGTTACTTACCGTAACAGGTGTTATCCAGGGACAGCAGGCAGATATTCTTGCAATCACTCTAAAATTGTCCGTACCGGGGCTCCGTCGGTGCCGTCACCCATCAGTCAAGAATATCTGCCTGCTGTCCCTGGATAACACCTGTTACGGTAAGTAACTGTGCTTTTCATGTCCTGGAGCAGCATTTCCATTTCTCAGTCCTTCCGTTCGGTCTGGCTACAGCACCTTCACCAAGGTGATGGTCATGGTGGCAGCACACACATGCATTGTTGGAATTCAGACCCAGGGACGGGAGCTGGCAGGCCTTGAGCTTGTGTAAATGCTCAAGGTCCCACACCAAATCTGCATATGCCATCAGCGGTTGTGAAAATGCTCAAGGTCCCACTCCAAATCTGCATATGCCATCAGGAGTTGTGACTTTCTTCAGCGTCGTGGCAGTAGCTTTCTTCTGCACCAACTGGTAAGCTGCCACCTATGCAGGATAGCAGTACCAGTATTCATTGGGGAGGGGCCTATATAATGGATAGCGGTGCTGGTTTTCATTGGGGGGGGGAGGGAGAAAGAAGGGTGGTGGCTCAAATATGAACCGAGATCTCCATTTATGGGCCATTTTTTTGTCCCCAAAATCTTGGTTTATATTTGAGTATATACAGTACCACTTGTGTGTCCATGCAATCCTGTCAAAGGAAGAATTATTTGGGTAAGTACTGACAGGCTAAGTAGCTATTGAATAAATATATGCATGCTATATAGATTGATTTCAAAAGTAACCTTGTTGGAATATTTTAGATAGCAACTGGATGGCAGCATCAGGAATATTTATTATGCTTTTTTTGTTCATACTTATTAGTGAAAGTAATTTGGCTATGAAAAGTCAAACAAAGCATAGCAGAAAGTTATTTTGGCATGGTAATAAAAGAATAATGTATATTGGTAGTAACTAGAAGGAAATTCAGCATAACCATGCAGTTTTTTTCTGTTTTGTTTTGGCTTTTGGGAACTGGCAGAGATTGGTATAAACGCAATTTTTCCATCACGTACCTCATGGGACTTGTGGCTATAAAAAGGATTTGGAGGATGCTTGCCTTGAAAAGAAAGAAGACGGTCAATTAATCATCTCTTTCCTGAGCCTACTGTTGCAGTAATTCTGCTAAGGTAGTTGAATCTGAGAATATGGGTGGTTAGAGCTACTGTCAAAGCAACAGCTTGTTGGGGGGGGGATTAGTTAAAACTGTTGATTTTGTTTGTTTGCTAATCATGTCTCAGATTTTGCCCAGAAGTGTCTGAGAGAATAATACATTAAAATGTATGTGGTAGTGAAAACTTTGTGGTCTGCATGGATAACCCAATACACAAATGCTAGTTTTGTATATGTTAACAGAGATTACTATTATGTTATGATCCTAGTCCCTTCAAGACAAACATTACTTGTAGATGTTAAATTCATAATACACACATGAAAGGCTCTACCACATGATAAAATGACGGCAATGATCTCGACTGTAGTGATTGAAGCTTTTAGGGCCAGATTCTACTGTATAAATGGTGTTATCCCAGGACAAGCAGGCAGCATATTCTTGACTGATGGGTGACGGCACCGACGGAGCCCCGGTACGGACAATTTTAGAGTGATTGCACTCTAAGAACTTTTAGAAAGTTCTAGCTCGGCCGCACCGCGCACGCGCGAGTGCCTTCCCGCCCGACAGAGGCGCGCGGTCCCTCAGTTTCTTAGTTTCCGCGGAGCTAAGAAGACGCGTTTTCAACGGCTGTTGAAATTTTCTTAACTTGCCTTCCCGCTCGCGTAAACTTTTTGGCTTACATTGCCTTTTTTCTTTCTTTCCATTTTGTTTAAAAAAAAAAAAAAAAAAAAAAACTTTCATTTTTTTCTTCAGTTTTCGGTTTTCCCCGGCGGGGCCTTCTGCCACCATCGAAGCCTCGGCCTTCGATTTGGCGGAAGCCGTTTTTACTTTCATGCCCCCTCAACCGGGTTTTAAAAAGTGCCAGCGGTGTGCTAGGCCTATATCTCTCACGGACCCACACAACTGGTGTTTACAGTGTTTGGGTCCTGAGCATCAGGCCTCTTCTTGCACCCGCTGTGCTACTTTAAAAAAACGGACATTAAAAAATCGCCAAATTCAGCAGCGATTGTTGTTCGGTGCCGAGATGTCCGACCCCGTTCCTTCGACTCCGGCTTCGGCACCGATTCAGTCGGCACCCTCGTCTTCGACGCCGCGTGATTCCACACCGGCATCTCAACAGTCAGGTAAGCCGGCTAAGAAGCCTTCCCCGCTGGAACGTCTTCCGGCCTCGAGTGCAGTGAGTCCAATCCTGCCGCCTGTAAGACGCCAGCGGAAGCGCTCCGCCCCTATAGAGGTGAGTCCCTCGACATCGGGCTCCTCATCTCCGGGGCGTCGAGCGGCACCGCAGGTACCGCAGAAGAAAAAAGCGGTACCGGTGCCATCCCTCGATGACCGCATTACGGCCATCCTTCAGGTGCAGCTTAAGGAGCAATTAGAACGACTCCTTCCTGCTATCATGACACCGAACCTTCCGGTGCCAGTCCGCACCGAGCCACCGGTACCGGTTGTGGATCAACCCGTATCGATACCGGTTGTGGAACCCGTGTTGCCTGCTTCCACTGTCTCGGTACCGCTTCACCTAACCTCATCGGTATCGATGCCAGTCCTTGCACCGGAGCCGAGAGCTCACCATCAATCGGTGCAGACTTCGGCACCGGTGCGACCGATAACTTCTCCTGACTCGGTATCGATGAGGTCGGGTAAGTCGGTGCGCAAAACCCGACACATGCAAACGGCGACACCTGAGTCTCGGGACCATTCTTCCCATGTCAGAGACCCTGATCTGTGGGGAGACTCAGAGGAACCCTTTCTTTATGAAGGCGAATGTTCCTCAGAGGAGGAGGATTCGGCTGTCCCTGACCCATCCTCCAAACAGGCCACTTCCTCTTTCTCTAGTTTTTTGAAAGAGATGTGTGAGTCCTTGTCCATTCCTTTGGAGGCTGAATCCAAAAAGTCTAAAGCTTTTTTGGATGCCCTTGATTTTGATCAGCCTCCAAAGGAATTCTTGAAACTCCCCCTTCATGACATCTTGAGGGAAACTTTCTATAAGAATTTAGAGACTCCTTTAACTGTTCCAGGGGCCCCACGTAAACTGGATTCTCTATATAAGGTAATTCCCATTCCTGGGTTCGACAAACCTCAACTTCCACATGAATCCTTATTTGTCGAATCCACCCTTAAAAAGACTTCAGGAGCCAGTGTATATGCATCTGTCCCTCCTGGCAGAGAAGGAAGGGCCATGGATAAATTTGGTAAGAGGCTCTACCAAAATGCTATGTTGGCAAATAGGGCTGGTAATTATGCTTTTCATTTTTCTTTTTATTTAAAGCATCTCCTTACCACCATGGCTTCTTTCGAAAAATATCTTCCTTCACGAAAGCATCCTGCTTTTCACACATGCTTGTCGTCCCTTCTACAATTACGTAAGTTTATGGTTAGATCCATATATGACACCTTTGAACTAACATCCAGAGCGACAGCAATGTCAGTAGCTATGCGTCGTTTGGCCTGGCTTCGGGTATCCGAGCTTGATGTTAACCATCAAGATCGGTTAGCCAATGCCCCATGCCTAGGGGATGAGCTCTTTGGGGATTCCATGGACTCAACCACACAAAAGCTCTCTGCTCATGAGACGCGCTGGGATACCCTGCTCAAGAATAAAAAGAAGCCTCCTCCGCCAAGACCATATAGGCAGCAATCGGCCTATCAACGCCGCTTCACAGCTCGTCCATTGCCTACCACTGCTCAGCAACCTAGGCGTCAGAGGCAACAACAACGTCAGCCTCCCAGACAACAGCAGCAGCAACAAGCTGTAAAACAACCTCCTCAGCAAAAGTCACAGCCCTTTTGACTTCATTCTCCACAGTATAGCCAGTATCCCTATTCCTGCTCTCCTGCCTCAGCCTATAGGAGGTCGACTTTCTCTGTTCCTCAGCCGGTGGGAAGTAATCACATCGGACCAATGGGTCCTCAACATCATCCGCCACGGCTACTCTCTCAACTTTCAGACTCTTCCACCTCAAAGCCTGCCAAAAGAGTCTGCTTTGAACAGTCCTCAATCGGCCCTCCTTATTCAGGAGGTCCAATCCCTCCTCCTTCTGAACGCTATAGAGGAAGTTCCTCTAGATCAAAAGGGGCAGGGATTCTACTCCCGTTACTTTCTAGTTCCCAAAAAGACAGGAGATCTCAGACCCATCCTAGATCTTCGCGATCTCAACATTCATCTAGTAAAAGAAAAATTCAAGATGCTTTCTTTAGCCATCCTTTATCCCCTTCTAAATCAAAACGACTGGCTATGCTCCCTCGATCTCAAAGAGGCTTACACTCACATACCGATCAATGTAACCTCAAGACCATATCTCCGATTCATGATCAATCATTGTCATTACCAGTACAAGGTGCTGCCCTTCGGTCTTGCCTCATCTCCAAGGGTATTCACCAAATGTCTCATTGTGGTAGCGGCATTTCTACGCTCTCACCACCTGCATGTATTTCCTTACCTGGACGACTGGTTGATCAAAGACACATCCGCTCAAGCAGTCCTTCTGGCCACCAACCAAACCATCCAGTTTCTACAACTTCTGGGATTCGAGATCAATCTACCCAAATCTCATATCATTCCCACTCAGAGACTGCAATTCATTGGAGCGATCCTGGATACACTCCTAATGAGAGCTTTCCTACCATCCAATCGTCTCCAGACTCTTCAGTCTCTATGTCACCAGGTGCTTCCACTGCCGTCCATCTCAGCAAGACAAATGATGGTACTCTTGGGGCACATGGCATCCACAGTTCATGTCACACCTCATGCCCGTCTTCACCTGCGCACTCCTCAATGGACCCTTGCTACCCAGTGGTCCCAAGCGTCGGATCCTTGCTCACGACACATATCTGTGACATCATCTCTGCGTCAGTCTCTTCAATGGTGGTTGGTATCCTCAAATCTATCCAGAGGTCTTCTGTTCCATCAGCCTCCTCATCAACTAGTCATCACCACCGACGCCTCTCTGTACGCATGGGGAGCTCACTTGAACGAGTTCCAGACTCAAGGTCTTTGGTCAGCCCAGGAAAGGAAGCATCAAATCAATTTCCTGGAACTCAGAGCGATGTTTTACGCCCTCAAGGCCTTCCAACACCTTCTCTTTCCTCAGGTCCTTCTGTTGTGCACAGACAATCAGGTTGCGATGTACTACATCAACAAACAGGGTGGGACAGGCTCTCGCCTTTTATGCCAGGAAGCCCAGCAGATCTGGACTTGGGCCATAGATCATCATCTCTTCCTCAAAGCTATTTACATTCAGGGAGCTCAGAATTCTTTAGCGGACAAACTCAGCAGAATTCTCCAACCTCACGAGTGGACACTCGATCCCGTAACTCTGCAGTCTATCTTCGATCAATGGGGCACTCCTCAGATAGACCTCTTTGCAGCTCCTCACAATCATCAGCTGCCCCTATTCTGCTCCAGACTTTACTCTCCGCACCGTCTAACAGCAGATGCTTTTCTCCTCGACTGGTCGAATCTGTTCCTGTACGCCTTCCCTCCTCTGCCTCTCATGTTGAGAACCTTGTTCAAGCTCAAGAGGGAACGAGCCACCATGATTCTGATTGCTCCGAGGTGGCCCAGGCAACATTGGTTCTCCCTTCTACTTCAACTCAGTTCCAGGGAACCTTTTCTTCTTCCTCTGTTTCCTTCTCTGCTTACGCAACAGCAGGGAACCCTTCTGCATCCCAACCTCCAGTCTCTACACCTGACGGCTTGGTATCTCTCGGGCTGAACGCGACTGATACTCTTTTGTCTCAGCCCGTTCGTTCCATTCTGGATGCCTCCAGGAAACCAGCCACTCTACAATGTTACCATCAAAAGTGGACGAGATTTTCTTCCTGGTGTCTTCTTCATCATCTTGATCCCACCTCCCTGGCAGTGGAGACGTTGTTAGATTATCTTCTTTCTTTGTCTAACTCTGGCCTGAAGTCCTCTTCCATCAGGGTCCACCTCAGTGCCATTGCAGCTTTTCATGAGCCAGTCCATGGAAAACTTCTTTCAGCTCATCCCCTGGTGTCCAGGTTCATGCGTGGGCTTTTCAATGTTAAACCACCTCTTAAAGCCCCTCCGGTTATCTGGGATCTCAATGTGGTTCTTTCAGCTTTAATGAAACCTCCATTTGAACCTTTAGCTACTTCTCCTTTCAAGTTTCTCACTTGGAAAGTACTTTTCCTTATTGCTCTTACCTCTGCCAGGAGAGTCAGTGAGCTTCATGCACTGGTTGCAGATCCACCTTTTACGGTTTTTCACCATGACAAGGTGGTTCTGCGTACACATCCAAAGTTTCTCCCCAAGGTTGTTTCTGAATTTCATCTCAACCAATCCATTGTTCTACCGGTTTTCTTTCCAAAACCTCATTCTCATTCTGGGGAACAAGCTCTGCATACTTTGGATTGTAAAAGGGCTCTTGCTTACTATCTGGAGCGTACGAAACCCCACAGATCAGTTCCCCAGCTTTTTCTGTCCTTTGATCCGAATAAATTGGGACGCCCTGTTTCTAAACGTACGTTGTCTAATTGGCTGGCAGCGTGCATTTCATTCTGTTATGCTCAGACCGGACTGACACTGGAAGGTTCTGTCACGGCCCATAGAGTCAGAGCAATGGCAGCATCTGTAGCTTTCCTCCGTTCCACTCCTATTGAGGAAATCTGCAAGGCTGCTACGTGGTCCTCAGTCCATACTTTTACATCTCATTATTGTCTGGATGCTTTCTCCAGACGGGATGGACATTTCGGCCAATCTGTTTTGCAAAATTTGTTTTCCTAATGGCCAACCTTCCCTCCATCCCTCTTTTTGTTAGCTTAGAGGTCACCCATCAGTCAAGAATATGCTGCCTGCTTGTCCTGGGATAAAGCACAGTTACTTACCGTAACAGGTGTTATCCAGGGACAGCAGGCAGATATTCTTGCGTCCCACCCACCTCCCCGGGTTGGCTTCTTAGCTGGCTTATACTAACTGAGGGACCGCGCGCCTCTGTCGGGCGGGAAGGCACTCGCGCGTGCGCGGTGCGGCCGAGCTAGAACTTTCTAAAAGTTCTTAGAGTGCAATCACTCTAAAATTGTCCGTACCGGGGCTCCGTCGGTGCCGTCACCCATCAGTCAAGAATATCTGCCTGCTGTCCCTGGATAACACCTGTTACGGTAAGTAACTGTGCTCTCTAGTTAGGCACTGCTAGTCACCCTAATTGAGGCCACCTAGCAGCACCTAACTAAAATCCGTGTCTAACCTAAATTGGTTCAATTAGCTTAAATGGTGTGTTGATTTACCATGCCATTGAAGTTATTTAAATAATTCATTTAAAAAATTAGACACTGAATTCTGCATGGCATGTAATAACACCTAAGTTGAGGCACCTTCCAACGCCTACCTGAAAAGTAGGCATGGTTAAAGACAGAGAATAGGCATAGTTGACTTGGGTGTCTTGAGTTAGGCGCCAGTAAATTAGGTGTAAAACCTGACCTTCTAGGACACCTAGCAATGCTTACTAAGCACACCGAGGCATCACTAAGTTGGATTCTATAAACGGCACCTAGCGGTTGATTGATAACCGTGCCAAGCGGGACCTACATTATAGGTGCGCTTAGAATCTGGCCCTTAGTGTGTTTTGTTTGCTTGGAATGTGGTATAAATACTGCTGCTTTTTACTACCTACACAATGTTCTGATATTTAGGATAATGGTGTTACAGGCAGTATATTTTAAAGAAAATATTTTATACTAATGCCATGTCCAGATTACAGTGAAATGTTTAGATGCCTTTCAGGACAAATCACTATTTTTCTTTCTTTGAGTATATATACAGTACTAGTTTTATTTTGCAAGCCCTGAAAAAGCTTCACTTATGTGAGCATAACAAATTATAATAGAATATTGCTTGTCATGTTATAGCTTTATACAGAACTATAAATGCAAATATGTACAATCCATATCTGTTATCTCATACAGCCATCTTCATAGTCTGAGTAAGTCACATAGTCAGTCTCTTTACTTCCTAGTTTTCAGCCAGTCTTTGATTTCTGTTTGAGAGCTTGCTAAATGTGAGCAGGTTTAATAGTTTTGAGTAGAAGAGGGGACCACGGGCATAAAGGAACTTAGAGCTGTGACCTGGAGAGCCCTTTCCTGCTAGGCCACTGAGGCCCCTTCCACCAAGCTGCAGTGAAGAGGAAATATTATTGAGGAGGCTGGAAGAAAGAAAGAAAAAAAACTGGATGGATGTTGAATGGGGAATGAAGGAAAACAGTAAAGGGTCCTTTTATCAAGCTGCGGTAGGGGTGTAACGCGCATAATACCGCGCGTTAAACCACTTGCCGCTAATGCCTGCATTGAGCAGGCTTTAGTTTTTGAGCTGGCCGCAGGGATTAGCGCGTGATAAAATGTCCGAAACGCTAACCCCGCTAGCGCGGCTTGATAAAAGGACCCCTAAATGTGAAACGGTGGGGACAAGGAGTAGCACAATAATATGTCACCTAACTTGAGTCATTGTGTTTTAAATGCAATTCTTGAGGGTTATTCACTGATACAATCTTTCCTTCTTTTCCTTAGTGCCCTGAATGATGTGCTGCTCCGTGCAGAAAACAGAACATCAGTACTAGTGTTTTCACTGTGGAGAGGTGGACTTTTGGGAGAAGAAAGTCCAGTTATGATTTGTTTGCAAAGCAACATGGGAAATGATCCAAAGCACATCCTGTACAATGCTTTCTGGAGCAAGCATATTGAGAAATATGTTGAAACCTTTGATTATCATTGTAACAAAAATGAAATTATTTTCTTGTCTTTATTTGTTTACATTCACTAAAAGATTTTCAATATACCAGACAGAATTGGATGTAGTGAACTGCATATATTTTGTTTCTGTTAGTAGTTCCATATTTTCAGCATTCCTGCTGACAAACCAGAACATCTACAGTGTTCCAACATCTGAGAGAAAGTTGGCGCATGAAAGTAAGAGGAAATTTGTGCTGACTTATATAGCTCAAATTGCAATGTTTGATTGTCATGTTATCTGAAACAAGTGTTAGCTAATTTGGTTTATTTGGCATGGAATACTGTAAAATGAACACAATGCTAAATGTTTGCATTAGTAATGTTTTTGCTTTATTGATAGATTTTGTTTTGAGGAGATCTGGACTAGTCTTTTAGCCTGCTTTACTGCTGCTGCTTATGTTGATGGAGCAAGGCCTCCCATACATTACTTGACAGGCATTTTTAACCCTCTTACTGATACTTTAGCATCAGAAGTCACAGTGGCAGCCATCTGAGTCCCCCACCCCCAACAGCTGCATCTAGAAATATGATAAATGTACCCTTTGAGTCACCACTTGAGCAAAATCTGGATTTTTTTTGTTACAGTTATGGCTTTTTTGTGATGTTAATTTCCTTTTTTATTATAAATGATATCTGACATCAAATTAATTTTACCAAAGTACAGTTATCATAAACAGTTGGTTTGAGCGAACATCAAAAGCAAGCTGCAGTCACAAAGAATATGGATTTTATCATTTCATGAACTCTCAAATATTAAATCTAAATCCAGTCTGCACCAAAGGTCGTAGTGCTTGAAACCAAGTTGCCTTTTCATCAGGGCTTGGTATATTTCTACCTATTGACTGAAGCACGGATGGCCATTTGATGTTGGGCTAATCAGCATTTCCCATCCTGTTGAGAGAGCTAAGCTAGCAGTATTATTTGAAAAGGCTCACAATTTAATTTTCACAATAATATAACCATTCATGTAGCTGAACACATCAAAGTATGTAGCAGCTGACAACAATCAATAAACACATTTGGAATCTGGGAGGGGTTGTTGCAGACTGAGTTCATGAAATGGTAATTAGCATTAAAATTAAATTCTGATTCCACTTGGGGCTAGATTCACTAAAGTCCACAGATCGATCCTATTCGTGTCCTATCCGTTTCCGAGTCATTCTGGCCGATCGATTCAGTAAAGCTTGTCCATGCAAATGATCAAATCGTAAACACACCCCCATTCATGCACATGTCTCGCTGTAACATCGATCGACGCGCGTGCGCACTGTATCCCTTTTGGTTTTGAAGCATATAACGCATGCGCTAGCTCTTTAGGACTTCACTGCATAGAAATGGGGCGGGGTTTAATCACGGATGTGCCTACTGCAAAGCATTGTTGTCGTAAAAAATGCAATATAAGAACTATTTTTTATCAACCGCTATTTTTCTTAAGTGTTGTTGCAAGCTGTATAAGCTATGACCGTAGCTTTTTGAGAAATTTGTTGAAGAGGTTTAAGGAGAAAAAGCATCGGAGGTTTATGAGCAAGCTGTGGAATTCTTCGAGTTTGTCCTTTTTTTACGGATCGATCTCAAAGTTTATTGTGCGCTTCCAAACAGCTTAACATTTCTCTCAGGAAAAGAACTGTTAAGTTGCTAGAAGGCACAACAGTTAACAGCAGTTGAATGCGCTGGGATCACGCACTGTTATATACAGCCTACGAATCCCAGGAGGCTCTTTCTGCCGTGAAGCATGAAGTAACCAAAGGCGACCCCGTGACGTCAGATGCACGTGACAATCTAGCTGGAAGGAAGGGGGGAGGGATAGCTTGCCCTTAAAAGTTATTTTTGATTTTTTTTTAAATTTGGCATTGATATATGAAATGTACAATGCGCAAGGAGAGCACAGGGGTAATCCGCAATTTTCTCGCCATGCGCATTACAAATCTGAGATTCACTCCCGTGCTTGCAACGCATTAAAAAAAATTTTTTTTCAAATATTTCTAACGCTTATGTACATGAAAGTTTACATATATTTAAAGTTTAGATATATTTTGGATTTTTTGCGGGGTAGATATATATATTTTTATGGGGTTCTTAACATACACGTGGCAGTTGCTAGGCAGGAATAGTCGGCGAGGATGTAAAGCGACTGGGTCCTCAGCAGTCAAAACTTTTTGGAACGGAAAGGCCAGTCGGTTTGGACAAAATGGTTTCATGAATCGAGGCCTTAAGAAATTTACATGCCTTTTTACTCATTTGCATGCGCAGATCAGATAGGGTGCGGATGGGGTTAGTGAATCGAGCTGTAGTAGGAAAGTGAGCGCAAACTGAGCGGTATACGATCGATTTGCTTAGTGAATCTAGCCCTTTGTTCTGAGTCTGCAATTGCAAAAACTAATTTAAGGAGTATGGATGTGCTTTTGTTCTGAAATGAAACAATTTGTATTACGTTTTCAAAATGACATGGAAAATAAAATGAATGAAATTAATTTTGTTTAGTTTATTCAGTTTTAATGTGTGCTCAAACTTGGAAACAATTTTAAAACAAAGTACATATTAAGTAGTATATACATGCCTTCCCTGCATGTATATTTCTATTTTGACAATTACCCCAGTGAATTTATGCACTTACATTTATATTTGCTTTTGACTATGCACACATTCTCTAGCTTAGTATAGGAATATCTTCTCAAACACCTTTCCTGAAAATAACTGCTCAATCTAGGTAAGTTTTGTACTTATGTGCAATTTCAGAAGCACCTATGTCTTCACATAAAAACAAGCTTCATATATTTAAGTGGCTTTTAAAATTGCCCTTTTAGTGGGCACTAAATTGGAGAAAATGGGGGAAAATGAAAAAAGTTGAAAATTGTACGCAATTCATTTTAGGTGCTGCAAAGAGGCACATCTGGCACAGATTCTCTAATTGCTTTTAAGATTTTAGTTTGTCATAATTATTATGTTTATTTTAACTCATGTGAACCATTTAGTTTTTAGGCGGTATAGAAAAATTTTAAATAAATAAATAATAGCTCAAGGGTGCATCTAAGCTTTTATAGAATATTAGGATGAGGGTAAATAAAAAACTAAAGGCAAATACATTTAACGGGTTTAATGGAAGTAACTGTGAGTAATTGAACATATCACTTTTCTACATAGTCCCCATGCAAGACAACACATTTGTTGTATTGTTCAACGAGCTTCTGCATTTCTACAGAAAAGTTTTTGCATGCTCCTGAAGCAAGATGGGCACCGCTTTCTTTACTTCATCATGCTTTGTCATTTGCTCTCCGGGTCTCAGTGATGCAATGTCTCATCACCGATGACAATTCTCTGCAGAATGCTCAGATCTTCTTCATATCGTCTTAGGAACTGGGTCACAACCTCCACACGCTGTTGCTTGTGCAGATCAGTAAGCTCTTTGGGAACCCATCGTGCGCAGACTTTCCTGTATCCCAAGTCAACATGCATTATGGCACATGCAGATTCACGGCCGATAACCAAATTTTGCCGACAATTGAGACACTGTTAGCCATCAGTCTTCTCTAATCAAGGTGTCCACACTATCATAGTGCTCTTGTGTGTGTGATGTTGATGGGCAACCAGAACAACCGTCATTGGTTACACCTGTTTTTCCCACTTTAACCCTTTTTACCCACTCATAAATCTTTCGTTGATTCATGGTGCTATGTCCATACTGGGTCAATATCCCAGTCTCTTTTTTCTTGACCTTTTCTGAAACCAGCCCGAACTTTGAGTAGTTCTTGTTCAGTTGTATGATTGGAGCCTTCATTGTACTATTTTCAGCAATATTTTGCTGGCATGTGGAATTAATGCAATTGTTCTGTAGTTACAGTCCTTGGTTTTCGGTTTAGGTATAAACAGTGATCTCCAATTGGTTGGCCATGTTTTTTTTTCCTTCCAAATCTGTTGACACAGTTGAGTGAGGGCCATGATAGCACCTTTGGAGCCTTTTATTAAAGCTTTAATCACTGCTGTGACTTCTTTTAAAATATCTGGTTCTTTGACGTCAGTTTCCAGTTCAAGTTCCCCAGTTATCCTCATTGCCTTGTTTGTATAAATTTTCCGTATATTCTTTCCATCTCTTTTTAACGCTTTCTGGCCTAGAAACTTGTATTTGAATATATCAGTGTTAGTATTACTAAGTAACAGAGTTTAAATTTATTTCGGGGGGGGGGGGGGGTTAATTGGAAAATCTGAGTTGTGCTTTGAAAACTCTACTGGCTCTATTAAGTGCCACGGTTCTCAACCTTGGGATAGACTAGGAGGCACCCCTAGGTTTTAAGACTGCTTTAGTGAATACCTAGGAGAGAGATTTGCATTCAATTGGTCTGTGGTGTATGCATGTTTATGCCATTCATATTCATTGTCATCTTGCAACCCTAACTGGCTAGGTTAAGGCAGTGCTTCTCATCCCCGGCCTCAGGGCCAGCCGGCCTTTCTGGATAGTTACAGTAAACACGCATAAAAGATTTGCATACTGATGAGGCAATGCGTGTAAATCTATCTGAAGACTCTTTGGTCTGGATATGCTGAAAACCCGACTGGGTTAAGGAATGCCTTCGGCCTGAGGGTCAGGAGAAGGTTGAGAATCGCCGCAGCTGGAGTAAACAGCCAGCGGTTTTTGACGGCCGCGTTCCGCGCTCGCGGCTCTTTAAGAGGTGACAGATTACGTCAGGGCTCGCGCGTGGGGCATTGTGGGGCCGGAGGAGGAAACGCCATTTTCAGTGCGGGAGCCGGTCGGGCAGGGCGAGCGCAGAGACGGGGGCCTTCGTCAGCGGCATGAGGAAGCCAGTGGCCGCTCAGAGCTGATAGGGCGGCGCCTCCTGCTTCTGCCTCGGTGTTGTCGTCGCTTCGCTCTCTGACGCGCGCTCTGTCCGCCCATCCTCCTCCCCGTGCCGGGAAGGGGCGGACAGGCGGCGGCCCATCTCTCTCTCTCTCTCTCCGGCTCCCGGCGTCAGCACCTCGGTGGCGGAGAAGGCGCTAAGAGGAGGAGGAGGAGGACTCGGCTGCGGTCCCTCAGTCTCGGAGGAGGTTCAGCAGCCACACCGGAACGGTGAGTGACGCACGGGCGGTGCTGAGGGTGGGAGCGAGTGAGACGAACGCTGGGGGGGGGGGGGGGGGGACTGAAGGGACGGAGGTGGGATGAGAGGCGGCGGTGACAGGGCTGCGAAATGGTTAGGAGGGAGAAGGGGGCAATGGAGTGGATGGGGGTGGGCAGTAGGGAGCAACCAGGGTCTCTCTTGAGGGAATCGGTGGGGCCACACCCGCTGCTGCTGGCATGGGTACCGCGCCCCTCTTATGGCGTTTGCTATTCCGCCTGGGGAGGGGGAGGGGGGGGAATCTTAGCCTTTCACAATCAGCCCTGTGACCTCGGCCAGGTAGCCGCAGACCCTCCCTGTGCTGTGTTGTAAGGAGACCCGCATCGCGTGCGCTAGTCCTAGGCCAAGTTTCCCTTCGAGCAGAGTGTGCATGTACGCTGTCGATTCCTACACAGAGACGAGGGAGCCTCTGGTTTTCCACTGATGTAAAATTCCCTTGTCTGTGTCACCGGCTTTTTGTGTTGTGGCTCGGATTGTGATTGTGAAGCTGGGGCTGTGCGCTTCATGCTAATGAGCTCATTAGAGAGGAGTTCGCGCAGGAAGACTGGAGAACAAAGCGGGGAGATGAACACCAATGTGATTCTCTCATCCCAAGGTGATGACAGGCCGTATTTAAGTAGGTTGTTCAGTATCTTTGATGATGAAACTTTAAAGATGGCTCAGGCAGTTCCTTATTTTATGTTAAAGCTGAGTTTTTTTTTTTTTTAAACAAGGTTACTGCAGTTAGGAGTCTTATAATGGGAAGTTAGTAAATATCTCCAGCTATATCTTGGGTATTAGCTAATGTTAAAAGCTATATTGTACTTAGCTCTACAGTTATGTATGTTGGCTCCAGAAATAGGATCCCATTCCTATTTGTGTAAAATCGGAAAGAAATTCTGTGAACTGAGTGCATTTCTTACCTTTTATGTAGGATTTGCTATTTCAATCAAATGGTTTTTTTGCAGACTGCATGCCTCTGCAATTGTAATTTAGTTCTATTCTTTGAAGCGGTTGTTTCTTTGAAGATTCATACCCTGCTGATATTTAATCAGTTGTAAATGTACATTAACCTCTTTTGATTTTTTTTTCACTGCTGCCTTGGAGCAGATTCTTGTCTTTTTTTTTTTTTTTTTTACCCTTACTTCTACAAAGCCAGAAAGAGCAAATTTGCTCTAATTTTCTCCCTTAAATATGTGTCACAGTTCTATCAATTTCTGAATTAGTTTATGAAGAAGTGCATGGAGGTGGTTTTTGGATTACGGTATTTAATGTTTCAGCTTAGACTTTCTAAGAACATAAAGAATAGCCTTACTGGTTCTAGCCCAGTATGTCATCACTGACCAATTCAGGTCACTAGTACCTGGCAAAAATCCAAATAGTAGCAACATTCCATACTACTGATCCAAACCTTTCTTAAAACCAGCTATGTTAACCACTCTTACCAAAACCTTTCCAGAGCTTAACTATTATCTGAGTAAAAAAGATTTCCTCCTTTTGGTTTTAAAAGTATTTTGCCGTAACTTCAATTGTCCCCTAGGCTTTGTAATTTTTGACAGAGTAAAAAATCGGTCTACTTCTATTCGTTCTACACCATTCAGGATTTTGTAGACTTTAATCATATCTTTCTTCAGCCCTTCCTTGGTTGCTCTTCTTTGATCCTTTTCTAGTTTCGCTATATTTTCTTTAGATAAGGTGACTAGAATTGAACACAATACTCAAGGTGAGGTCACACCATGGAGCAATACAGAGGTATTATAACATTCAAAGGGCTAGATTCACTAAAGCAGAGGTAGGGAACTCTGGTCCTCAAGAGCCGTATTCCAGTCGGGTTTTCAGGATTTCCCCAATGAATATGCATGAGATCTATTTGCATGCACTGCTTTCAATGCATTGGGGAAATCCTGAAAACCCGACTGGAAAACAGCAATTGATTCACTATCAAGTTGAATGATTTGTCTGGAAATGCAAATCATTTGCATGCAAACTCTGACTTAAAAACGATTGAGTCGGGGCAGACCTTGATAGCAGTGACAGGAGAAGCAGCCTCCTGTCACTGCTGTCTGGGTTTCTGCTGGCTTAAAATTAAAAAAAAAAAAAAAAATCAGGCCCCTGATGCATCATGTGATGCATGGGGAGGGGCCTAAGGCCCTGATTGGATGAGGTGCCTCAGGCTCCTCCATTGGGAGGGGCCTGTGGCACCTCAGCCAATCAGGGACTTCCTTAGGGAGGAGTCTAAGGAAGTCCCTGATTGGCCCTTATTTGGTCAGACGATCTTTGACTGGGTGACCAGAGAATTGGATAGAGGATGTGTGCTAGATGTGATATATTTAGATTTTAGCAAAGCCTTTGACAGTGTTCCACATAGACGTCTAATAAATAAACTGAGTGCCCTTGGGATGGGTCCCAAAGTGACGGGCTGGGTTAAGAACTGGTTGAGTGGAAGGCAACAGAGATCACTCTGAGGAAATGGATGTCACCAGTGGTGTGCCTCAAGGTTCTGTTCTTGGGCCTGTTCTTTTTAACATTTTTATAAATGATATTGCTGAAGAGTTGGGTAAGATTTGCTTCTTTGCAGATGATACCAAAATCTACAATAGAGTAGAAACGCCGGATGGTGTGAATAATATGAAGAAAGACCTGGTGAAGAATGGTCTGAAATTTGGAAACTAAAATTTAATGCTAAGAAATGCAAGGTCATGCATTTCTGCTGCAAAAACCCGAGGAAACGGTACAGTTTAGGGGGTGAAGAACTTATGTGTATAACAAAAGAGCGGGACTTGAGTGTGATTGTATGTGATGATCTTAAGGTGGCCAAACAGGTTGAAAAGGTGATGGAGAAAGCTAGAAGAATGCTAGGTTGCATAGGGAGAGGTATGGCCAGTAGGAAAAAGGAGGTATTGATGCCCCTGTATAAGACTTTGGTGAGAACTCATTTAAAATATTGTGTACAATTCTGGAGGCCACACCTTCAAAAAGATATAAAAAAAGATGAAATCTGTCGGTCCAGAGGAAGGCTACTAAAATGGTGTGTGGTCACCACCATAAGGCGTATGGGGAAAGACTTGACGATCTCAATCTGTATACTTTGGAGGAAAGGCGGGAGAGGGGAGATATGATAGACGTTTAAATGCCTATGTAATGTAAATGCGCATGAGTCGATTCTCTTTCATTTGAAAGGAAACTCTGCAACGAGAAGGCATAGGATGAAGTTAAGAGGTGATAGGCTCCAGAGTAATCTAAGGAAATAATTTTATACAGAAAAGATGGTAGATGCATGGAATAGTCTCCCGGAAGAGGTGGTGGAGACAGACTGTGTCTGAATTTAAGAGGACCTGGGATAGGCACGTGGGATCTCTCGGAGAGAGAAAGAGATAATGGTTACTGCGGATGGGCAGGCTAGATGGGTCATTTGGCCTTTGTCTGCCATCATGTTTGTCATCCTCTTCTTTTTAAAAAAAATAATTCCTAGCATTTGCATTTTTGGTCGCCACTGCCATACATTGAGCAGAAGGTTTCATCATATTGTCCACAATGACACCCAGATCTTTTTCTTGGGCACTAACCCACAAGGTGGACCCTAGCATTGGGTATCTAACTATATGATTTGGGTTATTTTTTCCAGTGTGCATCACTTTGCATTTGTCCACATTAAATTTCTTCTGCCATTGAGAGACATGGCCATTTAACCCTACCCTCTGTTTTCTGTCCAGTAACCAAATCCTAATCCGCAACTGAACATTGCCTCCTATCCTATGACTCTTTAATTTTCTCAGGATCCTCTCATGTGGAACTTTGTCAAAAGCTTTCTAAAAATCTAGATACACTACATCAACCAGCTCACCTTTAACTACATGTTTATTCATACCTTCAAGGAAGTCATACAAATTGGTGAGGCAAGATTTCCCTCGGCTGGCACTGTCTCATTAAATTATGTTTGTCTACGTGTTTCACAATTTTTATTTTTTTAATAATTGTTTCCACCATTTTGCCTGGCACTGATGTTGGGCTGTAATTTCCCAGATCTCCCCTGGAACCCTTTTAAAAAATCGACGTAACATTGGCCACCCTCCAATCTTCAGGCATTACAGACGATTTTAGTGACAGGTTACAGATTTACTAATAGCAGGTCAGCAATTTCATGTTTTAGTTCTTTCAGTACCCTGGGATATATACCATCAGGTCCAGGTGATTTATCACTCTTAACTTGTTGATTTGGCTTAGTATTTTTTTTAGTTTCACCGAGATTTCTTTCAATTCTTCTACCTTGTCACCCTTGAAAACCATTAACATTTCAGATAGATCTCTTACATATTCTTATGTAAAGACCGAAGAAAAGAATTAATTCATTCTCTCTATGGCCTTATCTTCCTTGAGCAACCCCTTTTGCTCCCTGATCATCCAGTGGTTCCACAGATTCCCTCACAGGTTTTCTGCTTCTGATATACCTAAAAAAAATTGTTTCTTTGAGTTTTTTGCCTCTTTGGCAAGTTTCTCTTCATATTCTTTTTTTTTTTTAGCTTGCTTTATCAATGCATATAACTTGCCGTTTCTTATTTTGAGGGTCATTTACTAACATTAATGGATGTTTGTTATAAGATTCATCACCTAAAACGGGGGTCTCCAAACTTTTCGCCACGAGGGCCACATTGGGTACTTCAGCACTTTTCAGCAGGCTATAGTAAAAAAAAAAAAAAGATTTAATTCTAGATATGAGTTTTTTTTATTGAAAGCAGAAAATTTTATAAACTAATTAGAGTATGTGAGATTAAATTATATTAATGACAACAAACTCTCAGCAAATTCTCATATTTTCATCACAAATGATAATAAAACCATTAATATGAATAATGGAACTGTTTGTTTTTAAAATCTTATTAAATTGAGGATCAAATTTTGAAATGCTAATTACAAGTAGGAACTTCAAATGTTTATCAGATAAATTTGCCCTGTATTTTGAATTGATCAACTTTTCTCTTTCCCATCCATGTAAATAAAAAACCTGTAAAAAGAATAAATTTATAAATAATTATAAGAACATAAGAAATGGCTTCGCCGGATCAGACTCTAGGTCCATCCAGTCCGGCGACCCGCACCCGCGGAGGCCAAGCCAGGTGTTCCCTGCTGAGAAACCTTGTTTACTCGTATCCCCCAATGTGATTTGCAAGAAGGTGTGCATCCAACTTGCTCTTGAATCCCAGAAATTATTAAAATCACAAGAACTCCATACAAGCAAATATGTGAATAAGTGAATACAAACTTTTAAATTTAAATTTTTGCAATTACAAATTTAATATTACACTGCACCACTGCAAGTATTCTTATGGACAATTAATCGTAACGACTAGTAACAAACTTCCACATTCAATTTAAAGATTAGTCACAGCACCAGAGCTACCTACAATGCTGCGATTTGACACTTTCGATTGAGGCCGAACCACTACGAAGAAATACCACGAAGAATACAACTTCGATTCAGTATTAAATAATGTTGTGAATAATATTAATATTAAGATATTATGGAATATCAATATACTGTACTTTGAACACAATTTTAACTAATGCACTTGAAATCTATCAACACCCCATGTTCTGGGTTTTTGGGGTATTTTTGTGGATTCTCATTGGAAAATTAGTCCATTTGGCACATTTCTGCACAATTTTTCCATGGGCTGGATATGGCCCACGGGCTGTACTTTGGCAACTCCTGACCTAAAATGACCCTGTTTCTGTTGTCGGAGCTTTGTTTCAGTAGACTCTACTGATAAATTTTAATCTTGATGCAGAAATAATTTTTTGTTCTACATTTGTCCTTTGTACCCCTGATAACCCAAAATTTTCTTAAGTCTGGTCTGTACCTAAGGAAAAACTGTATATAATGTTTAAACAATATGAGATTTTTGGCTTCATTTTTTTTCCTTTATTTTAAACACACAACATTTTTATTTTTCACAAAACAAAATGGCCCTCTTAAAGGCATAGGAAGTTCTGCACTACATTGCCAACAAGACGTACTTGGTTTGTTAGGCTTCTCGTGCTTGACTGGCATCATGATGGTGCTTGGAGCTGCAGCTGAAACTAGATTTGAATTGAGGTCTGTAGGCAAGCTATATTTGGCCTTTGGCATTCTGTTGATGGGGTGTAAAAAAAAAAACACCCAACAGTTTGTCAGTTTGAAGTACAGTACTGGGTTCCAGCCTCAGTAAAACTCTATCTATAATCAGAAGTGTGAGCAGTGGAGCCCTAGAATTACATGACAGGAGACAGTTGATATTTTTTTGTTTGACATACCATTTCTGTGCAGCTTTAGTAGTATGGGCTTAATATAAATTCAGCAGTTGGTTGTTCAGTATGTCCTTAATCTAAATTTTACTTTTTTCTTGCACAGCCATCAGTGACTTTCAAGTATTTGGAAACTTCTACTTCATTAGGCCTACCATTAAAACGTAAAAAAAAACCCCATAGGCCATATGGTCTTTTATCTTCCTTAATTTTTTTTTTAATTAAATTTAGTCTGTCTGTCCGTGCCATCTACTTTCCTTTCACATACAAAAATCCATTGTACTTGTCCCAAGCTTTCTTGAATCAGATACAGTTTTTAACTTGAAGCCATTCCATGTATTTACTATCTTTTCTGTGAAAGTATCTTCTGAGTCTATCCCCTTTCACCTTCATCCTATGCCCCCTCATTCCAGAGTTTCCTTTCAATTGAAAGACTTGCCTCATGTATTTATGCCATGTAGGTATTTAAAGGTCTATCATATCTCCTGTCTTTTCTTCCAAAGTATATATCTTGAGATCTATAAATCTGTCCCCATATATTTTGACTAAGACCACTGACCATTTTAGTAGCCATCTTCTGGACTCCATTCTAGTTATATCTTTTTGAAGGTACAGTCTCCAGAAATGTACATAACTTTCTAAATGGGGTGTCACTAGAATCTAATACAGGGGCAACATCTCCCTTTTTCTTACTGGTCATTCTTCTCCTTATGTATCCAAGCTTCTTTCTAGCTTTCTTCATTGCCTTTTCTACCTGTTTGGCCACCTTAAGGTCATTGCATATGATTACAGTACATCCAAGTTTGCTGCTTCTTTTTTTTTTTTTTTTTTGCACCAATGTTCTTTAACTCCCAAACTGTACTGTTCCCTCAAGTTTTTGCAGCCCAAATGCATGACCCTGCATTTCTTAGCTTTAAATCTTAGCTGCCAAATTCTGGACCATTCTTCAGGCTTGTCTAGGTCCTTCCTCATATCATCTACACCATTGGGGATGTCTACCCTATTGCAGATTATCCCAGGACAAGCAGGCATGATATTCTCACATGTGGGTGACGTCATCTACGGAGCCCCAGCGCGGACAGCTTTTCAAGCAAACTTGATTGAAGTTTCAAATTTGCTATGCTGCACCACGCATGTGCATGCCTTCTTGCCCACTAGAGGGCGCATCCCCACCTCGTGGTCCTCAGTTCAGTTTTTTCCGCAGAGCCAGAAGCCCTGTGGAATTTGTGCTCTTCTAATTTGCCTTCTGACACCGCGGCTGAGTGGTTTTTTCTCGGTTGCTGTGCTTAATTTGTGTTTTTATTTTGTTCGTGTTTCTTTTTTCGTAAAAAAAAAAAAAAATACAATTTTTCTTTCGGCTCCGGGGGCTCCCGGTAGCCGCGGCCGCGGGACCTCGTTCGTTCCCGGCCGGTTTTTGGGCTCATGTCCCGTCCCTTGACGGGCTTTAAAAAGTGCACCCGGTGCGATCGGCTGCTTTCCATCACCGATCCCCACCGGTGGTGCTTACTTTGTCTGGGTCCTGAGCACCCGACCGACTCCTGCACTCGGTGCTCTACTTTTCAGCCAAGAGCTCTCCGCCGTCTTCGCGCTTGGATTGCGGAGCTCTTCGCTGTCGACCCCGCGGCAGGGATGGCCTCGACGTCCGCCTCAGCTTCGGCCCCGGCCTTGACCTCGGCCTCGACTCCCTCGACCTCGCCCCGACAGCCTGCTTCGTCGAAGCCGGCGTCCTCGACCCCGAAGTCGACGGTGGGTAAGTCCTCACTTCCTTCTTCTCTTCCAGCCTCGAAGAAGCCATCCTCGGGCTCATCGACAGGGGCGGGTGGGTCGTCCTCGGCCCCGCCCCAAGCGTCGAAGTCGGGTGCCCCGCGGGAATACTCGAGACCGAGGTCGCCCTCGAGGGAGCACCCACCGGCCCAGGATCTGCCGACTATGATGGGGGTTCCCGTCTTTCAAGACTTGCTCCGTGCGCTCATTGCCTCGGAACTGTCCGGTGCCCTCGCGCACCTCCAGCCGTCTTCGGCCTCGTCGGCCTCGGTCTCGGTACCCTCGACTTCGGCCCTCGGGGTGGCTTCAGCCTCGACCCCGACCTTGCCCTCGACCTCGGTTGACCAGCCTGAGCGGAGCGTGCGGCCTCGGGACAAGGTGCGGAGGGTTCGGAGGATCTCTTCCTCTTCTTCCTCGTCGAGGTCCTCCCAGGGCTCCTCTCCCTTGGGTCGGCCTCGGGCGAAGCATCGGCCGAGGAAGCCCAAACGTCAACGGGGCTCTCCTCGACGCCGCGGTCGCTCCTCGCCGACCGAGGCTGAGACCCTGCGGGTCTCCGAGCTCCGCCTCGATAATCCGAGGCTTTTCCGGTCGTCCGAGGTGGAGTTTTCGAGGGACTCTTCGCCGAGACGGAAGGGGCGTGCCTCGGTGCCTCATACCCCGGGGACTTCCCGCAGGGGTTCCTCGGGGCATGGGCGGTCCCCGACCCCGTCGAGGTCGCTGGGTACGGCTTCTTGGGGTTCGGGGTCTGGCACCGGTAAGGAGCCTCGTTACTCCCGTGAGGCTTCCCCTTCTTTTTTGGTGACGCGGGCTTCTCGATCTCCCTCTCTGCCTTCGAAGCCCTCCTCCTTTTCCAGATTTGTGCTTGAGATGGGGAGGGCTTTGGACCTTGACCTTATGTCAGGCTCTCAATACACGAAGGAATTTTTGGAGGAGCAGGATTTGCCCTCTCCCCCAAGGTAGACTCCTCGTCTGCCTCTCAACAAGGTTCTACATCAAACCTTCCTGAGAAACTTGGACTCACCTCTTACAGTCACAGCGGTTCCATCAAAGATGGAGTCGAAGTAGCGTATGGTCCCTTGAAAGGGCTTCGACAAAGCACAGCTGTCCCACCAGTCGTTGCTGGTGGAGTCTGCGTTAAAGAAGTCTCAGCCTTCTAGGGTCTCTGCTGCGGTCCCCCCCGGGCGGGAGGGACGGACCCTGGACAAGTTTGGTCGTCGCCTCTATTCCAACTCCATGATGGCTGCCAGGGTCCTTAATTACGCATTCACCTTCTCATCCTATTTAAGGCAGATGGTGAAGGCGTTGCCCAGGTATTATGGGGTCATGCCGGATTCCCATAAGGGGAATTTTGGTACCTTTATGGCCAATTTGTCTCAGCTGCGTCTCTACCTTTTTCACGCAGTTTACGATGCGTTTGAGTTGGCCTCTCGTGTATCCGCCTTTGCGGTGGCGATGCGCCGTCTCGCATGGCTTCGTACCCTGGATATGGACCCGAACTTGCAAGAACGTCTGGCCAATCTTCCATGTGTGGGCTCCGAGTTGTTCGATGAGTCCTTGGAGGCGGCGACCAAACGCTTGTCTGAACATGAGCGCTCTATCGTCTCAATGGTCTGTCCTAAACCCCGGGCCCCGCCGCAGAAGCCGTTTAGACCTCCTCCGCGGCGATACCCGCAGAAGTCGACGCCGGCTTTCTCGAGGCCTCCACCCCGGCATCCCCCTCAGCAGGGCAGAGCGTCCCAACCAAAGCCTCAGGCGCAAGGGGCGTCTAAACCGGCTCCGTCTTTTTGACGTGATGCGCGGTTGGGGGCGGGCCCCCTCCGCACTGTCAAAGGACCCCCTTCCTATCGGGGGCCGATTGCAGGCCTTTCTTCCAGCCTGGGCCGAGATCATGTCGGACGCTTGGGTGCTCCGGATCATCTCCGAGGTTACTCGCTAAACTTCTTAGCCATGCCGCCAGAACATCCGCCGGGGGCTTCTCTTGGCTGTCGAGACCAGCTTCCTCTTCTCCTGTCGGAAGCCAGGTCCTTGTTGAGCCTTCGGGCGGTGGAGCCCGTGCCCCCGAACCAAAGGGGACGGGGGTTTTACTCCCGTTACTTTTTGGTCCCGAAGAAGACAGGGGACTTACGCCCCATTCTGGACCTCCGGAGGCTCAACAAGTTCCTTGTCCGGGAGAAGTTCCGTATGTTGTCCCTTCCAGTCCTGTACCCTCTGTTAGAATCGGGGGACTGGATGTGCTCCCTGGACCTGAAGGAAGCATATACTCATGTTCCGGTGCATCCCGCCTTCCGCAAGTTCCTCAGGTTCCAGGTGGGGGAGTTGCACCTCCAGTATCGGGTCCTCCCCTTTGGACTGGCTTCGTCCCCTCGAGTCTTCACGAAGTGTATGGTGGTGGTCGCGTCAGCCCTGAGATCTCGGGGGCTGCAGGTGTTTCCCTACCTGGACGATTGGCTGATCAAGGCGTCCTCCAAGGAAGGGGTTATTTCAGCGACCCGACAGACTATCATCTTCCTTCAATGTCTGGGGTTCGAAGTGAACTTCCCCAAGTCTCAGTTGTGCCCGACTCAATCCCTTCAGTTTATCGGGGCCGTGCTGGACACGGTTCGCCTCCGTTCGTTCCTCCCCCCGCCACGGTTGGAGGTCCTGCTTCGATTGAGTCGCCAGGTTTCGTTGCTGCCCTCAGTTTCGGTGCAGCGCATGATGGTTCTGCTTGGCCACATGGCGTCGACGGTCCATGTCACTCCGTTCGCCCGTTTGCACCTGAGGCTTCCTCAGTGGACCTTGGCCTCCCAGTGGCGTCAGGATCGGGACCCAGTCTCCTCCCCTATAACTGTGACTCCTTCCTTGAGACGCTCGCTCCGTTGGTGGACCAACTCTTCCAATCTTTCCGGGGGTTTGCTCTTTCTCGTTCCTCCGCATCGCAAGGTCCGGACCACGGACTCTTCGGAGTACGCGTGGGGAGCTCATCTGGACGGTCTGCGGACTCAAGGTCTATGGTCGGCAGAGGACCGGAGTTGTCACATCAATGTTTTAGAACTTCGTGCCATTTTTCTGGCTGCTCGAGCGTTCTGCCACCTGCTGCACGATCAGGTAGTCCTTGTGCAGACGGACAACCAGGTGGCCATGTATTATGTGAACAAACAAGGGGGAACGGGCTCTTGGTCCCTGTGCCGGGAAGCCCTGCGCCTTTGGGAATGGGCGGTCTCCCAGAACATCTTCCTGCGGGCGGTTTACATTCAGGGAGAGAAGAATTGTCTGGCCGACAAACTCAGTCGTCTTCTCCAGCCGCACGAGTGGTCGCTAAACTCCCGAGTTCTGCGCGAGGTCTTCGACCACTGGGGGACTCCTCAGGTGGATCTGTTTGCCTCCCCGGAGACTCGCAAACTGCCCCTCTATTGTTCTCGGATGTACTCCCCGGACCGTCTCGAGGCCGACGCCTTTCTTCTCGACTGGGGAGGGAGGTTCCTTTATGCGTTTCCTCCTTTCCCTCTGATCTTGAGGACGTTGGTTCATCTCAAGGCATCCAGAGCCACTATGATTCTCATTGCGCCTCGTTGGCCTCGTCAGCACTGGTTCTCCCTGCTCCTTCAACTCAGTGTCAGGGAGCCTCTGCTTCTGCCTGTCTTTCCCTCTCTGCTGTCTCAGAGTTGGGGTTCGCTGTTGCATCCCAATCTTCAGTCTTTACATCTGACGGCTTGGTTCCTTTCCCCATGACTTCACAGGTTTCTCAGTCTGTGAGGGAGGTTCTGGAAGCCTCGCGCAAGGTCTCGACTAGGCTTTGTTATTCTCAGAAGTGGACCAGATTTTCTTCCTGGTGTTCCTCGAATCATCTGGATCCGAGTTCGGTTCCGGTGTCTTCGGTTCTGGAATATTTGTTGCATTTGTCCAAGTCTGGGCTGAAGACGACTTCCATTAGGGTGTATCTCAGTGCGATTGCTGCTTTCCATCGGCATCTCGAGGGTCGATCTCTCTCTCTCTTCATCCTCTGGTGATTCGTTTCATGAGGGGTCTAGTGAATGTTAATCCTCCTTTGAAACCTCCTCCTGTAGTTTGGGATCTTAATGTGGTTTTGGCTCAACTGATGAAGCCTCCCTTCGAGCCTATTGACAAATCTCATCTTAAGTTTCTCACTTGGAAGGTGATCTTTTTGCTTGCGCTCACGTTCGCTCGTCGGATTAGCGAGCAGCAGGCTTTGGTTGCGGACCCGCCCTTTACTATGTTCCATCATGACAAGGTGGTTCTTCGCACCCATCCTAAATTTTTACCTAAGGTTGTGTCTGATTTCCACCTCAATCAGTCCATTGTTCTTCCGGTGTTTTTTCCGAAGCCCCACTCTCTTCCTGGGGAGGCGGCGCTTCACACGCTTGACTGTAAGAGAGCGTTGACCTTTTATCTTCAACGCACCAAGTCTCATCGGAAGGTTCCTCAATTATTTTTGTCCTTTGATCCTAATCGGTTGGGACGTCCTGTTTCCAAGCGCACCTTGTCCAACTGGTTGGCTGCTTGTATTTCTTTTTGCTACGCTCAGGCTGGTCTCGCGCTTCATGGTCGGGTCACGGGACGTAAGGTCCGAGCAATGGCAGCTTCTGTGGCGTTCCTCCGGTCTACTCTGGTGGAGGATATCTGCAAGGCTGCCACTTGGTCTTCGGTTCATACTTTCACCTCCCACTACTGCCTGGATACGTTATCCAGGAGTGACGGCCGGTTTGGCCAGTTAGTTTTGCGTAATCTGTTTTCCTAAATTGCCATCCTCCCACCTGCCCTTTTTTGGTTGGCTTGGAGGTCACCCACATGTGAGAATATCATGCCTGCTTGTCCTGGGATAAAGCACAGTTACTTACCGTAACAGGTGTTATCCAGGGACAGCAGGCATATATTCTCACAACCCGCCCTCCTCCCCGGGGATGGCTTCTTTGCTGGCTATGGAACTGAGGACCACGAGGTGGGGATGCGCCCTCTAGTGGGCAAGAAGGCATGCACATGCGTGGTGCAGCATAGCAAACTTGAAACTTCAATCAAGTTTGCTTGAAAAGCTGTCCGCGCTGGGGCTCCGTAGATGACGTCACCCACATGTGAGAATATATGCCTGCTGTCCCTGGATAACACCTGTTACGGTAAGTAACTGTGCTTTTTGGTGTCATCCATGCTTGTTGATCCTATCCATAGCATGCAGATGTCTTGTCTTTTTTTTTTTTTTTTTAAGTGCAGTATTAAAAACAAAAAACAACCCTCCAAAAATATTACCCAAAAAAGAACAAAGTGTTACAGTGGGTGTAAACAAATTAATACTGTTACTTTAATGTGAATGATTTTGAAAATAATATGAATATTTATTTTCTAACACCCAACAAATGCATTCAGGTACACATCAGTATATGAAGAGTCAGCAAGCTACTCACTATTATTTAACAAGTGGAGAAAAGACCTCAGCGTCGCATTGGGATTAGACAAATCCTCCGGAGTTAGCAGCTTCAAATATAACAATTTAAAGGTGCAGACACATCCTCAGTCATAAAAACTCCACTGTTCTAGTCATTATTTTGTTTAAGTTAAAAAACTAACATCGATACAGAGCATATTTCAACTCTCCACTCTCATAGATTATCATCTTGGTAAAAAATAAAGAACTTTCTGCTACAAGGATCTTCAATAGATGATATGTGCAGAGTCTAAAGAAAGTAAAGGATCCAGATCGATCTCCTATGGATCCCTCTCATCCAACTCCCGACAGGGCCCCTGTTTCGCTATAAGTCACTTCGTCAGGGGAATAAGCTTTAGCTTGAGCCTAACTCTTCAAAATGCTGCCTCCATTTTAGTTATTTCATATTTCAAAATTATTTGATATCTGCTTGTTTAAATCCAAAGAGCACTGAACTACTTCCCTCTAGAAAAAGAGGAAATGTTGAGCTCAAAAGAGGATCTAAGCACCACTTGTACTGTCTTTGTCTATGCTTCCTATAAATCCTTGCAAGTCTCATCTTCACTCATCAAAAAAAATCTGTTATAGATAAATACAAGCAATAGAAATTTTCGTATGTTTAACTGAAATGGAATGTCCGAAAACAGTCATATGCATATGACTATCTCCCATCTCCAACTGGTCCGTGGGTTTTTCCCCTAAATGGGGATTCTTCAGGGAGCAAATCTAATAAGCAGAAAGATATGTAGTATTTATCAAGAAAAATATATACTCATTTTCAAAGTCCTTGGGCACACACAAAGTACCAGAGTAACCTGTGGTACTTTGTGTGTCTAAGTGCTTTGAAAATGAGCCCTGTAATGTGTTTTTCAAAATAAGTTTGGGGTAAATATATTAAGAATTGCTGAAGGTTATTATGTGGACTTGATATGGATTAGCTAAATGTATTTTCTTTCTAGATATAGATTGCACTATTTGTTCTTAGCTAATACTTTATTTTCTGTACAAGGTTAATTCTTGATGCTGTATGTTTAAAATTGATTTAAAAAAAAGAATTGCTGAAGGGCTTTCAGGTAATATTTGCCTCTTTTCGAATACCAAAATCTGCAATAGAGTAGACGCCTCTAAAGGTGTGGATAACCTGAGTAAGGATCTAGCAAAGCTTGAAGAATGGTCTGAAATTTGGCAGCTAAACTTTAATGATAAGAAATGTAAGATCATGCATTTGGGCTGCAAAAACCTGAGAAAGCTACAGTTAGCAGGGTGAAGAACTTTTATGCACAAAAGAGAAGGGGGACTTGGGTATGATAGTGTGTGATGATCTTAAGGCAGTCAAACAGGTTGAAAAGGCGATTGGGAAAGCTTGAAGGATGCTAGTGTGCATAGGGAAAGATATAGCCAGTAGAAAAAAGGAGATATTGATGCCCACTTTGGTAAGACCTCATTTAGAATATTGTGTACAAGTCTGAAGACCACACCTTCATAAAGGTATAAACAGCATGGAGTTGGTCCAGAGAGAGGCTACTAAAATGGTTGGTTCTCTTTGTATGGGACAGATTTAAATTTTTTAATATGTACTGTATACTTTGGAGGATAGGCGGGAGGGGAAAGATTTAGATATTTAAATACCTATGTGGCACAAATAGGCATGAGGCCAGTCTTTCAAGTGAAAGGAAATGTCAGGGTGAGAGGGAATTAGATGAAGCTCAGAGGTGATTGGCTCAGGTGTAATCTACTTTTTGACAGAAAGGGTGATGGATGACACATCGAATAGTCTTCCAGTACAGGTGGTGGTGGATACAAAGACTGTCTGAACTCAAGAAACATAGTAGATGACGGCAGATAAAGACCCGAATGGTCCATCCAGTCTGCCCAACCTGATTCAATTTAAATTTTTTCTTCTTAGCTATTTCTGGGCAAGAATCCAAAGCTCTACCCGGTACTGTGCTTGGGTTCCAACTGCCTAAATCTCCCTCAAAATCTACTCCATCCCATCTAAACCCAAGAAAGCATGGGACAGGCACATGGGATCTCTTTGTAATGGTGTGCACAAAAATACTAGTACATGTATATCAAATTAAATAAATCGGAACCAATTGGCATCGAAATGTGGATTTGAGAAACAGTGGTCAATTTGTTTTGGCATGCAAATCTCTAGAACTTAAGGATTGCTAATGTATTCCTGATCTTTTTAAGCATTTGATTTTTTTTTTTTAAATCCAGTGTGCCACAATTGGCATCGTAGTTTTATCTAGAGCAGTGACTCTGACCTGGGTGTGTCTTTTGCAATTTAATGTCCTAGGCTGTCCTGTAGAGCCTGCTTTTGCAAGGGTTATTTTGAGCAAACTTTTTTTTTTATTTTTTTTTTTTAGCAGGGTTTGAGGAAATGGTGTACCATGCATTGAGGAATCCCTTTAAGGATGCAGCCCTTTATAAGAAGAGATGAAATAGAACATGAAGAGGAAAATTTGGGCAACTTTTTTTTTCCTCTTTGTGAAATAAGGGCTTATAAAGCTTGAATTAGTTTAACATGCAGCTAACATGTTCAAGATTAAGAGTTATTACTTTGTGGATGCAGTGTCAGTTTTAGAATTCTTAATAAATTGCAGGTCAAATTATGGCAGCCATTACCAGTCTAATTCGGCATTTTACACCCTTAGGCTCTAAAGATTGCAGCTCAAAAATCCAACAGCTCTCCTCCTTATACGTTGACCAAGGTGATGATGGTGTTAGCATCTCATCTCCGCAAGGCAGGATTGCAAGTGCATTTGTACCTGGATGACTGGCTAGTTGATGCCCAGTTGTTCTCGGAAGAAGAGCGAACAGTGTCTCAAGTGGTTCAGGTCTTTCAGATCCTGGGCTAGATAGTAAATTTTCAAAAGAGCCAACTGGTTCCATCCCAATCCCTGGAATACTTGGGAGTCCTAGTAAACACTGCAGCAGCTATGCTTATCTTCCAGAGGCATGCAGACTGAAGCTTTACTCTCAGATTCCACCCATGGGGGCCAGGCCAGCCAAGCCATGTCAACGTGACACTACCTCCAGGTTCTAGGCTTCATGGTGGCCATTATAGATATGCTTCCTTGAGCAAAGATTTACATTCTCCCTCTCCAGAGCAAGCTGCTGTCCCTGCCAGATAATATTGTGGGTGATCTTGACAATGGATGCCAGCCTGTTTGGCTGGGGAAGCCATTGCAATAGGTGCCCAGTCCAGGGGTGGTGGTTGGCCTTCCAGAGAAAGTGGTCCATCAACAGGCTGGTACTCTGGGTCATTCAGTTGGCTTTACAGAAGCTGGAGAAGACCCTGAAGGGACAGGCAGTCTGACACTTCTCAGACAATGCTACTGTGGAGGCGTAAGTCAAATCGCCACCAAGGAGGCACAAAACGTGCCCAGCTTATGCCTGGAAGCACAGTTATTTCAGTGGTCAAAACTACACCTCCAAGCAATTTCTACGTCACACGTAGCAGGAGTGGACAATGTCCAGGTCGATTTACCTCAGCAGGCAGACTCTAGACCAGACATGGGCAACTCTGGTCCTGAAGGGCCGGAATCCAATCTGGTTTTCAGGATTTCCCAATGAATATGCATGAGATCTATTTGCATGCACTGTTTTCAATGCATATTCATTGGGGAAATCCTGAAAACCCTATTGAAGGGCATAGAGAGAGTAGAGAGGGACAGATTCATCAAACTTTTGAAAAATAAAAACAAGAGGGCATTCGGAAAAGTTGAAAGGGGACAGATTCAAAATGAATGCTAGGAAGTTCTTCTTTACCCAACGTGTGGTGGACACCTGGAATGCGCTCCCAGAGGGCGTAATAGGGCAGAGTACGGTACTGGGGTTCAAGAAAGGATTGGACAATTTCCTGCTGGAAAAGGGGATAGAAGGGTATAGATAGAGGATTACTGCACAGGTCCTGGACCTGTTGGGCCGCCGCGTGAGTGGACTGCTGGGCAATATGGCCCTCGGGTCTGACCCAGTGGAGGCATTGCTTATGTTCTTCCCCATGTCCTTTCTGCATCCTTCTTCCCGCTCTGTCTTCCCCATTTCCCTGCAGTGTCTTCTCCCCGCTCTGTCTTCCCCATGTCCTTTCTGTGTCCTTCTCTCCCCCCCCAGTCATCCTCATGTGCTTTCAGCGTCCTCCCCACTCTGTTTTACCCATTTCCCTTTAGCATCTTTTCCTCTCCACCCCACATTTCCTCCTCCCTGCCCCTTACCTTCGTGGTGCTTTCACCTTCCCCCCCCCCCCCCCGGACAACAGGCCTGGTCCGAAAAACCTCCCTGTCCTTTACCTGTGGCCGGCGATGTCTAAACTGCCTTCTTACAGCAGCCGGAGCGTTGTAGTTGCATATGGCTGCCGTAAAGGTCATCTCTGATGCAACTTCCATACGCAGCTTCAACGCTCCAGCCGGGCGTTGTAGTTGCATATGGCTGCCGTAAAGGTCACCTCTGATGCAACTTCCACACGCAGCTTCAACGCTACATCTGCTGTAAGAAGGCAATTTAGACTTGCGGTCACGAAGTAAGGTGCAGGGAAGGAGAAAGGGAGCTGTTTCAACTCGGCGGCGGCAGTAAGGAGGGAGGGAGCGCGATAGGTGACCGCGCGCATTCCCTCCCTTAACTGCGGGGACAAGGCCCGTGGAGCAGTTTTTCTTCACTGTTTTGGCGGGTTACCCGCAGCTAGCCACGGGTAACAGCCACCATGCCATTCTCTAATGTGGACCTAGTATGTCACAGATCTCAGACTGCAAGTACATCCTGATCTTCTCAGTTAGCTAGCGGTTCTACACGGGCAGGAACGAAGGAAGGTTGCACCTGCTGTGATTCACTGTTGGACTACCAGGGATACTTAAGGTACACGGGGGAGGTGGGAGGGAGATAGAAAATAATTAGAATTGGTTGGGACAGGATGTGGGAGGGATCCCTTCTGTCCTGGCCACCACTGGACCATCAGATCTCATGGCAGGCCAGGCAGAGGCCTGCAGACAGATTCAGAATGGGGGCAGGTCAGTGCTGACCTGAATATAAACTGATTTTTTTTGGCCCCCAAATCTCTGCTTATAATTGAGTATATAAGGTATTTCTTTAGCATATCTCTCAGGGAGATGCTCAGAATCTTTTATAAGGTTACAAATAGCAAACTACTTCTAATAAAATCATGGTAGATTCTGTAATATGTTGGACTCCAGAAATTGTAATATTCTTTGTTCTAGCAGTGAATTTCATTAATTTACTCGTAGCTGAAATCATTCTGTCTAGCCTGTAGTTCCCAGCTGTCTCTTTTGCGATGAGGAACCATATTGCCTTTCTGGTCTCTTTAACTACCACCAAACCCAAGTTGACTTCTTCCATGATTGCCTCTAGATCAGGGACTTTATTACTAATATCCACTAATACCCATATCAGACTGTGCGCTCTCTCTTTCAGTAAGAGCATTTAATGTACTTAACTGAAGGCTTCAACCACTCATCCATGGCAATCTGAATTTAAAGCCTGTCTGTGCAGGTGGATGATTTATCCCTTCTTCGACATGCTATGCAGTGCTATGTAATGTAATGCCCACAGTTTACATATGAGAAGAATGAAAGTGGTTTTACGTTAGCCAAGATTCCAGGGAGTGTAGAGGAAGCATTGCACTGCAGGCTTCCATGGCAGTGGACACCACACTGATTTTGTGTAATTTGAAACCTTTTAAAACTCTTTCTATTCATGCAAGCTCATTACATTTAATCTTATAAGATTGTATATGATGTATTTAAGGTTTGTGTAAGGTATGGTATAAAGAGAATCTGAACTGGTGCTTTAGTACAGTATTCATAAATGTAAGGGTTGGAATAAATTGAAACTATGGGCAGCTAATTAGAATACTCAAATTTTAAAATGTCTGGTTCAGCCTTCTGAAGAAGAGGCCTTTTTTCTTTTTTAAATTCTTTTCATTTTAGTGTTGCATTAGGTTAATACGTAATATGTCCTATATTATTTGAAATCTCCTTCCCTATTACTTTATTTAAAGCAGATTTCTCCCTTTCACAGTTTAACCAGTGCCAGTCCTGCAGTACAAATGACTCCTGGTGCTTCATTAATTATGTATGAGAGCTCTGATGCAGGTCATGTGATCTCCCTCTCTCCCCCCCCCCCCCCTTTATTTTATTCTTCATTAGGCTAGAATATAAGAAGGCAACCTGGAGTCCCTGAGGTCCAGTCTGAAAACATTAGCACTACCGTAGGTAGAAAATATCAGCAATGCAGTTCCAGCAACAGCATAACTTTTCAATTACTATTCTGGAGGAGCTAGACAAAATATGAAACCTATAAATCATGCAAATAATTTCATAAATCCAGAATGAAGGCAGTGTCTGACTCCAAAGGTACAGAACTGCTGATCCATTCCCTTTTAGTCATTGGCAGATGCATAGAGAGCATCTTCACATGTGTTTGCATTCTAGTTTTGATGGTTAATGTCTTAAGAACATAAGAATTGCCACTGCCGGGTCAGACCAGTGGTCTATGGTGCCCAGCAGTCCGCTCATGCAGTGGCCCCCATGTCAAAGACCAGTGCTCTAAATGAGTCCAGTCTCACCTGTGTTCTAGTTTAGCAGGAACTTGTTCAAATTTGTCTTGAATCCCTGGAGGGATTCCCCTATAACAGACTCTGGAAGAGTGTTCCAGCTTTTTACCACTCTCTGGATGAAGAAGAACTTCCTTACGTTTGTACGGAATCTATCCCCTTTCAACTTTAGAGAGTGCCTTCTCGTTCTCTCTACCTTGGAGAGGGTGAACAATCTGTCTTTATCTGCTAAGTCTATTCCCTTCAGTATTTTGAATATTTTGATCATGTCTCCTCTCAGTCTCCTCTTTTCAAGGGAGAAGAGGCCCAGTTTCTCCAATCTCTCACTGTACGGTAACTCCTCCAGCTCCTTAACCATTTTAGTTACTCTTCTCTGGACCCTTTCGAGTAGTACCGTGTCCTTCTTCATGTATGGTGACAGTGCTGGACACAGTACTCCAGGTGCGGGCACACCATGGCCCAGTACAGTGGCATGATAACCTTCTCTGATCTGTTCGTGATCCCCTTCTTAATCATTCCTAGTATTCTGTTCGCCCTTTTCACCTCTGCCGCGCATTGCGTGGATGGCTTTATTGACTTGTCAATCAGATCTCCCAAGTCTCTTTCCTGGGAGGTCTCTCCAAGTACCGGCCTGGACATCCTGTATTTGTGCATGAGATTTTTGTTACCGACATTCATTACTTTACACTTATCCACATTGAACCTCATTTGCCATGTCGATGCCCATTTCTCGAGCTTGATTGTCATGTTGCAGATGTTCGTAATCCCCCTGTGTTTTCACTACTCTGAATAACTTCGAATCGTCTGCAAATTTAATCACCTCACTCGTCATACCAATGTCCAGATCGTTTATAAAGATGTTGAAGAGCACGGGTCCAAGCAACGAGTCCTGCGGCACCCCACTGGTGACGCTCTTCCAGTCTGAGTATTGTCCATTTACCCCCACTTTCCTAAGCTCCAGCCAGTTTTTAATCCAAGTGAGTATTTCACCCTTGATTCCATGGCTTGCAATTTTCCAAAGTAGTCATTCATGTGGAACCTTGTCGAACGCCTTCTGAAAATCCAGATATACAATGTCAACCGGGTCGCCCTTGTATATCTGCCTGTTTACTCCCTTGAAGAAGTGCAGTAAGTTCGTCAAACAAGATCTGCCTTTACTGAAATGGTGCTGGCTGGTCCTCATCAGACCGTGTCCGTCAAGGTGATCAATGATGTGGTCCTTTATCAGTGCCTCTATCATCTTTCCCGGTACTGAGGTCAGACACACTGGTCTGTAGTTTCCCGGATCTCCCCTGAGATTGAATGGAATATTAGGAGGGGAAAGTAGAATGACAACATTTCTTGTACGGTTGCCATGTGACCAATATTCTTGCTTGCTTTTCTATCACATAGATTACTTCAGATGTGTGTAGAGAAGCGCTTAAAACCTTAGAGCATTTGCTCCTCAAAGACCATTTGCTCAGACTAATCTAAGGTTTGCTGTAGCCATCTGGGACCATGTTCTTGTTCTCTCGTATGGGGATTTAATCTTACTGCCTAATTATTCAGATAGAACAAAATGCTCTCAGATACCACTTAAGTTTGATTTTTATATCCTGTCCTCTTCAAAGAGCTCAGAATGGCTTACAGTTTTACAGTCATAATGTTACATGAGACTACTCAGAATATTTCGTGGAGTTACAGCTTATCTTGCATGGTGATTTGACTTTACAAAAATACAAAATTACATAAGGAAACTGTTTAAGTGATGTATAGGGGATGAGTTTAGAATTGAGTGGATAAAGTGCAAAGTAAGATAAGTGTGTCTAACAATACAAGTTCTGTCAAAGATACTTGAGTCTAGCATATAAATGGCACACAATTTATTTGGTTATCCTGTTCGGTGTATGATCAAACATCTTCTAGTATTAAGTACTTTAGTGATGGTATTCTACAGAGGCAGATGTGGAGGGATGGGGTGGGGTAGCTTGAGGTGAAGAGGATGGTGGTAGGCAAAGATGTAGGTTTTTATGGCTTTCCTGAAGCTTAGAAGTCCCTGTGTGTGGAGGCAGGTTGTTCCTAGGTTTGGTAGGAAATGGGAGTAAGATCATTTTTGGGCTGTTTGGAGCTGGAGGGCATGTCCTGGGGGTATGTGTGTGTAGGCATACTTCATCCTAAGAGCGTAACGTTCGCAATGGAATGTAGAGAAGGAGTTTGTGGGAAGTATCTCGATAACATGTTGTGGAGGGATTTGTATGCTAGCACTAGGCCTTTGGAGATGTAACGTGGTTATGGTCAACCACTGGGCTGCGGTCAGTGCTGGGTAGAAAGTAATGGGCTTGTAGGTTTTTCAGTAGCCTAATTGCTATAGTTTTTGGATGTTTTAATGCTGTTAGACAGCTAAATAATGTGTTGCAGTAGTCCAGGCGTGAGTGGATGAAGGCACAGAGTAGTTGGGTGAAGTCCTGTTCAGTGAAGTACGGTAGTTTCTCATTTTTTGGAACTTCCAGAGATGGTAGAAAGAGGAGGCAACCACTTGTGAGATGTGGCTTGAGAGTGATAGGTTTGAATCAAATGTAATTCCTAACCTTCATACTTTTTTTTGCAGTCAAGGTAGTTGATTCCCAGTTTAGGGAGTGGTGGGTGAAGGTGCATTTTTCTTTCCTGATCCATAGTAGTTCTGTTTTCAAGGCGTTTAATTGGAGTTGTTCGTGGTCATCCAAAGTTTAATTTTGAATAGGCAGTTGTGTAGAGTTATAATCTAGTTATCATGGTTTGCTCCTAGTGGTAAGTTCAGTTGAATGTCGGCGAAGGAGTGGATTTTTATTTGGTGTTTTTTGAGCTGTGTCTAGGACTGGTCTGAAGTAGAGGGAATAGTAGGGCCCCTTGTGGCACTGTGCATTTGATTTGTTTCATTATGGATAGTTTGGTGCCAGTTTCTTTGTAATCTTTGACTGAGAGTGAATTGAAACCAGCGTAATGTCGTGTCACAAATACCTTATTTCTGCGAGACAATTGAGGAGAGAATGGTCGATGGTATCAAAGGCTGCACTCAGGTCAAGCAGGACATAATTTCCTTTGTCCAATAGTTGCTAACAGTCATATCTGATGTCCAGTAGGACATTCTATGGTATTTCCTGTATCCTGACTGGAATGTGGATAGAGCCCCTGTTTAACTGAGCTGCAAGCATTTATTGACAGTGTTGCTTTTTCCAATATCTTGGATATGAAGGGCAAATTAGGAGACAGGTCTGAAGTTGCTGGGTGTGTTTTGGTCAAGGGATGTTTTTTAGAATTGGCCTAATGATTGCCGATTTTCAACTTTCAGGCACTAGTCTACTCAACTTAATTGTATTAATAGTTAAAATTTCTATATCAAACACTAGAAATAATTTTTCAAAAGGGTTGAACATCTGCCTATCTTATCTGGGGATCAAAATAACTCAATTTTATCAGAATAGCATTAAAACTTGGCATTTAGAGAAACCTCTTCTTCCCCATCACCATCCTCATGCTCTCTTTCCCTCTCCTCTTTACAGCTTGTTCATTTTTCCTCTTTGCCTCTCTTCTCTTCTGGTTTTACCTTTTACTATTGCTCTGTTGCACTTTTTAGAGCTAATGATGCTATAGCAAATTTCTCAAAATGGTTTGTAAATGGGCACAGTTGGACCAGTGAAGTGCAGAGAATAAGCTCCCTCCCAAAAAAATAAAAAATGGCCTAGTGCATTTTT